>NW_026521823.1:18987500-20462500 GCF_021234435.1 Artibeus jamaicensis | reverse complement strand
TAAAATAGCGACATAAAATTGGTCTACAGCTTATCTCATGCTGTAAACACTAGGAAAGGAGATACTCTCTATCTGTGTGTACAGTGTATGTTGAAAGGTCTCATTAAACCTAAATTGTGCATTTCCATTCGGGAAAAACTTCTCCACTAATAGAAAACTGTAGCCATTTTGTTTGGAAAACTCTCTAAAAGGTCACGTGGTAGGAAGCATTTTGCTATGTTTTTATAAGCTGTTGGTTATATTGCGAAGCAGTGTATTTAATTAAACTACCATTTCTTAGCCTCTTGTGGAATGTGGTGGCTACACAGCTGAGAAAGTGTCATTCTTTTTTAAGGGTGGTCAATGTCAGTGATAGGCTAGAGAGAGCAGCAGTGGGCAGAGAGACCCCAATGCAGACAGGATGCCGGTGAGAGCAGAGGAAGGGAAGAGGAGTCCTGGGGAGGAAGTGTCCCAGGCCGGTGTAGTCAGGAGTGCTCGTTAGAAGGTTTCCATGTTGAGCAGCAGCAGCCTGGAAAGTGTAGCCAAAGTCAGCAGATCCCACCGTGGGCCGTGTGGAGGCTATTGGCTGACTGATAGATCTTTGCAGTGTAGTCTGTCTTCAAGGGAGGTTGCGGTGTGTCCCTCCATGGCTGCCTTTGTTGTTACGGTAGCCATTTGCTGCCTTCACATAGATATTCCTATGTTCTATGCAGCTTTCCAGTTGGTCCTAGCAAGAAGATTAATCTGATATCTTGAGTACTAACAATGTCCCACAGCAGTAAGCAAACTCTTGAGTCTTACTTGTTTTTATAAAAATTCTAATGTAGTTTGGTGTCAAGGATTGGCAGTCAGGCAGCACTTCTATCTGGAAGTTCTTTGCAGAATGACAAACTTAAGGAGAAATACAGTTTTTTTGTCTGTTAAATTGTTTTTTTTCTCATTTTCCTTTTGGGACAGAGCTTCTCTGGTGCCTATTCCCCAACAAGTCCTAGTGGTCCACCAGAAACTCCTGTGCGGAGAAGGAGATGCTAGGTCATCAAGTCTCTGGTTCTCAAATGTCTTCTCTACTGGTCTTTCCTAGTTCTGGCCTCCCTATTCCAGATTGATTTTCCCACTGTTGAGGTTACTAATAGCTTTCTAATGATTTGATGGGGCTAGGGGATACAGGAAGGGAGTGGGCATGTAAGTAACTTCTGCCCACACCAGCTTGAGTCACCTGAGGTCAGAGGACACATGGGCAAAGCGAAAGGGTAGGATCGAGGGTGGGAGGTAGGGATGGCTGGGGTGGGGGGCAGTGCTGGGGGGAAAATGGAGACAACTATACTTAAACAGCAATAAATAAAGAAGAAAAAATTCTTTGTTTATAGGCGAAGGTACATAACAATACTCAATTCTTGGATGACTGAATGAAAAATGATAGGATGGTACAGATGTCAGAAGCCCAGCAGAGTTCACTTCGGATGCATCTGGTAGTGACTGAGGACCTCACCGTGCCCTCTGTACTGTAGCTGTCTTCCTCTCATGAGCGCTAAGCCGGGACATTTCATTATGGTGGCTAGTTGCTACCTGGATGATGCTGAAAGACTGATAAAGTAATTAGAAACAGGTAAATAAGTTGTGAAGGCAGGGAGCATAAGCATAAAAATTATGGATAGTTGGTGGTGCATTGGGTGATAGGGCAATGGTTAGTGAGAAGTGTTAGAAGGAGCAATAATACGATTGCAACTCTGTGGGCACGTGGCCACATCTGACCTCCTGCCTGGTTTGTGTGTTTGCTTATTTGTTTATTTATTTTTAATCCTCACTCAATGATATGCTTACTGATTACAGAGAGAGAGAAAGGGGAAAGAAGAGGGTGGGGAGGTGAGGAGGAGGGGGAGAGAAGGAGAGAGAGGGAGAGAAAGGGAGAGAGAGGGAGAGAAAGAAACATTGATGTGAGAGAGAAACGTTGATCAGTTTTCTCCAACATGTGCCCCGACTGGGGATTGAACTCACAACCTAGGTATGTGTCCTGACTAGGGATTAAACTAGCAGCCTTTTGGTGCAGGGGATGAGGCTCCAACCAACCGAGCCACCCGGCCAAGGGATCCTGCTTGTTTTTGCACATAAAGTTTTATTGGAACACAGTTGTACCTATTTCTTGATACATTTTTATGGCCGATATGTTGTTATAACAGTGGAGCTGGATAGTTGCTGAAGCCAAGAACATTAATTATCAGGCCCTTTACAGAAAGTATTTATGATTTCTGAAATACAGGCTCAGAGTGGCCATGACAAAGACCCCATCATTAATTTTACAGTCTTCTTCTGGAAGCAGGGAGACTTTCTTGGAGGTTTCCATTAATATAGTTCCAACGCATTGGCAAAACTGGATCAGACCTCTTTTACCTGTCTCCTAGAGAGCTCTCCTCTCCACAGTCTTCATTTTTTTCTTTCTTCTTTTCTTTTTTATGTCTCCCCTTCCATCACGTCTGATTTGTTCTTCATCCTCTGGCCATCTTTGTCTGTTTTTATAGTTTAAGAATCTTAATTTCCCCAATTTTCTGCCAAGTTGTCAGTAATCTGTAGTACTGAGAGTGTAGTACTGAGAATATAGTACTGAGAGTATAGATGCAATGTACTTTGCCTTCAGTCTGTCTTCTTTCAAGGTGAGTGTTTCCACACTGTGTTCTCCTAATGCAGAGCACGCCTGTACCCTTCCGTGAAGTACAGAATCCCCCAGTGGCTTTCACACTAAACCCACTCACATCCCTCACTTTTGAGGCACCTTGCTACAGCCAGTTTATGTGCGTGTCACCACCTGCCGTTTAAATAATAGGCAATTTCACTGGCTCAGCATAGCCTCTGGCTTTCATGTCATATTTCTTCCCTGACCTCCTATAAAGAAATGCTTCTCTTTCTTTTCCCCCAGGTTGTTAGAAATCTGGTCACTATTGTAGCAGAACTATTGCTTGTATTGATTTTTGGCTCTATTTTATTTACATTGCTTTTAAAGTAATATGTGGGCATTTTTATTCATACAGGTGACTCCATGAAAGAACACTGTGCTCTTTGTACTCAGCAAGTGATTTTTTTTCTCATTTGAGTCCCCCATTTTAATTAAGTAGTGTAGTAAGTAGTGTTTACTGGGAGAAATTTTATTGTTCCATGACGAGTATCATTTACCATAAGGAAACCAAAATAAAGAGCATTTTTAGACTGTCAGGTTAACCCAAATTTAGTTATGTACAACTCTTTGTTCCTGCATATCTCAGGTCCAATTCTGTGCAATGGATATCTACTTTCTGTTGAACAGATTGGAAAGAAGTCACAGTTCCTATCACAGTTTTTCCTTCAGCCAGTTTCGAAAGGTTAAGTTATGAACAAAGAAGAAGTAAAATATATAGCATAAGCAGTTAAGAATTTTAATTTAAAGTAGTGATAACATAATTATCTTTGTTAATTGAAGAGTGGATCACATTAAAAATATTAAAAGAGAATTTCAACTACTTAGCAGGATTTTTTAATGGTTCATTGTACTGAAAACTAATTGTGAAGATCTTCATTTAGTGTCTCAGATGATGATTACTTTTATGAGTGAGAAGGAGGTGTTAGTTTATTTAGGGTTGCTGCTGTTGCAAAGATTGAGAATTTTGCTGTTGTTGTTGTTCAAGTACAGTTGTCTCCATTTTGCCTGTACCACACCCCCTCCCCACCCATACCCACTTCCCATCCTTGATCCTATCCATTTTTGGCTTTGTCCATGTGTCCTTTACACATGTTCCTTGATGACCGTTCTCCTCTTTCCCCCCATTATCTCCCTCCTCCCTCCCCTCTGGTTACTGTCAGTTTGTTCTTTATTTCAATGTCTCTGGTTATATTTTGCTTGGTTGTTTTGTTGATTAGGTTCCACTTATAGGTGAGATCATATGGTGTTGTATTTGTCTTTCACTGCCTGACTTATTCACTTAGCATAATGCTCTCCAGTTCCACCCATGCTGTTTCAAAGACTGAGAATTCAATAAAGATTTCACTTTGAAGGAGGAGGTCCAGAATGGCAATTCAAGATTTCATACTTCTTTTGGGAGTTTCTAGACCTGCTTTGACTAGTTCGACAGTAGTGCTTTTTGAACAAGCTGACAGGAAAGCTTGAGGCATCCAGTGTAAACTAAACTTGACCCTGAGAACCCTTTCAACTTGAAATGAACAAGGTCACAAAATATTAATATTTATGTTTTCTAACTTTATATTGCAATAACACTTTCATGAACATTCTTATATACATGGTTTTCTTAGAGTAAATCAATTAAAGTAGAATTTTTGAGTTCAAAAAGTAAACATATTTTTGAATCTTTTGATAATCATTGCAAAAATGCAAAGTAGAAAAACATAATAACTTATATTCCTCTGGCATTGTATGATCCTCTTCCCCACTCGTTCCTCTTCATTCAGCTTTCCAACAGTCACTCCTTTTCAAAAATATTTGTCTGCTTGATAAGAATGGCAATTTATTATATTAATTTTTGTCTCTTTGATAATAGAAATGTAGATATTTTTAAATATTACTATTGCATAGAAATATCCCCTGCTTCTCCTGTAGTATTTGCTCAGTTTGTTTAACTTGTCCATCTCCTTTTGTCTGGTCCAAAAGATAAGAGTGGCAGCTGTCCACACCAGCAGGAAACTCCCTGACAATGAGCGTAATTCATCAGAATGGATTGCCTTTTGAGGCAGTGGACTTCTCCTGGAAATGTGTCTTTTGAGATTCTTTTTTTAAAAAAAATTTATTGATTGGTTTGAGGGAGAGAGAAGAGAGAGACAGACAGACAGACAGGCATAGACTTGCTGCTTCCCCTATCTGTGCATTCATCGGTTGATTCTTGTTTGTGCCCTGACAGAGGATCAAACCCACAAGCCTTGTGCATGGGGACAGTGCTCCAACTGACTGAGCTACCTGGCCTGGGGCTCGGAGAGATTCTTTAGGTTGCCAGAAGTTTGAAGTAGATAATTTAGCTATCTATTCTACCTCGGAAACCCTGGGATCCCTTTGGATTTTTGTACAAAACATTTTGCACATGTTTTCATGTTTGTTTTCTGGAGAAATACAAAGAAAAGTAACTTTTGTCTCAATAGTCAAATACAGTTAGACAATACCTGCCCTTATAGAAAGTAAGAACCAGTACGGTAACTTTTGATAATTTATGTAAGTCTGGATTCAAATGTCTACGCACAAGGCCATCAAGGGGAAGCTCTTCTTCTGCAATGGAAGCCCAGTAACTCAGCATGTGCAAATATTGCCATTTATCACACACCTTCTTGAAGTCGTACAGTAAGACAACTCCAATAGCAATAATTGTTTTACTCAAAACACGACATTAGGTATTTTTTCTGCTTCCAATGTAAATGGTGCATTTATAGTCTACTTAACACTGTAAGGTATTTTTTTCCTAGTGAACACAAGAGTTGTAAAAAAAACTGTTGTGATATACACAGAGTGGCGACTGACTGATTTTAGTGGGATTATGCACGCTTCATTCTTATTACGATAATTACTGTTTCCCTTGTTATGTGTTCTGTGGGTTCATATTCTCATGGAGTGCTAAATCAATGGCAGCCTCATTAGGGTCTGAAAAAAGTTCCAGCCAAATGAACTTTCCCATGAGGATGTAAAATAAATGGTCATAAATTAACATGAGGTTTTATTTCATGCTTTCCTATAGCCTGAAATCACCAAGAATACATCTTTTCAGACATATGAGTAAATCACATTTGGGGGGAAAAAGAAAGCAAACAAAGTAAAAATATAAAAGAATGTGCTGCTTTGTCACTTCTCTTATTTCTTCCCCTGTTGTTCTTAAGTGCTGTGTGGGAATCCTTGCTAAAGGAAGATGAATTATTTTATAAGAGGAGGCAACTTGTAAAATGGAAGTAAAAGGATATAATACAGAAATTGAAAACCTAAGGGTCAGACTTTGCCTATAGCTCTCATTATAGAGATAAGGCTGTTGGGAACTACCTTACAGTTATATTTTTTATGAATTCTCTTGAGGCATATTCTCCATTTGGTTAGTTCTTATAACATTGTCTTGTGTAATTTCTATCACCAACATCACATTTTATTCTGTGTAGAATAACATTCTGTATAGAATAAAATTCTGTATGAAACATGTTGGCATTATTGCATTTTTGAGCTCACAGTTTCATGCTGTTGCTAGTGCCGCTGGTAGATGTTAGGCACCACAGGATGCTGGGGTCCTGAGTCATGCCCTTCAGAGGTGTTATGGTCTCATTGTATTCTCGTAACTGTTCAATAATGTAGCTGCTGTTATTAGAATCCATTTTGTGGATGAGGAAATGGCAGCACAGAGAAGTTAAACTTGACCAAGGTTATCCACCACATGAGAAACAGAACTGGGAGAAGGATTGAGTTCTGACTCCTTAGCCTGCACCCTTCATCAATTTGTTAACTACCTACCCACCACCTCAGAGAGGAAATCTGACAGAGTGCATACATTGGAAAAGCCAATGACTGGTGTGTAAGCAGATGAGGACCCAGAGGAGAGCTCTGAGCCAGAGGGTGGATGATAAAGATAACGCCCTCCCTGGAGGAGGGGTCATCACTGTCCGCGGGCCCAGTTTCAGTCTGGAATCCACCAGTTTTCCTTTCTGTCTTTCCCTACCTGTGACTCTGCTTTCCTCTCATTCCCCATTCCCTGCTTCAGTAAGATGTTCACGAGAGGCCAAAGTTCTTTGCTAAGATTTAGCAATAAGATTGTAGGTTCATTGCATGGTAATAACATTGTATTATTCTTATAGTACGTGCACAAACCTTAAAGGTTTACGTATTGTAAAACTTGGCTAGAATTCTTCGGTCACCTCTGCTAACATCCTGGGAAGCTAATTTAAATTTTGCAAAATAAAAGAAGTAATGGACTTGATCAAGGAAGTCATTAAGAACTGAAAAGAACTCAAAGGCATCAAGTTTTAGTTTTCTGAAACTTCGCTGAGAACCACAGAGGTCCCTCAAAATAAAGTGAGGAAGGGGAGGATTTAGGTTAAGTGGGAGAAAAGGTATTGTTCTTGCCACAGGAGAACTAGAGTAGTGAAAGGGGTGTGGGCTCTGGTTCTTCTTGTGATCAGTTGAATGAACTTGAGCCTGGTAGTGAGGTTGTTTTGTCATCTGTAAAGTGGAGTTGATATGACTAAACAATGCATACCTTTGCTTGTTTTTGACTTTTTTCCAAATGATTCCATACCATATTCAGTCTTCTGCATTTAATATTTTGACTTCTTATTGCATTGCCCGAGGATTGAATGTTTGAATAGCTGTAAAATTCTTAGCACTGAATAATGCCTAACAAGTAGTTGATGTTTAATAAATAGTAGTTTCTACCTTGCTTAGCTCCTCCTACCTTCCTTCTTGGTGATGAAAATAAGATGATTTTCACAACTTGGATACTGGGGACTGCTTGTTAACTCAAAGTGTTAGTTTGTACAGATCAATAATAGCATAATAGCTACCGTGGGTGGGACACACTGTTTCCCTCCTGAGTGGTTTTGTGCTTGCTGTTCTTGTGTTACTTCTTCGTTCGGTCTTACAGCATGTTTGTGAGCTGGGGGCAATTATTCCCTGTTTATGGGGAGGAAGCTGAATGTGTCCAACTCTTGTCCCAGATCACTCTGCACACACACAATACCTGTGGTTTCCAGGGCCAAGATGACATCTACAAATTATTAAACGCTGAAATTAGTGTTCTTCTCACTCAAATGTGTAATTGCATTTAAGGTCATTTTACCAAGATGATTACTGGGAAATTTACATTATGTCTGAATTTTGTTCCTTACCTTATTCTTAATTTTTTTCCCTTTAATTTTTTTTAACGTTTGATTTTTTATATTAATTGATATATAGGAAAGGTCCTACGCACCATATGTGAAGGTTTTCAAGCAAGGTAATACAAACACTTGCGAATCCACTCCCAACTTAAGAACAAAGTCATTTCCAAGTGCATTGTATCTTCCTCTGTGTTCCTGCCAGATCTTCTCTCTCTTGTTTTTTTCTTTTCTTTAAAATAGTTTCACCATGTGTGTTGGTATCTCTCAACAATGTTTAATATTGCTTGTTTCTGACTTTTTTCAAAATGATACCATGTTCTGTCTTCTGTGTTAGATATTTAACCTGGTATCTTGTTTCTTAGGTACTTTCTTGTGATCCCTTAGTCATAATCATTTTCATCACTTTATCATATTTGACCATATTTTTCAAATGTTATACATTCTCTTTTAGATGGTTATGGAAGTTTTTTTTAAAAAGCCACAGTAGAGGGATTTGGAGGAACAAATATGAAGGACACAAGGACAAGAACTAAGGGGGGTGGAAATGGGAGGGAGGTGGGGAGCACAGGGTGGAGGGGGCTGGGATGGGAGAAATAGACAGAAAACTGTACTTGAAAAATAAGTAAATAAAAATAAAAAATAAAAAGCCACAGTAAATTTTAGCTGTAAGGCATACCGATGTCATTGATGTTTATGGAAATATCTTCCGGTATATATGGGCAAGAATTTCTCTAGTGTATGTGCCTAAATGTGGAAAAATTGAGAAGGGGGGGTATGTACATGTTCATCTACACTAAATAATGATACATTATTTTCTAGGAGGTATCAATTCATACCCATGCCAGCTGTGTATAAGAATACATTTTACTTCCTATTGTCCTTAAGACTTGGTGGTAACAGACTTAATACTTTTGTTAATTCTGTTTAGGCTCAACCACCATTTTATTGTGGTATCATGTTTATTTTTCTTCATTATTAATGAAATTTAGCTTCTTTTTTAGTTTATAGACTATTAGTATTTTCTTTTCCATAAAAGTATCTTCTAGTATTCAGTTTGTCTTTTCATTTTATGTTGTTTTTTAATCTATCATTATTCTTTATTTCTGTGTAGTAGAACTTACCAGGCACTTATTGTATAGTTAACACTTTTTATTTCAATGAAGTCCTGTCTATTAATTTCCCCTTCTATGGATTGTGCATTTGATATTATCTGAGAAATCCTTGCCTAGTCTTAGATCTTGAAGATTTTTTTTCTTTTCCCCCAAATGTCTTGTAGTTTTACACTTTACAATTAAGTGTGTGATCCATTTTGAGTTTTTTATAAGACACGAAGTTCAGGTTCAGATTCACATTTTGTGAATGACTGCACCGGTATTTTCAGCACCATTTGTTGAAAAGGCTTCCTTTCTTCCATTGAATTGCTTCTGTACCTTTGTTAAAACTCAGTTGGGCATATTGGTGCGAGTAATTACTGGGCTGTCTATTCTTATCCATTGACCCACAGAAGACCTTGTTATCTGTTCCTCCACTGATGCTATACTGTCTTGATTACTGTAGCTCTGTGATGAACATTAACATCATCTAGAGGGACTCCTTCTCCTGTGTTCTTTGTTGTCAATTTGTATTACCTATTCTAGGGTCTGATTCTTTCCATATAAATTTAAAAATAAACTTGTCTATGTCTACACGCACATACACACACAAACTCACACCTTAGTGGCATTTGATAGGCATTGCATTAAATCTATAGATCAATATGGAAAGAATTAACATCTTCACAATGTTGAGTTTTTCAGTCCATAAACACAGTTATGTCTCCATTTATTTCAGGCATTGACTATTTCATCAGTATTTTGTGATTTTCAGCACACAGACCTTGTACCTGCTATAGTTTGACTATACCTAGGTATTTTATTTCCTTTGGAGCAATTGTAAATGGGATTGTGATTTTAATTTTGGTTTCTGTATGTTTATATATTTAAGTGGGAATGTGATGGACCTTTGTGTGGTGATTTTGTATCTTTTGACCTTGCCGAACTCATGTGTTAACGCTAGGAGTATTTTTGTAGATTTCTTGTGATACTCTATATAAATAATGATGTCTTATGCAAATAGGGACAGTTTTATTTCTTTCCAATTTGTATGCTTTTTATTTATTTATTTTTCTGCCTATCACAGTGGCTAGAATTCCCAGTAGTAGGAGAATAGCGAACACAGACATCAAACATTTTTGCCTTGCTGTTGATGTTACAGGAAAACACTCAGCCTTTCATCACTAAGTGTTGTTGGCTGTGGGGTTTTTGTAGATGCTCTTTATCAAGTCGAGGTTAATACCTTTTTATTCTTAACTTGCTGAGAGCTTCTATCATGAGTGAGGTTGGATTTTGTCAAATGCTTTTTTTCTACATCAAATAAATTGACCATATTATTTGATTAGTTTTTTTCTGGTCTTAGGCAAAGGAGAAGAAACAGCTTGCATGAGGTTCTGAACTTTTCAGCTCACAATAGCAGAGGTTACCACAGTTTCTGAACACATTGAAAAGTAAGTCTTTATTGTAGATAGCCCTGCAAGCACAAAGCTATAGAAGGTTTAGAAAAATACGGGTTTTGGCAGCAGGTATCACAATGGTGATAGCACTATAAGTCTAATGTCCGATTTTCCTAAGTCCCTTAAATGTGACATTGGGTATGCATCAGTTACATGTTTTTATAGTTTTAAGAGTGACGTGTACTTTTTAATAAAAATAATGCAAAGCATATTAAGATGAAATATAAAGTATTAAAAGAAATATCTAAGAAACTCAGTCAATCATACATTTTAAAGAGATAAAAAGATGCTTGTCCCCAGGTTCTTCTCTGTTACCCTATTCGTACTATGGAATCATAGAGTTGGTAGACTGATTGGAAAGTAATACACCTTTATTGCCATTGACTATTTCTAATTCAAATTCACAGCTTTTGAAAGATAAGATGAAAAGCAAATGGTTAGCCAGAATTCTCCTGAGCTTGCCATAAAATGAGCTTTGGGGGTCCATTTCTGCCATCAGACTTCCAGATGAACTTCAAGTCATGCAGAAGTTGCATGCAGAGGGCTTCACTTACATGCTGTCTCTCTGTTACTCACCACTAGCCATTCAGGTCATTAATCACTCTTCAGGGCAGGGCTTGGACTGGGAAGTAGAGAGAATGCAAAAGGAAAGTGCAAAGGACCTCTTGGTATTATACCAAGAGGAAGAGAGTCATAGACAACCCTCTTGGTTGTAGCTAAAGTACAGCTAAGGTATGGATGAAAAGTAACAAAAGCACCCACATGCCCCATTTATGTGACAGTGTAGAGCCCATATGTTTGAAATGTCAGATTGGTCATCAGAATCCTTCAGTTTTCATTGAGGTATTTGTTATATTGTCAAAACTGCCCAATTTTGAAGATTAAGTCTTCATTTGGCTTTGTAGCACAATAGGTTCTTTCAAGTTCATTAGTTTCCTTTCCTGTGTAACACGTGTTGTTGCCGCCCCAAGAATACACTCTTGATGACGTCACACACAACTCATCCGTAAGTCTGCATCACCCAACACACTAGGCCACATGGTCACAAATCCTTATTGCATTTGCCTAATTTGAAAAATACTGTCTAATATTTCAAGGAAAAAACCTTCCCCCCTGCCTCAGGACATTAGATGATAATATTACTCAGTGATATCTATGACAGCTATCAGCTATCTATTTACTTAATCAAAACAAAAGATGTGACACCTGGGACTTATCTATCACTCTCCGCAGCTGGTGCACTGGGAGGCTGGAGCTATGAAATAATTTCCATCACTGAGTAGGCAGTGAGTGGTGATTTGAGCAAGGAGGTGAGGGGAAAATAGACCAGGTCAGTCCACCTCAGCAAGATCTCATATCTTCCTGGCCAGTCACTTTGATGAGCTGTGCCTTTGAAGTAAATGCCTTCATACTGGATGCCCCTTTTTACCAATCTCTTTATTAGCCCCTGCGATGTGTCAGAGAGAGAGGAGTCCTCTGATAATTACTTCTTTGAGGGAGTCAGAAGCAAGACATGGAAGAAAGAAAGGCCTTTGGATCTACCTTACTTATATGTTAGTTGTAATTAGTGCCACTAAAAGAGTACTTGGCTTTTGAGAGGGTATTTTATAATCCTGTATAAAGATTCTTGGGCTTGTTTTGTGCTGATAAGAATATTGTTTTCTTATTTGTATTTTAAAAGGTCACTTTTGGAGAAATCTATAGCTTCCTTGAGTGTCTTTATTTCACTAATTTTAGATACTCAAGGCACACCAGTGCCATCATCCTCATCAATAAAATGAGGCTAATAATGCTATCCATTTCATAAGGCTAGCATCAGGAAGGAATGAGCTAATATATGTAAAATGCTTAGGCCTTTGCCTGGCATTGTAAATGCTATATAAGTGTTAATTAAATAGGATAATAAATAATAATTAATAAATACAATATAAAAAAGGAATAATAACAAAACAGAATAAAATACACCTTGACACTGAGATTGTCTATCATCATTACACCTGACCTGTGTTATTTGCGAAATGAGGTTCATTACTTCAGAGAAGTCAGTGTTGTTTCTGGCCCCCTCTTGCCCTCATGGGATGTTGCTGAAGTTCCATACTGATACCACCTTTTACAGGTAACACAGAAGATACTTGCTTTATTTACTTTCAAGCCCCAGGCTTTTGACTTCTATGCTGCTAAGGGGGACCCTTGTCCTTAGCTACTTAGGTTTTGTCAAAAAGATTATTGTGGCATTGTCTGGTGGTTCGGCTGAGATGCGGCCCAGGGTAGCCAGATGGTGACTGCCTTTACTTAGTTAAAAGTTTTTCTGGCTTGAAATGTGATGAGCAACACCATTTGGCCCCTCTTCCAGGAAGAAATTCAAAGTTGCTGTAGATGCCATGTTTTTTCTCCTTATTCCTATTGAGTTGTTTACCATGTATTTCAGAAGCAGCACCAGAATAAAGCTCAGGTCTCCTTTGACTCATATATTTACATTAATCACCAGCCTTTCAGCAGAACCTGACCTAGAATGCTCCAGTGATGATTTCTCGCTGCTGTTGGGACAGCCTGAGACTATTAAAGCTGGAAATCTACCCAGGCCTGGGGCTGTTGGTCACATCCTGCTAGTCCCAGGTTATTGCCTAACATTTTAGTCTCCAGCTTATATATTCAGGCTTTAGAGATTGGTGTGCTAATCATCCCCTGTTGTAGATGGATATTGGCTGAAAGCCTGACTTAAGGTTTTCAAAATAATTGTGGTTTGCTGGTTACCAAGCCAATTAATTTTTAAAGTTTCCCGACAAGATGCCTGCAGGCTTAATTCAGGTCTCAGTACAAAGAAAACTGCACCAGCTGCATGCATTCAAAATACCAATAGTATGTCCAGCCTATGGAAAAATAGCTGTGGCTATTTACTTTCTTTAGACTGTTTTATCCTAGGAGCCAAGATGGTAGTTTGTCTTTACTTTGTAATATCAAATGCTTAGAATGACAGTTAAATTGGTATTCTTCTATATTTTATGGGTGTGTTGATAGCATATGAATTAAATTATATTACACCTTTATGGTATACCTGACATTTCGGTATCCTGTGATTCAAAATTACTATAAAACAAAATTCTGGGTTGCAAACATGGCTAGACAGCACATTCCCTACTGACCACAATTGTCTTCTGTGAACAATCATGAGAGGAACTGGAATAACTACTACAGTGTATTTGGTGATGGCTGTGTGTCTTAACAGTGTGCTAAGAACATTGATGAGGTGTTCTGTTATTTAACCCTCACATCTACCTCCATGAGGGTAGAGATAATTATCTCCATTTCATTCATTCATTCATTTATTTATTTATTTATATTATTTATTCTATTACAGTTCCGATTTTTTCTCTTTTGTCCCCCTCCACCCAGCCTCCCTGTTTTGCCCATAGTCATTCCCCCCTCCCCTTTTCATGGGTCATTCATACGTGTTCTTTGACTAACCCCTTCACCTCCCTACCCCTGCCCCCCTCCCTATTTTCCTCCTACAGATATCAGTCTGCTCCATTTTTCCATGTCTCTTTATCTTTCTCATTAGTTTATTTTGTTCATTAGATTCTAGTTGTAAGTGAGGTCATATGGTATTTGTCTTTCTCTGGTTGGCTTATTTTACTTAGCATAGTAATCTCCAGTTCTATCCATACCGTCATAAAAGGTAGGACTTTTACTTTCTGCTGCAAGTATTCCACTGTGTAAATATGCCACAGTTTTTTAATCCACTCATTTACTGATAGGTTCATGGGCTGTTTACAACACTCATCTATTGTAAAGAGTGCTGCTGTGAACATAGGGGTGCATAAATTCTTTTGAATTTATGTTTCAAGATCCTTAGGTTGTATTCCCAGGAGTGGAATTGCTGGGTCATTTTTAGTTTTCTAAGGAAATTCCATACTGTTTTCCACAGTGGCTTCACCAGTCTGCATTCCCACCAACAGTGTACTAGGGTTTCCTTTTCTACACATCCTCACCAGCACTTGTTTGTTGACGTACTAATGACAGCCATTCTGACAGGTGTGAGGTGATATCTCATTGTGGTTTAGTTTGGCTAGTAATGCCATCTTTGATGGCTAGTAGTGTTGAGCATTTTTTCATATGTCTATGGGCCATCCGTATGTCCTCCTTGGAGAAGTGTCTGTTCAGGTCCTTTGCCCATTTTTTAATTGGGTTGTTTGTCTTCCTGGTGTTCAGTCATATGTATTCTTTATTTTGGAGAGCAAACCCTTGTCTGATGTATCACTGGCAAATATGTTCTCCCATATAGTCAGTTCCCTTTTCATTTTGATTATGTTTTCTTTGGCTTTGCAGAAGGTTTTTAATTTCATGTAGTCCCACTTTTTTTTCTTTGTTTCCCTTGCCCTAATAGATATGTCAGTAAAAATATTGCTAAGTGGGAAGTCTGAAATTTCACTGCCCATGTTTTCCTCTAGGACTTTTATGGTATCACAACTTATACTTAAGTCCTTTATCCATTTTGAGTTTATCCTGGTGTATGGTATAAGTTGGTGATCTAGTTTCATTTTTTTGCATGTACCAGTCCTGTTCTCCCAACACCATTTATTGAAGAGACTGTTTTTACTCCATTGTATGCTCGTGCCCAATTTATCAAATATTAATTGACCATAGAGACATGGGTTTATTTCTGGGCTCTCAGTTCTGTTCTGTTCATTTGTATGTCTGTTCTTATGCCAGGACTAGACTGTCTTGATTATGGTGGCCATGTAATATAGTTTAATATCAGATGTTGTGATACCTCCAACTTTGTTATTTTTTCACAGGATTACTGAGGCTATTTGGGGTATTTTTTGATTCCATATAAATATTTGAAATATTCTAGTTCTGTGAAATATACCATTGGTATTTTGATAGGAATTGCATTGAATCTGTAGATTGCTTTGGGTAGCATGGACATTTTAATCATGTAAATTCTTGCAACCCATAAACATGGTATATGCTTCCATTTATTTGTATCTTCCTCAATATCTTTCTTCAGCGTTTTGTACTTTTTGAAGTACAGGTCCTTTACATCCTTGGTTAAATTTATTCCTGGGTACTTTATTTTTCTTGTTGCTATAGTAAATAGGATTTTTTTTTTAGTTTTTCTTTCTGATAATTCATTGTTGGTGTATAAGAATGCCCCCAAATTCTGAATATTGACTTTGTATTCTGCTACTTTGCTAAATTTAGTGATCAGGTCAAATAGTTTTTTAGTGGAGATTCTAGGTTTTCTATCTACACTATCATGTCTTCTGTAAATACAGTTTTACTTTCTCCT
Source organism: Artibeus jamaicensis (assembly GCF_021234435.1). Lineage (NCBI taxonomy): Eukaryota > Metazoa > Chordata > Mammalia > Chiroptera > Phyllostomidae > Artibeus > Artibeus jamaicensis. The sequence goes on along the minus strand of NW_026521823.1, from coordinate 20,446,865 downwards.
TTCCAATTTGGATACCTTTTATTTTTTTTTTTGTCTAATCACTGTGGCTAGGACTTCTAGTACTATGTTGAATAACAGTTGTGAAAATGGGCACCTTTGTCTTGTTCCTGATATTAAGGAAAATACTTTTAGTTTTTGCCCACTGAGTATGATGTTGGTAGTAGGTTTCTCATGAATGAGAAAGGTGAGGTATATGAGGAGCATACCTCACCTTTATTATGTTGAGGTATGCTCCCTCTAAACTTTGCTGAGTTTTTTTTTTAATCACAAATGGGTGCTGGATTTTATTAAATGCTTTTTAGCATCTGTTGATATGATCATGTGATTTTTGTCTTTCATTTTGTTTAAGCGATGTATTATGTTCATTGATTTGCAAATGTTATACCATCCTTGCATTCCTGGGATAAACCCCATTTCATCATGGTGTATATTCTGTTTAATATACTGCTCGATCTGGATTGCCAATATTTTTGGGAGGATTTTAGTGTCTATATTCATCATAGATATTGGCCTGTAATTTTTTCTTTGTTGAGTGTCTACCTGATTTTGTAAGTAGGATAATATTAGCCTTATAAAAAGAATTTTGGAGTCTTCTCTCTTCTTGAATTTTTTGGAATAGTTTGAGAAAGATAGGTATTACCCTTTTTTTTTTTTTTGAATGTTGGGTAAAATTTACCTGTGAAGCCATCTGGTCCAGGGCTTAATGTGTAAATAAAAAAGGGAGGGAGATGGCAAAATAGAGTAAGAAAGGGGAATAGTGTAATATGAGGTTTGAAATAAAATTAAAAAATAGTGAACCAATAGGAACACAATTGAAGAAAACCAAAAACAGGATCCACAACAATGACAAATGAGCAAAGATGAATAAAGGTGGAAAGAGAATAAGAATATTATAAGAAAGAGAAAAGAGAATATGATATTTCTACAGTGAAGAATAATGATTTTGAAAGGAGAGAGGGAGGAGAAATAATAAGAGTGAAAAATAGAATCCAGGCTAAAAAAGGGAAAAAAATAGAATTCAAAATTCAAATAAGCAAGGGCAGGGGGAAGGCAAAATGGAGTAAGACAGGGGGAGAGTAACCTACAAGATTTGAAGTAAAAAAAAATTAGTCACTGTCCCATTCTCTGCACACATCAACTCTCCAAAAATTCAAAAGTCTGTCATGGTCATGGCTGGCCACAGCCTACTTCCACCTGACCCAGGTGTGGCCCCTGCTTGTTGTTTTGTTTTTGTTTTTGGATGGGGTGGAGATAGAGTCCCCCCTCTCTCCAGCACTCTCCTGGCTTGTGTTTGGCATTGCAGCTATGTATGTGCTGCTCGCTGTGTGTGTGTAGCCTGGATTTCCCAGACTCTGACTCTGTATCCTCCCAAGTCACTCTGGGCCAGGGTCTGGGGGTTCCCTGCATGGGACTGCAGGCACCCCTGGGAGGAGAGGGAGCCACAAAGCTGCAATTTCTGTCTAGTCTCTCTGTGCTGCTGCTGGTGCAACGCACTGAGTATTTCCTCTTCAACTTCTAAAATCTCCTTACTGCTCATTGCGAAGTATTTTTTGTACTTCTTTCCAAACTTCATATCAGCTAAGATTCTGTTGATCAGGTTTTTTTGTCAGAAGATCAGCTGAGAATCTGAGTTGGGGGCAAGGGCAAGTGGACTCAGCTTCCACCTACTTGGCCATCCTCTTCTCCTCCCCTCATTATCTCCATTTTATTCATGAAGAAATCAGGACTCTGGTGACTTTCTCAATCACATGATAGTAGGAGAGAGGGAGGAGATTTGCATCTGGACCTATCTAAAGACAAATCCCATACTTTGAGCAATTATGCTAAATTTGTTTCTTAACAGCAACATTGCTTGTTTTCTGTATTGAGGCATTAACCAAATCTGTTGGAACATGTGACAAGACTAGTGCACAGTTGGCTGGCTATGACAAGGAATACTGGCCAGAGAAGTTACAGGGAATCTAAATTCCATCTATGTAAAGCTTTTTTGAAGTATCCACATTCACATTTGGTCATCATTTTTTTCTCCAGACCTTATCGAAGTCAATGACTCTCTATGTACAGTATATGAATATGTCCATTAACGAAGACTACCTCGTCCAGTAACATAATGTTGGCATGGTATTAAATTATAACAGGTGTGAGAGTGAATAGTCCAGAAGCTAAGGCTTGGCCCTGAATCTCCTTCCAGCTACCCCTAGCGAAGCCCTCATTTCCCCCGTCTCATTTTCTCCAGCAGAGCAGGCGGCCATCTGTCATGGATATGCCATTATAATGAGCAATTCTATGGGCATAAAGAATTAAAGGCAGCTCAGAATTAAGGCTTTCCATTAATCAACTGTTCATAAATGTATAGCTGGAGAGAGTTAAATATTATTCAGAGCAGGAAGGCATATTAGAAAGAATGGGCAGGGAAAAATAATGGTACTACAATTATTTAAATGAGAACTTCCTGTGTACCTGGACAGAATAATAATAGGAATAGCAACTATTTTAAATGAGAACTTTTTATGTACTTTTTTTTTTACAGTCACATTATTTCATTTAATTCTTATCACAACCCTTTGAGCTGGATGTCATTTTGGCCTTTTTTCCTAAGGAGGAAGTGGAGGTTAAGGGTTATAGGTATTTTGTCCAATGATGGACCACAGAGCTAGAGTTCATATCTCGATGTGTCTACTTAGAAGCTCAGATTTTTTCATCTAAAGCTTCCACATTAGCTAAGTGTGTAGCAGAGTGGTATAAATTGGCTTAGTAGAACTCCACAAATAGAACTGTTCTATGCAGTCAGTATGACAATAATTTTGAAGAAAGCATATCATGGGCATAGGCGACAAGCTAAAACAGAACTTTGCCTAAATTAAAATTGACTTATATTAATTTTTCCCCATAAAGAATTTTTAAAAGAAAGAGACCATAAAGAAAAATAGTACTAATTTGATGGGAAAGAAATGCTGAAAAAATGTTTTTCCTAAAAATAATTTTTTCCAGAGTGAATCTACAATAGGATTTATGTGGACATCAATTTCTGTTTCTCATTCCTTTCCCCTCCATCCCCTTCCTTTGCCTTTCTGAACATAACATTATTACTCAGTTGCTTTTACTAATAATAATTCCAAAGAATCACAAAAGAACTACTGTTACAATAAACATGCACATTTCCAGTGGCTTGTGTATGGATCATTCAAATAGCTATCAGGTGAGTCAGGAGGGAAATAGTGAATCTATCAGCTTCATCCCACACATCATTTTTTAAAAGGAAAAACTAGTAAAGCTGAATCAGATTCCACCTCTCTACTTCTTTTGTGACTTGGACTCTATCTGAGGGCTCACTTCTTTATATTGTTCCCTGTGGTTCTAGAAGAAATATTTTAAAGGATAATTTTCATAGTTGCCAGACCAGAAACAACTACTTTAAAAAATGTAGTGCTCTCTAGTACAGCTTATGTCTCATAATTTGACATAAGCCCCTTCACAATATAGAATTCCTTGAATTTTCTTTCTTTAAAATATGTTTTATTGATTATGCCATTATAGATGTCCCATTTCCCCCCCTCATTCCCCTCCACCCTGCACACCCCCTCCCCTCATTCTCCCCCTTTAGTTCATGTCCACATGTCACAAGTACTTTAGATTCTATATTTCCCATACTATTCTTGCCCTCCTCCCTGTCTATTTTCTACCTACCATCTGTGCTACTTATTTCCTGTACCTTCTCCCCCATTCTCCTCATCCCACTCCCCTGTTGCTAACCCTCCATGTGATCTCCATTTCTATGGTTCTGCTCCTGATCTAGCTGTCCTCTTAGTTTGCTTTTGTTTTAGGTGTGGTTCTTAATAACTGTGAGTTTGTTGTCCTTTCACTGTTCATATTTTTTATCTTCTTTTTCTTAGATAAGTTCCTTTAACATTTCATATAATAAGGGCTTGGTGATGATGAACTCCTTGAATTAGACCTTATCTGAGAAACACTTTATCTGCCCTTTCATTCTAAATGAAAATTTTGCTGGATAGAGCAATCTTATATGTAGGTGTTTGGATTTCATGACTTGGAATACTTCTTTCCAGCCCTTCTTGCCTGTAAGGTCTCTTTTGAGAAATCTGCTGACAGTCTGATGGGAACTCCTTTGTAGGTGACTGTCCCCTTATCTCTTGCTGCTTCTAGGATTCTCTCCTTCATTTTAATCTTGGCTAATGTAATGATGATGTGCCTTGGTGTGTTCCTTTTTGGGTCCAACTTCTTTGGGACTCTTTGAGCTTCCTGGAAGTCTATTTCCTTTGCCAGATTGGGGAAGTTCTCCTTTATTATTTGTTCAAATAAGTTTTCCATTCATGGCTCTTCCTCTTCCCCTTCTGGTACCCCTATAGTTTGGATGTTGGAACTTTTAAAGATGTCCTGGAGGTTCCTAAGCCTCTCCTCATTTTTTTGAATTCTTGTTTCTTCATTCTTTTCTGTTTGGTCATTTTTTTTCTTCCTTCTGGTCCACTTGATTGATTTTAGTCCCAGTTTCCTTCCCATCACTATTGGTTCCCTGTACATTTTGCTTCATTTCACTTAGTGAAGCCTTCATGTGTTCCTCTAATTTGTTTTCTAAAATCAACCAGTTCTGTGAGCATCCTGATCACCAGTGTTTTGAACTGTGCATCTGATAGGTTGGCTATCTCTTGGTCACTTAGAAGTATTGGCTCTGGGGCTTTGAACTGTTCTTCTGCTTGAGCCATAATGTTTTGACTAGTAGGAGGGGCAGAATTCCTTGAATTTTCAGAGTTGACCAACAGGACTAGCTTATCCCAAGGCCAGGACTGTCAAGGCTGTGACCTCAGCCACCAGGGTGATGCAGCAGATTAGGTCCTTAAAAAACAGAGGAGAAAGAGACTTTGGAAACTTAAATCCATGGTAAAGAAAGAAGTGTTCTTTAAGAGCATGACTGTAGTAAAATAGAAAATGCAAGATAGGCAAATAGTCCAAAAATCATGTGAGATCATGCTCTTTTAAAAAACTTATCAAGTGGTGATGGAAGGAGACTTGACTTTGGATGTTGAACACACAATATACAAATGATGTATTAAGTTATTAAAATTGTACACCCAAAACCTATGTAATGTTATTAACCAATGTTACCCAAATAAGTTCAATAACAATTTTTTAAAAAAGGACTTTAAATCTGAAACTTTCTGTTCATGGTCTGTGAGATCAACTACCAGGCTATAAGTTCAGCAGGAAAAATAGGTCAGCATTCAGAAGCAAAAATGAGAAAGAGTCTGGGTGCTAGACAGAGAAAAAGAGACTATTTTAGACCTGTGTAGTATCAATTGTCTTGAGAAAATAAAGATGCCAAGTTCTGATGAGCATTGTCTTAACATTAAGAAAACCTCTTTTGGGAGGTTTTCTTGTTATTAAAATCTTAGTAAGAGGGCAGTTATTTTACCTGTGGTTTCAGATTTTGCCTCTTATTCATGATTTTGTTTTTGCCTGGTGTCAGGATTTTATCGTGTAGGATGAGACATGTTAGTTTGTAGAATTATCTGTCTGATATCTCCATAGTTATTCCCTGCTTAGTATTCCTGGCTTTCCTCACTGTATTCTGTGAATCATTATCTGATCCTGTTTAGGTCACTATCATCTGCACCTCATGATTATATTTGTGACCTTGATCATATCACCACTCATCTGCTCTGCTCCAGTACCGTCCTTTGGTAAAGAAGAATGACAGTTACTTTTAAGCTCTTTAGAGAGAGATGTATGTACTTAGTTATCTGTGAAATATTTATCAGAGTCCTGGGAACTATAAAATTGAGAAGGTACTTAAAAATATAGCATTGGAAAATCTACTTTTTGTTATTGTCTATTTTTAAAAAACGAGGCAGTTTACCCAAGTATAACACCATTGCGAACAGTTGCTGAATATTTAAACGTGTTACTGTGCTAGATCCTATATACTGTAAATAATTCATGGCTTCTTTCACTAGGACAAGTGAGAATGATGTGCCTAGATATTGGTGACATATAAATGAATGAGCTAGATAAAATACAAGTCACCTCCTAATTGCCCCATATCAAGGGAAATTAAAATGTCTTTGAATAAACCATAGTCAAATCCCAAGATCCATTCAGTAATTTCAACCAATATTTAATCAAATTCAACCAATATATCTTTTATCAAATATTTTGGGGCCAGGTCTTTGCTGACCACTGGGAATACAAGAAGGTGAAACTTTTGTTAATGAGCTTATAGTCTAATGGGGAAGATAGATATCGTCCTAAAGGGAAAGGGGAGTTATTAAATGTTTTAAAGCAGGTAATGATTTATACAGCCTTGTATTTTAGAAATATTTCCTGAGTTTCTTTTGAAGAACAGTGTTGGGGTAGGGACCAAAGCAAAAATGAATACCAATGCATAGGTTATGGCAATATCCAATTAGTAACCAGGACACTTCCATTTAAGTGGAGATAAGATGACTGTCAAAAGTCACCCAAAACAACAGACCTAAAAAAACTTAAACTCTCTTATTGACTTAGAAACTAGAAGGCCTCTATAATTCTGAACCACTACTTCTCAGGGGTATTGCACACAATTACAGGAAGACACTAGGAAAGGATCTCCTTGCCTGAGTATTTCAGACACCAGACCAGAGCACTATCAGGTTAGTGGGACACTGAGGCAATGTTACTGTCCACTGCAGAATATAGAGATTTAGGTTGGAAGATTAGGGGAGGAAGAGAGCCTGAGCAGTAGTGTAAGCACACTTTCTGTAGGAAATTAGGAGTCTGTATTATGACCATCACGTCACCTCCTCTAAGGTAGAATGACTAAACGTACAAGAGAATTTGAGAGTTACTCTAGTGGGATTTTCTCCATGTGGAGAGAACTATGAGTGGTAGATTACAATAGTTTTTCTAATAAAAAATGGATGGGAAAAAGACTCCCATTGCATCACAGAATTGTGAAAATTTGTATCATGAGGAAAAAGGAAAATAACAACTTGGTATATAACATATACAATGAAATCCACCTTTTTTAATGTGTATAATTCAGGGTCTTGTAGTATAGCAGAGTTGGGCAGTCATCATCTAATTCAGAAAATTTTTATCAGTCCTAAAAGAAACCCTGTGCACATGGGGGCCATCCTCCACTTCCTCTAGCTCCTAACTTTGTGGTACCTACTATTAATCAGCTTTCTGTCTCTGTGGCTTTGCTTATTCTGGACAGTTTGCATGAATTAAATCATACAATAGGTGGTTTGTTGTCTAGCTCCTTTCACTTAACATGTTTCCAAGGTTCATGCATGCATGTGTCAGAATTTCATTTCTTTTTATGGGCATTTTTTTTGTTTGTTTAGCCATTTTATCAATTGGTGGACATTTGGATAGTTTCTACTTTCTGAAAGGCTATTGTGAAAAATGCTGCCACAAGCATTTATGTTTAATCTTTCACGTGGACATATTTTTTAAACTTCTAATTAGTATTTACTTAAGAGTAGAACTGCTGGGTCATATTATAACTCTATGTTTAATTTTTGAGTAACTGCTGAGCTGTTTTTAAAGTGACTGCACTGTTTCACATTTTCACCAGCAATGAATGATGAAAATTCCAGTTTCTTCACCTCTTCACAGTTGTTATTGTTCATTGTGGTTAAAGCCATCTTGGCGAATGTGAAGCTATACCTCATTGTAGCTGCAATTTGCATTTTCTTAAGGACTAAAAATGTTGAACATATTTTCATGATCTTATTAGCCATCATATACCTTCTTTGAAGAAATGTTTATTCATGCCCTTTATCCATTGGTTAATTTTTTTGTGTGTGTATGTGTTTTTACTGTTAAGCTGTAAGAGCTCTTTATATAGAATACCAGTTCCTACCAGATATATCATTTGAAAATATTTTCTTCCATTCTGGGGGTGGTCTTTTGACTTTCTTGGTAGTATCCTTTGAAGCACCAAAAATTTAATAGTCTGATTTATCTGTTTTTTTCCTTTTGTTGATTGTGCTTTTATTGTCATATTTAAGAAACCATTGACTAATGGAGGTCACAAATATTCACGCCTGTGTTTTCTTCTAAGATTTTTATACTTTAGGTTTTATATTTAGGTATTCAGTCCATTCTGAGTTGTATTTTTGTGCATGGTCAGAGGCAGAGGTCCAGCTTAGTGAGTGCTTTTGCATGTGAATACCCAGTTGTTCCAGCAACATTTGTTGGAAAGCTACCCTTTCCCCATTAAACTGTGTTGGCACCTTTGTGAAAATGAATTGAACATAAATATAAGGTTTCATTTCTGGAACTTTATTGGAAGGAGATCTAGTTTTAGTTACTTGGCTCAACTTAAATAACAGCTTGCAAAATCATAAAAATATAAATACTGAAATGAAAATAACCAAAATTTATGGTAACTATATATCAAGATGGGACATAGAAAGGAGAGCATAAATTCTCATAATAGCAATGTAATAAATACTGTCTGAAATTGATGAAGAGATAGCAGTATATACATACTATTTAGAAGTTTTGAACTAAATTTCAAAAGTAAAGTTTGAGGATGGTTTTCTTGTCAAAAGGGGACAGAAGATGTGTTCAAGAAGTCTTATAACATTACCTGAGTTTTCAACTATATCTGGGTATTACTACATGAAATTAAATACTGATTACTAGGTAGAGTGAAATGTGTTCAATAAGCAGCCTTATGATAAAGGGCTGAAAACTAAAGGAGAGTGAGTATGGCCTGGTTTTCAAGGAAATAGTAAGCTAGATTTTCAAGAAAAGTTGATGGGGAAGGGAAGGAGAAAAGGGGGGAAAGGTGAGGGGAAATAGTAGATTAATAATTGTATCAATTCATTTACCTAATACTGATTTTAAAAATATTTAAACTACGTAGGCCTAGGGAACAATGAACGGTAAGAAAATTTGGGAGAGTGAGGCTCAAGTGCTCTGAGAAGATGCTTCTCCCTCTGAGACAGGAAGGAGTGCGGTGAGGGTGTGAGCGAGTGTGAATGAATATCTATGAAGAGAGAAAAGACACTGAGGGGTTTTTTTTTTCCTGGAAGACCTTTAAACTAAGGATGGAAAAATGGTCATCAACTGTAAAGTAGGTGAATCAGTTTTTGAGGAGCAAAGTGGAGATCTGAAATAGCTGGATGGGGGATTGGAAATCGGTACCAATGTGTGTAAAACTGGCGAGTGGTGCTGGAGAGTCAAATAATTTTTAAGCCACTAGGATTATGGCGATGGCCATCCCTCCCCCCACACCCCCAAATCACTATCAGGTGATTTCTGCAACGAATGGTCGCATTTAGTGGTCTGGGTGGGAGAGTTGAGAAAGGGTTATTAGGGTCAGGGTTGAGGAGTTTAGAGTTGATTTGGATGAGAGAACCTTGTAGAAAAAGTGGAAAAAACAAAACAAAACTAGCCCAAGTAGCTATGCTTAGAGGGGGAAGGAGATGAGGCTGGGAAATCCTATGTTCAAGGGACAAGTAGTTTCCATGAGGCTGAAGAAAAGTTTTAAAGAGGTAAGGGGGATTTAAAGACTTACAGGTAAAAAAAAGTGGAGATGTACAGTTTTAGTCAGCCAAATAACTTGCCTTGCCCAGTCCCTTGAGGTTTGTTGTAAGCATATTTAGTGTTTATTTAAATAATTACATTATCCGTAAAGACAAGGAATAAGCATATTTAGAATGGGAAATGATATATTGAAGGTTGAATGTGAGAACAAATAGCCTCTGCTTTTTCAAAGCTGGGAATTTTTTAAGGAAATGTGGGTTTGGGAGATTTTGAAGGGTGGCAAAGGAAGAACTTGTGCAAAGTAGGTGAGCAACCCAGTTACTGTGCAGAAGAAACTGAGACTGGATGAAGAGACTCAGGGGCTTTAAATCTTTACATCCAGGAGTGTCTTTCCAAAGCAAATGAGACTCCAATGGACTTCGACCACTTCGTCAGTGTAGGCTGAATCTCCCCTTTAACTAAATGTCTTCCATGTTGCCTCCCCGAATAAAGTCTGTAAAATAGTTGTGAGTAAAGCCAGCAAGCCCTCTCGAATGACAATTATAATGCTAATCTGCTTCATTTCACCCTGCCCGGGTGTCTCAGCCACAGCCTCTGATTTCAGCTCTCTTCTTTTCCAAGTGAGAGCTTGAGCATGGGATGGGACAAGAAGCAAGGAAAACCTAGGAATAAAGAGAAAAATGCAAAGGGATGGACCATGAAAATTTAGTGTGGGAATATGAGGGGTGTGGTAGGGGACAGCAATGGTGAAAAAGGTGGGACAGCTGTTACTGAACAACAATTAAAAATAAAGTAAGTTTAGCATTCATTAAAAAAAAAATAGAGTTTAGCCCTGGCTGGTGTAGCTTAGTGGACTGAGCGTGGACCTGCGAACCAAAGGATTGCAGTTCAATTCCCAGGCAGGGCACATGCCTAGCTTGCAGGCCAGTTCCCAGCAGGGGATGCACGAGAGGCAACCATACATTGATGTTTCTCTCCCTCTCTCCTTTCCCCCTCTATAGATGAATAAATAAAATCTTAAAAAAAATAAATAAAGAGTTCAAAATGGGAGCGAGGGATTTGGGAAGAAACAGAATTTGTAAAAGGAATAAGAATACTATTAGAGGAAGAGGAAAAGGTGAGAAAAACAAACAGGATGATAATGGCTGAGAGAGTCTTAGTCATTTTGAGATTGCTTTTTTTTTGCTGGTTTGTTATGAGGAACAGTAAATCTGGGTCCCTTACACCGTCAGTTCTTATATTTTTCACCGTGAACACATGTGGAAATGGTGGTCATATGCAAGGCACACTTTCACAGATATATGTAGATTTATGCACAATTTAGAGCACACTGATTTTAATTCTATCCCTTTCTCATTCAGCTAAGAATGAGAGCAAAACAGGTAAAAGTGATCTTGTTATAGTAATAATAATTTATCTTAAAAATGAAAAATTTTCGAGCATTTCAATGTTATAAATTACTCTCACAACCAATCATAGCTCTGAGGTTGAGGACAGTGAGGATAAGTTACTTACAAAATTTTGTATGACAGTTTGCTGCCCAATAGAGAATAGTTTCTATATGTAAATGAGTAGCTGAGGGGAGTACAGTCAATTCAGCAAATAACTTTTGAGCATCTCTAGTGTGCGAGGCATGCTGATCCTAATGACTTATCATAAGCTCTCCAAGAGCAATATTCTTCTTGACCCTGTTCCTTCTCTCCCTCCTCCTTCTCTCCCTCCACCCCATACCAAACTTTCTGTCACTGTACGATGTATACTCTGTGTTCTGCAGTTAAATGGACGAATTATGGGTGCTTTGGTTCTGCAAGGGTGCAAATGACGCAGAGTCTCCCTGTCAGTACCATTTTAAACTAAGGGGAAGAAAACATACAATTAAAGATCTGATGCTATAATTTCTTATGCATGAGTGCTGTCAGTTCTCTCCTTGTTCTACATTTGTATCATTTACCATCCTATGATCTTTAAAAAAATTCTGCCTTTCTCAGGAAAGTTTTAATTTTTAGGAGATATGGAATCAAAATGTCTGAAGACTAGTTAAAAAAAAACAAATAAGAGTCTAAATCTAGAAGGTGAAGCAAGAAATGCCATGGATACTGGGTCAATAGGAAAATGTTAGAAAGTATACCATGTGAATTGTTCTAGAGCAGTTGAAGATAATGAAGAACTGAGAAATGGCAAAATAACTTCTTTTTAAAAGTATATTTTATTGATTATACTATTACAGTTGTTCCAGTTCCCCCCTTTATTCCCCCCTCCCTGCACACCCCCTCTCACCCGCATCCCCCTCCTTTAGTTCATGTCCATGGGTCGTACATATAAGTTCTTTGGTTTCTCCATTTCCTATGCTATTCTTAACCTCCCCCTGTGTATTTTGTACCTACCAATTATGTTTCTTATTCCCCGTACCTTTTCCCTCGTTCTCCCATCCTACTCCTTCACTGAAAACTATCCATGTGATTTCCATTTCTGTGATTCTGTTCCTGTTCTAGTTGTCTGCTTAGTTTTTTATTTTTACTTTTTTTTTTAGGTTCAGTTGTTAATAGCTATGAGTTTGTTGTCATTTTAGGGTTGGTATTTTTTTTACCTTCTTTTTCTTGGATAAGTCCCTTTGACATTTCATATAATAAGGGCTGGGTGATGATGAACTCACCCAGTTAAGGTCAAGTTAAAAGTTGACCTTATCTAGGAAGCACTTTATCTGCCTTTCCACTCTAAATGATAACTTTGCTGGATAGAGTCATCTTGGATGTAGGTCCTTGCCTTTCATGACTTAGGATACTTCTTTCCATCCTCTTATTACCTGTAAGGTTTCTTTTGAGAAATCAGCCTGATAGTCTAATGGGAACACCTCTGTAGGTAACTCCTTTTGTCTTGCTGCTTTTAAGATTCTCTCCTTATCTTTAATCTTGGGTAACTTAATTATGATGTGCCTTGGTATGTTTCTTCTTGTGTTCAACTTCTTTGAGACTCTCTGAGCATCCTGGACTTCCTGAAAATCTATTTCCTTTGCCAGATCAAGAAAGTTGTACTTCATTATTTGTTCAAATAAGTTTTCAATTTCTTGGTTTTCTTCTTCTCTTTCTGGCACCCCTATGATTTGGATGTTGGAATGTTTCATGATGTCCTGGAGGTTCCTAAGCTTCTCCTCATTTTTTAAAAATTCTTGTTTCTTCATTCTGTTCTGGTTGAATGTTTCTTTCTTCCTTCTGCCCCAAACCATTGATTTGAGTCCTGGTTTTCTTCCTATCACTGTTGGTTCCCTGTAAATTTTTCTTTATTTCACATAATGTGACCTTCATTGCTACCTGGGTCTTTTTTTATGCTGTTGAAGTACCCACTGAGTCCCTGGAGCATCCTAATCAGTGTTTTGAACTCTGCATCTGATAGGTTGGCTATCTCTTCATTGCTTAGTTGTATTTTTTTCTGGAGCTTTGAACTGTTCTTTCATTTGGGCCATTTTTTTGGTCTTGGAGTGCCTGTTACATAGTAAGAGGTGGAGCCTTAAGTGTTCACTTTCATCTGGCTTTCAGTCACTTCCCCACTACCCACAATCAAATTGGGCCCTACTGGTGCTGATTCCCTGGTAGGTGGGTTAGTGTTTATTCTAGGACCCTGTGGGTCTCTCCAACCAACTGTCCTGTGAAGCTGGGTGTTTCTCCCACTGCTGTCTGAACCCCCACAGGTGTTTTAGGTCAGAGGCTTTGAGGATTTATTTTCCCGTTGCATGGTCTGCCTCGCTCCCTAGGTGTTCCTCCCCATTTATCTGCACAGGAAGGTGAGACCACCCAGTTTGCAAGACAGCACCTCACCCTGTCCACCAGCCACCACCTTGCCCATCCTGGTCCTCCAGCCACTGCCTTGCCGGGAGTCCTGTCCATCTGGTTGCCCAACTCCACCCTTCCTTCCAGTCTGGATGAATGGTTCTTCTTTAACTCCTTGGTTGTTGGACTTCCATACAGTTTGATTTTTCTGTCAGTTCTGATTGTTTTTCTTTTTAAATTTGTTGTTGTCCTTCTTTTGGTTGTGTGAGGAGGCACAGTGTGTCCACCTATGCTTCCATCTTGGCCGGAAGTCTGCAAAATAACTTCTTCAAGTTTTATTGGGGTTTATATATTGGACAGCAAGTACAAGTGGAGAGATGAACATACAAATTGGTATTATATTTTAAATATTTTAATTGCAGGACTCCCTTTTGATTGTACTTCAAAGGGAAACTGAGCCACATGGACCCTGGCCTTTTGAAAGGCTACATTATTATTATTTTTTTTAACATTTCTTTTGCTCATCAGTTTTTAAAATTATTGTTTGTCAGTTACAGTTGTCTGTATTTTCTTTTTTTAAGATTTTATTTATTTATTTATTTATTTTAGAGAGATGGGGAAGGGAGGGAGAAAGAGGGGGAGTGAAACATCAATGCATGGTTGCCTCTAGCACACCCCATACTGGAGATATGGTCTGCAACCCAGGCACGTGCCCTGACTGGGAATCAAACCGGTGATGCTTTGGTTCACAGGCCTGCGCTCAATCCACTGAGCTACACCAGCCAGGGCTGAAAGGCTACATTATTATTGAATACATAAAGCAATTAGTTTTAATGGAGGTAACAATTTGCTTTTGGGCACAAGGATAAAATTCTGATGGGACATTGAAAAAGGAGAGGGTAATATTTAAAATATTTTTGAAGGTTGTAAGAAGTCCTTGGGTGAGTGGGAAAGACATTTCATGATGAAGATAATGTCTGAGAAATACCAAGTTGTTTGAAAGTATAAAATCTGTGTATTGGAACATAAGTTTTATGATTGGATATGGCAGGAAATGAAATTGAAAAGATTTGTTATAACTACTGTTATTTATTGAATGCTTGGTAAATGCCAGATATTGTACAGTTATCTTTAGTGTTGTAACTGAGTTCTGACTATATTCATCATTACACTGAAGGGGAAATAATTAGAAGAGGACTGTGGATAGAAGCCTGGCAAGGCAGAGAAGTACAAGAATAAAATATAAACATTCAGGAGTAGTAGAGAATCTAGAGAAACCAGTGACCCAAAGCAGAGGAAAAATGGTCCAATAATGTGGGTGAAGTTTGGGCAACAGGGCAAAATTTCAAGACTTTAAGAAATGAGAATAGAACAGAAACTAACATTTAGGAGGTTAATGTTGGCATGCTGAAAGAGCATTTTTCAGTAGGATATTGAAAGCAGAAGTGAGATTAGAGGAAGCTTCAATGACTGTATAATGAGGAGATAGAAGCAGTGTAGAACCAACTGCTCTTGAGGATCAATGGCCCTTGAAGGAAGGAGAGTGACTCAAGGTATCAACAGACCTGAGAATCTTCTTACAGACAAGTAGGGAGGAACAATAAAGACAGCAGGATTAATCTGTGAGAGAGAAAACATCAGGGGTGCAGGCAATTTGATGGGAAGGAATGGGCTCCAAAAGACAGAAGAGTTGGGCTTGGAAGTGGAGACCATGGGAAGGCAGAGCCGGAGGGAGGGCTTCAGAGTTGATCCGACCCTGTATTGAATTTTTATCTTGTATTTTGCACCACCTCTCCCTATTTCTGTGAGGGTAATAAGCCAAACCTGATAATTGGAGCACAGTGATAATTCCGAAGCGGCCAGGGCACTATAGGAACCCTGAGCTTATTGCCAATGTTGGCCAGTATCAATAGTTCCAGGACTTCTTGATAAAATAGCTATGACTTTTCCAAATATAGAGACTTTTCAGAGTAATGTAGAAATGTAACTCGTGTCAGCTTTATTGATAGCTAGGCCCAGCAAGAACGAGACAGGGCATAAAATGAAACACAGGCTATATGGAACCTTATGCATGCCTTAGCTCTCACCCATTCTCAGAGCAAATCCTTCACAGTGGATCCCATAATTATAACACCAATCACATCCAGCAAAGTGTTTAGCCACTCAGCCAGGCCATAATATTTTGGGGGTGTGAGGCTGCTGGGGAGCACGGAATCCTGCCCAAGCACAGTCAGCGTTAGCTGCCACAATTTATTTTGGACCCTATTTTCAGCATGCTGCAGTTAATTTTGTTTTGTTTCTGTAGGGAACAATTTTTTCCTTACTGAATTGAACTCTTTAGGCAAGAAAAATAACCGACTAGTTTTCAGAACACAGGAACAGCTGCTCTGTTAGGTCTGAATTTGTGAATTGAAAACCAAGTCTGGTCACATGGTGGTATTTGCGTGGCTCAGTGATCAGTAGATTGTCTTCCCATACTTACCTGTTAATTTCCAGGGCCTCAAATGTCAGAAATTTATCATTTTGTCTTTATAGCTTGTATTTTTTTCTTTACCCTATTACACTCTAAACATTTATGAGGGGCTGATGAGAGAGTCCTAATCAGTTACATCTATAGAGGGATTCCTTTACAAATGACATTTCTCAAAATATTCCATTTTGTATAATCAGACCCCTAAAAATGCTAAGAAGTTAGGAAAGGAAGATTCCCCACCGATTTTATAGGTGACCAAACTGGGGTTCAGAGGTTATGTGACAGCCTATCTCAGAGGGGACTAAGCTAGAAGGAGAAGCCAAGTCTTTGCAATCTTAGAACCATCCGATTGAACTCCTTACTTCACGGAGAAATGAATTGTTTAGGAGGCAGGACATCAAGGTTCTGGGGACACAGGCTTTACAACCAGGCTTGAGGCTTAGTGTCACTGTGTCACATTAGGTTACCCTTTTTGGAGCACCTGGTGCGTGCCGATCACCCTTTGTTCTACAAGTGCTCTCACTTAACCAATCACACACAGTGCTGCAAGGCTGATGCTATTATTCATATTTTAATAAATACAAAACTGTCACTTAAGATGACTGATGGGCTAGTGATGGGCCAGCAAATGTGTGACTGAGTCAGGGTTTGAACCCTATTCTGCTTTGTTTCCTCCATCCTTCCTCACTGGGGTTCACAGCTTACATGCCATGTGACCAGGGAAATTCACTTCCGTTTCAGTTTCCTCAATTTTTAAATGGTTGTATTTGTAACAACAGATCTTGCAGGGTGTTCGACCATTAAATCGGAACACAAGGGAAACATCTAATACAATATCTTTAGTTGCTTCAACAGCCGTGATGGGTGCTATTTGTCACTCTACATTACTCAGTTGGTTACTTTTGGAGCTGCAGCTATGCTCCAGGTTTCTGATTTCCAGTCCCCACCTCCCCGCCCCTCTGCCCCCATTGCCCTGTGATGCTGAAAGACTCTCGAGGGGCAGACAAAGGAACACAAGGAAGAGGGAGAGCAAGTAGGACAGAAAGTGGGGGGAGTCAGCAGTGACAGTCACAAATGTGAGGACGGGCACGTGGCTGATCAGGAAGGGGCCCTTGGGGAGGAGTCAGTCATGTGTGTAGGGAATGGCTGTGAAGCAGAAGTAGCCCCAGTGGGAAGAGAGGCATTGATGGATGTGAAAGTGAGCCGAGCCATCTTTTGGCTTAATTTACCATTTATTTGACTTGCGGTAAACTAGGAGAAAAGATCCATTTAAAGTGGATTTCAAATGATGAAAATAAAGAAGCTGTACATTGTAGGTATAGAAATTATAGATGGTCTGATTGCAGCCAAATACAGAAAGGATCAGATATATATGTTTAAAACATAACTGGAGTTTAAGATGGATATATTTGTAAGAAAGGACCAGGCTGTTTTGAATGAGTTCATTCATCCATTTACTCATCCATTAAGTACTGCTCATTTCTGGCCACGTGGGAGGTGACAGCAGTTAGCAATACAAAGCTGAAGGAAGAATGGCCCTTTTCTCAAAGGGTTCAGATTCCAGTAGGGAAACTGATGTAAATAAGTAACTATAGTATGGCATAAAGTCCCATTGAATAATCTTTTCGGAGTATTGTTAGAATATAGACCTTGGACACTTAACGTAGCCTAGAAGAGCAGTTTAGGAATTACTTAATTAACAAGTTAAAATGATCATATTGTTGGGAGATCAATAGCAGTTATTCTGAAGGAAAAGCAAGTAAGGATTATCCCAGAAAGAAAAAAATACGTACAAAGAGAGAGAGAAACACTCTGTGCTCAAGGATACGCAGTGTGTATGGTTGGCGTGCTAGGCCCATGAGGTGAGGTGGTAGAAGATTACTCGGAGGGTGGTGTGTTTACAACTTTGGAACTCTCCCTATGGGCGATGGAGATCTTCCTGGGTGGCGGGGCAGCGTGGTAGAATCTGGTGGACTCCGGGGTCACTGCATTTGTCCAGGTGAGAAATAAAGGCCTGAAATAAGGTAGCAGAATGGAGAAGGGTGGCAGGCATGAGATTATCTTCAGATTGTTTTAAGTTCCTAAAAACTTTCTATTTTAAAGTACACAAATAAAGTCCCTATATACTTTAGCTTTTTATTTTTAAGTACCCAAAGAAAAGAACTGTGCATAGTGAAATACCATTTTTTGAATCATTGGTCAGTGGCTTCCTTCACCCTTTGACTTCTTTTCTCCAATCTTCCTCTCCTTTCTCCTCCTTGAGTCATAGTTTCCCTCCCCTCAGCTCTGAAAACACCAGGCCCCCACGGCAAAAACAGGGAAAAGGGTCAAGATTGGAGCTGGTAGGAGGAATCCTCTGCAAACGGTGGATATTGCTGTTGGGGGAAATGCAGACCAAGCCAGGCCAGGCCCCATGGGTTGGTGAGAAAATGTGCTAATAATCGTGGTAACGTGTCCCCACTTAGCAGAGCAGAGTTGTGGCGGGAGGCAGCTGTCCTGAAAACTTCCCTTAGGGAGTCAGCTCAGGTCAAAGGCTCTGAAGCCCATTCGGACCTACATTAGAGGTGACAACTCCAAGAGACTCTTGGTTTACAGTGGGCTAAGTATAGACAAGCCGGGAGCAGCTTGTGATTTCTATAAGACTTATAATGTATGTTTAGTATACAAATCTTACAAAATTGTTTTGTTTTCTTATTTGCTAACATTTAGAAAATTTCATATTTATAATAAATAGCACTGTGTAGTTAATTGTGTAGAATAAATTATGTTAAATAAATCATCTTGAAAGGTAAAATACTGATATACCTACAGGTACCTTGGAATTATGTACAGCAGTACCACAGTAGTTATTTTGCTTGCCTATTGTGATAGCCAAATGAAGTATGTATGCCCTTTGATTGTGGAACTCTGTGCATTATCATGGAAAATGGTAGATATTCCTGAAAAGTGGGGTTGACTCAACTTCCAAAAAGTGGGCAAAGGAAGTTTAAAAGCTATAGATTGAAGGTTCCTAGCCGCATTCCATTTACTTATTTTTAACTGATCTTTAATTGTATTTTTTCCCATTACCATTTATTCCCATTATACCCTGCATTCCCACAATTACCACACTGTTGTCTATATCTGTGACTCCTTTATCCTTTTGGCTCTATCCCTCCACCCCCAAATCCTCACCCATAGCTATCACCCTGCCCTATCTATGAGTCTCTTTTTTATTTAATTTTTTAAATTTAATCCTTATTATATTTTTATATTACCTTTTCATCCCCTTATACTCCCTCCCCACCAGCAATCATCACACCGTTGTCCATGTCCTTGAGCCCTTTTACCTTTTTGCTCCATCACCCTACCCCCTAACCTTCCCACCCCACTAGCTGTCATCTCTCCATCTATGATCTGTCCCTATTTTCCTCATTAGTTCAGTTTGTTCATCAGATTCCACATATGAGTGAGATCATATGGAATTGAGCTTTCTCTGATTGGCTTATTTCACTTAGAATAATGTTTTCCACGTCCATCCATACTGTCTCAAAGGGTAAAATTTTCTTCTTTTTTATGGCCAAGTAGTATTCCATTGTATAAATGCCCCATAGTTGTTTTATTCACTCAGCTACTGATGGACACTTGGGCCATATCTTGGTAATTGTAAGTAATGCTGCAGTGAACACAGGGGCATTTATGTTCTTCTGAATAAGTGTTTTAGGTTCCTTCGGATATATTCCCAGAAGTAGGATCGCTGGGTCCAAAGGCAGATCTATTTTTAATTTTTTGAGGTATCTCCATACTGCTTTCCACAGTGGCTGCACCAGTCTGCATTCCCACAAACAGTGCACAAGGGTTCCCCTTTCTCCACATCCTTGCTAGCAATTGTTAGTTGATTTATTCATGATAGCCATTTTGACATGTATGAGGTGATATCTCATTGTGCTTTCAATTTGCATTTCTCTGATGATTAGTGACATTGAGCATCTTTTCATGTCTATTGGCCATCTGTATGTCCTTCTTGGAGAAGTGTCTATTCAGGTCCTTATCCTATTTTTAAATTGGGTTGGTTTTTTTTGGTGTTGAGTTTTGTTAAGTACTTTGTAAATGTGGGATATTACCATATTTTGCTGCATATAATACGCTCTTTTTTGCCCAAATTTTGAGGGAAAAAATAAGGATGCACATTTTACATGGGTGGCACTAAATCTATATCTATATAAATGTTTTTAATTCTTTTATTTATGCTTATGCATTAAAAATGTAATGCTAGAAAGCAATAACTGTATCCATATGCAAAATAATACCCTGGAATATGATAACTGGTTTTGTTGAACTTATGATGTACTTGTCACGAAAGCAGTTTTGGCCAACAATTCCACAAAATGAAATGAAGAGTGACATATTGTTTTCCATGGAGTCAGATTGTGCAGATTGTTACCCATTTGGTAAGACAGGTGACGCCGATTTTATTTCCATAGGGTGAACAGTGTGACATAGCCTTTCGTACACTTTAGGAGGGAGAAATAATTGGGAAATCCCAGGGAAATGTTGAAATGTTTTTTTTTCATACACTGCAAGCTTTAAGCTAGAAGTTATTAAATATGCTAAAAAGCATGGCAACAGAACTGCCATGAGACACTCTGGACCTCGTCCCACAGAACATGTCATCAGGTAGTGGAGACGACAGGTAGAAACATTTCTTCAGATGCCGAGGCAGAAGGCAATGCAGGGAAACCTCCAAAGTGTCTGGAGAAGGAGCAGGAGTTAAAGACCTGGATTCTGGAGCACAGTCCAACTGGCATCATAAACTTGGTACATAAAATTTCTTGTACCTTGTATCTGTTCTTGTGTTTTGTAATGATTTGTTACATAAAATTTCTTGTACCATATGTTCAAAAATAAATGCTAAAATTTCTTTATAATACAAAAAGACAAGTATCTAAATATATATAAAAATTGAATTAAAAATTAAAATGAAAGATTTTTTTCCTGAAAGTTTGGGCCAAAAACATAGGTGCACATTATATATGGCAAAATACAGTACCAGATGTATCAGTGAATATCTTCAATTCTGTGGGTTGTCTTTTTATTTTGGTGGTGATTTCTTTCACTGTGCAAATATTTTTTAGTTTGATATAGTCCCATGGTTAATTTTTCTTTTGTTTCCCTTCCTGGGGGGATATATCTGATAAAAATTGATACAAGCAATGACTGAGATTTTGCTACCTATTTTTTCTTCTAGGATTTTTATGGTTTTGGATCTGACATTTAAGTTTTTGATCCATTTTGAATTTGTCCTGTGTGTGGTGTAAGAAGATGGTCTAGTTTTGTTTTTCTGCATGTTTATCTGTCCAATTTTCCCAATATAATTTATTGAATAAATTCTCTTTAACCTATTGTATGTGCTTGCTTCCTCCCTCAAATATTAATTTCCTATAAAGGTGTGTGTTTATTCCTGGCCTCTCTATTCTGTTCCATTGATCTATGTGTCTGTTTTTATGCCATTACCATGCCGTTTTGATTACTATGGCCTTATAGTACAGTTTGATATGAGGTAGCACAATTTTTCCAACTTTGTTTTTTTGGGGGGGTCACTGTTGCTATGCAGGGCCTTTTGTGGTTCCATATAAATTTTTGAAATACTTGTTCTAGTTCTGTTCTAGTTATAGCACTGAATATATAGATTGCTTTGGGTAGCATAGACATTTTAGTGATGTTACTTCTTCTTATCCATGGACATGGTATGTTCTTCCACTTATTTGTATCTTCTTCTATTTCTTTCTTCAGTGTCTTATAATTTCTCACATATAGGTTTTTAGATTCTCAGATTTATTCCTAGATATTTAATCTTTTTGAAGCAATGGTGAATGTGATTATTTTCTCAATTTCCTTTTCTGATCATTTATTACTGGCGTATAAAAATGCAACTGATTTCTGGATATTAATTTTGTATTCTGCTACTTTGCTGAATTCAGTTAATTAGTTCTAATAGTTTCTTGGTAGAGTCTTTGGGGTTCTCAATGCACAGTATCTTGTCATCTGCAAATAGAGTTTCACTTCTTCCCTTCCAATTTGGATGCCTTTTATTTCTTTTTCTTGTCTGATTGTTGTGACTAGGACTTCAAATGCTATGTTGAATAATAGAGGTGAAAGCAAACATCCCTGTCTTCTTCCCAATCTTAACAGGAACACTTGTAGTTTTTGCCTGTTGAAAATGATGTTGACAGTGGGTTTGTCATATATGGTCTTTATTATATTTATGTATGTTCCCTCTGTTCCCACTTTGCTCAGACTTTTTAATCATAAATGGGTGCTGGATTTTATCAAAAGCTTTTTCTACATCTGTTAGTACAATCATGTGGTTTTTATCCATCATTTTGTTTATGTGGTGAATTACTTTTATTCATCACAAAAACAAAGGTTGTATTTTATGATACAACGTATGCAAGGTTGTGCCAACCTTGCATTCCCATAATAAATCCCACTTGATCATGGCGTATGATTTTTTCGATGCATTGCTGTATTTGGTTTGCTAATATTTCGTTGAAGATTTTAAGCATCTGGGTTCATCAGGTATATTGGCCTATATTCAGATTCTCTGATTCTTTCTGATTTAGTTTGGGAAGATTGTGTGAATGTTCTTTCATTTAGGGGCTGTTTCTTTGT
The DNA here is from genome assembly GCF_021234435.1 of Artibeus jamaicensis. Taxonomy (NCBI): domain Eukaryota; kingdom Metazoa; phylum Chordata; class Mammalia; order Chiroptera; family Phyllostomidae; genus Artibeus; species Artibeus jamaicensis. The sequence continues at coordinate 20,424,482 of NW_026521823.1, read as the reverse complement.
ATTTGTTTCTATATGTTGGGTAGGTCTTGTAAAAGCCTCTGGTACTGGTCTATTTCAGATGCTGCCTGTGACTGCTCTGGGTAACCTGTTTGAAGCTATCAGTGGTCCACAGCTGTGGTTCCCTCTGTTGGGCCTATTTGTGTGCAGAAGAGCCAGGCCGTGCTGGAAGGCCAGCTTGTAGCACCATTGCCTGGGAGAGTCAGTTAATGTCTAGAGTTCCCAGAGATCCATGCCTGCTGGCTTTCTGTTCAACTTGATCTCTAAAATAGCTTCAGCTTTACTAAGTAGCCTGGCTTGAGCTCCACCGGGTGGGGCAGAGTAATTCCTGTGAGTGGGGCAATTGCTTCCCCTGTGGCTATTGCCACTTGAAGGGGAGTGCTGTACCTGAGAAAGATGGCTCCTGCAGTATGAGGAATAACTCGGCACAGGGATTCTGGTGGCTGATCCTTCTGCTCTCTCTCCAGAGCCACCAAAGCCAGACTCTCCTCAAGTGTCTCTAGTCTGCCCTCCCTCTGCTGGAGCCCAGAGTAAGTAAATGAAATTTTGTGCATTGGCTTCTTAGGAGTTTCTCTGTGTCTCTAGCCATCTCTCCCTTGTGGACAGAAACACCACTGGTTTTCAAAGCTGGGTGTTATTTGAGTTTCTTTCCTAGTTCTGGTGCTCTAAGCTGGGGAGCCCAGCTTGGTGTTTAGACCCTGCACTTCTCAGGGGGAGCCCTTGGCAGCTGAAATGTCCGTCTGGATCTTTAGCTGCTGCCAGCTGGAGCCCAGCCATCCCTCTCGCACCTCCATACTCCCTACCAGTCTCATTATGGTGAGGTGGTTTCATCTGTTTGGCCTTGGATATAAGGCTTTTCTCTAGCTAGTGTCCAATTGGTTATTCTGGATGATTTTTCTTTAACTTAGTTGTAATTCCAGTTTCATCCTGGGAGGAGGTTAGTATAGTTTCCACTTATTCCTTCACCATTTTGGGTCCATCCCTAGCCATGTTTTAGAATGAGTTATTAAAAGGGAGAATTTCTAGTTGAGGAAAGGAAGCAATAATCACTAGGAGTTAGGGGAGTGCACTGTGAAAATCAAGAAAAAATAATTTCATTTCCTTTTTGGTTGATGCTATGAGATTCTGTAGACCAAGAGAGTGCTGGTAGAGCTATTTTCATTTTAGCAAAATTACATTTAAAAAATGGTTGAATGGCTGCAACGGGGATGAAAGTACCATTAAGTTATCTTTATACTTAGATGGCCCCCTGATTGACCCTTCTGTCACTCAGTGACAATGTCAGCAGACCTTTGCTAGAAAGAGCTGGAGAGCACCTATTTTAGGCTTTGTGGCCTAGGGTCACTGTTGGAACTACTCAGTTCTGCCTTTGCAGCATGAACACAGTGACAGGTACACGTACACGAATGAGTGGGGCAGGGGTGCTAATGAACTTTCTTTACAAAAACAGATGGCAGAGTGAATTCAGCCCACCGACTGCAATTTGCTGATTTCTGGATTATGGTGTCATTACATACTGGGTTGAGAGCAACCTGGGCCGAGGCCCCTAATGACATGCTGTAGAATCCATCCGAGACTCGACTCTATTCAAAAATGTTCTCAACAATGTTAATGAGGTGACAGGAAACTTAATCATGCTCATGAGTAATAGAACTGACAGGAAATAGCTAACATTTCAGAAGACAATCAGGATTGAAATGATTATTTGATGGGTAAGATGAGCAAAAGTGAGAAAGATGAAATTTAGGGCTAAATATCAAGTACATTAAAGTTTAAAAGGAACTCTGCCAAGTACAGAGGGAGACTTTGCCTGACAGTAGGTAATTCATGTGAAAAAATCTCTGTGTAACTGACTGAAATGTTTACAGTGAGCCAGCGATGTGAGGTGGTTACCAAGAAGGCTGAGGACAGCTTAGACCACATGCACAAAGTGCAGTGTCCAAGGAAAGTGTCCCGTGGGGTTTGGTGTGGATCAGAGTCAACTGGAGAGAGATTTTCAGTGTTAGTTATCATGTCTTAGTAAATATTTTGCCATGTAAGCAAGGGTAGATCCCCACTGGTTTGGAGATACCCATTTATTTCTAGAACTGTTGTAAATATTTTTACAAATGTGTATTCAGTGAAGAAGGTATTTAATTTCTTCAAATTATTGAAAAGCAGTTTTTTTGGAGTTTCAGCTAATTTCTGCTTTTTTTCTTTTTTTAAGATATAGGAATAGGGGGTGTATCTTTGCTCTAGGAAAAACTGTGTTTTAAATCCTCACCTGAGGATACAATTATTGATTTTAGAAAAAAGAAAAAAGTGAAAGAAAGACAGAGGGAGGGTAGGAGGGAGAGAGAGGGAGAAACATCCACATGAGACAGAAACATCAGTCAGCTGCCTCCTGCGCCCACCCCTACTGGGATCGGACCCGCGGTCTGGGTACGTGCCCTGAGGCGGAACCTGCACTCTCTCGGGGTAATGGAATGCTGCTCCAGCCGACTAAGCCACTCAACCAGGGCCTCAGAGGAAACATTTTGGTAACCACCTCTAGTCACATATGACCTGAATTTAGTTTAGTAAGTACTGAATTAGCTCAAAGACATTTTAGACAGATTTTAAGAGTATAGTTTAGGAATTTATATTTGGATAATTAGAAGAACTCAGCAATTGAAGAATTAGATCATTTCCTCTCAACCCAAGCCCAAATCTGGAGTTTGACTGCCCTAGGTATGCTTGAAAACTTACTTTTCCCTTAGAGATATATGTGTGTGTTCTGATGTAAGCAACGTTTTGCTTATAGGAGATTGGGAGACCAGCCTAGAGTGGAAAGGTTATGTTGGTTTAGAAGACAGATTGGGACCAGAATTTGAACTGAGCCTAGTTAAACACTACCTGGCCTGCCCCTGTGTGTTCTGCTCATGTCAGATTATCTGACAACATATAACCTTGCACTTACTCTCTTTCCCATGACTTTGTCCTGTCCTGGCCTCAAGGACAGTCTGTACCAGGGGCTGGGCTTTCTTCAGTAGGCAGAGAGTGGTAAGAAGAGGACTTTTAAAAGAGAAATTATTGTACTTTGAAACATGAAACATTCCTCTAAAAAAACAATAATCTTTTGTATTTTATACTTTTATAGTTGTCCATGGCACAGAGCCAGGTTTTATACAAACTATTCCATTGTGGATGTAAGTGGAAGATCTCAATGATTTCTTTAAAGTTAGAGGGCATGAGAGTCAGTTGAAATGCTTGAAGAACACAGGTCCGGGGTCCAGACATGAAGACCTTGACTTATAGCTGCATTTTTAAACAATGTTCCAGATAATTTTGACATAGTTGGTCCAGCCAAACTTTATTCTTGTGATAAAATAAATTTGTCGCTTATTGACAACAACATTAAACAGTGAGAGGACAGCTAGCACTATCACAGACTTCAGGATTCCCTTGTGACAGGCGAACAGGACATTAAAGCCAAAAGAGTAGAGACTTAGGGAAGAAAAATAAAGGGGGATTTTATTTGTTGGAGGTGCAAAACTCCCTTAATTTGCAATTAATTAATAACCCATTAGACATAAACTTTTGATTAGAATTACTTGGTAGCTTCATAGAGGATCCATATTCAGGGTATTGGAATTTGTTCTATATCAGCCTGCATTAAGTGTAATTATTATTGAATTGATCCATGTTCTATCAAGACATATTCCCAGATGAATTATTTTGATGTATAGTACTCTTACAACTTCCTTCCTTATTATGATTTATAGGATGAGATTTCTAAGACTGGAATAATTCCCAATTGTGTGTATGTGTGGCTTTTGTTTTAAAATTATTGCAGCTATATCTCTGCTGGGCTATTTCTATCAATGTATAATCTTTCTAAGTCTCTATGTACTCTTCTGTTAAATGGAAAGGAAAATGCCTAGTTTTACAGATCTATTTAATACTTTGAGGATCAATCAAGACCACTCTTATGAAATTGTTTTAGAAATAATAAAGCACTAAAACATTTTATTCATTATTTAAAGAGACAGAAATAGGGTGGGCAGCAACCTAGAAGAATGCGAGCTCATGATTTGCCAGAAGTCACTGGTTGTTCAATATGACTAAATGGATGTGAAACAGAATCAGTGGAACAGTGCAAAATGGGTTTGGGGTCAAATCACAGGGGCCTCGATTGCCAGGCCAAGTTTGTACTTTTATTCATTAGACAATATAAGTGATTGCTTTATGAATAGAGGGTTGATGTGATAAGAAAGATTATATGATTTCACGCATATGTGGGATCTAATGAACAAACTGAATTAACAAGTAAAATGGGGAGAGAGTCATAAATGGAGAGCAGGATGACAGCTAATTGTGGGGGAAGGTTAGGGGGTGGAGGGGTTGAACAAAAAGGAAAAAGGACCCATGGACATGGGCAACAGTGTGGGATTGCTGGGGGGCTATAAGGGGACTAAATGGTAATGCAAAAAATTCAAAAGATTACATGGCATCAGTTATAAATGTCCTTGAATGGAATGATAATGAATTAAATGGTTATTGAAATAATCTAGGCAAGAGGTAATGAGGTTCCGTACTTGAGAAGTAGAAATAAAACTGAGAGATACTTGAAAGAGAGAGAAGTTGAGGACAGAATCAGTCTCGGATACGAAGGGTAGATGAGTAGGAATATTTGTGCTGTCCTTGCTGCTTCTAAATGTTGATGACTGGGAGAACGGAAAGAGGGAACACAGGCATGGCCCCAAATCTTCAACTTATATTTGGTCCAATATTTGTTATTTTATTATACAGTTCCAAGAGTTTTTCTGTCACTAGGCAGTTCTTTTTCTCAAATTGCCCCGAAATGTGTGCGTTCATTGTTTAAAATCATACCTCGTAGATATTCAGTAGTATTTCCAGGGCCTTTATTTGTGAGCCGACATTCCAACTTCCATGTGTTCACTTCAACATAAAACACATTTATAGAATTTTTCTGACACCACATTATATTACATGTGTAAGGGCTAAATCTGGAAGAGTTTAACAGATAAAAATCCACTCCCAGTTATGCACAAGAGATTAACACAGGCAACTCCTATTAATGTGAATCATCCACCATTCTGGCCAGCGAAGTTTTACCACATTCAGAGGAAGAGGTCACATGTGAAGAGGAAGAGGAGAGGCAAGTAAATCATTTCCATACAGTGTATTGTATGAGCCATTGCATAAATTTATTAAAAATGAATGAAGGGATTTTTTTTTCTAGCATAAAACTAAAGAGCCACATTTTTTTCTTAAGTCCACACTGACTTGGGCTGAGATGACCTTCCATCTTATTCCAGGTCGGCAGGGCTTGTGCTCTTGGTTCTACCTTCTGTGGACATGCGATGCCTTCTCCATCATTTAGCATTCATTAAACTACTTTCCATGTTTTGGAAATAATAATAGCCACAATGTTCATAGCAGCACAATTTACAATAGCCAAGAGTTGGAAGCAACCTAGGTGCCCATCAGTAAATGAATGGATCAAAAAATTGTGGTACATATACACCATGGAATTCTATGCAGCAGAGAGAAAGAAGGAGCTACTACCTTTTGCAACAACATGGATGGAACTGGAAAGCATTATGCTGAGTGAAATAGGCCAGGCATTGAAGGACAAATACCATATGATCTCACCTTTGACAGGAAGCTAAAGAATAAAACAAATAAGCAAACAGAATAAAAACAAAGACGCTGAAATAGAGAACAAGTGGGCAGCGACCAGAGGGGAGAGGGAAGGGAACTTAAGGGGAAAAAGGGGGAGGGATTTTGAGGAACAAGTATGAAAGACACAGAGATGAGGACTGGGGGGGGGGGACTGGGAGGGAGGGGGGAGACCGGGCAGGGGGGGGGGGTGGGGTGGGATGGGAGAAATAGATTAAAAAAAAATGTACTTGAAAAGTAACTAAATAAAATTTAATATTAAAAAAAAAGCCACTAATCACTCAACATGTAAATGAGACAGATATAAAAAAATCAGTGCTTTATTATTTCTAAAACAATTTTATAAGAGTGGTCTCAATTGATCCCCAGAGGATTAAACAGAGCTCTAAGATTAGGCATTTTCCTTTCCATTTAACAGAAGAGTACATAGAGACTTAGCAATAGCCCAGCAGAGATACAGCTGCAGTAATTCTAAAACAAAGTATGTTCATTGTTTTAGACCAGAGTTTCTCATAGCATGGTCCCTGCCCTCAACACCAGAATCACCTAAGAACTTGTTAGAAATGCAGACTCTTGGCTTCCACTCGGAATTACAAAATCAGAATGTGGAGGGATGGGGCCCAGCAGCCTGCCTTTTAACCAGCACTGCTGGTGACTTCAAGTGGACTCCAAATTTTGAGAAACACTGTTGTAGACATCTCTTCAATCACAGTACACCTACCTAGTAGGAATTGTTATCTTTTTTTGATGTTCAAACTGGGGTTTCAAGAGATAAAGTAACTTTCCCAAAGCTGGGTAGGCCAAGGTTCTCAAAAGCAGGTCTATGACATTCTTCACACCTCACCACACTGATACTGTAGTATGTGTTGACTGAATACTAAATGTAAGCATGTCACAGAAGAACAAAGCTCAGTTTGTGACTTCTGTTATATTTTGAGGCCATGGATAAACTATCCATTGTCATTTTGCCTGTTTCCTCATACATAACGCAGATTGAGGATCGTTTACTACTGTGTGTGTGTGTGTGTGTGTGTGTGTGTGTGAGAGAGAGATAAGCCAACCGATATGCGGGCGCCCAGGGCTATGAGACAGAAGAGTAAGCTATGCTAGGTGACTAGAATGATAAAAGGCTAGAAAATGCATTTCCAAAGGAAATTCATGTAAATAATAAAATAACGTGCTTTGATATATTGATTCATCTTCTCTTTAAATCTCCAACATGTACATCTCTACTGAATAGTATTAAGAGCTTTACATGGTGTTAGGCTACATTAAAATATTTGGTCCTGACAGTGGATACACCAGGGACAGTGTGAATTTTCAGGATCTAATTCCCAGCTGTGTCTTTTCTTTCTAGGAATTATATTTACTCTTCATAGAAGAGTACAATAACATGGTACCTCTCCGCTAACCCGTGAAGATGTCACTAATCCCACTCTTCCAAGGAAATTGGCTCTTCTAGGATCAGTTTTTATCCATCTTACTAACATTTATTGAAGACCTGTTATGTTTTCATTGCTGTGCCCTGGAAGGAATGTAGGTAGTAACCCAGAGATTTTACATGTTCTCTACCTGCTGGTAGTAAAAGTAGATTACACACACAGAATAAAGGCTAAAGCCAAGCAACACTAGAACTCTCGCGGAGGAGGATTTTGCTTTTAGAGTTGCTATGAATTCAAGGAGTAGGGTGAGATGTTTGGGTTAAGGTGATCTTGGAAGGATTCTTCTTGGAAGCTGAAAGCCTTGGGAGGATTGAGAGACAAGAGAAGAGAGGTGAGGGGAGGACACGTTATGCTGGGGTGCTGTCTCCCACCACATCTTCCTCCCTAGTCCTCTGGTCCGACTCTCAGGGAAGCACAGAAATGTCAGTGTGTCTGTGTGGCCCAGTAATTGAGGGCAAGAGCTAATTTACACATTGGTTATATTTTGTTACACTTTTGGTCTGTTTTCAGTCTACCTACATTGGGATCTGTATTCCGAGGTAAAGGAAAGAGTTGCATGTGTCTCTGAGGGCGCTGTAGACTTGTGTAAAATACTAACCTGACTTCTTAGGAAAGGAATGAAGTGGGTGAGGGACTTGCTAACTGGTAACAGGTAGCGGCAGGATTTTAAGCCAGTGCACATCCTTTCAGCCTTGGGCAAGTGCTGCTGGGAGGCTCTCTGGATGCCGCACTCATCCATACGCGGTGGCAGTCCATGTTCCTGACGCGGCTGAGCTGAGGAACCTGCAGCGCATGTCAGGAGCCCCTCCTGAAAGCAATTAGCGGATTCACTGTATGACTTCAATTCTTTGTGGACTATAAAGAAGACACCTTGCCATTTTTTGAAAGGGATATGAGTAGGAATGTTGGTAGCTTATGCATTATTTAGAGCTTGTGCTCTTGCCTCGATCTCACAAAGGAGAATTACAGCATTGCCGTGTAGTTTCAGTGTATGTGATGGTGGAAATATAAATGTTAGATTTTGGAGCTTCTCTGAATTGCTTGTAATCTGGTGACCTATAATTAGCATGCTGAGGATATTAAAATCTTATTTTTCCACCCATCATTGCACATAGGTGTCTGGTATCTCATTATATTAAAAATCATATTGCATATATTTGAGAAATGTAGTATAATGATGACAAAATTAACTCCAGCTCATATTTTACCCAAAGTCATGCATATGAAAACTTACAGAACATTGCATGGACTCAGTTGGTAACTAGATCTTACTCACTTTTATTTCCAGTAGTGTCATATACAACAATTTTGCTTTGTTTTGGGGCCTTTTTTGGGAGGTAGCTAGATATTTGGATGAGACTGTTACATCAAGACATTAAAAAAAGGTTTTGCAGCAGTACCATCTTATAAATAGTTACATGGTTCCTCTTCGGCCATTCATGATCTGTCTTCTCTGTTCATGAGAGGAAAAGGTTAAGCTTGAAACCTTTGAGTCATCTCTGCCCTTCCATGCTGAGCAGTTGCTATTTCACATTCACTTGTGTGTCCTTCTGCAAACTTTTATTACAACCCTTCCCCACCAACTGCTTTCCTTATTTTGGTTGCTCTGAGGCTTTCTCCTTTCCTCACTCAACACAAGGCTTAGGAATTGTATTTACAGAATTATCTTTGGTTACATCACTGCCAGTTCAAAAATCTTGATTGACTCCTATTTGTTCCCCAAATAAATTACAAAGTCTTCAGGGTAATAATTAGAGTCATCCTGCAAAGACTATTGGTTACTTCTTCCAGGTGTATATAGATGTTCTTTTTTTTTAAAGACTTAGTTTTTTAGAGCAGTTGTAGGTTTACAGTAAAATTGAAAGGAAGGTATACAGATGTTCCATATATGCCCTGCCCCCTCCATTATCAACACCACTCACCAGAATGTTAAATTTTCTTTACCAAGGATGAATCTGCATTGACATACCATAATCACATGGAATTCCATAGTTTACCCCAGGGCTCACTCTTGGTGTTGTACAGTCATGGGTTTGGACAAATGTATAATATAATGATGTATATCCATCATTATAATATAATGCAGAGTATTTTCACTGTTCTAAAATTTGTCGATGCTGATTCATCTATACATCCCCCCCAAAAACACTGATTCTTTTTATTGTTTCCATAGTTTTGTCATTTCTAGAAGGTCATTTAGTTGGACTCATACAGTATGTAACCTTCTCCAATAGGTTTTTTTTCTCTTAGGTTTTTTTTCTCTTAGTAATATGCATTTAAATTTTCTCCATGACTTGATCCATACCACACTGTCTAGATTAGTATAACTTTATGGTCTGTCTAGATTAGTATAACTTTATAGTAAGTTTTGAAGTTGAGTAGCATCATTCTTTTAACTTTCTTCTTCTCCTTCAATTCTTTGTTGGCTATTCTGGGTCTTTTGCCTCTCAATACAATCATTAAAGTCAGTTTATACACATTAATAAAGTAAGTTGATGGGATTTTTTATTTTGATTGTGTTAAAGCTGTAGACCAAGTTGGGAAGAACTGACATCATGACAATATTGAGTCTTCCTATATCTGAACATAGAATATGTCTTTATTTAGTTTTTTTGAGTTTTTCATCAGAGTTTTGTGGTTTTCCCCACATAAATCTTATATACATTTTGCTAGATTTATAACTATTTTAATTTTTAGGTGGTAATATAAATGTTGTGTTTTTAATTTCAAATTTCTCTTGTTCATTGTTGATATATAGGAAAACAATAATTTTGTATCTTAACCTTGTATCCTTAAACCTTGCTATAATTGCTTATTAGCTCCAGAAGTTTTGTTGATTTTTTAGAGTTTCTACATAGATAATCATGTTGTCTGTGAGTAATAATAGTTTTACGTCTTTTCTCAATTTGTATACCTTTAATTTTTCTTGTCATATTGCATTAACAACACCTTGTAGTCCAGTGTTGAGAGGAGTAGTGAGAGGGGACATCTTTGCCTTGTATCTGATCTCAGTAGGAAAGTTTAAAGTTTCTCAACATTCAGTATACTGTTTCTCATTCATGTGGCATGCTTTTTAGTAATTTTTAATTTTCAAATTAAATGTAAGTTCCCTGCACTTAAAATATTTGTTGCCATAAAGTTCCAATCATTACTATTCTTTAACATCTATAACAATGCTACCTCTTCCATGAAAATTTTTCTATTGTTTATAATCAGATCTACTTTCCTTTGCATCTGTGTATTGGTTCTTATTTACATAACACATTGCTGCACACCTGGTGGCTTAAAACAACACACATATATTATCTTCCAGTATCTGTAGGTCAGAAGTTAGCTGGTGCTCTGCTTAGGATATCATCAGGCTGTAATCAAGGTGTCCGTCTGCCTGAGTTGGGTTCTCATCTAGAGGATTAACTGGGAATAGATCTTCTTCTGGCTCACTCAGGGTGTTGGCAGAATTCATTTCCTTGCAGCAGCAGGATTCATGGGAACTTGCTTTTTAAGAGTCAGCAATGGAGACACAGGGGCTCCAGTGAGATGGGCCCTATGCTCTTGTGTAATGATGTCCATGTAATCACACGCACCTGATAATCTTTGTCACTGTCTAGTGGTCAGACGCAAGCCACAGGTGTTGCCCACTTTGAAGGGGAGGGAGTTACACAAAGGCATGAATGCTTTAAGAATCGTGAAAGCCTCCTCAGAACCTTCCTGCCATGCTCTGTGTTACATTTTTGTCGTCTCTTGTGATATATTTTACACCCTCTTCTTTTTAAAAAACTGACTTTTCTTTTTACCCATTTTTTTTGCCCCATGGATTTACCAATAGCCTGTTTATGCTTTATGGTGCCTGCAAGATTTGGTGCAAAGCGTATGTGGGTTAAATAACTGATAAATTCAGTTGATATCTGGATGCTTATGTTTTCCTGCAGTCTTCTTTCCTTTGTTTCATAGATTGTAAGCTTTTAAAAGACAAGAACAATATTTATAACTTATTTTGTATAGCATCTAAATAGGTATAAATCAGGCTTTAATATTATACCCATCACTCATTGAATAAATATTTTAGAGCCTGAAACTATTAAGCAATTAAATTTGTCCTAAGATGAACATAATCCTGCCGTCTAGACGACAGAAGTCCTGTCCCCGTGAGATGTGCTGTGTGAGGGTTAGCACAATGTCCTCGGTTCTGCAGGATCATTATGCCTCTGATGCTAGGGTACACTATGTTTTTCTCCATTCTCTTTTCTTAGGTTTGCATGAAACATTCGCTGTTGGGGATAGTGGCCAAACACCTTGGATAGTGGCCAAACACCTTGAAATAAGGGAAATAGATGAGAGGTGCATGTCTGGGATGAGGGAGGGGGCTTGGTTAGAAAGTAGTGGTAGAAATTTCTGGGACGGAAGAATAAGAAAGTAGAACAATCCAACTTTCTGGGGAAAAGGTTTCCCAGAGGTTTTCCATAGGAAAAGCTATGTTCTTTGATGTCTTAAAGGAATTCTGTTGTTCACAGAGTTTAAGGATGTTAGACAAATAGTATCCTTCAGCCTTCCTAATATGCAAATGAGCATCATATTTTTCCAGGAGAGAGATTTAAACAAGCAGCTGCTCTGTGAAAGTTGGAGTTTTCTTGGAGATTCTGTCTGTGTGTGAAAAAGACTTAGAAAATTTCCTGGTTGGTTAAAAAATGTTGAAAGGAAAAAACAAAACGATATGTTAAATCCTGCATTAACTTTTGGGAAGGTGATATAATGTTTACCAGAGATGTGTGGCTCTGGGTGGGTGGGGAACACCTGTGTACATTAAGGAGGAAATAAAGCCCATATATTTTTTCAGCATCTCTGTTTGCATTTTGAGTTTAGACAGTGTGAACACAACTTTTCCATTAAGTAGCAAATCTGTGAGCTAAAGACCCATGCTCAATGTCATCAACTGATCAAGTTTCCACTAAGTCATTTGAACAAGTAGTAAAAGTAATTAGTTAATAGCCACATGTACTCATGAGGAATCAGAAGCTAAATGCATTACCCAAAAATTTAAGCTAAATATACTCCTGTGTCTTGTCATTCTCAAGTTTAATTTCTGTGAATTTGCTTACTGAAGAGCTAGGGTTTTCCTATAATAGTCAAAGTTTTGTTTTACTAGGTCCAAGGACTGATATTTTATAATCTTGAGATGGATTGTTAAAAAAGAAACCCCTATACTTGTTAGAATGTTTATTCTAGAGATATGTGTTTATTCCCTTAGAAATAGTAAGCTGTTTGCCATAAGTAGGCTGAATCTATTTGATGGCCCTTTATTTATTTTTAAAATTGTTTTATTTAATCTATTACAGTTGTCCCAATTTTTCCCCCTTTATTTCCCTCCACCCATCCCCTTCACAGGCAATCCCCACACCATTGTCCACGTCCATGGGTCCTGCATATACGTTCTAATCCCTTCACCTTCTGCCATCCAGCACGTCCCTGCCCCCCTCTTTGACAGCTGTTGGTCTCATATATGAGATCTGAACATTCTTTTAAGGTTGAAATTATTATTTAAAAGCATTCCTCTAAGTATAAGTCCATACAGGTAAATACTAAATGTGTTCCTAATGGAATAACTTCAAAGAAACAAAACACCATTCCTTTTCTTTTAACATTGTTGTTCAAGTACAGTTTTCTGCCTTTCCACCCCCACCTTGTTGTCCACGTGTCCTTTATAATTGTTCCTGTAAACCCTTCACCCCCATTATCCCTCTCCAAAGATGACATGAAAGTTCTAAATCTCGATAAAAGAGGTGATGATCCCCTTAATAGAAAAAATGAAATAAAACAGGAATATTTGATTTGAAGGGATAGAGTGATATATTTAGTTTTAGAAACATTGAATTTGAAGGTAAGCTAATCTTGAAAGTCATAGTATTCTGATTTCAGACCTCTGAGAAAATATATCTTGGATGGTGGTGACTTATAAAAAATTCTTTGATGACTCGAGTAACTAGAACTAACAAATGCTGCTTCCAACTCTTCATATAATTCCCCTCTAGTGGATTCTCAGCAAGATCTTTGACCACCCGCATTCAAATTAGCATCGCTCTCTTGTTCTCTTAATACTTATAATACTTATGTGAAATCAACCAAATTATTGTGCTTAGGTATATATTAATTTGTCACTTATCAGTCTGTCTCTTCATTACCCCCCACATGAGGGCATATAATAGCTCAATGAATGAATCTGTCAGGACTAGAAGGATGAGTACATGTACACTATCACCACCACGCAGTTCTAGGGTACCTGCACGGTCCTAGGAGGGCATTGCTTTAAGCCAAGATTCCCCCAGATGTGGCCTGGCTTTGAAGGCAGCATAGTCAAGATATAATCTAACTAGCTATTATATTTCTCTTTGACACCCTTGTGAAAAAGCTTCTCTAAGTTCTGAATACCAATGAGAAGATTGCAACAGGAGTACTATGACTCTAGGGTTCTAGGGATGAAGGCCCAGGGGCTGGGGTGATATGGAGGTGGGCTGGAGGTGTCACCCAGACCAGGCTGTTTATGCAGAAGGCCTCCTGAAGAAGGCATTCTGGGCCTAGTTAGCTTTCTTCAGACTGCGTGCTAAATGCTTGGGCAGAGTCCTGGCCCTCACATTCTGGTAGTCACCTTCCTGGAGACTTTCCAGTTTGCAGCACTCGACTAAGAGTTTAGTGGAAGATGCAGAGTGTGTCTTATCTTTATCTTGGGCTCTTGTTAAACTGACCGAGGTCAACAGCAGCTCCTGGAAAGCATTCTAATAATCTCCAAAGTGTTTAACAGGCATTACTCACATTATCACAGAAACATGGCTTGCTCCAGAAATGTATTTACTGTTCTCTTTAGAAACACAGATGCAGTCTAGGTAAATAATACAAAACATTTACTTTCTTGCCAAGGGAGGATACTGTTTTTGTATTTATCTGTTTAAAAAGCAAATGAAATCATTCATTCTGGAGGAAGATGTATGTGATACATCAAGATCTAAGACCTGCTCATTTCTTATTAATGTGTGTATTTATTCATCATCATCTTTTCTAGTTTATCTCACTTTGGTCTAACTGTGGAAGGCCTGCCTTCTAAGTCAGCCCTGATATAATAAAAAAATGTATTATCTCACCACTTCCATGTTTAGGAGACATGGCTTCTGTAAAATTACAGCTAGCTGTGAGAAGGGTCTTCTGTAAATCTTGGAACGAGGAGTTCTAAAGTTTTAGCATTTAGCGATGATCTATTTCTTTATAAAGTTTTAATTTATTTGGAACATCAAATTATAACTGAGTAACCCTTTGATGACAGAGAATATGAATGAGTGTTAGCAGCAGAGAGCAGGCCTCTCTCTCCCCCCCTCCAGTTGGTGATGTAAGAGCTATACCATTTGCAGTTATATGGTCATTTTCTGAATGGCAATATGTTTTAAGTGTGATGTCTCTCTTGTTGTAGTTCAACTGCATGTGCATGATTTAACATATTATGTGGTTGAAGTGATTTAAGTTATTGATGTAAATCTATAAAATACGTAATATGAGCAAAGTGCCTGGGCTCATGGTATATACTCAAAAATGAATACTGAATGAATATGTCCTTGCTACTTTAATTCCATTTCCAATATTGAAGTACCACGTAAATTCCACTGAAACCCATTCTTCATGAGATTTGAGGTGCGGAAAAAGGCATTTTCAATCTGGATCTCCATAATACATTGCCAAAGAGCTCTACATGCTGCTGAAAGAGTTGGCTAAAGTAGAAATCATAGTATTGCTGTGGGATTCATTTCGGATATAAAAGGAGAGGGAAATTGCTTGTTGTAGGGATTCTCTTCTGTGTATAGGCCCAGAGTCTAGGGGGACCCAGATGCCTGAGCCGGTCTGAAATTAGTGTGCAGATTTCTGAACCCCAGGCATTTCCTGTTCTGCTCTGTTGTTGCACAGAGAAAAACCCAGGAGTGAGTTAATGGGAGGTTGGAGCAGGATGAACGGCTGGCCAATCGGTGTGGTGCAGGATCTGCATGGCATGTTTACTGACCTCATGGTTTGGGAATGCTGCTGAAAAATACAGAACCTAATGGAAAAGTAGCCAGAATGAATCAGCTATTCATTCCCCCTCACTGGAGTAAATAAAATAGAAAAACTCTTAAGAAGCCATTAAATGGTCCCTCCTGCATATCTAGTCACTTACATAGATTTTTTACAAAGAAATCTAGAATTTAGATGAATCTTTAACTTCTATTTTATCTTTTTTGAGGGGGCTGAATTGTTCCCATCTAAGTGGTTAAATGTTTCATTGACACTCAGTCATTCTTGCAGCATTTCTGTGAATTAAATAAATGGAAAATATTTTCCCATTTCTACAACACAAAGTCCTATCTATGATGAACTCTTCTATGAATTTCCACATCTTCCTTATATGCTTCCTCTGGGCATTAATTCCTGAAAGTTTAAATATCAGTCAGCTGCGCACCCTACCCCCCAACTAAAAACCAGGTTTTGACACGGAGTCATGTTAAGCTTATTTTTCAGAATTACTGCTGGCACAGACCTTGAAAGTCTGCACTTACCTCTTAGGGAAGTTGGATAATGTCAATGACATATACTCCTCAGACTGTAGTGAAGATTAAATGGCCTTTATAGAAAATACCAAAGTTCCAGCTGCACAGAAAGTGTTTCTCTTAAATTCTGATCAAATGTCTGATACTAACTTTCTAGAGCTGGATGTGCTTCTAAGTCTGTTACTTGGCTTTTAAATTGTAAGCATTTTTTAAATTATGGAAACTTCTTCATATGAATGTAAAGCACATAGAAAGCACATCATGGCAGAATATTAAGATTTTCTTTGCTTGATAGTAACATATTTTGCCATGTATAATGCACACCCATATTTTTGGCCAAAACTTTCAGGAAAAAAATCTTTCATTTAAATTTTTTAATTTAATTTTTTTACTTATATGTAAGACCAATGATCATATTCTAGGGTATTATTTTGCATACAAATATTACTGCTTCCTAGAGTTACACTTTTAATACATAAGCATAAATGAAAGAATTAAAAACATTTATATCGATACAGAATCAGTACTACACACACACACACACATATGCATCCTTTTCTTTAAAAAATTTGGGCAAAATCTTTATCTGTGCACTATATATGGCAAAATATGGTAAATTATGTCCCTTATCTATTCTCTTTCACCATTTCACATAATAAAGGATATACTTCTTCCTAAAATATCAACTAAAAGAAGCAAGTGGTGAACTTGAGGGGATGATTAAATACGTAGTAACTTCCCACAAGTTCCATTGCTTTTGGGGCAGAATTTGCTGAGAGTTTCCTAACCATTTTAAAACTAAAATAATCACTATGGGTGGAGATCCATATGTGGATTCTTCCCAAAACAAATAGTGGAAAGTAAGTAGCTGTCAATAGAATCTTCCACATTTAGTAATTATTCACTACCCAGAATTAAATTTCTAGGGAAGGGAAAGTTACTGGTTTATTGATAATTCACCAATTTAAATCCATTTTCCATTTATGAGATTCTAAGTTCAGTGCCTTTAATCCAGAAACCTGTATCATATTATTCTGGGGGAGGTGAGAGTCTAGTTCACTGACTGAAACAACTTTGTATTCATAGCTAAATCTGGAATACAAGCTACATGAGAGATTTCAATTTAAGTTGCCCAGTACCTAGCATTAGAAGGAGACTGTTTGCTTGAAGCCAAGGTCCTGGAGAATATGCCAATAATGAAGTAAAGATCAATCTCTGGTGAAAGAGTAAGAATGTTGGAGCACACAGGTGGAAACATTGGGATTAATAGATGACATTGACTTACAGAGCAAAACAAATTGCTGTAGGTTCAGAGAGACAAATGTTATTAGCGTGTACATGTTAGAAATAATGTGCACCTGATTTTCCACATTTTCACTCAACAAACATCTTTCTGATCATGTCTTATACACCAGGCACTGTCTAGGTCAAAAAATAGAAAGATAAACATATATTCCCTTCTATTTATATTGACAGATTTAACCTTGGTAAATCTTACGGTTGTATTTTTAAAAACTTGTATCCACACCTGAAGATTGAGGTTCAGAAGCTCTGCAGAGGGACCTGGGCGAGCAGATTGAGAAGCACCATCATCAACAACCAAATCGACTTCCCCAGGGCTATGATGTGTCACTGTAGTCAACAGTCACTGCCCAACATGCTAATAGATGGGCACAGACACAGCACAGAAGAACAGTTTATGTCCTATGAACAGGAAATTATGGAATCCCAAAACAGGGACCCTGTCTGTCCTCTGAGGGGTCTGGATAGGGAAGGGTTTCTGGAGAAATGTGACACCCAGCCTTTCCAAACACTTTGTGTGTTGTTGTTTTTTTAATCATAAAATTAAGGCAGACAGGCAATGAAGAACATACCCACAAAAGCAAAAAATCATCTCTTTACTTATGGATTTGATGTTCTTAAATTTTGTTATAACATGTAGAGTGGGTTTTTTTTCTTAGCTAGTGAAATTTGCTTTGTATAGATTTAAAATTTTAATTCAGGAAAATACAATTACCTCTGAATGCTTCTCCCATCTTTGTCACTTTATGGAATTTGTATTAGCTATATATTGGTATCTTACTCTGTTTTCCATGTCAATTTTCTCTTTATCTCTTCTTAGTCTTTATAGAATCTACAATTTATTTAGGGTATTTAGTTTTTTAACTATTACATATTCAATAGCCAATATTTTTGCTTGGTTCTGGTTTTTGTTTCACATTGCCTCTTACCTGCCGCATTTCTTTGAGAATTTTATTCTGTTCTCAATTTTACTTTATGAAACTCTCTTTGTAGTGAATATACTTTGCATTAATATGTTACTACATAACAAAACCATTACTCTAAAATAGTTTTTTAAATGGTAATCATTTTATTATGCCTCATATTTAATGTAGACCAGAAATTTAGAGAAAATATAGTAGGAGTGGCTTTTGTGTTTCTAGGATGTCTGGAACTGAAATAACATGAGTTGCATTCTTTCATATTGCTGTGGTATGATTTCTGATGCACTGACTGGAGGCCTAGCTGGGGGGAGACTCCAGGAAAACCCACAGGTGGCCTCTATCTGGCTTGAAGTACCCTTGAAACAAGAGGTGAGAGAGAAAATGAGAGCAAGAGAGAGTGTGTGGGACAGATAGTGAGAATGAAAGAGATGAGATAGATTGAAAATGAGAGAATAAGAATGAGAAGGATGAAAGTGAGCAAGAGAGAATGAAAGACAATGAGCGATACAATGAGGGAGAAAAGTGAGAGAGAATGAAAAAGAGTGGTATAAAATGAGTGAGATAGAGAAAGAAGGAGGACGAGAGAGAATATTACAGAAAATGAAAGAGAATGAGAGAAATAATGGACAGAGTAATTCAGAATGAGGGAGACAGAAGGAGAGTTAATGAAATGAGAGAGAGAGAGGATGAGTAATTCAGAATGAGGGAGACAGAAGGAGAGTTAATGAAATGAGAGAGAGAGAGGATGAGAGAATGCGGTGAGGGAGAATGAGAGACAATGACTAAAACAGTGAGAGAGAGAATGAAAGTGTGTGAGAGAGAAGAGTGAGAGAATTAGAGAAAGAGGATGAGAGGGAGAAAAACAAAATGAAAGAATGGGAGAGAGTGATATAGAATTAGAATGAGAGAGAGAATGAGCAAATGAGAGCAACAGAGAATAAGAATGATACAGAATAGAGAGAGAATTAGAAAGAAGAGTGTGAGAGAGAATACAAGAATGAGAGATAGAAGCAGAGAGTGAGAAAATGAGTGATATAGAAAGAGGGAATGAGAATGAGAAAATAAGAGATATAGGGGATGAGAGAAAGAAGATGTGAGAAAGAATGGGGGCGTGAGAGAGAGGATGTGAGAGACAGATTGAGATGGGGGAAGAACAAGAGAGAAAAATGATAGAATGAGAGAGACAATGAGCAGGAAAGAATGAAAGAAAATTAATATCATGAGAGAAAGAATTGGAGAGAGATAATGAGTGATAAAGTTTTGAGAGAGAATGATAGAATGAGAATGAATGAAAGAGGGAATAAGAGATGGAGAGAACAAGAAAGAATGAAAGAAACAGAGAGGGAATATGACAGAGAGAAAGAGAAAAAATGAACATGAGAGAAACGACAAGATAGAGTGACAGAGAGAATGAAATTGAGAGAGAATGGAAGACTGAATAAGAATGAAAGAGAATTTCAGAGAATGAATGAGAGAGGGACAATGATAGAGATAAAAAACAGAATGAGAGGGAGAAAATCGGAGAGAGAATGAGGGACTGAAAGAGAAATAAAATGATTCAACATCAGAGGGAGAGAGAGGATGAGGGAGAGAATGAGAGACAACATTAGAATGAGACAGAATAAAAGCGTGAGAGCATTATAGAGAGAATGATTGAAAAAGAGAGGGACAGAGACAGAATTAGAATGAGAGAGACAGAGAATGGGAGTAAGGATGAATGAGAGATGAAGAGGGAGAAAGTGAGAGGAAGAATGAGAGAGAATGAAGAAAGGGAGAGTGTGAGAGAGGGAGAGAAAATGACAGAATGAGGGAAAGAGACAGTGAGAGAGAGAATGAATGAGGGAGGATGAGAGAGAGTTTAAGAGGGAGAGAGAGTAAGAATACCTCGCAGAGTTGTCTTCTTTTCTTGGCCTCATCTTAGAAGTCACAGAGCATCTCTTGTGCCCTACTCAACTGTTTGAAGTTGGCATGAGTCTCTGCCCAAATTCAAGAACGAACCTAGACTACATATTTTGGTGGAAGTAATGTCAATTACATTGTATGAAAAGCATGTAGGAATGAATGAACATATAGGTGTGGGCATCTCTGAAAAATACAGTTTGTGAGATATTCCTCATTGTGTGGCTGTGCTGATTTTATTTATTTAGCCAGCATGCTCAGTTTTCCTGTAGTATGCAACGAGGTGTGAACCTGAACACATCTTTTGATGAGTTTAAGGAAAAAAACAGAGATGGGCTTCTCCATCTAGTCCCACCTGGAAGATTCCAGATCACTTCTTTATTCCATGAGAGGGGTTCTTGCAGATTAGTTCTTTGGATCTGAGTCCTTCACTTTCATTTCATTTTGCTTCTTAATTGATTGTTTCAGAGGAACCCAGTAGCTTAAGCTCATTCTTCTTTTGTCAGGAACCAGAAGCTCCCTATTATCTTTATTTTCTAAACAGCCTGTAATGAGAGCTTTGATGTCTTCATTGCTGTAGGAGTTATTTAGAACAGTGTGGTTTTGATTGTTTTTTTTAAACTTATGCTTTAAAAGATGTTTCTTCTGTATTGTATGCTGGTCAAAGTGGCCTTATCCTATTTCTGTTTGGAATTAAGTGATTTTTTTTTATCACTTAATTCCAAAGTCAATTTTTGTTACTGTTCAAAAGAATCTTGAATAGAATGTTTTCTTTTTAGTATTCTCTCCTCATCCTTGAAATTCAGAAAATGGTAAAGCCATTCCTAGATGATGGCCTCTTTCCATTACTGGGCATGTTACAAAGCAAACCATCTGAATTTACAAGTTCAGGTTTTTAACTTCAGAATTTTTTTCCATGTTACACCCACAATTGTGCTTAATACTCCTGGTTTCATGTCTTTATTAGAAAGTCTTTCCTGTCTTTTTTCATCTCAAGATTAAAGATCTAGCTATATTTAAAACAGCTTAATCTTATCTGAAATATTTTTGTTGGTATGAAATAAGTAGCTAATAATTATTTTACTTCTCAAATTTATATCTAGTTGTTCCAATACCAGTGACTGAAGTGACACATTTTATGATTTTAAAATTCCCATCTACATTACATATATTTCTGTGCTGTCAAATTGTGCATTGATTTATCTTTCTATTCCCTTTGACATCTCCAATGCTGTTTTAATGCAGCTTTACATAAGTTTCAGGGCAAAATTCTCTACCACTTTCCCTCTTTCATGCTTTAAAAAAATCATATATATATTTTCAGGTAACTTTTAAAATTTATTACCAAATAATGCTCTAAGAAAAACAGTTCTGTATCAATATGATAGTCACTAGCCACATGTGACGAGCGCTCGAAATATGGCTAGTGCAAATGAGGAACTGAATTTTTAGTTTAATTAAAATTTAAATAGATGTGTGTGGTTCGTGGCTATTGTATTGAACAGTGCAGCTCCAGAAGCCAGAAATAAATAGGGAATATATCATGGATACCCAGCAGGGGACCTGTAAGTTTTCTGCATTTTAATTTCTACAATTCGATGCTGTCATGGTATGTAAGTGAAGTTCTCCACATAGACTTCGCTTTAAGCCTGTCTTCCTGTCCAGGAACATGGTGTGACTGCAACCAGCCTTCTTCCTGAAGCTACTCACGTACTGGGTGGGTTGTTGTCTTATCAATGAGATAAGAAAGACAGAGGGCTGGTTGAGTTTGTCATATTGTGGTATCTGTGAGTATCTTCAGAAATTGAGAAGGTGCTATTCAAGAGGGAGTTGCGGAGACTTCGGTGTGAAGGTCATGGAAGGATTCTGAGTTGAAATGATGGTGTGGGTGGGTCTAGTTTGAGGTCAAGGGAATGAAGGTATTAACAAATGTATTCACCTAATCCCAGGAGGAAAGGACAGGAAGGAATGAAATATAGGATGGCAGAGTCAGAGCCGAAGGAAGATATCAGAGAAAAGGTTGCAGATTTTTCATTAACCTAACGTCACCTTGGTTATCACAGATAGGTGCTGTTTGTTAATGCTTCAGGGGATTTTGTTTTGTTACTTAAAAGTCAATATCATAGTGGTAAGTGACAAATACCTCCGCATGTGTCTAGCAGAAAATCAGTCCCGTGCAATAGTTCACACACATTCAAGTGTTTGCTGGTCAAATCCATTGGTGAAATGCTAATTTATACCCTACTGGAGATTCAGGACGACCATTAGCATAAAGGTTGTGAGAATTCTTGCTGCAGTTAACAGACCGATTATCCCAGTATTTCTCAAACTTCTCTTCCCACAAAAGTTTATTTTTATTAACATTCCTTCCAGGTATGTCCAACCTTTGGCCACATGTGACCCAACACAAAATGATAAATTTACTTAAAACTTTTGTTTTGCTCGTGTTTGTGTATTTACTGTGTGGCCCATAGACGGCAAAACATTGAACCCTGCTACCCAGAATGACTGTTACAAAGAACACACCTACAAAAATACAGGACCAACTCCAGTTTATCATTGCACCAACTGAGTGAGGCTCACATAGCAAATAACTAGTGTAAGATGGAGTCGCTTCAGATTTCCTGTATGGACCTGCTCATAGTTCCATTTCAAAAATAACAAACGATTACTGTGTAAGACTTTTCATGTTTTTTATACTTACATAGTACTCTTTTCTTCATGCTTTTCTCCTCCATCTCATATAACTATAATCATACTCTATATATCTCCCCAGTAAATATAGCAAAACAATTCTTGTAGCGTTTTGAAAATCTTCGTAAAAATTCTGTTGCATAATATTTTATCATTTGGGTTTGTTATAATTAACTATTCCTCTTTTGGACCTTTGTTCAAATGTACTGTTATATAATATGATGTGATAAATATCTTTACAGTGATGCTTTTCTGCATTTTGAGTTATCTCCTCACTAATTTTTAAATGTAGCTGTTAATAAGAATTCTCAGGACGATTTATCTAAAGATTTCAGTAATTTGATTTCAGCAATAAAAATGCAAGAACTTTTTTACTAGAAATTATTCTTATGATTAAAAACTACTGCGATCAGGACTTGATAAATAAAATAGTGTGCATGTAACACTCCATCAGTTTCCCTGCTTTTTGTTACTTCTCCACTGCTCCCTTCATGCAGCCTGCAAACCAACTTCTACCCCAGTTAAATCTTTCTTTTATCCTACCACTCCTCACCTAACACCTGGAAAAAATAGCCCAGACTCACTTTCCACTTTCCTGTTAACCTCTGGCCATCTAGTGTCTCATGCTATGGCCTAACACACTTGCCACATTGTACCATAGTTCATTTTATCCTCCGCTAGACTGTGGGCGCCTTAGAAGCAGGAAGGACTGTCTTGGCCTCTGTAGCATCTGGCACAGAATGTGTACTCAAGAAAATGGATTCTTACTCAACAAACATTGTCTGATGCAGCCTCATCCATTTTTCACTTATGCTTACATAAAATGAGTCAGCGTGTCTTTGGTCTTAACTCAAATCCAGTCTACCTTGTTCTAGGAGACAGTCTGTATTGGATTTCCTTTCTCTTACCACGCACTAAAATTGCTTGTTTGTGCTTACTTGCCTAATTGTCTGTCACATATCTTTGTTTAAATCCTGAATCTTTATCAAGTTGATATAAATTGGCTTCAAAGTTTTGTATTCTGATGGGTATCAGTCCAAGATAATTTGTATTATAGATGCAGGCAAAAATGGCCTATTTTTATTAAGATAATGTTCCACGTAACTGCAGGAATAGAGCTTGGGCCCAGTGTGGTTCGGGGAGTCAGTTGGAACGTCTGTACCACGTTATTCCGTCTCTAAAAAGAGGATACTGCCAATCACTTGACACAATTGTGTGGTCAGAACACTGTACCTGGTACTAATCCCAAGGGAAGGAAGGGAGGAATTGCTTATGTGCAACAGTTTTTCTAACTGAACTAAGCAACACATCAGAAACAGGTTTACAAGAGTAGGGGCTGAGTCCTCTGTCAAAAAAATGCTGAAGCTACCACAGAACCAGGGGTGTGATGCAGTGTATCTGGAAAAACTGTGGAAAAGGTGAATTTTAGCTCATAGTTAGAGTTTTTATCTTAAGCCAAGAGAATAAGGGGCTCACTGTGAAGAGGAGGATAAAGGATTCGGGGTAGAGAGAGTGGCGTGTTTGAAGGGTCAGTAATAAAAGTGGTAGACAGTTTTGATGCTGCCAATTAACAGATGTAAAAAGTGGTTCTGAATCATTTCTCAGCTGACAAAAGGTGCTGAAGATGAGTAAATACTGTGAGGCAGGAAGCTGTTTTTATTTAACAAAAGAATTTTTAGCCTTGGCGTACAGTTGCGGATGAGACTGAAAAGGCAAAGGAAGAAATGTAAGAATGTGACATGGTGCATGGCCAGGAAGAATAAAGATGCTAATATTGCCCTGGCTGGTGTGGTTTAGTGGATTGAGCGCAGGCTGTGAACCAAAGGGTCGCTTGTTCAATTCCCAGTCAGGGCACATGCCTGGCTTGCAGGCCATGTCCCCAGTGGGGCCACAGGAGAGGCAACCACACATTGATGTTTCTCTCTTTCTAAAAATAAATAAATACAATCTTAAAAAAAAGATGCTAATGCCATTATAAGCTGCTGTGTAGTCATTATGCTCATGGAGAAACCGGGCTGGGGCCTGCCAAAACCTATGTATCTGAAAACAAGGAGGATAGATGGGGCATTCCAGTAGAGGCGTTCTTTAGCGAGCCAAAGAAAAAGGAAAGGGGAGAGAGATTGGTTATTTTCACTTTTGGGAATCATTTTAAAAGTAATATCAAACAAAGTGATAAGCTGAGTTATTTAAGAGAATAAAAATGGAAGTGGGAAAAAATGAGCATCTTGCATGATATTACAGTGACTGGACTCCTTCTGTCTTTGGACAGTTAGCAAACGAGCTCTTCAAATTAATGGTCTTAAAAGTTTGAGTGCAAAGGGAGATGGGGCTCCAGAGCACTCGATAAGTTACACGGAAGTGGAAGAGACAGCTGCAGTCCCCAAAGTGCGGTCCTTGGGCCAGCAGCCTCGTCTTCCCTAGGAGGCTTGTTAGATGAATCTGTTGTCTGGCCCCTCTCAGACCCACCAACTCAGAAGCTTGGCTGGTGAGGACCAGCAATCTGTGTTTTAACCAGGCCTCTGGGTGATTGTGAGTTATGCTAAGTTTGAGAAATACTGATTTAGGAGATAGTGACCTATTGAAACAGGAGTGAGTAGACACTAACTCTAAAAGGCAGTAGGCACAGGAAGTTTGCAGGATATTCATGTCAGCGACTCTGAAAAGAGAGTGGGTTCATAAAAGATGACTGGGAAGAAATTCTGTGAGAAAGGACTATGAGAGAATGTGTCCACTATAAAAATGCCTTCTTTTTGCCTTAAGAGTGAGGAAAACATTAAGTTATATCAGTTATGGGGTTTACATTTATATTGTAGCTGTTGCCTCCTTAAGGCTTTCCTGAGATTAAAAGATAACAATGGTTTTAGGTACTAAACTTCTGCACAGTAAAAGAAACCACCAGCAAAACAAGAAGGCAACCAACCAAATGGAAAAAGATATTTGTGAACAACAGCATAACAAGAGGTTAATATCCAAAATATTTAAAGAACTTATAAAATACAAAAAAAATCCAATTAAAAATACAGAGGACCTCAACAGACACTTCTCCTAAGAAGAAATGCCCATGGCCAACAGATACATGAAAAGATGCTCATCTTCACTAGTTATTAGGGAAATGCAAATTAAAACTGCAGTGAGACACCACCTCACACCTGTTAGAATGGCTATCATGAACAAGACAGGTCATAACACATGTTGGAGAGGTTGGGGAGAAAAAAGAACCCCCAGCTATTAGGAAAGATGAAATACTGCCATGTGCAAGATGGGTGGGCCTTGAGAGTATCATGTGAGTGAAATAAGTCAGACAGAAAAAGCTAAGACCCATGTGATTTTACTCCTATATGGGATATAAAACTAAAGCTCATCAGCACAGACAACAGTATGTTGATTACCATAGGGAAGGGGGCCAAACATATGGTGATGGTGATGGAAGATGATTTCATTTTGGATAGTGGGCACACAATGCAATATACAGATGATATATCATAGAAACATATCTTTGAAACCTATATAATCTTATTAACCAATACCACCCCAATACATTTAATGTGAAGCATTTGGATCTGGAGATTTAATTGAATATCAGTCAGGATTCGTCTTTTCTAAAGTGTTTAACAATCATTAGTTCCTCAGCTGTAAAACCAGTATTTTCATAGATAATTGTGGCTGACATATTTAAAAATCTGGAGGGAGAGAATCAATCAGCACATTGTAACAGATTAAAAAATATGTTCATATTCTTACTTGTGTTGTCCAAAATAAATCAAGTTTGAGAAGTAAATAACTCCCTGGGGGTTGATAAGCACTCAGAAGTATATAATTTTAATCCAGTTTTTAAAATTTGTTGAAAGATAATATAAAAACTAAAATAAACACAAAATCTAAGCATGGAGCTTGGTAAATTAGTACAAAAGTATCTGTGTAACCACCATCCAGAACAAGAAATAGAATAGAACTGGCACACAGAAGACATACTGGTTGCTGTCCTCATGCTCCTCCCCCAGAGTAATATCTACTTGAACTGTAACATCATTGATTAGTCTTTCCTGCTTTTAAAAATGTGTATAAATCTATCACACACAGCACATTCTTTTTCTACTTTCTTTTGTTCACCATTATGTTCAGGAGATTCACACGTGTTGTTGACTATAATTGTAGGTCGTGGCTGTGTAGCATTATTTGCATACCTTGAAAGAAAAACTACATTATTAAAATTAGGAAAATAAGTGTAAAAAACAACTCCCTATTTATATTCAAATACAGGTATATTGATCATTTTGATATGTATAACCTGACAGTGATTTCCTAAGAGTTGACCACTAAGATCATGATGTGAGAACTGGTTGTTTAAGGCATGATCAAAGGAACCACCTACAGGAGAGTGTAGAAAACAGGTGATGAAGGGGAGGAAGTCAACCCTGGGTGATTAATGAGCTTGCCACTGCTTTTGGTAACTGGGGCTCAGTTCTACTGGCAACCTCTGACAGATGGTGTAGAAATCACTGAGAATTGTCCCACCCAAGGGGTAAGGAAGTTGAGATATTGATCTACCACATTCTCCATTAGTTGGAGGCTGCTCTCCTTGGTGAAAACTTCCTGGCAACTCTAGTCCACTATGTACAGAGGCATAAAATGTTATCACAGTTGAGGAAACTGGTGAGGTACGGAGTTGCAGGTACTCTCACTGCTGGTGGAAACTGTGCCTGGAAAATCTGAGTGCTGAGAGGTTATAAGTAGAACCCTGACAGGCGCAAATAGAATTTCAACCAAAAGGTATCTTTAAGTAAAACTCATTAATAAGTTACTGGTTGGAAAGTAGCTATATCCAAATGCACAAAGAAGGAACATAAGTGTTTGAATAATCATCTTTATATCTTGAGAAACATGCTATTTCTAGTAGACACATATACATTTCCTTAGGGTTCCAAACTGGGTTTTTGTCTGGATTGTGCAGCAAAATGGTAGCCATGACATAGGTCCTATACCATTATAGTTATGGCTCTTTATTCCACATTTCTGATTTACTTTGATAAATAGCCATTTACATGGGCCTATAAGATGCACTGAATTAAAATTAATCGGGAAGGTCACATGAAGGAATGGATTGTGAAGGCCAAAACATTCCATTAATTTCAATCTTTTAAACATGGTCTGAGAAAGAACTGGATTAAAACTGGCCTTTGATTTTTGATGACAGACTATTGCTGTGTTTTTATGAGTTAAATTTAGAAGGAGCAAGTCACTTGTTATATGGAGAGTTTGGGAACCTTTTTAGTTTGCAAAAGGAAGTTGTATTAAGATGTATAAAATTCTTTATGTATTTCAATTTCCTCTTTACTACCCTGAAAGCATAGACCATGCCCATGAACATTGCATATTCATGAGTATCCATAAAGGATATAATTCAGAATTTAGTTTTAAATTATTGCTCCTAGTTAACATATATGCCTAGCTCCCACTGTATCCATCAGAACTATTGAGATGAAAACAGTTCTAAGAAGTGAGGTAACTTCCTTAGCTCATTTGAAAAATTATAGACTTTTTTCAGGTAGCCTACTGTATTTTTAGATAGGTATAATAAAATAAAGTTGTCTTCTGGGGAATAGAACTTCATGCTCTTGTATTTCTTGCTCTCCTCTGTCTTCACATATGGAGTGGTCAGCACATTTCTGTTCACTCCTTCCTGGACAACACGCACAGACACATGATGCTTCCATGCCTCCTTTCCCATTAAATTACCAGTTTTTAGGCTGATCCTTGAATTGTTCGTAGGAGCAGTGCAGGACCATTTTTTTCCTGCTTTTTTTTGGGGGGGGTTCAAGTTTAGATTTGTTGAGGTTCTAGTTGTATATTATCTAGAACTGAAACCAGTGCTCCAGGTGTGCTCCTTGTATGGAATATGGTAGAACACTCTTTAGTTTATTCTCATATTTTGGAAGCTTTTTGTCTTGATATGGAAACATTTGAATTAGGAAACCTTTGGTTTCAGACACATTGCTATAAAGAGTTTCACATTTTCTATATGCATTGGGAAGTAAGAGGAAAATTTTGTAAGGGGGGAATTGTAAAATCAGTTTCAGGTTTTATAAAAGTAAAGTGAATGCATTATAAAGGAAAATAATTTGACTGAATTCATCCTATTTCTTTATCATATGTAGGTTTGATCAATATCTATATCTCAAACATACTGCAATACATGTTCTAAGCAGGCCAGGGAGAAAGACACAGTCCTGCAGAGTCAAATGTGCTCTCCCTTGCAAGTCACTTACACCTTCTTCAGCATGATCATCAGCCACTCACATCTCCATCTGGTGCATCTTTATCTTGTGCACAGGGCTGCTAACGATAATGATGATTGAATCATTTCTATCATTTATAATGTACATACTCTTCTAATGTTCTTCATACATGTTAACTTACTTAACTTAATCTTCTTTCTAACTCATTGTGGTAGAATGTTCAACATCCCACAGCTGGTAAATGGCAGAGCTATTGCAGCTCAGAGTTCTGGCTTCAGAGTACATGCTCTGAACCTTTCCACTACCCTATCTCTACCCTGAACCAGAACCATGTAGCATGAATATCACCTAACGTGACCATACAGAAAGTGACCTTTACTTCGTGAGCTATTTCATAGATGTGTATATCACTCACAGGCGACCAAAGTCTATGGGAGTAAGGACTGGAGGAGAAGACCAGCGAGTCTCAGTGGTTGTCCTACCATTTTGAGAATATATTTAAGTTGAGAAATACATCAAATAGGTAAAGCCCCTTTCCACCCAGACTAAGTTACAAATAAGTTTTAAATTCATTTACTCTTTTCAGCAAACAACCCATTTGTTATTACAGAATATATTATTAATAATTACTCTGGCCAACATGAAGGCATGGGTAGATACACTTTGCCTCCTCACACAACCAAAAGAACAACAACAAATTTAAAAGCAAAAAATAGCCAGAACTGCCAGAAAATTGAACTGAATTGAAGTATGTCAACCAAGGAGTTAAAGAAGAAACATTCATCCAGACTGGTAGGAGGTGGGGAGACCGGCAGCCAGGCAAAGAGGATGTGTGGCAAGGTGGCGGCTGGAGGAACAGGTGGCCCCACATTTGCATACAGATACACTGGGAGGAACAACTGGGGAGCAAGACAGACCACACAACTCAGGGTTCTATCACCGGGAAAAGAAACCTTCAAAACCTCTGACTGTAAAAACCTTTTGGGGCTTTGGTGGTGGGAGAATCTCCCACTTTCACAGGAGAGACACCCAGGGTCCTAGGACATACACAAACCCACCCATCCAGGAATCAGCACAGAAGGGCCGAATTTGCTTGAGGGTAGTGGGGCAAGTGACTGAAAGGCAGCAGAGAGCTGATCAAGTGGCACTGCTACCTACCCCACATACAGTGCCACAATCAACAACGTGGGTTGCCCCACCATGGTGAATACCTAAGGCTCCACCTCTTACAATGTAACAGGGTCTCCAAGACAAAGAAATATGGACAAGATGAAAGAACAGATCAAAACTCTAAAAACAGAACTAAGTGGCAAAGAGATAGCCAACCTATTAGATGCAAAGTTCAAAACACTGGTAATCAGGATGCTCACAGAAATGATTGACTATGGCCACAAAATAGAGAAGAAAGTGAAAGCTGTGCAAAGTGAAATAAAAAAAATGTACAGGGAGCCAACAGTGATGAGAAGGCAACCAGGACTCAAATCAACAGTTTGGAGCAGAAAGAAGACAGAAACATCCAACCAGAACAGAATGAAGAAACAAAAATTCAAAAAACTGTGGAGGGGCTGAGAAACCTCTTGGACTTCAGACATTCTAACATCTGAATAATAGGGCTGCCAGAAGGGAAACAGGAAGAGCAAGAAACTAAAATCTTACTTGAAAACATAATGAAGGAAAACTTTTCCAATCTGGCAAAGGAAATAGACTTTCAGGAAGTCCAGGAAATTCAGAGAGTCCCAAAGAAGTTGGAGCCAAGGAAGAAGACAATAAGACACATCATAATTACCTTACCCAAGATTAAAGATAAGGAGAGAATCTTCAAAGCAGCAAGAGAAAAGGAGGCAGTTACCTGTCTTCCATAAGGAGTTCCCATAAGACTATCCGCTAATTTCTCAAAAGAAATCTTACAGGCAAGAAGGGACTGGAAATAAGTACTCAAAGTCATGAAAGGTAAGGACCTACATCCAAGATTATTCTATCCAGCAAAGCTATCATTTAGAATGGAAGGGCAGATAAAGTGTCTCCCAGATAATGTCAAGTTAAAGGAATTCATCATCACTCAGCCTTTATTATATGAAATGTTAAAGGTACTTATCTAAGAAAGTGATCAAAACTATGAACAGTAAAATGACAACAAACTCACAATTTTGAACAACTGAATCTAAAACAAAAACAAATTAAGCAAACAGCACAGGAACAGAATCACAGAAATGGAGATCACATGGAAGGTTATCAGGGGAGGGGTAGAGGAAAGAATGGGGGAAAAGTGCAGGGAATTAGAAGCATAGATGGTAGGGATGAAATAAATGGGTGGAGGTTAATAATAGTATAGGAAATGCAGAAGACAAAGAAGTTACATGTATGACCCATGGACATGATCTAAGTGGTGGTAGAATGGTGTAGGGAGGGGGAGTACAGTGCAAAGGGGGATAAAGGGGAGAAACAATGGGGCAACTGTAATAGCATAATCAATAAAATGTACTTAAGGAAAAAATAAACTATTTCTTAAAACCTAATTTACATTGGACTTAATATAATCACTAATTCATAACTGGAGAGTGTTTTAAATTTGAAAATATCCATACTCTGCTTAATGTTTAGTTTTACTACTTGTCTCAAAACTTTTCCATTTGTAGATGATTCTTGTTATCCCAGTAGGTATATTCTATAAAGTCACCACAACACTGAGTTAGCGAACCCTGGACCACTGCTCCCAGGGGGAACCCAAAATCAGGTTCCTGTGAGCTCTGGGGCACGTTGTTTTCCTCGACCAGTTAAAACATAACCCTTTTGTTAAAGACACCTTGTTCAGTATGTACCATGGAATCACTAACATTAAACTCCCAGCCAGTAGCACTAAATTCATGTCTGAATGAAAATGCTCTAATACACATGTTACTCCTAAATGATACGTCATAGCCTTCTTGCTTTTAGGAGCACTAGACAGTACTTAAGCACTGTGTTTGTGAATCATTTTCAACAAAAAATTGGACAAAAATACAGAAAACCTAGCACTAAATAGACTGAGAAAAGGACACTTTTTTAAAGTCTGAGAGCTGAAACAAGGCAAAAGTTCACCTTGTTCAACCTCAAATTGTTCACTAGTCTGCACATGTCCATAAATGGTAAATGAAGATATGAGTATGATTTTGGGTTTTAAATAAATTTTAGCTAGTAGGTAAATTAAAAAATACAGAATCCATGAATAATGAGGATCAACTGTATGGATTTGCCTTTGTATTTGATTAAATCCAAAGAATTGATAATTTTGTGAAGACATGAACTGAGGATGGACTTGATGACATTGATAAGTAAAAGAACTCAGAAATATCTAGTATTTTTCTCAAGGGGATTATTTCTCCAAGTATCACAATGTTTTTTAGATCATCTTTTAAAAATGAGATTCAGGATTATCGTTTTAAATAATTAAGAATTCTTTTGCTGAAGAAGGTTAATGAATGGAATTAACTCAGTTGGAAGCCCGTCTCTTGGGAAAATTGAGGATTATAGATGTTACAGTTAGATAAACCTTTATAAAATAGTTTTTAACATCATCACATAAAGAGCCACTGTAAAAGCAAAATTTGCCAAAGTGCTGGAGACCAAAGGCATATGGGAAAAGTCAGCAAAGTAAAAAAAGACATGCTAGCCAAAACTGGAGCAATAATTAACTTTATGACCAGCTTCGCAACAGACTATCTGACAATGGCTTATCATCTTTAAAGATCCGAAAGGACCAAACTGCCAGCCTGGAATCATGTACATTGTGGAAATAACCCTAAAATTTGAAGGCTAAAGATGTTTAAGACAAGATGTTTATTGTCAAATATTAGACAATTTGACACCAGTACATCTGCAGAACAAAAATATTAGCTTAAGTTCAGGCTGAAGAAAAGTTACTCTTTACCAAAATTGCAGGAAAAGATAAAGCAATAATATACCATGGAAAGATGCATGTGTGGGGAAAGATGATACAATATTGATTCTTTAAATATGAGCAATAATTATATCTTGTAGGGTTTATAATATGAGGTCTGTCCAGAAAGTATCCAGCATGCAATATGAAAACTAGAGACATTTATTGATGAAGGTACATCATACGAGAAACATGTACATAGGAAAATAGTGATGCCTCAGTCACCTCCAAAGCTATTCTTGAGGAAATCTGGTTCATTGGTGGAGGACTGATTGAAGTTATTAGCAACAGCTGGACAGTGTTCCTCCTGCTCTGTGGAAGAAGACGCAGAATAAATTTTGCTATGACATATTTCATGCTGAGCTCTGAGTCAAAACCTCAGACACAGTAGTTTTTGGAATCCCCACATCAGCTTCTAGCTTCTAGTTCTCACACTGTGTCACTGATCTTTGATTTCAACCCATACACATTCCACATTTTCATATGTTCTACTTTTTGTAGGCCTTCCAGAATGTGGATGACTTTCAACAGATTCTTGATCTTCTTTAAAACATTTGTGCCACACTTTTATTTGTGCTGCACTCATTGCATCATCCCCAAGAGCCTTCTGAGTCATCCAAATAGTTTCCATGGAGGAATGTTCAAGCTTACCACAAAATTTGCTGCAGATTCATTGCTCCATTCACTCAGTCATTTCGAATGCTATGGCCGCACAATATACATGCTCAGTCAATGGTGTCTACCACCCCCACTGACTAGTATAGTGAAGTTGTCATTGTTCACACATGTACATTCTAATCCACTCTCCTTGGCTGCCAGGTTACATTGATGTTGCACAAAGTGTTCTTGTTTTATTAATAATAGCTGGAATTTTTCTGAACAGACCTTTTGTATATTAGAAGATATATGAAAACAATAAAGAAAAGGGCAGAAGCATATAAATGAAATTAAAAGCTTGTAAGTTCTTTATATTATTCAAGAAGTAGAAAAATGTAATAAGTTAAGGGTGTGTACTGTAAGCTGTAGGTTAACCAATAAATAATAATAGAAGAATGTATAAGTAACTAAGTAGTAGTGGAGAATTACCAAAGTACTTGATACATCAAAAAGAAGAAGAGAAAGGAAGAATAAAGCAACAAATAAGTATGGAAAACGTAGACGATATGAATTAAGGTTCTAGTATAAACACATTTTTTAAATTATATTAAAGTAGCTAAGAAATCTAAGATTAATTATTCAACTTGAATAATAATTTAAAAACTCAAAACCCAAATGTATGTTCTTCATAAGAAATACGCTGAAATCAGTTAACAAAAATTAGGTTGAAAGTAAAGGATGAAAAAAACTATAATTCAGAGGATTTCCGCCAAGATGGAGGCATAGGTGGAGACGCTGTGCCTTCTCTCACAACCAAGTTTAGAGACAACTAAATATTAGCAACAGAAAACATAGCCAGAACATAGAAAATTGAACTTTTTGGAAGTCTGATAACAACAAATTCTTCATCCTGACCGGTAAGAGGGGCGAAACCAGCAGCTGTCGGAGCGGGGTTGCACAGAAAAACTTGGTCAGACAGACTTGGGCGCACGGAACCCATTCGCAGGGTTGGACCTAGTAAGCAAGTCAGCGAGTGACCACGGGGGAAATGGCGAGGGAGCAGGGCTGCGGGTTGACTGTGGTCGCGTTTCCTGCGTAGATAAACAAGCAAGGGAGTGGGCGGTGAGACTACAGGACTGAGCAGGCCCCATGGCCAGCGGCAGCACAGGGCACCTAAGGTTCTGCTCCTCACCCAGCGGCATGAAACAGCAGAGGAGGTCGCCATTTCCCTGCTCTGACCACGCCCCTACATACAGTGTCACAACCCAGCGACCTGAGAGTCCAAGGCTCCGCTCCTCATACTTAACAGGTGCGAAATAACCAAAAATGGCTCAAGAAGATCTCAAAGCCCCAGAGCCTATAAATCTAAGCGATGAAGAAATAGCAAAACTCTCAGACGCACAGTTTAAAACACTGGTGATCAGGATGCTCACAGAACTGGTTGATTATAGCCACAAATTAGACAAACATATGAAGGGGAAACTAATTGAAATGAATGGAATTGCACAGGAAACCAATAGCGATGAAAAGGAAACTGGGACTCAAATCAATTAATTAGACCAGAAGAAAGCAAATAATGGCCAAACAGGAAAGAGTGAAGAAGAAAGAATTCAAAAAAATGAGGAGAGGCTTAGGAACCTCCGGGACATCTTTAAATGCTCCAACATCCGAATTACAGGGGTACCAGAAGGGGGAAAGGCACAGCCACCAGTGGAAAACTTATTTGAACAAATAATAAAGGAGAATTTCCCCAATCTGGCAAAGGAAATAGACTTCCAGGAAATCCAGGAAGCTTAGAGAGTCCCAAAGAAGTTGGACCCAAGAAGAAACACACCAAGGCACATCATCATTACATTAGCCAAGATTAAAATGAAGCAGAGAATCCTAGAAGCAGCAAGAGCTAAGGGGACAGTCACCTACAAAGGAGTTCCTATCAGACATTCAGCTGATTTCTCAAAAGAGACCTTACAGGCAAGAAGGGGCTGGAAAGAGGTATTCCAAGTCATGAAATCCAAAGACCTACAACCAAGATTGCTCTATCCAGCAAAACTTTCATTTAGAATAGAAGGACAGATAAAGTGCTTCTCAGATAAGATCAAATTCAAGGAGTTCATCATCACCAAGCCCTTATTATATGAAATGTTAAAGGGACTTACCTAAGAAAAAGAAGTTAAAAAAACATGAACAGTGAAAGGACAGCAAACTCACAGTTATTAAGAACCACACCTAAAACGAAAGCAAACTAAAAGGACAGCTAGATCAGGAGCAGAAACATAGTAATGAAGATCTCAAGGAGGGTTAGCAATAGGAGAGTGGGAGGAGGAGAAGGGGAGAGAAGGTACAGAAAATAAGTAGCATAGACAGTAGATAGAAAATTGATGGGGGGGGCAAGAATAGTATGGGAAATATAGAATCTAAAGAACTTGAGACACATGGTCATAAACTAAAGGGGGGTAATGGTGGGGACGAGGGGGTAGGGTGGAGGGGAATGAAGGGGGGAATAGAACAACTGTAATGGCATAATTAATAAAAAAATAAATTAAAAAAAATTCAAACACTAACCCATAAAGGCTAATATAAGATAGAATATGCTTTGAAGACTTCATAATCCTTAACGTCAATTCCACCAGAAGATACAAGTACCTAGTAACAAAATTAAAAATATATAAACCAAAAGTTAACAGAATTGGAAGGATTATACATACATTTAGAATTAGAGATGTAGATTAAATATACCTCTCTTAGTTATAGACAGAAGAATCAGACAGAAAAGAATCATTAATGATACCGAAGATTTGCGTGTTACAAGAAATTTGACCAAATTGGAATATATGGAATATAAGTAATTCACATTCATTTCAGATGTCAATGGAGCATTTATGAGAATAGACAGTATATAGGA
Organism: Artibeus jamaicensis; assembly: GCF_021234435.1. Taxonomy (NCBI): domain Eukaryota; kingdom Metazoa; phylum Chordata; class Mammalia; order Chiroptera; family Phyllostomidae; genus Artibeus; species Artibeus jamaicensis. The sequence goes on along the minus strand of NW_026521823.1, from coordinate 20,388,352 downwards.
CCATATAATTTAAGACACAACAATTTCTAAAGGACTGAATTAATACAGAGCATGTTCTCTAACTACAGTGTCCTTAAAAATTGATAAGGAGTAAAAGAAGAAAACAAAATGGAAATTAGAAAGTAATGCCTCATCATGAACATAAATATGCATAGCAAAATTCCTTCAGGTGCGAATCTTAAAAGTTGGGGCGCTAGATGTTGAGTTCAAACTCTTTGTTCCTCAAACACAGGTGCAAGTTAGGAGATCCTTCCTCACTGGATGTTTCTCTTTCAGGTGAGCTTTACAGTGAGAGCGTCACCTACCTGTTTCAATGTGTGCTTCCTATTATAAATGGAACACGTTCAGTATTTAATGATTAAATATGACATGGGCTGCTTCCTTGGTAAATTCCTTAAATAAAATTGTAAAAGATCTCTACTATATTCTTAGTTTTCTGAGTTTCCATTTTTTAAAAAATCATAGGTAGATGTTTAATCTTATCAAATGCCTTCCCTCCCTTTATAAGACTGATCGCAGGGGCGTTCTTTTTTACTCTGTTAGTAGGATGACATGGTTCTTGTTTTTTCAATGTTAAACCAACACTGCATTACTGGGAGAAATGGCAGTGGTCATTATGGATTACATTTGTATATATTGCTGGATTCAGATTGCTACAATTTTTATGTGTCCATGTTTATGAGGGGCAATGGTCTATAATATTATTTTTGTACTATTTTTTTCAGATTTTGTTATTAGGGTTATTCTGACCTCATGAAACAAGTTAAGCAGTTTCCTCCCCCTCTAATTCTTAAGCTTGCATGAAATCAGTGCTATTCCAGAAATGTTGTATTTCACCAGTGAAATTATATAGGCCTGAATCTTTCTTCATGGGAAGTTTTTTTAAAGAGTAAATTTAATTTTTTAAAATACGGGGCTATTCACATTTTATCTCATTTTTGTCAACTTACTTAAAGTGACTTGTTCAAAGAATTTGTCATTTCACCTAAATTATTGAATTTTTAGCATAAAGTTTTTATAGTAACCTAGTTTTAACTGTTTTAGAATCTGCTTTCACTCCTGGTATTTGTGATTTGTATTCTGTCTTTTTTTGTGTATAGCCAGCTTAAGTATGGATTTTTAAAAAAATTAATTTTGATCTTTTCACGGAACCAGCTTTTGAGATGTTAACTTTCTCAATGACTTGTGTATTTTTTATTTTATTTATTTCTGCTCTTACCTTGATTATTTCCTTTCTTTTTACTTTGCTGTTCTTTTTCAGGTAGAAGTATAGGTCATAGATTTTTTTGCCCTTTTTTAAAAAGATTTTATTTATTTATTTATTTTAGAGAGATGGGAAGGGAGGGAGAAAGAGGGGGAGTGAAACATCAATGTGTGGTTGCTTCTACTGCACCCCATACTGGGGATCTGGCCTGCAACCCAGGCATGTGCCCTGACTGGGAATCAAACTGGCGATGCTTTGGTTTGCAGGCCTGTGCTCAATCCACTGAGCTACACTAGCCAGGGCCAATATTTATAATTTAAAAAATGCTTATCAATCTAGGAATGGAAAAGACCATTGCAAATCAGATATAGTGTAGCTACATAAATCAGTTCTTAATGGTAAAACATTGATTACTTCACTGGATGGAGCTCAGGAGGAACAAAGGGTACCTACTGTCACTAGTTCTATTCAACGATGTGCTGGTGACTCCAGCCAATGCAATAAGCCAGTAAAGAATAATAAGTTTATAAACATTGGGAAGGAAAACAACACTCTCATGATTGGCAGATGACATTGTTACATACAAAATAACATATAAATTCAATTAATGGACAAATTAGAACTGTTAAGTGAATTTAGCAAGATTGCTGGGTACAGCATCAATATATATAAAATCAGTTTTATTTCTATAAGCTAGCATCAGCTCATTAGAAGTTACAATTCAAAACAGCAAAAGTCTTTTAGTGTCCAGTAATCTACATCTAATAAAAACACCAAGAATTTTTAGTTTTTGGAGTAATTCTAAGCAAAGAGATATAAGGCCTCTATACTGCAAATGATATTGTTAGGAGGAATTAAAGATGACCTGATTAAAAGGAAGAACTTGCCCTGTTTCATGGAGATTCAATGTTATTAAGATACGAAGTCTCCCTAAATCGACTGTAGGCTCAGTAACATTCCATGAAAAATCTCAGCACTTTGTGTGTGTATGATATTGACAATCTAATTCTAGAATACATAGGAACAAAGACTTAGAATAGCCAAGGCAAACCTGAAGAAGAATGAAGATAGAGAACTTACACTAACAGATATGAAGATTTGTTATAAAGCCATAAAATGAAAATACTGTTAGCCTAGGAATGGACTCACACATATGTGGTCACCTGACCTATGACAGAGCAGCCACTTTAATTTTGGGGACAACAGCATTGTGGGAGGTGGTCTTTCAATCAGTGGTGCTGCATCAGCTGGATAACCACATGGGAAAAACCTGACATTGACTCCTACTTCACACTATGTGCAAAAATTCACGTGACGTGTTAAGGACTCAAATGTGTAAAATAAAACAATAAAGCTTCTAGCAGAAGATAGAAGAATATCTTTTTGAATTTGGGATAGAAATAATTTGCCTGACCTTTACATCAGAATATCCTAGTCACAAAGGAATATATCGATAAATTAGACTTCATTAAAATTAAACACTTGGGTTAATGAGAACACGACAGGAAGAGAAGGACAAAGCAAGCCTCGCACTGGAAGATGTCAGCGATACGTAACGTGAGGTAGAGTGGGCAAAAGTGGGTTTGCAGCTGTGAATGCACAAAACGGAGTGTGTTCTTGTGTTATTATTCATTAATCAGTGTATTATTTTCCACACGAACAACTGTAAACCTAATTTTGCCCCATCTGGTATTTGTACGTATTTTCAAATATCTTTTCCTAGTTAGCTATCTATGTCTTCTATCACTTCATACAAATCAATAAGAAAGTGACTGAAAGTAAAAGACTTAAAGAGGATATGCAAAGGAAGCATTACTGGGAGGTGCTTAACAGCATAAGTTCAAAAAATTTAAATCATGCCTATGATGCAAAGCTTCTGTATAACCGACCCACATGACTAAACGGAGGAGAATTAGCAATGCAATATATTGGCAACCATACAGGGGTGGAGGAAGTGCAAACTGTTAAAAACCACTGTGGAAAATTGTCTCATTAAACCTAAACACGTCCACTCCCTCTACCCCTCAGCACCAGGCCTGAGCGTATCCCCAACAGAAGTTGAAAGTTAATATCCATCAAACAACAGGTACAAGAATAATACTATTATTTCTCATAGTCTTCAAATAAGAACTCAATTATTCATCAACATTAGAATGGATAAATTTTGATATATTCATATAGTGGAATGTCTCGCAATAATAATACAATAACCTGATGAATCTCACAGATGTACTATGGAGAAAAAACAGCCAGACACAAAACAAATACGTATTGTACTATGCGATTTGTAGGAAGTTTAATTCCAGGCAAAATTATGGTCTAGTGAGGGCAGCTGGTATAGTGGTTACCTTTAGGGTAGGGGGAGTATTGGCCAGAAATATCCTGTATCTTCTAGCTTATGGTTATATGGATGTATAAATATTTGCTAAACTTTGTATTTAGAATTTGTGTACTTTTCAATATGAAATGTCATTTTAAAAACTTGCTTAATTAAGAGTGAGTACAAATAAGCTGCAATCACTATGTTCCACTCCAGTGCTTTTGGGTGTAAATTAAGGGCATTTTAAAAATGATTAAGCAATAATTTCCCTGCATGCAAGGATCTATCTGCAAAGGTGTGAGTTTTATTCCTGATGTTTTCCCAACAAGTTATTTCTGGGGACCTGTGATGAATGATGACGTGTTTTGAACCTGTCCGCCTGCTGCGTGGCTACCTGTGCCTGCCTACTGTTTGATCGAGAGGAACAGGAGGGCACTGCGTGTTGCCTTTGGGGTGTTTTATAACTTGCTTCTGTAAACTCAATGCTCCCCCCATCTCCCAGTTGAACAAATCTGCTACCTGGCAGTCTCCTCAAAGCACAAGGAAGGTGCACCCAAATGGTCCAGCTCACATACCCTTCATGGTCACTGCAACATGCTCTATAGGGTCAGTAGTTCAGTGCTAGCTAATTCCCAGCAGCATTACAGCCTTCTCCCTCTCCTGGGAGAGGTTGCTGAAAGACAAAGGGTATCTCGGTCTGCAGTGTCTGTGCTCAATTTTCTCTGAGTACAAAGTGTGAGTTTTTCCCTTTTATTTGTGTTTCCAAAGGGTTCATCTTGATGACTTTCCCAAAACAGAGGGAACTACTCTAATCCACAAATATTTGTTCTTCACCTAACGATATATAAATAAAGAAGGAAGAAGGGAGAGTAGGAAGAAGAAAGGAAAGAATGAGAGAAATAAAGTAAAGCAAGTTCCTCTTCACTGGGCTCCCACCTCAGATTAATTTTTCTTCAGTTCTAATTTCATGGATTAGATAAACAATCTGTGGGAAATATTTTTTTCTTCAAGTTCAAGAAACAGTTATAGATTTCAAAATATTCTAACAACCCTCAGCCTAGCACTGTACCTATTTTAAACCAAAGCAGCAAAAATCATGGGAAGCTGAGAAATTGGTTATAAATCCTGGGTTGTAGTAGCTTGATTTGTGCATCAGAATGTGCGACCAACAGATAGGGAACATAAAGGATAACAGTATTTCAGCCCTGGTCGGTGTGTGGCTCAGTATATTGAATGTCAGCCTGTGAACCAAGGGGTCGCTGGTTCAATACCCAGTCACAGCACATGCCTGGGTTGTAGGCCTGGTCCCCAATTGGGGGCACGTGAGAGGGGACTGATTGCTGTATCTCTTGAACATTGATGTTTCTGTCCCTCTTTCTCCCTCCCTCCCATCCCCTCTCTCTAAAATAAAATCTTAAAAAAAGATAACAGTATTTCTAAAATCACAGCCATGAGGAGACTCAGCCATGGTCTGAGACTCTGAGTGGTTTCAGCTTGCTTGGTGGAGGAGCAAAATTGCAGAGTTTCAAGTGACAGGCCAGCCCAGTCAAGGTGCAGTGGGGGTGAGCTCATGCCGTCGGGTGCACAGTGCACGTGGCATGCTGTGTCTCCCGAGACAGGATGCCTCATGGTGGGTGGGTGGGGCCAGCCCTCACCAGATGAAATGCTGATGTCAGTTAAGATGGCCCAATTAGCCTCGATTGCAGCATGCACCCAGGTGCTGTGGCTTAAAATAAAGTAGCAAGTGTTGAAATGTGTCCCTAAATACATAGGTTTTTATTAAAGAAAAATATTTTTATTTAAAAACCACCATTTCTTAGTTAAAATGTGGCTTGTGGCATCCTGATGCCTGGGTTCACATCTCAGCCCCATCGCCCTGTGACCTGGAGGAAGTTATCAGTCTCCTGTGCACCTCGGTCTCACCTGTGTGTGACTGTGTGGTTACAGACATCAGCCTGTAGCAGCCTTTGTCAGCCTGTAGCAAGCTTTGTCCGATGTTCATTATTTACTTATTTTATTTGAGGAGGGTGTGAATGTAAGTTTTTGGTTCATTGGTTTCAGAGATAACTGATTTGTTAGCCCACATATGCAGTCATACCTGTGCGAATGTGTACGTATGTTCACCCCTCTGCACCCGAGTGACGGGCGCATGGGTATTTGAGTGTGCAAGTATGTGAGTGTATGCATATATGTGCCTGTATCGGTGGGTATATCCTGAGGCTGCTCTAAATTACCAGAAACTTGATGGCTTAAAAACCACAAATTTATTCTCTCCCAGCAAATTGGCACAACTGGGCTGAACTCAAGGTGCAGGCTGAGCCACAGTTTCTCTGGAGGTTCTAGGGGGACCTGACTCTTGTCCCTTCCAGTCTCTGCTGGCTGCTGGCATCTCGTGACTGTGCACACTCCATTCTCTGCCAGTCCTCACCTATAGCTTCTCCTCTGTGTGTTATGTGCATGTGTGTGAAGGGTGTGTGGGCACGTGAGTGTATTTGTAATACATGTATGTGCATGGTGTGTGCATGCATATGTGTGAGTATGTGATGGGTATGCATATACTGAATATATATATATATACATTTACCCATTATGTGTGGGGGGTATTTTTATGGAAAGTAGGCTATCCAGCTAACCTTTGCTTAAAATATTTTATTAACATTCTGAAATATGACTTAGTTGGAAGTCTGTACTAATGAATCTGTGCTCTTAACAGATGGTGAAATAAACACAATGTTTCTACCTTCCCAGAAATCTTCTTAAGCTTAAAATTGTTGTCATTTGTGAGAAAAGAGCAACCTTGTTTAAATGCTAGCAAACAAGCAAGCGCATGCCCTCTTACCTCTGTCTGAACCTCAGAAAGAGGACCCAAGTGGGAATTCAGCCTAATGAAAAACGCATTAGGGATGGTACCGAAGGCTCGGAGGGTCTATTACTCATTTTAATCTCAGCCAACCAGGTAAACAGGCACCGGCCCGTGAGCCCTGGCTCGAAAGAAGGCTTGATAAAAGCCAGGTAGTGGTCCCAAATGAGGGGTTTTCAAGTTTCTTTTTTTTCTGCATTTTATTTACTAAGGTTTTCTTTTTTCTTTAGAAGGAGAAGATGGTGGGGTTGGGGAGAGAGAGAAACATTGATTTGTTGTTCCACTTACTTACACATTCATTGGTTGATTCTTGTGTGTTCCCTGACTGGGGTCGAACCCACAACCTGGGTGTATCAGGATGACACTGTAACCAACCGAGCTACCTGGCCAGGGCCTCTTTTTGCATTTTGAAACCTGTTTGTGAAATCACATTTGGGTTTGATGAAGACCAGATGGTGCTACAATTTGCTATTTGGTATAAAGAAGGGACTAGGAAAGATAGAGCCACGGTGGGTTAACTGCACCAGTGCAACTTCTTCAAAGCTTAATATGTATTACAAATGTAAAATACTATGTATATTCTATTTTATTACATACTTATGCATGCCTTTAACGATTATTTTAAACATCTATGTGTGCTATAAAAATAAAGCTCATTCAGTTGTGAGTGGGACACTATGCTAGCTACAAGTATGGCGTCCAAGTTAAACCATTTATAATTTCTAGTGAGAAGATTCAGTAAGATAAACATAGGCAGGGTGAGTGTGACAAAATCTTAGTTCTATAGGGCTCCTGCAACAAAATACCACAGACTGGATGGCTTATAAATGACATAACTGTCTCATAGTTCCGGAGGCTAGAAGTCCAAGATCAAGGTGCTGGCAGATTGGATGTCTGCTGAGAGCTCACTTCCCGTTTCATAGGCAGCTAACTTTTGGCTGCTGAGAGATGAGGGAACTCTCAGGTCTCTTCTCTAAGGGCACTAATCCCATTCATTACGGCTCTGCCCTTGTGACCTAATCACCCCCGGAGGCCCCAAGTTCGTACAGCACTGCACTGGAGATTGGGTTGCAGTAAATGAGTTCTGAGGGGCACACATGTTCCATCTCGAGCAAGTGCTCAGAAGGCTATTCAGAAGAGGGAGAGGACCTATGGTAAGGGGAGCTGGGATGCATTCGTGTAGCAGGTATCAACAAGGCCTTGCTATACAACAGAAATCAATTGATTGAGCTGACTATTGAGAAGATAAGTACGAGCTGGAGGAAACGGTATAAAGACAGGAAAATGCGGGGCATATTGGAATAGCATAGAATCCCATCTTTCTGGAGCATAGGCTCCCTCTTTAAAGAGGGTTTCTTGGCTTCTGTAGTACCGAGTTGGTTTTGTTTTTGTGTTTTTGAGTTTGGATACCATTCTTTGCGATGCAGGGGGCTGTCCTGTACATTGCTGGGTATGTAGCAGTATCCCTGACCTCTACTCACCAGACACCAGCAGCATCCTGGCTTCCACCCCCAAATTCTGCCCATGTTGCAATAAACACAGGTATCTCCAGGCATTACCAAGTGTCTCTAGGGGGCAGTATGGCCCCAAGTTGAGAATCATTGTTCTAGGAACTTCCCACCCCAAGGACCAAGTAGCATCACCTGGGAACTTGCTAAAAATGCAGAACCTCAGACCCACTGACAGTCTGCATTTTAACAATTTCCCTGAGTGATTCATACACACGTTAAAGTCTGGGAACAACTGCTTCCTTGAGAAACAGAAGCATTAGGCAGTGAGATTGGTTAGAGGTGGGCATGGATGATGGTGGAAAGGCTTAAACATCTTGCTATATATAATATTAGATTTAACTTGGTAGTCAACGAGGCTATACTGAATATTTTCTTTTTAACAGATTTGTTTTAGATATAAAATACACTGGCAGCCTTGTTATGCCTACTTAACATTCTTCTCACCTTTTTTTACTACTTCTATCTCAGTTTTAGAGGGAATAATGAATGGCAACTAAAAAAAAACTGTATTTTTCAGTATCCTTTATAGGTGGGGGAGCTATGATGCTATATTTCAAGCAGACATTATCTGGGGGGAGGGTGGTTATAGGAAAACTTCAGAAGGAGAATGATTCAAATGGCATGTCTTTTTTCCTTAGGTCTTTCTCCTCCTTTCCTGGGAATGAAGAAAATATTTCACATTTCAGCAGCCACCTTACAGTCTAAGAGGAGGCACTCCCTAAAGACGGTGGAACACAAAGCCAGAAGAAATGTGAGTCAGAGAGAGAAAATATGCCCCAATATTGTTTAATACACTAGTTTTCAGAGGTCTATTACTCATCTGAATTCAATTCCTAACTGTTGAAAATTGCAGTTGATATGATGGATGAATTGGGGGAAATGAGATCCATGCAGAATCTATTGAAATAGTCTGGATGGGACTGGGAGAAGGGAAATGAAAATGAAGAATTTAGGCTCTGATTTTGGGGGGAGGTATGATTATTTTTAAGTCTGTCCCTGGAAAGTGGTGGTGTCATTTATGAACATTTGAAAGTCAGGACAAGGACAGGATAATGCTGTGAGTTTGACTTTGGACATTTCTCCCTTGAGAATTAATAAGACAGTTGTGTTTATCCATCAGGCAGAGGAGCCTCAGGAGAGAAGTCGTCTGTGGAATGTAAGGCTATTGAATGGAGATGATTGTACTTGAACAAGAATGAATGAATGAATAAATACAAGGAAGCTGGTAAGTGGAAGCTGGGCAGGAGTGGGATCGGCAGGATGAAGGGAGGAGGTGGAGGGGTGATCGTGGATATGCTACTGAATGGAAGAGAACCGTGAAGGAGAACAGCAGTTGTTAAGGGATTTCTGCTAAATGGCTTCCACAGAAGGGGTTTTTACGATGCTGTTTAAAGACCTCGGAGGACCCAGAGCTATTTCATAAGAAAGACAACTTGCTCAAGGAGCACGTCCTCCCTTGCCGTGACCTCCTGCATCAGTGAGTTCAAGTGTTGGTTCACTCTCTGTGACTGGGCTGAGTAACTGAATCATGCCCAATCTTTCCCAGACTCTTCCAAGTCTGCCACAACTCTTTAGAAATCTCCTATAGCTAATACCATCATGGAAACTATCAATCCACATCATCTCTGACATGGTCAAGATTATGGCCTTCCTAACATATTTCTTTTCTTTTTTTTCCTACCCAATATATTTGCATTCCCAGGTAAATTAATTACACAAAAGGTGGTTTGTTAAGTAGCTACAGATAGAGGTCATAAGCTAGGTGTTTTCAGGACTGCAAAGATGATAAAGCTCTAGCTCTCAGCATACCCTCGGGATGGAAATCAGGCCACTGTTATAGGCACCCCAGTAGGATGTATCTCAGGCTGCTCAGGTTCTGAGAACTGAAGGCCCAGGGGTCTAAGGGTAGGACTCTCCTCTTGTCCAAAATGCACAAGCTCTGGGGTCCCAGTTCTGCTTCTTTGGGGAACACTGTCACAGCCCTCACTTTTCTCTTGTTGCACATCCCTCCTCTGCATATACAGACTGTCAAGTTTCATCCATTTTTGCCCATTCTTAAAAAAAGAAGTCACCAGGATGGCACTGTGAGAAGACTTCCAGGCCTCTCCCTGTGATTTTACAACAAGCTGGGCAACTATAATTCAACGAAAGCTTCCCTGCTCAACACACAAACACATCTGAGAGATCTGCGCATTGAGACATCTGGAGGTGCGAGCATCTGACATTGTAGCAGTACAGGACTGGGGTGCAATCTGCATGGGGCAGACAGGAGGGCCAGAGGCAGCAGTCCAGCCTGCATGGCCAGTGGGGGCTGAGCCACAGATACATCAACCTGCTTCCCCCGGCCTACCAAGGTAGAGTCTCGTAGAGGCAGCTGTGACACCCCAGCCAGGAGGGTGTGAGTGGTGGCTTCTGGGTCCAGGAAAGTGACACTGGGGATGCACAGCCAGGAACCCAATTGCCCACCACATCCCACCTTGGATGTGCCCTGAAACCTAGGCAAATGCGTTGTTAAGAAGGCCCCTACCTCCTCGGGGAACAAGGGGCACTTTCCACAGCTGAGGTGACACCACCCCACAATAATGCCCAGTCCTAATAATGCAGGTAAGGGAAAACAAAACTTGCACTATAGCACCACCTACTGGACAACAAAAGAAAACTCCTCTATTAAAACAGTCAAAAGAAAGTACTTTAAATAAAAAATTTTTTTCATTTCTTTAAACACCAAGAGAAGTAATCCATTGAATACCATGAATAACTGAGGCAAAAGGTAGTTAGGAAAGGAAATTAAAATCTCCAGAAAATAAACATAAAAATATGGAACTCAGTGATTTCAAAATAATAGTTCCAAAAAAATTCAACAAAGTATCAAGAAAAATAAAAAAGGCAGTTTAACGAGCTTAGAAATAAAATCAACAAACAAGAATATGCACTTTATCAAATAGATTGAAACTATAAAAAAGAACCAAACAGAAATACTGTAGCTGAAGAACTCACTAAGTGAAGTAAAGAATTAATTAGACCGGATGAAAGAATGAATTAGTGATCTTGAAGACAGAAATACAGGAATGACTCAAGTGGAAGAAGAGAAAGAGCTGAGTTTTAAAAAAAGGAAAGAATTCCATGAGAACGGTCTGACCCCATTAGAAACATATGAATACTGAGTGTGTCAGAAGGACAGGACAGGCGGAAGGGAACAAGTAGCCTACCAAACAGATAATCAACCAGAACTTCCCAAACCTGAGGAAGGAACTGGATGCTGAAATTCAAGGAGCTAACAGAACGCCTAAATATCTTAGGCAAGAAGACCACGTCCAAGGACTTTATAATAAAACTATAAAAGGTTAATGACAAAGCAAGAATTCTCAAATCAGCCAGGGAACAGAAGACAGAAACCTATAAAGACACTCCCATTAGATCATCATTGGATTTTTAAGCAGGAACCCTACAAAGTACGAGAGATTGAAACCAGATACTGAAAGAGAAATCACTAGCCAAGTATAGTATGTCCAACGAAATTATCCTTTAGATACAAAGGAGAAATAAGGACTTTTCTAGACAAACAGAAACTGAGGGAATTTACCACCCCAAGACCTGCATTATGAGAAGTGCTGAAAGGAGTTTTCGACATGGAACAGAAAGACCAAGAATACAAAGCTGGGAAGAAGATGACGAGAAAAGAGCCAGGAGCAGGAAACGGCAACTCTTGCTCAGAATAAGATGTTAAACACTTAATTATAACATAAAAATTAGAGGGGTCAAAATATATATTTTTTGGAAATGAATGCACAGCATAAAAAGAAATAATTTGTGACAACAAAATCATAAAAGGGAGAGGGTAAAGGTCTGAATTTGCACAGGTAAGTGGACATAAGATACAAGGCCTATTGTATATATGAAAACTTTTTCGCATAAACATAATGGTAATCACAAAACAAAAATCTAAAACTAAGAATCACAACATAAACAGAAAGGTAATGGAGGAAAAATCATAGAATACCAACAAACTCAAACAGAAGGGAAAGAAACAATGGAGACACAGAGCAACCAAAAAACAAAAGGTAAAATGGCTATAGGAAGTCATCGGACATCAATAATCACCCTAAATGTCAATGGTCTGAACTCACCAATATAAAGACACACAGCAGCGGATTTAATCAATAAGCAAAACCCAACCACATGCTGCCTTCAGAAGGAGACACGTCTCAGCCTCAAGCACAGACAGACATGAAGTGAAGGGTAGGAATGATTTGCCAACCAAATAGCATCCAAGAAAAGCAGGTATAGCTGTATTTATATCAGAAAAAAATAGATTTCAAGATACAAAATGTAACAGAGACAAAAAATGGACAATACATCAAGAAGACTAATATTACTTACCAATATATTTGAACCTAATCTGAATGACCAAAATATATAAAACTACTAAAGAGAGAAACAGACAAAAATACAAGAATAGTAGGTGTCTCAAATACCCTATTGACAGCAATGAATAAATCATCCAAAAAGAAAATCAACAAGGAAGTATCAGCCTTAACTGACGAATTAGCTCAGATGGATGTAATCTGTATTTACAGAGCTCTTTACCCAGAACACCAGATACACATTCTTCTCTAGTGCACATGGAACATTATTAAAACAGACCAACTATTGGGGCACAAAACTAGTTTCAACAAATTTAAGAAGTCTGAAATCATACCAAGCACATTCTCTGACCAGAATAGTTTGAAACTGTAAATCAAAGAGAATGCTGGTAAATCTACAAATATGTGGATATTAAACATGCTATACTGGGTCAGAGAGGAAATAATAGAACAGATAGATACATAGAAACAAGTAAAAATGATGCTACAATGTTTCAAAATTGGGGGGATGCAGCAAAAGCAGTACTAAGAGGAAGTATATATACCATTTGAGGCCTACCTCAAGAAATAAGAGAAATCTCAAATATAGTGACAGTTCTATATATCTCTCCACTAAAAGACTATTGGAAACAAAAAAATACAAAAAACAAGAGGGTTGCAAAACACAAAATCAATATATAAAAATCTGTTGCATTCCTATATATTTAACAATGAAATTTCAATTGCAGCAAAAAGGAGAAGATACCTAGGAATAAAATTAACAAAGGAAGTGAAAATCTATACATGTTATTGAAGGTAATTGAGAAGGAAACAAAGACGTGGAAAAATATTCTGTGTTTGTGGATTGAAGAATCAGTGTAGTTACAGTGGCCATCACTACCTAAAGTAGTACACAGATTGAATGCAATCTCCATTAAAACCCCAATTTTTCAAATAGAATTAAAAATTATCAAAACACAAAAAATCATGAAAGCCAAAGCAATCCTGAGAAAAAATAAAAAAGTTGGTAGTATCCCACTACCTGATTTCAAATTATACTACATGACAATAATCAAAATAGTATGGTACCAGCAGAAAAAAAAAAGACATACAGACTAATGAAATAGAACTGAGATCCCAGAAATAAATTATTTTTGACGAAGGAGCCAAAAGATACAGTGGAGAAAGAAAAGCTGCTTTGGTACATGGTGTTGGGAAAACTGGAAAACTACATGCAAAAGAATGAAACTAGAGTACTATTTAAAACCATATACAGAAATTTACTCAAAATGGATTAAATACATAAGTATAAAAACCTGAGACAATAAAATACATGAAAAAAAACATAGGTGCTGAAGTTATGGACCTTTGTCTCAAAAAGGCTTTTGTGAAATTGACCCCAAATGCAAGTGATGTAGAAGCAAAAATAAATGAATTGAGACTGTATCAAACTATTCAGTTTCTGCACAGCAAAGAAACATCAACAAATCCAAAAGGCAAGCAAGCTAGTGAAAGAAGATGTTTACAGACAACACATCTGCTAAAGGTCTAATATCCAAAATATATAAAGAACTTGTGCAACTCAACAGTAAAAAAATACAATTAAAAATGGACAGAGGACCCGAACAGACACTTTTCCCCAGAAGGCATACTGGTGGCCAACAGATGTATGAAAAGATGTGCAAGCTCACTAGCTATAAGAGAAATGGAAACTAAATCATAATGAGATACCACCACAGCAGTTAGAATGGGTTTCATCAATAAGACAAGAACTAACAAGGGTTGGAGAGCCTGTGGAGGAAATGGACCCCTCACATGCTGCTGGTGGGAACAGAAATTGGTACAGCCACTATGAACACAGTACAACGATTCCTCAAGAAGTTAAGAATAGAGAGACCACACGACCCAGCAACCCTTCTGCTGGGTATCTACCCGAAACAATGGAAGACACTGTTTTGAAAAGATGTATGTACCACTGTATTCACTGCAGCATTATTGGTGGTGGTGTAGCCATGGAAACAACTTCAGTGTCCTTCAGCTGATAATTAAATACAGAAGATGTGGTGCACATTTACAATAAATTACTACTCGGCCATAAAAAGGATGAAATACCACCATCTGCAACAACATGGGTGAGTCTTGAGAGTATCATGCTAGGCAAAATAAGTCAGACAAGAACCATATTATGTTATTCACATGTGGAATATAAAACAAAGCAACGAACAAACTGGGAGACACAGACAACAGGAGAGTGGCTAGCAGAGGGGAAGGGGGGGGGCTTGAAAGTGGTAACAAGGTCAAATACATGGTGACAGAGGTAGACTAGACTCTGGGTGCCGAGCACACAATACAATGCACAGGTGATGTGTCAGAGAAGTGTACACTTGAAACTCACGTAATGTTATCGACCAAGGTCATCCTAACATATCTTTTTAAATTCCCATTATAGCCACTATTTCTTACTTCATGTTCACAATCCCTTATCTACAATTGTGAAATCCTAAAGCTCTGAAAACCAGAAGTGTGTGTGTGTGTGTGTGTGTGTATAAAATTGAGCTAAAGTGGCCCTGAACTGTATAGTCTTTACTCATCCCTAGACCATTCATTTTTTGTTTGTTAAAGAAATATTCATGTTTGGCTAATGATTGCAGCCTTGTACCTCACCATGAAAAACAGAATTACCGCCTTTTAAAAATTTGAAAACTTCTGAGCTCCAAAACGTGTCTGCTCTCAAGAGATTTGGATGAGGAGAGGCGGGCCTGCAGAATGCTGAGTCCTACCCGATGCAGAGAAGATGAGAATGGGAGGGTATAATGCTGCGGAAAATAGACACCGCACCATCACCATCTCCAAGGATGCTGTGTGTTAACTGGAAAACCATGAGAATCAACTGAAAGGCAATTAGGCGTAAGTAAGGTGACCAAACCCAAAGGCACAAGTGGAAAATCGAGCCTTCTACTGGATTCTGGCACTTGTAAGGAGCCCCTCCTCATTCCTTAGTTCTAATGACCAAGATCAAATGGCCTGACCTTGTCCCCTAAATTTAGTAGCTGAGTTCTTGCCTAAACTCGTGCTCAACCTCCCACTTTGCCTTCCAGCTTCTCCAAGACTCCTGGGTACAGCAGGTCTGACTCCGGACAGCAGCCTGGTGATGGAGGAGCCGTGGCCTCTCTGCAGACTCTTTGGTCCAGCCCGCCGACCTGATCCTGTTCTCCTGGCTGGATTCCGCCTCTCGTTGTCCCTGCTCTCGCCTCTAGTACCTGTTTTCTCATTGTTTCTGGAACACTGCCCCCTGTGTCTTTATAAATGCCAACTTTGGTCTTTTTTTTGAAATGACATTCAGACAGCTTTGTTGAAACTTTACCTACAGAGCGATTGCATGGCACATCATATAAATAACGTCAAAAATCGTAGAAACAGAATGGCACAGCTGTGCCTATACTCCCAGAGAAGCCGTTGAGTTTTGGTGACATTTAAAACCTGAACAGTGACTAATGAGGCATCTGGGGTATACACTCTGAATCATACAGAGCCATTCATTGTTTCTGTACCAGGTAAAGCTGAAGCAGTGGGAACTGTTTTGTGTGGTGCATGTTTGGGTTCCACACATGAGCCCAAATATGGTCATAGAAAGAATTTGTTCGGCGAGGCCACCTGCCGAGTTCTGAAATCTTTTCTTCCTTCCTCTTTTTCTCCTCCCTCCCCACCTTTTTTCCTTATAGTTCAGTTTTCTCATCTTAAAAATGGGTACAATAATAGTATATTCCTTATAGGGTTGTTACAAGATTAAACAAGTTGATATATTTTAAGCTCTTTGACATATTTTAAGGCCTGGCTCAAAGTAAAAGTTTTTTTTTTAATTTTTATTTTATTGATTATGCCATTACATTTGCTCTATTCCCCTCCACCCTGCACCCCTCCACCATTCCCCCCCTTTAGTTTATGACCATGTGTTTTTTAAGTATCTAATTATTGTTGACGCCAACTCTCTGTCAGGATCTATTCCAGGAGCTATGGACACAAACATGAAACCCACCAGCCTTGCTCTTATCCATGTAGATACTTATCTTTGCAGGACGTGCTGTTCCGAGGCTTGGACTCCTGCATCAGTGGTCTGGGTTGGAGAGCCAGCTCCGTCCCATTACTTATTAACTATTACATGACAAGGAACTTAATCTCTCAATCTTAGTTTCCTCCCATGAGGAGGACAATAATTTGTCTCATTTGTTATAAGGAATAAAGGATATAAGATGAGTGAAAAACTTAGAATCAGAGTAAGCAATCAATACTGAGTTCCTTAATGTTCAGGTACTTCTGATTGCAGGTCCTCGACAGGACTTCCCATTAGGGCCTTCATGCTTACGGACGGGCAGGGCAGCGTGTGGCACTCACTGAGTAGCTCTGGATCTGGAAGTTTCTCACCCGGATCTTTCTTTCCTAAGGTGTTTGTTCTAGGTGGTCCAGAGGGACCACACAGAGGGGACAGAGGCTCTGCCACCAGACTGCCTGGTTAACCTCTCAAATTGTTTTCCCATCTGTGACCTCAGTATAATGATGACAATCACTAACTCACAGTTATGGCAAGAGTCAACTAAGATAATCGAGCCAAGGAGCTCAGTGCGGCAAACAAGCCTCACATGTAGGAAGAGTTCTCTTTTGTTGGCAGTTACTCTCACTGTTGTAATTTTTTTATTAGGGTTTGATTCTTTGCAGGAAAAAAGCTTGTCTGCCACTGTCCTTATTTATTTCTAGTGTGACTCTAGCCTAAGCAACACAGGATGCCGCCGATAATTACCATTTATTAAGCACCAGGCACTTTCCCTGTATGATCTAATTTTATTCCAAATGGTAACCCTGTGAAGCAGGTATTAGTTTCCCCTTTAGCCGTGAAAAAAAAAAAAAAACTAGCCTCAGATTAAATAACTTGCCCAAGATCATAGATGTAGGATTAAAACCAAACTAATATGACTTTAAGTTACTGGGCCCCCAAAACGAGAGTGAATTTTTTAAAAAATTAGGAAGAACCAAAGAAGCTCCCAACAATGATCTCAACTAAAAGGAAAACTCCACAAATCCTTCTAGGACCACACAGAAATAATACTATAAAAATGCAAATATTAAACCACAGCCTAAGCTTATTTTCCCCAATGTCCTTGCCACATCCCAGCGTACACATCAAATGCTAATATTTTAAAACCTAATAGTCAACGTAGTTCAAACAGTTTTGACCTCATTTAAATTGTCAGATAGAAGAAGATTCTAATGCACAGACAAGAGAGCAATCAAAACTTGCATATAGAGAGTTTGGGAAACATCTGAATACAAATCACTTCCAAACACAGGCTTCTCTTATCGCTGATTGTCGAAGAAGCAGAACCTTAGACCTCCCTGGTGCTGCAGTAATAAAGAAGGAAAGCGTTCACGCTCTCAATGATTAAAGCATTTAACACACAGAGTCAGCACTGGAGAGAAAGTCTGGTCTTCATTATACCAAATGTTATGCAATGCAATGAATATAACCTCCCGTAGATTTTACTAAACATTCAAGCTCTTCAATTTACATTATTTTATTCAATAATTAATTCAAATTTATTTGAATTCACCTTGCATTTACTAAAGGAGAAAAAAATACCCCACAATCCTCATAATAAATGAAAAGGCATAGTTAACAAGATAATTTAATGGATCTTAATAATATCAAGGTGGAGTGAAGGTGAAGATCAATTCACCCTGAAGTCACAACACTTAGTGGCCAAATATTTTATGGAGAGCAATTGTATTCATAATTAGAAGATAATAAGATTGTTGTTTGCATATGCCTTTCAGCTTAAGTTATGGTCATGTAATATCTCACAATTTTTTGGTTCATACTCAAAACATTTTATAGAATGTAAAGTAGCCCATAAACTATAGCATTTGTCATGATGCTTTCATACAGGCATCCAAAGAAAGTGGTTGACTGGCTGAAGGGGGTTGGAAACTTTTATTTTATTTTTATTTATTTATTTTAAAATATTTTATTTATTTATTTTTTCGAGAGAGGGGAAGGGAAGGAGAAAGAGTGGGAGAGAAATATCAATGTATGGTTGCCTCTCATGCGCTCCTTGCTGGGAACTGGCCTGCAACCCAGGCATGTGCCCTGACTGGGAATCGAACCGCGATACTCTGATTCGCAGGCCCGCACTCAATCCACTGAGCTATGCCAGCCAGGGCAGAAACTTTTATTTTTAATCACATTACACACCTCCGATTTTGTGGGTATCTTGGCGTCTATTTAACATTTACAGTTTCATTATTCTCAAGTGGGACTGGTGGCAAAGGTATGCAGCATTGGAACCTTTTGCTTGCTGAAAATCATGTTTAAAAGTGGTTTCTTTTTAGTAACAAATAAAGCATCACTATTTTAGCAAAGACAGCAAAAGGAAGGGTTTTTGCGGCTCTATTAATTAGAGAACAAGCAATATGTTCACCAGAACAAGCAGTATGTCCACCAGTGTTTTTATGTTTGTGTGTATCTAAAATAAGAAAAAAAAACTGGATCTTGCCAAACTTATACCCCCCCTTTTTTCTGTTTTTGCATTATATTTTTTCCTTATCAAAAGTTAAGGGCTGTGTTTGGGTTAAAGTAAGTTTTCAAAAAACATTTGCTGAGTAAGTCAATATGTTGTTAATATTTTTTCCTGGCACTACACGTTATTCTACAGCATCTTTTTAATGACTGCACAGTACTCTGTCCCATGGATGTACTGTAATTAATTTAGCCAAATGCCTCTGATGTTACTGATATTTCATTGTTGTAGCAAAATAATTTAGAAATTCATTGACTTCTTTGAAATTGTTGTTGCAAAGAGTATACAAAAAAGATGAGAATTTTGATACCTATTGTCAAAAAAGCCACCATATATTTTAAATATTTACTGTGGCATGTGTGATATAAATAAGGGTAACCATTCCCACAATTTTGTGATTTGCTGGTTTTAGAGGACAAAAAAAGGGGGGGTGTACTGTATTTTGCCGTGTATAATGCACACTTTTTTTTTTGCCCAAATTTTTGAGGGAAAAATAAGGATACCCATTATACATGGGTAGTACTAATTCCATATTTACATAAATGTTTTTAATTCTTTTATTTATGCTTATATGTTAAAAGTGTACCTCTAGAAAGCAATAATGATATCCATATGCAAAATAATACCCTGGAATATAATTGGTTTTGTTTCTAACTGTAAATAAATTAAAAAATTGAACTAGAAATTTTAAATGGAAGTTTTTTTTCCTGAAAGTGTGGGTCAAAAATGTGGGTGTGCATTATACACGGCAAAAGTATGGTAGTGAGTGAGTAAGCCTAATTTGTCGCCTAGCATCTATTTCTTTATTTTTCTCAAGTACACACTCGATAAAATGAATTAAATTGCCAATACTTGGAAATTGTGAAGGCTATTAGCATGAGCCCTTTTTGAATGTCAGTATTAAACTGTACCTAGTGTCATTTAAAGACCACTTATTTGTCAGTGAAAACCCAACTCCTTTGTCAGTTAAGGTGAATGAAATTCGAGCAGATGAAGGTATTGCATTCGATAGTGCAGATCAGTAACTCATCCTTAATCTCATTTCGGAAAGTAAATATAGCTGGAGCAATAATCTATGTCCCAGAGGTGTCAGGTTAGAAAGGATTTAACACTTCACAATGAACTACAAATAAACAGAATCATTTCAAGGAGCTACTGCACATTTATTTGTGTCAAAGAAGGAATTTGGAAATAAAATAGCCTATCAACCACAACTATGGTGACAGTAACATTTCAAAATTCTTCCTTAACACAGAAAGAGAAAACAGGTGAAGACATGGAAATGAAGGGATTTTCCAATTTTCCTTTGACACTGAAAGGATGTAATTCATCATCTTGAACAGAACCCCTTAAATGTGTGAAATAAGAGTGCTCCTTGCATAGCCTGAGCATTGCAAAAAGTCCAGAAACTCCTTAAAAGTAATTCACTCCAGCTGTCAAGTTGGATATAAAGTGGTACTAAACAACTTAATTTTAAGAAGCAAAAAGAAGATAAAGCCACAAAAATTTAATAAAAAGTCTTATGACAGTGTATTTAAACAGCAGCTAAAAAAAAAAACTCTGATGGAGCTGAGAAGGCCAACTATGATATATATGCAGAAACATCAAGAACAGAGTCTGAGAATAGAGGTCATGTCTGCAAACTCCTGAGACTGATATCTAATTATAAGATGGTACCTAAGAGGAAGGGGAGAGATGGTTTTTCAAAATGCCTGATGAAGCAACTCACTATAAATTTTTGATACATGGATGGGAACACTGTGATGGTTAATTTCATCTTATGTCAACTTAACGGCGTTAAGGCATGCCCAAACAGCTGGTGAACATTATTTCTGGGTGTTTATGGGGGGGTGCTCCCTGAATCAGTAGGCTGAGTGAAGAATACCACCCTGCCCAATGCTGGGGGCATCATTCAACCTGCTGAGGGCAAATGTACTCATTCTGCTTGAGCTAAGACATCCACCTTCTGCTGCCTCAGACATCAGTATTCCAGGGTCTCAGGCTTCCAGACTCAGACCCCCAACCCCAATTCTCCATCCTTCAGACTGGGACTGAATCACACAGCCATCTTTCTTGGTTCTCCAGCTGGAATAGGGCAGGTTGTGGGACTTCTCAGTCTCCAAAATAGTGTGAGTGAATTCCTGTAACAGATACACTGACATATATCTCTATATATCCTATTGTTTTTATTTCTCTGGATAACCCTAACTAATACAAGCAAAAAAAAAAAAAAAAAACTTTCCCTTTATGGTGTTTCTTCCAAAAACCAGAGAAGGAGAGAGAATAGCATTACTTTTTAAAGTCTATCAGTTTTCTGATATTGCCTAAGCTGTCTACATGCTAATTTACTGTTTGTGTGTTTTAACTCAGCTGTTACCAAACAGGTCTGCAGATCTGATGCTGTGGAGCAGACTCTTTGTACATGGTGGTAATCAGGATTTAAGATGGAATATGGCTTCTCTTGCAAGTTGGTGTAACAAACCAGAGTTTTGCTAGAGTCCTTTTTCTCTGCCCACCTCCCCCTTGTTCTGATTTCTCCAAATTGCTTTGGAGATTTGGTATATTAGCACATTTTTTCTGCTGTGTGTCTGTGAGGAAATTCCAAAAGTTGAGTTTTCCTGAGGGAATTTGAAAAGAGATTCTACTTTGTACAACATTAAGGGCAGTTTGAAGGTCTGCTAATTCTGGCTTTTATTTAGTTATTTATTTGCTCAATCAGCACATATTTAGTGAGTTCTGTGTGCTACATTATACTCATACACCTGACATCTATGAAGCTCCCATTTTAGTTGAAAAGCTACAACCAATGAATGCATGCAAGACTAAATCAACTAGCAAAATATTTATAGCTTGTGGTAAGTGATATGAAAGACCAGAACAATGGGCTGAGGTTGAGATAAGAAGGGAATATCTGCTTTTTATAAGATGATCAAAGAATTCTTCTTCAAGGAAGTGAAATATAAGTTGAGGGCTGAAAGATAAGCAGGACCTCGTGGTCCAAGAAGTGGATGGAGGAAAAAGACTCTGCACAAAGGCCATGAGCTTGCTATTTGCAGACCTTGAAGAAAACCTGTGTGGATGAGCTAAAGGGCAAGTAAGAGAAAGGCCTTCAGTGAAGCTGGTGAGGTATTTAAAGCCAAAACCTAATGGATCTTCAAGCCATAGAAAAAAAAAAGTTCAGATTTTATCCTAAGAATAATCCCTCAACAGATCTAATATCAGAAATATGACATAATCCTGACAAAACCTTATTTGGGTTTTAAGAACCTGACTGGCCACTAAGTATGGAATATCGTGAAAACGAGGAAGAGTAGAGGCACAAATACTTTTAAGAGTTGCAGACGTTGTGGCTGGAGGATGACAGTGGCGTTAGCAAAGGAAAAGGGAGAGCAGCAGATTTCATCTGAGCTATAATTTGACAACGGCATCTCATTCTTGACAGGTAATAAACTGGATGCAGGGGCGGAGAGAAAAGGCAGGATGAAGAACTAAGACTTCGGCTTGTGCATCAGGATAAATGGGCATGCCGTTTTACTGCAGTGTAGGTGACTTCAGGGGCAGAGTGCACTCTGGGTTGGATGAGAACAAGGGTTCCTCAAACTGCTCTGGAGATGAGTCCCTTGGGATACTTGTTAGAAACACCTGGGTCCCATCCTAGGCCTGCTGAAGTGAATACTCTCAGAGACAAGCTGAGAAGGCTTTTGTCTTGACACACACTGTGGGTGATTTTCTATCATGAGGAAGGTGGGAAAACATCCTACTAGGAGAAAGGAACCTTCATGCAAGATGGTTCCGTGTGATAGTGCAGGTTCAGAGGACGGGTTAAGTAAGACGGTGAAAGACCCTTGGGCTTCCTTTGCTGAAGCCAGTGACCCTAATCTAAGTACCCAGCATCATATCTGGCATAGAAGAGTCAATCACAGCTTCAACCCAAGGACTACATGTGAACAGAACTTCAACTCATTGCATGAATTGAACTCATTGTTTTGGTTAAGATCGCATTCACTGCTGTAACATCAATTCTGAAACAATACAGGTTTTAGGCAGGTTCCTTCTGCCTCCTGCCTCTGCCATCCTGCAGGGCAGAGGACCCTAAACTTTCTTAGTTCATGTACCTTCATTGAACCAGTAATTTTTCACAGTGCTCCTAAACCAAAAGAAACATAACAGTTCTGTTCAGTAGTTAGCCTCAACAATTCAGTAGATATTTATGTACCAGCAATCTCGTAGCTGTTTCAAAAAATTGTGCACGTGAATTGAAAGAAAAAAATATTCTTAGTACCACATTATGTACCCATTGAAATACGTGTGCTCATTGGGCATTACCCAGGTTAAGTCCCAAGATCAGATTGGACACCACCCACCTTCATTCCCTGATCCATGTGGATTTAACACAGCACTTTCATTTTCTTACAACAACCACAAAGATAAAACATTCTGGGAAGACATGTAGTGTGCTCTAGTGTTGAAACTGTCCATTGCCTGGGACTAGTAGTTTGTGCAGTATTTGACCAATAATGTTATTTTTTCCTTGAAAATGTATAGCATCCTAAGAAAACCCTGTGAATTTGCTATGGTTCCTTGGGGTGCCCCATACCATGTTTAGAAAGTTCAACTCATGAGTCTTGGGATCCTTGTCTTTCAGCTAAAGGATGAAAAAGGAGAACAGAGGATGGCCCACGGAAGGTCTCCGTGGTCTATGCATGGAAGTGGAGCACATCACTTTTGATTCTATTGAACTGACTGCAACGGTCCCTCAGCCACCCCAACCTGCAGAGCCTGGGAAATGCAGTCTAGCTCCATGCCCAAGAAAAGAGAAGGGAAGGTTTGGTGAACAAAGAGCTGGCTTCTGCCACATGCCTAACCCTTGGCCCTGAATCTTTTTGAACACAATTGCATCAAGTGGTCAGAACAGGAGAGAAAAAGCACGACTTTGCAACCCACAGGCTGAAATAACAAGGACATCTAAGACATACATTTGCTACTACTAACCAAAGCATTGATTTAGACCAGAATTTCTCAGCCACGACACTGGTGCCGTGTTGTTGTGGGTACTGTCATGGGCACTGCAGGGTGTTCAGCTGCCTCCTGGCCCCTGCCTACTAGGTGACAGCAGCACTGCCCCGCCATACGCATCCCTAGACATCACCAAACGCTTCCTGGCTGGGGGCACAGTTGCCCCTGATTAAAATCCACTGATCCATACAGAATATTAGAAGGGATTAAAAGAAGTTAGAGTTGTCCCCCCCCCCACCCAGTGAAAGAATGCTCAGGAATGTTTGGATACATTCAAGTTAAGTTTCTCATAGTACAACTCATTGAGTCCATTTTAATCATATCTAAGCTATTTCAGAGGGTCTTTCTATTGAATATTAAGGTACCCCCTGTTTGGGATGTAAGTTTTCATTTTCCTATCTTCGGGAAGTGTTGACTGCTGCTGCCCCCACTGCTCTGGCATCTGTCCTTATAGCAGGGGAGCTGAAGCTGCCTTGCCCAGGCCATATCTCTTCCCCAGGGGACAATCCTTATCCAGTAACCGCTGGATGTAGAGGAGAAGGGAGGTACAGGCCTGCCTTCTGACCTGACAGTGGGGACCTCTCCGACGCGTCCAGTGCAGCTGCATCCCATGCATTCCAACCCCTCCCTCTGTACGCCTTGTTCTTCCCTCGCTGCTTTAAAGGCGTTGCACCCTGGAGCAATTTCAAATAAACCTCTTGCATCAAAACCTGTCTCAGAGTCTTATTTTCAGAGAACCTGACATATAACACACACCTTGAGTCTTTATTTTAACTTAACACAGATAATGACGTTATTTCTGCCCCTCTTTTGATGTTGGAAAATGCCTTTTTCTTTTATTACAGTTCTGCTTAGCCAAGTTCTACCATTTTTATGCATTAACCATATCCTCATGCATCATCAACAAGTTCAAGTTTCACTATTCTTTAAATGTAGTAGAAACCTAAGGACAGATGGAAGTCTGAATGCAGAATGTTTTTAAATTTTAAAGGCTATTCTACAGTTGTGTTGCCACACTTAATTCCAAAGCAATTTTCATTGAGACTCACTAATTCTCCCCAGATTATTCTACCTAGTCACAGAAATGATTTTTTTCTTTGTAGACTCATGTTATCTGCTTATAGATTATTTAGTTCAATTATATAATTAGAATTATGTATAACATTTGCATAAACAAGCTTGGGGACAAGGAAAACTAAGGGCAAACTCTCGTGAGTTTGAAGTCACCAGGTGAGTAGTTACCTGGTTGGCCACTGTAAGTCACAGCAATGCTGTCTTTGATGGCACAGAGTTAGGTGGGTAGAAGTGTTCGAGTTTCTGCACCCACCTAGCTCATAGACTCAAGGGAATCAGGAACTGATCCTTGTCTGACTAATGCTGAGTGGACAAGACAGAATTATACTGTCTCAGGAGATCTGGAATGCTCCATGTCCTTTGTTTATAGGTGAAGAAACCACGGCTTAGAGAGAGAAATTTGTCTTGGTGATAGCCAGTATTAGAAATCAGGTTTCTGACTATTAGATCAGGACTCTTTCTGATACACTACACCACAGACCCAGACTAGAGCTATCAATTAGGAATTATAATTTAGTCACGAATTGCCGACTTTTGGTTCTTTGAAAGTAGCATTAAAATGTTTATGTCGGATGCTCACTGGGATGGAAGGGTAATGTGTTTTGACATTTGCTCAGTATTCAGAACTGTGAACCACCTTTACTGACCCTCCAATCAAGCTACAATGAACCGACTCTGAGGCAATGAGGATTTAGGTAAATGAGTCCACGTACACAATTATGAAAAAAGCTCTCACTAGCAAATGGCAAGCATTTTGTCTGGGGCCACATTGTCCCAGTATAATGAATGCTGGCTCTATGCACTGTATCACGAGATTACAAAGTAAATAGTCAAACTGTTCTTTTCATTTTTTTTTTAAAAGAAATTACAGAAAACATTTTCTTCTGTCACTTAGTGAAACAAGGAAAAGAATTTCTAAAAATATTTTTTCAGTCTATCTGTTAACTAAAAATTCCCATATAATTGCATCTTTATTGCAAAGTTATTAAGTCAGTAGCACCTTATTTAACAATGTCATGCTTATTTTTTCTTTAGTTTTATTGTTGACACTATTGTAAATGTCCCAGTTTTCAGCCCTTTGCCTCCTTCCCCTCCAGCCCCTACCCCCCTTCCCCTTGGCCATCACCACACTGTTGTCTGTGTCCATGGGCAGTACATGTATGTTCTTTAGCTAATGGTACTTTATTAAAAAAAAACTTTATTATATAAAATGTTACTTTGTGAATTATTTTGCCCCAAACTAAAATATATTTTTCTTCTCATGAAAGAGTTGTGTGTATACATATATATATGTTCAGTTACATATATGTATATATCAATATACATGTGTGTGTATATATAATATATACATATGCATGAAGCTTAGGCAGAATAAAGCATTTGAGAGAAATGGATTTTATATTATTTGAGAATAAATTGGGGGTAAATCACATATTCAGGATAAATCAATTAAAGTGTTCTAGCTGATACATGCATAGATATTACAAATAACACTGCTATGAATGTACTTGAACATGTCTGTTAGTACATATATGTTGAACACATGTTAGTGCATGCACATTTCTCTTGGTTCTGTACCCACAGGCAGAACTGCTGGATCACAGGGCACACACATGGGAATGTTAGCAGTCACTACCAGATGGCTTCTCGCCGGGCCCGTGCAATGGGGCCCCCACCAGGAATGCTCTGCTCTGCTCTGCTGGGCATCCTGACCCATGAGTGGTCTTTCCTGTCATTATGCAGGATGGCATGTCATTGCAGTTTTAATTTGCATTTTTATGATGACTAATGAATGACTGCTTCTACATATGCTTATTTGTCACTTCGACATCACTGTTGGTAAAGTGTCTGTCCAAAGCTTTCATCCATTCTTTGATTGGATTGTTGTTTTATCATTTTTAAATTAATATTAAAAAACAGTTGTCTCCATTTTTCCACCACCTGAAACACTAATTCAAAGGAACCTATGCACCCCAATGTTCATAGCAGTACAATTTACACTAGCCAGGTGCCGATTGGATTGTTAATTCTTTGTCACACTGATTTGTAGGAATTCTTTATTTGTGATACAAGCCCCTGATATATTTATTACACATATTTTTTCCGCTTTTGGGGGTATGCAGTCCTGTTTGTATCAATCCTAGAGCTATTGGATTGTTTCACGGTCAGTCAGTTCTGAGAGAGAGAAAACAACACAGGCTTTCATACTAGGAGACATCGAACCATTGCTGTATGATTTGGGGCGAGTCTCTTCAGTAACGATGAAGGATCTTTCTGCACCTCTTGTAAGATGGAGCTAATAATGCCATTCACACTGTGTCGTGCGGTGCAGAGGGGCCATTTGGAGTTACAGAGCCTAGTAGAGTGTCTGGAACATGTTAGATGCTTAGTACACTTTATAGGATAAAGAGCAACACAATATACTTTGTTTAATTTCATCTTGAGTGTCTGATACTGGCTCTGGGCTTTTAAAGATACTTCTCGGCTAAAAGTGCAGTGTTGTAGCCGAGCCTCTCCGAGGAAGGCCTTGGGTGACACTGTGCCTTCCTCGTCCCTCCCGGTGAACTCAAGGAAGTCAAAATCCCACAACCACCACCTTCTCTTCTCGTCTCTGTAGATGGAGTTTGGAACGTTTTTCCCTCCTGTGGATTGTTTTAGATTTCATTGGAAAATAAAAACCTTGGAAAAATGCAGAGCTCTAAATATATTAAAGATACGTATTTTTAAGAGAAACAGTTTAATAGAAACCAGAATCTCTCAGAAATTTTATCAGAGTTTTGATGGATAATTTACGACCTAAACACACCAATTCTTCTACATTATATTTGTTCTGTTCAAATGCTAATGACATTTCTAGTTACAAGGAGAATATGATTGTGGCCTGTTCAGTGTGAGGGTGAGCAGCCCAGGAACAGCGGGTGGCTGTGAGTGTTAGCTCTGTTGAGTAAGGACGGGACATCATGACCTTAGCCAAATGCCTGAGAATAGACTTGAGGAACAATTGGAAAAAATATATTTGGATTTGAGAATTTCCTAATATTATCAAGCAGAAGCTCATTATTAATGTATGCTACTTTTAAAACTCAACACTCTGTATTTCTATTGTAGCCACTGATACTATTCGTACATGAGGTACCCATTACTTAATGTCTTGAAATTGTAGGCAAAAGATGTTTACTGTGATAGAGGCCAAACAGTAAAAGAAGAATTGAACCACGTATATATTCTTTGTATTTTTAGAGGAGCTACATTAATTACTGTGTGTTCCAGAAAGGTAGATTTGATCAGGAGAGAAATACATATAGAATTCTACCCATTGCTTTCCAAGAAATGCCTACTACAACTACCATATATTTTGGACTGTAAGATGCACTCCTCCCCCAAATTTGGGAGGAAAGGGGTGTGTGTCTTATAGTCCAAATGTAGTTTACGTGGCTTGCTGGGGGGTGGTGGTGCGTGGCAGTGGAGCAGGGTCACAGGAGGCAGGAGCAGGGTCACCACTGCATTTTTCTCCCAAATTTGGGGGGGGGGGTAAAAGTACGTCTTCTAGTCGGAAAAATACATAAATACTCCAAGGGATTATTGGAATTGGTTTTCTCAGGCTATGCAATGGTTTAAAAAATACTCCACTTCCGTTCTACTCACAGATCTTTGTTTTCCTCCCCTTAGGAATTCATTTAGAAGGAATGGGAAAGTACTGGGAGGAGAACACTCGCTTTCACGATGGTTACTATATAACTAAACTAATTCCGAGTGGCCTATTGACTCTCAAGATTTACTGGGTGAGTGGGCTGATGAAAACTCTGGGCGTGACGGGGACTGTGTGAAAGCTGAATTGGGACCACGTCCTGGTTTTTAATGATGTTATCCTCGGAGAAATTGTCACTGAATTAATCCTACGTTTTCCATTTTCTGAGGTGACCAGGGACCGGGCACGCCGTCTGTAGCCAGTTATTTGAGATGAAGTGTTACTAGCAGTGGTGGAAACCCTGCAGCCCGGTCCTTCTCATCCCCCATCAGATCCGCTCTGGGCGTCTGCGGAATCTCGCTTCTGTGCAAGTGAGTTTTATATTTACGTTTTATGAGATCCTGGATTCTCAATTTAGGCTAGCACCTACTGGTTTAAAACTAAAAATAATATAAATTTTAGAGACCCGAATATTTAAAATTTCAATTTAGGTACTTTAAATTGATTTAGAAACAGACTGAAAGAGGAGAACTGTGATGTCATCCCCAAACAACAACAAATGAAAGGCCAAATCCTGGGACTTGTAGGCATGTAGATTCCCCTTGTAATGACAACATGTATTTCCTATCTAAATGAAGTAGTTCAAGTTTATTATGCAAAATGCCTAACATGCACAAAAGAACAGAAACTACAATTCATCTCTATACATATACACCTACCATCTGGATAGTCAAGATTTTTCATAATTGCTTCATCTACCTCTTGTTTTCAGTTAAAATTCTTAAAGCACATCTATGACCTCATCTAAAGATTTAAAGTTTCCAGTGTGTTTTCATTTTACTTGCTTTTCATTCTACCACTCACACTCCAAGCAATGGTAGCAGATAATATTATCATGACTGGATAGGGAAGAAAGCATAGGATCAGACTTTTGGCTTATTTAAGGTCACTCAAGTACCTAGTAGCAGAGCTGTGATCACCTGTGTCTTAGCGTCACGACACTCATTGAAATAACCTTCCAGTTTCCAGTGTCTCCTATTCTTGAGAAAAGATCACAGGGAAAGGCCACCTGTTCAGTCCCAACGGAAGCTCTAGCTGACTCTCAGTGTTTTCCACACAGCCTGTGAGTGAGGAAGCCCTTCAGTCGGCTCAGCCCAGTTACTGCCTGACGGGCCGACACGGAGACCCTGGACAAGAGCTACCTGGCTGAGCCCAGCCAACCTCAGAACCTAAACAAACAAAAATTTTTTTAAATGGTGGTTGTTTTTAAGCCCCTAGGTTTTGGGTAATTTGCTGCCTAGCAGTGGATAACTAACGTGGTGACCACAGGTATGGGATTACCTAGGATGGTTCTGATTTAAGTTATTTCTTCCAGTTATCTGGTAACAACCACAAATAATTACATTGTACCTGTGATATACCAGGCTTATATTCCCTTCCTTCTCACAAGGGTCCACAAATTAGCTACTATCATTATCCCAATTTACAAATGAGAAAATTAAGGCACAAAGAGGTCCAAGATTGCATAATTGACAATTTTTTTCATTGCCAACTTTTGAACCACGTTGTATGGTTCCAAAGTGCACACACTAAGTTGCCCTAAGTGTTATCCTAAGTTGCCTCACACCCTGCTGGGCTGTTTATCAGGCCATTTTTTCCCAGTTCTGTGTCCTTGATACCCAGGAGTTATGACAATACAAAAAGAAGAACAGAGCTAATTTAACCCAGATGAATTCATCTAAGCGTATTCACTCTTGGGTTTTTTTGTTTGACTTTTTAAACAAATACCCACGGTACTTAACAAAGCAAAGCAAAACAAAACAAACTAATTCTCCTAAAATACTTTTTCTTAAAATGAAAATTTATTTCTTGAGCAAGCCATAAAATATAATGAGTACTAGTCAACCCACTTATGTGCCGATAATCACCAGGGCGCATGTTTCTTACTGAGCTGCCTTCACTGTTTTACTGTTACAAAAACAAGGACTTTCAGGAGATTTGTGAAAAAAGTCCAAATATGTCCCTAGACATGGCTGAAGGCAGCAGTGTAGGTAAGTTAAATATGTTTTCTCTACCATATCCTCTTTGGTTTTCTCTTCGGGTGACACAATTGCCTTGATACTTCCTCAAAAGTTTAATCCAGCAAGTATTTATGGAGCTCAGAATCTCTCTATAGGTGTATATGTATCAGTGGACTGTATCACAGTGTGTTCCTCTCATGATATTACCACTGGAGGAAGGTTGGGGGCCAGGGGTTTGGGCCTTGTAGTGGGAGAAGCTTAAACAGTACTTGGATTTTCCAAGTAGGGGCAGGGAGAAGCTTATTTCAGGCAGATGGACCACCATGGGCAAAGTTGTGAGATGTGTTAGTAGAATTTAGGTAACAGCAAGTAGGCCACAGGTTAGAGAATCTTTTCAAGAGATGAACAGCAAGGAATGAGTGGAATGGAGATAAAAAGTTGTAAACACTTAGGGAACACCTAATCATAGCTGATCAAGTCAGGCACCTTATTTATCATTTCATTTAATCTTCACCCAAATCTCTGGTGGCATTGGAAAACTGCCAATACCCAAAGGTCTCTGGAAAAGGTCAGAACTCGAACTCAGTGAAAAAATCAACTGCAGAGAAGTATTAGCCTCAGCTCTTCATCTCCCATTGTGGAATGGAAAGCTAGGGCTCCAGTTAAAAAAATTTCTCCATTAGGGGAACTCTTCATAGAGTGGCAAGTTCAAAGCTGGCTCGTTATTAAGCAGCATACACTACTTTCAGAACTGCAACCTACACAGCACAGTCCTACTGTGTAACTTCCAGAGAAATCCGTGATGTACCCTCTGGGATCTGCTCTGTGGCAAAGGCAGGAGGGGGTGCTGTCCATGTCCTGAATTGGTGAGGAGAGCAGAGTGACATCAGGGTCAGCAAACCCTTTAATGCCCCATTAGCAGAGCTGTTTCTCCATCGGTCTACATGAGACATCACTACTCCACCTACTTGAAAGGTTGTAGTGACAAGGAAAACGATTTAGACAACCATTTCTGTGACAATGAAGGTTTGCTTTTTAAATTTTTTTTCATACTGGACAATTCCATTTAAAACATTCCATTTCATTTTAACACAACTTTAAATTTTCAGTCACTTTTCAGAGAGTTGGGATTGGGCTCAGAGGGGCCAATTTTTAATTTCTTTTTATTGGAATGATCACTAGAGAGAGAAAACTAAATGTGGATCCCAAACACCCAAGGTGGAGGTCCTGGGTGGCTAACTGAAGTGTCAAGGGTGACCTCTCACTCATTTTAACCTCAGGTACCTTCAGTTCCCTCATTGCATACCTCATGGGCAGATGTAAGGATCTGATGTTTTAAGTAAAAAAGACAGCACTTTGTAAAAGTTGTAAAGACTCCTGGTGATGTTGGTTCTTGTATGATTACAAGCTGGTGCCACCATCCACACTAACAAGATATTTTTGTCATCACATCTGACTCACGTAACAGGAACAAGCTGTGCATAAGCCAGTGCACAAGCTGACCTATTAATCACATCCTGCCCTCCTCTGAAAACCCCAACGTGTCTGTCATGCTTTTAGCCAAACAAAACACTGACAAGCAGTATGTACTCCTTCAGCCATTATTTGCACGGTATCTCCAATCCCTGAGACCCTGGCCTTTAATGTTGTATGTGTGTGTGCTCAGAGTTGAAAGTAAAAGAAGCAGTTGACTTTTCATGAAAATTTGAACATTGCAGTTTTATTGAGATATGAAAAAATTACACATTCTTCCTCAATGACCAAATAAAATGTGGCTTATATTTTTCATGCATGTAGGTTTACCATATGCATAAATATAGCCATACTTAGAGCTCTGAGAATTTTTTAGATAACACAAACTGCCCTTGTTAGAGACAATTCTATCTTCAATGGAAAAAAGTAAATAAGAGTACTGTTATTGAAGAATACTTATGGGCACCAGGACAAATTAGTCTTGGTAGACTTCATTTCATACCTGCACATTTTTTACTTTCTTTGAAGCTGAAGTTGATCCTCCAAAGAGACTCTGTGTGGAGAGAACATTGTTCTGTTTTCCAGGGCATTATGTCAAGTCAGTAAGCCGGTAGGCACACCTAATTCTTTTTCTTATTAGTAACACTTATATAAAGAATTTCTCAGAATAAATGCTGCTTGGGAAAACACATTTTATTTTAATATGCAGAAATGACTTGTAACTCAGAATTTAAAGTCACGTACTTCAGAGAGCCCAAAGCACAACAAAAGAGTTATTTTATCAGCTAATCACATGCTGCTGGACCTGATTTAAGCCTGCACTGCTGCTCCTATAACATCTTACAAATCACTGTCTGCACTTCAGTGGGCTCCATGCAACGTGCTGGTGGAATCTTACTTCTGTTCTTCAAGACCTTCCTACCTTGGGAGTGACATTAATGATTATCTCTCCTTTTCACATGGGTGCCCACCAGCTGAACTGCCTCGGTGACTTCCTGCCCACTTGGATGATTAGAGTTTTGCTGTTCACAATGACTTGGGTGGCAGGATCAATTTCCCCTCCTCTACTAGGCAGGTTCCTCCTTCAGTGTCTGGCACCCTAAGGACTGAATGAGGGCAGCAATATCACCTTGACCTACTTCTCTTTAGGGATTACGATTTCTCACTGAATGAATGTGAAGGCAGCAGGGCATTGCTTCAGTTTTAGGGGAACATGAATGTGAAGCCATAGATCTCCCTGGAAGTGGGCTGTGATGCCTGAATGCTCAGCTACTTCACTGATACTGAAACTGCCGGTGGGTCCAAGATGGAGGCAGAGGAGGGTGCTGAACTTGGCCATGTGTCCCAGAAACACATGGCATAGATACCCGTATTTAGAACACTGACTCTTGAGAGCCAACTGAGAGCCAATCGGGCAGCTTCTGCGTGGAAAACAAAAGAGAAACTGTGTAGAGAATGTGGGAGAACCACAAGAGCTCTCTGGGAGCTGAGGGAACTGTCCGGGACTGAAAAACTGGTAAGTGCCATTGTTTCTGTTCCTCCTCCACTTGGGTAGTGGGCAGGAGCTCCATCCAGGTTTACTGGCCGACCTGCAGGGCCTCTGTAGCACACCCCCAGATACCCCCACCCCCGAGCTGGCTCCAGCAGGAACAGGAGGGCACCAGGGCATGCGTACAAAGACGCCCTCTACCCAGAGATTGATCCAGCAGATATGACAGGATGCTGCTGTGCACACCTACTGGGCTGCACACACACATGGGACTACCAGCCTGGAGAGACTACAGAGCTAGCAAAATGCTGAGGGTCCCCTCACTTAGAGAAAGTGTGGAGATAGTGGGGCGCTGTTTCATGTACATGTGGGCCTGCCCTGCCCAGAGGGAGCTAGCCAAGCATTGAGGTACCCACATGTAGGGCTGCCCCATGCAGAGTGAGCAGGGTGCTGTTATATACAGATGAGGGTACAGATTTGTACCCTCCCCAAGAGGGTACAAAACTAGCAAAGGGCAGTCGTGCACACCCAGGGCTGCCCAATCCCGAGGAAGTACGGAACTAACGAAGCATTGCAGCACCTGAGGGTGGGCTGCCCTGAGTGGAGATAATGGGGTACTGCCGGACATAGGACTGTTCTATCTAGAGAAAGTGCAGAGCTAAAAGGACATCGAGATAAAGACAACCAGAGCAGTCCCACCCACACCCTGCTTAGGCAGCAGACAATGAAAGCAACAGAACATGCCTGGAACCCAGCCCTTCTGGTCAGGCGACACACCAGGCCCTGTTTGTGCCCCCTGACTACGACCAGCCTGCCAAAGCGCTCTGGCACACAGTCTACATGGAGGCCACTGTATCAACAGTAGGAGAGGCAGAGAGGTCGGGGAACACACACAGTAAGTCAAACAAAATGCCACACATGAGGGAACAATAAAAATCCCCAGAGAAAAACTCGAATGAAACGGAGATAAGGAATTTGTCTCATAAAGAATTAAAAGAAATAGTCATAATGAAACTCAACAAACTTGACAGCAGAATAGAGGGACTCAGAGAGCACTTCGACAGAGTTAGAAAATGTTATAAAAATCAGAGATGAAGAATAAAGTAACTGAAACAAAGAATATATTAGAAACAATAGACCAGATGGCTGGTTAATACAGAAGAGTCGTTTAGCAACCTGGAAGACAAAGTAGTGAAAATCACCCAATAAGCAAAATGTAAAAAGAATTAAAAAGAGTACATGGGGCCTCTGGGATAACATCGAGCTTTCTCACATTTGCATGATGGGGATTCAGAAAAGCGAAGGGAGAGAGAAAGAGGAAGCAAGTATATCTGAAGAAATAATGGCTAAAAACTTATCTAATCTGTGGGAGGAATCAGACACCCAGGTTTGGGAGGCACTGAGAGCTCTAAAAAGATGAAAATAAAGAGGCCCATACTAAGCCATATTTTAATTAAAATTGCAAACCTTAAGGATGAAGGGACGATCTTGAAGGCAGCGAGAAGGAAATAAGTCACATACAAGGGATATTCCATAAGGCTATCAGCTTCTTCATCTGAAGCCATTGTATCAGGCCAGTGGGAGCGGCAGGAATATTTCAAATACTGAAAGGAAGGAACCCACAGCCTGGAACATGGTATCTGTCAAGGTCATCAATCAGAATTGAGAACTGAAGATGTTCCCCACCATAACCAGTTTTTCAAGAAAAAATATTAATTTTATGAAAGAAGGACCATAACTTGAAATAAGAAAATATAGAAAAGGAAAAAAGTCATTGTTAAAGGCAAATATGTAATAAACATGGTGAATCAACCACATCAAAAGCTAGTATAATGGTTAAAGAGCAAAAGTAGCAAAGTTAACCATAAGTACAATGAGTAGTCATGGAACACACAAGACAAAAAGACATAAAACATGACATCAAAACCAGAGTAGGGCAAGAGTAAAAATATAATGCTTTTAGAATGCATTTGAACTGAAATACCTATCAGCTTAAAGTAGGCTGCTATAGAAACAGATGGAAATATGTGAACCTCCTGGGAACCATAAACCAAAAACCTACAAAAAATACAGAGAAATGAACCAAGTTAAAATACTGAAGAAAACCAGCAAATCAAAAGGAAAGGAAAAAATGAACACAGGAGAAAAACAAAACAATTAAAAAACAATGAAGAAAATGGCAATAAGTATATGCCTATCAATAATTACTTTAAATGTAAATGGATCAAATGTTCCAGTAAAAAGATACAGTGTAGCAGAATGGATGAAAAAGTAAGACCCACATGTGTTGCCTAAAAGAGACTTATTTTAGATAGAAAAACACACAGGAACTAAAACTGAAGGGATGGATATTTTATGTACATAAAAACAAAAAGAAACATTGGATAGCAAAACTCATATCAGACAAAATAGACTTTAAAACAAAGAATGTAACAGACAAAGAAGGACATTGCACAGTGATAAGATCAATCTAAGAAGTGTATATAACAATTATAAATATCTATGCACCCAACATAGAAGTACTCAAGTATATACAGCAAATATTAGACACAAAGGCAGACATTAACAGTGATACAAAAATAGTTGGGGACTTTGATACTCCATTTACCTCAATGGATAAATCATCAAGACAGGAAATTAAGAGGGAAAAGATGGTCTTAAATGCCACATTATCCCAGAATGTTTCATCCCCAAACTGCAGGTTACACATTTTTCTCAAGTACACACAGAACATTTTTCAGGATATGGCACATACTAAGCCACAAAATATGCCTCAAATTCAAGAAAATTGAAATTTTATCAAGTGTCTTTTCTAACCACAATTGCCCTAAACTAGAAATCAACTACAGATTAAATGACATGTTACTAAACAACCAATGGATCAAACCAAAAGAGTAAATCAAAAACTACCTTGATATAAATGAAAATGAAAAACAACTTCTAAAATTCACATGATACACACCTACCTTGAGAAGCAGGAAAACACCCAAATAAATAATCTAACTTTATACTTAAAAGAACTTGACAGAGAATAACAAGTAAAACTCAAAGTAAGGAGAAAGAAGGAAATAATAAAAATCAGAGTAAAAATAAACAAAATTGAGAATATAAAAAATAGAAAAGATCAATAAAACTGACAGCTGGTTATTTGGAGGGATAAATAAAACTGACAAACTCCTAGCAAGACTCATCAAAAAAAAAAAGGAGAGAGTTCAAATAAATAAAAGGTGAGATTATAACTGACACTACAGAAATACAAACAATCATTGAAGAATATTATGAATAGAATACCAACAATTGGACACTCTAGAAATAATGGATAAATTTCTAGAAACAATACTTACCTCCCAAGGCTAAACCAGTAAAAAACATAGAATTGGAACAGACCAAATACTAGCAATGAACATGAATCCATAATTTAAAAATTCCCAACAAAGACAAGTCCAGGGTTGTATGGCTGACAGGTAAATTCTACCAAACATTTAAAGAAGAAATAGTACCTATCTTTCTCAAACTATTATAAAAAATTGAAGAAGAAGGAATGCTACCGAATTCATTCTATAAGTCCCTGATACCAAAACTAGGCAAACACTACAAAAAAAAAATAGAATTACAGGCCAATATTCCTGGTAAACATAGATACAAAAATTCACAACAAAAATACTAGCAAAACAAATTCAAGAATAAATTAAAAGGACTATAAAGTATGATCAAGTGGTTTTAACATCCACAAAACAATTAATGATTCATCACATCAGTGACACCAGGGATAAAAATTATATGATCATCCTAATAAATATGGAAAAAGAAAGTATTTGACAAAGTTTATGTCCATTATAAAAACTCTGAACAAAGTGATTATAGAAGGAACTTATCTCAACATGATAAAGGCTATATATAATAAGCCCACAGCTAACATCACACTTAGTGATGAAAAGATGAAAGCTTTTCTTCTAAGACCAGGAATAAGACAAGGATGGTTACTCTCCCTGCTATTTTTCAATATATGAGTAATACTGGAAGTGAGAATGACAGAAATCAGACAAGTAATAAAAGGCATGTAAATTGTAAAGTAAAATTGTCACTATTTGCAGATGACATGATACTATATACAGCAAACTAAAGAATTCACCAAGGGATTGATACCCAATATATATAAAGAACACATATAGCTCAACAAAAAAAAACTATCCAATCAAAATATGGGCAGAAGACATGAAGAGGGATTTCTTCGAAGAAGACATGGAGATGGCCAACTGACATTTAAAGATGCTCAATGTCACTAATCATCAGGGAGATGCAAATTAAAATTACAATGAGATAATACCTCCTATAGTCAGAATGGCTATAATTAAAAAGTCAAAAAATGTGCTGCTGAGGATGTGAATAAAAGGGAAATCCCTGTGCAATGTTGGTGGGAATGCAAATTGGTGCAGCAACTATGGAAAACAGATTCCTCAGAAAAATGAAAAAGATCCAGCATATGATCCAACAATTCCACTTATGAGTAACTCAAAGAAAATGAAAATACTAATGTAAAAATATGCATGTACCCCATTTGTTCCCTGTAACACTATTTACAATAGTCAAGATATAGAAACAATCTAGCTGTCCATCAATACATAAATGGATAAAGATGTAGTATATACATACAATGAAATATTATACAGCAATAAGAATAAAATCTTGCCATTTGTGACAACATGGATGGACCTAGAGTGTATTATACTAAGTGACATAAGTCAGGTAGAGAAAGACAAATACTCTGTGGTTTTGCTTATATGTACAATATTAAAAAAATTAAACAAATGAGTCCACGAAACAAAAGGTACATAGAAACAGAGACCAAAGGGATGATTGTCAGATGGGAGAAGTAGAGGGATGTATTAAAAAATGAAAGGAAATATAATCAATAATATTGTGATAACTTTGCATGGTGATAGATGGTTAGTAGACTTAGTGTGATGAACAAATTGTAAGATATACAAATGTCGAACCACTATGTTGTACTGCTGAAACTAATATAATATTGTATGCTAAGAATACTTTAACTTAAAAAAGTTGATTGTGCCTTGACTGGGTGGCTCAGTTGGGTGGAGCATTGTTTTATACACCAAAAGGGTTGCAGCTTTGATTCCTGGTCAGGGCACATACCCGGGTTGTGGGTTTGATCCCTGGTCTGGGTGTGTGTGGGAGAGAACTGTTCAATGTTTCTCTCACACATTGATGCTTCTCCCTCTCTCTCTCTCAAGTCAATGAACATATCCTCAGGTGAGGATTAAAAGATAGATTAAAAAAAAAAAGCTAGTTGTGCCATAGCTGGGTAGGTCAGTTGGTTGGAGTGTTGTCTCAACACACCAAAATTGCAGGTTTGATCCCTGGTCAGGGCACATATAAGAATCAACCAATGACCATATCATTAAGCAAAACAACAAATCAGTGTTTTTCTCTCTCTCCCTCTCGCTCCAAAATCAATTAGTAAAAAAATGTTTTTTAAAGAGATGCTAATGCTGGTTGACATTAACATCTTACTTAAGTCCCACTTGGGACCAAATGGTCTTGTCTTCTCTGCCTGCTGAGTGGGTGGGCATGTGTGATACCAGGCACTGAGGCTACTGACTTCTCCAGCTCTGCAGTGAGAGTGCTCAGCTCACTGTGTGACATTAAAAGAAAGATCTACTAGCATCTACCTCAAAATCTAATAGTTACATCGACCACTTAACACATCTGTCTAAAGACAATGGCTTAGTGTCTAAAGACACTTTGCATGTTACTTTGTGAAGCCTGTTTCAATGAGATCAACTAAGCATTTTATAATATTTATTATTAGTTGCAAATTATTTTATGCATGTATAAGCAAAGCAGTAGCTGTTCATAGAGTGGTTCCATTAACCAAAATAAAACTTTGAAAATACTTAAATGAAGCCAATTTTATGTTGTGCTCATTAAAGGCTTTGAAATAATCAGGTTAATTTTTGATAGTCTGCAATTGAAATAGTAGTTGCAGTTATCAAAAGTTATAAACATTTTATATATACAAAGAATTATTCAACTCTACAACTTTGTTAGGAGGCTAGTCTTGAATATACAATAAATACTTCATTATGGCATTATGCACTTTTTAAATTTTTGGACCAATGTCAGTGGGATTTTAGTATATTTGAGAATCTGGAGAAGTGCTTTTAAAATTAATTGTCATTAAATCACATTGAACACTTGCAAATGAGCTCTCTAAATTTCAGCAACATTTTGTTCAAAATCATTTAAAATGTCAAATTGAGATATTCAGTAAATGAAGCGCCAGAACACTTCAGCTTTTAGAGCTTTTATTGAATTGCTATTATTGCAAACAAAGCTTGGAAACAGGAAAACATTAAAATTTATTGCTTACTAGCAAGGGAATAATTGAACAAATTGAATAATAGGAGCATAAATGGTACATAATATTAAAATTTGAAATTCTGTAATTGTTCAATAGAATGGTACTTTCCAATCTGTAAAGAACCAATTTTTGTTTTAATCAATCCTTCACAAAAGAATACTTTTGTAAAGCTTGGTAAATGTTAACAGAAAAATGAAGTGGAGAAAAGAGACATATAAAATTCAACTCACATTTTTACCATTAGCTTATTTGGACACAAAATTACATGATGGAGAAAAATAAAGCAATTACTATAATTATACAGGTTGTTCATTGAGACTATGTATATAGGCAACTACTATGTAGAAATCCTACTGGACACCTAACTGTACATCATTCTGCAATTATAATAAAAATATCATTTAAATACGGCTTCCCACACTAAACGTCTATACGCATACTTTCAATGAACAGCAGTATGTCAATATTTAAAGGTTTCAGTGTGACAGTTGAGCTTGCCCTTTGATTATTAATTTGTCTAATCTGGGTTGGATTGACAGCAATCTTACTACAAAAATAATATATGTCTAAACTGTTTCTTTTTTTTTTGTTGTTAGTATAAAAACACAGACTGGCAGTTACAAAGCAGTCACAGGGGTGTAAAGAGAAGTATAGGGAATCTAGTCAATAATATTGCAATAAATGTGTTTGGTGCCAATTGGGTGCTGGAAATATCAGGAGGAACACTTTGGATTGTCTAATCACTATGCTGTGCACCCAAAACTAATACAAAATCACATTGTACTATAAACTGCAAATATTGGATATAAACTGTAATAGAAAAAAATTTTAATTTAAAAGAATAATTTAAAAAAACCACAGTACGGTAACCAGTCACAAATATGTTGATGGGAATGGAAGAAGAGATTTTTCTAAAAATTTGTCAACAAACTCATTATTTTTAACTTTGATCTAAAATCAAGCAAGTTATACTATATTTTTAAAATTTATATCTAATCCTTTATAGGTAACTAGTTCTGACAATTTGTTCTATGAAGTTATAAAGTTGTTATGAAAATAATGAATTTCCTATGCAGGATCTTTTGTGATGGTTAATGAAATTCAGAAGATCCCATCAAATTTACAAGCTGTTTGGTGATAAACTTTTGAAGATGTACAGTATGCAGTGTCATTATTGTTTTATTGACTCAGTAATCATTTAGATTTACCCACATTTATTTTTTCATTGCTTTACATTTCTCTTGAATCTGAGTTTCCTTTTGGAATTATTTTCCTCTACTTGAAAACACCCTTTAGTACTTCCTTTAAAATAAATCAGCTATTAACAAAATGTCTTCAGTATGTCTCCATTTTTGGAGAACCTTTTTGCTGGGTAAAGAGACTTATTCTGTAAATGGCACTGCCAATTTATATGCTCCTTATAAGGCATATTCCTTGAAATTCTAGAGGATTCCCTTCTCCATAATCAGGTTATAGATAATTAGTACATTCTTAAAGAGATGCATATACTTAAAGCAGACACACTTTGAGAACTTCTGCAAAGTCTCAAACTCCTCATGGTCCAAATACGTTATCAACATCGAGAAGATTCGGGGGACTCAACCCATCAAAATTCAGACTGACCTAACCAACCTGTTACCCAAGTTGTACAATATTCTTTGAAACCAGAACCAATGGAAGGATTAAAGCCCAGAAAATAAATACCAATAGCAAAAGGATGTAATATGCCTTGCTCTATCCCTTGAATTAGTCCTAACCTGTCTTAGATAAGAGTTCCAGATCTTAGGGCTATTAATAGAATGATTATACCTCACTTCTCAAGATTACTTGATCCTTTGGATAAAATTCTATAGTCATCACTCTATACTAGTCAGAGAGTCATTTTCTTTCCATGGGCCCCTTCTTGTACCTACTAGATCCCCACATTATTAACTCTACTTCCAGTCATGAGAAAAAAAAGAGGACTCAGCCCTGGAAGAACAAAATGTTTCTGCAAACGTCATTACCATAATGTTCACAGAGACCAGGGATGCAGTAGAGTTTAGAGTAAATCTTGAGGCTATTGTTTTTTGCATAGTTAACTTTTTCTCCTCATAGTCTCTTTAACTGCTTTATAGAAGTTAGTCAACTCCAGGGGATCTGCCCTTCCCCACACAGGTAATTGGCGTATAACATCATATAGTCTATGCTCCCTAGGAAACTACTTTATGATATGAAGCCAATTGTTTGCTTGTGTATCAGACAAGCAACCCCTTGTGAAAGAGGTTTTTTTGCAGCATGTGCCCAGGAACTTAGAAAACAGAGCTGCATAGTGCACTAAGAATTAGTCAGAAGAGCAATTTTCAACAGCTGTGCCGCAAGAATTTTTTAAACATGCAATAGCTGACTATTTAGTCAGGGGCACTGCCCTCTTTTCCCTTAGATTGTCAAATTTAAAAAATGACAACGGACAACACAACAATAGCCATCCAGTATGAATGAATGAAAATTATACCTATTTTTTTCAGATCTACAAAAATTTTGTTTTGGTGTGTCACAGAATTTTAGTAATTAGTTTATGTGTGCCATGAGATGGAAAAGGTTAAAAATCACTGATTCAGAAGAACCTTTAATTTACTTTTGTATGTACGCCATCTATGCAGTAGTTCCTATAGAGGTGTTTACACAATTGGAAAAAGTGGTAAGAAAGTTATATAATTGGAAAGGGTGGTAAGAAGTTCGATCTTTTTTTAAACATTTTTTATTGTTGTTCAAGCACAGTTTTCTGCCTTTTCCTCCCTCCCTCCCTCCTATTTCCACCCCCTTGTTATTGTCCATGTGTCCTTTACAACTGTTCAATCTTAACTAATATTATAAGTGATACTTCCATAGTACTTGAAGCTCATATGGTAAATCTGAACTTTCTGGTCTAAGTAGTAATGATCAAAGTAATAGCTTTAGATTTTCTATTAGCCTCTCAGAGCAGTATCTGTGCTTCAGTTGTACTTGGTTAAACACCACTGGGCAAATAGAACAATTCATCTCTAAGAAGATGTCCACCTGACTCCTAAAAGTAGACCCAAGTGGACTTGAGGATGCGTTCCTTGCTCTGTATTTTAATCATCATCCTGCCCTCAATCTTTGTGAGTGTTGTAGTTGTCAGCTGTGGAGTTCCTTGAGTTTTAAAAGCTTCTGCACAGTTACTGCCCATGATCCAACAATTCCTCACCTGATAAAGTGAGAAAAAAGGACGGAGCCTGGCCCAACTCCAGACTGTTCTTTGTTGTTTCCAAAATAATGCACTCTCTAGAGATTACAAAGGTAATGTAGATCTGAAATGAGAAACTTCTCTAACTGCCTCTCTGTTTTGGCTAGAGGTTGGCCAGTTGAGGAGGGTTCAGGGGAGACTAAGATTAGAAGTAATCACCCTTACCAGAGATGCAAGACTGAGAATCACCACTTTTATCGGTTATGTATAAGTATAACCACACAATGTCATGTACCCTGCATAATACTTCTCAGCTTGGAATATCATCTAGTTTGCACTGATCCCTAGCTAAAAAAAATCAGTCCATCCAGAGTCTCACTTTACTCCTGACATCATACCCTATATATGATCTTCTGAGGCTAATCTAAAAGCAATAAAAACTCATGGTTTCTTTGTTAATTAAGATGCCTTTTCAGATTTTCCTTGTGCTGTTCTTTCGTCCTGTAACATATCGATGAGGCTCCAGTTACTTATATCACAGCACATCTCTTTGAATAAGAAATTTTTCACATATAAAATATGAAAACATAATGTTGATATAAAATATATCCAATTAGGTTATGGATTAACACAAATATGCATTGCTTAAAAAGAAGCAAATGATCAAGGAGATCCTGAAAATCTATACTCAGTAAATTGATCACCCATTATAAATTGTGAAAATGCAATATTGTTTGGTAACTCTGTAGCACTCTCTCTCTAAAGAACTCAAGAGCCTTGGAAATACCTTGAAAATGGCATTTTATCCCTGGCTGGTGTGGCTCAGTGGATTGAGTGCCGGCCTGTGGACCAAAGAGTTGCCGGTTTGATTCCCAGTCGGGGCACATGCCTGGGTTGTGGGCCAGGTCTCCAGTAGGGAACATGCAAGAGGCAACCACACATTGATGTTTCTTTCCTTTTTCTCCCTCCTTTCCCCCTTTTTTTAAAAAAATAAAGAAAATCTGCCCTGGCTGGTGTAGCTCAGTGGATTGAGCGCGGGCCTGCGAACCACACGATCGCGGTTCGATTCCCAGTCAGGCCACATGCCTGGGTTGCAGGCCGGTTCCCTGCAGGCCAGTTCCCAGCAGGGGACGCACAAAAGGCAACCATACATTGATGTTTCTCTCCCTCTCTCCTTCCCCCACTTCCCCTGTAAAGATAAATAAATAATAAAATATTTAAAAAAAAAATAAAGAAAATCTAAAGAAAAAAAGAAAATGGCATTTTAAACTATTCTAATACTTATTAGTAGTACTGAGTTATTGCTAGTATGAAAATTTAAAAACATCTCAGAGACACATAATGACACTTGGTACTAATAAGCACAGGTGAGACAACCTTCCATAACAGTGACATGCAAGGCAAGTCACTTAACCTTTACACCTCCATCTTCTCATGAAAAATGGAATAATAACATCTGTCATGCTTAACTGCGAGTGTTACTCAAAGAGCAAAATTCAGTAATGCATGTGGAAAGAACAATGACAAAACACTATAGAAAGTTAAACGGTTGTGACTGTGTATAAGCTTTAGGTTGATATGGCTTGTTTCATGAATTTCCACTGTCACAACACCATCCCCCTGTGCTGTCCCCAAGTCCAGTCATCCCAATTTCCCACACCAAACAAATCAAAGTAGCA
Source organism: Artibeus jamaicensis (assembly GCF_021234435.1). Lineage (NCBI taxonomy): Eukaryota > Metazoa > Chordata > Mammalia > Chiroptera > Phyllostomidae > Artibeus > Artibeus jamaicensis. The sequence goes on along the minus strand of NW_026521823.1, from coordinate 20,343,536 downwards.
CACCTTCTAGAAAAATGGAATCTACAATTCAAAAATTGTGACTCGTAGATCCTGTTCAATTTACTTATTTACTTGAATTTGAACCAGTGGTAGGAAGTAGGATTGAGGGATTAGAGGTGCAGCATAGCAAACCAACCTCAGCAAGTGCCCACACTGAGGAATCAACTTCTCCAAAGGCTTTGGGTGGCTATATGAATCAAAACCAATTCATTTAAAAATGTAATTTTGCAAGTGATTAATCTATCATCTGGTCTGATTGCCTGTGGTACAGTTTTATAATTATAAATTGCACGGAGAATAAAAATAATTCAAATAATCTTATTGGCTAAGGCACAGGGCATTAATTCAGTTTATAATAGCAATAATGACCTCAGCCCAGGACATTTCCAGGCAATTAATGACTGGTTGGAGCTAATGGCCCGAGTTTCAGCCAAGGACCATCAACTCCTCTTAGCTGGTCATCAATCCTCAGAAAATGCCCAGTGCGCAGAGCACAGTCAGACCTGTTTGGAGTTTGACACCATCCCAACTTTTTATTTTCAAGAAAATTTGTTGCTCTACTCTTTTCCCTAAAAACCAATTTTGCTTGTAAACTAGGTAAAAATGAAGGATAGTATTTTTTTTTCAGGAAGGAGAAAAAGTACATTTAATTAGGAAGAAAATTATGAACAAAGTAGGAATTAAAACTTTCATTAGTCATATTTAATTACAGAATAATTTTAGCAAAGAGTGTTAGAGAACATGACTTCAAATCTCTGCTCTTTTCTTAATTTTATAACTTTGAACAATTTCTCTTAAATCTGATACTCATTCTACTCCTTCAAAAAAATAGGAATAATAATATCTCTCCGGTAAACTTGGTCTCTTCTTGAATAGTGCCCATATGATTTATTTTTATTGATTTATTTTCTATTAAATTTATTGGGGTGACATTGGTTAATACAATAACATTATGTAGGTTTCAAGTGTACATTTCTATGATACACGATCTGTTTATTGCATTGTGTTTGAATAATTAACTCATGGAACATAAGAACAACCCATAGCCATAATACACTTAGTAGTACCATAACATTGAAAACATAGTACAGACCCAAAATACTAGATATCCATTTTCCATTTCTACAAATGCCTCAAAATCAGTCCTGTTAGGAAGAGTCTGGGCGGTGAGCCCCTATTTTTGTGGTTTAGTTTTTCTCTCCCAGAGAGAACATCGTCACTTACTTGTAATTTACAGATTTCTAATTTCTACCTAACAACTGCCTCGTTTGACTTTGCATCCTTTGCCAGGATGAGTAGGAAACACAGCAGAGGAAAACATGACTCTTCGTATGCAAACCCAAGTGGTACCACATGACAATATCATCAGTCATTTCAAGCTCCTCTAGTGTACCTCACACATTTTTTTCTCATTTCACAGGAGGCATATGAAACAGATGACCTGGATCCGCAGCATGGCACATGCAAGCTCTTTGTGAGCCACTCGAGCAGAGAGAGGGATTCTTCGCCAGCCAGCCCATCTCAGTGGGAGGCCACCAGCTTGCTGCCCACCCCCTTCCCCCCCCCCCAGTCACAGCTACAGGAAAAGCACTGCAACATCTCATTGAGTTTGCCTCCCACCAGGCTCACTCTCCCCTTCCTTTTTTTTTTTTTTTTTTAAGAATTCCTTTGTCATTTTAATCCATCTCACATAAGGCAGAAGTCATGAAATGACTGTGTGTAAAGTGGCCTGTACCATCAGGGTCACGTGCCAAGAGGGCATAGACTCAGACCACCTGTGACTGGTAATGAATGAGAGGATGCCTTCGTGCTGAGATCACACACATCCATACCCCAGTCCTGGCTGAAGTTTTTGACTTCTAGTCTTTATCTATTTGAAAAGGCAAACTGTTGAAATATATGCATATTATTGTCAAGTGGATGATTTATTATCATTATTGCTTACATTAAGGGCTAATATCCACAGTAGGCTCATGCAGGCTCTGCAAAGTGGCTGTCCAGGAAAGCGGGGGAGAGAGGCCCTCGGCAGCTGGATGAACAACAGCTCCCAGGGGGGGGTTTCTCAGTGGGAACGGGAGACATGTTGCCTGGTCATCCAGGTCTGGTCATCAAAGATGACTGATGATAGGAATAGTCAAAATAATGTTAATAACAATACACTCCTTACAGAGTAGAGAGAAACATTGCATTTCCACGTTTTCCTGCTGGGATCATGAGTATCTGTCATTAAAACCATTATTTCTCCTGTCAAAAAAAGCAGACATGAAATAACTCAAAAACTGTCACAAGGAACACATGTATTTATGATCTGATATTTGACAGAGGAAAAAAAGTCCAGAAGATGGGATGCTGCTCATGTCTTAATGTCCCTCCACACAGGGACCGCATGCAGGTGTGAAATGATTGATATATTAAGGACTCTTAAGTAGGAGTACAAAAATACTAAAAATATAATTTATGAAATTCTGCTAAGGTAGATTTGATGTGCTGGAATAATATACATTTTTAATTAATCAAGAAACTACTTATGCAAATGAATACTAAGTTTGGATGCAAATTAGTAAGCTTTACACAATAAAAATAAATTTAATTTCAGGGGAGAAAAGCAGTAATTTTTATATCATTTTTATAGGAAGCAGCTGATGATCCTAACTTGATTTCTGGAGGCGGAAACTTGAAATAATATATATTCTACAGGTAGAGGATAACTAGATCATTGGTTTAGGACCAGATTATCTGTGCCGGAGCTCAAAGGATTCAGAAATCTTGGGGCCTATTTAGCAGAGCTAAGAAATAAACTCATGTCAGTCTTAGCACAAAACCTATGCACTTTCTGCCTCACTGTGGCCTGCATGCTAAAAATCCATTCCTACGATTCTATGCAATGTGCTATTTCACTTAGATTTCTCAAACCATTTAACTGTGCAAATAGGAGAAAAGCTAGTTTAGTTTCCTCCATTACTAACCATCTATCTAACCTGCTCAACCATAAAAGAAGACAGTATATGCCTTCAAAACACTTTGATTTGCATCTCATTAGAGATTAGAATCCGGAAAATCTTTTCATCTAAGGAAGTCTGCAACTTCAATCAGAAAATGGCAAAGAAGTGATGTCAATACCCAAATTGCAAAGCATGTTTTAAAAATACTCCCCAAAGAACATTTAAACATTAATAATCAAGATCAAGAATCACTTTTGCAAGTAGCATAAAAGTCGTGCAAATGTGTTTAAACTATACATGAAAGAAAAGTCATGTGGCTAAACATTATTCCCAACTGAATCTAGGAGGAATTTGGAAAAGCATTAGTGGCAGGTATACTGTATGGGTACCAAGCTGACAGTCTCTGTCCTCTTAGCTCTTTGAATTCAAGGGTTTCTAAGATATGTTTATCTTGTGGACTCCTATATTTAAGTTCCATTAAATTTATACAGTGAGTGTTAATTAACTGTCTTCCCTCTTCTGTTCACTTGCATATGTTATACTAGTTATTTCTACAGATGCTTATGAGCATGTCCAGTGGGGTTATTTTACTTTTAGAAAGCAGAATTAGGAAACTGATGAATTGCAAAGTCACTTGTCAATGAAGATACCTTTTTATTCTCTTTTAAAATAAGCATTTTGTGAGGTTATAATGGGAGGTGCATCATTTTATTCCTACGTTGGAACAAATGGACACAACATGCTCTTTCTACAGTGAGTCAATAATTTTAAGATGTGGTTCACACTCTTTAGAGATGTAACAGCAAGCCAACCCTGGCATAGAAATAGGGAATTCTCAGTTTAAAAAGGGGCTTTACTCTAAAACTCTGTAAAGCAGTTGTTCAAATTGAGTGCTCTTTACCCCTACAAACAATTGTGTATACATAGTGATCACATTGCTAAAACATCGCACACAATGGAGCCGGCTATTAACAAAGCTAAAATGGGTCCTAAGATCAGACTCAACCATGTGGACAGGACAGGAGAAGGATGACAAGTAAAGCTTTTCTTCCTTATAGCTAGTCGCAGGAGGAACTTCAACAGACTTTCAAAATGCACAGCATTAGCACCTTAGAACAGGTCATCTCTAAGTGCTAAGGAATGTTCAATGGTAACCTTACCCAAGTGGGCACTTTGACTATAGCTTCTAGCTTGTTCTGTAGTTTGATGGTTCAAAAATGTCAGTTCGAAAATGATTCAAGTCTATAGCTTCTCCTATTTGGGAAAAAAGGTCACCAATTTTCTTCCTAATAGATAGCACATAACCTAAGTCTATATCTTAAGAAGCATGAGTGATGTTCCATTACAGAACTTGCATTAGAACCTGTTTTAGACTGCTAGAAAATGGAAAGCTATTAAAAATGGTATAGGAAGGTGCCCCCTGCCTGAAGGTCAAAGAGATTAAGACTTTCACTGGATTAAGAATGAACTAAATAACCTCATGATCATGTCCGGTCTCTATAGCTCTTCACAGTAAGATAATGGAAAGGATAATTTGATACTATGCTTTATTTACAATAAACATATTTCTCCTTACCGCAAGTTCTTCAATACAAAAAAAGTCTTGTTATTTGACAAGGCAGTAAGGTCATAGACTTAAGGCATAATATTATATGGTCTTTAACCCACAGTACTCCTGGTTTCAATATCAGCCACCTATTACAATGTCTGAAATTTTCTTGGGGCAGAAGAATCTTGATGTGGGCAAGAAGGCATTAGGAAAGCTGAATGTCATTCAACCAGGGAAGTCTATGATGGATGGGCCAAGAGTGTGTTGCCTGTACCAGACATGACTGCATAAAAATCCATTCCAAATCTAGTGCTTTAAAGCCACAGTCATTTATTTGCTCATAGTTCTGCCATTTGGGCAGGTTGGGTAGAAATTCCTTGTTTCCATGTAGTTTTAGGCAGGGTTCCCTCTAAAGGTTACATTCATTGGAAGTTCAGCTGCATGCTAGAATATCCAAGATAGTGTCATATTCATGTCTGATGATTCAGCTGGATGGCTGAAATATATGGGGGCCCTCAGGACATTTCTCTCCATCCACACAGTTTATCTAACAGGGTAGCTGATATTTTTTGTATGTTGGCCCAGAGCTCTCCATGAGAGTGAAGCAGAAGTTCCAGGCCTCTTAAGACTTAAGCCTGGCACTAGTACAGACAGTGTCAGTTCCATTGCATTCTCAAAGGCAGAACAACTCACAGAGCCACTCAGTTTCAAGGGCAGGGTGAACAGACACAACCTGCTGATAGGATGAGCAGCAAAAAACAACCTGTGATCATCTGTAATGCACGACAATGACCTGGCATGTGAAATTCAATAGTCATGCAAACCTGATAGAAGGTAGTTTAGAAAGGAGGGTTGAGAATGATCTAAAGATAATTGTTTTTTTCCCCTCAGTTTTTCAGACTGCTGGAAATGTTTAAATCTGTCCATCCACAGCTTCTTTAGTACCCAGTTATGAGAGCATTAAAATATAGAACAGCGGTGGTGAACTACAACTCATGTCAACTGTCTTTGTAAATAAATCTGGGGGGCCTGGCAGAATGAATGGCTTCTGCAAAGAAGGACTGTGAGAGAACAAGGGCTGTTTGCCACCAGTGAGGTTGTGACCAGAGAAAACACCATCAATGTCCACCAGTGAATCCATGGAGTGGCTTTCAAGAAGCGTGCCCCTTAGTCATTCAGAGAGATCGGGGAATATGAAGGAGATGGAACTCCAGATGGGCACATTGACGCGGGGCTCAACCAGGCAGTCTGGGCCAAAGGAATAGAGGATGCCCCACACTGTATCCCAGGGTTGTCCTGAAAATGTAACGAGATGGAGATTCACCAAACAACTCTATACATTAGTCACCTATATGTCACCACTTTGAAAAATCTGCAGTTAATATGGATGAGAAGTACTGATTATTGAACGAAGTTGTAAAACTGGAAAAAAAAAAGAGATTTATTGGAACATACCTATCCTCCTCAGGCATTTATGTACCGTTTCGGCTGCTTTAGTGCTGCAGAAGCAGAGTTGAGTAGTTGTGACAAAGAACACGGTGGCCCGCTGATCCAAAGACGTTTACTTTATAGACTTAGTAATTTGCTAGGGTTACCATAACAACCGGGGGAGGGGGTAAACAACAAAAATTTATTTTCTCGAGAGTTCTGGAGTCTAGTCAAGTCTAAAATCAAGGTGCCCCAGGACTGATTCCTTCTGCAGGACGTGAGGGAAGGATGTGTCCGGGCCTCTCTCCTTGGCTCACAGACGGTGGTCACCCTGTGTCTTCACATTATCTTCCCTGTGCCTTTCTGTGTCCATATTTCCTCCTCCTGTCAGGAAACTGAATTGGGGACTACCCTCAGGACATCACTTTAACTTGGTTACCTCAGCAAAGACCCCACCTCCATTCCAAAGTACAGGGGGGTTAGGACTTCAACATATGTGTTGGGGTGGGAGAAAAAGACAGTTTAACCCGTAACAGTGGTTTTTCGGTTGATCCCTGGAAAAGAAGAGAGGGGCAAACCTGGTTTTCAGAGGCCTTGGAGTCTAGTATCGATTCTACACCACACTGGGTCACTAAGAACAAGTCACCGAAACTCCTTTCTACATTAGTAAATTACATTCAGCAGTGCCTTGATTGCACATTGTGCAGGGGGATCCCAAGATAATGTTGGCATGCTATGCAAACAAATAGCACAGAAAACAAAAACATTTTTCATGAGTTATATATTTACTATATACATTCTAATACCATTTTATATTAAATTATGTATATTATGAATTTGTAGAAAAATAAATTTGAATAATTAAAATCTGGGAGTTTGTCTATTTGAACTTGAGCTTGCCCTTCATTTAGTAGGAAATATATTAGCAGATTCCTCCTGGTTGGTGAAGAAAGTGGCCATAGTGTTCAAATTTCTTCAATGTTTCAGAACTATGCTGCTAAGTATCCAAGGTCTGTCCAAAAGGTGTCCAGCCATGTACTATGAAAACTAGAGACATTTATTGAAGATACAAGATGTAAGAAACATTGTTCATAAGACAATGACACCACAGTCCCCTTCAAAGTAGGTACCTTGGTACTTCACACAGTTTTCCCAACTGCTATCAGCTGCCCCATCATATTTTCATGAATCTCATTGATGAGCTAAAATCTCTTCTCTTTCAAAGGCAATTTTAAGTTTAGGAAAAGCCAAAAGTCATAGGGTACCCTATCTGGGCTGTAGGGGGCCTGAGTCTCCTGGGTGATTTGATGTTTTGCCAAAAACTCTGCCTGAGATGTGATGCATGAGCTGGTGCACTGTTGTGATGAAACTGCCAGTCACCAGTTACCCACAGCTGCAGCCTTCTGAATCATCCAAATAGCTCCCATGGAGGAATGTTCAAGCTTAATGCAAAATCTGATGCAGATTCATTGCTCTACTTGCTCAGTCATTTTGAATGCGATGGTCACACAGTACACATGCTCACTCAACAGCATCTACTGCCCCCACTAACTAGTACAGTGAAGTTGTCATTGTTCACACATATGCATTCCAGTCCATTCTCCTGGGCTGCCAGGTTACATCGATGTTGCACAAGCCATTCTTGTTATATTAACAATGGCTGGACTCTTCTGGACAGACCTCATTTGCTGAGCCATTATTTTAATTTTTTTATTGTATTTTTTCATTACCATTTAATCCCCTTATACTCTCCCACTGCCGCAAAATCACTACACTGTTGTCCATGTCCGTGCATCTTTTTTCCTTTTTGCTCAATCCCTCTGCCCTCTAGCTTCCCCTCACCTCAATAGCTGTCATCCTGCTCTCTCTCCGAGTCCATTTTGCCTGATAGTTCAGTTTCTTTATTAGAGTCCACATGTAACTGAAGTCATATGGTATTTGTCTCTCTCCTATTTTACTTAGCATAATGTTCTATCCACAAAGGACTAATTATTCTTCTTTTTATAGCCAAGTAGTATTCTATGGTACAAATGTCCCATAGTTGTTTTCTCCATTTATCTATTGATGGACTCTTGGGCTGCTTGCAAAAAATCGGACAGGTGCATGCAGAAAAATGAAACTAGACCACCTTCTTACTCCATACACAAGACTAAATTGAAAGTGGATCAAAGACTTAAATGTTAGATGTGAAAACATAAAAATCCTAGAAATCTGCCTTTTGACCCAGCTATCCTGCTTCTGGGAATATTTCTAAAGAAACCCAGCACACTAATTTGAAAGAACATAAGTACCCCTATGCTCACTGCAGCATTATTTACAATCACCAAGATATGGAAGTGGCCAATGTGTCCATCAGTAGATGAATGGACTTAAGAACTATAGGACATTTACACAATGGAATACTACTCAGCTGTAAAAAAAAAAAGAAGAAAAAATTACCCTTTGGGACAGTATGCATGGACCTGAAAAGCATTAAAAATTTTAAACAGTTCAGTGGAAAGGTATTTATTTTTTATGAAAGATAAATGGTTCTGTATTAAATGTCAATCTAGCTTCCCACATAAGAAAAAGCTAAAAGAGTTCATCACCACTAAACCAGTTTTACAAGAAATGTTAAGAAAAAAGAAAAGATAATAATATCGGTAAGAAAATAAAGGAAAGAAAAAAATTCTCAATGACAAAGGAAACACTTAGTATAAGCAATGGCCCCCAAAACTATGAAGTTAGTAAAGGACAAAAGGCAGTAGTAGAAGATCATGTGCAATTACACTGAAAAAACTAAAGGATGCCCACACACATATATGCATACAATTGGTAAAAATTAATGACAAACATGGAGGGGATGAGTAAAAAATTGCAGGAATCCTAGAATGTATTCAGCCTTAAAAATCCATCAACTTAAAATAGGCTGTTATAAATACATGAAGTGAATGATAACCACAAACCAAAAGCCTATGGGAGATATACAAGAAATAAAAAGAAAGAAACCCAAACATAGCACAATAAAAAGCCATCAATATAAGAGAGAGCAAGAGAATACTAAGGGAACAGAGCAGAACTACAAAAAAAATTAGAAAGCAGTTAATAAAATGGCAATAACCACATGCCTATCAAAAATTACTTTAAATGAAGGAAAAAAATACTTTAAATGCCAATGTACTGAATGCTACAATCAAAAGACATAGCGTGGCTGAGTGGGTTTAAAAACAAGACTTATACAAATGCTGCCTATAAGAGACCCACTTTAGAGCCAAAGACACACAATAAGGAGATGGAAAGATATTTTATGCAAATAAAAAGCCAGAGTAGTGTTACTTATATCAGACAAAACAGGCTTTAAAGCAAAGACTGCAATGAGAAAATGAAGGACATTTAATAACAATGAAGGGATCAATCCAACAAGAGGATACAACTCTTGTAAAATTTTTTGCAATGTAGGAGCACATAAATTTATAAAACAAACACTGATGGACATAAAGGGAAAGATCAACAGTGAGATGACAATAGGGGCACACTGACATCAGTTCATAGATGCATCAAGAAACAGAGCATCTAGACAGAAAATCAACAAGAAAGTGGTGCTTTTAAATGGAACATTATATCACATGGACTTAATTGAAATTCTCAGGACATTGCACCCATAAGGCAGAAGATACATTTTTTCCAAGTGACGTTGAGCATTTTCAAGGATAGACCATGTGCTAGGCCACATGACAAGTCTCATTGAATTTAAGAAGATTGAAATCCTTTCAAGCAACTTCTCTGATCACAATGGTGTGAAACTGGATATGAATTACAAGAAGAAAACTTAAAAACGCACAAACACATGGAGGCTAACTTACTCCTAAACAAAGAATACGTTCACAATAAGATATAGGAATAAATCAGAGATACCTTGACACAAATGAAAATGTAAAGAGAATGATGCCGAACCTATGGGATACAGCCAAAGAAGTGCTAGGATGGAAATTCGCAGCAACAGAGGGCTACCTCAAGAAACAAGGAAAAGCTCATATAAACTTACACCTAAAAAAACAAGGAAAAGACAACCTAATAAATCTTAAGTAGAAGAAAAGAATAAAAAGAATAAAAAACAAAATAGATTCTTTAAAAAAGATTAATAAAACCAGTAGCTGGTTCTTTGAAAAGTTAAGAAAAATGATAAACCTTTAGCTAAACTCACCAAAACAAAAAAAACCAGAGGGCCCAAATACATAAAGTGAGAAATGATAGAGGTGTAGTAGAAACCAGTACCACAGAGATACAAAGGATTATAAGAAAATACAAAAAAAATTTATATGACAACAAATTGGATAACCTAGACTAAATAAATAAATTCCTAGAAACATACAGTCTCCCAAGACTGAATCAGAAAGAAAAAGAAAATCTGAACAGACTGGTAACTAGATGTAAACATTGTCAACAATATGTTAACAAACTGAATTCAGCAATACATATGAAAAAAATCATTCACCATGATCAAGTGAGATTTATTTCTGAGATGCAAGTTTGGTTCAATATCTATAATATATACTACACAAACAAAGTTAAGGATAAAACTCATGTGATCATATCAATAGATGCAGAAAAAAGTATTTGAGACTATCCAGTATTCATTGTGATAAAAACTCTCAGTAAACGGGGGATAGAGGGAAGACACCTTAATATAATAAAGACCATGTATAACAAACCCGTGACTAATATTACACTCAGTGGTGAAAAGCTGAAAGCTTATGTTTAAGATTGTGAATAAGGCCCTGGCTGGTGTGGCTCAATAGATTGAGTGCTGGCCTGTGAACCAAAGGATTGCTAGTTCATTTCCCAGTCAGGGCACATGCCTGGGTTGCAGGTCAGGTCCCCAGTAAGGGGTGTGCCAGAAGAAACCACACATTGATGTTTCCCTCCCTCTCTTTTTGCCTCCATTCCCCTCTAAAAAAATAAATAAAATGTTTTAAAAAACTCAAAATCTTAAACAAAAAGGATCATGAATAAGAAAAGGATGTCCACTTTTACCACTTTTATTCAATATCATGTTGGCAGGTCTAGCAACAGAAATTAGACAAGAAACAAAGGCATTTAAAAATTGGAAAACAAGAGTAAAATTGTCATTATTTGCAGATTATAGGATACCATATACAGAGAACTCGAAATATTCCACAAAAATATTAAAACTAATGTGTAAATCCAGTAAATTAACATGATAAAAATTAATATTCAGAGATAAGTCGCACTTTTATACACAAGTAATGAACTATCAGAAAGAGGTATTAGGAAAACAATTCCATTTAAAACTGCAGCTAAAATAATAAAATACCTAGGTATAAATTCAACCAAAGAGGTAAAAAACCTGTACTTGGAAAACTCAGACATTGAAGAAAAAACTAAAGAAAATACAAACAAATGGAAGGAAATTTCATGATCATGAATAGAAAAAAATTAATGTCATTAAAATGTCCATAATACTGAAAACAATGTACAGATTTCATGTAATCTCTAACAAAATAGCAAAAGCATTTGTCATAGAAGTAGAAGAAATTATCTTATAATTTATATGGAACCACAAAAGACCCTGAATAGTCAAAGCAATAATAAGATAGAAGAACGAAGTGAGAGGTAATATGCTACTTGATATCAAACTATACTAAAAGGCATAGTTACCATAGCAGCATGGTACTGGCATAAAAACAGACACATATATTAATATAACAGAATAGAGAGCCCAGAAATAAACCCGCACCTAATGGTCAATTAATTTATGATAAAGGATGTAAACATATACAGTGGGGAAAGTCAGTCTCTTTAATAAATGATGTTGAAAAGTTAGGTACATGAAAAAAATAACACTAGACCATTTTCTTACACCATACACAAAAATAAACTCAAAATGGATTGAAGACTTAAATGTAAGACCTGAAACATAAAACAACACAGGAAGTAAAGTCTTTGACATTTCTCTTGCCATATATGTTTTGGATATGTCTCCTTAGGCAAGGAAAACAAAAAAGAAAAAAAAAACAAATGTCACTATATCAAACTAAAAAGTTTTTTGCACAGTAAGGGAAATTATCAACAAAGAAAAAGTATGACCTACAGAATGGCAGAAGATATTTGCTAATGATACAGCCAATAAGGGGTTAATAGAAAGTATATAAAGGAACTCATACAACTTAACAACAAACAACCCAATTAAAAAATAAGCAGAGGACCTGAATAGACATTTCTCCAAAGAGGACATACATATGGCCAAAAGGATCTATGAAAAGATCCTCACCATCACTAATCATCAGAGAAATGCAAATCAAAACCACAATGAGATACCCCCTCTCACCTGTCAGAATGGCCACCATCAATAAATCAACAAACAAGTGTTGGCAAGAATGTGGAGAAAAGAAAACCCATGTGTAGGTGGATGGGATTGTAAATTGGCACAGCCACTATGAAAAACAGAGGGCGGTTCCTCAAAAATTAAAAATAGAGCTACAGGTCCCAATAATTCTACTTCTTGTTACTTTTGTGAAGAAATCCAATACACTAGCCAAGATACAAAAGACATCTTATGCGTCCATCAACAGACAACTGGATAAGAAAGAGGTATGGCCCTGGCCAGTGTGGCACAGTTAGTTGGAGCATCCTCCTGAAATGGAAGCCCTGCGGGCTGTGTTCCTGGCCAGGGCACATACCTAGGGTGTGGGTTTGTTCCGAAGTCAGGCATGTATGGGAGACAATCAGTTGATGCTTCTGTCTTATGCATTGATGTTTCTCTCTCTCTAAAAAAAGCAATGGAAAAATGTCCTTGGGTGGGGGGAGATAAAAAAGAAGAAGAAGGAGTGGTGATATACATATATAATGGAATATTATTTAGCCATAGAAAATGAAAATTTGCCATTTGCAACAGCATGGATGGACCTGGAGGATATTAAGCTAAGTGAAGTAAGTCAGAGAAAGACAAATACCATATGGTTTCACTTATATGTGGAATCTAAAAAACAAAATAAATAAGCAAATAAAGCAAAAACAGTTCATATATACTGACAACAAATTGGTGATCACTAGATGAGAGGAAGTTGGGAGGATGGGTGAAAACAGTGAGAAGGATTAAGAAGTAGAAATTGCCAATTATTAAAATAGTCACAGGGATGTGAAGTACAGCATAGGAAATATAGTCAGCAACACTAATACCTATGCACAATGTCAGATGGGTACTAGGCTTATTGGGGTGCTCCCTTCTCAGAGTACATAAATGTCTGACCTCTATGTTGTACACATGAAACTAATATATATGTCAACTATAATTTTTAAGTGAACAAAGAAAAAATAAAGTCTTAATGTTAATCTAAAGTGGTAAACTCATCGAAACAAAAGTATGCAAAAGAACAATGAAATCACTTGACTACAGCAAAGCTAAATATTAGTCTCCAGTGGCCAAGTGTTTGAGTACATAGTGTTCCTCAGTGATACATATCAAGCTAGGTGTCAGATTGAATTGGTTTTAATGGAGAAAAACAAGGTGCTATTCATCTTATCTTGGTAAATTATAAAATGCCATGCCCTGTATTGATATGTTACTGTCTTTTTACTTCTATTTGCTGAGCTTGAACTTCCTAAACAAATTGAGTCATACAGGCTAGCAAAGTCAGTTTACTGAAATGAGCATGTGACAATGTCTGGAAAAGCAATGACATACTTAGTATATGTGCTGCTGAAGTGAGCACAGCAATGACAGACTTAAACACCACAAATCAAAAGGCACGCGTGCATGGAATTCACTGCTCAGCCTTGTGTGTGCTGGCGATGGTGTGCCAAGGACCCCAAAATCTTCAGGAGGTCAGGTTTTCATGCTGGCTTTCTTCCTTAAGTATGTCTACCTGAGCTGACATCCTAACATTAAAGATACTAGATATACTCAGTGTTATTAGTGATATGGGTGACTGAGGTGTGATTCTTTTTAACTCTATTTCCTATAAATTGAATGGAAATATTTGACTTTAAAAATACACTTGCTTTGACTTCTGAATGAATTCCAACCAATTCATTAAGCTTTAACTTGGTGCCACAACTATATTTTGTTGAATTGATATTTATGGAAAAGGTTAAGCCAAAGACAAGCATGAAATTAAAAAGTGCAAAATGAGCTGAGTTCTTTACTCTGTCATTTAAAAAACATAGGAGGTATCCAATTGTCCAATATAATAGAGTTAATGAAAGTAATATATAACTTCATACTATATTTTATCCAATAGAACAACATTATTACATGTGGTTGTACAATACATGAGTACTTTTTGGCACCCAAAAGGAAAAAATTCACACTGTTAATAATGCTACAGCTTCCCATATACTAAGATGTATGAGGGGTATATGTTACTTGTATCATTAAATTCTTATTATATTGTAATGTGGTCATCTAATTTCTCCAAGTGCCTCATTATTTTTTATTTCAACTGCCAAATGCACATGTATTTTTATGTTGTTAGTGAATTAAATGGAGGCATACTGAACAGATTGGTATTTTGAATTCACTTTGTGATTTAAATATACTGATTATAGTGTAAAATAAGACAAGGAAGAAATGTGCTGTTTCCTGTCAGCCACACCCGGTGGTTTATAATAAAGGCAATCTGTACTGTGCCCAGAAACATATTGTATGCAAACAATTGGCATGATAAACAATAATATGTCAAGTGAGTGTAGTTGCTTAATTGAATCAGAATCTGAGATCTGGAAAAGTTTGAGCTTCTAAAAATATCGGTGGATAAATTGCACTGTATGATGCCCAGCACAGCCTGGCGAGAGCATAGCCCCTTACTGCCTACCACTGGCCCCAGCAAACGGCACCTCTTGAGTGATGATAGACACGATTAGCATAAAGGGATAGAACAGAATGGTACATCAGCTAACTAATACTGTGTCACAAACCATAACAAAGCTTAGTCACTGAAAACAGTAACTCTTATTCAGCTTGTAATTCTGAGTGTTGGCAACCTAGGCTGTATTCAACTGAGCTGCTCTGGTTGCGGCAGCTTCCTGACTTGAGGTCAGATGCACGTTAGGTTTCCAGGCTCCATCTCTGGGACCTCAGCTGGGACAGCTGGGCTCACACAGCGCTGGTGATTGGTCTCTTGTCCTCCAGCAGACTAGCCTGGGCTTGCTCACGTGGCCGTGGTAGGGGCTCTAAGAACATGACTACAAGCACTCAAGGCCTCATTAGGCCCGAGTATGAAGCTCTCATACCATCCTCTCACTGAATTTTATTCGATAAGCAGGTCTTGATTTGAACGATGGGAAACAGACTAACCCCATGATGGGAGGAGCTGCAACGTCATATGATAAAGGGCATAGGTAAAAGCTGAGAGCTTTGTAATCATTTTTGCAAGCAATCTCTGACAAATGATAATTTATTGAAAGTAATAACTTTTATGAACTTAGTAAAATAATTTACCCCCTTTATTTTTATGAGGACTTGTTGAGGAACCACATTAATTACTGCCAGAGACTGATGAAAATCCAAACCCTACTCTTGTGGATCATCTGTCACCTCTTTTGTCCCTGCCATGGGACTTCAGAGAATGATCACCCAAAGAACCAGGAGCCAAATGGAATTCAGTTATCTTATTGATAACTGCTACCAAGACCTGATAATCCATGTCGACTTAATGGAGGAAGCACATTGGTAAAAGCTGCTAAATATGGCCCTCTCACATCTCAAACATCAAGTTTCACGGAGAAAACGCTATTGGGAAGAGAATGGCTACATATCTTTAGTACAGAAAACTTCACTTACACGGAAAACTGACTAGAAGAATGTTCTTGAACTCTGACCACTAAAATGAGCAACTACTGGTCTTTTAGGACATCAATAGCTAGGAGGGGGTGCTAGAGATGGGCTTGGCCTGCCTCCACCACTATGCAAAAACTGATGGCAACAATAAAAATAATGTTATAAGTAGTTGGAAGCTAGATCTGCCAAAATCTCAGCTAGATTAATGCAGTGCTGTTTGCAAATCATCAGCTCCATTCATTCTCCCTCACAAAGCGGTGACCCAATAATTTGTTCTGCCCTTTGGGACAACCTGACATACAAATATTCCTATAACTTCATAAGAACCTTATAACTGCAAAATTGAACAACTCTTGCTATAGCTTCTCTCTCTTCCATAATTCAATATGTGTAAAAAGACTATCTAATGATCTAAAATGATATTTTCCTCTGCTTAATCTAAGCAATTAGAATCCCACACTAAAACTGTAATTCCAATTCTATCCATAGCTGTATAATATTAATGACAGGTAACAATACTTTTTATTCTACTTATTTCTCCTGATCAGAACTCACATATGCTTAAGCCTCTTGCAATTTATGAAAAATAAAATAATTTAAAGCCTCCACTAATCCCTTAGTCTTATATAATAATCACTATTCCTGCTCTCTTCCCCACAGTCAAAATTTCCACTTTGATTCCCCCAATTTTTCACATTCCACTCCTCTGTGAGCCCACTCCAGTATGAATTCAGCAGCCACAACTCCACCAAATTTCTCCTGTTAAGACCTTAGTCAACCCCTGTGTTACTGAACCCAGTAGAAACTTTTTAAAAAATTTATTTAATTATTGTTCAAGTATAGTTTTCTGTTTTTTACTCCCATCCCAGCCCCCCCCAGTGCTCCCCACCTCCCTCCCATTTCCACCCCCCTTAGTTGTTGTCCATGTGTCCTTTACACTAGTTCCTGTAGAAACTTTTTAATTCCCTTTTTTTTTTTTGACTTCTTGGAAATATCTGATATAACCAACTCTTCTTTTTCTTCTTGGAATGCACTGCTTGGGTTTTAACATTTCTATTTCCAGACTAAACATCCTCCACCTAATCAGAGTTCTTCCTCTTCTCGCACCTCTTTTCCCAATCCATACTATCTTCAGTCTATTCCCATATTTCTGATAAGAGCTGTGTGCTCCACAACCATATTTTCACCAGTCTACTCTACGCCACCATTTTTATGTTTTAGAGGCAGTTCAAGTCAAACATCTCAAACTGACATCAGTTTTTCCCTTGAAATTTGGTCCTGGACCAGTATTCTCAAACCAGAAACTGGAAGGCATTCTTCTTCTTCTTTTTGAAAATTGAACAATTTTATCTTCATTGTATATTTTTCCATTGCCATGTAGCCCCCTCATACCTCCCCCCACCAATCACCACCCTGATGTCCATGTCTATGAGTCCTTTTCCCTCTGTGTTCAGTCCCTCCACCCTCTACACTCCCCCGCTACTGTCATCCTGCTCTCCATTTATGAGTCTGTCTCTATCTTCCATGTTAGTTCAGTGTGTTCATTAGATTCCACATATGAGTAAAATCACATGGAACTTGTCTTTCTCTGACTGGCTTATTTCACTCAGCATAATGTTCTCTGGGTCCATCCATACTGTTGCAAGAGGTAAAACTTTATTCTTTTTTATAGCTGAGTAGTATTCCATCATGTAAATGTCCCATAGTTGTTTTACCCACTCATCTACTGATGGACACTTGGGCTGCTTCCATACCATGGAGATTGGAAATAATGCCGTGAAGGATACAGCAGTGCTTATGTTCTTTTGAATCGGTGTTTTAGGTTCTTTTGGATACATTCCCAGAGGTGGGACTGCTGGGTCAGAAGACAGATCCATTTTTAAATTTTTCAGGTATCTCCACACTGCTTTCTGCAGTAGCTACACCAGCTTATATTCCTACTAACAGGGCAAAAGGGTTCCCCTTTCTCCATATCTTCGCCAACAACTGTTTGGTGATTTATTGATGGCAGCCATTGTGAAAGGTATGAGATGACATCTCATTGTGGTTTTAGTTGGCATTTCTCTGATGATTAGTGACATTGAGCATCTTTTCATATGTTTATGGGCCATCTGTATGTCCTCATTGGAGAAATGTCTATTCAGGTCCTTTGCCCATTTTTTAATTCAGTTGTTTGTTTTCTTTTGGTATTGTTTTGTAAGTACTTTAGAAATTTTGGACATTAATGCCTTATCAGATATTTTGGGGAATATATGCTCTCATTCTGTGTTTTTTTTTTAATTTTGTTGACTATTTCCTTTGCTGTGCAAAACTTTTTAGTTTGATGTAGTCCCATTTGTTTATTTTTCCCTTTGTTTCCCTTGCCTGAAGAGATACATCCCATGAAAAATTGCTACAAGCAATTCTTATCAAGATTCCAATGACATATTTCATAGAACTAGGAGAAGTATTTCAAAAATGTATATGGAACCAGAAAAGGCCCTGCATAGCAACAACAATCCTGAGAAAGAAAAACAAAGTTGAACAATCACAGTACCTAATATCAAACCATACTACAAGGCCATAGTAACGAAAACAGCAATGGTATTCACATAAAAACAGACACATAGATCCATGGGACAGAACAGAGAGCCCAGAAATAAACCCACATCTTTATAGTCAATGAATATTTGACAGAGGAAGCAAGCACATACAGTGGGCTAAACACAGTTTATTCAATAAATGGTTTGGGGAAAATTGGACAGGTATATGTGAAAAAATGAAACTAGACCATCTTCCTACACCACACACAAGAGTAAGTCCAAAATATATCAAAGACTTAATATCACACTCAAACCATGAAAATCCTAGAAGAAAACAGACATTCTTGACTTTTCCCTTTCTGCTCCAGAATGCCAATCAACTTTACTTCCTGAGTATCTCCTGAAGTCATCCATTTATATTCATCTCTCTTTCCTCATACTATGCAAGCAAATCTTATCTTTTGGCTAGTATATGGCAAGATTTTCTAGTTGACCTGTCCCTTGCATTCTTTCTTTCTGTAATCCATTCTCTGCTTTCCAGCCCTGGAGATATAAATCTGATCATGTCAACCTTCAATTTCGAACCAACTCTTCATGCTTTTCTATTTCCCTTGGGATAAAGTTCAAATCCCTTAGTTACTGTTCCAGCATCATCTCTTGCCATTTTCCCCTTTGCTCTTTACATTTGGTCATCTTTGAACTTCTATGTTATTCAGTGTTCTTTTTTATCATTGTACATGCTGTTTTCACTCACCACTCACCTGGAATGCTCTCATATCCCCATTTTTTATAGTAGTTTTCTCTGACTCTCCTGGTAAACTTGTATTTCCATAACACTTGCTTGCTCAGTAAGTGTGTTTCCTGGAAATGGTGTGCTTCCTAAAAGCAGGGGCTCTGCTACAACCCTTTTGCCTAATAAGGTGCCTGGCACATAGTTCTGTAAATAAACAAATGCAGCCACTTTAAAACGGAGCCAGGCCTGCCTGTGAGAGAGGAACTAACTGCTTTGCATGTTTTATGCCTCAAACCTTTGGAAAGTTAAAACAGGACAAAATAACCTTCAGACCAGGTCTAATGCAACAATGTGTCTCAAAGAACTATGTGCAAGGATAACAAGAAAGCAGATACAATGAAAGCAGATATTTATTTACCTAACTGAAAATAAAACCACTACGTTATGTCATGTACACCAACAGAAATAAGTGCCTTCCTTCTATTGATGGATGCTTCTCCTTCCCTGTCTCATAAACACCCATTGCCTGTGCCTCCTGATCTGAACATTATTTGGCTCTCTGCTTGAATCAGTGCTTCCCAAATAGCTGCTCTCTGTCTTTTTTTTTTTTAATCTCAAAGAAATGCTTGTTGCCTCCCATTTGAAAGGCCTGTTATTTGGGGGTTAGTGGTAGTTATTTAATAAATGTTTTCTGAGTAATATGTAGATCTCTGAGTACCCTCCCCCCTAATTTCTAAAGTAGGAATGTTTATTTTTGTCCCCGCCCCTTGTACCAGCTACAATTTGAGGTCATCTAGATTGTGTAACATATAGTATTTAAAAAATAAAGGTTGAAATTCTTTGAAACACATAAAGCCACCCACAAATGAAAAGCCAGTGCAGCAATATGCATGCTCTATTCATATAAATGACTCAAGAAGGTTTGGGGAAGGACTGAGAGGCCAAATTATCTTGAAGGGAAAAATGCCTCAAGTTTCAACGACAAAGTCAGCAAACTTAGGCATTTCCACTGGAGACTATTTATTACCAATATTACTATCATCTGATTATCCAAATCACTAAGTTTTATGCTCTCGATCTCTGATAGATTCCATTCCAACACCATCTCAATGCTTAATCAACTTGCTTTCCTTTTTTTTTAAATATCTGGTTTCATTTTACAAATATTTATAATGACACAATTACCAGGCTACAGGGATATAAAGATAGTCACCACATAGTTCTACCATTTCTACTTGTTATTAAAACTACGGAAATATCTGACATAACGCAGCACTTAAGAAGAAAGAATCCGAGGCCAGGAAGACCTGGCTTTGCACTTCACCTCGGCTACTTACTAGAACTGGGAGCTGCAACGCATTTCTCCTCGGCAGTTTCCTTATATTTAATACAGATAAAAACAGCCACCCAAACCACTGTTAATGCACTACCAAAACTGCAACAGAATTAAATGAAGTTGCATTTAAGCATCTAGGGCAGGGGTATCAAACTCATTTTTGCCAGGGGTCACATCTGCCTTGCAGTTGCCTTCAAAGGGCCAAATGTAACTTTAGGACTGTATAAATGTAACTGCTCCTTAACAGTTAAGTGCGAGCTCAGAGCTCAGCGCTGCCACTGGGTGGAAACAAGGAGCCAGGCCGGATAAAACAAGGTGGAGGCCTGATTCGGCCCTCGGGCCTTGTGTTTGCCACCTGTGCTCTAGGGTGTGCTTTGCATATAATAAACATTTAATAAAATAGAGTTACTCATAGTAACTCTGTAACTAACTAAAGGGTAACTAAATTTGTGGTTAATATACTAAACTAGGAAAATTATTTTAAGTTGTGTTTCACTGCATATGACAAGAAATAACTCCTTTACTAAGTATTCAATTTCTACACTTATGTTACGAGATACTAATTATCAAATGAATGTGTCCTTTAGCGTGGAAACGGGCTTAATAAAGCATTTGATCACTATCGAATATTATCGGGGGAGGTGGTAGGGAGCTTGATGAAAAGGGGGAAAGGATTACGATGTACTAAATGGTAGTTACAAAGTAGTCAAGAGGCTATAAGGTGCAGCGCAGGAATTATAATCAATAATATTGTAATAACTATTTATGGTGACAGTTAGATCTGGAAATATCAGGGACCACTCAGTAAAGTATATGACTGTCTAACAACTGTGCTGTACACCTGAAGTTAATACAAAATAACACTGACATTGGTGATCTCAAAGGTAAGATGCATGCACCCAGGGATGGTAAGGGGGAAACAGAAGGGAATGAATTTATATACTGTCTACAATCCAAGCAACACAAGTTCACGACCACGTGACAGACACAGAGGATGGTGGTGCTCGCCCTGGGTCTCGGGGGAAATAGTGGGTGGTCTGTAGTGGGGTTTGCCAGCTGGGCCCTTAGGGGTGGCTTTGGTTTTGAAGTTCTATAAAACCCTGTGGTTCACTTGTGCCCAGTTTGGTAAATGTACAGAGAAATGATTTGAACTGAACTAGCCCTAGCAAGACAGACAAGTAGCCAGGAGAGTCCTACAAATACATCCGGGTGAAATAACACTGATAATACAATCATGAGTAAACACCAGAGAATGGGAAAGCTAACACTTTGACTACAGATACTGGCTCTTTATCAGCCACATTTTGAGGAAGTATACAGTAGGGATATTCCTACTATATTTAATGTTACTCTTCCTAAAATTTTATACTCTTGGTCATGCATCATGTTTTTGCACATTAGCAAATAAAATACCTGTAATTAACTAATGATTGATGCTTAGTTCATCCTTTTCTAATACCTTTAGTGTATGTTTTATTTTAACTACAATATTCATGTGCTAGTTCTGGTTCTAAGTATTTTACTTTTGTCAATTCATTTAATCATGACAGCAACCTATAAAATGCCTTATCTTATCTCCATTGAATTAGTATGTAAACTGGGACACTAAATGCAGTATAATTTTCCAAGGTGACACATTCAGCAGACAGAGGAGTTTAGTCGATCTGGACCTCAAAGTCCATGACCTTAAGCATCCCGCTCTCTGCCTCACTAGCATTTTGCCTATATTACAATAGAAGGAGTAACCAATGTCATCTAATATGTAAACATACATGTATTCTCTCTCTCTGCTCCTCTTTCTCTTTTCCCAACAGCACTGTTTCATTAAAAAAAATTCCTCGTTTGAAACTATATGAAGAGACTCCTGGCAGGGGACTGTGGAAAGATGACAACATGAGGAAGGCTTGCTGCCCCTCTAGTCCAAAACTGAATCTGCCTTTATTAAGACAAAAGTTGTTTGGGCAAAGAAAGAAACGAATGCAAGCAGGGTTTAGGTTTCTGTGGGAGAGAAGTGATGTGGAGTTTTTCCTTCAGAAGCTGGTAAGAACATGGACACCAGAATCAACAAGCTATAGGGTGAGCCCCAGCTGGTGTGGCTTAGCTGGTTGGGTGTCATCCACAAAGTGAAAGGTCACTGATTCGATTCCAGGTTGGGGCACATGCCTGGGTTGTGGGGGTTCAGTTCCAAGTTTATGGCATGTATGGAAGGCAACCAATAGGTGTTGCTCTTTCACAGGGATGCTTCTCTCCCTGTCTTTCTCTTCCCTTCCTCACTCTTGCTTTAGGCTTAATAAAGATCTTGGACTTTAGAGTTTTGTACATTCTCTGAAAGACAGGCAGCACCAGCCTCAAGGCTGGCTGACGAATCTGTCTGGACCCCATGCAACAAGAAGTCATATAATTGATAAATGGAGCACTCTCCCTCCAGAGGCTGAGGAAGTGTAAGAGAATTCTGGAAAGCAGAAAGCACCCTCCTGGTGTTGTAGTGGAGATGGGAACCCTGCCGACTTCTGCACCAAGCCATTCACACTCCTTATCTGAGCAACTGGAGGAACCAGACCAGAGGTCAGTGTCAGGAGAAGCTCACATCCAATCAAAGGGATCCTATAGCAAGGAAATAATGAGGCAAAAAAGACAGCCTACCTAACTTCTGGAGGGGTATAATTCGTCTTCTTTGATTGCATAACAAATTACCACAAATCAGCAGTTTAACCACTAATCAATTGTCCCACAGAGGTCTGGGCGTGGCTTAGCTGGGTTCTCTAGTCAGTGTCTCATCAAGCTGAAATCAAGGTGTCAGCCAATAATGCAACCTCATCCGAAGCTCAGGGTCCTCCCCAACTCACCTGGGTTGTTGGCAGAATTCAGATCCTTGTAGTTGGATGGCCAAGGTCACTTGTTTTCTAGCTGCTATGGCTGAGGTCACTTGTCTTCTAGCTGCTAACTGGGAGTCCTCAGTTCCTAGAGGCTGCCTAGCCCTCTGCCAACATGGAGCTTACTGCTTCAAGTTCGGGGGAAGGACAATGCAGCAGAGTAGGGGGGTCACTATGCCCTCACCCTTCCCATACATCACAGTTTTCTCAAGTGGGTAACTACCCTGTCTTATCCACAAATGCCACCCATCTTCAAGGTGTGTGTACACTGGGAGGAGAAAATCTTGGGGTAATTTTAGAATTCTTTCTGCTCCAAGGTAAAAGACAGCAACTTGAGCAAAATAATAACAGTAAGAACCTTCTAATGCATTAAGAAACAAAAGCATGATTTCTCTTCTATGTAATTTAGTAGATTAACTGTACCTACAATTGAGCCCAGATACAGAGCCAAAAAAGAAAAAGTGGAAAAAACCCTCAAAACATACAGTGATGAAATCTTAGAAAATCTAAAAGACTCAAAGGATAGATTCGAGAATCCTGAAATGCAGCTCCTATAACCAGAAAGAAATAAAGTAACAAACAGATGATAGGCAATAAACAAACAGGAGGAAAAAATTCTGCATTGAAAACAAACTGAGTCTGCCTGTCTCCATCCTGATTGATGGAAAAAGACATACAGTCAGCATGATAAAATCTGTAAAGTTAATGACTTAAAAGTCTGCACAAGTATTTAGACAGAGAAGAGGTCAACTTCAAAATAATAAATGTTATACTGACACTTATGGTGTCAGTATAGGCCACTCCAAAATCTAGAAAATGGTGGAGTCACTACTAACAAGAAAGAACATAATTCAACAAACTTATACCAGTCGTTCATAAATAGATATTTGAGAATGTGCACGAATATGAGAGGGTGTAACCCACATAACCGTGTAACAGATCTTAGGAAAGTACTTGAGTTAGTACTTAACCTAACACCATGAAACAAAATCAAAATTGTATAAAATGGGAAAACAGATAAGAGCTAAAACAGTGGTAATGAACTTTGTAACTTCATATAATCTGAGCAGATAATGACAAATCATTCAACTATATGTGATTCAAACTCTTGAAACAAAATATTTAGAATGAGATTCTGATTATAAAAGGCAACATTTTAAATGTACAGAGATTTAAAGTCATAAAACTATACGAAACATAGCAGCTAACTGGAAATTGTGAATATTTAAGAAATTCCAGAAAAATCAGATAAAATATCCTTGGAGTCATCATATGTTTCAGAATTTTAAAATTTTAGTAAACTAAAAAGACCATGAAGGCCTTTAATAACTGAAACAAGAAAAAAGTTAATATACATGCATCTCTACAAATATAAAAATATTGCATATACATAGAACATTTTTTAATGTTGTTTAAGTACAGTTGTCTCCATTTCCCTCCCACCACTTCCCCCACCCCAGCCATCCCTGTCTCCCAGCCTTGATTCTACCCGCCTTTGGCTTTGTCCTTGTGCCCTTTACACATGTTCCTGAAAACCCTCTTCTGCATTATCTCCTCCCACCTCCCTTCTGGTTACTGTCAGTTTGTTCTTTATTTCAATGTCTCTGGTTCTATTTTGCTTGCTTGTTTTGTTGATTAGGATCCACTTATAGGTGAGATAATAACACTTTTGACAATCAATATGAACTTGTCCACAAAGTTGAACACATTTAAAAAGCAGAGATTGCATTTTCTGATCATAATCCAATAAATATGAAAATTATTAGTAAAAATGTGGCAAGAAAATTACTTGGAAATACATTCTTAGCTACCACTTAGATAAAAAATGGAATCAAATAAGAATTAAAAATCATGCTGGGGGAAGTTTAAAAATGATTACTTGATATGAAAAACCATGAAAAGCTGTTCTCAAAGAAAATTAGCCTTAAGGGAGAGAGGGGGAGGAAGGGATGGGGCAGAAATGGAGGAAAGATGAAGAACAGAGCAAAGACAAAAGAAAGGATGAAAGAACAATTAATAGGAAGAAAATCTTATACAAATATAAGAAAAAGCATTAGGATTACTCACTTTGGGTCTTTTCTATAAACATATTCATAAGATGTATGAATGGACAGAACCTTGATTGTAAACATAACCAATACTATTTGCCTTGTTAAAAAAAAAGTGTACCATAACCAAGCTGAAAAAATTCAGTTCTTAGAAGCAACTGGTTAGTTCAGAAAGAATAAAGAGATCTGTTTAACCATCAAATTCAAATACCAACTTGAAAAAAAGTCACTGGGCACTGTTGAAAACAAAAAGGGAACAGCCAAAGGACTAGCCAGGATTCTCTGAAGATGTCTAAAAGAATCACTTGTTTAAGCAAAATGGAGACAGACTCACATACAGAGAGCAGGATGACAGCTCTTGGTGGGGCGCAGGGTTAGAAGGTGGAGGGATTAATCAAAAAGGAAAAAGGACTCCTGGACATGAACACAGTGTGGGGACACAGTGCGGGGAGGAGAGTAAAAGGGGGTTCAATGGTAATGGAAAAATACAATAAAAATAATAGAGATGGAAAAAAGAAAATATGATGAGTAAGTCACAAGAGACCACAAAGAACATATTGGAAAACCAAAATAAATAAATAAAAGAATCACTTGTTTAAAATTCTCCATAGTGAAGGCTCAAACTTCGTTTTCAGGGTGCGCAACAGGATGTGACAAATTCCACAGCAAAGATGCTATGTAAGTCTTACAAACAACCCCAAGGGACTGGACCCAGGTGAGATGCCTCTGCTTTTCAGGAGGTAAAATTTCTTTAATGAAGGAAATCCCGTCCCTGCGGGCCCACCCAGAAAACTCTAGAATATAATAGAGACCCAGTACTGGGTGAGGAACTGTAGGCACAAATATCTAGCTCCTCCTACCCGCCCTTAAAATCATCATAAAATGACCAACGTGGATTAAAAGGCAGGAAATCAACAACAGCACAATACGCTGAGGGGTAGATGCTATGCACACCCCCCCAAACCCTCAGGGTTCCGAAGAACACTGCAAACCAAACTGGGTGACAAACCAGAGACTGGAAATTAGCTACATAATGAGCACAGATAAATGGGGAAGAACAAAGAATGACCGACAAGTCTTTTGTAGTTAAACAGAAATAAAAGTAGTATCATATGCACATGTGTACATATGAATTAAAATAGTTAAGAAACATAAAAACTCAACTACAATACAAATCATTAAGCACACTAATTTGCCTCTCAGAAGAGTGAAAATAATTATAATTGTTTGGTGCATAGAAGGTACTCTGAGATGGGCACATTCACAAGCTTCTGTTGAGACTGTCTGCTGAAACACGTTTCTGGAAAATCACTGCAAGTTGTGTCTGAAAACTAAAGGCTCACACCCTTTGCCCATGATTACTCTTCCAGAAATCTATCTTAATGAAACCTTTTCACTACGGCCTTATCATAGGAAAAAATTCAAGAAACATAAATGTATAACAACAGACAATTAAGTACATTCAGAGGCCATCTATATTAGGTGGCATCAAAATGTCATTTATTACAAACTCTAATGCTACAGATCATGCTTGTTACATAATATTAATAAGACATGCAGTCCAAGATTCATATTTGCCATTAGATCACAATATAAAAAGTATAAGAAATGCTTGAATAAAAAGCAACACAATATTAACAATGAACATATCGGAGAAAAAGAGAAGTTTTGTTTCAAAGACTGTGCCTCACTTTGAGGGAATCAGACTCACAGGACTTAAATTCCCCGAATTCCTGTTTGTGGCATGACAGTTTTACGATCTGTATCAGGATCCATTCATCCGTGTCCTCTTTCACAGGAGACACACACTCACCACCTAACAAAGTATTTTCCGCAACCGTAGTCTCTCCTCCCTGAGAGCAGCAGGCAGCACCATAAGCCATTGCAACTCACCTGTCCCCATAGTCTCTGTGCACTGTCTGTACCCAAGCATCTGGGGTGCAGAGGTCATTTATTGCATGGCTAGTGGATAAGCAGCTTTCAGTACTACATTTCCATAGTCAATTCTGTCCTGTAACTAGCAGTCACTTCT
The DNA here is from genome assembly GCF_021234435.1 of Artibeus jamaicensis. NCBI lineage: Eukaryota > Metazoa > Chordata > Mammalia > Chiroptera > Phyllostomidae > Artibeus > Artibeus jamaicensis. The sequence continues at coordinate 20,316,295 of NW_026521823.1, read as the reverse complement.
GATTTCCTGAATAAATTTATATCAGGAAAGCTTCATTTTATGTAATTTTTATGTCTGCTCATGTAATGCATCAGACTCAGCTTCTCTTTCTCTTGCCCCTTTTTGCCCTTTTTGTGGTGGTTTCTTACTTGCGCCTTTAATTACCAAACCTGCCTAAACTTCTGGTGCATTTACAGGCCATTTCCGAGTCAGCTCTACGGCTCCACACAACTTGAACAATGTTTGCTGTGAACACCCGGAGAATAAAATGATGTCTTTAATACTTAGGATTTTTCCTACCATGGTTTGGGTGCCGTTATATAATCAAGGCAGAGCAGTACCATAAATTGTAATGGTTTCTCTTTTCTTCAAATATCTCATTTGAAATAAAAAGGTCTATACCCAATAAAAGGAAATGCTGTTTTTATGTATAGGGCAGTGTTTACATATTACAAACCTTAATTTATGAAATGGCCCCCCTTTTATTTTCATTCTCAAGTCAGGTGACTTACAGTGTCCAAAGAAGGAATAGTCAACTGGTTAGGAGGAGAATGATCAACAAGCTTAGCCTTTCATAGAGACCACAAATATGCCATCTGCTTTTCACAAATGCATGTTAAGTACCCTTGAACATTCTTTTAGAAATATTCATACCATCAACTCACCAATATCAGCTTTTGGACTAATGCACTCGGACATTTCTTGGGAGAAAAATTACTTCTGTGATGAATTTTAAATGAAGTAACAAAAGTCTATGCTACTTTCAAAGTAAATGGCATTGCACTTAAATGTATACTCACTTAAAATGTTATAAGTACTTGGTGACTACAAATACGATGAATATAAAACAAGTGGCAAGTGTGGTCCCTTGCAATACAACTTAAACCAGAGATCATCTCAGTGTTTTTCAACCAACTGTCAATACATGAGGCTGCCTTGAGAGGGTGAGTCGGCTGATGTCCCTGTAGCAGCGGCTGGGGGAGAAGTCTCTGCAACTCAACAGTATGGATTCCAGTGCCCCTTCCCATTGTAACTTAGTTCATCTGTTTATGCCTGGGCTTGCACATCTGTCCAATGAAGATGAACAGAGTTTCTATTTCACAGTCCTTGAGAGCATTAGACTTGAAAGTCAAGTAGTATATTCTATGTTTATTTTTGTCTATATATGTATTTATGTAGTTATATGTGTATATTTGTATTTTTGTACATATATAAAATGGATGAGAAAATAAATATAAAAAAATACTTGTCCATAATGAAAATTCACTAAATGTATATTATTATTATTATTATTATTATTATTATTATATACAGCTTTGGGGCACTAACATTTTTCAAAGTGATTAAATTGGGGTGTCTTAATTATTAGACTGATTTCTTGTGAAACATATTCCCTAACAGTATTTTACAGTCAAAGTCTCAGATAAAAAAGAAGCAAGATATTAGGGCAAAGTACATTAAAAAAACAGTTTATAAATTTCTATGAACAATAACAAGTTCATTGTTATTATTGGTGACAGTGGTGGTAAGAATGATGGATATGCATTTTTTCAAATCTTAATGACATCCAGAGTGTCTCATTTGTTATGACTTGTCATTCTCTTTTTACACAAGCATCAGTAGTTTAAGTCACCAGCCTTTGTCCCACAGTTTCTCCTGCCACTAAAACTCACTGAAGGACACCTGCATGTGACAGTGTTCCCTTCTTTGGGTTGCTTCCTCTTGAGTACGTTCACAGTCTGCCCTCAGAGGCTCAATGCACAGCTAAGACCAAATGGAAGCCATACGCCAATGGGTTAAATGAAATTCAGGAAAAGAAAACATAACTCTGCTTTAGTCCCTTTGTGGGTAGCTGCTTATTCTCTTTAGTCTTTCAAATAGTCCTCCACAGCACTGTACCTGCCAACACATTACAGAAGTTGTCTACCTCTTCCCAGCTAAAGTTCTTTTAGACTATGTCCTTTCTATTGAGAATCTAGATGTTCCTGGGCATAGAAAAATAGCAGTATCCTACCACGCCCTCTCAGCCTGAAACTTCAGTCCAAGACTTGCCCCTTGCCCACCCTGATGGTAGTCCAGGGTGGGAGCATCTTGAAAAACTATCATAATAGTCAAGGCAACATTTTCCAAAGTTTAGAAAACATCATACCCAGTTCCTCTTTAAAACTTTTTCTATACTGTAAGGTTACATTTGCATATCTTTCCAGTCTTCTGACCATCAGTGAACAAATATTTGGATGAGTGAGGGGAAGAGAGGGAGAGAGAAAGGGAGGGAGTGAAAGAGGAAGGGAGGGAGGGGGAGAAGGAGGGAGGGAGGGAGGGAGGGAGGGAGGGGGAGAAGGAGGGAGAAGGAGGGAGGGAGGGAGGGGGAGAAGGAGGGAGAAGGAGGGAGGGAGGGAGGGGGAGAAGGAGGGAGGGAGGGAGGGGGAGAAGGAGGGAGAAGGAGGGAGGGAGGGAGGGACCCATATGCCTATGACTGACATTAATTTTCAGGTAGAGTATAGCCAAAAGCCCTCTTTTGAAGAAAATATATCAATCATCTCTTAATAAGTATACATCCAGTTAAACATTTTAGTCTAGGCATCTGTATGTGAAGTACATCTTCAGTTCTGGGTTTCCCGAGTACCATGAATTAGATACTTGCTTTACATCTAGTTGGTTGAAACTAGTCTCCCAATAATGAAAGAGATTTAATCCTTAGGCTAAATTCTCTGCTCTCACATTTAGAAACTATCTACCATCTTAGAAAAGGACTTTTCCATCTGCAATTATTTTGAGACCAACATTGTAAGAATAAACATGGATTCACATTTAAATATGGAGTACAAAAAGAAACCCTGAGAACTATTATATGTAAGAAACATATACATATAATTCATAAGAGGCTTATCTAATAGCCCATGAATATCAATAGCCCATGAATATCAATTCATGGGCTATTAGATAAGCCTCTTATGAATTATATGAGATTCATATAATTCATATGAATTATATAATATGAGAATATTATAATATGAGAATATATGAATTATATTCTAATTATTTATTAGAATCAACTTCTAATAAATATCAATTTATTGATGTGGGATTTATAGATGAGGAAGGGAAATTTCAAATCACTTTCATACCCCAAAATAGAACCAAGTCAAGTAAAGAGTTAGAAGTCAATTTCCAGATAGTTTGAATATATTTGTTCTTCTACTCCTTAGTGAAAAATAACATTATTTTCTGTTATTAGCTCAGTCTAATTATTAATTAAATATATAAAAACTTATTTAGAATTAGCCGTATAGTAATTTAAAATATAAAATTTCAAGACAAGGAGAACAAAAAACAATTATCATGAAAACAAGTAGTTATATTCAAATACTATCACAATTATAAATAATACTACAGAACAAAAAGACCAGAGTGTAAAAGATACCTAGAAGTTGGTTTAACTTACATTCTGAAGGTAGATCCCTTTGGCCTTGTGAGAGTCTTTCCTGCATCAGCAAACTTCGTATATGTGAGGCTCTTTCTAGACGGCTTGGAGAGTGACGTCGTCCAGTGAAGTGCCAGCTACTCATGCAGACATGGAAGGTTCAGTCTGACCCTGCTGGGACCTGCAGGGGGTCAAATAAAAGCACTACTGTAAAACTCTGAATGAGCAGTAGAAACTTATTGCTAATGAATCAATTGTTGATAGTTAAGAGTTTAAAGGAAGATAATGAAGCTGCCATAAACTCATTACCTTTGTTGAATAATCAAAAGGAACAGCGTTAGTCCAAAGGGAGTTAACTATACTACAATAATTAAAACATTACCAGAAGTGTTTGAACCTCTGGAATCTTAATATTGTTTGCAGTTATCTAAGCAAACATTTTCTAAAATTATGTTTTTCTATCTTAAAGCGAAAAATAACTAAAATGGATTTATTTCCTTGTTTTCTCTCAAGAGCATTTCTTCTGAAGGCATATTGATTGTACCGCTGATGAATCAGACTCACAAGAACCACATAAAGGATGACATGTCCAACTATGCGACTCAACAAATCAATTGCTGTAATTGTCTTAATTGTTTTAAAATAAACTGATTTTACTTATACGATTTCCCAATTCTGTCAAATTGCCAAATTTGTAAATCTGAATCTGATCTTTATGGTTTTGATATTAAACACTGTTGTATTTAGACCCAAATGATCTTTCTTCTTTTCCTAAAAATTCTTATACTTAGAGAACCATTCTTTTTACAGGAAATTTTAAATCTTAACTTACATTAAGATATTCTCATAAACTTCACATTAATATTGTTTAAAAATTAAATAATTATTCTTTAATCATAAAAATTTTTGTTTCATTGCTCTTTTAAATGGTTTATCTTATGTGCCCACTCATGTAATAGTAATCCAATATTATTATTTTTTAATTATCCAGCTTTTATAATAAGACAGAAGAGACTTTCCTAAGAGCCTTCATCACACCTTTTACAAAGACCTACTATACTGGTTATGTGTGAACACGGCTCTCTGGAAGTACAAATTTAACCATGCACAGTGATTTACAAAAGTTCTGTAAATTGGGTTTCAAACTCAAGCAGTGGTTCACTTTTCTCTTGGTCGGGTAGCACATACTTCACAATGGCCTCCCCACTTCTTCAGGAGAAGGTCCTGGTTTGTGTTGATGGATTGTATTTTTAACCATGCTGAACTAAAGCTATTTTTATGGATGACAAGTAATGAATCCCTTCAAGTATTTCTCTATTAATGTTATTCTTTCCTGTGTACCTATCATTACTAATCCTCTCACCAATGTTCCCTGTTACAATTCTAAGAAGAATTACACTCCTGCCATTGGATGAAATATATGTTGGTTTCAATTTACTAAGTTTTTTTTCTTTCAACTAAGAATTAGTGGCTGTTTTTTTTGTGGTTACTTGTGTTGGATCTTCTGATATGTTCATGCTTCTAGGGATGGGTGTTGTCTCAGTGAGAATGTGTTAATATGTGGTGGCATTAACATGTCACCGCTACTTGTGTAGGTAGTCAATAATGCCTTAGAGGCTCACTCTCCTTCGAACAGCATTCAGAGTGGTCACACCAAAACTGACACACAGAAAATACTCACACAAGCATTAAAAACAAAACAAAGGAATGAGAAAAGTCAACTATTTAGCATTTACATATCTTCCCATTACCATGTCCAATCTTGACTTCAAAGTATTGACATCTTAGTTGTAAACTCTGTCTATGGAAATAAAAATCAGTATGTGGAGGTATGTTTTTAAAAATATTATGATAATGCTTTATTAAATATTTAATTATGGAGGAGAATCCTTTAAGGCTGCTATTTTAGTGAAGGATAGAGAGGGAATGAGCAGAGTCATCTGTGGTATTTTGTGTTAATCCTCACCTGGATATATGTCCATTGATGAGAGAGAGCGAGAGAGAGAGAGCGAGAGAGAGAGAGAGAGAGAGAGAGAGAGAGAGAAACTTCAGTCAGTTGCCTCCTGTATGTACCCAAACTGGGGGGTTGAACTTACAACATTTTGATGACTCTCCAAGCATCTGAGCCACCCAAGTAGGGCATCTGTGGTATATTTTTAAGAGTCCTGGTCACTATATGGTCTTTGTGAGGGCCTATTTATTTGCCCTGAAAAAAATAATGCTTTCAACAATCATCACTTAATACCACTGCAATACATGAATATGAGCAGAACTACATGTGAGAGAACTGCATTGGTTGTATTAGCAGGACCCTAAGGTGGCACCTGAGATACAGGAGTCAAAGATGACTCCTTTGTTGCCAGATTTTATGGAATGAGGGAATTTTTATACTACTGGTTTAGGGAGGACATACATTTGAGAAATAATTTTTAGGTGAGAATTATTAGATCAGTTTCAGAACATACAGAGCTCCAAATTCCTGTGAAACAAATGAGTGAGATTTCCGGGAACCAGCTAGATTTCTGCTCTTGAGTTTAGGCCAGAATGTAGGGCTAAAAATATAACTCTTAAGTAGTAATTGAAACCATAAATGTGGTTTTGTGTAATCTTATGAATGTGAATGGTTAAAAGAACACAGAACCAATGAAGAAGAGAAAACATGTGAATATTTATGGAATGGGCAGAAAAATGAGCCCACAAGTGAAACCAAGAAGTTTAAAGAAATAGAGTGGAAATAGGAGAAAATCGAATTATAGAATCTAAGAAGATATTTCTTGCTTAAAAAAGAATAGAGTCAACAATGACATGTAAAAAGTTTAAAAAGATAAATTAAAAGGTGACTGTTCATCTGGGAAAAAAACAAGGAATGAATTTGCACTAAAGTGGTAGCAGTAAATGCTTATTCCTCTCTAAAGCAGCTTGATTTTCATAAGTACAGAACTTGAATATAATTAAGAGAATGTGATAGAAAAAAGTTATTTAAAAAAAGGGAGAAACTTTCATTAAAAAGAAATAACCCTCATTGTAAAAAATCAAAAGAGATCAAAGTGTTAAAGTTGTCCACATTATGATTTTACAAGGGGTCTCAACAGAAGGGCAAGGAACAGGAGAGGCACCATAAGAGTGCAGGAGTGATCTAATGACAGACTTTTTTTTTTTTTTAATTTTAATTTTATTTAGTTATTTTTCAAGTACAGTTTTTTGTCTATTTGAAACCTGGTTAGACAGGGAAGAAAGTGAATGTAGAAAAAATCAGTCAGAGTAAAAGGAAATGGAAAAGTCCAGGGCCTGAAGGTTTCCTAAGGACAAAGACTAGTTACACTAATGTTACAAAATTAAAATGATAGATTGTTAGGAAGAGAGAGAGCAATGAACTGAAGTTTAATATTTGATATGTAGTATAGTGCTAGGTATTGATATATTTCAAGATGCAGTCATATGTGTCAAATACTAAATTAAAATAAACATTAGAATTAAAGTCAAAGAATTATCTTGGATTGAGTCATCCACAAAGTCATTAATGTTTGCTTGGAAATTATTAAAATTAAAGCTTAAAGACATTGGACACTAAAAAGGCATTGCTAAATCAGTTTTATGTTGATCAACTAATTCTCTTAGAATTCATCTTATTCTCTTAGAATTCATCTAAAAATATTCACATACAATAGATGGAAATAGCCACATTCATTGAAACAGTAAAAGGGGTGGAAACATGGAGAGGTGCAGAGACATGTAATGATGTGGAGATGCAGAACAGGCAGTCCTGCATGCATGTGTGGTGGATAAAAATCTGGAGGCATATCTCGGGAGTGGGGGATCCCAGCCCTAGACCAGATAATCCAGCCCAGGGTTCCAGTGCCAGGAAGAAAGTCCCCATAACTTCTGGCTATAACAACCAGTGGGGATTGAGGCAGCAAAAGAACCTGTGGGATTCTCAAGGCTCCTCTTAAAGAGCCTGCATAGACCCACTCCCCTGGGATTCAGCACCAGGGCAACAGCTGGAGTAAGGGGAGAAAGTGAAGTGACCAGCAGCAGGTTGAGTGCCAGGAGACAGCTTCCTCCTAGGCAAAACTCCAGAGGTTAAGCAGTGGTGTTGTCCCCTCTCCAAGCCCTCCCCACACAGAGCCACTGAGTAGTTACATGGGTTGCCCCACCCTGGTGATTACCTAAGGCTCCACCCCATCCAAATTACAGAGCACCTTTCTATAATAGGCCATGCTACTAAGATGGGGTTCGAAGCAACTCTACCTGATATACAGGAACAAACACAGGGAGGATGCCAAAATAGAGAGACAAAGAAATATGGCCCAAATAAAAGAACAAAACAAAATTCCCGGGGAAAAATGAGATAAAATTGAGATAAGCAACCTATCAGATGCACAGTTCAAAACACTGGTTTTCAGGATGCTCCAGGAACTCATCAGTTACTTCAACAACATAAAAAAAATTCAGACAGAAATGAAGGTTACATTAAGTGAAATAAAGAAAAATCTACAGGGAATCAACAGTGGAGGGGATGAAGCTGAGAATCAAATCAGTGATTTGGAACAGAAGGAAGAAAAAAGCATGCAATCAGAACAGCAAGGAGAAAAAAAGAACTAAGAAAACCCCATGAATGATGATAGGCTAAAGAAAATCTGGGACATCTTTAAATGTACCAACATCCAAATCATAGGGATGCCAGAGGAAGTGGAATAAAAATAAATTTAAAACTTATTTGAAAAAATAATGAAAGAAAACTTCCCTAATTTGGTAAAGGAAATACTCATACAAGTCCAGGGAGCACAGAGAGTCCCAAACAAGATGGACCCAAACAGAACCACACCAAGACAATAATTAAAAAGCCAAAGGTTCAAGATAAAAAGAATATTAAAAGCAGCAATAGAAAAGCACATAGTTACCTACAAAGGAGTTCCAATAAGACTATCAGCTGATTTCTCAAAAGAAACTTTGCAGGCTAGAAGGGACTGGCAAGAAGTATTTAAAGTGATGAAAGCAAAGACTTACAAACCTAGATTACTCTATCCAGAAAAGCTATCTCTAGAATTGAAGGGCTGACAAAGTGCTTCCAGGCAAGGTAAAAATAAAGGAGTTCATCATCACCAAGCCATTATCATATGAAATTCTAAAGGGAACTATATAAGAAAAAGAAGATTAAAATGATTAACATTAAAATAGCAATAAATTCACAACTATCAATAATTGAATACAAATAATAAACTAAGTAAAGAAACAGAATAGAAATGGAATCATAGATATGGGGAACATTTGGAGAGTTATCAGTTGGGAGGGGGAAGGGAGAGAATGGGAGAAAAGGCGCAGGGATTAAAGGACAAATTGTAGGTACAAAATAGACAGGGGGAGGTTAAGAACAGTATAGGAAATGGAGTAGCCAAGATACTTGTATGAATGACCCATGGACATGAATTAAGGGGGGACTGCTGGAGGGAATGGAAGTACCAGGTAGAGAGGGACAAAGGGGGAAACTGGGACAACTGTAATAGCATAATCAAAAATATTTAAAATAAATCAGCTTTGATGTAGTCTAATTATTAATTTTTTTCACTTATGCTCTTCTTTATGAAACCTAGTCCCCGCCATAATGTTGGAAGTGGTGCCTCTGGGAGGTCATTACGTCCTGAGGATGGAGCCCCATAAATGGGATTAGTACTTTTCTAAGAAGCCAGAGAGCTCACTCACTCCTTCCTTTCACCACGTGAGGCTACAGCTAGAAGTCTATAGCCTACGGCCTGGAAAAGCATCCTCACCAAAACCTGACCGTGCTGACACCATAAACTTGGACTTCCAGCCTCCAGGACAGTAAGACAAGCATTTCAGTTGTTAATAAGCCACCCAATATTTTGTTATAGCAACCCAACTAAGATAACAAGTGATACTGATTTCAAAAATGAGTTTAGTACATTTTATGTCTTCCACTTTCTCCCTCCCACACCATGTTCATGTCTATGAGTTTTTTCTCCTCAATCCCTTTGCCTCCAAACCCCCTCTGCCCTTAAGAGCTAACAGCCTTCTTTATGTCTATGAACCTGTCTCTATTTTGCTTATTAGTTTATTCATTTTCACTCATATTCCATACGAGTGAAATCATATTGTTACTTGTCTTTCTCTGACTGGCTTATTTCACTAGCATATTATTTCCCAGATCCAGTCATGCTACCAACAAAGGGTAAAATTTTTTTTCTTTTTTGATGGCTGAGTAGTATTCCATTGTGAAACCGTACCACAACTGTTTTATCCAATCATCTACTGATGGACACTGTCTGCTTCCAAATCTTGGTTACTGTAAATAACATGGCAGTGAACATAGGGGTGCATATATTCTTTTAAATTAGTGTTTTAGGCTTCTTGAAATAAATTCCCAGAAGTGGAATCACTGGGTCAAAAGGCAGATCCATTTTTAATTTTTTGAGGTATCTCCACACTGCTTGCTATAGTGGCTGAATCTGAGTTCCCACCAACAGTGCACAAAGGTTCCCCTTTCTCCACATTCTTGCCAGCACTTGTTGTTTGTTGATTTATTGATGATAGTCAATTCTGACAGGTGTGAGGTTATCTCATTGTGGTTTTAATATCCATTTCTCTGATGATTAATGATGTTAACTATCTTTTCATTTGTCTTTTGGCTCTGTGTATGTCCTCTTTGAAGAAGTGTCTATTTAGGTGCTTTGTCCATTTTTATGTTTTTTTGTGTTTGTTTTGACTTTTATAAGTTCTTTATAAATTTGTTATTAACCACTTATCAGATGTATTGGTAAATTGTTCTGCCATTCAGTGGGTTGTCTTTTCACATTGCAAATGGTTTCTTTTGCTGTGCAAAACCTTTTTAGTTTGATTTAGCCTCATTTATTTTTTTCTTTTGTTTCCCTTCTTTGGGTAGATATATCAAAAAATGCTGCTATGAGAATAGTCTGAGATTTTACTACCTATGTTTTTTTCCAGGTTTTTATGGTTTCGAGTCTTACAATTTAAGTCTTTAATCCATTTTGAATTTATTTTTGCTTGTGGTGTCTAGTTTCACTTTTTGCATGTATCTAATTTTCTCAACATCATTTGAGAGCCCATTGTATGTTTTTGCCTACTCTGTCAAACATTGATTATAAAGGCGTGGGTTTATTTCTGGGCTCTCTATTCTGTTCCAATGATCTGTGTGTCTGTTTTTATGACAGTGACATGCTGTTTTGATTACTATGGCCTTATAGTATAGTTTGATATTAGGTAGTGATTCCTCAAACTTCATTCTTCTCTCTCAGGATTGCTGTTGCTATGCAGGGCCTCCTGTAGTTCCATATGTATTTTTGAAATATTTGTTCTAGTTCTCTGAAATATGTCATTGGTATCTTGATGGGAATTGCTTTGACTCTATAGATTGTTTTGGTTAGTGTGGACATGTTAATCATGTTAATTTTTCCTATCCATGAATATGGTATATGCTTCCACTTATTTGTATCTTCTATTTTTTCCCTTATTATCTTACAATTTTCCAAGTACAAGTCTTCTACATTCTTTGTTAAATTTATTACCAGGTCTTTTATTCTTTTTGAAGCAGTTGTGAATAGGATTGTTTTCATAATTTCCATTTCTGATAGTTTATTATTAGTGTATAAATATGTACCTGATTTCTGGATATTAACTTTGTATCTGCTATTTACTGAATTCATTTATCAGGTCGAGTAGTTTCTTGGTGGAATCTTTAGGGATTACTTCTTTTTAATAGTCACTTGTAATCTTACATTCAGGTGTCTAGTTTTATTGAGTCTTTTTGCTTTTTGTTTTTTTGGGAACAATTGGCACATACCTTTAGGAGACCATTGACCCTAATTGATTTATGACTGAATAAGTTAAAGTTCCTATCAACTGGAAGTACTGTATAACTGATGAAGGAGTTATTTTGGTTCTTAAACTGAACAGGTAAGTCAACCTTTACAAAATCCCTGACTTTAGTGAAAAAACACATATACACACAAAATACAGCTAATATGTACCGATTTCTTATATGCCAGGAGCAGATTTAAGTCCATTGCTTAATTAATTTACTCTCACCACAATCCAATGAGATAGCTCTTTTTCCTTATTTTCATTTTTGACAGCCGCCCATTTGTTTATTATGTATGTATGAATGTGTATATGTAATGGTGATTTTAGTTGTATAAAATGTAAGAAGTATGAGGGAATATACAGAAAAATGTCTTCCTTCAACCTCTATTTTCCATCTACCCAGTTCCCAAATCCCTTTACCCTTTGATAGTAACCACTGAGCCTAAGTCTTTCTGAGGAAAGACTCTTTAAGAATATTTTCTAATATTTTTGGAAATATGACTGTTTAGAGTTATAACTCTATACAAAATTTATGAAATATGTTTCTTTTGTAAAAGATTATTTATTTTTAGAGAAGGGAAGGGAGGGAGAAAGATAGGGAGAGAAACATTAATGAGTGATTTCTTCTCGAGCGCCCCCTACAGGGGACCTGGCCAGCAACCCAGGCATGTGCCCTGACTCAAATTGGTGACCCTTTGGTTAATAGGCCAGCACTCAATTCACTGAGTCACACCAGCCAGGGCTATTTCTTTTATGTAGTGTTTTCATTGTGTTTTTTTTTAAATAAACTCAACAATGGAGATTATTTTTGCTTTTTAAATTTCCAAGTGGAGGGGACTTTTCTTTCCAATACTGTCAATTTCTAATTTTATTAAATAGTGAGCAAGAAATTAGGGTATTAGGAATACCCTAATAAAAGTGAATTTGGGAGCATGACCGTGAGTAGGCAGATGGTGGCCATAAGAAGCAGTGTATGAGAGGAGAACCAAGAAACTGGAATTAGGTACATTTACACAATGGAATTCTATGCAGCAGAGAGAAAGAAGGAGCTACTACCCTTTGCAACAACATGGATGGAACTGGAAAGCATTATGCTGAGTGAAATAGGCCAGGCGTTGAAAGACAAATACCATATGATCTCACCTTTAACAGGAACCTAAACAACAGAACAAACAAGCAAGCAAACTATAACCAAAGACACTGAAATAGAGAACAGGCTGACTGTGTCCAGAGGGGAGAGGGGAGGGAATTTCAGGGGAAAAGGGAAAGAGTTTATAGGAACAAGTATAAAGGACACATGGACAAAAACTAAGAGGGGTGGAAACGGAAGGGAGGTGGGGAGCACTGGTGGGGAATGGGGTGGGATGGGAGTAAAAGACAGAAAACTGAACTTGAACAATAATTAAATTTTTAAAAAACCGTGGAATTACTTTCTGGAGGGCAGGTCCCCTGTAGCACAGGCTTCCCCTGGTAGGTGAGTGTTCCAGGAACCCGTCTGTATCAGTGTAGCAGCTGGTGGTGTTGTGAGAGGCTGCCTTCTGTTTCAGTGAATTTTTTTTGAAGACTCTTCAAGGCATTTGCCCATTTCATGATGGGTGATTTATGAGCATATGTACCCTTGTTGTGCTGAGTGTTCAGCAGTTTTTGATCAAAACACAGTGTGACCTCTGTGCCCCACCCTCCATATCGACCTGATCTCACCCTAAGGGACTTTTTGTTTCCTTGGATGAAAAAAGGCCTCAGAGGGAAACATTTTGCTGATGTGGAAAAAGTGAAACAAAACAGCAGCAGCACTATAAAGCATCAAAATCAACGGGTTCAAAAACTGTTTTGAGCAGTGGGAAAAAATGTCTCAGTAGGTGTATTGCCTCAAATGGAGAGTACATTGAAGGTGACTGATGTTTAAACATGTAAGAATAAATACATGATGTTTTATAAATAAATTCCAGGGGTTTTCTGGGGTCCTCCTTCATACATTAACTGCATAAACTTCTAAAACTCTTAGAATCTGTAAAAGGCAGGTGTGTGGCTAGTTCTGAAAGATGGTTCTCCCCAAAGCACATCTCTATGTACATCCTTTTGTAGTCCCCTCCCATTAAACCTGACAACGGAATGAGGCAGAGCTGACAGTGCCTGGCCCTCTACTTCTTATGAACGTAAGTCAGGAAGAAGCCTTGCCACAGCCCTGTGGTTGCTCTGGGGGAATCCAGCCATGAAATAAGGAGACCAACTACCTAATAAGAACCTGCTGGGAAGAAGTTGGCCTTACAGAGAGGCCACATGAAGAGAGAGAAACGTCCAGTCCAGCTGGACATCTCAGTTAAGGCCTCAGACATGTGTATAAAGAGACGTCTTTGCGTCCAACTCAGGCCTTCCAGTGACCAGTACCAGTTATCCTCTAATTCTTACTGCATGAGGGAGCCAGGCAGCTGAGCCCAAGCAACTGACAAAACCTCAAGAAATCACTACATTTTTAAGTCATTCACTTTAAAAGTGGTTTGTTGCACAATAATATGTATTAATGGGAACAGCAGAAAATTAAGGAAGGACATAGACAGGAAGGTGATACCTCTCCCCATTACCTAAAAAATTTAAAAGGGAAGTACAACTAGTGGATATTGGCTTCTTCACTTCAGATTAGCTAAACTGACAAGAGGAAGGGGGTATAGAGGAGATTGAGTGGTACAGAACAGTGATGTGGGTGTGGAATTGGTATCATCGTGAATGGGAATGAGAGTTATGTTATGGGTTCAACCCAAATGCAAGAGCTCACCTTCCTCCCATCTACTCTGTGAAGTCAGTTGCTCTGTAGTTATTACACTCACTCCCAAGAGGAAAATCAAGGATCTATGAGTATAAAATAACTCAGTAAGAGAAATGGACAGTGAAACAACTCAAAATGAAGGCAGCATTGGGGACAGAGAGGAAGGCGAGCCTGGGGCTAAACTGACCTTCAGCTGGCTTCAGGAAGGTCAAAGCACCATAATACCGAGGACAGGGTAGAGGGCGGTAGAATCACATAGTACAATACACAAAAGTTTTGCCCCAAAATGGAAGTATATCATAGTCTCTGACATCTATTTTTAAGAAAGCTTTAATTGTATTGGAGGAAAGCATTTTTAATGTTTTAATGCATAACAGCAAATTAACTTCCTTAATAGTTTATATTACCAACAGTTATTATGAGAGTTTTATATTTGATACTTTTACATAGTTAAGTTTGTGCAGTATAATATGCATATTTGGACTTAGCCAAATAAAGTAAGATCTTTTCTGACATTTTCTTAATCAAAATACAGAAATATTGCTGAAGGCTTCTATGATGAGCATTGTTATTTAAGGGTCAATCAAGAAACAAAAAGTGTGAGTTTCAGACATTTAGGTTTGGGTTTAATATAAGGAAGACTATTCCAGTGGTTAAGATCTTTCCTTTGAGCTGCCTCCAGAGAAGATGATTTTCCCATCAAACTGGGTAGTGATGTTAGAAAGGTTATTCTGCCAGGAGAGTTGAATCCCTTAAAAATTCATAAATTTCAACCATAAAATGTCTATGAAATTTAATATAACTATTTCCAGGTATTCTATTTATGAGCCACCTCTACAAAAAATGTCACAGGGATGTGATTTTTCCTATTAGGGGCTCTTGAGGAGGATATGAAGCAATAAATTTACCCAGCCTTGCCCATGGGCCCCAATTTCTCAGTACATGCACAGATCTGCCCTATTCAAGAAGCTCCTTCCAGCTTAAGTGTGTAGGGAGGGGAACCTAGTGCTACCTCCATGACTGTCACTTGTCTAGTGTTTTCTCATGACTGGGGAGACATCTCAGTCACTCCCAGTTTGATTGATACAAGTGTCCCTGGTGCTTCTGGAGGTACCTCTAGCATAGACCCAACCAGCAGGGCAACCAATGCCATTGTCAGAAAACCAAACCCTCTGATGAAAATGCATGTGGTATGCACTCAAGTCATTTGCAGGCACTGGGCACCAATTTGAGTGATGACCTCATGTCTTAGACCCATTCTAGGCAGTTTCCACAGATCAATCGTTCCCAAAGTCTGTGCAAGTTTAGGGAAATACATTCACTTAGTCCAAGATGATAAGATCTCGACAAATGGCGCTAGGCTTACTTGGATCCATTTGCCCTCCTGCCACCCCTATTACGTTATAGAGCCAGTTTCTCTCAATAGAATTAGTGACGTACCTATGCACCAATTCTTTCCTTCTCTCACTTGGGAGGGGGGTGGAACGGTTGGGGTGGGGTCAGTGGTGGTTCTTATTTCTCTGATTTTTTCATTCTTTATTTTGGGTTTATGGCAATTATGTAGATTCCTATTTCACAGGAAAAATAGCAAAATAAAATGGCCAAGTCTATCACTAGAATAACGCTTTTAGATCCGTATGATTTTGCAAATATTTTCCCCTAAAACCTCCCATAGTGCATGGTTTCACATTTCTTTTTAACTATTTTATTTCTAGCATTCTGTGTAAGTTCTACCAACTCAAGAAAATCCCACGTGAATGCGCAATATATGTTCTTCTTAGAGAAAATTTAATGGGAGAAACTATTTACAACTGCAGATCAAATCGAACCAACATTTAAGTGGTACAGGGATCTATGGTTAGGAGAAATGAGCTACTGGAATGTCATTCACTATAACTTGTGGGCAGTGTCTTTAAAAACGCAGATGCATTTTTTAAAATAAGTGTTGAAAGATTACTATTATATTTATTTTGCTAGTGTATTAATTTTGTGTTAGTCTAGCATTAATACTTTTCCTTTTCTTTATTTAAATCCTATACATTGTTCTTCTGTTTTTATCTTTAAGAAATGATCTGAAAGTACTCATATCACTTAATTCAAGTGTATAAAATCATAAACTATACCAGTGGAGTAGAGTTAAAAACCATTTGGTATTTCAAGAGGATAAATTAGAAGTTACATGAGTTCGCTACAGACCCAGAGATGGTTTTACTTTATTTCTCCTTCCACATACAGAATGTCATCATCTCTCCTGCCCCTACTGATGTACTTTGTGCAATATTCTCAGAAGTTTATAATAGAGACAAAATGATTCTCAGAAGTTTATAATAGAGACAAAATGATTTTCTAATCAGTAATAACTGATTAGAACTGGGAATTCAATTTTTTGAAGCAAATTTCAAAGAAATATTGTGTCCCTTTCAAATTAATAAAATTATGTATTTGCTTTAAAATGGCCATTCTCAAAATTCAAAAATTCTAAATGAGTATTCAGAACATGGTACTCCTTAAAAATTAAGGACAAAATTTTACTCCTCAGTTGTACCTTTTGCATTTTAAAGTAGACATTTCTAATGGGAAAAACTGGGATGCATAGGCTACCAGGAAGATCCGCTCTCTCTGTCCTCACACAGGCCAGAGTCCTTCAGACATTTCCAACTTTTTCCTGACGGAGCTGCCTGCCCTACAGCAAACGTTGGCGTGGTCTGTTCCAGCTCCTGGCCAGGTCTCTCTAGAGCTGCTTTCCAAGAATCTTTGGAATTAAAATCATATCTTCCTTGTTTCTTTTTATTCTTTCTTCAGTTAATTATTCTTTTTCTTCTCTGCACATAACTATTGAATATGCTGAAGTCTCAGTGTGCCTTTTAAAAGAAAATTAGAGGAACAAATGAAGGCAAAACTAATTGAAATGAAGGGAAATGCATAGGAAACCAAGAGTGATAGAAAGGAAACTGGGACTCAAATCAAGGGAGTGGACCAGAAGGAAGGAAAAAATGACCAAACAGAAAAGAATGAAGAAACGAGAATTCAAAAAAATGAGGAGAGGCTTAGGAACCTCCAGGACACCTTTAAACATTTCAACGTCCAAATTATAGGGGTACCAGAAGGGGAAAAGGAACATCCACAAGTGGATAACTTATTTGAACAAATAATGAAGGAGAACTTCCCCAATCTGGCAAAGGCAATAGACTTCCAGGAAATCCAGGAAGCTCAGAGAGTCCCAAGGAAGTTGGACCCAAGAAGGGACGCACCAAGGTACATCATAATTACATTAGCCAAGATTAAAATGAAGGAGAGAATCCTAGAAGCAGCAAGAGATAAGGGGATAGTCACCTACAAAGGAGTTCCCATCAGACTGTCAGCAGATTTCTCAAAAGAGACCTTACAGGCAAGAAGGGGCTGGAAAGAAGTATTCCAAGTCATGAAAGAAAAGGACCTACATCCAAGATTGCTCTATCTAGCAAAGCTTTCCTTTAGAGTGGAAGGGCAGATAAAGTGCTTCTCAGATAAGGTCAAATCCAAGTTCATCATCACCAAGCCCTTATAACATTTCATTATATGAAATGTTAAAGAAACTTATTTAAGAAAAAGAAGATAAAAATATGAACAGTGGAAGGATAATAAACTCACAGTTATTAACAAACCACACCTAAAACAAAAGCAAACTAAGCAGACAGCTAGATCAGGAGCAGAACTATAGAAATGGAGATCACATGGAAGGTTAGCAACAGGGGAGTGGGAGAAGGAGAAGGGGGGAGAAGGTACAGAAAATAAGTAGCATAGATGGTAGGTAGAAAATAGACAGGGGACAGGGCAAAAATAGTATGGGAAATGTAGAATCTAAAGAACTTGAGACACGTGGTCATAAACTAAAAGGGGGGAATGGTGGGGGAGGGCTTGTACAGGGTGGAGGGGAAGTAGTGGGGGGAATAGAACTGTAATGGCATAATCAATAAAACATTTTTTAAAAAAGAAAAAAACGTTTTAGTCCCATGTGTCAGGCTATCTTTAAACCTCATGAATTAAAGCTATATGACAGTAACAAATTTCACACTTTTATTAAAGATTTTAAAACAATTATTTCTCTTTAACAGTTTAATTGATCTATAATTGACATATAATAAGCTGTATTTATTTAAAATACGCAATTTAGTAAGTTTAAGTATATGGGTTTACCCATAAAAACCATCATTACAATCTAGATAATGAAAATATCCTTTACCCCCCAAACTTCTTTCACATGTGTTTTTAATCCTTCCCTCCCTCTCCCAGGCAACCATTGATTTACTTCATGTCAAAATAGATTAATTTGTATTTTCTAGAATTTTATATAAATTATATAGTATGTACTGTCTTTTGTCTAGCTATTTTCATGCAATGTAATTATTATGAGATTCATCCACGAAGTAGCATGTTTAAATAGTTCATCTGCCTTACAGTTTAGTATTCAATTGAATGGATATTCCAGGGTTTGTCACTTAGTGATTGACATTTTTTAAGATTTTTAATTTATTTATCTTTAGAGGGGACGGGAAGGAGAGAGGGAGAGAAGCATCAATGTATGGTTGCCTCTCGTGGTTCCCCTGCAGGGAACTAGCCTGCAACCCAGGCATGTGCCCTGACTGGGAATTGAACCTCAATCCTCTGGTTCGCAGGCCCGTGCTCAATCCATTGAGCTACACCAGCCAGGGCTAGTGATTGACATTTGAGTGGTTTTCAATATTGGGCTACTTACAAGTGAAGTTGCTATGAGCATTCATGTACAAACATTTGTATGGACATATGCTTCTGTTTTTTATGGGTAAATACGTAGGAGTGCAATAACTGGATTATATGGTAACAGTATGTTGAGCTTTTTTAACCTTCCAATGGTTTTACAAAGCAGTTTTTGTCATTCTACATCCCCATTAGCAAGTAGTACAGGAGTTCCCCATCATCCACATTATTAGCAACATGTGGTAGGCTGGGACTTTTGTTCAAATTCATGTTAGCCATTCTTAGAGACATGCACTAATATCTCATGGTGGTTTTCATTTGCCTCTCCCTGATGACTAATGACATCAAGCACCTTTCATATTCTGCCTTGACTGACAATGGGACCAGTATGGCTTTGATGTCTTCACAAATATCCAGGGTCTCTAACGCACACACCTGGACTAAGTGAAATCCACAGAACTCATTTAATGGGAAACCCTAGATGTGCATAAATATCCCATCAATCCAGCTGATAAAGGTGAAATAAAACAACATGAAGATGGAAATAGCACTATAGATCGAGAGAAAAGATACAGTGAAAAATTCAAGAAAAAAATCATTCTTTAGATATCATTTACTATAAGGACCAGGAGAATTTCTTTTTGAAAACTACCAGATTCTCAATAGTATTTAAAAGAGGAACAATCAGAGCGAGACAGGAGCAGAAAACCACCTGTCTCTTCTCCTGGTTTTCTGCTCTTGTTCTCCTCTAATCATCCCATTAAATGAGTGACAATTTACTTGTCTCTTTCTCCCTCCAACAGAGTAGGCATGGAGTTGGAAGAGGGAATTTGCTCTCCCCGATTCCCCTGCCCCACTGTCCCCAAGTTAGGCACGTTTTTGATAATTCACTGAAGGCCTTTATGTGCAAATATCAATGATCTGGTAATGTTAGAACTTTGACTCTTACTGGATAGTAGCAATGGAAAAGCCACCCTGACAGTGAGCTAGTGAGCTTGTTGGCTACAGACCAAGTGTGAAGAATGAGGAGAGCTCATCTCAGGAAACTCCAAGAAATTGAACGTGTAGTCTCTCATCTTTACAAGCCCCATCTATCCCATGTTATTTCAAGCATTTACTTCATATACTGGAAGGTATTTTTTTTGTGGTTGTTGTTAGAAGCGTGGAGGGGGAAAACGACTTCAGAAAAACAACATAAATTTCTCCGCTATTATTTCCACATTCCTTGTTGACTCACAAGCCTCTCCTGCAATAAATAATTTACTGCAATAAAAAATTTACTACACTACAACTATCATTAAGGTCACTGAAAGAATAAATCATCACCTTTTACACAGTATGCCTAGCTAACCAACTTTACTACTTGGATTTTATTTGCTGGGTGATGGGACATGCAAGGCAGTTAGAGGAAGCAGGCATTACTGAATGAAAATTAAAACATTCCTGCAGCAAGACACCAGGACGGAACATGACCTTTGGGAAACAAATCAAAGAGTCTCATGAAAGTTGCGCATCAAGCTACATCAGAGTTATTTTCATGGACAAAACCTCCAGTGTGATCTCTGATAGTACATACTCCTGACTCTCAAGGAGAAGAGCAGGGATGTAATGCCAGCTTGTGAACAATCTTCAAAAGCAACATGGACACTTGCACATCATTTTGTGTTCCCAAATACTCAAAAAAAAACCCTGCAAAAAAAACTGTTTAGCCTTGTGTCTTTTATATGTATATAATATATCGGGTCCATTGGAAGAGTTTAGATAAATGTTTAATAACTAATTTAAACAACAATGCAAATAAACCATTATTGAATCATTAAAAGGAAATTATAGATATGTTAAAAACTGCTTTGTGAAACTTACCTCCTTTTTAAAGAATTATTGCTTAAGTGTTAAGATATTGTGTTGTTTTAAAATGCAATAAAAATAATTATTTCAAAACAGTATATCTTGAGAGAAAAATTGTAATTTCTAAGCCTTATGTTATTCATATTTAGAATACAATAAAAGGGAGAACATTGCTTGAACTTGAATGATAATAAAATGTTTTCCTAATCATAACTTTTAATTATTACTCCCTAAACACTTCATTCAAGCTTCCTTTATCATTTGTGACTTTTTAGTTACGTTTTCCAAATATTCATTGATTTAATCAATATTGGCTGTGCTCCTAATATATATTTTAAGGGCTGCACTAGCCACAGCTGGAGGTATAAGATGGCTACGATATCCTTTATTCCTGCCATCGAGGATCAAGTACACATAGCATCTTTGTACCTGTGATTCTAAAGCTAAAAGGAAAGAAAACAACCACTGTGGCTGAGTTTATGAACAGAGGAAGGCAGAGTATTGGCAGGTTCACTGCCATGATGCTACCAAGTCACTGGGACTGTTGCATGGATTGGAGTGAGAAGAATATGGAGTCATGGTGTAAAATCTGATGGGCAGCAGGATGACAACTAGTGGGTGGGGTTAGTCAGTGGAGGGATTGAACAAAAGAGAAAAAGGACTCATGGGCATGGACAACTGTATGGTAATTGCCAGGGGGCAGGGGGTATAATGGGGCTAAAGGGTAAGGCAAAAAATTTACAACAAAGATTAAATTAAAAAATATTTTTAAAAATCTTACGGAAGCCAGGAACTGACAATGACCTCAATTTCACTCATGTCTTCAGGATTTTCCTTTTTTTCCCATTAGAACTGTGTCTTCATGCTCAATATGCAGAATAACATCTATCATTTCATTGGTACAAGGCTTTTGAGATTTCTTCAAAGCAGGTGGGTAGGAAGAATGAGCTGGGACCTTATTTAGATGGACATTAGGACTAAGTTGGACTGGAAAACAATTTAGATCCTAAGACATGACACTGAATTGGAGCAGAAGGGTCAGCACAATGCTCATGGGAGGCAGTGACCAAAGTCACCTTGTGGGAATCAAAGGACAGTGAGTGAAGCGTGACAGTGTGCCCAGTACCTGAGGCAGGCATTGTCCATTCCTGAGCATCCCAGCCTCAGGTGCCGAACCATCTGAGAATCAGGGGAAATTCTCCCTGGACCAAGAGAACAAGGGAGGAACGAGGGAGGGGAGACACATCCCTCAGCATTGAGTTACAGCCAGAAAATGCTCTCCTGGGCTGAATGATGAGGTGGGACTTCAGACTCAGGACCAGTGCAGAATCCCAAACCAGAATCCAAACCTTGAATCCCAAATCAAGCCAATATGTGGGCTAGTGAAGAGGCTTTCAAGTGCGTGAAAGTAGCCTGGAGAGAAGCATAGAGAGGCAAAGGTAAGTGTTGTGGGGCCTGATGTTTATGTAACGTCGAGGCTGCCTTTAAACACACACACAAATATATATATAAATATATACAAAATTATGAATGCAAAAAGTTAGGATTCTTTTCAGAAACTCGAAAGGTGTCCGTGCAAGTTGGACTTCATAGTTTAAACTCATTAGCTTTATAGCTGTACAGATACCAGGAGGTTTGAAAGAAATAATGTGATAACTTTTTTGTTGGCCCTGAAGCACCCATCAGTTTCTATACTAAATTTGTTAACATACATCCTTTCTGCTCTGTCTGAAGGGCATGGGAATCAGGGTGGACCTGACTTTCAACTTCTGTGATCACAGAGGTCAACCATGGCAATGTGGAAAGGCTGGAATCAGAAAAAGTGAAGCAGGCAATTTACACAGGAAACTTTCACTTGCAAAAGTGAAATGAAATTATTGATTTCTCTTGCCAAATTTCAACAGATAACATTGTATATCAGAAAATAGTTACATTAGCATGTATGCATTTTTGAGAATAATTTTTATATGAAGCATATAGAAGTATAAGGGATAAAAACCAAGAGAGTAGTAACGTTCAATAGTTGACAGTATTTTTAAAAAATTTTAAACTTAAAAACATGCGATAGCTACAATGTAGGCAGAAAAGAAAAAGAGTAATTATTGTCAGCCCAGATATATCCATTTTAGTTTTTGTTCATTCTTCACAGGTTTTTTTAAATTAGCATCTTTGCCTACATCATCCTGTGTCCTGTGCACTAGAGGAGAATCTTTCTGAGCGTCACAACACACCTCTGCTACTTATTCACTAACTTCTAAACTGCACCCTCCTTTTTTTGACCCTGGTTCAAGCTACATTTCATGCTTTAACCACCATTTCCACCCCTGCCGCTAATTGTTTAACAGCTAGTGCAGACCTTGATTTCGTTAATGGAGGCGCAATGCCCAGAATACAGGTGTTAATAGCCCCTCTCTACCCTGGACTGGGTAGACCACATGTAGACACTGTGCTCCTTCTCAGAAACACATTTTATAAGGGTCATTGACAAATGGAATTACATTCATTCAAAGGAGGATTATCAGGATGTTGAATGCCAAATGAGGAACATTAAAGAAATGGAGGGTCTTTAACCTTGAGAAGCAAAGCCCTGGAATGAAATGGGGAGACCTGACGGATCCTATCAATTACCTAAAATTTTGTCATGTGGGAGAGGCATTATTAGGCTGGTTCTATCTAGCTCAATCATTAGGCGTAAGTTCCTGGGAATCAAGTTGCTGCTCAATATAAGCGAACTTTTCTAACGAAAAAGGCTGCCTGAAATTTTAATAAGCTCTCTGTTCCCCACCCCTGAGAGTGTTCAAGCAGAGACTGGAGAACCACCCGGCAGATGTGCTTAATTGGGAGAGAAGTCAAATTGGCTGGAGTTCCCAACTCAGATGTCCTCAAAGGCTCAGGCAGGTATGTGAGAGGATGCAGAGCAGTTAATACAGGGGCACAGAACATACGGCAGGCCAGAGAGCGAAGCATCCAACCCCAGCCCCCAGCTGATGGCAGTCCTATTATATTCGAAACATTTAGAATACACATACACACACGTACAGTAAGCAGGCCATATTTGGCCTAGAGACACCAGTCCATGACCTTCAAACTGTGTCATTTCTGAGGTGTCTCTTCAGGTTACAATCCCTGCATTTTAGGACTGTGTTTGGTACTGTGCTCTGGGGATTATATTATTTTTATGTTAATGACCATGAATAACTCCGCCTATTTTAACTTGAACTAAAACTGTATCATTTGTAGGATTTCATTGATATCTAACCTTTTTAGAAAAAAAACTTTATAAATTGGAATATATTTCCATTTTTTCTCATCACCACCCCCAAACTCAAGGTGCATTAATAATGAACAGGTAGGTGTCACCCTGACTGGCATGGCTCAGTTGGTTGAGTCTTCCTGCAAAATGAAAGGGTTTGATTCCCAGTCGGGACCCATGTCTGCGTTGTGCTGGCCTGGTCCCCAGGGTGGGGCACATGTGGCAGGCAACTGGCAGATGTTTCCTGCCCTCCCTTGCTCCCTCTCTGCCCTTTCTCTAAAACTAAGTAAAACCTTTAAAATAAAAGAACAGGTATCCTCATCAGTGGCACTGAATATCATTACAGACGCAGGTAAACAGGGTCCTTGAAAACTGAGAATTTGAATCAGATTTTCCCACTGAATAATCTGTAGGTGTGCACTCTTTTTCAATAGTATTTCACAGTAAGTGCCCTCCCTACCAGTAACTAATATGGAAAAAGGAGATTAAAATGAATACCTGGGATTTCAATAACTGTACTTTTGTCCAGAGAGAGCAGAAAAATCCTTCTCTTTGTTTCAAATAGCTAAACATAAATAAATGTCTACCTTTGACTGTTTAAAAAAAGTTTAACTTTTCTATCTTTAAATTAAATTTATTTGGCACTTCTCACAGGAATAGAACAAAACATCTTCCGATTTGTGTGGAACCGTGAAGAGCCCCAACAGCCAAAGCAATCCTGAGAAAACAGAATAGAGCCAGAGGCGTAGTCCCTGACTCCAAGTGATGCTATAAAACTACAATGATCAAAAAACTGGTGGTGTTGGCAAAAATAGCATGGTATTGGCAGAAACACACACACACACACACACCCCGATGGAATAGAATTGAGAGCCCTAAAATAAACCTGCACATTTACAGGCAGCTAAGTTTTGACAAAGAAGCCAAAAACATAAAATATAGAAAGGAAAGCATCTTCAATAGTATTGGGAAAACTGGAAAGTCACATGCAAAAGAATGAAAATACACTGCTATCTGACACCATACACAAAAATTAACTCAGAATGCATTAAGAATATAAAATCTGAAACAAAATACATGGAAGAAACATAGATACTAAACTTACAGACCTTGGTCTCAGAGGGGCATTGGTGAACTAGACCCCAAAAGCAAGGGAACTAAAACAAATAAAATGAATGGGACCACATCAAACTTCTGCACAGCAACAGAAAACAACAACAACAAAGACAACCAACCAGACGAGAGAAGGTATTTGCTAACAATGGTGCTGATAAGGGGTTAATATCTATGATACATGAAGAAAAGTCAGTTTTGACATATATTTTATAAAATACAGTTCAAATGATAGGTTTTCCATATGTAAGTAGTCAGATCATTGACAATAAACAGAACATCAGGCATTTTACTGTCAGGTTCACAAAATGATTTATGTGGAAAATAACCACAGGTATATAATAATTTGCCTTTTGTCTAATAGACCACTGTGTTGGGTCTCTGAGAGTGAGGTGCCGGGCTGATGCACTGAGATGTGGGACTGGGTGACAGTGGCATTTTGAATTGACGGTTAACTAGTAAAAATAACTAATGGTTGAAGAGGAGGAAAATAACTGGAAATAGGGGTGAGCTTAGAAATTTAGCTTTGGACCTGTTGAGTTTGAAGCTCCTTTGGGATGCTCATGCGTCTAGTCAACAGATGGACATAGACGTTTCTACAACTCAGGGGAAATATCTGCACTAGAGCTTTAAATTTTGAAGTCTAGGTGCCATATAAAGCCAGCAAAGTGGGAAATCCCACACAAGAAGAGCAGATTTAGTGAAGAGAGAATGAAGAGAACCTCTGGGAAGCTGCACCAGTTAGAACGCGGGTGAGTTAAGGGTACCTGAAAAAGAGCAGGAGAGTGGAGTGTGGAGCTAAGGGCTCCAGGAGAGCCGTTGCCTGGAATCCAAGTTTCAAGAAAAAAGAATGTGAGCAATAAAACCAAATGTCATAAAGGAAAAATGTCCTGGGGGGAGAGTAGCCCTGGCGACTTTGGCCAGACAAGTTTTCAGGGCAGTGAAGAGTCTGAATCTTAATTAGAGGTGATTAAGAAGGGGCACACGAGTCTCCAGCCACTCATCGTGAGTTCTTTAGTACTTCTTGTGCCGTCATCTCCTGCAAATATTATATTTTTATTTTGCAAAAGTATACAGTACCTCTTTCAACACTTTTAGGTAATGCCTTATCTTTTTCCTTCTCTGCTTGGGTAGGCTCCTCAAATTTTTATCCTAGCTCACCCCTTCTTCCTCAGCTTCTCCTTACCTTTCTACCTATTTGCTGCTGTTCAACCAGTAGGAAAATGAAGAAGGAAATATAAAAATATTCAAAACAAATACTGAAATAAAATTTGGTGAACCCCTACAACATCCTAAATAGAGAGAGGATTAAATACATTATGGTATATTACAAAGTATGTGGCTATTAAAAATGAATGACATAGAACTGTACTTACAGTTCTATACAGAAGGAACTTAATATGCTGATAAATGTAAAAAGGAAGTTTAGGAATAATGTCATATAATACTATTTTGAAAATATACATAAACATCTACCCAAATTCATTCATCTATACAGTCATGCTTTCATATGTAAACAGCTGGAAAAATATACAGTCTGAACTGCTAATAATTTCTGGCTAGTTGAATGTTTATTGCACAAGTATCATTTCCATTTTACATAATTTTTTCAAAGTATTTTCACATAATTTATGTTTCAGTATTCTGCTTATTTACTCATTACTATGCCGTAACAAATTGAGACTGCTTTCTTTCTTCCATTCCTAGCTCACAAAGCTTTATCAAGTGGGTATTTTATTTGTATTCACATTTCTTTGGCTACTAATTTGACTTTATTATTCCTACAGAAATACATGTATTAGGATATATACACATGAAATATTTTTGTAATAGTTAAAGTTAAAAGAAAATTCCTGATTAGTCAACAATGGAGAGAGTTAAATTATGACAACATGGACACACTGAGGTGTGCAGCTGTCAAAAAGGAGCCTTTTTTGAATTTATGTCTACAGTTTTGTTTGTTTAATAAACTGATATACCCTTTTGCTAATATTTTCTTTTGCATCTCTGTATCTTAGTCATTCGTAAAATTGGTCTGTATAAGTTTTTGTTATTATTATCTTTTATTACTAGATTGTGTTATTAGAATCTAATCTCATCAAAAGTGTAGGCATCCTTTGTCGTTTTCCTGTGATTTTGAATTCCATTACACTATATACAAATTATCTTTTCTTTTAAAATCATGAAAGAATTGGCTGAAAAGCCATTTCATCCTGGGTGTTTTGTGACCCTTAGTTTTAATTGCCTTTTCAATTTGTTCAGTAGTAATGGGGGAAGAAGAGAGGACACTGTAGAAAGTTGAATAGGTTTTGCTTTTGGAGGAAGCTTCATTTAAGTAAAAGCCTTGAGGTGAAAAGAACATTCTGAGATCAAGCAAAGAATGAGGGTGACCTTGCCTCCAGAGAGGAGAGAGCAGTGAATGGACAAAGGGAAAACGGCAGGTACAGCCTCAGCAGAACAGCAGACGCATCCTGGTGCCTAGAGGAAGCTTCAGTTTGGGCAACATCCGAGGTCTCTGGGTAAAAGGCTTGGAGAGCATTAGGTAGTCTCAAAGCTCCCAAATTTAAGACAAAATTACTTTGCTTTGCTAACACTGTCTATGAGAATCCTGCTTATTCAAAAGGTCAAAAAGTAGAGACTTGGCACAAAACTTCATAGTTTGGAAGAACCAGTGACTGGGCCTCAAACTCTCTCCAATTCTGAGGGCCTGTCAAGGGGCCACTCCTTCCAGAAGCCACCTCCACTGACCATGGGGACCTGTCTTTCCTCTTAAGAACAGCTCTTACTAACACATAGTTGCTCAATGGTATTTTTCAACAGATATTTTAAATAATTTTAGTTTTAGAAAATTTGCAGGTGGTTCAGAAAATGCATACACAGCACTCCTATTTTCCCCTAATGTTAATGTTTTGTAATTATTGGCACAAAACTACAATTAAAACTACAGCCTATATTCAGACTTTACCACTTGTTCCATTGATGTTCTGTCTTTCAGGATCAAATGTAGGGTGACATGTTGCATTCAGGCATGTCTTCTTGTTCTCCTCTAATCCGTGATAGTTTCTCAGTTTTCCTTGCTCTTAATAATCTTAAGAGTGTTGAAGAGAATTGGGCAGATATTTTATAGACTGTCCTTCAGTTAGCATTAGTACGTTGCTTTCTCATGATTTGAGTGAAAGCATGCAAAAAATATCACAGAGGTAAGACGGTCTTCTGCTGTGGACTCAGTGTTGTGTCTCTCTAACCCCAAATGCATATGTTGAAGCCCCAATCCCTAGTTTGACCCCATTTGGAGAAGGAGCCTTTAGAAGATAATTATGGCATAAGAGTCAAGCCCTCATGAATGGGGTGAGTGTTCTCATAAGAAGCAACAGGGGTCACAAAAGATTTTCAGAGTAGTGCAACTATTTTTTGCGATACTACAATGGTAGAAACATATTATACATTTGTCTAAATCCATAGAATGCACAACACCAAGAGTTAATCCTACATCAATTATGAACTTTGAGTTCTAATGATGGATCGAAATAGGTTTATTGATTGTTGATAATGAGGGTGGATGTTAATAATGAGGGT
Source organism: Artibeus jamaicensis (assembly GCF_021234435.1). NCBI lineage: Eukaryota > Metazoa > Chordata > Mammalia > Chiroptera > Phyllostomidae > Artibeus > Artibeus jamaicensis. The sequence continues at coordinate 20,287,786 of NW_026521823.1, read as the reverse complement.
GGATATACATACAAGTGTGTTAGGGCTGGGAGCATAGGGGAAATCTGTGCCTTCCTCTAGATTTTGGTCTAAACCTAAAACTACTCTAGAACAGTCTTTAAAAAGAGAAGAGAGATAAGTGCTCTCTCTTCTCCATGTTAAGGTACCATGAGCAAACTGCTCTCCATAAACCATGAAGAGGACCCTCACAAGACACTGAACCTGTAGCACCTTAACCTTGGACTTCCCAGCTTCTAGAACTATGATAAATAAATGTTCATTGTTTAAGCCACCTGGTCTATGGTAATATGTTGTAACAGCCTGAGCTGACTAAGAGACTTTCTCATAAGATACCAGGAGTATATGACATCAGTATAATTGATAAAACTGTATAACTATCACTGATGATGTAAACCTTATCTCTTGGTTAAGGTAGAGATGTACAGGTTGTGTCACCTTAAGTTCACTGTTTTTCTCTTTTCATACTCTTATTATTTATAGGCTACTCACTAAATCCAGCCCACACTCAAGGGGAGAGAAATTAAGCTCCATTTCCACATATTGGAAACTCTGTATGGAGGATTTGTCCCTCTCTCCCATTCATCCATCCAATTAGCTAATTTATATGAGTATCATCTCCTGGATACTTACTTTATTCAATAGGTTACAATCATATACTGTCATTACTTATTTTGTTGCTCAGAATTAAAGTTCTTTTAACAAGTCCCCTGGGTGCATTTGTTAATTGTCCACCCCTCTTCCTCAAACATGAGATAGTCCCAGCTCTCCCCCCACCAGACCATAAACTCCTGGACCCAAACAATGCTGTGTATGTTCTCCTCCATTATATTTCACATAGATCAATGAGTAAATATTTATCAAATACCTGTTGAGAGGTGGTAAGTGTAGAGAGACATGGAGACAGATCTGTCCTTCTACCACAAGGTAAATCTATATGAAAATCATTTTAGCCAGATAATTTTGTGCCCTAATCCTATAGGGCACAGGGTGGGATGGAGAGGTGGGGGCAGAAATGTTAGAGAAATTGAGGTCAAATAAAGCACACTTAAGGAAAAATGAAGACATCTTCAAGACAATTTTCACTTGTAAAGAGCTGTTTATATCAAAGCCTACTTCCCCTTAATATAAACTTTGACTCTCCTCTCTCTGCAATGTCACATCTGTGCTAAGCATTCTGGCCTTTCCTGCAAAACTGCCTATTTACAAAGAAGAGTCACAAATTTTAGAGAATCAAAACCCTAGAGACTAATTTTAAAACAACAAATTTTGTAAAAAAAAAATCAACTAACACCCCACATAAAAAGGAAACACTGTAAGTTTTAATTACCCTAATTAAAAAAAACCCCAACTGTTACTATTGCAATAATCAATTCCAAAGCTGCACATACTAATGAGATAAACAACTACTGTGATACTCGAAAGCTCTTGACCCTAATGTATTAGAGATGTGTGATTCTCTAATTAGGATTCACACCATCACATGCTATTACATTTATCAGCCGAGGACTGCATTTGTAAATTCCTTCTCTGAGCAAAATGCCAAGTGTTCAAAGGCCAAGTCTAAACAGTGAAGATGAAGTAGAATATCAAGTCATTATGGAACAAATTCAGGCAGCGTAGACAATAATCACCGAGGCCAAAGCTTCTTCCTAGGCTCTGGGACAAATAAGCAAACTAAGTATGAAGCCACAGCTCCACATAGAAGCAACGAGTTAAATGTACTTATTAAGGTAAAGTTTAACAAGCTTGATTGCTATTTATTCCAATTAAGAAAATAAAAACTAACTATGTAGAGACAATTATATGATGATTGAATTCAGAAAACAAACTAACTGCGAGAAGGGCATTCCCAAACCCTAATTAGGTTTGCAGTATCGTTGAAAGAAGGTTGGGGGAGGAGTGGACTCATCAGGAGCAGAAGTCTACTTTTCTCCTTGTTTTATATTTGAAGTCATCCGATTGGACAAGCTGCTAGCTCAGGAAGTGCTTAATTTTCTAATGTATCTTGAAACAGGCTGTCTGCACATTGCACACAGTCGAAGCCAGGGTGCGCATGCTGTACACGCACGGTAGCTTCTATAAATACTCTACTCCCTTCATTTACCTCAGGAAACAGCACCTGATCCCCAGTTAACACAATGATTTACACGAAGTGAAGCCCCTATGTCTTTGTTTTCCTGTCACCCATCTGCAGTGGTCCCAGGCAGGGCAGCTTTAAGGAACAGTGGATGAGCACGTCTATTGGAAATGACCACTGCACACACCCACACCCATCACTGTTCTCACCCACAAGTCTGCACATATTCTACACAAAGGGAAATGAAGAAAAGAGAGACTGCAACTTCTTACATTTCCAGCACTAACACTTCTTGCTCCTCACTCTGCAGATATTTCAAAGCACAGCATCACCAGCAGCTGGGAACATGAGAGCAGAGAGCAGAGGCCTTGGTTATGGAGGGAAGCAGGGCCTCTTTGCCTCAGAAAAGCCTCAGGGATGGAAGGGGTGCTGGTCACTGCTGTTTGAGATGCCAATTCGTGACAATGAGCAGTAGAAATAAAATTGTTTGGGGAAGCTAGTCGTGGTGGTGAGGACAACATCAGGAGTGCATCGTGGTCCCCTTCTGTCCCATTTTTGTCATTACTAAAGCTGTCTATTTGAAAGGGTTCTTCAGAGAGATAAAGAAAATCTAATTATGGCCATTTATAACACTGAAATGTTTTCCTCTAAAAGGGCCTTACACAAAATATATTAGGCAAGATTTATTTCATTATCAATTAATGTGAATTAGGCAAGGCTGGTTAAGACAGATTTTGTCCATGTTTTTCTCGTCTTAAGTTAAATTGAATGAAAGCAACTGGGGGAACAGGCGCTAAATCCCTTTTCATATTTCCAATCTTCACCCTGGTATTTCACTGCATCTGGTTATTGTCACTATACATTTATCATGGGTACATAGTTTATCTGGAAATATTTGAGATTTTAATTTAAATGGAAATGAAATTTCATTGAGCATAAAGGCACATGTGGGCTAAAATAAGAAGCATAAACCTTGAAATGGCTAGTGCCTCCTGGCTGTTCTAAATCTGAAAGTCTGAAGATAGTAGGATGACTGTCTTCGAATGGACTCGAGTTCTGTACGAAGAAACGATGGAGCCCGGGCCGGGGGTTCAGTCGTCTGCAGCCTCTTCCCGATACACTAAGGTTGCAGGTTTGATCCCAGTTAGGGCACATAACAAGAAATCAATGTTTCTCTTTTCCTCTCTTCCTCTTTCTCCTTCTTCTCTCTCATTCTAAAATCAGTACATTAATAAAAATAAAAGATAAAAGAAAAGGTAGACAGAAATTTTGAAAGGAGCTTTTTAAAATATTAAGACGTGGCCTTTTTACAACTAGCGAAGCATACTAAGAGGTTCACTGATAAGAGATCAGACAGGGAAGGCTTAGGGTTAATTTAATATGAGATGATTTAATGACAGGAAACCTAAAAAAACAAAAATACGCTTATTTAATGTCTTTGGACATAAACAAATGTGACTGTGATTAAATCCAGGTGGTAACTTGACCAAGCCTGGCCAGGTACTCCCGTCAGGGGGGACATTGCATCACAGCAGCAGCGGGGACAGAAAGATGCGTGAGTGAAAGTGGACAAGGTCCAGCAGGGACAGCAAGCCCATGAAGGGCTCCAGTCAGTGGTGGTGTGAGGTGACAGCCGCCGGCACAGGTATCTTTATTAATTGCCCAAGAGAAACTTAAAGTACAGATTTTTATGGGATTTCTTATTTTTTTAAAACATTGGAAATTATTTCTGCCCCCATAACATTTCTGGCCAACTGAAATAAGGATGGATGAGGCCTTCGGTCTCAGATGTGGAAGGGCTCTGCCGGAGCAAAGTGGAGCTAATCCTGGGTGGGTAGGCAGTGGGTCAAACTGGGGCTGCCACTTACTAGATTCACTGGCGTGGCCAATTCAGAGGGCAGAATCCAACTTGCATGGACACTGCTCTAGCCTGAGTGTTTGTTTTCCTCTCCCCCTAAAAAACCCAGCCATGTTAAAGTCCTAACCCATTGTAATGGTATTTGGAGGTGGGGGCTTTGGGAGATACTGAAGTTTAGATGAGGCCCTGAAGGCAGAGCCAGAGCCCTCATCAGGAACCTGACCATGTCAGCACCTCCATTAGCCTTCCAGTCTCCAGAACTACTGAGTATTTGTTCTGTAAGCCACCCAGTCTATGATATTTTTTGTTATAAAAGCCCAAAGACAGATGCTTAACTTAAAATTACTGAATAACTCTTGATAAAGCTCAGTATCTTTATTGCCAAAATGAATTTTAAACTTCACATTAATATATGTGATGGTAACATAATGTCCTGTTTTTATGAGTTTTTAGGAAGGGACAGAGAAGTCCTTTATGGGGTTTGGCCGCCAGGACTGCCCAAATTGAATGGCAGGCAGAGCCTAAGAGGAACTTGGGCCATGAAGTTGGTCAGCCCACAAACATCACAGATTTCAGCTGAGCCCAGCACAGTTCTTGCTCTGTGTTCCCAGAGATTCCAAGGGGGAGAGGAAGTGGCAACAGGAGGCTCAAGGGTAGGCAGTCAGGCAGCTTATCAGTGTTGCAGACAAGAAAAAGTTAGACCACACACGTCTAGATATCAATACTAGGAAAAATGAAGAGGGAGCAAGGTAAAGCACAGAAGGAGGAAGCTCTGGAGGAAAACTCTTACCACCTCCTGTACACTATGGCATCCCTTAGACAGGTGCCCTCAGCCAGCCTTCTACTGGAAACAGTGAAATCTCAAAGGTAGTCAAAGGGGTCAGACAAGGTTAGACTTGTGAGACCCAGGAAGTCCATGGAAGGATCGCTGTGCACCGCAAATGACACACAAGTATTAAATGCAAGTATAAGACATGGAGCTACTGGAATGCTGCTCTGCATCTGAACAAAGTCTCAGGGAGATGACAGTGATTAGCCTGGAGATGCTCAGAGGTGCTGCACCTGTCATTCTTTTAAAAATTTTAAAAAATTATTTATTGTTATTTAATTCCAGTTGTCCCCATTTCCCCACCATCACTCTCCCCTGCCCTCCCCTCCCCTCCCCTCCTCCCGTATTCAGTCCTCCCCCCACCCCGTTGTCTTTTCCACGGGTCCTTTACACACGTTCCTTGATTTGACCCTTTCCCTTTTCTCCCCCACTAGCCCCCTCCCCCCTGTTACCGTCAGTTTGTTCTATACACCTGCCATTGTAAGCCTTTACAACTGAACACCACTTTCAAGATATAAAGAAAAACATTTTGGCATAATAGTGAAGAGTGGAACCAAGAGTAAAAAAATCACCCTTGCGTGACAATGAGGTAAACCAATAGGAGAATCCCCCAAAGAGTGAGCCCATGACTCTCCCAAGTCCCATACCACTCAGTATATTTTCTTGGAGAGGCCGGTTACACAGGTCTGAGTCAAAGTGAGTGGCACGTGTGATATTCCCCAATGTCACCAAAATCTCGGCACTGTATCATCAGGGAGACAGCGCACTCACATGAAAGGCGTCAAACCACAGTGTAACACTGTGTGCTGCCTGGGACTCGGCCACTCTCTCTTCAGAATCTAAGCTGATTTTCAAGGGATCTGGAGGGAGTCGTGGAATCCAGTTTTTCTTTGTGTGCGCACTCACGAGACCCTCGCATCCTCTACCCCACCCAGCCCCACTTTTTCTGTGCTTCACATTGAACACACACCCCGTCTTGCCAGCATATTCTTTTACTGAAGTCCGACATTTTCCACGATAATGCAGCTCCAGGTAACCTTTTATGTATCAGTGACTTCTACTCAGGTATAAAAGCTCTTTAAAGTTGACTAAAAATTATAGAATTTATGCCCGTGTGAAACATTTCATCTATTATCATTCTCTTCAAAATGACTGAGTGAATTAGAATTCTGGTTATACCTTTAGCACTACTTTAAATATGGGCATATATATAATCTTTTAAAGGTAATTGCAGCTTTCTCTAACCTGAAACTTTTAGCGTAATTATCCTCCCTGCCATCAATTTAACTTCCCTGGTATACCCTTGCTTTATATTATTTGTATTGACTTCAGTCCCTTCAGTTTTACTACATTTTAAGACGCTGTTTGCTTTGTACATCATTCAATGGTACTGCTGAGTTCTTTATGTGTCAGGTATGCGCCAACTCATTCCAGCCGCGTAGGATCTCCTTGGAAGCAGATAGAGGTTACGTTAGTAAGTAAATGAGTAAATAAAGTTTTTAAGGATTTTATTTATTTATTTCTAGAGAGAAGGAAATGGAGGGGAAGGGAGGGAGAAAGAAGAGAGAAACATCAGCGTGTGGTTGCCTCTCACATGGCCCCCAGGCATGTGCCCTGACTGGGAATTGAACTGGTGACCCTTTGGTTCACAGCCCATGCTCAATCCACTGAGCCACATTAGCAAGGGCATAAATAATTTTTTTAAACAAAGATCTTTAGAACCACTATGGGTTGAATTGTATCTGCCTCTCCCTACCCCAAGTTCCTATGTTCAAGTTCTAACCCTTAGTGCCTCAAAATACGACCTTGTTTGGAGATCTTTACAGATGTGGTTAAGTGAAAATGAGGTGATCAGGATGGACTCTGATCCAATATGACTGGTGTCCTCCTAAAACGAGACAACTTGGACAGAGGTGATAGCTGCAGAGGGAATGAAACAAAGGCCAGTGGAAATGCCAACCAAGAACACATCCTAAGTCCCAGGGGAGAGAGGACATGGATCAAAAGACTGGGATTTACAGGCATAGAACCTCGCAAAAGTATCAGGTCAAAGGAGAGTCTCATGTCTGGTGTGCCCAGCAGTGCAGGAGCTGCGGCTTGTCCTAGGAAGCCCAGTACTACTGCATGACACCATCTTTCTGAGCAGCTCATTCATGTCATTCAATTGATTATTTTTTCAGTGTGATAATTAATTTTATGTCCACTTAAATGGGCCACATTGCCCAGAACTTGGGTCAAATGCTGAATGTATCTGTGATGATGTTTTGGGTTTTTTTTTTTGAGGGGGGACTACGATTAAGTCAGTGGACTTTGAGTTAAGCAGATTATCCTCCACTATGTGGTGGGCTTTAGTCAATCGGTTGAAGTTCTTAACAGAACAAAGACTGACCTCCCCAAACAATAGGGAAATTGCCAACAGACTGCCTTTGGACTCAAACCAAAACTCTTCCCTGAGTCCTCAGCTTATGCCATCGGATTTTGGACTAGCCACACCTCAAAATCGTGTTAAGTCAATTCCTTAAAGTAAATCTATTTCCCTCTCCCTCTATACATACACATACATACACACGCACACACACACACACTCTTGGTACTGCTTCTCTGGAGAATCCTGACCAATACATTGAACACCTACTATAAATAATACTTTTTAACATTTTTGATGCTAATAGTAAGCCAGAAAATATATCAGGTACTTAACATGGGTTATTTCACTCCAGACTCATACCATCTTGAGGTGGATACTGCTATTTCCCAAAGTTTACAAATGAGAAAACTGAGGTGCAACATTACATAACTTGCCCGAGTCACTGAGCTAGACTCTGCCATCCCGATGTCGGAATGCATAATGTTAGCACCACGTTACGGTAGCCAAAGCCGGGCACCAAGGTACATGGACAGAACACCTGCCTTCAGTGGGTGTTAGATGTCCTGGTTTGGCCAAAAAGTCTGTACATTTTTTTCATGAAACAAAAGACATTTTTTCATTTTCACCAATAACTTTATTGATGTGGGTATTTTAAATGTGTTGGCTATCTCCCTGGTGGTACATTGATTGTTCTCCATGTCTCGGTTTGATTACTATCAACTTCAACAGGTCTGCCCAACTGTGGAGCACCGCCCAGTGAGAAATGTCCAGCATGAAACTTTGCGAAACCACTTGTGATATTTCAGATCAGTTATAGCACCTTCTCCATACACTGCACAATTTTTCTTGCATTCATTCAGTTGCTTTTTTACCTTACTTGAAATAATAAGGCATGGTATGCTGAAAAATGTTGCTTTCTTTCATCTTCAATATTAAAAAGGCTACACAAAAATTCACCAGTTTTGATATTTTAAACACCTGCTGATATGACAGCTGTCACAATACAATCTAATTGTTTCAAATGACATTAAGGACAACTAAGTGCTAACTAGAGCCATCATACAGAAAAAAATGTAATAAACTTTTTGGCCAGTCTCATATATGGAATAAACCTAATACTATGCTGAGTGTCCCAGAAATTTCTGCTTGACTATTGTAAAGAGTAAAAAATAAAAATAAGTAAAAAATAAATACAATAAAAAACACTAGGCCACCAGGTTGAACAGGAACCAAATTTTGAGGAAGTAAATGCCATAAACCCCTGCATTCGGTATACTAGTTCAATGTCAGAGAAAGGCAGAGCGGTAATGGCCAATGAAGGCAACAGTGGCCACATGGCCACAGTACATTCACATCCTGCAGAGACCAGGTATAAAGTTTTAAAGGGGCATTACATTCTATATAAACGTGGTTTTACCTTGCACCTGGAAATTACTGAACCTTAAAGAATGATGCTCAGATAGTATATTAGTCTCTACAAAGAAAAATGTAGATTTGTGTTTTCAAAGTTTTTCCTCCTGTATAGTTTAAGGTTTATAACTCCTACAGAGATTTGTGTGCATCTCTGAACACAGGCTCATTGCGTGCAGGACAAAACCAAAGCAACGTGTCCTGCAGGCCCCATGTTTTTTCAGGCAAGACCAGGAGTCCACCAGGAGTTGCCCATTAAACGTGTGTCTTTTTACAACCACCTGGATCACTTCCTACTGCTCATAACAGGGTTAGTTACAAATGAGATGTTGAAAGTATAAGGCCTTCTACCTCCACCAAGGTACTTTCTGTTAAGAATATATGAAAGCAAGCAACAGAAAAGAGACATTTCCTGCCAGTTAACAAGATGCTAGTTAAGAGCCCAAGGCAAAGCCCACGGGCCTTAAAGGAGACTTCCATGAACTGCTAGGAAAGGCCTCCCAAGAGGTTACCACAGGGGATGAAGGAGGGAGCAGGTCCACCCTGGGGGGACACTCACCTCTACACCAGGGGGGAGTGCATGGACTAAGAAGACAAATGTGGAACAATTCAAGGAACCTTTTCTCTTATTTTTCATCTGAAATCAGGTCCACCAATGCTACAGCTTTTTCATGGAAAGAAAATCATGGCATCTTATGTTTTCCTCCTTGTTTTCTCATTTGCTTGTTTTTCAAAGCTTTCCCTTCCTTTCCCTTTCATGTCCTGGAGAACTCCATGGGGAGGATCTGATTACAGGCCTGGCATTAGGAATTTTAATAAAAGCACTTATGATGGATGCCTGCTCTCTCCTACACTTCATTTTGGTTCTAAATTACATACACTGCTGTTTTGCTTTGCTGTGCCCAAGGATCAAAATGAAACCAAACTTCCACAAGAATATTAAAGTTGGGCTAATCTTAAAGCCCAAGTAAATTCACTTCCTAGAAATATTCACAACATGCCATTCCCACTTGATTAACAGTTTTTAAAAATCAATTTTGGTTTGAAGCAGCCTGGTGCCTGCAGCTGCTGCTGGAATACGTTGCTTTTGGCTTTGGTACCCAGAATGTCTGCAGATGGAGAAGATGAAAAGAAGCAGAGTGATCTCCCAGTGTCCAGGCGAAAAAAGCCAGAAGTCTTCTACTGCTGCTGCATGTCCCAAGTTCACTCCCCACCTCTTCCCTCTGGACTGATCTCGCTCCTGTGATGCTTCTATGGGCTGTCCTCTGCACATTGTTTCTGCTTGTTTCTCCTTGCACACCAACACACAGGGCTTCAAAGTTGGTTGGAAATGCCAGTGAGTACCGCCTGACACACCAAAAGCAGTAGGGAGCAATGCACACAGTGCCCACAGATTTGAACTGAGGAGAGCTGGGTGAGTTCTACATCATCTACCCTACAAAACCCAGTATCTGTTTTTGCTGTCAACAAGGGGCATGTTTGTATGATCCTTCTACATCCAACACTGTCACAAGCCATTAAGCATTGCTCCAAACTTTCCTGAAAACCTAGGGTTGGCAGTGACTACCCTTAAGATAGTGTAGTAACATAACAGTCTGCTGTTATTTAATCATCCGCCTTGACTCAAGCTGCTCATCAGAACACCCCTTCCAGTCGCTTGCATACTCTCACTGCGAGGAATCTGGTAAATGAAGTGTTCTCCATCTTCGTCACGTAAGTATTTTCAAGCACGCAGACCACACCAACATGGGCAATGTTTTGACACACTTTTGTGAGATACTTGCTCATGTAAAGAACTTAACAGAGAGGCAAAAAAGAGGCGGAGTCATTAGAGCATCCCTTCTTAATTTAGTATTGAATACATTGTATTGCTGTGGAAAGCTGACTGCTATGACAAAGGGCAATTTAGGGAAAATGCACTGAAGATGTTACTAGCAGTGAAGGGTCTTCCAGGTTGGGGGGCAATTTCTTTAGGGACTCTGGCTCTGTCCCCAGACTTCTGGTGGGATAGAAAGTAAGGATGTCGGTCTTCATCTGAGTTGTAAAACCAGATGAAAGGACACAGAAGAGCAATGTTTTACTTAGATTTTTCTCTTCTTCTGGGGAGAATTTACACAATAACATTTCTTCCTTCCCTATTATCTCCTCAAATTTCACATTCCTGGTCTGGCTCACACATCTTCATTTTTCTAGTTTTCTGACACTGTTGGTGAAGCAAAGGCAGTTATTACTATAGTCATTGACTGCTTCAGTGTTATAAGGAACTTGACCTTAGATCCAGATACTTAAAGGAAGTTTTAAGGCACTTTGCCATCAGTGCCTCGAGGGTGGAGGGTTTGAAGTGACCAGTGTTACGAGAGGCAGAAAGGTGAGCAAAATTGGGAAGAACTGCATCTCCCGAAATTGTTATTGGTTTCTTGACATGCTCTTTCCCACTATCAGATACTGGGAACGTAGTCTAATTCAGATTCTCCTACATGCTAAATGAAATGTGTCCTTCTTCCTGTTACCTCCGATTATCACACTCGAGGAGAATGGAGTGGTTTTCATGCCATTCCATCGAGGATTACATATTCAAACTATAAATCATATCATTAGTGATTAAATGGCACTCCACGTTTACAAGCTATTTTAAGGTCATTAATTACATTTTTAGTTCCTGTTTATATTTGCAATTGAGAAATATTAGACCTTCCATTTGGCAAGTAGAAAATCATACTTTTATACAGTAAGTGATTCTAAAGAGCGTCAAGTTCCTCAGTCAGAGAGAGAAAAGGACCCCTTAACTGCTGCTTCCTCATTCTGTCCCCATGTAACTCTGTTCCCCGAGAACGACTGTTCAGTCCCCACCTACGACACAGCTCTAGTCCTTTTATAAATGAGCTGGGCTTGGAAGTAGAGATGTACTTTACATGTATAATGGAAGTAAATTTTTCAAGCTACAAATAAAATTCTGGGGACAGCCTGACATGAACGCATCAGTCCCTGTAAGAGCTCCGGCACGGTGACAATTAGGTCACACTTCTAGTCATCACACATGTCGGTAGATACTCTTCCTTCGGATGGCCACTTGTTCTCATCGTTTACTGAGGTATGTGGAGCTTCTCCTCATGTCATTCTTGTGTGACAAGTTTTAGAAAACTTTCCTGAGGGAGCCGAGTGAGGAAAAAAAACCACAGCCTGTTTGCGCTACAACCTCAACCGCCTTTAACCAGAGTCATCCAGGTTAAAAATACTTGGAGTTAAAAGACCTTTCATAATCAGGGATGGGTAGCCCCAGAGCATAAGGACGTAGAAAAATCAATAAAATGTTTTTCTTGCATTTTAATAAAAAGGAAACCACAGTTAATTTGTTGTGACATGCTTGCTGCATGCCTCTCTGTAAATTTTGGCCAAGCTGCAAAGATTATGCCGGCCTCTCATGAAGCCTAGTGACTTGATTTGCACTCATACAAGACAGTTAGACTGAAGAACAGTTACTTAAAAAGTATGTCAGTGGGGCTCTGGCCAGGTGGCTCAGTTGGTTGGAGTGTCATCCATATACCAAAAGGTTGTGGGTTCAATTCCAGGTTGGCTGTATAAGAGAGGCAACCAACAGATGACAGTTACTCAAACTTTTATATTTGTACAACTGAATACATTAAAAAATGGGCCTTTCTAATCTGTTTTAAGAGCTTCCAAATATAGTGTTTCATTAAGTATAAATCTACTAGTTAAAACTGTTTAAAATATAGCATGTACTGCATTTAACATTAGAAGATATTTACATTTATTGCTCTATTTTCAACAAATGCTTTGAAAAAAACTGAGGATAAGATTGAAAAATATCTTTTATTATTCAGTAGTCAGGCCCACTTAGTTCTATGCATATTATTAGTGCAATAAATTTTTTAGCTGTAATACTCTTAAAATCCAGTGTAAAAAATGTCATCTATAATAAGACCTTAAGTTGCTCTAACATGAATTGAGATTTGGGGGGGGGAGGAGCATTTTTCAATTATATTACTCTGGTTTTAGCTATTTGAGTAGTGTAATAGTGTTTTATAGTAGAAAAGAAAATGATTTTTAAATTAATGCATTTCAGTATTTTTCAATCTCTAGAAATTAAATTTTTACTTCATGTATATTTCATACTACTTAATTATATTAGTTTAAAAATATAAATAAAAATGCATGTGTTTATCTGTATGCATGTATTTATTGTGTTACAAAAATTAACCTGTAGAATATGTAATTATAAAATGTAGTTCACTGGTCTCCATGATAGATGGAAGTGTATGTAAAACAAGATATACGCACTTCAAATGCAGTGCAAGAACATTCAAATGAAAGTTTTATTTCATATTATAAGTAAGTACATTCTAAATCAACACATTTGCTATGTGAATTCAGTAACAAGGTAAGGAGATATATTCACAGGCAAATTATTGCTCCTCCTAATTGAGTCATGCCTGTTGGATGCAAGCTGGTTTTGCTGCTGTAGTTGCCAGGACCCCGCTCGTCTGCCGGTCCAGCCAGAGCACCAGGAAGGCAGTGCACGTCTGAGAAGGATCGTTTCCCGAAGTGAGAAGGTGATCTCTGGAGAGAACAAGACCTTACTTCCTCAAACCCTGTGATAGTTCATGCTTCTGTTTAAATACCAACGCTCTATAAAAATCACAGCCATTTATCTTACAATTTAAGAATTTTTCATAGTTGCCACATAGTTTTACCAGAGGAAAACGTGGTAAGTAAATTTCTTTAGTATTCCCAAATCAGATAATTGAATTCACATCTTTCTCCTTGTCCTATTTTTGGGGGGGTTTCTGATTAAGTACTCTGTACTTCATTTGAGCATCATATCAGGTGCACAAAGTCATCATTTAACTTGGGGAGTGGGGATTATTTGTTTTGCTAACACCTATAAATATATTTTAAAGTTATTGTTAACTATCAATAAGATCAATCACATCAGTTTCAAAGGATTAAAAACTCTACATATAATATATTTAAATGACAGTATAATATTTATTCCCTCTGTAAGGAATTTTTTTGAAAATATGACTTTTCTGATGGTAAATATAATACATATTAAAAATTTAACTATGAAAGAGTAAAATAATAAAATAATGTCAAAACAATCTGACTTCTTATGTGAAATGGGTGGAAACGTAAATCAATAACCACTTGGGAAAACAGTTTGGCATTTTCTATTGGCACTGAAAATACACGTTCATGGAATCTAACGATTGCACTCCAGGCATGCAGCTCCAGCGAAAACCCTTGGACACTGAGCATGGGGCACGCACACTACAGTCTTCTTAGCAACATCCTATACAACAACTTTAAACCGGCAACAAATAAGATGTCCACCAAAAATAGAATAAGTTGTTGAAAGCTCACACATGGAATAATCTACAGCAGCTATTTTCAACTGGTGTGCCACAGTAATTTTAAAATATGCAATACCTGACTATTCAGTCAGGGGCACTGACCTCTTTCCCCTTAGACAGTCAAATAAAAAAACGACAAGAGCCAACAAAACAATAGCCATCTGGTGTGAACGCCCTGTCTTGAAACATAAACCTATGCCATATAATAAACATGTGTCATATAATTAACCAATCAGCATCTGATTGGTTGATTTTTGGTATTGGAAATCCTTACATAGAAGTATAGGCACCTGAGTAGTTAAAGTGTACGATGGAATAAATGTTGAAAATCACTGTTCTACAGCAAAGAAAGCAAATGAACTACGGTTCCACACTATGTGGAATAGTGTATAGAAATGTAAATAAACCACTGTTACATACTGTGTGGAATTCTGCATAAGAATATATGTAATAAAGAAACTAGTGTTACATGCTAAAGGAATCATGGTATAGAAACAAGTGAAAGCTGCATGTCATATAGAATAATATATAGCACTGAAAAGTAAACTCTAGCTGTATGCCATATTTATTTTGAATGGGTGTATATCCACATGGATCTCACAAATATAATGTTGAGAATAGATCCATCACAGAAAAATAAATATTCTAGTTTATGGAGTTCAAAAGAACAAAACTAAATGTGTACAAGTGGGGCAAAAGCACATTTACAGTTGTTCATAAGTAAAGTAATACAATAATTAAAAATAATAAAAATTTTCCCATATTCACAACTTTAAACTTACTTTTGCCCCACCCTGTGTATTTTAATGATAAACACATTGGGTCTAAAGCTGTAAACAAGGAAATCGTTATCCCAAATCTGAACAATCTGATGATCTCTTCTCTTAGCTTGGGCTGAAGTAGCAGCAATACCACAGACTAGTGGCTTACACACCAAACATTTCTCTCAGTTCTGGAAGGTGGGAAGTCCAAGGTCAAGCTGCCAACCTTGAGAGTGCTAGGGTGAATATGGAAATAATTATTTGGGTGAAAAGAAATTAGGAATAGTACTATTTTTTCTATTCTCATTTTAATTTCTAGATTTGTTTTTCCACATAGCTGGTGGGCCTAACCTCCATACAACCATTGAGAAGCTGCAAGCAGCTGAGAGAATAAGCCAGAATTTCTTTCAGTGTGATACGTCTTTCTCCCTCTCTCCCTCCTTTGTATAAGCATTCCGATGCATTATGGTTCCAGAATCCTTGGCTGTGACACCATCAGAATCCAATCTTTGTTCCCAACAAACCAGTCATTTAATCTAGTTTCTATGACATGATTAATCTCATAGGAACCCAGGTATTTTATTTCATCTACTGGTCTTCTAGACTTCTCCTCAGCCTTACTTTAGAAAACAGTGATTTTTAGATGCACTATTTCCTCCTTGAAGAAACATGTGTTTTAATTTACGTATTTACCGCATGCTTCCTTCCAGGACACAATGTACTTAGACTGGGTTCTTACAGAACCCTTGCGATATCAGCAGTGGGTGCTTTGGAATTACCTGGACTCTTCCTCCTTTCACACGGATTTAAAGGCATTATGACAAAATGAGGCAAATGAGAGCCGTGGAGTCAAACCTGGTTTTAAATGCCAATGCTGTGATTTTCCAATTATATAACATTTCTGAAGCTTCTAATCTCTCATCTGCCAAATCAGGACAATAAAACCTATTTCACAGGATGATGATGAGAATTACATGAGGAAAAACAGGAAGCAAAAATCTATCTCGTGCTTCGAAAAATTCCTCAGAGTACTTTGCTCTGGGCCAGAGCAAACCATGGTGCAGCCTGCTGGAGCATAAATTTTATTATAAGATTGAAGAGTGAGGGTAGTTAAAGTAATGTGACTTGTAAATCACGCACAACACTGGGCATGTATTAAAACGGGCATGTATCAGAGTTCCGAATTCACATGGATGTCTAGGCCAAAGCAGAGAACTTCTAAGAAGTCTGACTTCCAGTGGGCTCCCACAAATTTCATGCTGCTCTTCCATGAGCTACATCTTGGTGACAAGTTTTAGAGGCAATGATATATGCATGTCTTGTGCATTGCCATGCACTTAATAGATGCTCGATAGCAGTGAGGATAAAATTGTCTGATCTAAGTAAAGTTCCTTTTTTAGCAGAAATTCCTCATGAAGTTAGCATTGCACATCACACCAACTATAATATACCCACAGGGATGAGCAAGCAATTGTTAATGCAGCAGAGATCAAAGCCCAGCACCTCTGTGAGAGTGCTTGCTCATGAACCTAGTGAACTAGGAAAGGAAGGTGATTTGGGGAGAATTAAGAATTTGGGGAAGAGTTGGTAGCCTGAGGCAAAGCCCATTTGTTCCATGTAGTCATTAGCTTTTTGGAACAGCTACCTACGGTCTCCTCACTAAAATGAGGCAGAGCAGTTCCCCCTTCTCTGTGGGGGGCATGCATCCCAAGGCCCCGGTGGACTCCCGAAACTGTGGGTAGTACCAATCCCCATATGTACTATTTTTTCCCTAGACACATACCTATGTTAAAGTTAATTTATAAATTAAGCACGATAGGAGGCTGATGACAATAACTGATAATAAAATAGAACAGTTATAATAATATACTGTTATAAAAGTTAAGTGAATGTGGTCTCTCTCTCTGATAACCAGGACAGCTGCCGAGTGACTGATGGGAGGGAAGTGTGGACAGCATGGGTGCACTGGACGAAGGGTGATTCATGTTCTGACTGGGGCAGGGTAGGACAGTGCGAGATTTTATCATGCTGCTGAGAACGGCACGCAATTTTAAACTTATGTGTTGTTGATTTCTGGAATTTTTCATTTAGTATTTTGGGACCACAGTTGGCCATGGGTAACAGAAGCTGTGGAAAGCAAACCCCCAGTGGACTATGGATAAGTAATACTACTACTGTTGTACAAGTTGGTGAGAGAGGAAAGAAAGATAGCTCTGCTGATAAACTGTTCACTGGGCAATCTGGTGCTTAAGGAGTAAGAGAAATATACACCCCTCTCTCTTCATCCTTTTCATCACCTCCACAGATTTCACAAATAACCTTAGATTAGTCTTGCAGTTTTAGGACTAGCTGTCGATATCACAATGCTTTTAATCTGAGGATTGGACTTCATTTGAAGGTAATAAAAAATTTAGCTAGGTCATCTCATATTTTTTATTAAATAGAACAAAGTATGTTAATAGACTACAATATAAAGAAAAATACCAGAGAATTTTGTATTTAGTAAAAGTAATCATTGTTTCTACACACTTTTGTTTGCATTATCTGTGAACTGGTTTCATAGGTGTGCACCAGGTTGGTCCCCGTGTAAAATAAATTTTGTACTGGGCATTGCAGTCAAAAAAGCTTGAAAGCCCTTGATGGAAAGTACTATTTGATTTTACAGATAATAAAACTGAAGCACAAGAGTTTATAGGCTTTGCAGAAGCAGACCATGAATTTTTGTTAATGTGAGGCCTCAAGGTAGCACTCAGGCCTCCTGATGCATTCCAAATTTATTTTTCTGTTTTTGCCAAATTTTTCTGCATTGCCAACTGATTAAAAGCCTTGAAAACCTATTCCTTATTTTCTGTAAGGAACAGCCTAATGGTATTGAAATGAGCACTGACATTTCCATGTTAAAGTACCTATATTTTTTTAAAGATTTATTTATCTTCAGAGGGGAAGGGAAGGAGAGAAGGAGGGAAGGAGAGAAATATCAATGTGTGGTTGCCTCCTGTGCATGCCTCACTGGGAACTGGCTTGCAACCCAGGCATGTGCCCTGACTGGGAATCAAACTGCGATACTCTGGTTCACAGGCCCGCGCTCAATCCACTGAGCTACACCAGCCAGGGCCTAAAGTACCTACATTTGTAAAAATGTAAGAGACTATGTTTGACCCCAAAGTCTTTGTCCCGCTTCCTGAAAACAGTGTGGTAGGTGGCTTCTGCATGGCTCCAACCCCCCCCCCCGCCCCAGTATTTTGCACCCTTGTGTGCTCCCCTCCCCTTGAGGGTTAGCTGACCAAGTGACTCACTTCTGGTGCACAGCATGGGACAAAAGAGATGAGACGTTACGCCCAGTGTTAGATTCAGAGAGACTGTATTTCCACCTTGCCCTCTCTTCTGCTCACGCTGATGAAGTCAGCTGTCACCTTGTAAACTGCCGTATGGAGAGGCCCATGGGGGAAGGAACTGAGGGAACCTCTAGAAACCACCTTCCCAACAACCGGCAAAGCCCCCATGTCAACGACAGAAGAAGCTGCATCCTGCTCACCACCAACCAAGTGAGCCAGGAACCTCCTGCCCCGTGAAGCAGACAGAAGTGGGGCCACAGCTGCAGCACGTGCCTTGAGTGCAGCCTTGCAAGAGAGACCTCAGCCAGAGGACGCATCCCAGCTGCCGAAGCATTTGTGGCCCAGAGGAACCGGAGAAAACAAGAGAAGCCAGCTGATGTTCACACTGCCACAGCAGTGACTGCTTCCAAACAGGGATACGGGCTTCCTTTAACATGTTCTTATTCAGGAGCTAACTCACTTCTTCCTTAAATCACCAGAACCTTTTTTTCAGCTTGACAATATATTAAGGCCAGAAACTTATTTTCTTATATTTCTTTTCATGTAAAGTTTTATAAGGGTCAAACATTTTATTCTTCTTCAAATCATTCTCTAATGGGATTCTGTACATAATCTACTCAATAGAAAATTATTTGAAGTGCTTGGGGAACAATGAAAAGGATGTCATGAGGTCATAAAAGAAAAAAAAAACGTTTTTTGAGCAGGATCATTTAATCAGCATCCTAGGCAGAAAATTTAATGTGTAAAGGGTGGGTCACTTTGACATTTGTCAGGAAGAAGTACTCTAAAGCTAAAAAAGAATTTATTTTCATAAATTTTAACATTAAAGTATTTAAACTCTCACATGTCTAGTTCCGGATTCCTTTTTCTCTCTCAAACCTCGTGTCTAAACTGTCTTTGAGTCTAAGACTGCTTCCTTTGTTATAATTATAATGACAATTCTTCTCTCTAGTCTTAATTTCTTGATCTAGAGCAAGGGTGTACAACCAATGGCCCAATGGCCACTTGTAGCCCAGGATGACTATGAATGTGGCCTAACACAAAACTAAGTTTACTCGAAACCTTTTTTTGCTCATCAGTTTTTGTTAGTGTTTTGTGTATTTAATGTGTGGCCCAAGACAACTCATCTTCCAGTGTGGCCCAGAGACGCCAAAAGCTTGAACACCCCGGACTCATTTCCTGCCTCGATGTTTTGAATAATTCTTCACCGGCTCTGGACCTCACCTCTGACCACTAGGATTATCTCACTCTAATCCTTACCCTGAAGCCAAGAGTGACTTTTCTAAAACATAAGTATGATAAGTCATTTCAAAAATTCTTTTGCACTACAGGTGGTGATCTCTTGCTGGGTCAATAAAACATTTTGTGGCTCACAAACAAGCTTTTTTCAATGAACTATAGAAAAGACTAGACAAAAAAAGGGAAGGAAAAAAAGAAAAAGGAAAAGTAAAAGACAGTGCCTTTTTAATGGGGAAGCTGGTTCAGA
Source organism: Artibeus jamaicensis (assembly GCF_021234435.1). NCBI lineage: Eukaryota > Metazoa > Chordata > Mammalia > Chiroptera > Phyllostomidae > Artibeus > Artibeus jamaicensis. The sequence goes on along the minus strand of NW_026521823.1, from coordinate 20,268,290 downwards.
AAACTTATGTTTTGAATACAATTAAACAATTGTTTAATTACAGTTTTGTTTCTTACTGTCAGGGTCAAAGAAGCTTGAAATCTGTGAACCAGATAAATCCAAGGTTTAGCCTGATTTACAAAACCCGTCTCATCTGGCTTCTGCCTGTCTCTCTAGCCAGATTTCTCATCCCTGTGCCTTTGATACTCTAAGAAAGTCTCCCCCACCTTATCTGACAAATTTCTGCTTATCCTTCAAGAGGCAATTCAAACGTTTTCTCCCTACTCAACTTCCTGGCAGGAAGCAACACTTCCTGTTCCAAGCCGTCATCAAATCCATTACAAGACTCTTTATCACATTGTAATCATTTGCTGATACACTTGCTTTTCCAAGGCTTCTAAGAGACAGAATTCTGAGCAAGCATATTATCTGACTTGTACCCAGTGTTCAATAAATGAATATTAAGTGTGTGAATAAATAGAGGTTAAATATTCTTTCTATGTTTACATACCATTATATTGCCTCTTGATTAAATTATTCCTTTGGAACATTTGGCGCTATGTCATAGAATTAGCGATTGCTCACGAATATTATTATCCACCACTAATTATTCAAGTTGCTCTGCTTCTCATGGTATTGCTTCTCCATGGAGGTTAGCATCCCTGCAGCAAATATTTAGGGCTGGTTCTGCATCCAAGTGTCCATGTTCAAAGCCTTATTCCACAATTTCCTCACTGTGACTTCAGGCAAATTGCACAGCCATGCTTTGTATCAGGCACCTGGTCTGATGATACTAATAGTAAGGTTTAAATTACTTTACTATCTATGAAGACCACAGAAGTGGTCCAGCCCATAGTAAGAGGTCAATAAATATTAGCTATAGTTACTGCCCCAGTAAGAAGCCGAAAATCAATGCCTATAATTCAGAGCTTCTGCACTAATGACCTTCAATTTGAAAAGCACTATTTAATTCATCTGCAAACGCCATTTGTTCTGTCCTCAGCTCCATGATACGTACAGCGCACTTTCCGTCTGCAGTCATGTGAGCCTCTTGGGGCATCTCAGATTCAGCTGCTCTGCATGGTAACTACTTACTTCCCTCTTTGAGTTTCCTCCCTGGTTGTTTATCACGGAGTCTACACTTTAAGTTAAATTAGGTCAAATGTGGTTCTCAAATAGTGAGAAAAATATCGAGCCATTTCATTGAATAAGGTAAAAAACAAATTTGAAATCCTCCTCCCTCCCTCTCTCCCTTTTTTTAAGGATTTCACCATTCTGTTTTAGGACTGATAGGTGAGTTGATCACCAGAAGAGCATCACATTTATGAACCTTAGCCTGGGTGATGGTCTATGTAGGTGTGTCACTTGGTATACATTCTGTTCTGGTACTGTTCTGATCACTTCTGCTCGTGAATGTTATACTTCAATATAACCTTTAAAAAAACCAAACACCAAACTTATGTACTCCAAGTAACTAATGCCCTATTAATGTTTGGCTCACGTCAGCTGTTCTGCCTGTGCCGTAATACTTCCAGGGAGACAGCTTATCTCAGTCCTCCTCCTAAGAGCACTATCCCTTGATTAGTCAACCACAATGCTGTCCAAACCAGAAACCACAGAGTAAAAATTGATTCTCCCTCTTCTTGGTTACCATAAATACCCAATCACTCATCCAGTCTTATTAATTCTACTTCTAAGATATCTCTCAAGGCTCATAAAATGCCTTGTCATTCCCAAAGTCAGTACCCTAACCCTGGCTTTCAGCACTTTTTATTTGTATTACTGCAAATGCCTATATTGATTTAATCCTTGGCTCATGGTAGTGTCCAATCCTTCTCCACAAGGCTGCTAGAGTATGCATTCTACACATACCTGATCGTGCAGTTTTTATACCTAAATGCAGTTGATGGTTTTCCATTACCTACAAAATAAAGTATGAACCACTTAAAGGGTTGGCAAGTCTTCCCCAAGTCACTCCATCCTAACTTTTCGAGGTTACCTATAGTCATCACCTACCTATTGTCCACTATGGGTTCTTTTACATGCACATTTCTCAGCAGTTCCCAAGACTCCAAAGTAAGTTTACATTTGTGCATTCTGTTTCTTCACTTCTCCATTTACCAAAATCCTGCTCATCCTTCGTTTCAGTTCAAATGCCGCCCCTGGGGCTCTCCCTTACCTTCCCCGTGTTTCCACAGGCGCATAATTAACCTTTCAAGTGTCCTCATTGCTCTCACACTCCCTCCACACTTTTAGGAGAGCAGTACCATGCAAAATTGTAATTGGTTGTTTACATATTCATTTATGCAAAAAGGTGTTCTGAGCATCAGTTCTATGCCAGCGTCCCTGCTGGTTCCTTGGAATTCAATGATAAGCAGGATGGGTAAGGAGTCTGTTATATTTTGCTTTCTAGACTAAGCTGTTTGAAGTCAGAGAACATATATCTCTGCATCCTCATGTTCAATTACAGTCTAGCATCTAATTAGTAAGTTTTCAATTGAATGTATGCTCTCTCAGGAATAGAGATTTGTACCATTAGTACCTAGAATAGAACCTAGCACATGAATTTTCAATGAATGCAAGCATTAATAAATATTTAATAACTCGACCAGTTAATTTTATTTTCTATCTTAGTATCAGTGACCTAATCCGGATTGTGGATTATTTCCTAAATAATATCAAACAGTGCTTTGCTCAATGAACATAGCTTTCAATAATTTTCAGCCATTGAATTGAATCAAAAAAGTCAATGTTCTAAAAAATTAAAATGAAGACATGAACTATTCAAGTGACACAAGTCTTCCAGAATTGAGAACAGCACTGCTGAGTTACTTCAGTTAAGGGTGGCAAATAAACCTTGATGACCAGGCTTTTCAGTGGGAGCCCCTGACCATTCCTCCCCACCCCAGCATCACTGATGGCTCTGTATTTATAGAGGCAGACCTGTTGAGCTTTTGAACCAATCCATCAGCAGCCTCTGGAGCCTAACATGGCTTGGATGACCTCCTGTTTCTTGTTTGACCACCGGGCCATTGTTTCCACTCTCCTAGGCTATCCCATTAACCTGCTGGCCCAGCTATCAATCGTGACCGAAAGCTTGACTTGAGACATTGACCATCAGGCCTAAAACCCAATTCCTTTCGAACAAAATTCTACAGGTTAACCGCCAACTCTGTGGTTGAATCAGCTCATCTCAGCATCCTGTCCTCCTTTGTCCTAATTTCTATCTAATCTCTGCCAGTGTATATTTCAAAGATCAGATCAGGTTTTATGATTAAAATAAGACAAGTTACACTAAATTAGTCTAGTACGGCCTAACCCCAGCCACTGTCAAATGAAACTGATTATTTTGAAATCAGAAATTCTTCCCAAACCAACCACAGATAAGTGAATGTTGATTACTCTGAGACAATTAGAGTAGTTCTATTCCCACTGGCTGCGAGCTTGCCTATCACACATCCTTAGCCGATAAGACATAAGAGTCAATCCATTGCTGGGCTTCGAGGAAAGTGTCCCTTTAAGGACACTTGAACCTGTGCCTTGCTAAGACTGGAAGTTGTCATAGGTGATATAATACTTGAGGCTCCAACACACATCTTGCCACCATGAACAAAAATCCAAGAGAACATCCAAGATTCTGAGCTGGAATCTCACTGAGTTAGCCAAATCTATAACCCTGTACTTCCAAGCCCTCTTGGAGTTTTCTGATTAGTTTAAGTCAATTTTCATAACATACGCTGTACTCACAGGTAAAGGCATCCTAACCCTTATAATTCAAGTTCCAAAAGAGACCTAAGAGTGAATGAGGGGGGATCCAAAGTTTCCTTCAGAAGTTACAAACACATATGAGGTAAAAACGTGAATTTATCAGTCAAGAGAGTACATTCACGGGTGGGGGATGAGAAGATAAATAGGAAAATGTAAACCACGATGAGGACTTCTGCCCTAGTCCCATCGGGGCAAATAGAAAGGATGTGAAAGGCAACCAAAAGAGAAGTCTGAAATCTGGTAGGAGAACTCGAGCTGGTTTAGGACTCCAGGACGGGAAGAACCACCCGGCAGTCTGGTGTGTCCTTTCCTTCTCCCAACGGGAAAAGGACATCCAGACGCAGCGTGTCTAACGCTGTCCCAGTGCAGGAAGGCCCGTTGCTCTCCTGAACCCATCAGAGGCCCCGTGGAAAACATGGGGTGAACCTGTAACAAGGACCCATCAAGACCGTTCTAACAATTAGTGGCCTGGACAACAAACTGGATGAATTTCCAGGAAAGTATAATCAGTGGGGGGAGTCAATCCCCAAATGTATCAGGATATATATGAGGGGGGACCCAAAAAGTAAAATTTATAAAAAATTGTGTATTTATTCTTACATGTTCAAACTTCAGTCACCTTCAAAGTACTGTCCATTTGATACAATACACCTATCAAGACTTTTTTTCACTGCTCAAAACAGTTTTTGAACTCATCACTTTCAGTGGCGTTTAGTGCTTCTGCTGTTTTTTGTTTCACCTCTTCCATACAGGCAAAAAGTTTCCGTTTGAGGACTTTTTTCATCTGGGGAAACAAAAGTCGCTCAGGGCAAGACTGGGTGAATAGGGAGGGTGAGGCACAGGGGTCATGAGTTCTTGGTCCAAAACTGCTGAGCAATCAGCACAGTGTGGACGGGTGAGCTTGTACATTGCCCATCATGAAATGGGCAAACACTTTGAAAAAGTCTTCAAAAAAATTCCCTGAAGCTGAACACAGCCTCTCACGACAATGCCGCCTGGTACACTGATGCAGACGGGTTCCTAGAACACACACCTAGTGGAGAAGGCCTGAACTCCAAGGGGCCCACCCTCCAGAAGATAATTCCAGAGAGTCCTGCCCCCTCCCCATGCTATAGTCCCATTTATATAACATTTTGAAACAACACTATTTCAGAAATGATTGAACAGCTTAGTGGTTGCCGAGAACTTGGAGGGAAGTGTGTGTAGGAATACTTGTCATGATGGAACTGTTTAGTCTCTTGACAAGGGTGGTGGCTATGTGAACCTATGCCTGTGATAAAATGTATAGAATACATACACACACAAGTATAAGCTAAACTGCAGAAATATGACTAAGACCGTATCTTAGTCATATTATGGTCTGTGCCTGACTGCATCGATTCTAGTATCCTGGCTGTCATGCTATTTTATAATTTTGTAAAATGTCACCATAGCGGTGACCCTGGTAAGTGATACAGGTGATCTTGCTGTATTATTCTTTACAACTTGTACAAAAATCTTAATAAAAGATGCAATTAAAAAAAACATGAGGATCAAACAAAACTGTACTTTGATTTATGACTCTTACTTAAGAGCATCTCAGCCTGGTCAGACTAGTTCTAGAAATACCAGGGAATAGGAACCTCTCTGGGTTCAGGTCTTGGTGGCCCCAGTAAGCCTCTCAACCATCTCCACCCAAGGGCACTTAGGTCCAGTGAACTCTGAGCAACCTATCGTGTCAAACTTTTTTTCTTTTTGCCCATCTGTACTTGCTGTTCTGCTTTTACAGACCAACCCCAGTTCCTAAGGGTGGCAGGCTATACTGACTCAGTATTACATTTGACTAAATCTAGGTATTTCAGTGAACCTAATTTACTCCTGGGAGGGGAGGAAGCCGCAGGGATAAAGGAATAACGAAGGAAGTTTACAGTGAGCATCACAGCTGTGAATAGAACTGTGAAGTGCCGTGCTAATTAGGTGAAAGAGTTGCCAACAAGTCCTTGCAGAGATGATACTGTGTGGATTCTGTCAGCTCTACGCAGCTTGTTCCATGCCTACCAATGTTGTAAAACATTCATCACTTTTCATGTGCAGGTACACTCGTCAAACCTCGTGCAAATCTAAATTAATACTGAGAGTCAAGCACATGGAGACGCGGAGTGAAGCAGGGTGCCTCGCTTTCCTAAATATTTTCCACTGTGGGGCCCTTTCTGTTCCTTTGACGGACTTTCCTCATGCCTCATCAACCGGGAGAGAATTAAGTAGAATGCAGACCAAAAAGCTCAGCGCCAGCATCCTCTGGTGTGCATTCATTTCTCCCTCCTTCCTGGAGGGCTTCAGAGGGGCCGCCCTCCTGCATGTGCAAAGAGGAATCCAGCTCGATAAGGTTCTGTCCTGCCTGGAGTTCACATATTGAACCGCAGTTTGGAGAAAGCTATTCCAAGTCAGTGACACTATAAAAAATTATATAGTACGGGCTAACTCATAATTAGCTAAAATATATTATTTTTTTGGCTCATTATTTGACCTATTTATTTTCCTAAAGTATCTGTTTGCTTATGCAAACTGTAATAAATATAAATGTTTAAACCAATGATCTGGAAAAACAAAACAACTAACTTTTGTCCCCCATCATCTACATAGCTCAGTTTTTCACTTGCTGCCACACAGTGCATGAGCCCAGCAGTGATTGAAAAGACCCCATTGGAAGCAAACCAGCATTTCACCCTGGGCTGTGGTGTGCGGACTATAGACCCAAGCCTTTGACTGGCAGGGGAATACAAAAGGAGGAACTGTTTAATTCTCCTTAAGGTTAGAATTCAGTAAGTCACATTGCCCCAAGGCCCCTAAACCTAAGTCCCTATGGTTATTCAATCTATGACTTTTTGTCAATCTTTTTCTTGATTTATTTCTAAACAACTATTGACATCTAAAAACTGGATTTATGAAAAACCCAAAGGGCATGTTGATATCAATACCTGCTTTAGGTTGTCAATGACAGCCATCTTTATGAATATACCGTATCCATGGCAGAAATTCATTTACAAAGGTTAATAGGGAGGAAAAAAAATCTGAAAATGATGGAATCTACTTATGAATTTAGCTAAAAGATTTGTAAAACTCAGCTACTCTGGTAATTTTCTGTCATTGTATTGTTTATTATAATTTTTTCATTTATTAATATTGCAATATACCACAATTACTTTAGTTTTATCTTCAGTTGAACATTAAGAAAATATGAGTTATATAATTACTCTAGCAATTTTATTTTGATTAGTGAATAAGTTAACATGAGATTGCATTGAGATTTCACACGAGATTTAGTATGTGTACATGAACTTAATTGAATGACTGAAAACAATCCTCAAAACAAAAATAAGGAGGATTTTTCTAAGTATTCTTTTCTTTCTAGAAATAAGTCCTGGGAAGGAAACTTTGCAAATGGTTAGCTTAGGAGATTTAAAAGGGAACATAAGTATGTACGTGTGTGGTTTTCATTTTCCGCTACTGTTCCAGGGTCTCCTGACCAACCCACTCTGAGAACTATGACATCTAGCAGAACAGGTCCGACAGACTAGGAACCAAATTCAAAGCCACAGACCATTTACAGCTGCTCGCCCAGTCACGCCACCTTTCAGAGGAGAGGCTGGCTCCCTGGTACCCAGCTGGTCCAATTCTCCCTCTCCTGCTTACCTCGGCCTCTGTGCATTAGAAAACATTAATGCTTTAATGATGTGATAAAATGAGAAAATATGCATTAAGTTTATTGCTGAGGGAACTTAAATCAGTGTTAAGTGAGCATTACTTTCAAAAGTAATCATCATAACATATGATAAAGTGAGGAAAAGTGAAACAATGTGGACAGGCACAGAGTAAACTGGGTGGGGGGCAACTCTTCTGTCACTGATTCTTTGTCATAAATTATGTTGGGTTCTTCAAATTCTGATTTCTTTATATATGCCTGTATATACTCCTGTAGAAAAATAGGGTTGTTAAATTAATTTAGTATTATAATTATTTCTGTTGGTCCCCGTTCTTTATTTTTTGGGGGGAAATTTCATAGCAAGTGAGTCCTAGATTGAATGTAGCCCGCGACATCACTGAAGGCAAAAATGAGACACTGAAGTCGTCCTACTTTGGGCACTTCATGAGAAGGCAGGGTTCTTTGGAGAAGACGATAATGCTGCAAGGCAGCAGGAAAAGAGGAAGGCCGAATATGAGATGGATTGGCTCCGTAAAACAAGTCGTAAGTACCCATCCACAGGAGCTGAGCAGGGCTGCTGAGGACCGGGCATTGTGGACATCATTCATTTGTGAGGCCACCAGGAGTGAGAGCCAACACAATAGTTTGTAACACACACCATAGCCAGGCTTATATTTCATTTCTGCAAATATAGTGTGTGTAATTTTCTCATGTTTTTTAATCTTGTAGTCTCCTTTAGCTGATGCCTCATTTAACTCATAAATAAAATTGAGAATTGCCTGTTAAATGTTCATAATATTCAATCTTCTAAGAACAAGATGTGTTTTTCTAATTATTTAATAAATGGATGAGTGGTTAAGGTTTTCTTTATGCAGAATTTAAACTCTTCTTGTTCAGATTTTTCTTAGGTGTTTTGGTTGCAAATTTGTATATATGTATTATATCATTTGTATGGGGGTATGTATGTATATTTGCAACTAGCACTATTATTACTGCATTCTCTTGTTGCTTATAGATTTTCAGTTGATGTACTTCAATTATTCAAAAACATGACTTGCACAAAATGATGTTTTTCACTTTCTGACAGTATTACTTATTTCACTCTTGTCCAGTTACATTCATTTATCATTCCAGAGAAATTATAAAATTTTACAAATGATGAAAGCATATTACGCTTGTCGTAATTTCATAGGAATTGTCAGCTATTTTCCATTAGCATAAAGGGTTTTGTTTGATTAATGTATACCTCTAGAAATATAGAGAAGATATGCATAAACCCATGCATACATACATGGGTATATATGTATTTGTGATATGTAATGCACACATATCACAGAGAACTGTTTAAGTACTTCTACAAGTTTTAGGCAGAATAGAAATTATTCCATCAAATACTTTGGGGAGAATCTGTTGAAGTGATGATATGCTTTTACCTGATTAATATGGTGTTTTATATTAGCATAACTTCTAATATTAAAATATCATTGTACTGCTGGTATAAAACCCACTTTTTGGTTCTGCGTTGTTTTTTTTAAAGTATGATGAATTCTATACTTAAGATTATTATGTAGAGCAAGCCATTATTAAAAAAAACAGTACGGAAGTTCCTAAAAATGTATAGAACTACCATATGATCCAGAGTTTCACTTCTGGACAGCTATCCCAAGGAAATGAAATCACTACTTCAGAGCAGTCTCTGCATCCCATGGTCCCTGCAGCATTATTTACTAAGTCAAGATGTGGGAACCGCCTAAGTGTCCATCAATAAATGATAAAGACAGATAAAGACAATGTGGTATATATATAATAGGTTATGATTCAGTCATAAAAAGAAGGAAATCCTGCCATTTGCTATAACATGGATGGACCTTGAGGGCATTATGCTAAGAAAATAAGAGTAAAATGAGATAGAAAAACAAATACCATACCATCTCATTTTATGTGGAATCTGAAACACACACACACAATCCACCAAACTCATAGACACAGAGAACATACTGGTGGTTGCCAGGGGTGGGGCTGGGAGGAGGTGGGGGAACGTAGTTGAAACGCACAAGCTCCCACTAGAACATAAATAAGTCCTGGGGATGTAATATACAGCATGGTGACTATAGTTAACAATGCTGTTCTGTGTATTTAATAGTTACTAAGCAAGTAGATCTTAAAAGCTGTTATCACAAGAATAAAATATTGTAACTATGTGGTGATGGATATTAAGTAAAATGATTATGGTGATCATTTCACAATATATATGCATGTAAATCATGTTACACGGCAATTATGACAATACCATGTTACTGCAATTATATTTGAGTTGGGAAAATAGATTATTCTGTAATTTTAAAGATTTTTTGTGGTGTTGGTGGTAGATGTAGTTGCTATTGTAACTGATGTGTTTACACATGTGTATGTGTGTGTATGTTGGTGAGTACGAGTGTGTTATTTGCAGGTTTAGATTTGAAGGCAATACTGGTCCTGTAAAAATGATGAAGTGGGAGGCCTTTCCCTCACTGTGCTATTCGGAAGGCAGAAGAGTAATGGACTAACCTGTCCCTGGAGGGTACGAATATTTGCCTATGAAATCATCAGGGGCCTGATTGTATCCATTTCTTCCACTATTATGACTCTCTTTAGGCTATTCCTCTCTTCCTGCCCTCAGTTAGACTGAGATACATTTTTATGGATAGTTCAACATTCTGTGAATTCTTTCAAATGTGTTTGTATAGAATTTTGCAGAGTCTACTTTTATGAGTCTCCAGCTTATTTTATAATTCTATTTTCTGGTATTCCATTTTAACTTTTGCTCACATTTTCCTTGACTAGGCCACTTAATGACTTATTTATTTTATTGCATGTGACTATGTATGTTCCCCAAGAGCCAGCTGTTAGACTGGAACACAAAAAAAAACCACCAGAAACATGTTGCCACAAAGCAGATAAAAATTGAGACCAAATAGCTGTGTGAATTATAAAAATAAAAAGTGAAAAAAAAGGAGTTACCTCTATCAAATGAAACTACAGATATAATAACAAGCACTTATAAGGTACTCACCATGTGTTAGGCACTATTCTAAGTGCTTTAAATAAATTAACTTATTTAATTCTCACTACATCCCTATCCAGTGGAACAATTATTACCCCATTTCTAAGCTGGAGAATTGGAGGCACTGAAAAATTACAAGTTCCCATGGATGGTAAGAGGCAATAGTTCAAAGCAGTAATATGAAACCTCGGAAAAGCTGTAACAGGAGACTCATCATTAGCTTTCAGGGAAAAATAAACCCTTCTCAGTTATGGTAACAGACAATTGGTACATTGAAAAGAGATCAAAATGGAACTAGATCCTGTGAAACCACAGTAAAAGTCATCGATTCCTTGGCAGAGAAAGACAAGGGAAATTTTAAAGAAAGTTAAAATTTTGTAGAAAAAGTAACTGACATACAAGTCATATAAAGAACTTCCAATATATGCATTTAGTATCCAAAATAAAAGAATTAAAATACTGTCAGCTTTCCATGCCCACAGGTTTCAGATCCATGATTGAAAGTAGTTTTATAAAATCCCATTTAGGTTCCAAAAGGAAAAACGTAAATTTGCCGCACACCAAGCACAATGCTGAATTCACCTGAGTGAAGTGATGCGTAGGCGTACTCAGCTGTAGTCTGTGTACAAATATAGGTTATTTGCAAATACTATAGCATTTTATTTAAGGAACTTGTGCATCCACATGTTTTGATATCCTAAGGAGGTCCTGGAACCAATTCCCTGCAGATACTGAGGGACAACTATAGATATAATATATAGAGAGATGTAACTTTAAAAACCTTGCTACTGAAAAACATAAATCTGTAAATATATAAAAAGACATTTTCTCAGCAAGAATAACAACTCAATGGCACAATGCATCCTAGTAAAGTTATTGAAATAAGTTAAAGAAAGCAGGCACTTAGACAAAAACATCAAGCTTCATTTAAGGTAAAGAAATCAGGCTAACCTCACTGCATGGCAATATTCAGTGCCAGAAAGCGATGGAAAAATACTCAAGAGTCCTCAAGGGGAAATAGCGTAACTTCTCTCATGTGAAAAATCAGTGCAGTTGAAAATACAGTTCCCATGAACTCTTCTTGAAAAAAACTTTAAAATGTCATTTAACATAGGGGTAGAACACCTATTACAGATGAACCAGCCATGGGTACTGACTTCTCTCAAGTGTTAGACAAAATTAAAATAAATGTCAGGATTGTGGTTATAGTACAGATCATAAATATGATAAACTCAGCCAACTTTGGAGAGAGAAAAGTGAAAGAAGTAGGAGTTAATATAAATATGCAGACAAACTTGATTTTATACTTGGATTCATTAAGAGTTTATCAACCAAATGCAGATGAGTATTTTTAAAGGTATAAAATCTAAGATCAAAGAAATATATCAACTAAAAAGCAAGTGTTGGGAATATGGAGGAGATGAAGTGGCAATACAATAATTCTGTCATTTCTCAAAGTCCATAGGTAGATTATACAGATAAGGGGAATAGAGTATATTTTATGTTATGAACTAAATGTGTCCCCTCCTGAAACTCCTCTGTTGAAATCCTGGTCCTCAGTGTGGTAGTTTTAGGAGGTGCGATCTTTAGAGAGTCACCGGGTCATGAGGGCTCAGTAGTCCTCATGCCTGGGATTGGTGGCCCTGACAAGAAGGGACAGGAACTCTTCCTCCAGCTCTCTCCTTCCACCCTGTGAGGACATAGGAAGAGAACACTTACTAGAGCACACCATGCTGGCACCCTCATCTCCAGAATGGTCAGAAATAGAACTTCCTGTGGATAAGCCACGCAGGTTGTGGTATTTTGCTATAGCAGCCTGAGCTAAGGTATTACACAGGGGTGAGCAAAAGGTAGTTTACAGTGCCATTGTGACATTCAGAGTTAATGAAGCCATTGTAATAATCCTAACCTGCACGTGTTTCTCCATATGAACAACTGTAAGCTATACCTCTTTGAACGTAAGCTTCCACTTTTAGAAATTTGTCATACATTATACCTGACAATGTTATACAGGCATGTTTATTGCTATATCTTTAGTAATAACAAGATTTGAAACAGATTCTAAGTGTTCATTTCGTAAGAGGTATTAAATTCAGGTGTTAAATTCAGGTAACTTCGGTTAGTGAAATGTTCTGTAGTTGTTTAAAAAATCAAATCGATTGTGGAACAATGTCCAAAATAAGTGAAGCATGCAAGCTCTGAACACACAGTGTGTATAGTACACCGACATGTGGGTGAAAACTTTTAAAAAGGAAAACATAGGCACGGGTATGCTTCCATTTGCACATCACACCAAAGAGCAGGAGAACTAGAATAATGTTTATCAAGCAGCCACCAACTGTTTGCTGAAAAATAAAAACACTTCTAGGTGCTCACTGGCTCCAGAAGAACATCATAATGTCTAAAATGTTGCTTTGGTTTGAGCAAAGCTGAATTTATGAGTATCCAGGTATTTAAATGAAATCACATCTCTGATGAAATGCATAAAAGCAAAATGGTGTTATGTAAACAAACTATAATAACATGTGAACCAATAAAAATAGGGAGGACTCCACATCACGCATTCCCAAACTCTAAAACACGCATGGAGGAGAGTGAGGATCTCTGTGCAGAACCCCAGTACAGGCCCAGTCTGGTTTGATGTGTTCACTGTTATCCACTTGCTCATCAGGAGCAGTTGAGTCCCAGCGAAGCCCACAGCAAGAACAAGCTGTAAAAAGCATTCGCTTGTCACTAAGAGAACATGAACAGGTTTAGAACATCTACTGTTCCACACTTCAAGTATTCAAATGACATTGTAGGCAATTATCTAGGGATTTTGCAGGAAGATAACTTTCCCTCTAAATCTTTTCATCCAGGCGTGATACACAAATGAGTAATATATCTTTTCTACAATTAAGGAAACTGTTCCCTTGCTTCATAGTTACTCAGCAACAAATGACATCTACATGATCCTTTAGGAAGAAAAAAAAATCAGCACATATTTATTGCCCAGTAAACTCATAGGAAATGGACATTTCAATCGCTTATTATGGTAGTAAAACAATTGAGGAAATACTTTTTCATCATATTTCTTCTTTATAAACCTCCTTTTATCATTGTTTGAATTCCAGCTCTATTGCCAAGAAGCTGCATTACATTTTGTTACTTTGCCATCTTGCCTAAAAAAAAAAATCTGCCTTGGGAACTGTATTTGAGGTGTCTGAAGGAAAAAAATATATATATATAATCTCCAGAATTATCTTCTGGAGGGTGGACCCCTTGTAGCACATAACTCCCTGGCTAGATAAGTGTGCTAGGAACCCATCTGTATCAGTGCACCAGCTGGTGTTGTTGTGAGAGCCAGGGTTCAGCCTCAGTGAGTTTTTTTGAAGACTCTTTTAACATGTTTGCCCATTTCATAATGGGTGATTTACAAGCTCACCTGCCCACAGCATGCTGAGTGTTCAGCAGTTTTTGACCCAAAGCAGCATGACCTCTGTGCCCCACCCTCCCTATTCACTCATTCTCATCCCTGGTGACTTTGTTTCCCTAGTTGAAAACAATTCTCAAAGGGAAGCCTTTTGTTGATGTGGAAGAAGTGAAACAAAATAGTAGAAGCAGTAAAAGGCATTGATATTGACGAGTTCAAAAACTTTTGAGCAGTGAAAAACAAAGTCTCCCAGGTATATTGTATCAAATGGAGAGGACTTTGAAAGTGACTTAAGTTTAAACATGTAAGAATACATACACAATTTTTATAAATAAACTTTATTTTGGGCCCCTTCTCATATATGTGTGTGTATATATATGTGCGTGTGTATATAATATTCCTTCAGTAATGCTACCACTAAGAAAACACTAGTTCTGATGTTTTTGCTTAAATATAAAATACCTAAAATAAGGTCAAAGACTGCCAGACTGTACATATAATAACCCTTCGGTTGCATTAGAAATCAGTTTGAGAATTTACCATCCAGGGGATGATTTTGAAACTGGGACACATTTCTTCCTTCAGTGAGATTCCAGTCTAATAGAGAAGATAGGTGTTTAAATTTTAAAAGTCTTCTAAATTAAAAAAACAAACATAAAAGTTTTTTTATTCTGTCAGAATAAAAAAAAAGTCTGCGCATGTGCAGAAGGATAAGTGATTCATTCCAACTGGCAGATGGTAAATGCAATCAGAATAGTATTTAGAGAGTCTCAGATGAAGTTCACCAGGAGACCCCCTGGGGAGAGAAGGGGGAAGAAGAGAGTAATTCCAAGCAGTGGGAAGAGCAGACACCGAACCATGAAGTGTGACACATTATTGTGCTTTCAAGAACTATAAATTATTGAGTATTGCCACAAGATAAAATGTTGGGAGTGACGAGTGACAGATCAGGTTGGGGAGTTAGATTTAGGCCAAACTAAGCCAAACCTTAGAATGTCATGGAGAGGAACTTGGAGTTTCTCTTGAAAGAAATGCGGAGTCTGAAAGAGTTTTCAGCAGGGGACTCAGATCAGGGCTGCTACCAAAAAGCAGCAAAGCAGCTGCACCTAAGTAAGGGCCGGATCAGAGGCAGGAAGGCCAATGAGCAGTCACTTTACCCACAGGGGTGTCCAAACTTTCGGCATCTTTGGAAGAAGAAGAGTTGTCTTGGGCCACACTGAAATTCACTATGATACTGAATCACAAACGAGTCTCATAATATTTTTGGTAAACTTAGTCACAAGCCAGTCAGGCTGACTTCCTGCAGGTAACTAATATGAATGAGTGGATTCGCCTGCCTTTTCAGAAATAGTTATACATAAACATGTATATAGTTCCTGCCCCATTTTTTACAGAAGCAGCTGCATATTCAACATGCTGTTTGCATTTGTATTTCTTCACTAAACCTATCTCAGATATTTCTGTATTAGTGCACAAAAAATCCTCAATTTTTTTTTACCAATGCTTACATTTTCCAGTGAATATCTATACCCTAATTCATTTAACCAGTCACCTATTGAAGGATGTTTAGATTGTCTCAGTGCTGTAGTACATATTTTTGCATGTGTTTAATTTTGCACATGAACAATTTATAATATTCTGCTGCTATAGTCTATTGCTGCATAACTAGCTACCTCAAAACTTGGTAGCCTAAACCAAAATTATTATTATATCTCACAATTTTGTGAGTCAAGAATTGGAAAACACTTGGTTGAAAGAGTGTTCTGTTCCATGACACATCGAAAGGGATCATTTTTTCCTTATTCACCTGGTGGGTGGTTTGCTTGAATGGTCCAATGTGGCTCACTCAGACACTAGCACCAAGGATACAACCTACCAGTGTTTAGATGAACAAGTTCTATGAACCTACTGTACAGCATGGTGACTATCCTTAGCAATACTGTATTGCATACTTGAAAGCTAAGAAAAATAGAACTTAAATGTTTGCAATCTAAATATAAAATGATGTGAGGTAATGAGTGTGTTAATTAACCTTACTGTGGTAATCATTTCACAATATGCATGTATATATCAAGTCATATTATATACGCCCTAAACTTAGAAAATGTTATGTGTGAAATAAAGACTGGGGAAAGATGGGAAAAGAAGTATTATGTCCGCCAGTTTCTTGATTAACTTATATCTGCCCTCTCTCACAAACAATACTGACACAGATTTACCTAGACTGACAAAGTGAAAAAAGCAAGAAGTCTCAAATTAGTAAAAACAGAAAAGAAAGGGGGAATAATACAGAATAAAAAACAACCTTACAAGGAAAAAAAACAATTATGGGGAAACAGGAAAAATGAACATCAACAAATTAGATATTCTAGATATAATGGATAAATTCTAAGAAAGATACAAATCCTGAAATTGACTCAAGAACAAACAGAAATCTGCACAGACCTCTAACAAGGAAAGAGACAGAGTTGGCACTCAAAAAATGTCCAACAAAAAAAAGTTCAAGCTTAGCTGGCCTCACTGATAAATTCTACAAAGTGTAAAAAGAGATTGCCACTGATACTGTGAAAATGCCTCTGAACTCGGAAAGAGAAGGGCATACTTCCTAAGTCCTTCTATAAGGCCAGCATTACTCAGACAGCAAACCAAACCAAGACATCACAACAAAACTTCATATTAATACACCTAGTAAGTAGAGGTAAAATCCTCAACAAAGTGCTAGAAGCCAAATCCGGTAGCATCTAAAAAAGAATATTACTCAAGACCAAGTGGGATTTATAGGAATGCTGGCTGGGTCAGCATACAGAAGAAATCAGAATATAGTATATTAGTAGAATAAAGGGGCGGGAGGACACATGCCACCTCAACAGCTGTAGAAAAAGCATTTGACAACATCTAATATATTTTAATGACAGAAAAGACTCACACTACTAATGGGAAGGAACTTCCATCTGATAAAGAGTATCAACAAAAAATTAAAAAATAAACACACATAATGGGTGCACACATACACAGAACTAAAATCACACTGAACAGTAAATGGTTGAAGGCTTTCCCCCTAATATTAACGAAAGGAAGATGCTCACTCTGGTCACTTCCAGTAAACATTGTACTGAAGGGTCTAGCTATGGAATTGGGGAAAAAAAGAAAGACAAAGTAAAAAAGAGGAGGAGGAGGAGAAAGAGAGAAAGAAAGAGAGAGAGAAAGAAGGAAGGAAGGAAGGGAGGGAGGGAGGGAGGACATTCAGAACCGAAAGAAGCAAAACTATGTATTTACAGCTGACATGATCTAATAGATAACTCCAAAGAATTCCCAAAGACATTAATAATGCACTAGAGCTAATAAACAAGTTCCAAAAACTTATACTATACAAGATTAATATACAAAAGCAGTATATTTCTATGAGGATGAATGATCCAAAAATGAAATTTAAGAAAATGAATTTGTTTATGACAGCAGTAAGAGGAATAAAGTACTTAGAGACAGATTTAACAGAACAAAATACACACATTGAAAACAGTGTTGTTGCAAAAAGTTAAGACCAAAACAAATGGGAAGACATCCTATGTCCATGGTTTGGAAGAATAATATCACAAAGATGGCAGCATTCGACATATTGATCTATGGGTCTGAGACAATTTCTACCACAGTTCCTACTGCCTCTCTGCAGAGATGAACAGAATGATTCTAAAATTCATGTGGAATCGCAAGGGAACTAGAATAGTCACAACAATCTTGACATTATAGAACAAAGCTGAAAGACACATACTTGTTAATTTTGAAACCTACTACAAAGCTATAGTAATCACAACCCTGTGGGACTTGCATACAGATAAGTCTCATAGATTAACAGTTAAAATTGAGGACCCAGAAATAAATCCATACATCTATGGTCAATTGATTATGGACAAGGGTGCTAAGACCAGTTACATTATTTTCCTGTTGCTGCTGCATCCAATTATCACAAAACGAGTGGCTTAAAACAACAGACATTTATTTTCTCAACAGTTCTTGGGACCAGAAGTCTGAAGTCAAGGTGTTGACAGCGTCTCACTCCTGTGACAGGATAGTTAAGAAACTGGGAAAATTCCTGGGCAAGTGGAATGGGGAAACCACGACAAGAAAATTAAACAAGGCCAGGCAACTGGAGCAGCTTACAGCCAGCTACTAAATTGCAAGACCTCATTTCCCCTAACCAAGGACACTGGAGAGCAAATGGTTTCTACCCCTCCTCCCCAACCAGAAAATACATCACCCTGGTCTGGGAACTTTCGTCCATACTTCTCCTTGGAGTTGTGAGATACCAGGGCCATTGGGGGAAGGGAAGAGGAGGAGCGACCTAGAATCTGGTTGAAAGCAAAAGACCCCTAGAAAACACAAAATGAATAACTACCCTCCCTCTGTAGGGCTGAAAGAAATCTTTTCATTATCAGTGTCCCTGACCTAAACTCTTTTATTTTGGGAGACAGGAACCTGACGAGTTCTGGGTTGGGTTCCATAACACTCCCTCTGGAGACTGGAAGAGAGAATCTGTTGTTTGACTCTCCCAGTTCCCAGTGGTTCCAGCCTCCTGGGCTTGACGCCACACTCCTCCCATCTCCTCCATCATCTTCACGTCGCCTCTCCTGTGCGTGCCCATGTCTTTCCTTCTGTTTCTCGTGCAGGGTGGGGGCAAAGATGGGTTTACAGTCGTTCATATGGCAAATAATGCAACAACTGATAACACAAGAATAAACTCTTTCACATACAACTGTCAATCTAGTTTTGCCCCATTCTGCATAGGACCCACATAGAAAATACAGGAAAATATCATTTCAGCCTTAATTGCATATTCAAACATTTTTTTTTCTAAATAAGGTAATATTTAGAGGTTCTGTGGATTAAAATATGTACGTCTGTTTTGGGGGCTCACTATTTAATCCTCTACACTACTGAATGGGGAAAGAATCGTCTTTTGTACTGATGGCGCTGGGACAACTTTATATTCATATGTAAAAGACTGAATCTGGTCTCCTACCTTGTACCATATGTGAGGGGGGCCAAGGTGGGGAGCAGAATGGGGGACACCTGTAATAGTGTCAACACTTCTAAAATAAAGTTCAGGGTAATAAAATGGATCAAAGCCATAGATTTCAAAGCTAAAAATATATAACTAAGAATAAAATACAGGCACAAATCTTTGCAACATTCAATCAGTAATTTCTTAGATATGATATCAAAAGCAGAAGCAACCGAAGGAAAAAAATTAGAGAAATTGGACTTCCTCAAAAGGTGAAAATGTTTGCATACTTAAGGACACTAGCAAGAAAGTGAACAGACAAAATCCACACAGGGCTTTAGTTGCAAATTATGTATCTGATAAGGGACTTGTATCCACCATATATGAGCATTTACAATCCACCTTTAAAAAAACAAACCGCCCAATTTTTAGATGGGCAAAACATTTGAATAGCTGTTCCTCAAAAAACAAAAACAAAACACCCCACCAATAACAAATAAGCACATGGACACAGAGGGCCACTATCATTAGGGAAATATAAATGAAACCACAATGAGACACTTTGACAAGCTCTCTGTCAGCTATAACTCTTTGAATGGAGAACTAGCATTGGCAAGAGTGCCAAGAAATTGGAATCTTCAAGAGTTGCTGGTGGGATAGAAAGTCAGAGTTACCTTCTAACATGGTTTGTCAAGTTAGCTAGAGGTGCCAGATAACTTAGGAATTCCACACCTAGGTACATATCAAGAGAATGAAAAGCATATGTCCATATATGCAAAAGAACACATGTTTCTGAATGTTTATAGAAGTGTTATTTGTAGTCAAAATGAGCAAACAACACAGATGTCTGTCAACTAATGAATGGATAAAAAATGTGGCTCATCACATAACGGAAAATCGTTCAACCATAAGAAGAAATAAGGTACCGGCCCAGGCTACGACACGGGTAAACCCAGAAAACCCTATGGTAGATAAAGTAAGCCAGACGCAATGTGGAAGGCCGTTCAAATAGGAAAATCCAGAGACAGAAAGTGGTTGCCAAGGGCAGGGGGATGAATGAAACTGGAAATGACTGTTGAAGGCCATGAGTTTATTTCTGTGCTGATGGAAATGTTCTAGAATTAGGCAGGGTGATAGAAAATTCATAAGGTTGTGATGTCAACACGGGAACTATACACTGTAAAACAGGTAAATGTTATGGTATGTGACTATTTCAAAAGATAATTTTGAAAAACATAAGTGAACTATAACTGCCCACAATATGGACACTATATAAAAATAATGTTGAGTTAAACAATAGAAGTCACAGAAAAATACAAATAATAACTTTCCTTTTTTGTAAAAACCATCTAAAGACCATCTAAAAAGCAAACAAATAATAAAAATAAAATTTAGGAATCTCTTCAGTTGTGGAGATAGCCCAAAGGTATATGTAAATCTAATGGTAATATTTTTATTATTAAGTATGGTGGCTCTATGAATGTTTGCAAGTATGATTCTTACTGAACATATATGCTCTGCTATACTTTGATTATTATATAATAAAATATTTAACTTGTTTGCTTAATTTTAGGTGGCTGGGGAAATGTTAGTATCATTAATAAAAACAATGACATTAAAAGCGGAAGACCTGTCAATTCGTGACATGTGTCACCATTACCTCTTTTAGTCAATCTGCCCACTGGTGATTCTATCTGTAATGATTCCTTCTGAATCACCCATCTGTTGTGCCCGGCCAGCTGAGTCAGGAGCTGGGTTATTTACAGCTCTAGGTCATCAAAATTGAGTCATTCACTCACTTCTGGCAGTTTATTTCAAAGTTATCTTCCACTTCCTCTTACATAATATTAATCTGCCTATTATTTTACCTAGGCTTACATCACTGTTACTGCAGTTTAATATTGAAATTCAAATTCCCCTTAAAAATCAGCATGCCTTGGTGATTCCTTGTTTGTTGAATAAAAACGTTTCAGCTTTCTCAGAAATTTAGCTCCTGGGCTAGAACAACAACATCACTGCTCAGATTTTGAGTCAAACTGGACTTTTTTAGTTCAAGATATAATAGTCTTCTTGAAAAACAAATTTATTGACAAAATAAAGGTTTTGTTTTTTACTGTAAAAGCTTCTCTTTAAAACTTTATAAGGGTGATCTCACAGGAGAATAAGAGGCTACAGGAAGCCTTCCAGGCTACGAGAGGAGCCAAGAATAAAACCAGTAGGTTGAAAGAAAAAAGTTCAGAAATAAATGCGCCAGTACCCAGCACTGGGATCAAATGTCAGCTGTAGAGGTCTACACAAAGACAGGACTTCCGCTGTGTGAGTTTACAGAATCTCTAGAAAAGAATCATAGAACTGGTGAAAATTACCAAATAACTATTTAAAGTCTTTGAAAATTGACCTGAGGGCAGGCAATAAATTGAGGAGCATTTACAAACAAACCACTACAGTTTCAGTAAGAACAGTGGTATCTGTGGCACTTGATCCAGACACTGCTCCCAGTGAGCAGTGAACACACCAATAACAGCAAAAGAAATTGAAGCAGTAATAAAAAAAACTCCCATCACACAAAAGCCCTGAACCAGATGGGTTCACAGGAGAATTCTACAAAGCATTTAAGGAAGAGCTAACCCCTATTCTCCACAGACTATTCCAAAAAATCCAGAAGGATGGAAAACTCCCAAATTCTTTTTATGAAACCAGCATCATCCTAATTCCAAAACCAGATAGAGACACAACAAAGAAAGAGAACTTCAGGCCAATATCGCTGATGAACATAGACGCTAAAATCCTCAACAATATATTGGCAAATTGCATCCAACAATATATCAGAAAGATCATACACCACGACCAAGTGGGATTCATCCCAGGGATGCAAGGTTGGTTCAACATTAGAAAATCAGTAAATGTAATTCATCACATAAAGCAAAGACAAAAACCACATGATCATATCAACAGATGCGGAAAAAGCTTTTGATAAGGTACAACACCCATTTATGATAAAAACACTCAGCAAAGTGGGAATAGAGGGAGCATTCCTCAATATAATAAAGGCCATATATGAGAGACCTACAGCCAATATCATACTCAATGGGCAGAAATTAAAAGCTTTTCCACTAAGATCAGGAACAAGACAAGGATGTCCACTTTCACTACTTCTATTCAATAGAGTATTGGAAGTTTTGGCCACAGCAATCAGGCAAGAAAAGGAAATAAAAGGCATCCAAATAGGAAAGGAGGAAACAAAACAGTCACTATTTGCAGATGATAGTGTACATGGAAAACAGTCACTATTTGCAGATGATAGTGTACATGGAAAATCCTATAGACTCTACCAAAAAAACTGCTCAAACTAATTAATGAATTTGGCAAAACAGCAGGATACAAAGTCAATATCCAGAAATCAAAGGCATTTTTGTATACTAACAATGAATCAGAAGAAGCAGAAATCAAGAAAAAAATCCCATTTGATATAGCAAAAAGAAAAATAAAATATCTGAGAATAAACCTAACCAAGGAGGTAAAAGACCTGTATGCAGAAAACTACACAGCACTGAATAAAGAAATCAAGGAAGACACAAACAAATGGAAACATATACCTTGTTCATGGATTGGAAGAATTAACATCATCAAAATGTCCATACTACCCAAAGCAATATACAGATTCAATGCAATATCTATTAAAGTGCCAATGGCATATTTCACAGACATAGAACAAACACCTCAAAAATTTATATGGAACCATAAACGACCCCGAATAGCAGCTGCTCTTTTGAGAAAGAAGAACAAAGTAGGAGGGATCACAATACCTGATATCAAACTCTATTACAAGGCCATTGTAATCAAAACAGCCTGGTATTGGCATAAAAACAGGCACATAGACCAATGGAACAGAACAGAGAGCCCAGAAATCAACCCAACTTTCTACAGTCAATTAATATTCGACAAAGGGGGCAGTAACATAAAATGGAGTAAAGATAGCCTCTTCAGCAAATGGTGTTGGGAGAACTGGACAGCTATGTGCGAAAAAATGAAACTTGAGCACCAACTTACACCATACACCAAAATTAATTCAAGGTGGATAAAAGACTTAAATATAAGCCATGAAACCATTAAAGTCCTAGAGGAGAACATCAGCAAGAAAATCTCAGATATTTCACACAGCAACATTTTTACGGATATGTCCCCTAGAGCAAGGAATATAAAGGAAAGAATAAACAAATGGGATCTCATCAAAATAAAAAGCTTCTGCAGGGCTAAAGAAAACAGTATTAAATTAAAAAGACAACCAACTGTATGGGAAAACATATTTGCCAACGATACCTCAGACAAAGGTTTAATCTCCAAAATATACAAAGAACTTACACGGCTCCACTCTAAGAAGACATCTAACCCAATTAAAAAAATGGGAAAAGGACTTGAACAGACACTTCTCCAAGGAGGACATACAGAATACCCAGAGACACATGAAGAGATGCTCAATATCACTAGCCATCAGATAGATGCAAATTAAAACCACAATGAGATACCACTTTACACCAGTCAGGATGCCTATCATAAACAAAGCAACAAACAACAAATGTTGGAGAGGTTGTGGGAAAAAAAGGTCCTTAGTTCACTGTTGGTGGGATTGCAGACTGGTACAACCATTATGGAAAACAGTATGGAATTTTCTCAGAAAAATAAAAATGGACCTGCCTTTTGACCCAGCAATTCCACTGCTAGGATTATATCCTAAGAACCCTAAAACATCAATTTCAAAGAACCTATGCACCACAATGTTCATAGCAGCACAATTTACAATAGCCAAGAGTTGGAAGCAACCTAGGTGCCAGTCAGTGAATGAATGGATCCAAAAATTGTGGTACATATACACAATGGAATTCTATGCTGCAGAGAGAAAGAAGGAACTACTACCATTTGCAACAACATGGATGGAACTGGAAAGCATTATGCTGAGTGAAATAGGCCAGGTGTTGAAAGACAAATACCATATGATCTCACCTTTAACAGGAAGCTAAACAACAAAACAAGCAAGCAAGCAGAATAAAAACAAAGACACTGAAATAGAGAACAAGGGGACAGTGACCAGAGGGGAGAAGGAAGGGAATTAAGGGGAAAAAAGGGGAGGGATTTGGAGAAGCAAATATGAAGGACACAGGGATGAGAACTGGGGGGGGGGTGTGGAAATGGGAGAGAGGTGGGGAGCACGGTGTGGGGGGGCTGGGATGGGAGAAATAGATGAAAAAACTGTACTTGAAAAATAACTTAATAAAATTATTGAGAAAAATAAATAAATTAAAAAATAAAAAAATTAAAAAAAATGATAAGTCCCAGGTGAAAATCAGAACTTGGAGGCAATGCACCACATAAAGTATTTAATTTTTATGAAAAAGGAGACATGCAGAGAAACGGGGAGGTACTAGCCATGCATAAGAAAAGACAATCAGGCAATAGATAATAATACTTTTGAGAGGTTCCATATGTTGCATTTAGGAGACAAGTATTTCAAAGAAACTTTTATAAATATGTGCAAAGAACTAAAGGAAATCATGCCTTAAGTTAAAGGAAAGTAAGATTCAAGCACAGAATATTAATGAGGAGCTATGAAGTACAAATTAAAGAGACTGGACTCACAGTAGATTCGACCTGGCAGAAGAAAGAATCGGAGAACTCGAAGTAAAATTCATAGAGATTATCCATTGTGGAGAACAGAAAGGAAAAAGGCAAAAAATGAACATAGCCTCAGAAAACTTTGAGGCATTATTAATAGCAGCAGCATCAGTATAAATGAGGATAACAGGAGAGAAAAGACAAAAAAATTTCAAAGAAAAACTGCTGAAAACTTTTCGAAAATGATAGACATCAATCTACACAGCTAAAGTCAACTAGCTTCAATGGGATATACACAAAGAGAAGGATTAGACAAATAATCAAAATGTTGAAAGTGAAAGACTAAGAAAATCTTGAAATCAGGAGGGAATTGACTCACCACATTCATTGGAGCTAAGTTTAATTTTTACGGTATAAGTTCAAACAACAAAGTTGCTATTATATTGGTTTGACCAAAAAGTCTGTTAGCTTTTTTTCACAAAATAAGACATTTTTTATTTTCCCCAATAACTTTGATTTGGATATTTTGAGTATGTCAGTTATCTTTGTGTGGCATAATGTTGATTGCCATCAATTAATGACTTGATTTGATTAATATCAACTTCAACTGGTCTACCCAACATGGTGCATCATCCAGTGAGGAATCTCAGCTATGAAACTTCCCAAACCACTTTGGGCACATTCGATCAGTCACAGCACCTTCTCCACACACTGCACATTTTTTTTTTTTTGCATTTCAGTTGCAGTTTTACCTTTCTTGAAATAATAAAGCATACTACACTGAAAATGTTGCATATTTATTTCATGTTCAATATTAAAGTGGCTACACAAAAATACACCAACTTTTATTCATTTTTTAAATACACTTCGGTATGACAGCTGTCACAATACAGTCCAACAAAATTGTTTCAAATGATGTTAAAGACAACAAAATGCTACCAGAGCCACCTTATGGGGAAAAAACCAAAGAAACTTTCTGGCTAACTCCATAATTTTAGAAAATCATGTTTCTCAAAGAGTGATCAGACTAAGGGATTGTTCGGACACAGCTGTAGTGTGTTGTTGGGACACATTAAGTCAGCAACTGAAAATTTCTTCTTTAAACTAAACATCACAGCTTAAAGATTTTACAGAAAAGTTTCAACCGAACTCAAAAAATCAGCAGAGCCAACCACATGTACAACTCCTTCAGGAAGAGGAAAGGGAGAGAGCATTCCTCTAACTCATTCTATGAAACTGGTATGACTGCAATGCCTTTTCTAGTTGGAAATGCCCCTTACTTATTTCTTGTGAGTTTGAGAATGAATTAGAGAGCATATAGGTTTAAAATTATCCAGGGTGGGGAGGCCCTCAGTATTGGTCATCGCTATTTTACTAACAGAATCCGGGGCATAGAGAACTAGGCCATGTAGCTAACACTGGCAAAGTTAGAATCTGAGGTCTAGTGATGTTTCTGGAATTCACGCTCACATCACTGCTGAGTACTTAGCATCCACCTTTGCCTAGTGTCAATGTGGCACTAGCTTTGGGGAAGCTAATCTATTCTAATCAGTAGCAATTTCACTGATTACTATTTAAATTTATATTATATCTAAAATTACAGGTTAAATATTTACATATTAAAAACTAAGTTTATTTATTTTGTTACTAAAAGAAGAATTTGCTATTTTAGAGTAAAAATGCTTTAAAATTATAACCAGTCCCATACAATGTGAAAGCATTGTAATATTTTCTTTCCCTATGTTATTTATATGGAGAAGAGATTCTAAAAGAAATTTGAAGTACTGGAATACTGTCTTCAAGACTATCTTTAACCTAAAACTAATTGCTTATAATTACAAGTGCCACAATTCACTATAAATATAGCCTTAAAAATAATTTTAGAGTGTTGTTGGTTACCATCTGACCAAATAATACTCAAGTTAAATGTTCTCCTATTTCAAGAAGAGTGATTTTGGCTACCCTTGGTACTGTTTCAAGTTCTCTTTAAAGCCACTAATTCTTAGAGTATTTGAAAACCCTTCAATTTCTTCTTCTTTGCTGTCCCTACACAAACTTGTTATTGCCACCTAGAGTAGAAACTCTTAGGACTTTGTCACTATAGAAATGACTAATGACAAAAGCTGGCATTTCACTTGCTACCTGAAGAATAATACAAGAGTTTGGGATCTTCAATCATTATTACTGTGCTGGCACAGTGATTTCTACAAGTTCATGGCCCTATACTATCTTCCTCAGATCCTGTTTTAGGACAGGTAGCCTAAAGAGATAAGCCAGACAAAAGACACAAATATCTAGTTATAAGAGAAGTAAAAGGCTACAACATTAAGAAAATTCAGCTCTACCAGTAATCAACTTGAAAGAATGAGACACCATTTTGTGACTATTTAATTTGCAAAGATTTTAAATGATACTACCAATTGCAAAAAGGTAGAACAACATAGAATAAGGTGACAATTGTGCAGTCTGATCACCCTGGGTTTGAATTCTACAGCCATCATTTAACGGTTACTTAAAATCTTGGTTTTAAGTCTTTCCATCTTTCCTTTGGTTTCCTCATCTTTAAAATGGGCTTAATCATGTCTACCTCACTATTGTGAAGATGGTACTAATTACTATTTCTGAATATGTTTATAACACTGCCTGGAACATGTTAATGGCACCATAAATGTTAGTTGTTGGTAAAATAATTCCTGTAAGTTGGCATATGCTTTCTAAGAATCAGTTTGTTCCATACGTACCCAGGACATAAAAAGTACTAACGTTTTTCATCTGGTCATTTTCTTTCTAGGGAAACTATCCCAACAAAACAGTCACTGATTCAAACTTTTATGTACAATAATTTGTTATGAAAGGAAGAGTTCTGATAAATTGAAAGAACTTAAATATCCAACACTTGGAACAAAAGCAATAAAATTATGACATTTATAATGGGCTTTTTCTAACCCAATTAAAATAATCAGAATTGAACTTCTACTACAGACCAAGATAGAAAATAAAGACCTGATTAACCTTCCTGCCTTAAATAACTAGAAAACTAGAAAAATATGTGGAAAATACTTTTCAGATATTGTACACTAGGCACATCAGGACTGAGAATCCTGATATGATGAAAACAAATAAGATGAAATCATGCAGTTGCCCCAGGTTACCTAGAAGCACTTTTCAGGCCATAGTGCCTGAATAGTTTAAAACTCTGCCATACACACACATGGAAATCAATGGGCCTAGAGGAAATCACTGTTAAATTTTTCTAAAGATTTAAGTAATTAAGGAGACCAATTCTGCACAATCTTCAAAAAAAATGGATGGGGGACTTTTCTAACCTATGTTACAGGGCCAGCATCACTCTGCAACCAAAACCAGAAAAAGACAGAAGGAAATTAGAGTGTAATATCACTAAGAGGATTAAGTATAAAAATCCCTTAATAAAATAAAAATGAAATATTAAACATTTAAAAAAGATTGTGTATTATAAGTAGGATTTACCCAGAAAGATCAAGATTGATTTAACTTTTAGAAATATAACAATGTATGTAAGCGTATTAATGAATTTAGTAAAAGAAACTATATGACTATATTGGTTGATGCAGAAAAAATGTTTAGCAAAATTCAACTCCCATTCATGACAAACTCTCAGCATCCCGGGAGAAAGAAACTTCTCCACTATGACAAAAGTCTACATAAAAGCCTATAGCTAATATCATACTCAGTGGTATAAGAATTGTTCTTTCTGAAAATTTAGGATGAGGCAAGTATATCTAAACCCATTCTTTGTACTCAGCATCACACCAGAGATCCTTGCATGGGAAATAAAGCCAAGAGAAGATAAAAGGCAGGAGGCATAAAGGAGCACACTGACTTTATTCAAAGACAGAGTTTCACACAGAAATTCCTAAGGTCTCCACAAAAAAAGATATTAGCTCTAGTAAATGAATGAATCAAGTTTGCAAGATATAAGGTTAATATAAAAGTCAATTGCATTTTATATACTAGCAACAACTGAAAAATTAAGCATTTTAATGTATCATTTATAATATCTAAGGTATAACACTTATAGTTACAGATAAAATACATAGAAAACCTGTGTACAGAATATTATGCCAACAAGTAAAATTAGGGAAGACCTAAGTAAATGGCAAGCCGTATCACGGAATGGATTGCGAAGCTCTGAGCATTCAGATGCTGAGAATCCCCAACGCAATAAGGTGTCAACGAAATACCTCCTTTGTAAAAGTTATTAAGCTAATTTTATAATTTATCTGTAACTGTAAGAACCTAGAATAGCCAAAATAATTTTTAAAAGAATAAAGTTGAAAGACCCATACCATCTAATTTAAGACTTCCAACAAAGCTAATAGAAACCATGACAACGATGTACCGAAACACAAATATCTGTTCACTGATTTTCAGGGAAGATCACAATGCAGTTTAGTGGAGGAAAGACAGTATTTTCAGCAAGTGATACTAGAATAAAGAAATATATACTATGTTAAAAAAAGAAAGAAAACCCTAATATTACGTCACACTGTAATTAAAATGGGTCTTATGAGGTGATGTGTTAGTAGATGATGGAAATCCTTTCACAATGTCATATACAGCAAATCATCATGACCCACATTTTTAAATACCTTACAGTTTTGTGAATGATACTCAATAAAGCTGAAAAAAGTGGATCTAAGTCATAACTATAAGAACTAAAAAAATAAAATGTCCAGGAGAAAATACTTGCAACCTAGAAAAAACTTCCCTAGATAGAACATTTTTAAAAAAGGAAAATCAAAAAAGAAAAAGTTTCCTTAAAATCAAAAGCTTTTGTTCTTTAAAAGTACAAATATAAAAATGAAGAGTCAAGCTACAGACTTGAAAACATTCCCAATACCTACACATAATAAAGGCCTTGTATTCAGAATGAGAGGAATTCTTACAATTCAATTTTTAAAATTTATTTGTTGTTCAAGTACAGTTTTCTATCTTTTACTCTCATCCCAGCCCACCGCCCCCAGTGCTCCCCACCTCCCTCCCATTTCCACCCCCCTTAGTTTTTGTCCATGTGTCCTTTATACTTGTTCCTGTAAACTCTTTCCCTTTTCTCCTGAAATTCCCTCCCCTCTCCCCTCTGGTCCCTGTCAGCCTGTTCTCTATCTCAGTGTCTTTGGTTATGTTTTGCTTGCTTGTTTGTTTTGTTGTTTAGCTTCCTGTTAAATGTGAGATCATATGGTATTTGTCTTTCACCACCTGGTTTATTTCACTCAGAATAATTTTTTAAAGTCCAATAAACACCAGAAAATTTGAATAGGCATCATATATACATATATATATGGCAAGTGCATCCATTACTGTGGGTTGACCTGTATTCCCCCCATTCACATGTTGCAGACATAACCTTCACCACCTCAGGATGTGAATGTAAAGAAACAATTAAGTTAAAATGAGGTCGCTTGGGTGGGCCCTAACCCATGTGACTGTTGTCCATGAGAGAAGAGGAAATTAAGACAGGTGTGCATGGCGGGAAGACCAGGTGAAGATGCGGAGAGAAAATGGCCATCTTTAAGCCAATGAGAGGCCTCAGAAGAAGCTAACCCTGTCAACATCTTGATCTTAGACTTTAAGCCATCAGAATTATGAGAAAATACGTGTATGCTGTTTAAGCCACCTGGTTTGTGGTTACTTTGTTATGGCAAACAAATACAGACATGAATATGTTCAATATCATCAGTTATAATAGTGTCTGGTAGAAGTAACACCTGCTTGAGTATGGTTGGTAGGGTAAAATATGGGTGTAATAATTTATAGTTTTAACTTGAACATTTCACCTAAAATGTCATATGGTGTGCTTGAGTGTGATATTGTTATGTTATAGAATTACATGTTTATGATTCTGTAGTAAAAGATTTTGTAATAAAAAGGGGGTATTATTTATGCTGGACCCTGTACAAATGCAAACTAAAACATACTATGATGGTCAAAATTAAAAAGATCATCAACATCGAATGCTGGCAAAGATGTAGGGCAACTGAAATGTTTGTGCACTGCTGCTGGGGTGGAAAATGGTACAGCCACTTTGGAAAACGTTTGGCAGTTTGTTATAAAGTTAAATATACACTCACCATAAAACCTGCCAATTCTACTCTCAGATATTTATGTAAGAGAAATGAAAACATGTGTTCACTGAAAGAGCTATACTCAACTATTCATAGCAGATTAATGACAACAGCACCCAAATGAAAATAACAAAAATGTTCAACTGATAAATAGACAATTCTTTATCTATATAGTGAATCAGCAATTAAGAAGGAAAACAGCCCTGATACATACGGTATTTTGAATGAGTCCCCAAACCATTATCTTAAGTGGAAGATGTCAGGCTAAGGTTATACACTGTATTTTTTCATTTATATGAAATTCCAGAAAGTGCAAAACTATTGTCACAGAAAGCAGATCAGCAGTTGCTAGGAACCAGGATCAGGGATGAGACTGATGCAAAAGGCCACAAGGGAACCCTTTGGCTTGATTCGAATGTTCTATTAAGTGATTTTTGACAGCAATTCTATGACAGTATACACTTGTCAAAACAAACTGCGCCCTTTGTTGATGAGTTTTTATATGTAAATTATTCTCAGTAAAGAGGATCTTAAAAAATTAGGCTATACAAAGTGTTTTAATCTCATGGGAAAAATTACATGATGGTAAGAAGAGAAAGCAAAATATTAACTACATAAACACAATGACAATAATAAATTATAAAATATGAACTACACTTTCCTCTTAGTGTTGGAATTATTGGTCATTTTATTTGAGTACTTCTTTTGGTAATTTCCACATTTTCCTAGTAGGTATGTAGCTCCTTATTCAAAGGGAAAAAAAACCAATATATTTGTCCCTTTTTTTACTTTCAAGAGCCAGCTAAATAGAGTGATGGCAGTATGGACAAAAACACCAGATATCACAAGGTCCAGAATAAACATGCAGCTGAATCTCACGCGTTGGTCCAGGATCCTGGACTGAAAGTAAAAGGCTGTCAAAGTCCTAGGTATTGACAGAGCTGCTCTCTGTCTAAGCAGCACTCCCCTTTACCACTCTGTATATATTCTCTCTAGCCCAAGGCTTTTGCCAACCCTTGGCCTCTGTGTCTCCTTGATATCTTAATGCAGTCATCTGTGTACTCCTCAAATCTCAAGATAATTTCTTGAGAGCAAAAATCAGACAGTCCCAGCTGATTATCACTTCTGGTGATTCCAAACTACCACTAAAAGGTACTGCTACTCCTCTCTGAGAGGTGGAGACTGACTCCTCCCTCTAGAATGTGGCTGTAATTAGCAACTTGCATCTAACAAATAGAACACGGCAGAAGCGATAACGTGCGCTTCTGAGACCAGATCTTAAAAGGCATTGTGGCTTTCTCCTTGTTGTACTTCTCTTGGATCACTTGCTTTGAGGGGAGGAAGCCAGTCACCACATCACCCAAGCGGCTCTGTCCAGAGGCCCACGTTAGAACGAAAGCCACCTGCCAAAAACCAGGGAGGGGCAGAAGCTTCCCGTCCTCAGCCAAGCGTGAGTCTCTGACACGGATGCTGCAGGCCCTGTGGAGACTCACGTGACACATGTTCATTACCATCCAGACGGCAACTCCAGGCCAGTTGGGCTACCCCTAAATTCCCAGTCTCCAAATAGTATAAGTAATAAATAGGCAGTGTGTTCAGGCAGAAGGGTTTATATAAGTTTGTTATGCAGCAAAACTGCTTCTACATAAGAGAAGTTTCATCCTAAGATTGACTGTCTCGGGCATCCAGGAACATAAAATGACCCAAGAGTGTCCTCTCAGTAAGCACTTTAGGTTTGGAAATTTATTTCAAAGTGGAGATGCAGACAAGGAAGATGCCTCTGTTGGGACTGTCCAATGAGAGAATGAGAGAGAGAGAGAGAGAGAGAGAATGAGAGAAAGAGAGAAAGAAAAAAAGAGAGGTTGGCCATTGTTAGGGTAGTAACTTAACCTATTGCCTTAAAAAAATTCAGAAATAACTATCTCCCACATAAACAGGACTCCAAATGAAGACAAATTCATTTAATAAGGAATTTCAAAGAGGCCTAGAGAGTTTCCTGTGAGTTGGTTTTTAAGTCATGATTCTTTGGATTTCTGTGTTTGCCACTGTTAGCGGTATAAACCTCAGTCAGTCTCATAGAACCTCTTCTGTGCAGTAATTTTTAATCTAATTTTGGTCAAAGACACCTTTGAGGATTTAGAATCTTTCTCCTGATAAATAGAGACTGCCATAGTGAGTTTACAAATTCCCTGCTCCTTTTGGAAAATATTCCCTGCCTGGCAATTGTGCCTAGTTAAACTTGAATAATTCTAGTAGTTAGGGAGCAAGTAACTTGTGGTTTTCTGGTATCTGAGAAATGTTGAAGGTTTTGAATTATATGGTTTACTACATACTTACTACTTCACTGCATACATTAACTACTGCTTTATAAATGAAGTCTTTAGTTTTCCAGTACGTGTTTTCTGTTCCCAAGGAAACCAAACCTCCAAATTCTACCAAACCTCCAAATTCCCATTCTCATTCCGACTGATTTACGCCTCCTGCACACACACCTGTTTATTTGACGCAATTTGTAAATCTTGGTGTAAACAAACAACATTAACTTACATTAGTACTAGATTTAAAGAAAACCCTCATGATTAGTTTACTATCTTGTTTCTGTGCATTCAGCTTCCTGTTTAACAAACCTTTTTATTGGAGTATCAGAAAAGTAGCTCAAAATGATAGTGGGGTACATGGATCATACCAGCAGTACCCTCTTCTCAAACAACAGACAGCCCTGTTTGTCATTCACGGAGTAACAGGAATCACAGGACTGCATGGGCGACCTCCGATTCCATTGTGCTGAACTGTATTGAACTCCTAGCTAACTTACAAATAACCACGAAGATATTTTTTTCTCTAGGTTAACCTTTTTACAGATAAAAGATTCCTCAGAATAGAGTACATACTCAGAATAGAGTATGAAATGAATCTATTAGAGGCTCCATTTGGATCAATACCTCCTTTGTGAAGAATGAAACGGGAGGTAATAAAACACCTCGTTTGATTTCTGTTTGGAACAACAAGGCCACAGGAATCATCTCAGCAGCCTCACCCAGGACAGAGAATTCCTAAGAATCCATAGCTTGTGTACGAAAAAAAGCAAAAACAACACTTCCCCCTACTCACTAATTGTTCCGACCAGCTGGGACGCCAATGGAGCTATTCTGGTAGGAATCCTCTGCATTGTTTTGTGGCCAACATGTCTCAATAATTTCACCTTCAAACACGTAAAGAAAATACTGTGCTATTAAATAGCTACTGACTGCAGCAAAGTAGGGCTAAATAAACTCTTTCATATAATATATATTCTTACTATTTAAAGATATATACATATGTATTTTAGAGTCTCCACTGCAATGAAAGTTGCCTTATTTCTTTAACTATAGGACAGAAAACAAAAGGAAAGCTCTTCCGCAGACATTCGACAGAGGCTAATGAAGTGGGAGCATGAGATCTGACCACTGCCTCCCACTCCCTCCAACAGGCACAATTATGTTCTCCTTTTCAGGTGAAGAGAAAGAAAAAAGAGATGAATCTAGCTACCATAATTCAAGTTAAAGAATGCCACACTGAGGACATACTTAAATAATGAAGATTCTTTAGCAATTTGATAATGTACAATCATATTCTCTTCTCCTAAAAGACTTGCGTACACATTTCTTAAGGTAAAATATCACTCGTCTTGAAACACATGTGAAAAGGTACTTTTCTTGGACAGTGGTGTTTTAACACTGTGATTAAACCAGATGGAAAACTAGGCCTTTTCCTTTCTTAAACAGATAAATAGGAGAAAAAAATAAAACACAGAGGCATAACCAGGTACTTTCAGATTCTAGTTGCCATAACAACTTGAGTCAGCTTCCATCGTGAAATCATCTTTTGACCACAGTTATGGATTTTTTTGTGTAACAAGGGATTAATTTATTTCACTTAAATTATTTTCTATTGAGGAAATCCTTCTCTTTTTAAAAAAAACCTTATTATTTATTTCATTAAACAAAAGCAGAAGAATACTATAAATGCCCCCTCAAAACTATAAAGCACAACGGCTCCCCAAAGAAGACTTGGTTATATTATATTGTACTTTCACAGACTTTTAATGATATATGTAAAGGGTATTTTGTTTCCATGAAAATGAAATACTTCTGGTGATTTTTACAATGTGAGAATTTTCCATATATTTTTCTGTTTCAATAGACCAATTCAATAATTATTTATGATAACACCACCCAAACATACTGCAGTAAAATGCTTTCCTTCTGGGCTCTTTCGTCTGTTGTTTCATCTTTGGGTCTGAACACATCTGGAAAACAGTGCCGTCAGTGGGAAGTGTGAGAAGCTGGTATCTTGCTTCCTAAAAACAGCACTTGGGGGAAAATAGGCTCATTTGTCAAGTGACCCCAAAGCGGGAGAACAGGGGGCCCTAGGGAATGATAACAGCACACGCAAGGTGCAAAACATAAGTTCACATTTACCTTTCCAAAAGAAATGGAATATTCGATGTCCTGTATAAACAGGATGCCCAAACTGAGAAGAGGTTGAAAGAGCCACAATGGCTCAGTGAAGCAGTTTCTCCCACTTCTGGGGAGAAGGAGGGCCAGTTTGTGTGTGTGTCCAATTCACCCACAGACTGTTACTTTTGTGAAATGAAGTATTTAGAAAAGTGAAATGAAAACAGATATTACAAAACCGCATTTTAAAATAACAGTCAGCCAAGATAATATCTTTCTGATCAACTTGCACTTACCCTCCGTTTCAGCCCAGCCCTCCCTGGGAGCCAGGAATGGTGTGCAGCTCGGAGCGAGTGAGCAGACCGCTGGCTGCTTTTGAAAATAGCTCTGCCTTAGAGCTCGGGTTTGAGCTGAGTTTCTCACAGTTTCTGAAGGCCAGAACCACCTGGAGGTCTGTTAAATGCAAACCCCCGCCCGAGCCATGCGCGCAGAGTCAGATTTCGTAAACCTGGGCTAGCGTGGGTAATTAGCAAGTCCTAAGAAACTCACAGGTGTTGCCAAGGTAGGCGTGGCAGTGCTGGAGAAGACTCGAGGTGCTACGTGGTATTATTATTTAACATTCTCACTGCGGGCATCCACTGTGCCCCAGCCTAAAAGGTCTGAGCTAGGAGAGGGTAAGGCGACTCAGGAGGAGAGGCGGGAAGCTAAGGCTTTACTTCCTTCAGTAGCTCTTCATCACTTCAACAAGAAAGATAAATGTCATAGCTGAGACTGCAAAATGCTTCACGATCTACACCATTCCCCCAATTTTACAGGTTTTTTCTACACTCCTGATCACTGTGGCACGTGGGCTTCAGCTGCAAGGAATTGTGGGTGGGTGGATCCTGACAGTGCGAGAATTCCCAGGGTCTGGTGTCTCCAAGGCCTCATCCCCTGAGCCTGGAGGGCTTCTCCACCCCACACTTCCACTCCTCTCCTTTCCTCTTACTCATTTTTTCCAACAAGTGTTTATGGCTCCCTGATAGGCTTTTAATATAAGGTTTAAGTAAGATAATGCATTTAAAGGGCTTAGGAGGGAAAATGGCACATGACAAACACGGGTGATGGGAGGGATGCTAGCAATGATGATGGCGAGCAGAGGTTATACGCAGACTAGAGTAAGTCACCGCAATGAGACTGAGGTTTCACTGTGGGAATTGTTTGTCACCTCAGTTCCGTGATAGTGAGTTCTCTAAGGAACGGAATGCCTTAATACATGTTTGCTGACTGGATGGTAGGGACCTGAAGGACTCCTGACACACAACTGTGCTTCACCCTATTTTTTCACTATGCCATGTTATAGCCTTTAAAACTTCCCTTTTTCCAGCCTCCCTATTACAGAGTTAAAAAAAAAAACACAAGAAAAAACTCCCTTCCTGTCTTTTTAAGTAATCCTTGGGAAAAGTAATGGATTTAGTTGTTAACTCAGATGATTTCAGACTTTGAAAGTGGCTCAGAATGCATCATTCTTGGAATTGGGGAAGGGGCGGCGACGGCATTCAGGTGGGGCACTCAGGCCTCCCCTCGGGAAAGAGCTCGCCTTTCAGCTGCAGGTAGGACAACCGCAGAATCCGACTCAGCCTCCTGCTCCAGGTCACAGTCTTCTGGGCAGCCCCCACTCGAAGACTCAGCACAAAAGAGGACTAGGACTTAGCTGTTTCTGCCTAATTTAGGACTCCTCTAATGAGGGTTTTTTCTTTAGAGCTTCACCTGAAGTGGCTGGGACTTTCTGATCTGTGTCACGGTGTGAGGCTCTTGGTCCCAAGCCTGGATCCTTTGCCACTGCTCTTCACAGGTGTCAGGTCAGCAATGCTGTCTGAAGGCTCTCCCCGCCCAGTCCTGCGTCTCTCGCCCTTCAGCTTTTCACAGGTGTTACCTATGCCCTCTGTACAAGCATGCCTTGTTTTATTGCACTTTGATTCGTTGTGCTTCACAGATGTTGCTTTTTAAAAAAACAAATTGAAGGCAAGCCCCTCCACCATCAAAAAAGATCACAACTCTCTTTATTGCGATACTCACTATGTCGTTCGTGGTGGTTGGAACAGAAGCTACAATATCTCTGAGAGATGTATGGACTTGCAACGTTTTCTCAGTGTTTTCTTCCCAATGGCATAAGAGCAGGAAAATACCAAGTGACGCTTTTGGCTCCTCAGTGGGATATTAAGCATTGAATCAAACTGGGTTCTAACTAAGAAAAAACTTGAACAGGACATAAGGAGACCTGCTGAGCACGTCCTGCATGTATGAGACTAGGCCCAGTGACTAGTAACAGTGTCTCTTGCCTGGTGAAACTCACTCCACGCTTTACCTCTCAGTGCAGTTTCCATCACCGCTGCCATTGGAACTCCTCTGTTTCTATGTTAATTTCCCTCCATTGGGTAGGATTCTGATACTTTCAACCTGCAGGACCAATAGCCACAATCACTTTTCATCTTGTTTGTATTCAGAGAAGCAGCACAACCTCTGTGGGTGTGTGAAGGGCATGTTAGGGGCGTCTCCATTATTTAACAGCTGATAGCAGCAAGAAAGAGCCACACCATTTTGATATACAGACAAAAGCTATAGCCATGTCAACTAGGAAAAGATCATTTTATTCGAACACCTACGAATAAATTATGAGGAAAGTTTGTGCTTAATCAGTGGTTCTAGTCTCTTTCTGCGTCTCAGATAACTGAGTAAGGCACCAAAGCTACAGGGTCAATCTCTAAATAAAAGAAGTACTACTATCTGTTAGCATGAAGAGCTTAGGGTGTTTGT
Organism: Artibeus jamaicensis; assembly: GCF_021234435.1. Lineage (NCBI taxonomy): Eukaryota > Metazoa > Chordata > Mammalia > Chiroptera > Phyllostomidae > Artibeus > Artibeus jamaicensis. Next base: position 20,230,461 of record NW_026521823.1, on the reverse strand, counting down.
TCTACTATCATCCTAGCACTTTAATCAGAGTTTTACTACCAATCATGAGTACATACTAGGGTAATAGTTTTCTATACGAATCAATGTTTTTCTCTCATGGTCATTAGTTTTTAATTAATGTCAACTTGGCAGTTTATGGAATAGTCCCTCAAGGGCTGGCTGCACTGATTTCCCTCCATGATTATCATGAAGGCATCCGCTGTTTAAACAGAAGCCAAATCCTGTCCCTTCCATAACTTTCACAGGACTCGGCTTCATGCTGCTCTGCCTGCATCATACCTACATTGACGGATCCATTCGCTGGGATCTAGTATAATCGCTGATGCGCTTCTCTGTGCAGAGGTTCAACGATTTGTGCCACAATTAATATTTGGAAGCATTCACAGGCCCCGTGGAGAAGCTGATGAAAGCTATAGACCCTTTAAAAATGTACAACACACATTCACACAAAATTTTGTGCATAATATCAGGAGGTCCATAGACATTCCAAAACCCATCCTTGGCCATCAGAGTCTGTGAACCCTAATTTTGAAGATCTTGCTGAAGACTATGGAAATAATCGCTTTTATCCTATGGCACTCAGCTAAGAACATCAGAGGCAGCAGGGGAGCACAAGGGAGCAGTCAAAAGCGCCCTGAAGGCATAGTCACCACGGTTCGACTTCCTGATTGATGAGCATTCAGACTTTACTTTGGGAGGGACACGCCTCCAGTTTCTCTTCTCAAATGTGAAAGAACAGAAGCAAACTCACTAAGTGTGGCTCTCAAGACAAGTTACAGAATTGCGATTGTGGCAACAGAACAGTCCCTTAGGCCATACCCTTCTCTCTCCACTGAGGAGGTAGAACCTAATACCCTTGCAGCAATGACCATTTTAACTGCGGCACTGTTTCTACTAAGGGGTTTTTCTCTTGTGTGTACAGATAAAGTTATGTCAGAGATTTGCTTCAAAATAATTCAAGGTGGAGGTACACAGAGATGAAACCAAACTGGTCATGAGTGTATAATTACTGAAGTTAAGTGATGAGTTTTGTCCATTATTTTCTCTACTAATGCACATGCTCGACTTTTTGTAATAGCAAATTAAAAAGACAGTGGAAGGAACAGGTCTGTCACCTGTTAGGAATCAGGCTGCATAGCAGGAGGTGAGTGGTGGGTCAGGGGGTGAAGCTCACTCACATCACTGCCTGAGCTTTGCCTCCTGACCCCTCTGACCCCCCATCCATGGAAAAATTGTCTTCCATGAAACCAGTCTCAGGGGCCAAAAAGGTTGGGGACTGCTGGTCTGCACGACCACCATGTCTCTTTGGTTTCCCTCCTCATCTCAAAAGACCACCCTCCACAGTTTTTTATTCACTTAAGGAGGTAATGAAAAAAATTGCAGAATTGTAAATCAATATTAACTCTGGCTGAAGGCATAGCATACATTCCCATTGGTGCACGGGCTTCCCGTGCCCTCTGCTTTAGGACTGACCAATGAGACAGGACTTTCAAGGTACATCAGTAGGAAGCAACTTGTTCTCTGCTCTCAGCTTCTCGCACTGCCCACATTCTCCCTGTCTTCTAGACCCAGGCAACCCAGGCAATTAAGAACACAAACACGAACCGTGGCTGGGTACTTAGTTGGTTAGAGTGTCATCCCAGTATGTCAAGGTTGTGGTCAGGGCACATACAAGACTCAACCAATGAATACGTAAGTAAGTGGAACAGCAAATCTCTCTCTCTCTCTCTCTTTCTCCCCCTCCCTTTCTCTAAAATCAATAAAAAATTTAAAAAAATTTGTTTAAAAGAACACAAATGCCAGTGGATTACCAGTGATCACATTCCACGCCATTAACTTGGGTTTTAGTTTCTTCATCTTTTGAATGAGGAAAGTTCCAGACCAATCTACCCACCAGATTCTTTTTAAACAATAAATTAAACAGCTAAACAAGGCAGTGAATGTGACAGCTATTTTTCAGTGGTGAAGGCACTTGTTTAAAAGTGTGTTTGTCAGAGTGCTTCCCCGTGGGGTCTCTGAGAACACGGTGGTCCCTGCAGACTAGCCGGCAGGATCCAAAATAGCCCCACTTCACTCCGTTCTTGTCTATGGGGGTCTGAGGAGAATTTCCACAGAAAAGGGGGTGCTGTTGCTAGCAAAAATATTGAAAAGTACTGGTTTCAATCAGTATGTTAAAGACGAGGTGAAAAGCTGGTAGCTACTGCCAAGTGAATGCCAGTTATGAGATAAACTATCCCTGGATCATAAACCTTGTCAATAAAAAAATGATATGACTTGCAATATCTATATATGTGAATATATGTACATACATGTATGTGTGTGACATACATATATGGGAGAGATATAAATGTATACAGACATGTATTTGCTAGATGGGTAAGTTCACAACAAATTCTGAGGAATGCCTCTGTTAAAGGAAGCAGAGTGAACTAAAGTTTCTCAGGAGAGGGAGAGCTATGGAAGCCGCAATGAAACAGGAAAATAATCAGATGACTTGGCTTTGAATCCTGACCCTGACCTTGACCTCAAGGATGACCCAAGAAACTTTATGTGCCTGTGCCCCGTTTCCTCAACTGGGAGCTACTAAAAATAGTACTTGCCTCATTGTGAAAATGAAATGAAAAATTTAAATGCCTAGTATTCTCTGACCTTAAAAGATCACTGGTAGGATAACCTTGCTTCCCCTGAGAAACTACTCTATTTTGTTTTTTTAAATAACAAGAATTATGTAGCCATTTATGTCTTCCATTTTGCTTCACCCTCTGGAAAATTCACAGCCCATTTGGAAGCCCTGCAGTAACGACTAGGTGGACCCCTACTGTCTGCCCATTTGTATTCTTTGTTTCCCTACAGTTGAATTTCTACCTTTATTTGGAAGTTCTTTGACCTCAACTTTTAATTTCATTTCCTTTTTAACATGGGCTCTCAACCCAGCTGTTTCCAACCCTTTATGGAGCAAAGCAGTGCAGGCAGAGAGGAAGAGGAAGGAGGAGAGCTGGAGAGAATGAATCTAACATTTCCCCCCCGTGTATGGCTCAGGACGCATTTGGAAAAAGGAAAGTATGGTATGATTAATCTGCTTGGCTGTAGCTTCTGGGAACTGGTGCACACAGGTGTCTAACTGACAGCTCTTTACATCTGCAAGCACCTTTACTTTCCTAAGATCCTGTGCTTACTATACAGGCATGTCAGCGGTAACACCATCTGTCATGGGGAGTGTTTTTTGGCATTTTTCTGGAAGGTACCGGTGAGGAATGAGAAGAGCATAGCCTTCCTCCTTTTCTCTCTCCCCTCTCTCTCTCTCTCATCACAGTTTGGTTTATTAAATACAATACGCTAGACACAGGAGTCCAACCTGAGGCCCACAGGCAGCATGCAGCTCAGGATGGCTATGAACGCAGCACAAAACTGTAAATTTTCTTAAAACATTATGAGATTTTTTGGTGATTATATGTCGCGATACATTTCACGTGTGGCCCAAGAACAACTCTTCTTCTTTCAGTGTGGCCCAGAGATGCCAAAGGGTTGGTCACCCCTGCCTAGAACCTTGCTATAACAGCCAAACTATGCTACAAGCCACATAACTTATTTATGTACCTAGAAATATTCCTGTACAACACCTCTATTCCACAGATGAACAGATAAATGGTAAGTGATAGCTGAAGGAAAAATCGTCTAGACCTCAGAAGAATCTAATAATTCAAACTCACTACAGACAGCCTGAAGATAGTTAACAGAGATAGTATTGATTGTATCAAGATTTAGTACTGTGAGAAAAAATCTCATAAAAAAAACAGCACTTTGCTACCATGAGGGTTTGAGAGAGGAGTAATTAAAATGCAAGAAACAGCAGTCTTGTTCACATACAATTTTACAAGTATTTTCAGGAAAAAGACCATTGTCTCCTAAAAATAGTTGTTTGGTAACGAATCTAGCTTCTGGAAAACCAAAGAACAATATTTCTTCATTAGAAAACAGAAAAGCCCTCTGAGCTTCCTGGATTTCCTGGAAGTCTATTTCCTTTGAACATGAACAGTGAAAGGACAGCAAACTCACAGTTATTAACAACCACACCTAAAACAAAAGCAAACTAAAAGGACAGCTAGATCAGGAGTGGAAACATAGAAATGAAAATCTCAAGGAGGGTTAGCAACAGGGGAGTAGGAGGAAGAGAAGGGGGGAGAAGGTACAGAAAATAAATAGCATAGACAGTAGATAGAAAATAGATGGGGGGCAAGAATAGTATGGGAAATACAGAATCTAAAGAACTTGAGACACATGGTCATAAACTAAATGGGGGGGTAATGGTGGGGACGGGGGGGTAGGGTGGAGGGGAATGACGGGGGGAATAGAACAACTGTAATGGCATAATCAATAAAAAAAAAACAAAAACCCAGAAAAGCCTGTGACCTCAGACAGCAATCTGCTCCGGCTTTACCCTCCTTGTTTTCCTGGTCCAGCCGCAAATGTGTTCCTGGGAAGACATCAGCATCAAGCCTTGTGACAGGCTGACCAAAGCAGGCTTCGGCCTCTCTGTAGACAAACTGTTCTTCCCCAGAAATGCAGGATATTCCTTTGGGATGGGGGGAAGTAATTATAAATAGATAGCACACATTTCTGTCCCTTTGCTTATTTCTCCAATTACCCTATTTTTTCTTATCTTTTTTTAAAACACAGGCTGCCTTCTCACCCAAGTTCTAACTATTGCTTTCATGCTATGGCTTCCACATTTACAGCTTTATTTTTTATTGTTTTTTCTTTTGAGCCCCACACCCGTGATTTTAAGCTCTGCAGAGAAAACTCCACTGGGGTGTCCTGACAGCATGCTGAATTTAATTTGTTAGAAAATAAACTCCTCTCCCTTCCCCCACTACTTCACTAGGTAATTGATATTCAGAAATGACCCTTCATCTCCTGCCTGTTTGCTGTCAGAGAATCCTCACGGCTGTCCTGCAGACTCTAATGCAGGGAAGGCCAAAGCCGTAGGTCCACACCCTTCTTCTCCCAAAAGGGCTGCTCTTGCTCCTTCTCTGCAAGAGCTCGTGGAGACTTCTGCACGTGCCTCTGCCACAGACCGTAGCTCAGTGTCCTGTGATTATCAGATTCATGTCTTTCTCTCTTTGAGGTCTGAGCTCCAAGGGTAGAGAAAATGTCCTGCTGTCTTAGTGTGCCCAGTTTCTTAGAGTACATTTCTGAGCAAACTCTTAATTCATTTTGAAAATATTTATTGCACACCTGCTCTGCACTAAGTGCTGGAGATATCATTGTGAAGATGACAGACTTTGCCCCCCACGCCAGCCCCCCCCCCACCACAAGCAGCTGGGAACATAGACCAGAAGAGCAAAATGCTATTATAGTGCTATTTCAGGTGCTAGAGAGCACATGGGAAGGTATCTAATCCCTGGGAAGAAAGGGTAGAAAATACAGCTGGGACTAGGGGGAGGCAAGCTGGCTGGGTGGACAGCAAAAGTTGAAACTACACACACACACACACACACACACACACACACACACAATGACTACGTGTAAAAACTGAATGAGAATTGTCTATTATATCAGTGTCTGTTTCTTATTTTGATATTGTGCTACAGTTACATGAGTCCATTGGAGGAGGCTGAGTGAAGGGTTCCAGGGTCTTTGTACGGTATTTGTAGCTTCCCACAATTATTTCAAAATAAACAGTATTTCGAAAACACTCAAAGGATCATAATTTTAAAAACCCAGCTGCATCACACATAATGAGATTTTGAAGGCTGTGGCTCAGATTACATCTCCAGCTTCATTTCTTGCCACTCAGGTGATTGAATTGTAAGTTGGCTAATGAACCCTAATTCTTTTTATCCTGTTGTTTCATTAGTTTAAAGCTCTATAGATATTGTCTTTATTAATGAGAATAAGGGAATACAAATAAATAACATGACATATATTCTTGGTTTCTGTATTAGTTAGCTATTGCTGCATAACAAATCATCCAAACCTCAGCATCTTATAGTAACAAACATTAATTATTGCACACGAGGCAGTACATCAAGTGGGCTCACGTAGGCATTTGTGGCAGGTGGGTAAGGCTCTGGTGCTCAGCGGTTTTCAAATGGCCTTAGCTAAAACAATTCAACTTCTCCCTGTGGCATCTAATCCTTTACCAGGCCACTCTGACAGCTTTGGGTTATAATAGAAGAAGGAAGTGCTCAAGGCTCATGCTTGGATTGGTCCACAGTCACTTTCACCATATTGTATTGGCCAAAGCATGTGATAAGGCCAACCCATATTTGAGAGGTGGAAGACTTTGCATCCTCTTCTGATAGGAGGAGCCGCAAAATCACACTGCAAAAGGTATGGACACAAAGGTAAAACATTGGGGCAACAAACTAACCTACTAAAATCCCCCAATATACACTATTAAAACATGAATGATGCATTTCCCATCCAAGGATAAAAAGCTAAGGTTCTGGGTGAGATGGCTGACATGTTATGATCTAAATTCAATATTTTAAAAGACTGCATTATATAGAACAACAAAAAATTACCATCTTTTATTTATTTATTTAAAAATTTTTATTTAGTTATTTTTCAAGTACAGTTTTTTGTCTATTTCTCCCGTTCCAGCCCCCCAGCCCCGTGCTCCCCACCTCTCTCCCATTTCCACCCCCTTAGTTCTCGCCCCTTTGTCCTTCATATTTGTTTCTCCAAATCCCTCCCCCTTTTTCCCCTTAAATTCCCTTCCCTCTGGTCACTGTCCCCTTGTTCTCTATTTCAGTGTCTTTGTTTTTATTCTGCTTGCTTGTTTGTTTTGTTGTTTAGCTTACTGTTAAAGGTGAGGTCATATGGTATTTGTCTTTCAACACCTGGCCTATTTCACTCAGCATAATGCTTTCCAGTTCCATTCATGTTGTTGCAAATGGTAGTAGCTCCTTCTTTCTCTCTGCAGCATAGAATTCCATTGTGTATATGTACCACAATTTTTTGATCCATTCATTTACTGACGGGCACCTAGGTTGCTTCCAACTCTTGGCTATTGTAAATTGTGCTGCTATGAACATTGTGGTGCATAGGTTCTTTGAAATTGATGTTTTAGGGTTCTTAGGATATAATCCTAGCAGCGGAATTGCTGGGTCAAAAGGCAGGTCCATTTTTAGTTTTCTGAGAAAATTCCATACTGTTTTCCATAATAGTTGTACCAGTCTGCAACCCCACCAACAGTGAACTAAGGAACAGTGAACCCCTTTTCCCCACAACCTCTCCAACATTTGTTTGTTGCTTTGTTTATGATAGCCATCCTGACCGGTGTAAAGTGGTATCTCATTGTGGTTTTAATTTGCATCTATCTGATGGCTAGTGATATTGAGCATCTCTTCATGTGTCTCTGGGTATTCTGCATGTCCTCCTTGGAGAAGTGTCTGTTCAAGTCCTTTTCCCATTTTTTAATTGGGTGAGATGTCTTCTTAGAGTGGAGCCATGTAAGTTCTTTGTATATTTTGGAGATTAAACCTTTGTCTGAGGTATCGTTGGCAAATATGTTTTCCCATACAGTTGGTTGTCTTGCTAATTTAATACTGTTTTCTTTAGCCACGCAGAAGCTTTTTATTTTGATGAGATCCCATTTGTTTATCCTTTCCTTTATATTCCTTGCTCTAGGGAAAATATCGGTAAAAATGTTGCTGTGTGAAATATCTGAGATTTTCCTGCCAATGTTCTCCTCTAGGACTTTAATGGTTTCAAGGCTTATATTTAAGTCTTTTATCCACCTTGAATTTATTTTGGTGTATGGTGTAAGTTGGTGCTCAAGTTTCATTTTTTTCGCACGTAGCTGTCCAGTTCTCCCAACATCATTTGTTGAAGAGGTTATCTTTACTCCACTTTATGTTACTGCCTGCTTTGTCGAAAATAATTGACTGTAGAGAGTGGGTTGATTTCTGGGCTCTCTGTTCTGTTCCATTGGTCTATGTGCCTGTTTTTATGCCGGTACCAGGCTGTTTTGATTACAGTGGCCTTGTAATAGAGTTTGATATCAGGTATTGTGATCCCTCCTACTTTGTTCTTCTTTCTCAACAGTGCAGCTGCTATTCGGGGTCATTTATGGTTCCATATAAATTTTTGAGGTGTTTGTTCTATGTCTGTGAAATATGCCATTGGTACTTTAATAGGTATTGCATTGAATCTGTGTATTGCTTTGGGTAGTATGGACATTTTGATGATGTTCATTCTTCCAATCCATGAACAAGGTATATGTTTCCATTTGTTTGTGTCTTCCCTGATTTCTTTCTTCAGTGCTATGTAGTTTTCTGCGTAAAGGTCTTTTACCTCCTTGGTTAGGTTTATTCCAAGATATTTTATTTTTCTTTTTGCTATATTGAATGGGATTTTTTGTTGATTTCTGCTTCTGCTGATTCATTGTTAGTATACAAAAATGCCTTTGATTTCTGGATATTGACTTTGTATCCTGCTGTTTTGCCAAATTCATTAATTAGTTCAAGCAGTTTTTGGGTAGAGTCTATAGGCTTTTCCATGTACACTATCATGTCATCTGCAAACAGTGACAGTTTTGTTTCCTCCTTTCCTATTTAGATGCCTTTTATTTCCTTTTCATGCCTGATTGCTGTGACCAAAACTTCCAAAACTATATTGAATAGAAATGGTGAAAGTGGACATCCTTGTCTTGTTCCTGATCTTAGTGGAAAAGCTTTTAATTTTTGTAAATTTAGTAAATAACTGGAGATGTAAATGAATCGCTCCCTCAGGGAAGCCCACCTGACTAAACATTTCTGTTAGCTTCCTGGCCACCACTGATCTGAAGAATTCAAGATATGTGTAAAGCAGAGTGGAGGGCCTGAAGCCTCTAGACTCAGCCTGAAATAGCCTAGGAAGCCATGAACAATGGGTGAAGAGAAAGTGACAGAAGACAGGTTAGAATGACTATTTTAGGCAAGAACATAATTGGGAAAGTGTGGAACAATGTGAAGAGGGAAACACAGACAATGCAAGTCTATTACTACATTTGGTCCTCCCTATATGTCTAAATTTCAAAAAGAACAAAATCAAAACCCCAACTTTACAAACTTGAGATTAGGCATTTTGGATTGGGAAAATGCATCTACTAAGCATTGATCACAGCTACATTTCACAAATTGTTCATTTTCTAAAACTTCTTTTCAGTGATAAATACTCCAAATTATTCAAAATTTGGATCAACATCTTTTAATGTTATATGTCACTGCTTTTCAAAGTAATTCCAGCATGTTCTAGTGTTGTCAGATAAAATCTGAATTTCCAATGAACAACAAATAATTGTAAAGATGTAAGTATGACCCATGCTGAAAAATATTCATATGAAATAAGGGATATTATCAATTTAGAGATAGCAGACAGGAAAATAAGTCATTGGGTGTCTGCCCTGGAAGCACTAATTTCAGCTGCCACAGATCAGCTTTAATTCTGATCTCAAGCAAACATGTCTTTGCCTTGCAGACTATTCACTATGTCCCATATACTATTTGGAATATGCTTAGACTAAAAATTGTTTGTGATTTATCTGAAATTTGAATTAAACTGGTGTCCTGTACTTTTATTTGCTAATCTTGTGATCCTATCAAATCTGTTCAGTATAATTTCTCAAAATTAACCTCTGGTTTAAAAAAAGATTATATTGGGACTTTGGTTAAAATAGAAGCATACATAAACATGGCTCACCTCCTCACACACCACATCCTAACTACAACTACATTATAGAACAACCATCACTTGGAATTGTCAGGAATTGAGTTGATATAAAGGACACATGGACAAAAACAAGGGGGGTTGGAAACAGGGGAGGGAGGTGGGGATGGTTGGTGTGGTGGGGGAAAGGCAGAAAACTGTACTTGAACAACAATAAAATTTAAAAGTATTTAATAAAAAATTAATTATTTTTTTAAAAAGAAATTGAGTTGAATGGAAGTTTAACAACTATGGAATTAAAGAAACCACATCCACCCAGACTGGTAGGAGTAGCACAGATATGGAACAAGCAGGTCCTATATCCACATGTGGTGGATAAAAATTTGGGAGGGATATCTCCAGAGTGAGTAGCCCTAGGCTCATACAAGGTCCTTCATCCCAGGGTTCTAGAGGCAGGAAGATAAGTCCCCATAACTTCTGCCTGCAAAAACCAATGGGGATTGAGTCAGTAGAAGAAAATTCTCAAGTCCCAAATAGTTCTTCTTAAAGAACTCACACAAGGACTTTCTCAGATTCACTCCTTCTGAGTTCCAGCTCCACAGTAGCAACTTAAAAGGCACCACTGGCATACAGGAGTAACTGAAGTTTCTGGCATCAAGGTGAGATCTGGGAGCAGAATTCTCCCAGACAAAAAGTCAGGAAGAGGTCATTGTCCCTTTTCTGAGCTCTCCCCCACACAGAGCCACAAAGCCAGCAGGTAGGTGTCCTATCTGAAACACTCTTGGCCTGGCTAACACTATTCACCTCATCCTGGAGATCCCCTGACACTCGGTCCCATCCAACTTACAGCTGTGAACAATGACTTTTCCATATGAGTGGCTGGTCTTTGCTTATGCTTCACAACTTCCTAAATCTTTCCAAAAAAGCAACAGCTGGTCTCATTGAGCTTCTAGCTCCCCCTATCTCTTGCTAAGTGGCCCAAGCATGGCATTAGCAGCAGCCAGCCTAGATTCACAGATTGGCTGTTCTTGGGAATCTCCAAGCCCAGCACAAGTAGCAGCCATCTCAGATTGTTTTATAGCTCAGGCAGGGTGGCCCCAGGCAAAACACAGACAGGGACGGAGCTTGGCCTGCACCATCTAGGAAACCCCAGGGCTTGTGCACCCAGTGAACAGCTACAGACCATGCTTGAGCATCACCACCCTACCCATACACAACTGATTCTCCACAGGGGGGCAGAGGTTGGTGGTCAATGGTCATAGCCAATCCTTGCAACTGACTGGCTTGGGTGAATCCTTCCCATTGTCCTGCCAACAGCAACCAAGGCTCAGGTATAAGAGGAGGGTGTACTCAGCCCACACAAAGGGTACACCTCAAGTACCCAGCTTGGGTAATAGGGGACGATGTGCCACTGGACCCAACAGGACACCTAACACCTTAGGCCATGCTACCAAGACAGGGAGTCATATCAGCTCTACTTATTACATAGAAACAAACACAGGGAGGCTGCTAAAATGAGGAGACAAAGAAACATGGCACAAATAAAAGAACAGATCAAAACTCCAGGAAAAAAACTAAACAAAATGGAGATACGCAAACTATCAGATGCAGAGTTCCAAACACTTGTTATAAGGATGCTCAAGGGACAATGAGGACCTCAGCAGCATTGACAAGATCCAGTTAGAAATAAAGGCTACCTTAATTGAAATAAAGAACAATTTGCAGGGAAACAAGACTAGAGTGGATGAAGCCAAGAATGTAATCAATGATTTGGAACATAAGGAAGCAAAAACAACTAATCAGAACAATAAGAGAAAAAAGAATTAAAAAAATGAGGATAGTATAAAGACCCTTTGGGACAACTTCAAGTGTTCCAACATTCACATCATAGGAGTGCCAGAAGAAGTGAAAGAGGAAGAAACTGGAAATCTATTAAAGAACACTTCCCTAATTTGGTGAAGGGAATAGACTTGCAAGTCTAGGAAGCACAGGGGGCCCCAAACAAGATGGATGCAAAGAGGCCCACTCTAAGACACATAATAATTGAAATACCATATGTTAAAGATAAAGAGGGAATCTTAAAAGCAGTAAGAGAAAAACAGTTAATTACCTATAGAGGAGTTCCTATAAGACTATCAGCTAATTTCTCAAAAATACTTGGTAGGCAAGAAGGGAATGACAAGAAATATCTGTGAAAAGCAGGGACCTACAGCTAAGATTGTTCTACCCAGCAAAGATATCATTTAGAATCAAAGAGCAAATAAAGTGCTTCCTTTTCCTTAGAGAAGAAAATACTAAAGGAGTTCATCATCACCAAACCATTATTATATGACATACTAAAGGGACTTGTTTAAGAAAAAGATCAAAACTATGAACAATAAAATGGCAATAATGCATATTTATCAACAATTGAATCTAATAAACAAACTAAGCAAACAAAAAGAACAGAGGAAGAATCATGGATATGCAGAGCATTTGATGGTTGCCAGGTGGGAGAGGATTGTGGGGGAATGGGTGAAGAGGTGAGGGGATTAAGAAGTACAAATAGGTAGTTACAGAATAGCCATGGAGATGTAAAGTACAATATAGGAAATGGAGTAGCCAAAGCACTTATACGCATGACCCATGGGCATGAACAATGGTGTGGGGATTGCCTGACAGGTTGGAGGAGCTGGGTGGTAGAGGCAAAGAGTGAAAAATTGGGACAACTGTAATAGTATAATAAATATAATTTAAATATATAAAAAATAAATATTTTATATTTTTAATTCCTGAAGCCATTAAATATTTTAAATTAATAAAAATATATGATGATTTAATATGATTGTTCTAATTCCTGAGAACTATTTACATCATTAAAGTTTAACTTTTAACTTTGCTTGCAACTTCGCTCCTTTTTTACTAAAAAAATCTGCCTTTCTCGTTTACTATATGCACACATACACAGATGTAATCATGTTTGGTGACATTTTCCATTAGACACTCTCAATAATTTTGTATATTAACAGGCACCATATGTTTGAAGATACATAATAAAGTACTGAATGGATAATTACTAAGCAATTTCACTCTGTTTGATCTCTCCATTTGTGCCTTATTTCTGTGTGCATCCAATAGCTTAAGATACTTTAATTTTTTATATTGTCCTTTGACATATTTTTGTTCATCTCTTTGCAAAAACCACATTGCCTCTCTCTGCTAGATCATAAGCATGCATTTCAAATAACGAGGCCCAAATTGTTTCCAGCAGAAATATAAAGAAACACCATTTTCTGTCATTAAGAAAGAAACACCTAGCTATAAGACAAAGAGAAACTTTGTCCATTAGCACCTGTAGGAAGAGATTTCAAAAATTAAACAAAAATTCCAGAGAGGTTAAACTTAGAGTCCTGTGAAAGGAAGGCCAGGATGTATTTATTTGGAACGATGAAGGGTACCTTCTTGGCAGATGGCATTTGTACGTAAATGGCAGACACACAGTTACTTACATTCTTGTCTGTTCTGCACATCTCCAAAATGAAAACTCCCTTATTTTACACAACTAATGTAGCTGTCAGCATTTCTTCTTAGTCCAGCTTTGTCTTGAGTTTCATTTTATGCCAAAGTATTTATTTGGCTGTGCTTCTGAAAGTCTGTTTTGGACAAATTCGGTGTTTCAACAATGACAGCACTTTTAATAATACCACACATATTTTTTATTCTCATTTAGGCTCCCCAATTATTATTTCATAATCACTAGTTTTCCTTCACTCAGCATTTTTTTCACCTTCGGAAACAAACTAAGAAGCCTCTGAATTTGAAGAAGAGGGTTTCCTCCTTTTGTTCCAGGAAGAAACCTTGTTTCCTGACTTTGGATTTGACCCTGTGACCTTCTTCTCTATGGAGGTGAGAGCAGTGACACAAAAAGAATGAAGACCAATCACTGACCCCAATAGGGGTGTTTTGCATGAACACACATGAGCACACATCCCAGAAGAACTCTGATTTCATCAGAGATGAGGTCCATACATGCACCTCCCCTGTGAGGGTAAATTCATAGACAGTTTTCCACTCTTTACTCCTGTGAGTCAAGGAAAGAATTGATTTAGCGGAGAAATTGCCCAAATCCATATGCAATTGAGGAGACTCAATTTTGTTTTCTCCCTTTTGTTTAAAACTTAGTCATTATTTTCAATTGGTTTTACTTTTTAATGTTAGTTACATAAATAATTAAAATGTAAATAGGTACTTCAGGGTCACTCATATCACAGACAGCAGACCATTTAATGATTTTCAGTAGGATCTTTCTTTAATATTATAATTATATTCCATGAAAAAGTTATTGAAATTAAACTTAGGAGTCACTTAGCAGTAGGAAAGATCAGAAATATGCTTATATACTTCTATCATAATATTTAATTGTATATAAAACTGTATTACCTTTGACAGAAACAAAGAACTCTAGGGAATAAACACACCAGGCTGCTTCATTTCTCTTAAACCAAATAGAATTTGCGATGTGAAATTTGCTTTGCATCTCAGAGCAATGGAGACTGCCTCGGTGGTTAAGTGACAGGCTAGGTCTTCTGGGGATTGCAAGTTAGTATTTTCCTACACAAAAGTAACAGCCAGTAAGATGCAGAAGATATTAGAATAAACTGATCTGTAAGAAGAAAGCCTACTGACTATAGACTAGTGAGTCCGAGAACCCAATGGCCTCATGAACAGGGTGCAGAAGAACAGCGTAACTGCCCACGAGTTTGACCTTTGGTCTGACAGGGCACTTGGCAGAGGGGTGTGACCGTTCTGCGTTCCCATGGTGCACAATTGATTGGTCCCACGGATAACCTTTATAGATTTGGAGGGAACACAGTTTTCCAAATAGAGAGAATATTACAAGGTAGAGCAATGCCCTCCTACCTGCAGGGCATCCGTGCCAGGAGTGCCTGCAAAGGCCCCAAACTGCGGTAGTACCAAACCTATGAGCTATGCTTTCTCTTTACTGACATAGCTATGGTAATGTTTAATTTCTAAATAAGGCACAGTTAAAGATTAATAGAAATAACATAATACGGGAGGATTATAAGAATATACTGTACTCAAAGTTGTGTGCATGCGACATCATTAAGTACAATGCAGGTTACTCGAACATAACACTGCAACACAACATGAAGACACTGGACAAAACGGTGAGTCATGTACCAGGCGGGGCCACTGTGGGACAGTACTACAGTTTGTCACACTGTTCAGAATGGCATAACATTTAAGACTTATGCATTGTTTATTCTGGAATTTTCCGTTTCATGTTTCTGAACCACAGTTGACAGTGGGTAACTGAAACCGTGGAAAGCACAACTGTTGGGGAGGGAGGACTATTGTACCGGCCCATGTGATGATGGCAGCTGAGCAGTCCCGCTGCCTGCCACCCGCAAACAGGGAAACTGAGGAAGTCTGCCAGTGGGTATGTTGAAGACCGGAGATCTGAGAGTCTATGGCAGAGATTCTGGTCTGGGTGTGAAGGCCTGAGCGCCAGGGGCATCCTCTCATGCAAGGGCAGAGATCCTCAAATTCGCCCTTCCTCTGCCTCTGCTCTATTCAGGCCCTCCCCAGACTGGACAAAGCCCACCCATGTGGGGAGGACCAACTGCTCTGCTCAGCCCACTGACACAAATGCCATTGTCTTCCAGAGACACGTTCACAGATACACCCCAAATAATGTTTAACCAGTGATCTGTGCATCCTGAGACCCAGAAAAGTTAACACAAATTTAATCATCACAAAGGGTAATTTTATTTCGAGGTTATTTTGTTTAGGATTTTTAATGGGCCCATACAAATTTTCAGTTACAATGAATTATTATAATTACTTAAAGGGACTAACTATTGTAATTAATTACTTAACAAAGTGATGAACAAATTTGATTCTGGAGATGTAAATGGTAAAGAAGTGAGGAGTAACGGCATGTTTAGAGCATGATGAAGAAGAAAAGAACTTGCCTATAGCCTAGACAAAAACAAGCTCCTGACATACCAGTAATGTGTCTTAAGAAAATAAGTCTCCTTTCAAGTGAAGTAGTTTATACTTTGTTCTACACAGTTATTCCGAAAGTGTCCTATGATACAGCTGGTTATCAGGTGGGTCGTTAGGTATGCCATGGACACACCCGAACTGTACGAGGACTCAGAGCTCAGAAGGAGTAAGCATCTGGGTAAGTGGCACACACTCTACGAGCCTCCTCCCTCGTGTGAACTGAACGCCAAGGAAGGACCTTCATAGCAACCCCGTCCATTCAGAAACCGAGAAGGGAGTATCAAGAATAAAAGACACACCCAGACAATCTCATTTATGAAAGTTTTATTTCATCTATGCAGCGTTGGGCAGAGAATCCCTCACCACCATGTCAATCCAAGCTTGTGATTATGGCAATAATGTCTTTCTAAAAGTTACCAAGCTTCATTAATCGAAACAATTTCTGCCCTTCACCTGTATCTGCAAGTATAAAAAAATACATCTAAACCTGAACATTGGAAATGCTGATGGGGTCAACTTAGAACCCGGTCTGCAGGCAAAACCTCTAAACTTCTTTATTTACCAACAACAATTCAGCACTGCTCACTTGTCATAATTTCCAATAAGCTTTGATACCCTAGTGAGATAAATGAATGAGAAGACAGTATTACAAAACTCCCGAGGATTGTCATTTTCCTACAATAAAAAGCATAAAGTGTAGGGCTGTTGAATTATGCTGCTAAAAGAGTTTAGAAGGATGGACCTCCCCCAAAATGGAATTATCTTCTGGGGGGTGGGTCCCTTGTAGTACAGGCTTCCAGTGCTAGGTGAGTGTTCTGGGGACTCATCTGTATTGGTGTATTAGCTGGCGTTGTTGTGAGAGGCTACATTTTGTTTCAGTGAATTTGTTTTGAAAACTATTAATGCATTTGCCTGTGTCATGATGGGTGATTTACGAGTGTTCAGCAGTTTTTGACAAAAAAATAGCAAGGTCCCCATGCCCCAGGACACCTATTCACCTGGTCTCACCCTGACTTTTTTTTGTTTCCCTTGGTGAAAAAAGTCCACAAAGGACAGTAAAAAACATTTTGCTGACATTAAAGAGATGAAACAAAAAAATGGCAGAAGCACTAAAAGGCATCAAAATTAATGAGTCAAAAAACTTTTAAGCAGTGGGAAAAAATGTCTCAAAAGGTATATCACATCAAATGGAGAATACTTTGAAAGTGACTAAAGTTTAAACATATAAGAATGAATACACAATTTTTTTGTAAATAAATTCCAGTTGTTCTTGGGTCCCCCCTCATATATTTTCTTTTATATTAAGTCTAGTAGTAAAAAGAGGCACCTTCAGAAAATATAAACAATAATGATGGCTTCATCAGAACTTTGGTGAGCACAAAGTTCTCAGAGAGCTAATCCCCTAAGTAAAGACATTTCTCCCTTTATGTGGCAAGTTAATGTGGCAAGATGCATTCACCACTCTTGCCACAAAACTTCCTCCTATTTGGGCCTCAGGGCCTCCCGCCTTTCTCCAGATTAGAAGTGATGGGCTTTAGTTAACTAAAATCCCAGCGGAAAAGGGATTTTGTTAAGGACTTCGATCCACCCCTAGCTATCTCATTCTCCCTTATTGCACATTCAGTGTCAGACACTTGCTGCAGATCTTCCTTACTTCTGCAATTGGAGAGTTTTCTCGAGGGGGAGGGTCATCCATGGAAAGCATTAAATGTGCATTAGCAAGTCTGACCCTTTAGGATAGCTTCCACTAACAGTTCTTGGGTAAAATCTGTAAGGCTCAGAGGAGGAATTAAGATTTCATACACAGACCTCTGTCTCTCAAGGCACGATGATAGATCATTAAAACAGTCTCGAGGCATGCTCATGAGCTAGGGGATTCCAGCTAATGCCGTTTGTGGGCGTGGTTTCAGTGGAGATTTTTAGTAAATGAGCTGTGATTTTGAATCAGGTTGGAAGGGCATTCTCATGCGTGCTAAAAGCAGCAATGTGCAGATGAAGGAAGCACGTGTTTGGGCTCATATTCAGGCACTGTAGATCTGAACTGTTTTCACTTCAAAATTGAGAAACTACTCATCATTTGCTCTTATTTTTAAAGTAAATATTAAGTAGAATTCATTGATCAAACACTTGTTTTTTCCTTTTAATTCCATTTATTGGGGTGACATTGGTTAACAAAATTATATAGGTTTCAAGTGTAGAATTCTATGATACATCATCTGTACACTGCATTGTGTGATCACCACCCAAAGACAAAAATTTTTAAAACAAGGAATTTAAAAAATATTCTACTCAGGAATTGTTTTGTTTTCTGAAGATTCCCACCCCAAAATCTATAGCAATAATTTGGTAGTTGAGTCCTTTGAAAAGTATTAAATTATGTTTCCTTTTCATGAGGAGATTTGAGAGCCTGTGAAGATCAATTGTATAATCCTCCAGCTCCCAAATATTTCTGTCAAGCTAATATCAGATTAAAATGCCTGTAAAGGGGAGAAACCAGAGAATGACATTCAGACTTAGTAGATGGTATGGCAGGGTTTTATCAATGAAATGTATATGCAGATAAATGTGAATTTTAATGCGCACCCTCATGCATCTGTAGGTTTTCTGCAGTATTGTTAGTGGAACTGTATTCTCCTTCTCTCCTTGCTGGAGTTCTGCATCATTAAATTCCTCTACCTCACCTCCGTCTCACCGTGTAATTTCAACATCATTATCAGCCAAACCCTAAGGATGAATCTGTGTTTATAATGAGTGAGTAAACTTGGGTCCGTGCATGTTTCTTCCCCACTGTGTCCTGCTCTCAGGGGTGTGCATTGGAGAACAGTGGAATAATTTCCCACATAAAGCAATGGGCTATGACACAGGGAAGTAGCAGGGGAGGGTTCTCCTCGGTGGAATTCTAGTGGACTCTGCTTTTGTGTGGAGTCAAGATTTATTCGTGTTTCCAAATCTGTTTCTTTGTTCCATACCTAGGGTATAATTAAAAGCCAAAGAATGCCTCATCCTATAGTCTGTAAAGCCAGATGGAGTTCCTCAACATTTCAATGTATAACATCTGTCTCATACATATGAAGCACCAGCTATACCTGGTTTTCTAGAGCATTAGTGTTGGGATAACAACGTTAACACTAGCCGGGTTTAGAACACTGTTGTGATGCACATATGGGATTTATAGAGAGATTATTACTCTAGAGCAAGAAACATTTGGCCCCAATTTCTTCATACCTGTGCAAAATATAGTTCAAAGTCCCAGTTTGGGGTTGGAAGCAGATCTAATATCAGCTACAGAAAGGAATACTGTAGAGAGGAGATGGAAAGGGAAAAAGATTATACCCTTCCACATAAAGCACTCAAGAGATTAGCAGTGCCCACAAGAGATTGATGGTACCAAGAATTGCTTTTTGAAGAACAACTAGATACTAAAAGGGGAGTTTAGTGAGCAAGAGAGAATAAAGTTAATGATTAAAGTCTATGCAGGGGCCCAGGGTATTAGTGAACAGGGAAGAGAAGCCTTTGTATCAGAGATACAGCTGAGCAAGTAGCTAAAATTCATTTACTCTGGGACCAGGCAGTTTGCTTTCACCTAGAACAGTGATTTTCAACCTTGTTCATCTCATGGCACATGTAAACTAATTACTAAACTTCCGTAGCATGCCCCAAAATTTATTTTCTTGCTGTTAGGACAAAAAATAGGTATAATTTTGATTGATTTATAAAAATAATACTTGTAATTACCTACCCTTTTTTGCTCCACAGTGATTTTTTAATAAATCAGGTGCTGAAACTTGTATATAAGGATTCTGGTACCAAGAATTAACTGATCAGATGCAATCTTATTATGTGATATGACCACTGAGATGCAACTTTCTTAAATGACCTATATATTTGTGGTTTAAGAGAGGGTACTGTTGTGTTGGCTGTTGTCATTTTTTACTTGACAATCTAAGGGAAAAGATATTGGTGCCCCTGTCTTGTCCAGTATTGCATGTTTTAAAAATTCTTGTGGCACACCAGTTGAACATGACTGATCTAGAGAATTCCTTCTGGATTAGTAGCTATCTTTTTCTTCCTATTTTTCTCAAAATGACGCCATTGCAGCTTTGTTCAAGGGGTTTTGGGGCCTCTATCCAGCCACCATAGAGATGAACCTGGAACCAGTATAACCTTGAGTAAACACAAGTAGGTCTAGAATGCTGAGCAGAAAAGAGGGCAGAGGAAGGACACACATAGCGTTAGTGTTACACGTGTTTTGTTGCTTGCAACAGGAGAGTATGAAATACACAGGAAGTTGTGTGCCATCTATCCTCTGAGAGCCAAAGAGAAACACATGTATGAATTGCGTGTGACTGAGTTTATCAAGGAAATGTGAGCAGGAGGTTAGTTCATCCTCTGTTTCAGTTATGCATTCTACTACAAAATGGTTTGTTCAATAACAGAAGTTCTAGGTTCTTCAAGGTGTTTTTTGTAACTATTTCCTTACTCAATTCAAGTCCTATAGGCATGAACTTTGGATTTCTCCTCCCAACAGTGATCCAAAATATGGAAGATACTATTAGCTTTCCACCATTCTCTGTCCCCTATAAGGAAGATGAGAACAATAGGAAGGGCCAGTTGGAGTGCTGGTCTAAGGCACTCTCTGTCTTGCTGTCTTCAGCGGGGATGCTCTCCTGACTACTATGTGATATTTACTGCCAGCATTGGCACAGTTGCAATGTCTGCTCAGATCCTAATTAACTGCCACTGAGAGAGGTGGCTATTAAGTCACATAAAAATAGTCATAACTGCCTCACTCACATCAAACAAAATGTAAATCAGTTTTATTGTGTTGATTCATGTGACAGTGGTGCAGTAAGAGATGAGGGGCTATTGAAAAAAATTAGTGCACCAGGGCCAGAAAACCTGAGGTTGAGTCCTCCCATTTCACTAGTTCCGCCCTCTGTCAAGTAGCTTTAAGGCTCAGGGTCCCCATGTACTTGTGTAGAAATAGAGAGGGATGGACTCCGGGGGCCTCCCACTCGATCATACACTGCTAGTTGTAGTGTATGTCAGCTAAACGTGCAATCCCAACATTTCATTCTCCCTGAAACAGTTGGACTTGGGATGATAAAAACACATTGTAGAACAGAAAATCTTACATGGTCCTTCCCCAACAATTTTCTGCTGTTTCTATTCCAGAGTAGGGAAAAGTAAAATTCTCCTTAGTCAGAAAACTTCATCTCATGAGGTCTAGGCAAAAGTTGAGATTTCTTCAAAACTTATTTTTCCAACTTTGCCTGGTTCAACTATAAAACTATAAAGACTGAGTTTATTATTCCTGTTGAGAGTAATTACAGTTGGGGAAGACAAAACGTGGGATGATAGAGCAGGATTAAATCTTTTGCCTTACAGGTTTGGGAAAGATAAAGGAAGCTGTGGCAAAGGGTGCCCAGGGCTCAAAACTGGATTCTTGGGCCTTGGGTGATAAGAAAGCCCAGCGGCAACATATCTGTGTGTTGATCTTCTTTGGCATGAAGTTATGCTGGGTGAACCTAAAGCTAAATAACTCAGTCTCAGCATTGGGAACAGAGACTTTAGCTCAGCCAAGCATCTGCTGTACTTTGCATATCTGCAACAAAAGAAGAGAGGAACAAATGGGGACAATATGACCACAGTTGGGTTAAGTCAACTGCCTTTGACTCCTGAAGTCAAATGGGTCTTGTGTTTGTTCGTTATGATATGTAGACATTAATCCTCACAACTGGAAAGTCAACCAAAATGTTCTACACACTAAGTTGGGTTAAAAAAAAGGTTGTTTCCTTAGAGCTTTGCTAGACCATGCATTCGGTACGATTCAGGGCAGGCTTTCCTTGACCAGCTAAGCATTTTAAAAATATTTGAGCCACATGTTCTTCATTCCAATTTTATCTCACTGCTCCTGGATACAGCAGCAGTTAGAGTAACACCTAGTAAATTTAAATAGAATTCTGAAAAGAAACTGCTCACTATTTAGAACGGAAATGTATGTAACATTTACCATTTACCATTTTTTATCTGTAGTTTAAAAATTGGAGATGATTTAATTTATTAAACTTAGTACAATGCTGTGGTGATTCCTATTAGGTTATCTCTAATGTGTTACATATCTTCATGCTTAGAAAAATCACTGTTCTGCTGAGTTTTCTAAATTTCACATTATACTAGCTCCTTGCACCAAATACCAGGTGGTAACCTTCGATCAAAAGCAATAAAATCTGACCAGTTAAAACAAATAGGATAAGTGGACACTGATTCTTCAAAAATGTTTTTTTCTTTATGCAATGGTGAACTGGAAATGTATCACCTTCTTTTGCCTTCTATAATAAATTGCTGTTTTAAAGATTGATATTAATTTACCCTCATATTAAAGATTACTGCGTTTTGTTGACATCAATTATACAGAAGAAAAAAATTTGCTAAGATAAATTACACAACTTTGTGGGTAATCGCCATGATCTTGTAGAACAGCTTATTAACTGTAAGGGATTAAGTGACAGTTTAAAAATATTGCTCAGAACCATCTGAACTCACCCGTTAGAAGATAAAAGCAGGATACTTTCAACACTGCTGCTGAAGGTTTTTTAATCAGGTGATTATATCTATGGCTCTGTGACCTTTTTAAATAAAAGCAATGTCGAAAATCTGATTTTAAGTGGTAGAGAATATTAAACTATCCAGGGAGAATTTGCTGTAAGGTCAAAGAGCAATAGGACTGAGAAAACTGTAATTATTATAGAATAATTAGGCTCTATTTTTTTCCACCTGAAGACAGAGAAGGCAAAGCCACAAAAATACCCATTGGCTATGCCTTTATACACTTTTCCCCTTATGGTTGTTCTTGGGAATGAGGAGCCATTCAGCTTAAAACTGAAATATGAAGTTAAAGAATTTTGCTACTGTTTTTATCTGTATACTAATTTAAAATGTTTTCTTTGACCCAAATTCCAAAGCTTCAACATTTTCATTAATCAATTTATGCTCATTTCTGATCATCATTTTTAAAGTGGAAAAATAATCACTTTGAATCCCTTTTAACTGTTTCATATTTATGTGGACATGCTTTAAATTTCGTGAGCTTAGCCCTGGCTGCATGGCTTGGTTGGCTGGAGCATCATTCCCTGCACAAACTGAAATGTTGTCAGTTTGTTCCTGATCAGGGCGCATGCATAACGTGTGTGTAGGTTCCATCCCCAGTTGGGTGAGCATGGGAGGCACCAATTAATGTTTCTCTCTCACATCAATATTTTTTCTCTCTCTTCTTTCCACTCTCTAAAGCAATGGAAACTTGTCCTCTAGTGAAGATTAAAAAAAAAATAATTACACTTAGTGAGCTTCGAGTTCTCCAGCCTAAAATTGTCAGATTACCGCTATCCCTCATGCTCTTCCAAGACACTCTAGGCCTTCCTCTGGGGTTATTCTGTGGGATATATTGAAGGCATTGTCCCTGCCATATGGACTTTGCTTGCTCTCATTTTGGGTTTGGAGGAAGGCACTGAACACAGGCAGAGACCTCAGTGGGGAGAAGCACTGGTAACCTCCACTCACACCGAGGTGCACCAAGCCACCAATTCAAAATTTCTCATTGGCACATCTCCCCCAAGTTCCTAGAAGACAGAGACTGTTTCACAGTGTCTACAGTGGAGCCTGCCAGGTAGTGTAGATGGTCAACATATATTTGTTAGGTGAATGGGTCAATAAATAATTAAAATGGATTCCTGCTCAGTATTTTTAAGAGTAGTTTAAGAAAGAAAGTAAAATAGAGTCATTCCTTGTCCCCAGATAAAATACCAGGCATGGAATGTGGCTGGCAAAGAAACAAACAAACATATGAAGAAGGGAAGGAAAAAACCCCTAGATAAACTATAATTTGTTTAAAAAGAATAAGAAATTGAATTATTTTTATTTTGGAAATAAGGAAAGTAGATCTCTGACTCATGAACTCTCATAATTTTGTATGTGGCCAAGTACAGTTTAGGATGTAGTATGTATAGGGCAAAATATTCTTTGATGATGGTTAGTTGAAGTTACAGAGGTTAATGAACATGCAACTCTATTTTTATCACATTGTGATGCAACAACCTGTTGTGTAAATAAATGCCAAGAATATGAGGGGCATGATAAAGGACCCCAAAGATGCGAAGTCTGTGCAGGTATAAACTGAGGGAGGACAGTTAAAACCAAGGCAACTGATTGACGGAGACTGGCTTGTAGCTAGGATAGAATGACACAAATGCTGGAATAAAAGCATGCTCTTATTTCCACCAGTATGTACTTACGGTCACTTCAGAATCTGAAATTTTCAAGAATAATGTTTTTCACAATCTGCTTTTCCTTATTCTCTTTGCTCTATTAAGTTTCTTTTATTTTTTTTCCCACAGAAGTCTCAATATTTTACACAGTCTACCTACCATTTTTGTGCAAAATAAAGCAGAAACTAAGACTTGAAGATGATGCATGTCTAGGTTTAAGGTGAGAAAATGCCAAGATGTATTTGTAGAGCAAAGTATTCTATTCCCGAAGAGCAAACTTGGGGCTGGAGGGAGAAAGAGGAAAGGGGCTCACTCCGGACAGGAGGGAGCAGATACAGCATGATTCCTAAAAGTGGAAGGAAAAGTTTATTTCGTTTTGTTTTTTTTTATTATGGAGGCTCAGGATCAGAGTGGGAAGGACTTGGGATCAAAACTCTGAAATTCGAGGAAGTTAAACCCAACAGTTAAAATATTTGAGTCCTTCCCTGGATGAGGGTGTGTCTCTGAGCCCTGGTAGAAAAAACTGAAGTTAGAGAGTGATCAAGAGGAGAAGTAACCTTGGGGAGAGAAAAAGCGAACATTTGCAAAGTGTATAGGATGGCCCAGAAATCTTTTATTCTAAGAACTTGGGGAATCGAATGAAGATTCAACAAGCATCCTCTGGGCTCACGGGCTCCTGTGAGGGATTGAGGCAAGGTCGAGAAACAGTCCCTGACCCTGAGGGTTCTGGTGACTTCTAGGTCGTGGGATTTGTTTAAAACAAAACAAAACAAAGCAACACAAAACAAAACAAAACAACAATTTCATCTCAGAAGTTCAGGCCAGATAACTTAGAAGAATTGGTCTAGCCCATAGTCTACTTAATGTCTCAAAATGCAATAAAAGCTACACTCACAGACATCATTGTCCATCAAGGGAATGACCCTTAATATACATGTTTTGTTACTCTTCCTGCTTCTGCTAATCTGACTATAAAACCAGCCACTATTTGGTGGCAAGTGGGGCTGTCATCTATTAAAAAGCACTATCATTTTTATAGATGCAGGGGAATAGAAAATGACAAAACAAAAGCTATTCTTTAAGTATATAAAGAGCATGTATTCATTGGAAAGCAATATGAGGTTTGTAAGAGACCAGGTTTTTCAGGAAACAGAACTAGAGATATAAATACTAATTGGATTTTTAATAGAATGAAATTATGATGAGCAAAACAACCATGCTGTTTTAAAAGGAGACTAGGAAAAAGGAGAAAAAAAGGCTTACACCCGGAATTGTTTACAATGGCATAATACTATTACCAAAACTCTGTAATTCCATTTAGAATTTAATTGAAATCTGAGAATGTTTATCAAACTCCTGCAACTATGTGATGTGCTGTGGAATCTACAGACTAAGCCAAAGATCCAGTGATGAGGTTCAAGAAACTCCTACTCATCATTTATTTATCAAAAGACCAGAGTTAAAGGCAATACACATTAAAATAAGAAGGACAAAATATTACAGTGATAAAGAGAAAAACTGGACTTCTAACCATAGATTTTAAAATGCTTAGTAAGAATACTTTGAGTTGACCTAGCATTTTTATTTTTTAAAGACTTCTTTTAAAACTCATTGGATAGGGGACAGAGCGGTGTGGTAGAAAGGAGCGCAGCTGCCACTGACTTGGCCTCATGTAAAATCTTCTGGACATCATTAAGCTGAGCATAGTAGTATAATGAAGATTAAGTGGAATAGTTTATGTTAAGTGCTTAGAACAGAACATGATATTATATCTTCAATAAATGTCAGATATCATCCTAATTGTCGTCATCATCATCACTATCAAGGTATTATAATTACATTTAGTAGATTAAAAAATACAACATCCTCGGCATCTAGTGGTTCTTTAAAAAGGAAGATTATACCTGCATAATATGTATTTTATTTGTGATCAATAAGCTCAAATGGATAGATATCCTTATCTCTAGTTTGCAAATGGGAAAACTAAGAAAAATCATGTGCCTTGCCAAAAGCCACTGAGAATTCATAGGGACATTGCAAATGGCACACAGTCGTGGTTAGGAGTGTGGGTTGTCAGATTGCATTCAATCGCTGACTGAACCACTTTGTGACTCCGGAAAAGTTACTTACTTGTTTGTGCTTCATTTTCTTTATCATTTCTAAAGTGAGATTAATGTTAATGCTGACCTCTTACCAAGATTGCATACTAGTAGCCTACACTTTAGATCACTGTGGCAGATAGTTACTGTTCACCAAATATCCATGTGTTCCCCTGTATCTCACAGACTCTTTGCAGTTAGACACTGTGGCTATTTCTGACTGATGGTTTGCAAGGTCTTGTTACATCGGAGCCAAATCAGAGAAAGAGAGACTCTTGGTCTCTCTTCCTCTACCGAGGTGACCTGGACATTACATGTTATTAAGGCACCTTTGCAGATCAAAGCTGCCTGGATCCCTGAGCCACTGCACGGAGGAGGGTGGCTTCCTTGGAAAGTTCCCTGATCTGCATTACAATTCCCCTGGGCAAAGATAAACCCTGCTGTGCAAAGTCACCGAAACCTTTGGTGTCTTTTTTTTATGTCACTGTAAACTACCTTGTTCTGTCTGTGCAATCATGATAAAGTTTCCAGACCTAAAACTTATCCATAGTACTTGTATTGGGAGCTCAGAGTAGTAAGGAATACCTTTGAATGAATAACAGTCATAAGGTTTTCAAAAAGCTCAGGAAAAGTTCAATTTCCTTTCTTTGGTCTTCATATTTCACACTGGTCCCAAATTCTTCCTGGGCCTGGCTCACTAAAATTGCCAGCTGTGGTGTCAAATGCTGTTGATAATACAGCAGCAGTGATTTGGTTTTAAGAGTCAATTGCCTGTAACCATCCCTGTACTAGAAAATTAAGGATTCTCTAAGCAAAGACTCTCTAAGACCTTTCCCCAACCAGGGGGGGTGTCTCAGCTTGAGAGAAAGGAAGAGATCTTTGCACGAATTAGATATGGTTCCTCAGTTCCATAAAGTGGTCCTTGATTAGTTCCAGAACTCAAGTAATTACAGGGCCATATACTCAACAGTGCTCAATAATGTCTCAATAATGACAGCTATGAAGTTTTGGGGAGCATGGTCCAAAGCCACTTTGGAATCTGGAAATACCCGAGCTTCTTAGAGAGTAAGAATAAAATCGATTAATTAAAATGTTTATTGGACAGAAGAACATTCATTATGTTATTCATTGTGATTAAAAACTCTGTTATTCTTTGATTTTAATCTAGGTTTTCCAACCTCACAAGAAATTTCCTGTTTATCAAGAGATCATGTTAAAAAAATCCCCCCAAAACAAAAACAAAAACAAAGAAACGCAACTAAGAACAGGATCCAAGAAGCTGAGAAGACATTGCGTTATGGTTTGCAGAAAATAGTAAATATTTCTGATTGCCTTTCTTAAATTCATCGAAATGATTGCATTTGACAGTCTCCAAAAAGGAAGAGACAATGATTTTGGAGCCCAGCAAAACTGCAAGAAAATGCGTAGCAGAATTTACGAGTGCAGAATTGCCTTTTCCTGGCAGGGCATTGAGGAGTGTGTGACAATGTGAATCTATGCTTAGAGCAAGTAAACAACTCAGTTTCGAAGGGACACGTTCAGGAGATTCCCGATGCCCCTCTGTTTTGTATTAATGGGTATTCTCAAGTTCTAGTCATCTACTGACTTATTAACCAAATTTGTGAACTACAAGATTAAAGAATGGAAAAGGCACCAGGAATTCAAAAGCTTCCTCAGATAAGTCACAAAAACCACCCTGCAACACAAGAGCAAATGGTTGCTTTCCAACGAGCATTATCTGTTCTAAAATCATGTGAAAAGACACCCCCCTGAAAAAAAAACCATAAAACTCTGTGGATTAAGAAGATTCACTCTTCTGCCCCCTAAAACACATCCTTAACTGTAGTTCAGCTTCATCTGATACAATTTCCTGAATCTCTTATGGATGATATAGTTTCATTATGCAAATGGTTTGGTTGAAGTATTTATTTTATAAAGCAGCCAGAGGCTATAATTTCCCACTGAATCTTATTCTTTAGATTCCCAAAGAGACTCTCTTTCCACAAAATGCCAGGCTGTAAAAGACTGTTTTGGCTGTCGATTGTATGAGTGGGGGGCTGAACCCTGAATAAATATTCAATACGGGGTTTAGAGGGAACCAACATAGCTCTAACCATGAATCTGTGGATTCACAGGACTCAGCATTCTCCAACTGATCGTTGAACTGGTTTCCTAATGAAGAGTCTGTCGTTAGAACGACACATGTGTGTTTAGGGAAATGGCCAGAGCCAACATTATTTTGGATACTTTGCAGCCATCTCCACCAGGAACCTGTTAAAAGTTCACTCGCAGGATACTTTCCAGGGGCCAGATGGTGAGGGGCACTACCCAACCAACAGATTGGCTTTCTGGTGTCAGCGATTAGCCGCACGTACACAGGTCAGGGGACACAGAGGCAAGTGGGCACAGTCTGATGTTAATATCCTGGTTATTTTTTGTTATGTGTATCAGTTTACCAGTGGAGTAGGAGAATCTGACGCAGAGCATACTTTGTATGGTAAGAACTGCAAATCAGCGGTTGATAGCTATTGATTTATTACTGCTTTAGGCTTCCTCCGCTAAGCCAGAGCCATGAGTACCTTGGCACAGTCCCTTTCATTACTGTCCCATAACAGAGTATTTATGATACTCCCCTTGACTCGCAGAGATATATTTTAAATCCCTGCATTGCAAATTACAATGTAAGTTACAATGCAAGTTTCATGATGGGGAATTTTACAAGAAAAGGAGGTTTAGTCATTATTATAATAACATAATCACTACATAGAAAAAGTTAGTGTTACAAAACTAAGAAGTTCTTAAACCTGTAGAAAAATGCAAGAAAGAGTGTGGTGTTAGAATGTTTCCTGAAACTGATTTATATAAGACTTAAAGTCTCTGCCAAGCAGAAACATGGTTAAGCAGGACTTTGTAGGGCAGCGCTCCTAGAATCCTGAATGAACAGGATTCTTAAAGCTTTTTACAGTTATTTTTCTCCTGGAAAAAGGGCTTCATACATTATGGTTTCACATGTACCAGGCCTGTGTTTCTGTTTTCTACAATATTGTTGCCTTAGGGAAAATATCACCCAGGACGGGTTAAATGACATTTATTTCTTTAAAAAATTAGAGTTTTACTTTAAAATTCTCCTATTATTTCTGGGATGGTTTCCAGCCCTGATTTGCTGTGTTAGGCCAATTCTACAGCATCATGCTCCATTATTCCACTTAGCTGAAATGGAATTATCTACCTCATTTGTGTATAACACTTGGATCGCTACACACAATGGGAGTTTTAGTTCAGCAGATGGGCTTCTTGGTCACGGCAGAATTGCAAAGTGATGCTGGAAAGAAGACAGGCTGCATCCCGAGTTAAAAATTAAATGTCACATAGAGGTCTCAGTCATCATCTGGGAGGCCATTGTGCTGCTCCTCCGAAGGTTCTTGTCTTCACATCAGTCTCTACCAATCAGAGAATAGCTGCCGCACTGCTATTTGCCAACGAGGAAACAGGCACATGCAGACGGTGGGTGCCTCTGAGGGCTTCGACGATACAGGGCGGTGGGCAAAGTAAAGTTCTCAAAATCCAATCCTTTGCCGCTTCCACTGCTAAGACCATTGGATTGTCTCACAACATCACTGCTCTTCCTGACATTATATTACAGTTCCAGTGACCTACAGGAGGTCATTTGGGACTTGTCAAATATTAACACGAGTTATGGCTAATAATTACAAATGTGTTTTATTTCTCCCAGGCCACACCCCAAACTGGGTCCTACAACTTTCATGAACAGTGTTCCCCTGACCCCTGTCTCCTCTCCTCGAGAAGACTGCCCACTCCCCTCACTGTCTCTCCACATTTCAGAGGTTCAGGGAGGGGTGTTTCCACAAGGGTACATGAGCCCCACTCTTAATCACCACATGATTGGCTAGATTTTCCTTCTTTCCTCCTCCAGCGTCCATTGCTATTGTTTGGGATAAACCCTCTGACTCCCCCCAAGTCCTTCCGCCTTCACACACCAGTGGTGCCCCCACTGGCTCAGACTGATGGTTATTGATTGACGTTATGCTGCTTTGGGTCCTTCAGTACAAAACCCCTCATTGTGCCGAAGCACAGCTGAAGTGCAAAAGTGCAAATGCTGTTAATGATGACTGCGACCCTGGAAGGAGGGCTCATCAGAGGAGCTTGCCTCCCCCTACTGTCTTTAAGTTGCACCATGGTTGACAGCATGGGCTTTAGGGGCTGAATGACTAGGGTCAAACTCAGTTTTCACTTGCTGTGTGACATTGGACAAGTTTCTCAACATCTCTGTGTTGCAATCAATTTGCTTTAAACATCATAAATAAAAGCAATACCTATCTCATAAGGCTGTTGAGGATTCAGTCATTTAAATATACTTGGCATACTTACACGTGACACACAACAAAAATTGTAAATGTCACCTTCCTTGACTATTAAAGAGCCACCTTGTGTTCCTGAAGCCTCCCGCTGATGTTTATGCAAACGGTCCTTTCAATTTTTACTTTTAGTGACCTCATCCTCATCTCAGTCCTGTTTTTGGAGGAATCCATGGGGTCTGGATTGGAAGACCCTCTGAATGACAAGTATCCTTCTACTTTGTTCTAACCTCTGGAGACAGTGACTGATACTCAACAAAATGTACATGTCTCCTTTGGATTCATTCTTCCTCAGAGGCGACCCATTCCTGCACATACAGAGTCTCTTTGTGGCAGGGAACCCAGTAGATGTAAACACGTATCTGAATTCTAAGTGAGCAAGCTTAGGCTTGGTCTGGGATCCTGACTCCGTAGGGTAAGTTTCAGAAGAATGATCCTTTTAATTACAAACATTTACCAGACAGATTTTTCCCAGTGAACATTTCCTTGAGGTTAAACAAGGACTCATGCACCTTTAGCTGAAAGTCTGTGTACTGAATGCTTTGAGGAATCACATGTTTCAACTAGACAGGTACAACAGAATATAAATGTTAGAGAAAGGTGATTTCTTGCCACTGTCTCCCCTTGCCCAAAGTAGTATTTATTTTCATAGTGTACGTAAGCCATGGCAACATCCTTCAACTTAGAAGAGCTGACCTCATAAAAATTACGTGAAGGTTTAGCAAAGCTCATTCCTGTTAGCTAGCCTAACCTACACTATTGACCATTCAGTAAGAAAAATTTACTCTCACATTTTAAATCAACATGTATGGAATGCATTCTTTCCAATGGCTCCCACTGTTCATTTTCTTCTTACTGAACTCTGCAGGTGTTGTTTTGTGAGGGTGCTCACACGACCTGCTCTTCTACTGATGGCCTGGTCAGGGGGCAGACTACAGCTCAACTCACCGCACTGGGACGGCTTCCCAAGTGGGACACTGGGAAAACCCCAGCCATCTGTGAGTTGACCCGATCCTCTTCAGAGCAGATTCTCTCATAAGATGCTGGACTTTGACCAGCAACTGAGTTCAAGGGTGATAATTTGGGACCCTTCAGACCTCCTGTTACTTGCCTTGGCGTGGTTGCCCAGGCCCAGTGACTTGCAGTTAATGGAGAGTGTCCTGAATCCTAACGGGGCTGCGCCTCTGCACACGGCGTGTTCTCCTCTGCGGCGGTGCCCTCTGCCTCTCCTTCCCCTCCTTTGGCTGACTTACTTCCACTCATTCATCACGTCTCATTTTAGGTATCCGCTCCTCAGAGCCAGCTAGTCTGCTTAGAACCTGTGACACAGTGCACTTGCGGACCCCATCACAGCCCAAGAGCCCTGTGTGATACAACAGTTGTCTTTTTCTTGGCTCCACCAGGAGGTGAACTTCTTGAGGACAGAAACTGGTCCTTTTACACCAGTGGCTGACACAGAGCACACAGTGGGTGGTCAATAAATATTATACAGGGTGGCCCAGGGAGGCTTACAGCTATGATACAAGTAAGTAATACAATAATTAGTAAGTGATAATGCAAGAATACACTCTGTTTTGTATACTCACAGCTGTAAACACACTTTTGCCCCAATCTCCGTAAATAAAAAAGGAAGAATAAAAGATGATGGTGGAGAAGATGAAGAAGAACAAGAAGAAAGGAAAATAGAGATGTTAGTGATCACATTGGCAAAAGAATGAATTTGTGTTTTGCGATTAGTAAATATTTAATTTTGAAGATTTGAGGGAAAAGGGAATAAAAATACTGTATGTAGAGACCTGTACATGTTGGAACGTATGAGAACACATGGTCAGAATGTCTTGGCTTATGTTTACTATTTATATGTTGTTTTGGGTATAATTTCCCTAAGTTTATAGAAGTGCTAATTAATATTCACAGAGAAACTGAATTTTTCTTACTGTATTTTAATTCAAGCAATGACTTTATAGCATAGGCATGCTTATTATAGATGGAGAAATTCGGTGTCATGTAAGCTAAGGGCCTTGCCCGGGGTGGCAAAGTCATAGCGGTGGAGACAAAATTCAGGTCTTCTGGGTCTAAACATCAGGCCACGTGGCCTCTTTTGCATGGGAACAATAAAAAATAACACGTAGGTCCCAAGCCTGCTCTGTTGTACAGAAGAGATCTAAACAATGCATTATCACAGAGCTTGCTCTGAGACAACCTGCACTCTCCTGTCCCCTTGCCCACAGTGCAAACTCGGGAGCAGCGTTTGCTGGCTGTGTGGTCCAAAGAAGTCAGTCAGCTTCTCCTAGCATGACCTTCTGCTCCTCAAATCCAGGATGTCAGTGGCTGTCCTGAGAACTCTCATCGTGAGCAGCGTATATGTGTATAAGGTTTCTAGCACAGAGTAAGCTCTCCCCAAATGCTATTATGCCTACAATAGTTGATGCCTTTCAAAAGTTAGCTGTACAGCTTTGACCTGAACATAGGAACACAGCTGATAAATATTGTGTAGAATTGTATGAAAAGTGTTCATGTAAATTAAGAATATCACTTTTATTCTGTTTTATTTTTTATCCTCCTCCATGCACAAAGTATACTTCACATTTGGGGGCTCACTATTTACTTTTCACAAAATAAAAAAACTACTCAAATTCCCAGTGTGCAAATGCTCAATGGCATCACCAGGGAACTTCACAAGCAAATTCATGACTGTGCATTCCCAGGTAGTGTGAGCAAGAGATAATTATTTGTCATCCTTGGAATGCGCTAAAGCAGAACACTGTAATTTGCATAGCTATTGGAAAGATCTTCAACATAGAATTGCGTGAGCCCTGATGTTAGCAACCCCCTACAGAGAATACAATACCCAGTTACATTTGAAAATTTGGCAAGTTCTGGGCAGCAAATTCCTGCATAGTTGAGGCTGCCTTATTGATTTCCTTTCAACTCAAAGCCAAGTCAGGCCAAGTCCCTCCATTGCTGAACAACAATGTGGCAACCAGGAATGAATTTTTCCCCACCCTTTATCCCCCAATCCCTCCCTTCAGACAAATCACTCTGCCCAGATTTCAAACAAATCCCAGAGAGGCATACTTGCTGTTAAATCTCCAGGACGCCAGCCAGCACAAATCAAGAAAATGGTTTCCAGGTGCAGACGGCCTCGGCCCTCCTCCCCACCCACTTTAAAACCTGGGGACGGTTCCAAGCTTTAATCTGGAGATGGACGAAAGAGGGAAAAGAAGGGCAACCTCAGGACTCAAAGCCCACAGAAAATTATTTTGCCTTTCTCACATTTGTGGAGTCATGTCCATTCTTCAATACATATCACACAGCCCAGCATGATTAATTTCACCCCTTTTGATAAGCTTCAGACCCTGAATAGCTAGGATACAGGATCTGAACTATAGACGGAGCCCTGCAGTGCAAGGGTTTCATGAAGGTAGCTCTAATTCAAGGCGATTGCTCTCTCTCCCCATCACCATTTCACACAGAGCTGTCATTGGTGGGAAAATTGCCTACTCTCTACAATTGTCCTGGGTTTTCTAAATTCAAGTAATAAGAAATAATCACTGATAAACAAAACACTGAAGGGAAACGCAGCTGGGAAACTTTTCTAGGCATGGTTATACTCATAAGGGTGCAACACTTGGGAGTGACAATGTTTCAAGTGACCGCCATTGGCCCTTCTCTCTCTGTTTTACCTGTCGTCATTTCCCCCATGCCGATTACTGGGATATTTATTATCCTAGACACATCTGGGCCTTAGTGTTCTGTACCTGCTCAGAAAATATTCTTTTAGATTACCAAAATAAAAAAAAAATCTTTAGATTTGAATAAGCAACGTCTGGCCTCAGAATGTCAACTGACGTGCCACTGTCCAAGGCAAGGCCAGAAGGTCAAGTACGTGATAAAACATGGTGGGAAGAAAGGCTGAAACGATGGAGGGGCTTGCATGGAATAGTAGGCACTGAAGTGTTGATACAATAAAAGCATTTTTAGGAAGCTGATTCTAGAGCAGGGAAAGAAAATGAATGGGAAGAGGAGGAACCTGGCAGTAGAGAAGTCAGTTTTGGGGCTGAGGCATATTTTATATAGTAATGGATTGGGGCCCGAATAAGGGGAGAAGTTGAATATCAGAGAATGAGTTGTGGGAGTGAGCAAAGGAAGACTGGGTGAAGAGCACGGGTGTAGAGTTCACCTTCGGAGACGATAGGGCTCTTCCTCAGATTAAAGACTTCTACAAACGGGTAAAATGGGGAGTTGGGTGCTCTGAGACTTTATACTGCTCACCCATGTCTTCTCTACTGAAAACACAGAGTCAACCTGGTAGTGACACGTAGATTCTTAGGACAGTGACCAAGTTTGAGTGACTGTTTTCGAGGGGCAGGAATGGTCCCAGACAAGGGGCAAGTAAAAGTAAGTACCAACAGTGACTGTAAACTGTATCTTTCGGGTAGTTTCTTTCTTTTTTTTTTTTTTGAGTAATTTTTTTTCCATTTCCAGCCTGGTGTGGTGAACATTTGAGGGTGTTCCCTGTTAGACAAGTGGGTTGGCTCTCAAATACAGGAATTGGTCTGGGCCCCTGAGTCCTGCCAAGGCGCCACTTTGGCTGTGCAGGCGTCAGACTGCCCGACTGCAGGCACCACCCTCCCGTGGGCTGCAGTGTAACTGGTTCCTCCCCCGAGGGCAGCTCACTGTGACGCTACAGAGGCCCCTTGAAGGGGTTCTAGTCCCAGGGTGATGAGGGGCTGTCCTTCAGCTCTTACTCTGTTACTCTAAACAGGAGTGAAGGGGGGACTTCCTTATACCTGTTGAGGCATTGAATCCCCCTGCAAAACACACAAAGATTTCTTTCAATTTGTGGTGGGTGCCACACTGAATCCTAACTATAGACAACGGCTCATTTCTCTCATCTTCCCTGTAGATAGTTCGTTTTTAGTCTCTGAAAAAGAAAGTAAGTATTCCAAAATCTTTATTTAAGAGAAAAAGGACCATGCAATTGGTTTTTTAATGTGCACTGCTAAAGCAAGGTGTCTTTTATCCAGCTAAATGTCATTGGACACACCTCTTCTGGATCGGCTACATTTCTTGGACCCTTGCCCATTGACTGCAGTGCGCCTGCCAAATCCTAAACTTAGTTTAATCCAACTGCTTCAGGAAATGGCAAGGTATAAGAGAAAAATAAAATGGAAGTTTTATGTCAGAAAAACTCAGATCCTGCTACTTAATGGTTATGGATCTTTCTAAGCCCTATTTTTCAACTGTAAACAGAATATTTTCTTCACAAGCTAGTATAAGGAATAAATGAGATTACCTATGTTCAACGTTCAACATTATCCAATAAAACCCATTTAACAAGTGTTAGCTCCAGCCCTCTGCTCCCACACGTGGTTAGGTACTCTTCATTATGGTGGCCCATCTTGAAGATTTAACTTGGATTTATCTGGATATTATTGCCTGTGGCTGTGTGAAGGTAGGGAATCCTATTTCTCTACTTTCTTCCATAATCTGAACACCTTAAAATCAACCTCTGGATTTTTGAAATCCCCAAAGACATCCTTAACTACTAGATTGATTCTTGACTAATCTTCTGGAGGGATTTCCTCTTTTTCTCATTTTTCTCACTGCCTTCATTTTCAGTATAGCTAAAACTTTCTTTTCTGTGTAGCTAACCTTAAGAACAGTCACACTGATAAATTATTAGAAATTTTACACAGTCTGCCCAGCTAGTTCCCCATGGGGTCTCTCGCCCTGGCAAATAACTGCCAGGAAGAACAATGGCAGAGGAAGCTGAAACTGCCTTTTGTTGAGTTTTAATTTTTATACAGTAGAATTGAATAAATTTTAGATTTTCCTTTGCTTTTGGGATTTGATGCCTGAGGCTGTAAAAAATAAGTTCACATTTGTGGACAGAATCATGAAAATGTCTTGGCATGCTCCCTCAAGGAAAACGAAACTAGTGTCTCTATATTCAAATTTAGAGTGCTTTATGTGTCTGTCATTACTTTTTTTATGCATGGCCTTTACTATTTAGACTCTTGGTAAACCATGTTTTCCTTCAAATTCCCCAAAACATCCTCTTCACGCTCTGCTCAAGACAAGGTGTCTAGGCCAGAGATGCTGAGAAACTTCACCTATTTTGCTCCACCACAGTGGGCTGTGTAACATGCCTTTATTATTTGCTAAATCATCGCTTTACATTTTAAAACAGTGCGGGATGTATACGGTATTGTCACACACAGTGTAGTAATTTTAGGGGATATCACGACACGTGGCACCAACATAGTCTCAGCAATCATTATGTTCCTTTTCGGAGGGGGAGCTGGTAGTCTAATGGGACGGGGCGTCTGTCTGTTCCAGAGAGTAAAGCAGGAACAGAGCTGCCAGCTGTCCTCTGCTTCTACAATATCATGCCCCCGTTTTAGGTCTACGCTAACAAAGTAGAACCAAACTGGAAATAGGTTTTCAAGGTGACAAAAGGATTGAGCGGTTTCAAACCTGTAATAAATACCAAGATCAATTTCACACGTGAGATTTATTTTCCCTGTCTTGTTATCTTATGTCATTTCATTGGGGGTATAATCGTGACTGTAGAAACCCAGCAAGTCTTCAAAAAACAGGCATGATCCTGTGTTTACAGACAAATCCAAAAATTGGATTTGGCTTAAGCCATCTAAATCAAACTAATTCCCTTTCTCAGGTTAATGCTGCAAGGCTCACAGAAAATATGGAGCTTACAAGATAGATTTGGTGTTATGGTTAAGATGAATGGTTTATTCAAATTCAAGCAGCAACATCTTTAGTAAAAATGTTAGCGATGTGAGACTGAAATTTAATTCAGTATAACCAAAATACATCATGATCAATCTAATACTTTTGTCACACCTTGAAATACTCCCTTTAAAAAAAATGTACTTACATGAAAAAAGTTCAGTAAGGGAGCTGTTAATGTTCGATCTTGTTCTGTAGGTGGTTTCCTTTTCTCTACATCCAAAGTAAATAAAACAAATTGAAAAACCAACTAAACCAGAAATGCACACTTGTAAAAGTTTAGGCACATAAAAATATACCAATCAATTATGTGAGATTTTCTAAAAACCTATTCCCAATCCTTCTCCTTGAAGCTACATTTAATAGGGGGTTGTAAAGGAGCTATTTCCAGAGATAGGAAAATATAAAAATAATCAGGATTTTTCCTGAACATTTTGCTCATCAATGAGTGAAAATCCTCACCATGAAATGACAAGACCAGGCTCTGCAAAAGCACCCTGAGAGTTGCCTTCCCACCATCAGCACGTATTTCACCAGCTGCCCTGTAGAACCTTGACTCTGTCTGGCATCACGGCAAATCTCCCGCTTCGGGAATCGGAATTGCCAACAATATGCAACATCTCTAAAGGGGAAATTAAAACCTCTCTGAATGTAAACTATGGCTGTGTAAAGGAAATGCTGAGCATTAGCCTCTGCTTTAGGTCAAGGCAAAGTAATTTAATTTCAGGCACCATTCATGAAAAGCCAGGGTACCTGAATTCAATCTGAATTTTTTGACTTTGTGCATGAAGTCTATCCCTGATATAAAGAAATGTTAAAATTTTTAAGGTGTAACTAACATGATGTCCGCATGTATCACAAAGCTGAAACTGTCCCATGGGGCTGTGAGCACCTGAGATTATTTAAATATTACTTTGTGCAAGCCCTCAGGATTCAGAGGTCAGTCCAATGGGATGCAGTACTGCACTGAAGTTGGGGTCCTCCCCAGGCAAAGGAAGGAGAAATGTGTGAAAGCACATAGCTTCAGCAAGCTAAAGGAGCAATAGACACGGGGCTTGGTGGAGGCTTCCCAATAGGAAAAGAATTCAAGGTGCGACTAGGCCCTTACCTTTCCAGCAGGATGGAGACTGGTACTGGGGTCATGACCTGTGTGGACAATGGGAGTGTGTCTCTTTCATAAGGTAAGCATGGCTGCAAAGACTTTCAGGGGCTTCCACTGGGTCTAGGGGAAAAAGAGGGGCCAAAGTAGCCCTCTATGGGTTGACAGGAATAACCTTTTATTAGGAACTAGAAAATTTATGGTGAGGAGAAAAGGCTCTGTAAGTCTCCAGGCACAACTTTTCAAGGCTCTAGTCTGAGTCTGGGTCATAGATGACTGTGTCCTATTTCCAGGAGCAAGGAGTTTCTAAAGGAGAGACAGGGGCCAGAGTCTAATGGATGAAATCTAGGGTTCAAGACCAGGCTCAAGTTTTTCCATAAGTCACTTGAGTTCAGCCAAAATCCAAGGCACAAATTCAACCATTAGTGCTAAATAAGTGGTGGGCCCAGGGTTATCTGTGATGCTCTGGGAAATCAGAGGTCCAAGAACTCCCCCAGGCCCTTTGAAGACCAACCTGAGGCCAGTGAAATGAATTCAAGACCTTGATGGATAGGATCAGACTTATTTGTGACTACCCCTAAACAGGATGGCACATAGTAGGCACTCAATAATTATTTCCCTAAACAAAAGTGAACCTGGTACTTGGAGATGCTGCAGCGAAGCCAAGTTTATGAAAACACTGACCAATGCATATCACAATGCTATGTCAACAGTCCCTTAAGAAAAGTTTTCTCTCTACGTTAAACATAATCTCTTCTCAGTGTAGGCAACAAGGTGTGGGTAGCCCTGGTTTTCTTACATCTGCTTTAGAACTGAAAACCACCAAAAATATGAAGTTCATAAGGTTGAACTTCTAGTTCAATGTCACAGTTGAGATGGAGACCAAAAAAAGTTAGTCTCATGAGTTCTCATTCTCCTTTTGAACCCAGAGGCCTTTTTCCTAAGTCCCCTTTTGCAGTAGGAATTTTGTTACGTAGATTCTGACAGGTACCATTGGCAACTACTTTTTCCCCAGCCCATGGCCGTGCTCTAATGAGCCTGGTCCCGTGCTGGGTTGATTCACTCGAAAGGGTCCCGTGCTTTGAATCTTGGGTCTTGGTTTATTTCTCTCTCTTCTCCTGTTCATTTTGAAGGATCCATTTGCATTCCTTAAAACCCAGTGGGAGTCCCAGATAACTCCTATAGTTCTGATGGCGTGCATCCTAACATGTAGCCCATAATATTCTATAGTGCTTAACACCTTCTATTTTCAACTTGTTTGGAAATTGTATCTTATGTCCTTTGGATTTCCACAGTCTAGCGGAAATGCATATCAATTGATTAAATTGCTCTGCAGCCCTTAAGCCCTTCACAATGGATAGCATAACCTGTGAATTTTAATCCAAGTAGTACAGCCTAGGCTGGGAGCTGGCCTTGGGAGATGTGTAGGATCAGAAATACCTAGTAACACGTATGTATTTATTCCTTGAGTATTTCTTTGTATGAAAAGTAGAAACAAGATGTGTGATCTTAGATTGTTTATCTGTGTTACATGAGAGCTGAAGTACATGATCGCCAAGTCCTTCTGTATCTGTGAATTCAGCTAATCACAAGAAGACCTGGACAAGAAGTCTTTGGAGACAATACAAAGCACAGCCTGGATGATCAGGTAATTCTTGAAGGAGCGCTTACGTTGCTCAGTCAGGGACATAGAATGCCTGTGTGGGAGGGTGAAATTGCAGCCTTCTTCTCCACAGAGACCGGGCTGCAATTGGGAGGCAGAACAAGCGATAGGGAGAAACTTGAAAAGCAGGCATGGAAGAAGTTAGCACTGGGGAAGGGTGGGATTCAACA
The DNA here is from genome assembly GCF_021234435.1 of Artibeus jamaicensis. NCBI lineage: Eukaryota > Metazoa > Chordata > Mammalia > Chiroptera > Phyllostomidae > Artibeus > Artibeus jamaicensis. The sequence continues at coordinate 20,190,371 of NW_026521823.1, read as the reverse complement.
GCAGGCAATGGGTGGGATCTGGCAGGATATGCCTCATACCATTAAGACGTTCAGACAACTGCTGGCAGGTATGTACATAAAGACTAGAGTTCATGGTCAGAGTTCTAGTTGTGGGATAATATGGAGAAGAGAAAAGTTGGGGATCATTTAGTGCAAAGGGAGGGGCAGGGAAATAAATTGTGAGCCCAAATTATTTATTAGACTCTATTGGTTAGAGCCAGACCTGTAGCAATTCTGAACAGTGGCAGAGACAGAACGCTTTCCATTTTGGGCTCCATCAAAGTCCCTGGAGACCAGTCTAGACTGAGAAAGTGATTAAGGTTGAATCTCTAGTGTTTTAGTGATCCCAGTTCTGAAGGTCACAGGAGGCAGTGACAGAGAACTAAGCAGATAGTTATAATCTATACCTGCCTAGAAAAGCAAAATAGACTTGGATTGAGTGCTCGCATGCCTCTTTGAAGATGAGAATATTTACAGGAGGTGAACTTGACGGAGCCCTGCTGACTGCATGGAGACGGAACATGCTCGGAGGGAGGTGGTCAGGTCAGATTAGAAGAAGAACTTATTACAGAACTTTTCCTAAATCACAGATTTCTCTTCCAAGTCATATTTTATCAGCTGGTTCTGTCAGAAAGCAAAATTTATCTTTGTGTTTTATTTCTTTCTTGAACAAAAACAAAAACAAAAACAAACAAAAACCCAGTGTTATGCAGTTGATTTCTTCTATACTCCTTTTACCTTTAAAAAATGTTTCCTTTCTGTCTTTTTCTGTGGTGAAATGTGTCATTTTCTGACTCTAAAATAAAGAGATATAATAGTTTTTCCCTCAAAAGATCATGGAAAATAAAATCATGTGCTGTTAAATCACTTCCATTTCACTTCCCATTGTTCTATTTTGTGGCAGAAACTATTGTTCCTTCTAGACTTTACTCTAGAATCTTACTCTAAAATCTTTCTTAGAATTTCTTCCCAGGCAAAATGAATGCATACTTCTAGACAGGAATACTTATAAGTGAGCTGCATGCATCATTATTAACCTTTCATATATCATATATCAAGTATGTATATATATATATATGTGTGTATTATATGTGTGTATAATTATATATATGTAAGTATATATATATATATTAGTATATATATGTATATATATACTAATTTATTGTGAGGCAAAAAGTTTTACCAGAGCAATAGGGTGTGTGTGTGTGTGTGTGTGTATGTGTGTAAAAGGATGAGGAGGGTTTATGAGAGCCCAGTGAATGCAAACCAAATGGAGTTTGAAGAGACAGGCACTAGAGGGAATCAAACGGAGAAGTCAAACCAGACTAGTGAAGCCCCAGTTGTGGAGGGTGCTGACAAGAAAGGACATTGCGTTGGCACAAAGAACTGCCCAGAAGAGCAGTTTGTTCAAGAACGGAGATAAGCTCTAGAGTCCATTGGAGAGGCCCCAGGCCTCTAAAGGGCAGGGCTCTGAGAGAGATGGCTTGTCTTTGGGGACAAGCAGCATATGTTTTTGAAAAGTACCTAGACATAGCTAATAAGCTATAATGTAATTGACTCTGTGATTGTGTCAGTAGCTTTACTTTGCTTCCATATCCCCAAAAAGATCTACTTACGATCACTAAGGGTTGGAAGTTCGGCCAAATGGGGCTTACCTTTTCAATCTTAGGAGAAATTCAAGTGGCACTTCTGATTATACCAAAGTAGAAGGTGGTCACAGTAATTTTGAATTCCTTAAGGGCAGAATGTGAATTTTCCAACCATTTCATGTCCAGTATCTATCACAAGGCCTGCAAAATAGAAAAAAATATAAATATTTGTTCTTTTTCTCTGGAAAAGAAGTAGTTATGATAATCAGGTAGAACCATGGGGCTGTTTACTTTTTAAGGACATTTCTCTCTATCAACTCCCACAGAATTATTATTCTGTAGGCACTCATAAATTTCTTAAATCTCATCAGTGGGTAAATTTTTCTCAGTTCCTTGGGCAGAGTAGGTGAAGTCTTTTTAAATGCGTTCATACTGCCATACCCAGAAAGAAGACAAGTTCACCTTTCTACAGAATTAATGTTCCACAGGGACCAGACTCTGTTTTTTGATTCTGGGTTCTGGTTTTGTATGTGTATTTGGTTGTTTTTAGTAGCTGAGATAATCAACAATTATCATGAGCCTGCCATATTTCTTTAGTTACATTCATAACAGAAATTTGGGGTTCAGATAACAACTGTGCAATTGCCAAGACAAATCTAAAGATGTTTTTGAGACAAATATAGGTTTGTAGATATGTTATTCTAATGGATAAAACCCACGTTGAACCATTAGAGGCATTCTGAGTAATGAAGTCCAGTCTCCAAATCTTCACTGTTATTGACAGCTTTACCTTTCTTATTCTGGGTATATCAGGTACATAGATGATAGATCAATAGATATATAAATGATAGATAGATAGGACAGCCACCAAAGTATATTCAAAATGGCTCATGTTTTAGAGAGATTATCTAATTGGCTATTTAATTACTCTGAGATCATAACTGCTCTGAAATATATGAGGTCCATCAGGAAAAAGTCCAGCTATTGTTAATCTAATGAGAACAGTTTGTACAAGATCAGTATAACCTGGCAGCCAAGGAGAGTGGACTGGAATGTGCATGTGTGAACAATGACAACTTCACTGTACTAGTCAGCGGAGGTGGTAAACTACATTGAGTGAGCATGTGTACTGTGTGGCTGTCACATTCAAAATGACTGAGTGAGTAGAGCAACAAACCTGTGTCAAATTTTGCATTCAGCTTGAACCTTCCTCTTCGAGAACCCTTCACATGACTCAGAAGGCTACAGCTATAGACAACTGCTGACTGGCAGCTTCATCACGACAGTGCAGCCACCCTGTGTTATGTCTCATGCAGAGTTTTTTGGTGAAACATCAAATCACCCAGGTGACTCAGCTGCCCTACAGCCCAGATTTTGTGCCCGGTGACTTCTGGCTTTTCCCAAAATCAAAATCACCTTTGAAAGGGAAGAGATTTCAGGCTGTTGATGAGATTCAGGAAAATATGACAATCGGGCAGCTGATAGTGATTGGGAGAACAGTGTGAGGTCCCAAGTTGTCTACTTTGAAGGTGATTGAGACATCATTGTCCTGTGTACAATGTTTCTTGTATCTTGTATCTTCTTCAATAGATGTCTCTGTTTTCCATATTACATGGCTGGATATCGTCTGCACAGACCTCATAAAAGTTGAGATTCTTATATCATAGCTCAGCATCCTTTTATGAAGTGATAAGAGAATAAAAAGAAGCAATGGAAAAATTACTTGCTTCAATATTTCATATTTTTACAAAACCATATTTGAAAATAAAATCTACTTTGATTTTCGGGCTCTCTTACACAAAAATATTATTTAAAAAATTAATTTAAGTGTAGACTTGGTTAAAAAGAAAATATCCATAGAACACATGCCATATACCTTATCTCTCAACCCCCTTTATATGCTCATAACTCTTAGAAGGAAATTCAAAGTTTGAGTAGAAAGCAGTTTCCCTCAGGAAATTGGTACCATCAATTTTCCTTTAATCTGTGTATGATCTCAATTATACTGTGCTCCCAAATGGCTATTTTTATACTCTAGTCACTCATATATGTGTCTTCTTAAATCCTTTCAGAAGGAACCCATAAGCAACATGAAAGCAAACACTGTGATCTTCTAATCTCCTAACATAGCACCTGGTCCAAAGAGGGGCTATGAATAAATTAACAAATGATATACATCACAAGGAATCTCTAGCCATGTCTCACCCAGTGATGAGAGTTCCTGATGCTCAAACTTGTGGAGTGCGGTGGGGGAGGAGTCCAGGAGAAGGCATGGCATGAAGGAAGATGCTTTGTACTTTGAACACTTGGTTCCTTTGGAGGAGTCCCCTGCTCTTTTCATCCCACAAGGGGTGGTGGTGGACAGGTCACTACGTAGATGTAGGGGACAAGGTAGGTCTTTACGTGGAAGTATGTTTTTCTTTATCTGTATGCCATTGAACACATAGCCCCTGTGAGGAGAGGTCAGGTACTGGGCCTGAGTGAAGTCATGGCCAGGCTGCCCTAGGCTTGTCATGGGGGACAGGCTTTCACAGCGGGGGAGGTCTGTGAAAGGTGAAGCTATTTCTGACCCTGTTGTTATCCTTTTCTTGTAACACATAAATCCTACATATCAACAGTCTATAATTACCAAATACTTCTTTTTTTTTTAAGATTTTATTTATTTACCTTTTAGAGGGGAAAGGAAGGAGAGAGGAGAGAGGGAGAGAAATATCAATGTATGGTTGCCTCTCATGCGTCCCCTGCTGGGAACTGGCCTGCAACCCAGGCATGTGCCCTGATTGGGAATCGAACCACAATTGTCTGGTTTGCAGGCCTGTGCTAATTACCAAATAATTCTTACTTAAAAAATATATAGTCCTCAATAGCCAGATTGCTGGAGATTGCCCATCCCCCCCCCCCCCCCCCCCCCCCCAGCAAATGTCCCTAAGTTCTTTCTAGGAAACATCCCCATGGTGCCATGCATGTTTGGGATCAGGTCTCTCTGGTCTTTCCCCTTCTATTCCTCTTGTCACCTCAGCTGTGATTGAAGCTTTGAGATTTTGTTGCTTTGCTGAGCCAGCCTCTATCTCACGCCTTCCACCCCCCTCCCGGCTCATACCCAACCACACCCAACTGAGGGAGAAGACCACATAGCATTTCTGAGGCGGTCCCTCTGCAAAGTCCTCAAAAAACAACTGGCTTTACTGAAGACTTGAAGACAAAGAAAACTTTACAGATGGTCACGCAAAACTGCTGTTAGATGTGGCTACTCTAGAGTCTAAACCAGGGATTTTCAACTGGTGTGCTGCAACAATTTTTAAAACAGGCAATACCTGACTAATTTAGTTTGGGGCACTGACCTCTTTTCCCTTAGAGTGTTAAATAAAAGATGACAACAGCCAACACAACAACAGTTGTCTGGTGTGAATGCCCTATCTTGAGCCATAAATATGCAGGCCATATAATAAATTACATTGTATTGGTCATGCTGCACAGTAAGGTTATATCTGATTGGTTAATGCTTGGTACCAGAAATCCTTACATATGTTTATAGGCACCTGATTTTTTTAAGTCACTTTGGAGCAAAAAAAGTACCTTAGTATTATCATTATTATTATTGAAGTCTATCAAAATTATACCTATTTTTGTCAGATTGGCAAAAAATATATTTTAGATGTGCTGCAGAATTTTAGTAGTTTATGTGTGCCATGAGGGAAAAAAAGGGTTGAAATCACTGGTTTATACCAATATTACAGTTCCATACTAGGCCAGCTCCTTGGCCAACTGCTGAGGTGCTTCTGTGTAGATAAGGGTAGCTCACCTTTTTCTACTGCCATGAACGCTGCCAGCAAACGTTGCCTTTATTTCCAGAACCAGTTAACACTTGGACCCAGAGGGGGACTAAAGAAGTCCTTGTTTCTCAAAGCTAAGCCTACTTCATTAAGTCTTTCACAGGACAATATACAATGGGAAAACCATGCTGGTGAAATCCCACCGTCCACACTCATGGGCCTGATCTGACCCCATAACCCTGGCAAAACAGCCTTGGTAGTAGACAAGTACATTACCCTCTAATCTGGTATATTCCATCTGGAATAAATACCAACAGTTATGCTTGATTTGTAAGGCACCGAATTTAATCTAATTCCTGTCGCCATCTTTTCTTCAGCGTAACATGAAGAGAATTTCTGTCACAATCTTCTTATTTTTTGTGCTAGATTAATTGGAGGGCAATTTTGGGGGGTTACACGATCACCAGCAGTTACATGATTATAGGAGATTGATGACTAAACACGGATCTTCATCTTTCCTCTCAGCAGGCTTGGAAAAAGCCTCTCTGACTTGATAAGAAAATGCTTGTGAAACAAGGAGAGCCATGAAAAAAAGAGTGAGGGAAAGCAAGAGGTCTTGATCATTCAGGGTCTTCCATAAAGGAATGGTGAGCCTTACAAACCCTGGAATGGATGCTATTGGGAACCTTTTGGGCTAGTCCCTCACTTGAGTATCGTAGGGACCCAACCCTGGTAGGTGAGCAATGGACGTCTGTTCGACTTGATTGGGATGCTCAGGTTTGTGACTGGAATGCTTTCTTCCCTCTGACTGTCCACATGAATTTGAAGAATGAGTGGTACTTCTTGAGGAGAACAGGTTTACTTTAAGTAATTACCTCTGACATACAGGAATTTATTAATATCTATGTCCAAGGCAATCAAAATGCAGGGGAGAAACTTGACTAAGGGGCTTAACCTGGTGTTGAGAATAAAAACTTGTGACACTAAATTTTAAAATAAACTCTCAGGGCCAATTCTTACTCAAATGATTATCTTTAAACAGAGAGGAAGTGCTTATACATATTCAACCTTGTTGATCATGAGTTTAATTACAGCTAATTTTCAGGGTATGAAGTTCACTCACTCCAGGAAGAGCACAACTTCTAGGATCTGGGAGTAATATGGGAACTCGTATGAACATGAAACAAATCCAAAAGCACATTTTGTTGAATGACATTTGATTGAATTAGATACACATGACTTGAATTTATTTGAAATAATGACACTGAAAATCATGAAGCTAAAGGGCTTGACGATGTTTCAAGTTTTGAAATTGTCACAAACCATAGCTTTCAAACATTGGAATAGGTGGGCTCTGTATTGAACACAAGAATACTCTAGAAATCCTTTGCCCTGAGGCATGCTCTAACTTAGGAGTCCACAAATATCCCATAAAGGTCTAGAGAGTAAATATTTTTGATGTTATGGGCCACATAGTCTCTTTAGGAACTAGTCACCTCTGCTATTGGAGCACAAAACAGCCCTACACACTATGCAAATCAATGAAGGAAATAGACATGCAGGTCCAGGAAGCACAGACAGTCCCAAACAAGATGGATACAAAGAGGCCCACTCTAAAACACATCATATTAAAATGTGAAGGTTAGAGATAAAGAGAGAATCTTAAAAGCAGCAAGAGAAAAGAACTTAGTTACCTACAGGGGAGTTCCCATAAGTCTGTCAGCTGATTTCTCAAAGGAAAGTTTGCAGGCTAGAAGGGATTGGCAAGACATATTCAAAGTCATGAAAAGCAGGGGCCTACAGCCAAGACTGTTCTACCCAGCAAAGCTGTCATTTAGAATGGAAGGGCGTATAAAGAGCATCCCAGAAAAGAAAAAACTAAAGGAGTTCATCATCACCAAACCAGTATTATATGAAATGTTAAAGAGACTTGTTTACAAAAAAGCTTACTGTGGTGGACCACTCTGCCTGGTTCTAGGAATTGTAACTCTACCCCCTGTGGCTAAGGATGAACGAGTGACCTCTGAAATGGGAGCCGCAGGAGACAAAGCTTGTCTCTGGTAGCAAATGCTGCCTCAGTTTCCTCTGTGCCCCCAAAGTATGGTTGGATGGTCAGAGACAGGTGAGAACCCTCACAGCAGGGGGCAACCTAGGCCAGACACAATCACTTGGGAGGCCATCATGGAAGGACTTGGGGGGTTGCAACAAAGAGCAATGGACTCTTGCCCCCTGGCTTTGACAAAGCCTGAGTCCCCATATCTTCTGGGAGAAGTGCTTTCTGGCTCTAATCCCCTTAAGCCTGAATACCTGATGGGGAGAGGTGCAGCTCCTTGTCTTGCTAGAGCGTGTCCTGGGGAAAAATCTGGCATCACAAAGACTTGCTGCTAAACCTGTGAAATCTGCTCTGCTAAGAGTGCTTTCATTCATATGTTAAGGGTTCGAGCAGAAAAACCCTAAAACTCTGTTCCTGACAGACTCTGATTCATACTAAGCCCTCAGATTTTTTTGAAATGTTATCTACTATTTGATCCTTGCCACCCTGTATTTCTATGTATTAGAACCCAATAAAAGGCCCTGGAGGAGGGGTCTCAACGCCTTTTTCTCCTGAGAAACTGACCATTGCTTAAGGCCTTTTTCCCCTGAGAAACTGGCCACTGCTCAAGGCTTTTTTCTTCTGGGAAACCGGCCTCCTTTCCTCCCCAAACAGATCATGTCTCAGTCATGTTTACTCTCATCCATGGCACACGAGGAGACTTTCAAGGAAATTTGCCCCCACAGCTTACCAGATGTAGGGAGTTGTGGGGGAATGGGAGAAGAGGTGAGGGGATTAAGAAGTACTAATTGGTAATTATAGAAGCCATGAGGATGTAAAGTACAGTGTAGGAAATGGAGTAGACAAGGAACTTATACCTATGACTCATGGACATGAACAATAGTGTTGGGGGGTGCTGGGTGGAGGGGGGCAAAGGGGTAAAAATTGGGACAACTGTAATAGTATAATCAATAAAATATAATTTAAAAAAATAAAAATCCATGGACCTCAGTTTCTTTTTCAAGAAAAGCAACCAGTTAAGGATTAAATGGTTGATTAATTTTTAAAAAATCAGAAAATACTGTTGAAGAAAAAGAAGAAAATAGCATACACTTAATCTCATGCCTCAAAGAAAATAAATTTTGTTTTATACCATTTCACACATTTACCATGTGAAGAAATAATATGTATTTGTATATACATGATTGAAGTTATAAAAATTAAGTTATACTGTATATATGTATGTGTACACATGCATGTATATATTCATATGCATACATATATGAGAGGGGACCCCCACCAAAAAAACCCAAAATTACCACCTGGAAAGCGAGCACCTTGTAGTACAGGCTTTCCCCTCTAGGCGGTGTTCTAGAACCCATCTGTATCAGTGCACCACATGGTGTTGTGAGAGGCTGTGTTTGGCTGCAGTATATGTTTTTAATATTCTTTCAACACGTCTGCCCATTTCATGATGGGTGATTTATAAGCACATCTGCCCACACTGCACTGAGTATTCAGCAGTTTTTGACCAAAAAGGCAAGACCCCCTGTCCCGCCCTCCCCATTCACTTGTTCACATCACTGTGCCTCAGCCCCCTACAGCCAAGATTTGGTGCTCTGTGACTTCTGGCTTTTCTCAGAAGTAAAATCACCTTTGAAAGGGAAGAGATATCAGACCATCTATGAGATTCAGGAAAATATAAGAGAGCAGCTGATGGCAATTGGGAGAACTTTGTGAGGTCCCAAGGTGTCTACTTTGAAGGGGACTGGGGTGTCATTGTCCCATGTAAAATGTTTCTTGTATGTTCAATAAATGTCCCAATTCTGTGTGTGTGTGTGTGTGTGTGAGAGAGAGAGAGAGAGACACTTGAGCAAATATGTGGCAGTAGATTTTCCTATATTGTCAAGTATAATGAAAAGAATGCAATCTTTATGTGTTATATTGGAATATGGAGATTAAAATCATTTCATATTCCTTTTTGTGATCATAAGTGCTAATTGTATTCGAAAGCAACATATACCCATTGTGATATGTTATATATTTTAAATCAGTTTCAATTGCAAGAGTATATTTTTAAACATTGTATTATAGATTTTCTTCCCACCAAATCATTTCTGGGTATTAGAGTTATACTTTGAAAGCCATAACCAGTTGCTTTCAGTTGCTAATTCACTTTTAACATGTCCCCACATTTAAAGAAGATGCAGTATGGAAATCTTGACCTTATTGGCAGTTTGGTATAAATCTAAATCTTGACCCTTTTTTCCCCTCTTAATTTGTGTTTGGAGAAAAGACTGATCCAGATTTTTTAACTGGTCTGGTATGAGGACTTCTCGAATCTGCTCAGCATCTACATACAGAACTCACTCTTAAATGGTAGCTTTTTGAAACTCAGTGGAGTGGCAGGGTCTCTGCTGGAATGACGTGGGCAGAAAGGAGCCTGCAGCAGCCTCCTTCATTTAATCGCAGCCGGCTTTCCTTCTAGAGCTTCCAAATTAACAGCGGGGCAACTTTTACTCTTTTATTTTTACTTGAACAAGCAGGTGTTTCTTTCATGAGGCCCATATGTTTCTTCATAAGCACTACCCAAAGCACCTACCATACAGCCTATGGTGATGTGGCATACAGCCCATTTCCTTACAAGGCTTCCCCTTTTATTCCAAGGAGAGTAGGTGTAAATGGATGTCAGTGTTTCTGTGTACGTGCACATGTCTTGTGTGCGTGTGTGTGCAGAGTCAGAGCAGGAGAGCAGCGGTGCTCTCTTTGGGTTGGAAGAGCATCGCTTGTACTGCCAGCAAGCCAGAGTGAAGGTGAGCTGAGGCCGGAGCTCCAGCTGAGCGTGCACCAAACTCCTGCCTGGAGCATGTTCCCAGCAGGCTGCCACAGGGCTGTGGCTGACACAGGGAGAAGCTTGGGGGACAGGCGGTAGTCCAACCAGGTGGTTTTCTCATGTTAAGAATAACAGTAGCTAGAAGAAAGAGCACCACTCCAAGCTGACTGCCCCTTGCTCCCCTGGGCCCATCAGCCCATCTAGAGGAACCCAAAGGTGAGGGGCAGGGTGAAGAGAGAGGTCTGTGGAGGGAAGAAAACAAAGAGGCTTCTGCTGTAACTGAGAGGCAATCAATGGGGAGTACCTGGCAGCACAACAAAAACTGGCCGAGACAAGCACTAGAATTAATTTTCCAGAAAAGCATAACTTTGTGATCATTATTAAAGTGCAAGCTGCTCCAGAGAATCACATGATGTTTTTAATGAAAGAAAAAAGCTTTGCTTTCAGAATAAGTGAGTACTCTGCTAGTTCTCACAGGGATGGTAAATAATCTAGAGCAATAGATATGTATACACATATATACACACATATATACATACATGTGCTATTTACAGCTTGAAAATGAATCTGCCACCTCTACTCATCCTTTACACCCCTCTGTGTCCATGTTAGCCTGGAAGGGAAAGTGTGAGCTCCTTTCTGTGCATTGGCCAGAAATACAAGACTATGGTACCATCAAACACACTCCTCCAAAAATTCTTGCAAGTTGTATAGTTAATGTATATGAATTTGAAGAACAACAAGAAATGTAGAAATTGCAACAATTTGTAGGAGTACCTATCCTATCATTTTCACTTGGTTTTCTGTCATTTCCAGTACGATGCCTTCTAGTGACGTTTCACCATGAAGTGTGGTGTGTGGACTGCCAACATCAGCGTCAGCTTGCTATACAGGCAGCCCTGTGCCAGACCTACTGAATTAGAACCCACATTTCTGACAAGAGCTGTAGGTGATTAGCTCACATTAGAATTTGAGAAACCATCCTGGTACCCTTAGGAAACTTAAGTTTTATAGTTAGTTACACCTCTTCTCTATTTCTGATTGTAAAGGTTACCACGGGTGGCTGGGAGATCAAACTGTCAGTGACTATCTCAACTTGCATGGGAGTTTCGAAGGAAAAGTTAAAAACCTTTCTAGGTGTTTTTGGCAGAAACAGACAACACTCATAGAATTACATTTATCAGAATAACAAAAGCAAAGCAGAGCATATTTACACATTTGGAATGATCCCTAGTTTACATGTGTTTGCTTTATTCACATTAGACACAGTTCTATGACATAAGGACATTTATTTCAAGAAAATGATCGCATCACAAAGTATCCCATTAAAGGTATTGATTAGCTGTCATAAAGTCAGCCCAGAATGACATTCAGTGCCAATTAAATTAAAGCCATATGTCTCAGATAAAAGTGTATTAGTGAATCTTAAATTTAGTGTTTTAGATAAATAGACTATTAGATAGCTTGACTTGGTCCAGCAGGAAAATTTAGAAAATTAAATAGCGTCTATTAGATAAAAGTGAAAAAAAAAAGGTGCAGTAATCTTCCTAGATAGCAACAGTCTTTTCAAAGGATGGTAAAAAATGACTCACAACTTCAGCGTTGTGATAGTGGACGACATGGGATTATAGGCAGCCTTGTGACTCTGGATGAGGAAGTCACCAGGGAGAGCAGCAGACAATGAAGCGCGATACTTGAAAAAGCTCAGCAGTGGGAGGGGCCTCGTGATCTCTGCCTAGGTAATCGGAGTCCATATCCTGCTATTGACCTAGCTTCTCAACTTCACCTAACTCAATGGAAATTCTGTACGTAAAACAATGACAGGATGTCTCTGGAAAAGTCACAAAATGTCAGGGTTCAAAACACATTGTTCATAAACTCACGGAATCTTTGCGTGCTGCCCACCAAATAAAAAAATTTCAAAAATATCTAAGGAAATTCCATACTTATCAAATTCAATAGGCTCTTACTTTTTAAATAAAAAGCAGACTTAGCTCCTTTGTAGATAAAGGTTTTTAAACCTAGACATTCTTAGGAAAAATGTTAATGAGTTACTGGAATGGCTCTCAAACTTTAGTTTGTGTTAGAATCATCTGAAAGGAAAACACAAGAGGTCTGGGTCCTACCCCAATCCAGTAAGGGAGAAGTAGGGCCAAAAATCTGCATTTCTAATAAGTTCCCAGATGATGGGGGTGCTGCAGGACCCCACTTTGAAAGCTACCTAGTTTTATATTTATTTATTCTACAATCATTATTAAACATTTCCTATGTACCCGGAACAATGCTACCTGCTGCAGATGAAAAGTTGAATAAGTCGCCTTGCTCTGCAAGAGCTCATAGTCTAATGGGATGAGCAATCCTGTGCAGGGCAGCTACTCTCCTGAAGCACTGAATTAGGGGCAGAAGCACTGCCCCTGCCCTCAGTACTGGAGGAGACTGGTGTCCCCCATTCTATGTGCCTCCACTTTCTTCAGACCTCAGGAGGTCTTTGAGCAGTACAGAAGGTAGACAAACATCATTTCCTTGCCTTTTCATCCAAATCAATGACCTAAAAATATTATTTCATTGAGAGAAGGAGGTATGCAGGTGAGGAAACAAAAACACTTTTTATAATTATGCCTAGGTAGAAACTTTGAGTGTGATTACTATGTGGAAGCAAATAGATTTTTACAAATCTACTATGTTTTTGAAGTAATTTTACTTCCAAAGATATATGCCTTTGACTATAGAAGCCTGAAAAAAGACTGGGTCTCCAGCTTGCATTAGTAGCAAGAGGTGTAAGAGCACTGAACGACTGAACAGGGCCTCATTCCAAGTGCTCACTTCAAATGTGGGCATGGAGAGTAATGAACATGGGACAATCTCCAAGAAAGCAGAGGCGGGGACCACAGAAAGCTGTGTACTGGAGATCTTTCAAGACAGAGGACCAGGATCTAGTCTAAGAGCTTTCCTTGTCTCCATACTAGGAGGCCTTTCCATTGCCTTCCCAGCAGGCTGTTCCCATTGCTATATGTAGGCATCCACTGTGTGCCTCCCACCGTCATTCAGGTGCTGCTCACCTGGCTCTTACTCTGTCCCTTTTCTACCACTGGTTAAGCATATGTTAGAGTTAGAAGATGAAGGGAAGGTGGGGTTATGTAATTTGTTTTTTCATTTATAAGTTGTCAGACCAAATGAAGCCACATATGTGATGGAGTGTTGAGCATTTCACTCAGAAATCCTGGACTTTGAGCTAGCTGCTGTGATTGGGTCAACTTTGAGCTGTTTCTTGTGAGGAGGTATGTTTTATAGGAAAGGTATGCATGGATACTGGAAAGTTAGGAAGAGATCATTCACAGCAAAGATTCGTGCTACCCTTCTGTATTGTAGAAATGTAATTGGGAAATACCTTCCTAGATCCTCTTATGTCTAGGTGGACAGCCTAAATGCTTAATGAAATGTAGGAATTGCATTGTTACAATCAATGTAGGAATTGCATTGTTACAATCAAGGAGTGTAAGTAGTGTGGATTTCTTCCTGGCCCAGGTGGCCAAGTGTCAATATAACATGCCACTTGAGCTCCTTTTCTCCATCCAGCTGGTAGATGTTAATGTCCAGGTCGGTATGAGAGTGTTGCTGATGATAGAGATAAATGATGAGGAAGTCTGGATCCCTGCTTATTACACAAAGATTGTACATCTTACATATGCTAAGAGGCAGCTATTATACGCTCCATTATACAGAAGAAGGAACTGAGACTAGAGAAATTTTGCAATGTGCCAGGTCACGGGTGGCAGAATCAACACCCTGGACACTCTAAGTCCAGACCTCATTTGTTTCCCTCTTTCATCCTACCTGTCTGCCCGTCTTACCAATATGTCCAATTTCTCTGGACTTGGCTTCCTACTGAAGATAAACTACTCTCACTCAGCAGATTTTTATATTTTTTATCACCTCTTTGAAGAAAAGGAGACTTTGACTAAAAATGGTTGAAATGAAAAATTCTCCTGAGGACATATGTATCAGTTAAAACTGATGGAAGAGAGGGAGAGAGTTGAGGATAGAGCACAGACAGACTTCGGAGACCCTCACTAAGGCCGTGCCAGTCCTGAGAACAAGGGGGTGTATCTGGCGTGCACCAACCCAACCCCACATCAGGATACCCTCTGGCTGAAGGTCACAGAGTGTCACTGGACACAGGGCTAGAACGGCAAAATTGCGCTCCAAGATTAGCTAGTCAATCATAACCAATCAACTGGGAATCACTATTTCTTCTATAGAAAGATGTTGCTGCCAAGTATAGCTAGTTTAAAGACTTTCATTTGGGGTAATATGCTTAATCTTTTGGTATGTTTCATGTGGGCCCAGTTTTGTCTTATTAGTACAATTGTCCTTAATTCACTCAGCATAGCATGGGATTAATTTTTATCCTCACCTGAGGATACTTATTGATTTTAGAGAGAGGAGAAGAGAGGGAGGGAGAGAGAGAAACACTGATTGGTTGCCTCTCCGATACCCCCTGACCCTCCTGACCAAGCCTGCCGCCTGGGCACATTCCCTCATTAAGAATCAAACCCACGACATTTTGGTTTATGGGACGATGTTCCGACCAACTGACCCACACTGGCTGGGAAAGCATGGGATTAATTTTTAAGAAAATATGAAGCATGCTAAATATGAGTCCTACTTTATGTTCCCTGTAGGTTTTCACTGGTTTTACTTAATTAAAATAATTTTATAGATAATTTATTTAATTAAATATTTTTTTATTTTTAAAGATTTTATTTATTTATCTTTAGAGGGAAGGAAGAGAGGAGGTATGTTTTTTGTGTTTTTAAAAATTATTTTAAAGCTCTCCTAAAAATTCTCATGAGATTATTGTATCTGT
Organism: Artibeus jamaicensis; assembly: GCF_021234435.1. Lineage (NCBI taxonomy): Eukaryota > Metazoa > Chordata > Mammalia > Chiroptera > Phyllostomidae > Artibeus > Artibeus jamaicensis. The sequence continues at coordinate 20,175,277 of NW_026521823.1, read as the reverse complement.
TTTAATATGCAATTATCCAGAATATAAAAGATTAGACTTTTCATGGAGTTCAAATTTAAAAAATTTAGGCTTGCCCTGGCTGGGTGTTTCAGTCCTTTGGCAAACTGACCTGATATGCCAAGGCTGTAGGTTCAATCCCAGGTCAGGGCATATACAAGAATCAACCAATGAATGCATCAGTAAGTGGAACAACAAATCAGTGTTTCTCTCTCTTCCTTTCTGTCTCTCTGTTTTTTCTCCCTTCCTCTCTGTCTCTCTGAAATCAATACTTAAAAAAAAAAAAATGTAGGCGCCCTCAGAAGCTAACCATGAGAAGGAGTTGTAAACTTGTAACAATTCTGCCTCAACAACTTCTTACAAGTAGGAAACCAGCCACTGCGTGCCCCCTGTGGTGCGATGCACGAGAGAACAAAGGCACAGATACTGATCTCTTAACCAAAGTCGTATATTTATGAAAAGTAGTTTTAGTTCTTAGGTCAGCGATTCAAACTTATTTTTAGTTGACACTTGCCTGACCCCTATTTTCATTTAAAAATACCTATGTTCCACGGCATTGCTGCCTGCAAGGAACGGAATGTTTGTGTTCCCCCAAATTCACGTTGAAACCAGTTCCCCAAAGTGGGAGGATTTGGAGGTGAGCTTCAGGAGATCAGTAGATGATGAGGGTGGAGCCCTCACGAATGGGAGTCAGGCCCCCATTAGAAAAGGCCAGAGTGCTGGCTGGCTGGCCCTCTCCTCACCGTGCAGGGGAGCAATGAGGAGTCAGCAGGCCACAAGCCAGGAAGGGGGCTCGCCAAAACCCACCTGTGCTGGCACCCTGACCTCAGACTTCCAGCCCCTGCAATTGCGAGAAATAAATTTGTGTTGTGTGTCAGCCGCCCAGTTCATGATTCTTTGTTATAGCAACCCCGACAGACCAAGACACTGTCCTTATCCCTGACATATGCAACCGCGCCCATAATCCCAGGTAAGGTGTACAAGCCTTTACACAGGCAGAAGGAACAATATGTAACTTTTATAGCTTTCATTTGTCTGGGCCCAGGTGGAGCTAGATGAAGCGATCCGAAGGAAGAATTGTGAAGGAAGCGTTCTCACTCCATGGTGCCCCTGGATGGCCTCCTTCATTCTTTCAGTTCTTAGTGGTTCCCTGCTCCCAATATTACAATGTCGGGAGTTCTGTCCTTCCCCCTGGTGCTGCGCACAGGCCTGAATGGATGTTTCTAATTCCCACGAGCAGACCAAACTCTCTCACCCTTAGTCTTGCCTCACCCAAGGCCTCAGGATCCACAGTCAAGGGACCCAGCATTGCAACACTGGGGGTGCTGTTCTAATGCCCTGGTTTCTGCTCCAGAACTGCGGCCCATCCCTAGTGTGCAGAGTGCAATACTTACTAGTATTCCTAGTTTATGTTCGCTAGAATTGTAAATGCACCTACTGCTCTTCTCTTGTATCATAATTCATTTCTAATGCTCTAATTTTTTTTAACATCTCTCACTTTCATCATCTCCTCACGTGTCCTTAGGCCAGCTGGCATCTGTGACACTGTTATCTTTATTCACACCTGGTTGTTATTCCTGGTGTCATAACTAGACTACTGCAAACCTTAGAATATTTTAGTCAACAAACTAGTTAGGACCATTCAAAAATAAGGTGTGAATTTTAACCATTGTGTAGTACCTTCAGTTGGACCTTCCCGGTCGGCTCATGAAAGCACCACCCTCAGTATTTGTAGAAAGAAGGCAACAGGTCAGGAGAAGCGGCAAAGGTGAGCGAGGAGTATCTGGGACGTGCCCCGCCGCCAGTGCCCTTCACTGTGGAGCAGTGGCTCTCAAACCCGAGCCTGCATCGGGATGACCTGCAGAGTTTGTTAAACGCGCATCGCTGGGCTCTCAATCAGAGTTTCTCTTCGGTAAATCTGGTGTTGGGCCCAGGAATGTGCATTCCTAACATGTTTTCAGATGCTTCTGCTGGTCCAGGGTCTCAGAACCAGTGTCCTAGAGAATGGCTGAGAACAAAAATGTTTCTCTGGCCACTGGCTCTGGCCCTTGGCATGAGTCCCAGATGCATTTGCCTGGAGCGCTCCACCGACGTTTTCCATCTCCTGAGCCATAAAGATGTCTCTTCGTCCTCCTCCATGAATTTACTTCTCTTTCTCCCCTGGCTCCTGGCCACCTCTTTGACCTCTCTGCACAGAAACACTGGCTCTGTGGAAATCCTTCAAATCCTGAATGGTGCTTATCCTTTTTTGTTTCTCTTTCCACAGAGGTTATTCATGGTTATTGGTATGAACAGGTTGCAAAGAAGAGGGACATCTGGAGGGGTGGGTGACTGGGCCTTTGGGATTCATTTGGGAGAGCTCAGTGGGCTGGTAAGAGGATTTTGTGGGACTGCAACATGAAATAATAGTTCCCATTTTATACAGCTGTATGTCTCTCCCTGGTTAATCTTAATTTTTATCTTGGGTTTTCCTCCCCTAGAATTGAGGAACTGGAACTCTATTCCAAATCTTTCTCTTCCAAATAATTAATTCCCACATGCTCCAAAAGTGAAGCACTAAATATTCCTCTAGCGTGTAACAAGAATAAATCTTAATTTCACAAATCAGATGTTTACAAACAAGGAGTGGGCTTGTTTTTGCACCTGACAAGCTTCCCTTGACTCTTGGGCCCCCATCTGTTTATAGTAAGGTAGTCCCGCTCCCCCGTTTTAGTAAACCGTGTAACCCCCGAACTATTCCAGTCTAAACTAGGCATTACTGTGGGTCCTGTTCACTGCAAAGCTGTTTCTTCTAGTCATGTGGTGTTCTTACACAGCTGCACACAGCTACAGAAAGGACATTTTGGAGGAAGGGCCAGGCCACAGCCCAACAGTGTCCTAGGGCTCTGTTCATGTCCAAGGTCTTGATGATTGTCCCTCTTAGGGTGGATGAGCCCACGGCTGGCCCTCTCATGAGGTACTTTGGACACTCTCAGAAGCCTCATCTGGAACTCCTTAGTAACTAATTGGAAAGAGTGATCCCGATAAGGCACGGATGGGCTTTTTTGACTACCCTGATTCTCTCTCATCATGGGAAATTATCTCGACTTTTTTAATGAATAAAAATTGAAAAATAATTTAAATAATTATAGCTCTGGCTGGTGTAGCTCAGTGGAATGAGCACGGGCCTGATAACCAAAAGATCGCAGTTCAATTCCCCGTCAGGGCACATGCCTGGGTTGCAGGCCAGTTCCCAGCAGGGGACTCATGCGAGGCAACCATACATTGATATTTCTCTCCTTCTCTCCTTCCCTTCCCTTCTAAAGATAAATAAATAAAATTTAAAAAATAAATAATTATAAAGGCACAAAACAATGGATCTGGTGACCTGATGTTTTTACAATTATGTCAAATATATCACAAATAAATCATGGCTGTTGCACCTTGTTAAATTGTGTGAAGATTTATTTGAGGCCAACATTGGTAATATTGCAGATAAATGAAACATGTTCTTTGCGTGGATGATTTTATAGCAGAGTCTCATCGTGGTGAGTTTAAACTCTGTTAAACTCTACCAGCCAACTATGGGTTTTCTACCAACCAGATTTCCTTACCTCCCTGGGCAGATTTTTGGATTAGAACAAACAAATTCATGGTCCCAGTGAACACTTGCCCTTACTCTACGTTTGTAGGAAGCTTGGGAAGCCCACTGTGCACACGCAGAACTGTCTTTGCCTCCGTGCACACATGGAACTGTCTGCCACCTTCCACCTGCCTCTGTCGCTCCACCTTCTCTCTGCTGTCCTTCCCTATTGCCAGGCACAGATCTTGCTGGATCTGCAGTTCTGCTCAATAGCAAATACCAGGAAACAAGCCGCAATGTGTTCACAATTGCCCACAACCTCGGGGAAAAACCCATCCACTGCCTCCAGAAGGAGGCCATACCCATCTTTCTTTGTCTTCTGTTCTGACTCTCATTTCCTCGGATTTCTCCCATACCTATACAGAGGCCAGGGAGTGGGGGGTGGGGATAGAGGGAGTGAAGGATTCAAATAATTAACATCACTTTCTTCATTTGCTCACTCTGTCTGGGGACCAGAGGTAGAGTGGCTACCAGGAAAGGTATTTCCTTGAACTTTAGAAGTTGAATAATATAAATATATTTGTTCTCCTCTGCATTTTCTCTATAGATGAGTGGTGGGGACCGGCAGGTATCCTCATTCATGCACAGGTCAGGCATTCAGTGGTAGTTCACGGTGTTTTGTTACATATTTCATTGTCTCGTGGGCATGGGTCTGCAGGAAACACTCCTCCACTCAAGTCTCCCAACTGTGCGTCCTAAATAGTTGAGACCCTGCTTTTGAGCCACAGCAAGTTAATTAAGATAACTCATTAGAGCAGTTTATGGAGTCCCCCCCCCCCCATCTTAGACATGTGTGAGTCATTGGCTAGATCAGTGACTTTCAACCGGGGTGCAGCGGCGCACTGGCAGGCTGCAGAAGTTTTTAAAATATGCACTGCCTGGCTGTTTCATGGGAGGCACTGGCCTGTCTCCTCTTAGACTGTCAGATTAAAAAAAGAAAACAGCCAACACAACAAAAGCTGTCTAGTGTGACTGAATTAAAATCATACCTAATTTTTTTCATTGCATCAGCAGAACCTCAGTAATTAGCTTATGTGCACCATGAGATGAAAAATGTTGAAACCACAGGACTAGATAATAAGTACATGGATGCCTGTGGTAGGAGGGCTGGGAGGGGCGGAGGGTGAAGCAACATTTCTTAGGGAAATCCGCGTGTCAAAATGTGAAGGCCAGCTGGCCTGTGTGCCAAGAGGCCACACACCAAGTGATACTTTTATGTCCCCTACTTCAATCATTGCAATTGTGAGACCTCGTGGTGCGTACTTGTGTCTGTGGCTCTATTTAAAGCACCTTGAGGACAAAGTCTGGATTTTGTCTTTTGCAAAAGCCTCAGACCTCACCTGGCAAACATCAGACACATTACGAGGATCAGTAATTTGTTGGAGCACTATTATTATCAATAGAAGGCTAAGTAACATTCCAAAAATTATTTAACTTTGAAAATTACTTGACATAAATAAAATGTAAATATTCTGTAACTACTGGTGTAAAAATTGCACTCGTATCAACCATTCACAGTTGAAATTAAAATGGAATCTCTCTCATAATATTAGAAGGAGAAAATTAATGGGTTTGCATTAATGAGCTTCTGAGTTTATTACTTAATAAATTATTGTTACAAGAAATATTTTACAAGATTTTTAATCATGATATACACTGTATTCTATGCATTTTGACATCATGTGAAATTATTTTGACTTTTTTTTATAAATGACAAATGAAAAATCATTTAAAGAATTAAAAAGATGCAAAAAAATGAATCTGGTGACCTGATGTTTCTGTGATTATGTCAAATATATCACAAATAAATCATGGCTGTTGTATTGTTGTGTCTTGTTAAATTGTATGAAGATTTATTTAAGGCCACCATTGATAACATTGTAGATAAATGAACCATGTTCTTTGCATGGATGGTTTTATAGCAGAGTCTCATCGTGGTGAGTTTAAACTCTGCTAGAATTTCCATTATAAAGTTACAAAGGTATCCGTTTCTCTGGATTAAAATTTAGCAGCAAACCCTAAAACAGGGTGTCAAACTCATTTTCACTGGGGGCCACATCAGCCGCACGGTTGCCTTCAAAGGGCCGAATATAGTTTTAGGATTCTATAAATGTGACTATTCCTTAACAGTAAAGGGAGAGCTCAGTGCTATGGGCAGGTAGAAACTAGGTGCCAGGCTGGATAAAACAAGGTGGAGGGCTAGATTCGGCCCATGGGTTTTGTGTTTGCCACTTGTGCCCTAAAATTGTACTGCCTCAACAATTTAAAATGGCTTTTTTTTAACCTGGTAAAAAGATACAAAATTACAAATGAAATTGGTACATCTTTATATTTTAGTATTATTCAAAGATAATGTCTTTTACAACACCATGAATTACAAATACAAGTAAAAAATTCCAAACTCTAGCCTGGGTTAAGGGCTAACTTGCTATTTGAACCCTCTGGGCCTCTCTTCCTTCCTTTTCAGTGCAGTGAAGAGTTGGGAAGGAAGATGTATAATTTTTTTCTATCTTTATCTTCTATCTATCTACCTACCTGTCCATGATCCTATGATCTCTCAGTTATACTGTATCATCCGTCATCACCAACTAATATAGCTGTACTAATAATAACAGACTAAACAGAACCAAAGAGATATTCTACATTCCATTTCCCTACCGAAGTACTACCTTTTCGAACACTTGACTAGAGACCACGAGACTCCGCTTCCGTCTTTAATATCACCTGAGGACCGTCTGCGAGCCACTTATGTGTCATTTCAGAGTCTTTACACAAACACAGCTGTGCAAAGCATTTAGGCTGGCAAAATATACAACTTTGTAAATTAGAGTTATAATATGCACATTGTAAATAAAAATTAATGTCTAGAGTACACAAGGCTGTTAGTTATATTTTGGTGTTGTTTAGATTCTGAGAAGTTAATTTGTATAATGGACATTTTTTTAAGTGACCATTTAAAAATGACACTAATGCCTAACCCAAAGAACTTTATCATGAAAACAAACACAGTCACATGGGAACCAATTTTCTTTTTGGCTTCTTTCTGTAAATCAATATCCACAGAAGCCTAAAGTCTCTTAAGCTAAAAACAGAGTGCTTGGCTTTGAGGAGTGAGATCCAAGTTCTTACCAATGGTCAACAGCTATGAGACCCGAAACTCTCTACTGTTTATTACAACATCAAAGGCCATTCTAAGGATTTAATTGTAAATAGTGTTGTGTTAAATACCATCTGCCAGGATGTGGACTTAAACAAATACAATCACCTTGAATATCAGGGCATGCATTTCGCATATACACACATACACAGATATTACATATATTAATCTAAGAGGTAATTGCACTTCATAAATAGTGATTTCTTTCAAGTTTGGCTGTATAGTAATAATAAGTGTCTCTCAGGCTGTTGTAGTTTAAGCCAATTGTCTTTGATTTTTTAAATTCACTGTGGGGTAAAAGAACTGTTTATTGTCATTGTCAAACAGCCCTTTTTCTACTGGGTAGAAAATTTAAATTTCTAATTTAGGTTTTTTTCTAATTAAATTTCTTCTCAGTTTTATTTTTTTTTGGCCCACAAAACAAATGCTGTTTTTTATGTTTGTTTCAGGTGTGATGCTGAATTAAAGACTCTTTGCGGCTTTTTTCTGTATACACCACTACCCTCATTAATTTACGAAACATACACCAGAAATGTTCTGATTTTTTCCCAAAACAATAGCTAGACTGAAAAATTTTTTTGACACATAAAATATCATGCTTGCTTTTTTACACTGTAGAGTGGGTGTCACTGCAAGTACAAAGTGAGCTCATCACCTGCCACGTTCTGCTTTCCTGTCTAACTCACACTTTGTCGAATCTTTGCCGATTAACTTTGTGCCAAGTCTGTGTTCACAAGTGTATCATGCAGCAGTTTCCCTATGTGAACCTCTTCTATTTACCCGTCAGTTTCCAAGGTCACTCTGGTTCTACATTTCCCTCCTGAAATACCCAGCATCCTCATTACAGGCAGCTTTCTTTTCGAAGTGACTCACGCACAAGCATTCATGCAGACAGCTCCAGGCTAAAGCCCTGAAGGGGCTGAGCACAGAACTGAGCATGTTTAATAGCATTTTCTTGATTCCTCCCCAATTTGCCATTAATTTATTTCTAGACATTTCACAGGGAATGATCCTAAAACTAGTTATGAAGTAACAAATGATGGCATTGCGTCTGTTATAATATAGATGCCGATACCACGCAAGACTAAATCAACATCATTGCAGTTGTAAAGATAATGTCTCTGATTTCCTCCAGCCCATTGTAAGAGTTGACAAAAAGATGTTTTCATGGGAAGAGTATACAGCTTCAGTAGGCAAGGGAACCCACGCCCCTTTATGGCTTTCTCCTAAGGCACGATGAGCTGCTCATTTTCTCCTGCCTCTCGGGAGCCCATGATAGTCACTGGGCTAGACTGTTCTTGTACAGTAGATATTCCACCTAAAGGCAGAAACCTGGACTCTGGGTTTCCCCTGCCTGGTTGTCCCAGTGCTCCTGCCGAAGCAGACCTGGTCACATCTGCCTGCACAAAGAGACCCCAGCTGGCCTTTGGTCGCCTCTCTTTTTCTTCCTCAACCTTCAGTCTTCAACCTTCAATCTTCTACCTCTCAAAGAGGCCAGAAGAGACCCCTTTCCCTCTCTCAGTCTCAAGACACACTGACATTGCAGGTCCTAGGATTTATATGAAAAGGGGAAATGAGTAGCTGAGCTACTTTTGGAATGCAAGTTAAAATGACATGCTCCGGGACACTTGTCCAAAGTGGCCCGTGCTGAGGCACTGGGTGCTGGTTTACATAATGATAATAATAATTACAGGACACTGTGATTCTCATTCCTCTGGGTCTACAGAGGCCTATGGGCTGTCCACAGGAAAGAAAGATCAAGGCAAATAAGAAACACTTCAGAGTCTCTAACTGTGAGATCACGAGAGACAAATTTCCCTTTAATGTTTCACATGGAGCCCCAAATAGGGGCTGAGTGAACATCGCTATTGGGAAGCAATTACCAGATAAGGAGCTGGAGTGAGAAATTTTATCTAATATAGACCATTGGCCCCATTTTAACAAGAAAAACCTATTTACTTTGCAATTAAACAGGTTTTTCCAAGAGCCAAGTGTCCAGTAGCTGAGAAAACAAGAATCTAGTTATGATGAACTATGAAAATTTCTCTTCTGGGAAAAAGTTTATGGGGTAGTGGTTGCTTTTTCTGGGAAGAAATGTAGAGTTTGGGGTTTTCTATTCACGCGTGGAGGAACCAGAAACTGAGCGTGCAGGGAAGGGCTCCTTCGGGCCTGTGGGTGTGATGGGCCCGGTGTGAAGCCCAGCAGAAAGGAGCGTGGGCACAGAGCGCGGAGGTGGGGCAGGAGGGGCACCGCCACTCTTGTCCCAGGCCAGGCCTGCTTCTGCCACTTTCCCCTTCCGCTGTCCCTGCCTGACTTCACGGTGTGACACACTTCTGATGTGCGCATCTTCTGTGGTCCTAAAGAATCCTTCGCCTCCTTTTCCTCCACTGATTCTGTGGTCAGATTTGGCCCTCACTGCCTCCTGGCTCTTCATTCTCGTCTCTGAAAACCTCATGTGCTACCGGCCAGGGCTGAGCCAGGCTTTGGAGGTGCCTCTCCGCGAGTCTGTGTCTGCAGTTTCCGTCATCAAAGTCACGTGCTTTGCAATGCACGGACTTTCACCGCCTTGTAAAATTTATTCTGAAGTGTCCTCTTGCTTTTGATGCCATTGCAAATGGGGCGCTTTTATTTCCTTTTCAGGTGCGGTTGGTGTATAGAAACACAACTGACCGTTCTATGTTGATTTTGTGTCATGCCACTTTACTGGGTTTGTTCACTAGTCTGCTAGTCTGTTTTTTCTTTGGTGGACTCTTTAGAACTTTATATAAATTATATCATCTATAAAAATTTTATTTCTTCCTTTCCAATTTAGATGTATTTTATTTTTTTTTCATTGTTCTGGCTCGGACTTCCTCTACTGTGTTGAGTAAGATTGGTGAGAGTGGGCACCCTTGTCTTATCCCTTGTCTTAGAGGAAAAGGTTTCCACTTGTTACCTGTGGGTTTGTCACATATGGCCTTTATTGTATTGAGACATGTTATTACTACTCCCAGTTTGTTGAGCATTTTTATCATGAAAGAATTTTCTATTTTATCAGTTACAGTCTCTGCACCGATTGAGACACTCATCATTTTTCTTTCATTCTATTAACACAGTGTATCATATTTATTAATTTGCATATGTTGAACTATCCTTGCATCCCAGTGATAAATTCCACTTGATCATAGTGTATGATTTTTTATTATGCGGTTGAATTCAGTTTACTAAATTTTGTTAAGAATTTTTGCTTCTATAGTCATTTGGGATATTAGTCTTGTAGCTTTCTTGTTTTAGGGGTCGCAGGAGTTCTCAAAGTGGGAAGAGAAAGATATATACATGCAAAAGAGGGAAGTTGAGGAAGAATCTTGTGGTGTTAGATTAAAATTACAATTATTACTATGAACTCATGATTATATGTTTTATGTATGTGAGGTATATATAATTTGCTTCCCTCCCTAGGTCAGTGGAAAAGACCTAAAAGCAAGGACATTCCAGTAAAAATGAATATTTTTAGCATCTAGACCTTGGTTTCTGAATACCAGTTCCCACTAGTCATAGCTTATTTTAGGACTGGAGCAGGAAGGGGGAGAAAAGGAGCCTGGAAAAATCTTGTTGTTGTAGAAAGTAAGGAAATGCACTAAACTGATGCAATTATTTCAGAGGAAAAAAGAAGCCAGCTTAATAGGGCTCCCACTAGACAATTAAAGAGCAATTTAAAAAATAACATTTGAAATTAATTTCTTGAAAGATTTATGAATATGAAAACATAAAAAGTAAAAAACAAAGTTTGCACAGAGTAGCTAGATACTATTTGTACTACACACAGCTGGGTATTTTTAGAACCCAACAGTTAATTTTAAGTATCATAGGAAAACCACTCTGAAACCCTAGAGATTTACGACCTTGGTTTATCTCTTTAAATGTGATGGCTGAAGCTAATTTAGGCCCGGTCATCAACTTAAAGATGGCACGTGTCCCTGCTTTCCCATCCTATGATGCAAAAATAGCCAATTTATCACCAGTCCTTGGGGAGATTTTAATCTTAACCTCTGTTTCTATGCTTCTGTTTCCTCCAATACAGGACCTTCTCCCTGCTTCCCAGTCAGCACTCAAGGGTCAGCCTGAAAACAACCTCCTCCACCCACCCGCTCTATTCCAACTGACTGAGCGACTCCCCCTTCATGTTCCCACACAGCTGTGCACAGACCTGTTTTATTTCCACCACGTCTGTTCTTTTCCTAGCGCAATCCTCCAGGAGCTTCTAAATTGTTTGAGGGTAGGGACCACGCTTTATTCATATTTACCTTCCACCCCTTTCACTGCCTTTGGCAGCAGTTCATTGCCTTGCACACAGGAAATTTACAACGAACAGTGTTGTAAATAACTTGTGAACAAGAGTTGGATATTCCAAACAATTCCTCGTATGTACACATTTGAGCTAAATGCAAGAGGAAATTGAGTGATTTTTTTTAAAACAGGGATAAATGTAAGATCTAAGAGAAAATGGGAGGGGAATGCACACAATGTACCGAGTACCTTCACTCGAATTACCTCAACTAATCCGAGATGCTAGGACAGGCTGAGGCAGTGATAACTCTCTGCACTGTAAGTGCCATTGCTGGGGTTGGAGCCCAGGCCGGCCTGACCCAGAGCCCATGCCCTACACTATCCTAGATCACTGCTGTAGATCACTTAGAAAAGATGTTCGGAGTGCAGTAGACAAAGCTTCAGACTTGGGATTAATGAGATAAATGAATTTAGGCTACCTGATAGTAATGTAAAATCCAAATCAAAGGAGGAAAAATTCCACTCGTACTTGTAGGTCACTTGGTACTGGCTGGATCACGTTTTGAGCACAATATTCATTCTGTCTTCTATGCCAAATGGCATGTGTCTAAAGAAGGGATGAGAAAAAAAGGACAAACCTTCAAATAATAATATAAGGAAAAGCTAAAAGTTAGAAAATACTTATTTTATGGAGGATTGGAATAAGAGGACACCAGAAAGCTACATTCACCACATGCACACAAAAGCCAAGAGAAGGACCAAAGAAGAATTATAGAGAGGCTCAGCATTCAGAGCTCTTCTCTGTATAATACTTAGATTCTTTTCTAATTAAGTCTTCTTACACATATTTTTAATTTAAGTCCAGGTCAGGTGACAATTTGTAATGTGCCTGGAAAGAGAGATTCCTGTATCAGGAGGGAATTCCAAGGCATGACCTCCAAGGAAAAATGACTACATTATAAAAGCTATGAAAGAATTTACCTAGTGTATATATATGTGTGTGTATATATTCCCTCTCTCTGCTTCTTTCTGTGTGTGTGTATGTGTGTGTGTATGTGTGTGTTATATTCATTTACTTAGGGTGCTCAGAACCCAATTTAATAAAAGAGATCAATGTGAGGGAAATACTTTCAAATATTAACAGATAATTTTCTCCTGTATCTCATATGCTACAGACCTTCCCCAGCTCTGGTAAGGAAAGCACGCCATGTTACAGAAGAATGCAGATTATAAAGGAATCAAATTCCTGGCTTTAGAATACTGAAAACCTAAGGTTCAGGGCAAAATGGAAACCTCTGGAAGAATATATGACGCAGCGTATCTATTCTGGCCTTTGCTGAAACTGCGTAGAAGGTGTACTAGGTAAAGGATGTCTGGGCCACAGGGAAAGGTAGAGGGCATCACTTGGGAATCAAAGCGAGGGGAAACCCCAGCACGCATCCCTTTGCTGACTCACTGCCTTGAGAAGACAAGGGAACTCGAGATGTAATTGAGGATGTGGACCCACCGAGCTATAGCCAAAGAACAACCTGTACCTCAGTCCCCTCCCTAGTGCTGGAGAAGAGAACGTACGTCATGCGCCTGAGTCAGCCTCACGAAATTTCCCAGTGGCAAGCAGGATGTTTCTTGCATAAGAGAAAGTGCCATGGACCTAACACAGAATGGCAAGGCCTCAAACGGCAGTGTCCCAGGGACGGAGGCCAAGGCGGAGGGAGGATAACTGGTGACACTTAGGACATGTACAGGACAGCGTTGTGTGGGAACTGGTTCACGTTGGCACAGAAAAGATAAACGTGTATATTTCTTCTTATCAGTGTACCTTCAGTGATGGGAAAAATAATATGAAATTGGCCCTTGCAGGAGTATTTATACTATGGAAATCGGCAAACACTACAAAATCAGGGCTCTTTTGTTTCATTTTTTTTTCCAGACAGTAAGTTGATTAGCACATCACTGGTTTTACCCTTAATTCCAATGCCTTCACACTATGTGAAATCTTAATTAATTTTCTATCATCCAGTGAAATTGTGGCTCAAAATAGAAATTAAATTATCATAAAATTACAATGTCACCTTTTATGCACACTTGAGGTTATGGACTAAAATTTATACTATATGTAGCAAGCTGCCATTACAGAAATTAATTTTTAGAAACTTTGTAATAAATGATAACTGAACACTTTTAGCAAGTCATGAAACATGTTGGCTATTACTTTCTTGAAGAACGAAATTACCTAGCATTTGGCATGGCACCAGACATATGCCTAATATTTTTCAAATGATAATATACCAACAGAGATAATTATCACCTGCTGCATGCCTTTGGAAATGGCACAATAAAAAGGGTTCATTTTCTCACCTTCATTTGAAAAACATTTTTCTCTTTTCAATGATTTCATCACTGTTACTTCTCTATCCCCTGATGTATGCTTACAAATATTTTGGGTTCAGCCCACAAGAAAACTGGGCTGTGGAAGAAAATTTAATCATTAAAGGGACCATTTTGGTTTTGTGACATTGTATTGCGTCTCATGTTTCCAGGTGTCCTGGGAAAATGTTCATCTCAATGGTCACCTAATGCATCTGTACCAAATCTTAACACTTATGATTCTGCTGGATGAATGGACCCTAAACAGCACCATTCTGCTGGGCCTTTTGCAAACGCTTAATAATAATCAGTGTTGCTTTCTGCCAGACCTGGATTGTGTTTGTATTTTATATGTTTTCATATTGCTTTATCATAATAATGGGCATATTGATACAATACTTGGACTTCTATTAATATTCTGAGATATACAATACTAGTTTAAAATATTCTGATGATCTGTTGACTAATGGGATATTTAGACTAAGTTTCTTTACACAGAGAGTTATTGTAAGACTATTATTAATCATTATAAATTTGTACAGAGAAATAACCATTTTTTCAAGTTTTTAATTAGTATTTTATACCATAAAAGTATGTGTTTCCATGGCATTTTCTTCTACAATGCGTATGAAGAAAAAAGCTAAAGAAAGAAGAAAGCTTTAGAGAATTACTCAAAGTAAGCAAAGGGACTTAATTATAGGAGAATAAGTCACTCATTTACAGAACAACTCTGGTAAGTAGTGATGATTACCATGGAGGCATTCTCATAAACACAGAGGGTTGAAGTTCAAACTCAACCTGAAACTCAGGTTAGAACATTTATCCTTATCTGGCTTCAGGCAACACAGCAGCACAAAGGACAAAGCATCACAAATAAGCAGTGATAGTTTTTAAAATAAATATAAAGTAAAGCATGTCCTAGAATATCTGCTTTAAGTTCCTATAGGTGAAGTTATAGGTGGGGAGACGATAGGCTGTGGGAAGGATTCTGAGACATCTTTTTAAAACAAAACCATTAAATCATTTAGAAGCATATGCTCACTTTCTGCTCAGGAGCCATAACTAGATTGAGTAGGTTTTATGTCCAATGGCATCTTCATCAGACAGATGTAAAATAAATCAGAAGCATCTCGGCGTTAACATGATCATAGCTGTTGAATTTATTTTCCCCCCTGAAATTCCACTCGAAATTTTTAAAGATTTTATTTATTTATTTTTAGAGAGAGGGGAAGGGAAGGAGAAAGAGAGGGAGTGAAATATCAATGTGTGGTTGCCTCTCATGCGCCCCTCGCCCCCTACCGGGGACCCAGCCCTCAACCCAGGCATGTGCCCTGCCTGGGAATCAAACTAGTGACCCTTTGGTTTGCAGACCCGTGCACTCGAAATTTTTATTAGTGTGAAAAATGTATAGTAAATAAGGAAGAGCTGAAAAATGCTTTCTTTGTGCTACCTTATACTCTGAACTTTAAAGACCACCTCTCACAATGCATGACATTTAACTTTTTTTATAAGTTTTTCTTTTTTACTAACTCCTAATGCCATCAGTTTTATTTGATATTGTCTGATTGGCACCCAACATAGTTCTAGCATATAGCAAGTGTTCAATAAATAATTGTGCGCCATTGATTTAACCTGAATATTTAGTTCTTACTCTTTATTCTAAATGTTCCTATACCATTGCTACGTGATGATTCTTAAATGCTTTTGAATGCTTCTTGGACATAATTAAAGGCATCTTATTCCCTTTTATTCCTACAGAGAAATACTGGCATAATACCCTTGTTCATGTCTTATCAGTTGAAACACTCTCACTGGAAGTAGTTGAATAAATTAAAGAAATTGGTGTCTAACTCCAACCCCTCCCCCACTGACTAGTAGTACTGATCTGAAATATACAACAGCTGTTTTAACAGAATTTTCTGAACAGAAATGTAAACTTCAGAAAGAAAACATGGCAAGTATCATTGGTAATTTTACAGGGAAGCCAATATCCCTTTGTCCTCCTCAAATTTCAATCCCTGCACACTGGTCCCCATCCACACGGCCAGAGGCAGGCAGGGAGGGGAACTGGACCATCTTTCCCAGCCCAAGTGTGGGTCTTTCCTCACACTTCTTGAGAGATGGAGAGGTTTCATCTCTGTGACACATTTCCAGTTGCTCCCTGATTTGTTTTTAAACCTTGTCCTCATACTTCAATTCCTACTAACGGAGAAAAGGGAAAAAAAGCAGTTTCCTTCATGCATTTAAAATAGTTTTCCCTTCTCTGCCAGAGGAGCCATTCTGCTTCTCTTCCTGGTCCCACAATCTCTGAGGCCAGATCCTCTGCCTTTGGTTTTCCTTTGACGCACCCGGGGCCTCTGCCAGTTGCCTCGTGTCTTCCCCCCCCCCGTCAGCTTGGGGTCGGGTGCTCTCACTTTTCTCTCCCGACAACCTACCTTGTGTAAGTGGAGTTGAGCTCCTCACACTCCCCTCTCTGTCCTGGACAGAATGAAGGCAAGAGGCCAGCGTCAGAGTCAGATGTTTGGAGATCGGCCCGTGGCTATTTTCTGCTGCTTTCTCTGGACGTGGGCAGTGGCCTCCTTCGGCCACTCGTGGGGAACCTGTGAAACCCTTCCTCCTCCCCGGGTCTCCTTTCTGGCCTTACCCGGCCAGCTGCTCCTTGGCCACCTGACACTAAGAGTCAGGTTTATGGTCCTGGTCTCAATACTGCTAAGTAAAGCTTTTCTCGGGCACTTTTTTTTTTTTTTTTACAATATATTCAATATATTGTATATATTCAATAAGCAAGTTCAATGGAAGCCAGACCAGCCCTTCTGGTCAATGGTCCAAATTCTGAAATTACAAATTTGCTCAACAGCATGTCTAAATTCCTTCTCCTCCGCCCACTTCTTTTCCAAAATTCACCTTTATGTTCTCTCTTCTGCAAAACTTAACCTTGATTCATTAGAAGTGGCAGGATACACCCAATGTCAAGTAAGAAAGACACCGTTTGGAAGAAGATGGGGTTTCCCAGGGGCCGGGAGGGAAGTGAGTAAGGAAGGAGGTGAAGAGAAGCCAGGGAGGGAGGGGCCGGCTGGCCGCCAGCACTGAAGACCAGCGCTCCGAGTGGCTCGGCCTGAAAGGACTCCTAGGAGGCGGTGGTCAGACTCCATGCCGGCTTCTCCCCCAGGAACCTGCAGCTGTGCTCCGAGAAGAGGAGGAGACGGGACTGACTGGCCTTCAGAAGCTGCCCAGACCGCTGTGGTCCGCAGTCAGGACTGGCTGCCAGGGCCAGGGAGCAGCCGCCCGCATTGTCGCCACTCTCAGCGGCAGATCTGGCCCCTGGAGGGGTTGACGCGCCCACATGGACAGCGCTCCCGCGGACCTGAACCGGCAGCCACAGCAGCCTTCGTGGGAAGACAGCCTGCTTGGCCACGACGCCTGTTTCACACACCCCCGCCCCCCATTCCCCACAACGGATCGAGGCACAGAGAACGCCTGTCGCCGCAGCCCCCCAGGGCGTGGGTTTTCCCAGGGAGAGACCTAGGCTCTACCCGCAGAGTCTGGTCTCATGTTCATCACCAGGAGGGAGAGAAAAATGCAAACGCACTGGCCATTTGATTTACTTAATGGCCTAACCATTCATTTTTTGAACATTTAAACATTTTTTGTAATTATAAAAGTAATACTTGCTAAAGGCACAAAAAATCAGAACATTGAAAAAGGTAAAAAAAAACCCACAAATGTGATTTCTTGCCTATATTTATATACAATGTAAATATATTTATATAACCTAAAACAAAACATATAATACAATCATAAGTTATTTAATATGCAACACAGACCATTTGCCACATCATATGATATACATTACAATGTACTACGTAGCACTCACCACAAAAACATAACATGTACTATATATCAGATAATATACTGTACCTTGATTCTAAAATGTGTAATTTCTTTTTATATTTTCTTAAATTATAATAACTCATAATCAATAAATGATGATGTACCTTAGAGAAGAGAAAATAGGATCTCAAAGGTCTATTAGAGTTTTTACAAAAATACTACATCCTTGGAGCAACAGTTTTTGTAGCCTTAACCATTTATCACCAAGTGTTTCCTATGTGGATACGTATACTTCTACCTCATGAACTTCTTTAGTTGTGTTCTAATCCGTTATATAAATTTACTCTGGTTCACTTAACCTATCTCTGCTTAAGAACATTCTAACTTTTATCAGAGCATATGGTTTAGGCCTTGGACACATGGGAGAGACAGAGCAATCTGCTCACCTTCGAAGTGCAGGGAATTTCCATGGCCCTTCGGAGGACATCACTGTCACCTGTGAAAGAACACCTTTGTGCCTGGGCGGGCTCCATACTAGCAGATGCATGGAGCAGGATGGGCCCCCAACCCATTTATACCCCTTCTATTTTTGAGGAAATCTGTGTGACTACACCCTGTTTTTCGGAGAAAAGACGCAGCTGTATTAGCGAACCACTCCCTCCCATCAGTGGGGGTGAAGACCCTTCTCAGCGGGGACCTCAGAGGAGGCTGCCTGTCCCCTGTGGTACTCAGGACCCCTTTCCGGTTTACACTGCAACAGGCGTCGGTGGCTGAAGCTCCCAACAGACTCAAACACCAGGGACATTACAGAGTGGCCAAAACACCCACGAGGCATGAGAAGGAAAGAGAAGAAAGTAAAGAGGAAGATAAATGGCGGGGTTAGTTAAGTAACCCTAGTTCATGAAATCAGTACACGGTGGCTTTTTTCAGGG
Organism: Artibeus jamaicensis; assembly: GCF_021234435.1. NCBI lineage: Eukaryota > Metazoa > Chordata > Mammalia > Chiroptera > Phyllostomidae > Artibeus > Artibeus jamaicensis. Next base: position 20,157,105 of record NW_026521823.1, on the reverse strand, counting down.
TTGAGGTGTTATGTTTTGTTTTATTTGGGGAGGGGAGTAACTTTTTAATAACAGCCATTGTTAATATTTAACTCATCATTATCCAAAATTAACTATCTGCCATGGGCATGGCAATGCCTAATTCCTTTCCAAACTGTTACTATAGGGCAGAGAGATGAGCAGTGGAGGAAAGCGTGGGAGTTCATGTTCACCTCTTTTGTATTTGCAGAATCAATGCTGCATGTCATTTAATGGTGTCTCCCATCTGCTGCATCAGTTTTCCTAGATTATGAGGTTTTTCTTCATGGGAGAAATAGTAAAAGGTAGTTGGCTATCGTCATCTGAGAAGACAATTAATATTTTATGAAATTGGCCAGTCAGAACCATGAGGATTAGCTTTCATACCTTTTTTATGCCTTTAATTATTTATTTACTGAACTATTTACTTATTCTAGCTTAGTTATGCTGGTGGCAGACTAAAGGAAATGTGCCTTAGATGTTTGAAAGTGGGCAGTCTCGAAGGTATGGGGTGGTGGATTCAGTAATTGAGAACCAGAGCATGAGCAGTCACAGTCTCTTTCCAAGGTTAAGGTTACAAAAAAAAAAAAAAAAGAAAGAAAGAAAGAAGAAGAAAAATATCTCAGGGTTAGTGCTTTTCAATGTGAGATTATAGCTGTGCAGCTTGAGATAAGCAGAGAACTGACATCAGTTTCAATAATATTAGGTGTCCTTTTCCCAAAGCCTTTTCTGAAAAGTTTTAGCTAGAAATTTAATTACTTATGATTACATTAAACCAACATTAATCATGCTGTCATTCATTAGGATCATCATTAATTATGGCTACCGAATATTCTTGAAATATTTGTATAACATTAAAATTGAGAAATCAATTACATGGTCAATAAGTAGCATTTATCAGTATTGAAAAAATTATCCATAGTTAGTAAATAGATAATTTCAATGACTGTAAATGGTTAGGAATAATTCATGACTAACTGGATTATAAAATAATAGTAATAATAATCATAGTTCAAATTGAAATGTGTTGGCAGTTATGCTTCTTATTAGGGACTCTAAAAGTCACTTCTTGTCCTATATTTTAGCTGTTGACAATAATGGTAACATTGGAGGGTAAAGCATAGACATCATTAATTAATATAATTGCAATAAGGTATGTTACTCTGTGATTGAATACTCATACTGTGATGAGTACACGGTGCTCTATGAAAACTGCCCTTTTATACCAAGAATAATATCACATGCCCTCTGTGACATTAAAATATGTACTACTCAATCACGACTATTAGCTCAGATAGGTTAGTGAGTCATCCTTAGATGTGTAAATCGTGTTTTATCAGAGTTTTCTTGTCATTCTCTCCCTCTCTCCATCTTTTTTTCTCAACGCCACAAATGACTCTTCTCAATTTCCTAAGAACTGTGCAATTGGAATGCCAATAGGAATTAATGTATTTCTCTGGTCCAACTTGCTCTGTAAAGAAATGAAGACACTGAGGCCAGAGAAGCAAAATGATTTTGTCAGAGACATGTCCTCTCAATGCCCCATTCAGGGCTCTTACCACATTCAACTGTGTTTAAGTTTCTAAAACACAAAAGTCCTTTTCATCCTGATATGTGCTTGTCTCAAAATCATCATATTTATAAATATTTACTTATTAAACACTGGTACAAAATAAAAGTGTATCTTTTTTTTAGTCTCCAGGTCACTGGATTGTGTATTCTAACATTTGTGACCAATCACACAAATTTGCCTGGGATTGGGCACTCATTCATCAGGGAATGCGGATGGATCTGTGTGTTGAACCAGGACCGTGCGGAATTCTACATTTCCATGGACACCAGAGAGAGACAACAGAGGACAAAGCTGGGCTCCTTGTGCCATGACAAGAAGAAGAGAGGACAATTCTGACCTCACTGAGAAGACACTGAATTACTCTAAGAAAGTTGAAATTGATTTTTTACCTACAACCGATTAAATCTGGCTAGAGATTGAAATAAGACTCATGACAAGTTAAATTTGGTTACAAAAAATTTAAGGAAGTTACGTTTTACCCTTTTGAGCTTGTTAGATCAAGGTTTTCATTTTCATGCCTAATAGCATTGCTCTGTATTGTGATGAGCTTTTGACCTGTTTTTCTCTCTTTCCAGACTATAAACTCGTGCATACTAAAGAGAGTAGTGTCGTCATCTTGGTATTCTCCAAAGCCTTGTTCACGGGTATGATGAGGGACCATTTCTGTGTACTGGACTGATTGCAGAAGCGGCCCAACAGTCCCCACTCTGTATTCATGCTCCTTGCTATGTAACTCCACAGCTCTTCCCATCAAGAGGTGGAGCCTGTTTTTCTACCTTTTGAACCCGGGCTGCCCTCCAGTTGTCTTACCCAACAGAGTGCAGTGAAAGTGGCAGTGTTCTGCTCTGGAGCCTGGGTCTCAAAAAGTCTTTGGCCCTACCGCTCACACTGCAGGAACCCTGTTACCACCCTACCAACCAGACTGGCTAACCTGATGAACACTGACCAGCCCCAGTTGGCACAGGGGACACTCTGCAAGACTAGTTAACTTCCAAACATGGAAGGGACTCCAGGCACGATCAGCACAGACATCTGTCTCTGTCTGGTCTACGGCACTCTGCAGACTCACAAGCAGGCTCCTCTGAGACCCCAGGAACCACCCAGCCCATCCAGAAACTTCGGAGCAAGAACAGGTGCTTACTGCTGTAAGCCACTGAGCTCGGGCTGGTTTATTACCCAGCATTGTTGTGGCAATAAATAACTGATATCCTTTCTCAAATAGATTAGATACTCAAAAATAATTAAGAAAATGATGACTTAGTCAATAAAAAAAGTGGTTAAACATTCAGTATTCACAGGCTTAAGGCTTCTTGTTTTTTTATGACTTCTTTCCTTAATGCCTCAGTATTGCAAAGAGCAATGATCCAGAAAGAGGAGTTATCCACTCGCTTGCCTCTCTCCAGATGCACGACCTTAGGCAAGTCACTTAATCGTGGCTTTAGTTTCCTCTGTTACAGAACAGAGATAATGGTCCTACCTTGTCAGCCTCACAGTGTCATTGTACTGAGAAAATATTCAGGACAGTGTTTTGAAAGCTATTGCATGCACTCCACATACCAGAGAGAGAAACCCAGCTGCCAGTGTCTTTGGTGAAGGGAGAGAGGTGACGGAGAGAAGGCAGGAGGGATAAAGGAAGTGGGAAGATTGATCACCTGGAGGTCACCTAGGGTCAAATGATAACTGAGCAACTGCTTACATGCCTCCCTCTCAAGTAGCGTTATCAAATTTGGTGATGGATTTCTTTTTTTGACAAATTGCTATTGCAGGTTATTTCCTCGATGATATTTCCACAAATGGAAAATCATTCTCCATTGCCTGAATGGCACTAAAGAAAGTTATTATTTCACATCTGATTCCACAGAGCTGCATTTAGATTTACCAGCAAGAGGGTTAATAAAAACAGAACTACAGTCAATAGCAATTGAAAAATGTCACTTCTCTATCTGGCTACAATGTGTCACCTTATAGGCTGCATCCTCTGAATGATAAAATATAATTTACTGCATCAAAAAAGAAATCTGAATCCCATTTCTACATTCTCCATAACATGAGACCTATTTAAGGAGATTTTCTATTGGCTTTAACATAGAAAAGAAGTGCTAAAAGGAAGAAGATAAAAAAATGAACATATGCTTGAAAATGGCCCTTTAATATTTATGTGAAAAGAATTAGTAATATAGTTACAATAGCCTTGTCTGTTGATTTATACAGTGATATACCTATAAACCTCGTTAAATTAATTTTCAATTCATTTGAAGAAACTCAGGTTATTAATATGCAACCTTAAGTTTCCTTGACTTCAGTAAGTCAAGTTGTGGAGTTAGATGCCTTTGCTCTCTGATTAAACATTACTATGAGAAATTTGATAATTGCCTCTATTTGTTTTATCTTAGATGGCCAAGGGGCATTAATGAGGGGCCCATAACATGTCACTTGTCCTGGTGGCAGAGTGATGGCCAACACTGAGACTCACTCATTTGTGAATATGCATGCACGCACAGGTATTTGTTTCACGCAAATGTCAGGCACAGTCCAGAATATGTTTTCATTAAAGCATATCAAGCCGTTATGTTCTGCCTCATTTTATAGTATAAGATGGCTTTCCTACCAGATTATAATGCCTGTTTTCACCTCTCTTCATCTATCTTTTTCTACTTCATCATTATGATTATCATCATCATCATATATTATCTTTTATTGATCTTTGTGTCCTCTCGGTGTCTGGCATATAGTCACACAATAGGGAGTCAATAAAAGTTTTTCAATTAGCATCAATTTAAAAACAACATTATTTACTTGTAGGGTGATCAGATGCTGTGTTTAGTGCTTTAAACTTGATGTTTAATTAAGTTTTCCAAACACATGTATGAATATATGCCCTGTTCCTAGTTTACAAATGAATTTGAAGTTTGCACAGTTCATGAACTGGCTCAGTGTCATGCAAGTTGGGGCTTGGCTCAGACCTCCCTGAGGGGTGCTGAGGGAAAAACTCTGTAACTTCTACTTATATTTTTATCTAAAAAGTAATAAAAAAATTCCTTAACACTTAATAAACATAAATTGCAGTAGATTGTATCTATACTTTCTATACTATCTATGCTTTTTAACTTCAGCAATTCTTATTGAGGGGGGTGATCCAAGTTTTTTTTATTCATTTCTATAAACCAGAGTTTCATAATCTGTGGGTTTCGACCCATTAGTGGCTAGAAAAATAAATTTAGAAGATCTGGCTCAGGATTTTATCTGAATGGGATAGGATAAATAGGAAGGAGTTTAAAGAAGTGGAAGGGACTAGAATAAACCAGAATAGAATAGAGAGCATCAATAAACCAGAAAATCAACAAGAGTCCCATGTTTTAAGTATTGGTTTTAGGTATCTATATATGTGCTCTTATGATATTTTAAAATCTATTTCTTATTGTGGATCACAATCAAAAACATTATTTTAAACTACTGTGCTCTATGAAGAGCTGCAAGCCCAGACCCGGCAGACATTTGATTGGGCCAATAAAATAATAAAATAATAAATAAATAAATAGAAAATTTAGTCGAATTCCATTAGTTACACACACATTTTTTAGGTCCCATCAGATCTTAGTTTCATCTGGTTCAATTTACACTAGGATTTTACCTGCTAGGACCCCACGAGCAACTGAGTTTTGGGATTGAGATCTTCAATCTATTCATTTCAGTGTGTCAACTGATGTTCATGTAACCATATGACAAGTCATACGGCTAGTAATCAGAACAGATAAAGTGAGACCCAGTAGTGAAGACGGGTTTATCCCAATATCAGTTGTTCCATCTGATAAAGCCAGCTCATGCAGATAAAAGCTGTAGCATGACATTCACAATAGCTGCTATTTCTGAGAACTTGCTGAAGGTCCGGCTCTGTGCTACACCTTTATACAATTATTAGTCCCGGGAATGATCTTGTGATATGTATACAGCTAGTTTTATTTATTTATGTTTTTATCCTCACTCAAGGACATTTTTTCACTGCTTTTTAGAAAGAGGAATGGGGAGAGAGAAACATTAATGTGAGAGAGAAACATCAATTGGTTGTCTTCCTTGTGTGCCCAGACCAGGGATGAAACCTACAACCTAGGCATGTGCCCTGACCCGGAATCAAACCTGCAACCTTTCAGTTACCATACAACACTCCAAACAACTGAGTAACAACTAGTTACACCATACCACTCAGGGTGTAACTAGTATTATTAGACATGAGGCAATTGAGGGTGAAAGAGGCAAGTTGTCTCATCCAATATTATATAGTAATGTAGCAGAAAGAAACCAATGCCAGACAGTTTCAATGCAAACTGTAGCTATTCAACCACCAATATTAGGTACATGGCTGGACATCTTGTCAGAAACTGCAGGACATACTCTGGCTTCATAAAAGAATGTCCTCTGTTTCACTCTGTCGATGACTACTGTCCAGTGTGGATTCAAGGTACCTCTTGCCAGGACCTTCAAAATTGGTTGCCAGTGGCCGCCAACTTTTCTTCTTCTAATGTAACCTAAATATGATGACCTTCCTGTGACATTTCCTAAAAACTTGCCATGGCTCCCCCTTTCCTGGTCCCACTTGTGGTCAGAAGGATAATGTCCACCGAAATTCCAAATCATCACCACCATCAGTACCAGCAAAATAGGTAGCCAATAGAAGCTTGTTTAATTAATATCAATTTAAAAATAACTACACAGCTATTAGTGTATAACCAAACTCCTGGCAGGAACTTCTGCCTGCCTTCCCCCCCCACCACCCCAGTGGGTTCTTTTGCCTCTCTTACTGGACCGAAAGCCTCTTGAAGACGGCGATGATCTGGTGCCCCATCGTGCGAGCTTTGTGTTTTGCAGATACTCAATACTCTTACTCAAATTGAAATGAAATTTTAACATAGTTATTACATGAGACATGTCAGCATAGTTAATAGGTCACACACTTAAGAGAACCGAGAATGCAGGAGATAGGCCATTCTCTCCACTGCAAGTCCACTGGTATTTCCTAAATAGTAAATAAAGCAGCACAACCTGAAAGTTTAGGTTTTCTTATCTCCCGTTAAAACAAAAGGCTCTGACCTTACCCAGTATTATACCTTCTTTTTGCCACAGAAGCAATAATTCCCTCCTGAAACTCACAAAAGCCCTAATGCTTAAAGGAGATTGCTAAACAGTATGTGTGGTTTATTCCACAATAACAAGCTCTCTGTCTACAGAGCTCCTCTTAAAATTTTCCTGAAGCGCTTTGTCCTTTCGACACAACAGGTTTTTCTCATTAGCTCCAAGTGTTGAATTTCAAGGTCGGAATCTTAGAGGAACAGTGAGCAGTATTTAGCCAGAGGGCAAAGGTGCTAAAGCCTGGGAGTGCTCAGGAGTTCACAGTGAACGGAGACCTACCGTCAGAAATGGGGGTGGGTGTGCTTAGCAGGCAAAATACCGTCTTAAGCAATTGCAAAGAGTGGAGAAAAAAGATCTTAGAAATCCTTTTAAACAACATCCACTCCCTGGACTTGGCTTCACTGGGGAATTAAGTAAGCCCACGTTGGGGAAGATGGCACACAGGTAAACCCAATTATGGACGTGATTGGCAGCAAGAGCAGATGCAGACGTATATTTTAAGGGAACATGTTACTTTCACAGGAACATTAGAATATGGAATGAGATCATTTTGTTTAATCCCTTTTTATCTGAATAGAGAAAAATAAATGCCATGTGAATACAAGCTATTACTGCTCTGTCCCACCTCTTCCAGAGTGAATCGCAAACACGCACACGAGACGTGAATGATGTTGAACATAAAGGTAATCAACCTCAATGAACAGAACAGGCAAAACAGTCCTAGAATTCCATTGCACAGAAGCACTCTTCAGAAACAGGGTTTTGGAGTATGTTTAGTTACTGAGCTCTAGGCAGGATTTCAGAGGGGACATGGGCAATAAAACATTTAGTGGTTCTTTGGGATTTGTATGGATGCTTGGAGGTCGTTCAATGAGACAGGCTACTAAAATAATCTGTTATGGGGACAGGGCATGTCTGGGAGATAAAATGAATGAATGCAAAGGATTTCTGAGGAATCCTACCTACATTTTATACTTGGTTTACACTCTTCCCAGCTGAGAAAGGCTTGGCCTGGGCTGCCCAGAGCAGTGCCGTCACTTTGAGATGGGTGAATGCCACTGGGTTCCAGCTGGTTGTTCTCAAGGCTGATAGAAGAGGCAGTATGATGCCTTTACCTGACTAAAGACTTTCCAGAAGTGTGAGATGTCACCTACCCGTTGTAGACAGGCGGCTGCTTATTCCTCTAATTTCATCACTGTCTGAGTTTTGTTGCACTGAGGAGTCCTTATTCCTGTCTTCGGTATCAGCAAGCTTTTAGAAAATTAACCGAGTGGGTGGGCAGCATGGGAAACTATCGGGAAACGTGGTTATGGGAAAGGGGAGGCGTTTTCTTCCGCCTCCTCATGTTCTCCCAGCTGCTGGAGGCCATTAAGGCCTTGAAGCCTTGTTAATTAGCCAGGGGTTTTGAGATCTGCGTCAGCGCTGGTGGGTGTTTTTATTTGATGTCTGCTGACTCACTTGGGTTTTGAATTGTGTCAATCCTCAAATGTGATTTTTCAGCATAAGAAGGAAATATCAGTTTAAAGGTAAAACTTGGTATTTCTCTGAGCTTGATTTACCTCACTACCTGGCTGTAATGTTTGCCACTGTGTAAATGTTGAGAGGAATCAATTAGCAAAATTATTTTTCCACTCCTTATTTTTGGGCTTATTTTTCTACTGCAGAAGGTTTTTGTTGTTGCTGTATGTTTTCCTTTTTTTTTCCTCGCTATAAACAGATAGTGCCATCGAAAGATCTTTGAGTTTGTTATGGTCAAGTATATTATAAACTTCAAAATAATTTTGTCTCTTCTGCACTTGTTTGTGTTTTAGAGTGAAAAGAGAATAACATCACTTGCCTCATTTTCTGAGTGTTCACTCTGTACTGAGCGCCATGTTTGTCATGGACGGAGAAGCAGGGAGATTCTTTGGTTTTGTGGAGGTTGTAGCTACCGAATGTGCACATTCACCTACCAGCAAATGATGACAGGCCACCATCCATTTAACGCTTAAAGAGTAAAGGCTGTGTTCAAAGTCAGTGCACCAACACCAGTTTCTCTTTGCTGAGCCTGTCCCCGCACCTCCCACTTCTGAACCTTCTATTTGCATACTGCATACTGGCAGATTTCACTGAACGGGGACGAAGTAGTCCTAAAACTGGCAATTTAGTTCGACCATCAACAAAGTGCTGCTGGAGTGAATATAGGTTTAACATAAAAAGCAGAGTAACACTCAATCAAACAGGAAACACAACGACAGGCTGGAGATTATTTCCTGAATGAATTATAACTAGCCATTTAAAAGAAGCCCCCAAAGACAGAGTGGTATCCGAGTATCAGTCAATTTGATACGGCTTTAGGGAAACAGAAACCAGGGATATATTGGCTGGTCTGGGCTACTCTGGTCCTTCCCCTGTAGGGGCTCCAGAGCAGAATAGCAGGGGCATTTAAATATGTACTAAAAAGTGCTTCTGAAAACCACACAGTCAGTGATTCTTTTATACTTTTTATTTGGTGATTTTCAATGACCCTATCAAAATACTCTAAGGCACTACCTTTCACACTATATAGATACAATCATCCAGTGATCTCCTTAAAATGCTGATTTGGATTCAGTAGCTCTGGGTGCAGGCCTGGCAATCTGCATTTCCGCCAAACTCTCAGGTATGTCCTTACTGCTGCTCCCAGGGCTGCATTTTGAGCAGCAAGAATCTCAGGCTGGAAGCACAGATGGTGGCCAGTACCAATGGGCATGGCAGGGCTCCTCCAAGAGCCCTCTGATGGCGCCCTGTCTGGGGACAAATCAAAGCTGAAGAGGGTACGCAGGACTAGTGTTCAGTAACTACAAATCAGGAATGCTTTAGGGACATTGAAATCAGTAAAAAGTAAGCTTTACAACAGGAAGAGAAATTCCTGGAAAGAAAATATTCAATGGGATTTGAGATAAATATGCTGAAGAGAGTAAATATCAGGGAAATAAGTTATAAAAGTAAGAGTGAGTGCAAGGACTAGTAAAGAAGCTTGGAATGTGGTTTTCAACCACACATTAAAGCACCTCTCCTGAACAGCAATTGGAAGTGTAGGTGCATAGATAAAACACTTATTAAATAATTTCTCTAGTAAGCATATCATGTAATGTAAATTGGTATGTATGCATTTAATGGCTCATTTATTAAGTATGAAATAAAACATAATGTGTGTCATTATGTAACATGCAAAGTATATTGAGCCCTTTCCAATCCTGTGAATTTGTCATTAACTCTCCAGGAACCCAGGTTTTTGTTCGTCTGATTACTTACTTCATATGCTAATATCACTAGAGATATATTCATCGCATTGTTACCACATGGTTCATGTTACATGGCACATGGGCTTGTTGGTTCTAGAATTTTCCCGAAGGCCATAGTTTCTGGTTTTGATGATCTCTCACTGCGTCCTTGAGTGTAAAGAGATGTCTGACAGTTTTGTGTTTCAAAATAAAATAATTTCAATCAATGCTATATTTGAGAAAAAGTGGTTAACATTATAACACATAATGACTAATAAAAACAATTTTTGGTTATGACTTAAAAATAAACAGGAAAATACATAGAAAATAATATAATTATTGGAATAATGTGAGGAAATGCAAAATCCTTTAGAAAGTCACCAGCCAGCAGATTAGTTTATGTGAAGGTATATACAATCAAAAATAACAAATACCCAGTAGAACAGTCATGTGATGAATTAGAATCGGAGCCCAATTAAGCCAACATTCCTTAAATCAAAAGTCAAAAGTTTATAATATTGATATATGATCATTTGCTTTTTTCCATTATCATCTGTTAATTCAACACGTATTTATTGAAGCTCTGGAAATGCCAGGATTTTGATTATGCATGGGACAGAAGGGCATTCTAGAATCAGCGGCCACCCTCCCGGTAGATGCGGTGCCTAGCTTCCCACTCTGATATTCTGCACCATAGCCTCGTCTCACAACACGCATTCCCATGATCAGTTATACAGAAATCAAACCGAGGTCCCTTGGTGCTTGCCAAGAGATGCAAAACAAGTTATGCAAATAGGGCACAATCTGTAATATAGAATTTCTATGAATTCACTGGAAAATGTCACTGATGTGATTGAAAGCTACCATGAAGAAGAAAGTTAAGTCAATTCTCCCCAACTCCTGTTTTATTTTGAATGAACTTTGGTCTTTCTATATAACAAATTCCTTAATGTTCTGTCTGTGTTCAGCTAATTTGGGTGAAGAAGAAAGTTGTAATGTCATCTTGTATCCTGACATTTTTCCCACAAAATATTATAATGAGATTTTTTTTCCTAGAGAAAAGAGAGATGCAAGTTGTAGTGTGCATGCTAGGTAATAACATAAATATTTGTATGACAATATGTTTTATATTTTATTTTTAAATTTAGTGAGATAAATTTGTCTTAGTGAGCAGGATGTGGTCAGAGAATTAATTCACATCCAATTGTTGCTCTCCCTCAGTGAGATCAAACAAGTGAGTCACTACTTCAGACCCTGCCCCCAACCCCATCCTGTACTCTTCCAGAAAGGTCTTAAAAGTAAATAAGCCTGGAGTGTCTACAGACACACTTCCACTTCTGATGGAAGAAGTGAGGGGTAGAGGCTCCCCACAGGACTCAGATGGAGTCCATCTCAAACTTCATGACCGTACTCAAAAAATAAAGCAGGCAACCAAGAAAATGGGGACATGGAACCGAGACCTAGAGGGACTATGCTGAGAAATTTATCATGTGCTCTCTTGTTTACTTCCTCATAATACCAGTGCCAGCAGATCAGCCCCAGTACAGGGAAAAGAAAAAGATTCTGTGGGCAGTTAATTTGGGCAATGGCTGCAGGTATGATTTGCAGCCTCTTGGAGGGTCACAAGTATGACACTGTATTAGAGGCTCAGAGAAGCCTTCATAAAGGAGACTATTGACTTCGATTTAACCAATAGGTCCCAAATTTGATTATTTGTGACCATTCTTCACCCTGTTAATATCTGGAATTTGTTCTGGGAAACACACTTTGCTAGCCTAGCTTGGCCACTCTGGGCAAGTTTTCCTAAGAATAACATCAATAAAAAGACAAGTAGAACGATGTGGGGTGTGTGTATGTGTGTGGGTGAGAGAGAGAGGAGGTCAAGTTTCAGAGACTTGACCGAGACTTGATGACATGATATTTGGGTACACTGACCCAGCCTTGCCTGGTTTCTCAGTGGTTTCAAACAATTCTGGTTTTTTTCTGGCATAACTCTGAGATTGGCTAGTGAAAATGCCCTGGTGAACACAGAATAAACACCAAGAAATTGTTAAACAGTCCAAAAAAGAGAGAGAAAACTTTCCTCAAAGGACAAACATAAAGACACTTTTGAAATTATTTTCTGTGAATTTTCACTTTTTGACAAATACTATGCAGTTTAATTTATCAATAACATTGCCCCTAGTTATTTATGTTTAAAACATGGCGATTTATTTAAATGGAACCCAGAGGCAAGCTTATTTTTTTTAAATGTATCTTTCAGTCATTGAAGCAATTTTATATAATGGTTGCATTTAAGTTTTAGTAAGCTGACATATTAATGAATGTACTGGAATTTTTTCTTTTTTTAAGAAATGAAACAAAACAGTTATGATAATTCAATACTTATAGTCATATAGAGAATCTCTAGTAGCATTGTGTGACCATTCAGTTTACTTAGTTCATAGCAACCTGTATTCTGGATTTCTTTAGAAAATTAGAAAGTGCCTTTATCTAGCTTTGACATCATATTATATTTATGGGAGGGAGAGAGAAAGAGGGGAAGAAAGGGAGGGGGAAGAGAGAGAGAGAGAGAGATTAAGAATCTTTGAGGACTTAATGAAATAAGATTTAAGTACCTAAATTCAGGTATTCAGTAGCAAGCTGTTGAAGAAGTTACGAGCATTTCTCCAGTAAATCACATATGTGACCTATAGTCACCTCTCAGTTAATGTTATCTCATGTCATTACTTCTAAGTTTTTCTTTCATATTAGGACACAACCACCCCACCCCCAATAGCAGTAGCTAACAATTCTTTTGAGGATAAATGCCTGCTGTTCTTATATTGATATTCCAGTTCTAGACACAATTCAGATCTTATTAAGAACCAACACATTTAAAAAATCTAGACATATGGTCATTAAAGGCAATCTAACTCTCTAGTTTTCAGTCCCTGGTACCTCTTTTCCCAGCAGATAGGTCTGTTTTCAGGAGAGAGCAATGCACCTCTCATGGTACATGATGTACTGTGACATGTTATTTAAAATGTATTAAAAGACTTGGTTTTTCTTTGTTAAAGAGTATAAAATGCTATACCTGGTTACATCTCCTGCCTAAACCCCAAGGGTTTAGAGGAGCTCAGTGGAAAACCTGCAGCCTCCTGAAAGAGTCATTCCCTGGAAATCATCTCATGTTCTCACCTTTCCTGGTGAGGTCGTGCTCCTTTGGAATTTGCTCCAGAAACCCATTCCTAAGCAGACGTTTACCTTGTACAACACACTGGAATAATGTGTGCTACTCATTAGAATATTACAGCTCTGTGGGGTTCTTTGTTTCCTTTTTTATATAGTTTTAGTTTTATACTGTTCTTTCTCATGCTACCCTTTTCCTAATGAGGTATTATTAATTCAAAGCTCAAGCTTACAGTACTTTCAAATTTCTATAAAACATTTTTTTTATTAATTCAGTACAATCTACTTAAGTTGTTTGGAGCTTCCAGTCAAGATAGTGGAGCAGGTAAATCAAAGTGCAAGATTCCACAACCATATCCAAATTATAGCTAAACTACAAAACAACCATCATTCAGAATCGCCTGAAGTCAAGCTGAACAGAGTCCTATAACTAAAGATATAAAGAAGACGCCACATTGAGACTAGTAGAAGGGATGGAGACACTGAATGGGCTGGTCCCACACCTACGTGTGGCAGTTAAAAATTGGGAGGGATAAAACAACAAATGTTGGAGAGGTTGTGGGGAAAAGGGGTCCCTAGTTCACTGTTGGTGGGATTGCAGACTGGTACAACCACTGTGGAAAATAGTATGGAATTTTCTCAGAAAATTAAAAATGGACCTGCCTTATGACCCAGCAATTCCATTGCTGGGACTATATCCTAAGAACCCTAAAACACCGATCCAAAAGAACCATTGCACCCCAATGTTCATAGAAGCACAATGTACAGTAGCCAAGAGTTGGAAGCAACCTATGTGCCCGTCAGTAAATGAATGGATCAAAAAATTGTGGTACATATACACAATGGAATTCCATGCAGCAGAGAGAAAGAAAGAGCTCCTACCCTTTGCAACAGCATCGATGGAACTGGAAAGCATTATGCTGAGTGAAATAAGCCAAGTGTTGAAAGACAAATACCATACGATCTCACCTTTAACAGGAAGCTAAACAACAAAACAAACAAGCAAGCAAAATAAAAACAAAGACACTGAAATAGAGAATAAGGGGACAGTAACCAGAGGGGAGAGGGGAGGGAATTTAAGGGGAAAAAGGAGAGGGATTTAGAGGAATAAGTATAAAGGACACAGGGACAATAACTAAGGGGGGTGGAAATGGGAGGGAGGTGGGGAGCACGGGGTGGGGTGGGCTGGGATGGGAGAAAGAGACAGAAAACTGTACTTGAAAAATAATTCAATAAAATTAAAAATAATAATAAATCTAAAAAAAATTGGGAGGAATATCTTGGCTACGAAGGTTCACCCTGAGAGCAAAGGGTCCCAGTCCCACACCAGGCTCCCCATCCCAGGGTTCCGGTGCCAGGAAGAGAAGCTCCTGGAACTTCTGGCTGTGAAAACTAGCAGAGATTGTGGCTGAGTGAGACAGAGGGCTTTTGGACTCCCGGGCATTCCCTTTAAAGGGCCTAAACACTGACTGACTTGGACTCACTCATTCTGAGCTCTATCACTAGTGCAGCAGCTTGAAAGGTGCTAGGAACTGAATTGTCTTGCTTTGGGCTGAGGGCTGTAGAAGCAGTTTCTCCCAGACAGGACTGTTGGTAGAGGCCGTTGTTCCTTCCCTGAGCCCTGCCCCACAGAGCCAGCAGGCAGGAACCATACTTGCGTCTTCATCAACCCGGCTAACACTGTTTCCCCTCCCTTAATGATTTCCTGAGACCCCACCCAACTTGCAAGTCCACCCAAGCCATTTTCAGTGGCTTTTCCATGTAAATGTCCTCTCTTTGTTAATGCTGTAAACTTGCCTAAAATCTTTCAAAGGTTCACAAACCCCAAACAAGCAGCATCTGACCTCAGCATGCCCCATCATTTTTGCTAAGTGGCCCCAGGCCCAGCACTAGCAACAGCTGGCCTTAATTTGGAGAGGCCAACAGCTTGGCCTCTCCTGGGCACCTCCAAGCCCAGCACAAGTAGCACCCATCTACATATTGCCCTGCAGATCATGCTGGTTGGCTCCAGGCAGGGCACTGATGGCAGGTAACCTTGGCTTGCACCTTCCAGAAGGCCTCAGAGCCAGTACACCTGGTGGCCAGCTTCAGACCATGTCAGGGCATCATGCAACTATCTCCATAAGTGACACATTCAAGGGGCAGAATCATCAAGCACCTGAACCTGCCTGAAGTGCGTTCTGCTCTGTGGGGTCGGTCCCTGCACAACAGACCCTCCTCCATATTTGAAGTCAGTCCTCCCAGCCAATAGATTCTCCCATTGACATGCCAACCAGCAGTCAAGGCTCAACTACAACAGGAGGGCGTACACAGCCCACTCAGGGGCACACTCAGAGCACCCAGTCTAAGTGACTGTGGAGGCTGCCCTCTGGGCCCTATAAGGACACCTACTATGTACACTACTCTACTAAGAGTGGGAGATATAGAAGCTCTACCAAATACATAGGAACCAGCACAGGGAGGCTGATAAACTGAGGAGACAAAAAAACATATCTCAAGTGAAAAAGCAGAAAAAAGCTCAGAAAAAGAACTAAATAAAATGGAGACATGCAATCTCCAAGATGCGGAGTTCAAAACAATGATTATAAGGATGCTCAATAAACTTAGGGGAAGTGTAGAAGGACATAGTGAGAACTTCAATAAAGAGATAGGAAACCTAAAATGGAGATAGAAAACAGTAAAAAAACAGTCAGAAATGAATACACTAAAACGAAGACCACGTTACAGGGAATCAACAGTAAAACAGATGAAGCAGAGCATCAGATCACCAATTCAGAGGATAAATCAGAAAACAACCAATCAGAACAGCAAAGAGAAAAAAGAACCCAAAAAGGTAAGGATAGTAAGAAGCCTCTGGGACAACTTTATGTACACCAACATTTGCATCATGGGGGTGACTGAAGGATAAGACAGAGAGCAAGAAATTGAAAATATGTTTGAAAAATCATAGAAAACTTTCCTAATGTAATGAAGGCAACAAAACATACAAGCCCAAGAAGTGCAGAGAATACCAAATTAGATGAACCCAAGTTGGTTAGCACCAAGACACATCATAATTAAAGTGACAAATATTAAAGACAAAGAGAAAAGCAGTTAGTTACCTACAGGGTAACTAACTACCTACAGGGAGGCGCTTGGGGCATAGGTGACAAAGGTGAAGAGCTGAAGAAATACATATTAATAGTTATAGAATAGTCATGGAGATAGAAAGGACAGCATAGAGAATATAGTCAATAATATTGTAATAATTATATATGGTGGGTATTTAGATGGGTACTAGACTTATTGCAGTTATCACTTCATAAGTTACATAAATGTCTAATCACTGAGTTGTACAGCTAAAACTAATATAATATAGTATGTCCACTGTAATTGAAAAATAAAAGTTATTGAAATTAAAAAAAAGATGTTGGTGCCACAACAAAATGGTATCTCCTAAATTTCCAACGTAATTAGTTAATATGTATATGTAGTTGTATGTGCGTGCCTGTGTATATATTGGTGCACACATATACATCTTTATTTGTGTGTGTGTCTGTGTCTATATATGAAATGTCCTGTCCTATATTGGATATGACCATGGTATAGTCTACTCTCTAGCTGTAGTTGAGAAACACAGCCAATGTTTTTCTGTGTGTGTGTATCCCCGGCAGATGTGCATTTAGTCTTTAAAACAATCAAGCTACAATTTTAATGAAACATTTTATTGCCTCCAACACTATTGTTATATATCAGTTATTTGTATTCTGCTGGGGAGGGTGCTCTAGTTATAGTTCAAGGTGGTATATTTGCATATCCTCCAGAGATGCTAGTGCTAGTGCTGGTCCTTTGCTTCTATGCTAAGCCCATGAAACTAGTGGGAGACAGGCCCTGCCAGAACCTGTGGTGGCAGCTGGAGAGGTGCAAGGAGAAAAGCTAAGTGTTTAAAGTACACTGTTTAAAGAGCATAATTGTTGGCTTCAGGCACCACTGAAAATAGATTTCCTAGTGCTGATCAAAGGTCAGTGTAACTGATGGAAAAAAATATCAGAGTGCAGTGGCCACCCACGGTCACAAGTACCTTATTTTTTAGTGTACATTGTTGGTCATAACGTGAGAATTTAAAACTACATATCATTAATGGGAATTCAATTTTCTCCCTCTCAGTGTTGGTAAGGTGTGGGTTGATATGAACCTGTGTCTGAGAAAAGAATATACAGCAAAGTCAGAAACTGAATGTTCCCCATGTGCATTAGATACGACATTGGTTGGACACCCTGTGTGTTTTTTTAGTTGATGAAGCAAAGGCATTGCTTATTTTTACCTGCTGACTAGCCATTGGACTAACAATAGGCAAAGCCTCAAATAATTTCCAGGATGATTGTTACTATCGACTAAGCAAAATGCAATAACTACACATACTTCATTTTTATGATGTTAGTGTGTATTGCCTAATATTATCATTAGCAAAATTATTCTTTCAAATTCTGTTTAAACAGATTTTGTTAAATTTGTGTACAAAGAGACTGGTTGCTTGTAAACTCTTAAGTTTCTGACTCCCTTTCAAGAATCAATACCCAGAAAGGTGTTTGATAGACCAAGGTCATGAACTCCCCAGGAAGTTTTCTGAACAATGTGAAAGAGGATAAATTGCTTCCCTTTCCTGTCAGCTCCAAAGCACTCCTGTTTCTCAGCTCTGGAAATGCATATGGAAACAATTTCTCCTGGACCATTTCCTTTGCCCTCCAGGTAGGCTGTGGCCTCTCCTGGTCTGGAGCTTTAACCACAAGGCTCAGCACAGAGACCAGGGGTTGCTCAGCCAGCCCTGAACAGACAGTGACCCGTCCCCGGCCCTGGTGTTCAAAGAAGAGAGCAGTTTGAGTTCCATTTGTTTATTATAGCATCTGACCCAACACCTTGTTTTTCAAACTAAAACCTCAGCAAAATTAAAAACATTGCTCAAGGTGAAACTGCTAGTTAAATAACGAGAGGGGTAGGATTTGAATCTAGGTATCCTGTTCCCCTTCTGGGCTGCCGGGGCTTCTTTCTTCTACATTTGGCTCGTAAGTGGCTTGAGAACCCTCTGGGATTGGGGGCCACCAAGTTTAGAGATGTGAGTCATGAAGGACCCTCATCCAATCCATTCCACCAAGATCCTTTTTGAAAGAAATAAGCAGACCTAATATTTTATTTGCACTGAAAACTGATGACACACTTAGCTTTTTTAAAAAATTACTTTTAGAGATAGGGGAAGGGATGGAGAAAGAGAGGGAGAGAAACATCCATGTGCAAGAGAAAAATCAATCATCGGTTGCCTCTTGCCTCTTGTGTGCCCCCAAATAGGGACTTGGCCTGCAACCCAGGCATGTGCCCTGACTGGGAATTGAAGCAGTGACCTTTCAGTTTACAGGCCTGTGCTCAATCCACTGGGCCACACCAGCCAGGGCAATGACACACTTAGGTTGTATAAGCTTGTATCTTAGTTACGGCTTCTCAAAGCAGCATTTGAGCACAACATTTCCCACAACATTTTATGAAGTTTAAAATTATATTATATAAGGTGTGATATTACTTGAGAATACATGAACTTAATAGGTAGGAAGACTCTTCCTTTTAACCTTTACCATGTGTACCTTCAAAAGTATGATTTTAACAGATATACTGTTTGCAAGAAGAAAGCAGCATTGTTTCTCCTTTGCATTCCAGTAGAGTTTACTGTCCAAATCTCAAAAAAAAAAAAGGCTTCATTATCAGTACAGTTAAAACTGATATTTTATCAGTTGGAGAATCTAAAGTATGTAGTTAAGTACATACTTTCCAAATGATGTGCAATATGATAAAATCAACCCATTGGTATTCTTATTGATTTTGATTGTGTCTTTTTATTTACAGAAGTATTTTGGAAGAGCTCTGTAATATCGTTTTATCCATTTCCACATTTTATAGGAGAAAAACACCAAGTCCCTAGAGTCTTAAAGGATTTGTCTAGGAGTCGCACCTACAGTTAGCTGCAGCAAACCAGAACTCAGGTCAGGGGCAATGGTCTTGTTCACTCTTACTGTGCTGTCAGCCAGTCTTCATTGATTCTGCATTCTGTGTGTGGTTCACATTTTGCAATTAAGTTAGTAACTAAACTTACCTCAGAGTAGCAACACTAATTTCTCCCATTTAAAAATGTATATAAACTTTAAATATTTTAGAAAAGTTCTAGTTTACAGGAAAATTGTGATGATAATACAGTTACTCTATCAATGTCTTCTATTAGTATGGTATTTTTGTCGCAATTAATGACCTGATATTAATACATTATTATTAATTAAAGTCTATACTTCATTCTGAATTCCCCTGATTATACCTATAACCTCTTCTCCTCTAGGATCTCATTCAGGATATCACATCACATTTAGTTTTCTTGTTCCTCAGGCTCCTCGAGACTGTGATAGTTTCCAGATAGCCCTTTGCTTTGGGGACCATGAGAATTTTGAGAAATACTAGCCAGGTATTTTGTAGAATGTGCCTAAATTGATATTTGGCTGGTGTTTTTCTAGTTAAACTAGCATTACCAACTTGGGGGTGAAGCCCATCCCCCATCACACCTTATCAGTGGCACTTACTATCAACATGAGTTGGCACTGCGGATGCTGGTTGAGACCGTGTTTGTCAGCTTTCTCCACTGTGAAGTTACCCTCCTTCCCTCACCTTCACATCATCTTCTTCGGAAGGAAGTCACCGTGTGCAGTCCACACTTAGGGAGCTATGTTCTGCCTCCTGGAGGGAGGAGAATCTACACAATTATTTGAAATTTTCTGCACTGGAGATTTGAGTATTCTCCACTGTTTATCGATTAATTCAAACATTGTTTACATCTGAATGGACTCAGAATATGTAGTTTATACTTAGAGTTATAATCTAATATTAGTTTGTTTTGTAGCTGAAGTTATCGTGACTTTGGTTGTCAGAAACTCTTTTTTTTTTAGTTGGCTCCTTTGTCCTTTTAACATTGTGGTTATTTGTGTTTTCAGCACTTCCTTACTTTGAGGCACTTCCAGTTGACCCAGACTCATACCGCAGCTGCAAAATCATACATTTTCTCTAAGAAGCCTTAGTTCACTTGCTGGAGAACGACATTAGAAACGAAGATCATGTCATCACTGATGGCTGGTATTGGCCGTCTGGGTTGTCACCATTTTAATAAGTATGTAGTGTTATCTCATTATTGTGATTTCCCTGGTGACAAATAACGTGAGTATCTTTTCATGTATTTACTTGGCATCTATGTATTTTTTTCACAAGATGTCTGTTCAGAACCTTTGCCCATTAAAAAAAAATGAGTTGTTTTATTAATGTCAAGTTTTAAGAGTTTTTGTATATTTTGTATACGTCTTCTATCAGACATATCTGTTTTACATTTTTTATAAATATTGCCATGGCTGTAACAATATATTAAAATGTTATTTTTACATTAATAAAAATCTTAGATTTGTTATAAAAAATTAAAGCAGGTAAATTTGAAGCTTTGAGAAAAGACCAGTTAGACGTAAGAAATTACATATTCCCTTTAACTTGAAATTGGTTATGACTCTTAAATCTATACACAATCTTGTTTTCTTCTTTGATTAATCTCCCAGCCACAAAGGTTGCTTACCTAGTAGTTACTCTTCTATATTTCTTGCTAACTGGACTCCTATTCTCTCCTATTCAGGTGACGGTATACCAGCTGCTGCTGAAAAACCAAGACTGTCCAAGCCATTATGGTAATCCTACTCCCAGGTCCACGTGAAAGTAGCCCCCAGTCAGTACGAGGTAAAAATGCAAAAGGAATTGGGGGAGAACACTTGTAAAAGAGAAGGCCGCATGACAAACAGATTGCTCTTGACCCTTTCCCTCCCTCCTGCTCTGAGCTGTTGCCAGCCATCTTGCAATCATGAGATGACAAGCCTGAAGACACATGTCAACATGCCGAGAAGGTAAAATAGAAGAAAAAAATGAGATGGAGTCCTTGATGACATTATCAAGCCATGGATCCAATTCTGGAACCAATTCTGGAAAGCCTACTTCCACATGTCTTGCATTAATGAAAATGAAATGTCTATTATCTAGATGGGAATTTTCAATCATTACGGTTTTGACTACACAGAAAATCATATTTGTTGTGCACTGGAGTAAACAAGTAAGAATCCTCACAGACAGAGACAAGATGCTCAGGGATTTTGATTGCCCCAGGTGGCCCTTGCTGGCTTTTATAACTGTACCTAAGATCACCATGTCAGCCACTAACCATCCATTCAGGGCATACTGTAGCACACGGGTTGAGAAATTTGGGTTTCAGGCACGTTCTGTAACTTGAGACTGAATACATCCTAGCTGTGATGCTTACTAAGTGCAACTTTAAACCCATACAGAACATTTCTTGCCATGGAAGCCAACTAACCAACCTTTGGGTAATGTCTCAATGATCACTCAAACCTGAGCAGAGTTTTGGAAACTTCTTGGTTTTCTGGAACACACCTTGTAGAGTTGGGTCAGAAAGGGATATGGTGTTTTATTTTTCACTTAAACTGTGGCTTTCATTTCATTGCTTTGGCATATTGTGGTGGGCTAATGGATTTAGAGACATATCATTGCAGTCAAGAAGCTTTATAGTGTAAGGCTAAGTTATTGTTTGAACAGCTGTATCTAATTCATAATATGGAAACTTTACCAAGCCGACTCAAGTTTTAAAATAACTAAAAACAGCCACCAAAACCTCTGAGAATGCAAGGAAACCTCAGTGTGCTTTCAGAACCATCTTTTCCAATATCCCACAGAGCCCTGGGGTTACTCCAGTGCCGTTCCTACTGGCGAACGAAGGTGCCAGCTGTACTAACGGTGGGTAATTTCTAAAGGTCTTACAAGGTCTTGTGTTCCAAATAAGGACAGTGATCTGTAAAGCGGCAACATGTCTAAGCATTTCTTTTTCATAATTAAATAGGTTTTCTGGCGGCACACAATGAAATTCACAGAATTTATATAGACTCCTGTTTGGGGATAAATTGTAGACTCTGGGTATCTCTGAATCACATTCTAATCATTGGATTGTTATTTATTTTTACAAGGTGGCTGAAGCATAAATTTCATGGAAATCAAGTTTTTTTTAAGGAAAATATGTGGAAGAAATCTTATTTTTATATAATACTTTTAGGTTATTTAAAGTATATTATATATCCATATATGCATACCTATGCACATTAAATACATATATTTAGCATGTGTTTGTGTGCACTGTAATATATATTTCACTTTATATGACATTTAATATTTGGTCTATATGTAACCACTCCTTTATTTACTTATTCAGTGAAATCCTTTAACTCAGCACCATTATGTGAAAGCGCATCTGTCATTAGTTAAGGTGTGGTTTGGATACGACTGGCTTCTAAAACTAACATGGACTTAGAATATTTAAGTTTTTTTTGGAAAATATGATATTTCCATCAAATAATCTTTGCAAAGTATGGAACTACTGGAAACTTTAAATTTGAACTTTTCTCGGTGTTAGTGGTTTCCGACTCAGTGTGTCCCATTCTTAATATACATACAGGAGTAGAATTCGTGGAAACAACGAGACCCGGCCTGCAGTCATGCCCGCCGGAAGCTGCAGAGGTAACTGTGAAGCCAGCAATACTGTTACCGCCGCCAGGAGCATGAAGCTTCAACTTCTGTGGCTTTCCGACGAGCTCCAGTTTTTGTGCATATATTTTGGCTAATTTACAGAGTAGTGCAAAATACTGGCTAACTTTGCGGTGTGCAGTTAAAGTGCTACTTTTAGCCTGGCAGTAGGAATGAATCTAAGAGACAGGGAAATTCTGGTCAGGTTCTCTGAGACTCCTTGCAGAAGGCAACAGCTCAGGAAAGCAATTACATCTCATGGAACGACCTCAGCTGAGGAATATGGAGGCTTTGGATTCTGAGTGTGGAAATATTTCTCACTGGTCTCATTAGCATTCAGAAAAAAATATTAAAATACTTTTTGAGATTCTTTCCTCAGAAATAAGGATCATTTCAAACTTCAATGAGAAAAAAGGAGATGAAATGAAATTATATGAAAAATAATAAGATAATTGCAATAGCTCAAAGTACCCAACTCCACATCCAGGTGACAGTAACTACATGTTGAAATAAGCATCTCTCCGGTGACTGTACTCAGGAAAATAAGAATAACTGTTTGACATGAATACCTGATTCAGCCTGATAATTACCTCCCCTCAAGGGTAGGTAATTATCTTAAAACAAGAATGTTTTAAGAAGGTATTCAAATTCATTATTAGGTTAATGTAGAAGAGGGAGTAAAAAGTAGCCAATAGATTAAGTAATTAGGAAGCAATTGCTAATTGTGTTAGGAGTGAGAATCTGGACAGCATAATTTGAAAGTAAAGGGGAACCAGTCTTTGAGAATTCCAATGAGAGGGAGCTGAGGAAGACAGTATCGTATATTGATGAAGAATATACATGCAGCCAGGAAATGTCTTTTTAGGATGAGAGAAACTTGAGCCCACAAAGCAAAGTGCATGCAAAGCTGAAAAGAAGGAAATTCTGGAGCAAGAGAGGACACCTAATTGAGTAAGATTCCTAAAGAGATGAGAATGGATGTTATCAAGGGTAAAGATGAAGGGACTGGCTTTGGCAGAGAGAGTGCTAACTGTCCCCAATTTGGAGGAAGTGGACTTGGTGGAGAGACGAAGTGTATAGGGTTGGTAGGGACTGGGGTGAGGGAATGGGAAGCAGATAAAGGTCACCTTTGAAGGCTTAATTTAATTCATATTAAAGATCACAAGTAAACTGGAAAAAGAGGATGAAAACCTCTGGAGAAACCCTCCCTATCCAAAATAGTTGGAATAAACTTAAGTTCTTTTGCTTCCAATGGTTTAGAATATGTTATGTGATAAAATGACACTCACAGAGCCTAAACCAATCATCTTTAGGAAGCCTTCCACAGACCTTTAACATGGACAATGCGAAGATGTCTAACTTGCGCAGCTAACCGATTTGTTTTATTTTCAAAATCCAGTTCATTTATTGCTCATGGAGTGCTCACTATGAATCTCAGCTACAACATTTGCTACTATCAGGGCATGCCCTCAGAATTATTTAAAGGAACACTTTAGCATTCCAAGATATTTATTCTACAGTCAAGGAAGATTTAGGGATTTTTTTCTACTTTGTACTTTTTTTGCTCCTATTTCCTTTTTGCCTTTGACCTATGTTCTTTCATCAGGAATGTTAGAAATATATAATTTTCCTGTAAGTCTATAAGCGGGTTCTGAATTATAGGCTTATCAATCCTGTTTTATATGTCTCAGGGAAAAAATAGAATTCAGCCTAAGAACATTTGCCCTTGGATGCTTTAGTACAATTATGACCTTGGAGAAAAATATGGTAGCTTTCCCCTAGAAATGGTATCTGACTGTCACTGATATCTTACAGATATTTTATATGACCAGAAATAGAGGGTCACTTGAAACTTCATAAAGAACATACTAATAGTCACTTAAATGCAAGACTAGAAAATGACTGGGTTAGCAATCCACTTAAGTTGAGTGATAGTAGATTTCCAAAGGTGAAAATGGAGACACTATCGAGTTAGAAATATTGGTTGGAAATATAGGCAGAAAGAATAAAATGACCATGTTGATTCTTATGATCTGGACCATTTTTGAAAATAAGTAATGTATACATTTAATGTGCCATTTATTTTGAACAAAGCTAAGAAAAACTAAATGGAATCTTTCTATTCCATGAAAAATGTCTTTGAATTTGGACAGCATAGATGTGTGATAGAAGAACATGAGTAAGTAGTGCTCACAGGGAGCATACAGGAGGCTGGGGATGGCGGCAAGGGATGAGCACCTGGTTTAAGGGAGATCTCACCATGAGTGTGGAAGGGCTGGACCACTTTTCCCAAGTAGGAGACGTCCATTGAATCCTTTGGACCATCGCTGCTATTGAATCTGTTTCTTAGCTCACAAGAGTAAAACCATGTATATTTTTCACATTAAAACTAAATTCAGCTTATTATTTCCAAAAAGCCTTTATTTTTCAATCCCTCCATTTACTAGGCAAATCATTTCTTTCTTACTGGTAGTATTGCTCTTTTCTCCCTTCGGAAATTTTGTCCCATTCTTGGCTATAAATCAAAGCCTTGTCCAAAAATGTTGAAGTAGACGATTTACTTATGAAAAAATGGAAGTAGAGCATTTTAAATTTGTCTGTGGAAAACATTCTTCTTTCCTTCTTGATATTTGTAGAAAATTTATGTTTTGTTTTCATTGTATCACCTAATTATTTTTGTAATTTTTTGATATTTTAATGTTAATAAATTAAATGTTACCTGAAGTACAATCACTTTCTAGCATTTTGGTTTAAGTTTTCTTCATGAATAGCCATAATTTGTCAAATTTTAAAATTATTTTTACTGTTGTGATTTTTTTTTATTGTAGAAAGGAAAATAGTTTAAGGATTCTAGGGTTGCTATATTTTCCCCTTTTTTTATTTATTGTTGTTCAAGTATAATTGTCTCCACTTTCCTCCTACCACTCCTCCTCACCACTCCTGCCCACCCCACCTCCCCCCACGCCCCACCCTCAATCCTTTCCCCCTTTGGCTTTGTCCATGGGTCCTTTACATATGTTAGAGGTCGTCAAGGAACATGTATAAAGGACCCATAGACAAATACAATGGTGTTGGGGGGAGGATTGAATGTGGGAAGTGGGAGTGGATAGGGTGAGGGAGAATATTGGGGGGGGAAATGGGGAAAACTGTATTTGAACAGTTAACTTTTTTTTATTGAACAACAAAAGAATGAAAAAATAAAATAAAATAAAGGGCCAGAAGCAATGACATCCCAGTTGCAATTAGCACACTTAATATCCAGGTGTTTGTTTATAAAACCATGCCCCACACAGAGTAACCAGGAGTCCTTAGAAAATTAGCTAATTCCAGGTCTCATGCAGAGAAAGTGCAAAGTGATGTGGAACCATCTTTTGTGACAGAAAGCAAAGAAGCATTTCAAGATGAATGGCATGTGAAAAAGATACAAGAGCCTGATGAAGAGGTTCCTACTGGCTAAACTTGGAACAATTTGATAAAAAAAAAGAATAATGACTATAATCGATTATAATACATTGAATTAAAAAAAGAAAAAGCTATTGGAGATAAGGAAGGCCTCCAAATAATCCAGAACCTGTTTTCTTGAACAATATTTTCATGCAGCAAGAGAATGGTACAAGGGCTTTACAAATTGAATTGGAATGGAACCAATAATTTTTCACAGTTCACTAAAAAGGCTCTATGTAGAAACTATTCCACCAAGAAGCAGTGTTTAACACTTCAGAGTGTCATCTTAAGAGTTGTAATTATTATGTGCTCAGTGCCTCGGACCCAGCTGAGGGACCTATATGACATTATACCAGTTTAGCTGGGTGGCAGTGTGCTTTGAGTCACAGTAAGTCCCTGTAACCTCTTTCCCTCTAATGCACCAATAGCTCAGACATTGGCTGGAAGAAGGCTAAAATGTTCGGGTGTTCTAGGTCTCACGCGTTCTGCCGGAATGAGAGGGCTTTAGAGCTGATGTGTTCATTGATGCCTTCCAGATGTTGTGGTTTTGGTGTTTTGTTGACTGATGAGTTAATTGTTGTTTTTACAAATCCTCTATTGCCACGGCCGCTAGAGTCACTCTACCTTTTAGCTGGTGTTACAAAATAGAATACTGAGAAATGAAAGCCAAAAAAAATATTAGCAACAGACCTTTCTTTTAAAAGAAAAAAAGCCCGCATTTTACTGTGAAATAAAACACCCATAAAGGCACAAAGTAACAATGTACAGTTCATTGAATTATTGTGAAGCAAACATCCAGCCCAACAGACAGGCAGCCCAGCATTTTCCTCACCAACTCTTTCCCATGCAAATCTCCTCCTCCCCAAAGATACATGCTGCCCCTCCTTTAAGGAAGGACTACATTTTAACTTAATATACTGTTATGAAAAGAATCACATAGTTGTTTTATTTTCTGATTTCTTTTGCTAATCAGTCATTGTGATTGCAAGATGTTTCCATTTGTAGCTATAGTATATTCACTTCGATTCCTCTGTGGTATTCCACTGTACCCCAATTTATCGCATCCATTATCGGCGGACCTTTAAGTTGATTCCAATGTTTGGATACTATGAATGATCCTGCTGTGAATATCTTTGTACCTGCTTTGGATGTTCTTATAAACTACTGCTATACATATACTGGTGTATCTCGGAATGGTGTTGGGTGGTAGAAAATGCATGTGTTCAAATTTTCCTAAGTGGTTGTGCCAGTTCACCCCGCCCACAGCATCGTATTCAAGTTCTTTTGGCTGTACATCCTCATCAACTCTTGGAATTGTCAGTTCTTTTGATTGAGTGACACTGTTGGGATTCTCATTTTAAATGTAATTGGCATTAATTTTATATAGTTGTTGACCATTTGGATCCCCTTTTTAAGTGGCTGTTCAGGTTTGTGTCAGTTTTCTTTGGGAATTATTCTTTCCTTGTTGATTTTGGGAAATTTTCTATTATTACGAATATAAGCTGAATATCAGTAATGCATGTATGGGCAAAAGTAGGTTTACAGCTGTTTTTATGGAAGACAATACAATAATGAATAAATAATAACAGAAGAACACACGGTGTTTCACGTACTCACAAATGCAAACCTCATTTTGCCAACCCCTGTAGGTGTAGTAAATGTCTCCTCTTGGCCTACACTTTACCATTTTACTGGCTTAGCAATGTGATTTGAAAAATAAGTTCTTATTGATTACTCCCAGTTATCAGTCTTTTTTAATCAGAGCATTTGGCACCCACAATGGATAATTTTTAACACTAATCCCTTCCTTTATCAACTAAATTATTTTCAGTAAGAATCAAGAATTCAAAGAAATAATGTAATGAGACAATGAAAGCTTTCCCTTTTTGAACTTTGATATATAACTATGTTGTAAAATAATTAAAGCATAATACAGAGTAAAACAAATATAAAAATTTAAAGGAAAAAAGGTTAGTGTATGAATATTTTGAATCATACTATTGTGGTCATGTATTTTCCTGTTCCTATTATTGTACCCAGTGACTTAATATTGTTTTATGATGGTATGACAATAGTACCTGACTAGAAATTGTTTACAAAACAATTGATCTCAACATGAGAACAAATAATTTTAGGACAAAAAACCCCACCATAACTATTTGTATAGTAGTTTTCATATATCCTACTTATTTAAACTTTGGTTTCACACTGATATACTAACTAATATTCTATACAAGTCATTGTTTCATAACTAAGTAAATTTTTATAAAGATGAAAAAATCATGAAAATAAAGTGTTATGTCAGTAACATCATTTAGTACTAGCTGTAATTGAAACTTTTATAGTCATTTGTGTTTTTACAAAGTATTGGACAATTACTACTAGAATATTATTTACATGAGATATTATTTCAGATTGTAATTAAAGGATAAATTTCAAACCATTGGGTTTTAAACAAACAAGTTTAAAGAATACATTTCAATGTAAAAGATAATTTTTACTTGGAATGTTTTTTCCAAAGATTTTAAAGAAAAAGTTTTCTTTAATAGTTTTAGGGTTTTTTTGTTTATTCTTGATAATTTTTTGTTGGTGGTGCTTTTTTTGAAATTTACCTCACTGATCCACATTTTAAATTTGTTTTCACTCAGTGCAAAACTACTTGTATTTCTCATGTCAATGTCTTCATTTACCTAATTTTGAATTTTATTTATAACTATTCGTAATATTGGGATTCTTAAAACCTTATTGTTATTGGTTTCTAACATTATAGTCTTTTGTAATTATTAAGACAGGTATATGGGGGGGCAAGAATAGTATGGGAAATATAGAATCTAAAGAACTTGAGACACATGGTCATAAACTAAAGGGGGGGTAATGGTGGGGACGGGGGGTAGGGTGGAGGGGAATGAAGGGGGAGAATAGAACAACTGTAATGGCATAATCAATAAAAAAATTTTTAAAAATTAAAAAAAAGACTTAGGTATATGTATCGATTTTAATACTTTGAAAAATGTGTATTTTGCCATTGTGGATGTTTCAGTCTATTTAGGTTGGTTGGGTGAAGCTTGTTAATTGTGTACTTAAAATCTTCTATATCCTTATCAACTTATTCATTTACTAAGAAACTGGTGTTAACACTTTCCACTATGACTGTGAATTTATTTATTTTCCTGTTACTTTTTTTGTTTTATGTATTTTGAGGCTATGTTGACAGTGATATGCAAATTTGAGATCCTTAGGTGTGTGAAGAACTTATTCTTTTATCCTTGTAAAATGTCCCTCTTTATCTGTAGTAATAAGTAAGTCTTTAAGTCTTCTTTATTTGATATTGAGAAACAACAAGAAAATTGCTATTAGCATCATTTTATAAGTTATGAAATAGTAAAATATGCAGGATTTACACCTTTAAAATGGTTACAGGACTCCTTTCAACAAGAAAAGAGTAACTAGTTTCTCAACAAAGTAAAACAAATATTTGTGGTGAAATGTTGTACAGGGAATTGTCAGCAATATCTTGACATTTCTAAAGTCATCATGCAAGAGGTTATAGTGAGTTATAACTATAACTCACTATAGGAGAGAAGAGCCACAGATGTCTCTCTCACTGAAGGAGAGAGAGACACAGATGTCTTGTTTTACCCTTATGAGCTGTTGTCCAAGAAAGATGGGGCACCTCAATAATCCTGGTAATTGAGAGAATGCTAAACTATTTAAGATTTAGAGTATGTGCCCTAAGATTACCTCATTTTAAATTATATTTATCTTAATGCATCTATTTTTTTAAGTTTCAGGAAAAATGTGTAACAAGTAATTGAAGGTTGAAATTCTGGTGTGACACTCCGTCTGATTTTTTTTTCTCCCTGGGCAACTATGCTTTGGGAGAAACACACACACACACACATACATATGAAGAATGGTTTAAAAATCTCTCAAGTAACAGTACCACTTGTTAATATCAATTATAGTAACCATTTGATTCCTTTAATCAACACGAAATTGCTATGAGCTATCATTATCTGACTCTCAGTTGAGGGATCAGAGTCCAGGGAATGTAAACAGCCTGCTGAAGATCACAGTTTATAAGAAACAGAGCCATTATTAAAACAGATCTTTTGGAATCTAAAATCCATGCTCCTTATGCTATCTTGGGCTGTTAAGAAGTATCTGTTTTATGTCAAATTGGAAGCAGTATGACCAAAAACCGTGTGAACAAAATAATACCCTTAAGACACTATGGTTCAACTTCAAGAAATGTATAAATTGTTCTAAAATGCTGGTGGAAATCCAGGGAAGTCTAATGCACTTTCTTGGCATGCAGTACCGAGACCATCCAGATGCAAAATCAGTTAGAAAAGGCCAGAGATCAAAGAGCCATATTGTGGACACCGTTTTATGAATAACATAGATATAGGGTCTGTTTGTCATCATCTTGGATCATTTCTAAAAGAGTCTGCATAATTATAGGTTATATGCAGAAATTAAAGTGTTTTTTTTAGTACAGCAATGTCTGTAAATGAGGAATGTGATGTTTGTAGGTACATTCCAAGAAAACGGTCTGTGAAAATTTGATCTTTCTATAGATGCAATAGTAATGACAAGTTGCTAAATAAAAAGCCTCTTCACTTAGAAAAGTGATTTTTCAGGATTCATTTAAAATTCAAGCTCTTCTTATGCTTTTAGAAAATAATTCTACTTACAATGGTTGCATGTACACAAGATTTTTCAGGAATATATGTGCTATGAACCATGTATAAATAAATGTACTTGGGAAAATGTAATATTTAGAGAAGATTAAATAACAAATAATTTGGAATAATAAAATTAATGCACAACCAAATGCAACCAAATGTTTAGTCCATTTTCATTACTTACAGTGCAGAATTTATGGACATAATCAAGATTTATAAACCCAAGTGCATACTCAGCAATCTGAAATTGAAGTTTTGGTTCATTCTGATGCAAAAGCCTATCTCAGAGCTGATTTATAAAGTAATGTGTCCATTACCGGTAAGGAACATGTGTATCAAAAGTGTGAACATAAGCATGTAACCTGACTTAAATGAGTTAAGGCTGTATTTTCATATCAGAATCTTATTTGTTTGAGCAGTTTGAATATATCAGAATGACTTCAAGGAAAAGGCAAGAATTTCTGCAAGCCCTGCGAACCAAGAATGTGGTGATTCATTCCTTATTACGAGCTGAGACACAACTAGGTACTGCATTAACATATTATTAAACACTCGCAGATGGCTTCCATTGACAAAGTGCATGGTGAGTAAATCAGTTAACTGCATTCGTATTCACCAGACAATAAAAACTGTATAAAAGTAAGTAACAATATTGTAATAATGTCAGTAATAGCCATAATCTAGAGAAATACTTCTGCATTTACGGAAGTTAAATGCTTTTTGAGACAATTAAGGATGTTTCTCGTCATCGAACGTGACTTAATCTCTAGTTATTGTAACACATAGACATTTCTAAAACAGATTCTTTATTCTATGTTTTATGCCTGGTCCCTTCCTGAAGAGAACTTGTGCTCTTGGAAAGCATGGCTCCTTGCTATTTTAATTGCAGCTCAAGGCCGCCTGCTCTGAGTAGGCTAAGGAAGCCTTTTCTTCCCACTACTCCCAGTAACTACACATCGCATTAAGACCTTGTATTGTATGCAGCACTCATCACAACCTGAACATTTTTTTGTTCTGATTTCTTAGTTTGACCTATTTGTAGTCACCCTCCTCCTGAATGCTGAGAAGACGAACCTTGCACAGAACCCAAGGCGCTGCTGCATCCCCAGCTTCTGGGAGCGCCTTTGAGGCAGAGGTGCTCAGTGAACAGCTATGGAGTGAATAAATCAATACCGAAAGGGTTTTTAGTTGACATTTTAATGGGCTAATTTACTTTTGTATTTTATTATTACATTTTTCTGGAGTATAATTATGGCTAAATAAGTGATCAAACACTAAAACAATGCTGATAATTAATATGGTCTTTAATCCATTTATTAATTTTAAACATGCTCTTGTCTTATTCGAAGCTACATTTTAGAGGGGAAAACAATGTTAAGTAAGTGTCGCGTAAAGAAAAGTTCAAGATAGAAGGGGAGAGCATAATGGGAGAAATTCATTG
Source organism: Artibeus jamaicensis (assembly GCF_021234435.1). Classification (NCBI taxonomy): domain Eukaryota; kingdom Metazoa; phylum Chordata; class Mammalia; order Chiroptera; family Phyllostomidae; genus Artibeus; species Artibeus jamaicensis. The sequence goes on along the minus strand of NW_026521823.1, from coordinate 20,124,795 downwards.
ACTACGGGAAGGGTTAAAGGAAAACAATAAAAAGAAAAGTTTTTTAAGCTAAGACTAAAGTGATCATATAAGTTAGTGTCAAAACCGGGAGACGTTTGAGGGTAAAAAGTGGCAAGAAACATAATAAAAATAATTTATTTGATCATTTTATGTTATTATATTGGTGGAACTATAAAATACTTTTTTGAAACACTATTTTTTAAATATATCTTTTTAACTTCTTACACAGAAATAGATAATACAATAGTTAATGCAATATTTCATTCTATACTCGATCCTCAATCTTACACTAGAAGGAAAAAAAAGCTAGAAGCTGACTTGGGCCAATTGACAGAATTATAACAATCATTCTTGCTTTTATGAGGATAAATGTCAGTATTTTGGGGGTTATAATTAATTGTATTTACCGCAACTTTTAAAAGTTTGAAAACTAATTTTTTTTATATTCCCTTGGTTAAACACTTTCATTAGATATTCAGCTGATTTTAAACAAATGCAATAGAAATTTACAAGGTTGATTTAGTTTACGAACAATTTATTATCATTGTAGGACACTCAGGTCGACTTTGAAGCAGTTCTTCAAGGGTAAAAACATTTGTAAAATCCAAACAACGCTGAGCAGCAAAGTGGGAAAGTTTGTGCAGCTCCACCGAAGCTTTTTCTAATTAATTCAACATCTGCTTCATTGCAATCTTTCTGCGGGTATACATAACACTATTGTAAAATGTGACATATACGGGTTCTATTTGTTGGAATGTAATTATTACTTATATGTACACCATAGCAGATAGAGGAAAATTTCTGCCCCATAAGTTTCTTAATTTAGTAAGAATATTGTTTTTGCCAAACTGCTATGCTCTATCACACATGTATTGTGTTCATATTATCGCCACAAAAACAAATAATTTTCTGTTCAATTTTGAACTTAATCAAGTTTACAATAACATTCGCAATAATAGCAGATGTTTCACTTTCAGCCAAATGAACTTCCAAAAGCTTTTCATTGATTTCATAAATTGCATGAAAAAAACCCATTATTGAAATTTACTTGTTTCCCATCTGAAGCATGTAAGGACCCCGGTGTTACCCGGGATCGTTTCACTGTCTTTGACGGTCTTCTGATCATAAAGCCAACACATTAACCACTATCACTTCACATTTCAAATATGTACCAGAAAATATGGAATGAAAATAAACATTATTAATTTAAAGTAAAAGGCAATTTGATTTAGATGAGAAGCCATTTTTCACGGATTGATATGTAAACACACTTTCTATGGCTGTTTCTGTACCATCCATCATGGTGAACAGTAAATGTCAACAAACAATTCTTGCAAGTTACACATTCATCATCTACTATCTTGAGAAATAAAAATTTAGTATTAAATTTTTGCTAAACCTGCCCTCTCATTTCTGACTTCATTGCTAGCACCAAAAGATTTACTGCAAAATTAAGAAAGCTTTATAAAAAAATACTGTTGGTTTATTTTTTATAACCAATAAAAGAGAAAATACCTCTAGCAAGAGCTCTAAGATTTCTCTGTGTAAGCTCTGTTCTGCCTCGATTTCCTGCATGTTTCAGTCCTACTCTGGCTGCCTTAACAAAACACCACAGGCTACAGCAATGTATTCATTCATGCCATCACAATTGGGTTCTGGTGAGAACATTTTTCTAGTTTATAGAGACAGCCCTCTCATTGTGTCTTCACATGGCAGAGAGAGAGAGAAAGAAAGAGAAACATCTCCATATAAGGCCCCACTCTCATGACCTCATTTAAACTTGATCACCTCCTAAAGACCTTATCTCCAGACATGGTCACACTGGCGCTTAGGACTTCCAGGTATGGTTTTAGAAGGTCAAGTTTCAGTCTATGGCATTTCATCCCTGGGCCCCTAAAGTTCATGTCCTTATTGCATGGAAGATACCTTCATTTTCATGCCAGTAGTCCCAAAAGTCTTAACTCATTCCAGCACCAACTATAATAAAGTCTAAAGTCCTGATTCTTATCTACGTATCATCTACACTAGATATGGATGAGGTATGATTCATCCTGAGGTGAACTCCTCTCCAGATGTGAACCTGTGAAACCAGACAAACCCTGTGCAGCCAGATACAAAGGTGAGAAATGCCTAGAACAGACTTTCCTATTCCAAAAGGGAGGAATCAGAAGGAAGGAGTCAGGGGTCCTGAACAAGTCCAAAGTCTAGAAGGGCGAATTCCTTTAGATCTTAAGGCTCAAGAATAATCTCTCTAGTTTGATGCTCGGTTTTCCATGTCCACTGGCATGGCAACCTCACCCCCATGACTCTGAGGGCTGGCTGTACCCATTCAGCTCCATTCTTTGAAACCAAGAAGAAACAGCCTTGCCCCCTTGGCCTGTGACAGAAAGAGCAGTCCTAGCATCTCTTGAATTGCCTTCAGGGTTATTCTCACCTTTGCTTGAAAAATAACACATACTTGTAACCAAACAGCTCTATAGTTCAGCCCTTTAGAATCTAAGAAGTCCAATGAAGGCAGTGCCTTCCTCCATTGCATCTCACCTCCTTTGTCCCATTTAGAAACTGGCATAGTATTTACCGGCATAATCCCATCTCTATTTTTGGCTTCTCTTGAGGTGGCTTATTAAGTCCTTCAGTCACGCCCATGATCTCTGTATCGAATGGCTTTTCAGCCACACCTTCAGTGTTCTCTTCAAAACAAGCTTATTATTTTTTTTGTAATAATGATAGGCTAAGAATTTTTCAAATGTTCAAATTTAGGTTTATTTTTGCTTAATATTTTTTTCTTTATTTCCTCTTTCAACTTTTGTGTTTTTAATTAAAAGCAATCAGGAGGAACTAAGATTCTCCTCCAACACCTTGCTTAAAATCTCCTCAGCTAAATATCCAATTTCATAGCTGATAGTTTTACCTTCCATAAATCACTAGAACACAGGTAAGCCAAGTTCTTTGCCACTTTATAGCAAAGATTGCCTTAGTTTCCAATTACATGTTCCTCATACCTGTCTGAGATCTTACTAGAATAGCCCTCAACATCCGTGTAACTAGCATGAACCTCAAAACTCTCTGAGGCTCTATCACCCCATCCAAAGTTGCTTCCACATGTGTGGATATTTGTGATCTCATTTCTTGATACCAAAATCTGTATTAGTCAGGATTCTTCAGAGAAATAAAACCAACAGGATGGATAGATTAGACAGACAGATAGATAGATAGATCGATTGATCTAGATGGATTAGAAAGAAAGGGGTGATGGGTCCCAAGGAAGTCCAAAACCTATGCAGGAAAATTCTACTAGATCTTAAGACTCAGGAATAATTTTCAATAAAGCTTAAGATATAGCTAGATAGAGTCATGCATTAATTAATGACAGGGATATATTCTAAAAACTATATCACTAAGGAGATTTGTGTGAATATCATACAGTACAGTTACACAGACCTAGGTGGTGTAGCCTGTTACACACCTAGGCTATAAGATATATCTTACTGCTCGTGGGCCATAACCCAGTACCACATGCTACCACACTGAATTCCACAGTAATGTAATGCATTGTGCTATGAAGCTATGATGGCTAAAACATCACTAGGCAATAAGAATTTTTTAGCTCCATCATAATCTTATAGCATCATCATCATGTATAAGGTCTGTTGTTGACTGAAATGTCATTATGGGGTGTGTAACTCTCTCTCCCTCTTTCTCTCTCCCCCCTAAAAGTGAGAGAAAGACAAAGATTATAAGGAATGACTCATAGGATTATGGTAGTTGAGAAGTTTCAAGATCTGCAATTCACAAGTAAGGAGCCAAGCCAATGGTGTTGCTACCCTCCAAGTTCAAAGACCTGAGAAGCAGAAGAATCAGTGGTGTAATTAATTTCAGCCTAAAAGTTGACAGGCTGAAGATGCAAAGAGAACCAATATTTTAAATTGAGTCAAAGACAAAAAAAGACTGATGCTCTTGCTCAGGTAGTAAAGCAAAAGGAATTTCCTCTCACTCAGCCTTTTTGTTCTTTGCAGTCCTTCTAGCGACTGGATGAGACCCACCCACATTGAGGTGAATAATACTTGATTCAGTCTATTCATTTAAATGTTAATCTCACCCAGAAATACCCTTGCAGATACACCCAGAATAATGTTTGGCCACATGTCTGGGTACCCCATGGCCCAGACAAACTGACACATAAACGTACCCATTATGCTGCCTATTTCTTCTACACCCAGTCTACAATTGGAGCCATGACTCCAATGCTTCGTGGCCCGAAAGCTTCATTTATCCTCAAGCCTTAATGTGAGTCTGCCTCAAGTATCAAATACTTCACAACCTAACACTTGAAAGCTGATACTTAATTGTCAGTTCCTCATATGAAATTGTTCTCTTACCACAAAAACTTTAACAGGATGTTCTTTTTACCTGAAAGATGTCATTTCCTGAACTTTATTTGTATTGTCTTTAAACCATATATATAAATAGTTAGTACACAAAATGCACACAACAAATCAAAGGGGGAAGAAAAGACCACCATGTCATGGAATATCTGGTGTGTCACGTTGAGGATTTTGGAATTCTTTTTTTTCTTTTTCTCAAGGACATGTTTCCATTGATTTTAGAGAGAGAAGAAGGGAGAGAGAGGGGGAGAGAGAGAGAGAAATAAACATCAATGTGAGAGAGAACCACTGATTGGTTGTCTCCCATACACACATCGACCAGGGGTTGAACCCAAAACCTAGGTACATGCCCTGACTGGGAATGGAACTGGCAACACTTCAGGGCACGGAACATCACTCCAACCAACTGAGCCACGTGACCAGGGCAGGATTTTGGAATTCTCAAGGACACTGGAACATCACTGAAAGATTTTAAAAATAGGAGTGGCATAATTAGATGGACATGTTAAAGTTTGATGTATTGGTAATGTGGAGAATGAAATGGAAGGAAGTAAAAGTTGATGTGCTGAGACCACAAGGAATCCCAGATTGCCCAGGCAGGAGAGTGAATTATCTTTTTACTGATGTAACAAAAATGGGGAGGGAGAGAAATGGATAGATGGGAAAGACCTAGTAGATACTGTCTGGTCTTTAGGAGAGAAGTGTAGACTATGAACTTGGGTAGAGAAGAAGGTTGTCAGCTAAGGAGACCATTAAGGAGCAGACAGCATGGAAAGATAAGAATTAGAAGAGTGGAGTGTTCTGGAAGGCAAAACATTAGGATTTCAAGGAGGAGGAAAAGCTCAAATTTAGGGATAATTGCTAAAAATAAAGAAAATTGGGAGTAGAGAGTGACATTGATGGTCACTAGTTACATTAAGAGGATAATTTTTGGTGGTGTGATGGGAACAAAGTCCCACTGGAGTACAGAGAGGATGAAAAAAGGTATGAAAACAATATAGACTTTAAAAAATTTTTTGGTTGTTCAGCTTATTGGAGAAAGCACGGCAACTGGAAAAGGAGAGGGGAGTATGAATAGTATTTTGAGTTGAGATTTACACACATAGAGCCTGATGTTTTCCCACCACTCCCCCCCAAATTGTATATGATAACAATTTTAAAAAGACCACACAGATTACCAATAAATTTTCTTAAGATTTTTCTTTAAATAATATTGTGCATACGTGTATTTCATAGGATTAATAGGTGAAAAAGAAACACCACTGTTTTTCTACATTGGAAAAGGAGGGAGATTAACATTCAGTATAACTTAAACATAACTTTAAAAAAATAAACACACCTGGCTGAGTATAGTTGTGCAGTGCAAGGCTTTGGGCTCGGAGAATTTAGGTGAAAGGCCTTCAGAATTTCCTTTACCTCGTAAACATAGAAGTAGCTCAGAACTGGAGCCTGGTCATCTTCATGAGTGTGGGGCTGGTCGAGGTTATTGCAGTGCCCAGTACTTTCAATCAGAGCTACAAAGCATTATTGTACCAGACCTCCCACCTGCCAAGTTGTTCATTGGACTTGACACCATTTCTATTGCCTATTGATTTTTTGTTGCCTTTACCATTTCATCTGAGGAATGTTGCAATATGAGTCACAACACAAATGCAGGGTATCACACATGTGTTTCATTTATAAGTGTAGGTTAAGCATAAGTTTCTTAGTAGCTCCCAGAGGATTAAATTAGAGCAGGTAAGTGGCTACATCAGGTTAAATTAAGTTAATTAAATTCATTGAGTCACATTAATGAAGAAAGACTACCATATTAAGTTGTGTTATAATGACTCGTGTTAACCATTGAAGTAGTTGTTCCATCGAATAAAAACTAATGTTGAATTAGCAAAAGTGGGGTTTTTTTGGGGGGGTGAGATGCAAACATGTTTTTCCCTGTTGGAAACTAATAACAATTATGATTGGGCATTAAAGAAATTCAGGCTTTAACTATTATTTTTCATAAATTCACCTCAAGGAAAAACTGTTTTGCATTATGACTTAGAGAGAATAAGAGTTTATAGTACATTCAAATCTTTTTTAAAGTGTAGCATCCCTTTTGTTAGAGAGTACATGTAGTTCAATAAATAATGTGTTCCAGTGCAGAAACAAACCGCTTCCTAGAAGAACCTGCTTGTTTCATAATGAAGAACATTTTTTAAAATCTCGAAATGTACCATTTGGTGGAGTATACTCTCTCCAGAGCATTAAATGTTCTTCAGTCAAATTAATGTAGTCATTCAGCAAATGTTAAAGAATATTCCATGAGTTCAGTTCCATGGTAAAAAAACTTCACATGTCACTCCTTCTAAATTTAGTGGCATTAAAGATAGTTATGTTTAGATAAGGGGTTAACACCGAGAATTTATAAAGAACTCATACAACTCAACACCCCAAAAAACCAAACTATCCAATTAAAACATGGACCTGAATAAACACGTCTCCAAAGAGGACATACAGATGGCCAATAGACATACAAAAAGATGCTCAATGTCACACATCATTATAGAAATGCAAATTAAAGCCACGATGAGATATTTCTTCACACCTCTCAGAATGGCTATCATCAATAAATCAATAAACAAGAGTTGGATAAGATGTGGAGAAAAGGGAACCCTTGTGCACTGTTAGTGGGACTGCAGACTGGTGTACCACAATACAATGGGAAACAGTATTGGGGGTCCTCAAAAAATTAAAAATAAAACTGCCTATGACCCAGTGATTCCACTCTGGGTACCCAAAGACACACAAAACACTAATTTGAAAGAACATAAGCACCCCTCTATTCATTGCAGCATTATTTACAATGGCTGAGATACGGAAGCAGCCCAAGTGCCCATCAACAGATGAGTGGCTAAAAAAGACGTGGTACATATATACAGTGGAATACTACTCGGCCATAATAGAATAAAATTTTGCCATTTGTGACAATATGGATGGACCTAGCAGGTATAGGCTAAGTGAAATAAGTCAGTCAGAGGCAGATAAACACCACCTGATTTCATTTATCTGTGGAATCTAAAGAACAATATAAATAAATAAACAAAACTGAAATAGACTCACAGATACAGAGACACACTGATGGTTGCCAGAAGGGGGAAGGACTGGGGGACTTGGTGAACAAGGTGAAGGGATTAAGAAGTACACACTGGTAGTTACAGAATAGTCAAGGGGAAGTAAAGTACAGCATAGGGAATATGTCAGTGTTATTGTGGTAACTGCCTATAATTCCAGGTGGGTACCAGAAATAATGGGTGGAACACTTTGTAAAGTGTGTGATTGTCTTGACACTATGTGGTACACCTGAATCTAATATAAAATAATATTGATTATAAACTGTAATTTTAAAAAATTTAAAAGACAGTTGATGTTTGGATCCAGATGATAGACATGTACAATTTGTATTGGAAACCCAATCATCAAAGCCCAGGAACAACGAAGTATTACAATTGCTTGGGGTATTTTTTCAGCTTTCTTTATTTTTATCAGTATTTATTTTTAGGCTCTCTGTCAATATTCACTAGTTATAATAGTTAAATTCTGACCCAAACTCACACTTATGTATTTATTCATCAGTAGCTTAATTCAACAAGACATAGGTAGCAAAGCAACTTGCTACAGATGAATAAGTTCTACAATGTACTCCTTTTTGGTACTTTAGAAAGGTACTATCAAGATCAGAACTCTAATTGATATTTTGTGTTAGCCAGGGAAGTAAGTAGATGAAATTACCATCTTCTACTTATAGTTTCCTTCGGGTTTTATAAAGATTTTGGATATTCTTTCCCTAATAAGCAAATGGACCAAAAAAGACAGATGGTTAGTTAATTATCTGGTTTTACAATGGGTTCACTTTTAATCCTTCCATATTTTATTCAAAGAGCAAGGCTCTCATATACTTCATTGTAAAATAAATATATATTAACTATATAAATAGATTTTATATATTTATTTAGATGTTATATTAGATATTTACATTAGATGTTATATTTATAAATATAAAATACATATATATTTTATATAGATATAGATACAGATTTTATATATAAATCAATGGGTAAATTTATATTATATAACACATGTATTACATACATGTGTTATATATGTAACACATGTATATCAGGTGTGTATGTGTATATATATATGATACATATATAAATCTTTCATCCCCGAACCTTAAACTTACTTACTGCCTTTGTGTTAAGAGCCATCCCTCATTTCAGAAGGTAAACCTGGCCCGTCGCTCTGCCAGGTCTGGGCTGTGAAAGGGCTGTGCCCCTCCTGAAATGGCTTTCTCAGCAGACGCCCCTCCTTGCCTTCACTCTGCATCCTTACCTCCCTTACTCCCTCAAGCAGACAATTTGAAAAGCTCATTTTCAAATCTAACTCCTTAGCAGGGCTCCAATTCAGGTAAATCAGATCTCGTGACAACACCTTCAGGTGTCTGTGCCACTGCGCCGACAAGGGAGGATTTATTCCTTCCCAAAGGGAAGCAGTTTAATGGGTCAGAATCTAGGTACCTGCAGCACCTTTGTTTAAAATGTGCTGTTACATTTAGCAGAAATGCTTTTGCTTAACATAGATATAAAGGTATCTTATTTCCAAAACATAGGAGGAGGGTGAAATACAGAACCAGAGGAAGCAGGATTTTTTGTTGGGATCAAAATACTTCTATTATCATCACTCAACAATTAAATTGTCTTAAATTTAAATTAAATTAATTAAATTTAATTGTTACTTAAGCCTCCAACTACCAGTGCCTAGAACAGTAATGTCAAGCAAAAAATTTGCTAAATGAGTGCATTCTCTTAATGACCCTTATTATGCATATAGACATCTAAGGTTTTTCAAGGGGCTTTAGATTAACTTCATTCATAGTGGTCACAATGCCCCAGGTAATCATTCTATCAACTGCAATCTTACCTAAAGAGTTGGAGAGAACACAGCATGACACTCATAGGGTAATTGTCATTACTCATGAACCTGTGAGAGATGGCAAAGTGTGACAGTTTTAAGAGTCAAATATTTTAACTTTGGAGTGACTGACTTCTAATTCCGCTTCACTATGTGACATTAAACAAAACTGATAAAGTTTTTTGGACCTCATATTTTTCTTTGCCCTTTTTTAAAAGGAAATTGTATTTTTTTTCTTTCTATTTATTGTTGTTCAGTTACAGCTGTCCCGCCTTTTGCCCCACCCCTCTCCCGGGCCCCGCCCCCTGCACTCCCATCCTAAGTTCTCATCTTCCAGTTGAGCATAACAGTCACTCCTTCCCAGGGTCCTTGTAAGGATGGTCAGATCATGCATGAAACCTGACCGTCTGGTGAGAAGGGTACCACCTAGTTAGCACCAAGTAATGGTACTTACTTGGAGCTGATTGACACAGTTCCAGAAAATCATTTGAAAAATGAATTTCTGAACTTGTTGATTCTTGATTTGGCATAAATGGCCATGTGGATTTGAAGTAATCCTAACTTTATAAAATGTTAATTAATTGTTACAAAAATCCACAGTATATTTCTAATAATTGCCTTTCAAATCTCTATTAAGTCTGTAAAAAACAAAAATGTCTTCATACACACGTTTGTGGGCTGCATTAGGTAAACAAAAGAAAATGGTGCTGAATTCCACATCTGGGAGGGTGTATTTGTTTTCTATTACTGCATACCGAATTACCACAACTTTAGCTGCTTAAAATAGCATCCTTTTATTAGCTCACCACTCCATTTTAGAAGACCAAATTTAATAATAAATACCCATTTATTAGCTCATGGTTCTGTAAGTCAGAAATCTGGGCAGGTTTCATAGAGTTAGGCTCTCACAAGCCCACAATCAAGCTGCCATCAGGTCTGGGTTTCTGTCTGGAAGCTTTGAAGAACAATCTGCTTCCAAAGGCTGCCAGGCTGGGAGCAGAACCCAGTCTTCCTCTGGCAGAATCAAGGTCCAGTTTCCTCACAGGCTCTCAGCTGGGTATTATTCTCAGCAACTGGAGGTCACTCCCCAGTGTTGGCAATGAGCTCCCTCTGTCTTCAAAGGGCAACAGTGACGTATAGGATCCTTTTCATGCTAACAATCTTTGTCCTTCTGTTATCTTCTGGAGAAAACTTTCTCCCGGGGACTGTGTAATTGGGTTCAACCTACCCAGATGGTATCCTTTTTGATTATCTCCAAGTCAATTGACTAGTATCCTTCATTACAACTGCTATGTCCAGGGGTGAGAAGTTATAGAGCCCCCTTTTTTTTATAAACTCCCAAGGATGTTTATTGACATGAAAAAGAGAGAGAGAGAAAGAAACAGTAATGTGAGAAACATTGACCGGTTGCCTTCTGGACGCATCCCAGCCAGGGATCAAACCCACAAGGTATGTGCCCTGGTGGGGAATCAAACCCACAACCGTTGGGTGTAGGGGATGACGCTCCAACCAACTGAGCCGGGGCAGTCATGAGTCTATCCTAAATTTCTATCTGCCACAGAAGAATAAGAACAAGCCTGGGAACCGAGACCTAAGAGAGATGAAGGGTCCTGCTCAAGTGTAGAACTGGAAATGACCATGAAGATAGCAAACCCCATGGGGACCCGGCACCAGGGCTTGGCTGACATCTGGCTTCCATAGCCTTTGTACGGACTATTTCAGGTACCAGGCATCCTGACATACGGTATATTTCACATCCATCCGTAGTAAGATGGAAATCCAGAACTCCTGAACATCAGGTGGCTCTTATCGGATATTTCGTGTGCCCACTGGAAAGATGTGCTTTCATTAGGCTTGAAAGCCATGAACATAAACATGTTGTTAATAGAGTTGTAGAAATATGTTGCTGGAACCACAAAACTGAGAAACTTACTGTGAATTGAGGAAAATAAACCTTAGGATGCTACTGTCAAAGTGTTGTAAAAATGTTGCAGTTCCTGACTGTGATTTTTACAACAGCAAGAGAGGATGGCTAACGTTGCCACAGAGAGCTCCTCAAAAATAACTGGATTCAGTAGATGATTAATGCATGCTGATAAAAATTTTTAAAGTGAGACTTAGAAAACTCTTATCTTTCACTGGCCATCCTGGAAGGCCACTTGTACTTTATTAGGGGCAGGGGAAAGGGAAAAATAGGAACGTTTTAAAAAATAACCCTTATTAATAAGCATAACTTACTGAGAAAAGTGCATAGGTGGTAGGTGTCCAGCTCAATTGGTTATTGCAGAGGGAACTCACTCATGTGGCCACCTCCGAATCACAAGAGGCCAGCACCTGCACAACAGCCTCCTCCCTGTGCCCGTGTCCCTTTACAAGGTCAACATTCCTCCTGATGCACCTCATACTGACTTCTAATCTCCTAAATTAAATTTGCCTGGGTTTAATGCTATAAATTGGAGTTATACAGTACCTATTCACTTGTGCCTGGCTTTTCCCCTCAATATTATATTGTCAAGTATAGATGTAGTTCATTCTCAATGATGCATAGTGTTAATCAGTTGAATTTGCCACAATTTAGCCATTGTACTGTGGTACATTTGAGTTGTTTCAGGTTCTGCAGTCAAGAATAGTGCTAATGTAAATATCCACACACGTTGCTCATCCTGACACCTTTCCACTCCCCACCTTTCTTTTTTTTAACCATCACTTGAGGATATACTTATTGATGAGAGAGAGACAGACAGACAGACATTGATATAAGAAAGAAATATAAATTTGCTGCCTCCTGTACATGCTCCAAGTGCATGTACAGGAACTGAATCTGCAACCTAAGTATGTGCCCTGACCAGGAATGGACGCCACAGACTTTTGAGGTTCAGCTCCAACCAACCAAGCCACACAGCCAGGGCTCTCCACATTCCTGTTTGTTATATACCTAGAGAAGGAACTGTTGGATCGTAGTGGTAGCATAAGTCCAGCACTAGCAGATGACGTCACACTCTTTTTCACAGTGGTTATATATTATCTTTCTAACTTTAGCAATTCTTCTCTGTGTGTAGTAGTACCTGATTATGCCTTTCCTTTGCATTTCCCTGATGACAGATAAGGTTATGTTCCTTTAACGTGTTTATTGGCTATTTGGGTAAACTCATTGGTAAAGTGCCTATTCACTCTTGCCCATCTTTCTCTTTTGCTGCTATTGTTAATCTGTGGGATTTCTGTATATACTTTGGGTTTGAGCCCTTGGTTGGTTATGGATGTAAGAAATATCACCTTCCACTCTTTGGTTTATTCATGCTCTTAATGGTGTCTACTAAAAAATAAACACATTAACTATAAAGCCCAATATATATATATTTTGTTTCTAAGTAGTGTTATTTGTGAACTGATTATATGTCCTAAAGAGTTCTACCTCCACTTAGCAACTAGAAAGCTCCAAGATAATATTGCACCAATCCTAACAAAAAGAAAAAGTTTAATAATTTACAAAATCATACATTTTCTGAAGCCACCAGAGATCTGAAGTTGCAAAGCAACCAAGTGAACCTAATTTTAGAGGGACAAACTTGTTTGAGAGAAATCAGGAAATTCAAACTGTTCCCAGTTTGCCATACACCAGAGGAAGATGTAGAAACAAGTAAGAAGAAGTCATCTGAAATTTTAACAACATTTCTAAGTGTTGAGCATTAGGTTGCATATCATTTTAGAGTATCTGGGAGCCCAGACAAAGAGGGCGTTTGTACACAATCTTTGGTTCTTTTCCATGAGTCTCCACTAGGAGCTCACAGGAAAGAGAGGAGAAGCTGCCACTAGGGGACAGGTATGAAACATCGCCCACTTCCCTAGACCACTTACTCTTCAAAAGCGAATGCGTAAGCCACTATGAGGGGGCACCAATCCGGCCTCTGGTAGGGGGATAGGAAGAGCTTAGCAGGATCACCAGTGGTCTGCCCCTGGGGTGTGGGTTGGGGGCACAGAGTAGACAGAAACCCTTCCCGTGACACAGGGGGCAGGGACTACTACTGGTCCCACACTAAAAGCAGGTTATAACAGAAACATACGTGAGTCAATTGTACTTCTATTCATTAGCAATAAACACTTGGATACTTCAAGTGAAAAATATGATTTACAAGTATTTAGAATGGTATAAATCTAACAAATCAACAAGTACATATATGCTAAAAACTACAGAATTCTGATGAAAAGGAATCAAAGATCTAAATAAATGAATAAATACAGCAAGGTCACAGCTTAGAAAACTCAAGATATTAAAGACGCCTGTTCTCCTGAATTGATGTACAGTCACGTGTCCCTTAATGACGGGGATGCGTTAGGAGAAATGAAATGCGCCATTAGGCAATTTTGTAATTGTGCGAATACTTGGCCAGTGTAATGTACAAAACAACACGAGATTAAATCCAGCACAAGAAAGAAGGTTGCAATCAAGAGATGCAGTAAGCACAAGACGCATGAGGCTGCTGACGTAACACACCATACTGTTTTACAGCAATTATTTTAATAAGTGGAAAGAGCACACTCCAAAATCATGATAGAAAGTATAGTACAGCACATACATAAACCAGTCATGTAGTCACTTATTACCATTATCAGGTATTATGCACTGGGTCTAATTGTATGTGCTGTACTTTTATACAACTGGCAGTACAGCAGGTGTTTTTACACCAGCTTCACCACTCGTGCGAGTAACACGGAATGCTACGGCATTGTGAGGACACTGGGAATTCACCCAGTGATAGGAATTTTTCAGCTCCACTATAATTTTGTAAAACCACTGCTGTACATGTGGCCCACCATTGACAGAAGTATTGTTTGTGTGGTGCGTGACTGTACACATATAACACAATTTCCATCCAAATTTCATGTATAGACATACAGAAGATTATGTTACAATTTACATGGGATGGCGAAGGAACCAGAATAGCTAAAACACTTCGGGAACAAAGGACTAAAATAGGAGGAATCAGTCTACCCATCAGCTGTATGATCAGTTGCTGTATAGCTGCCGTAAAGAAGAGAGTACGGTTTTCCCAAAGGCAGAGACACCCAGATCAATGGAATAGAGTTGAGAATCGAAAACAGTGCAGTACAGATATGCCTGATTCCTGGCAGAGACTCAAAAGCAATTAAATGGAGGAAAGATAAAGATAAACTTTCAACAAAAAGTGCTTTAGCAATTAGATATTATAAGATTAAAAAACAAAAACAAATCAACCTTAATGTAAACCTTACACACTTAAATTTAAGACTTGGCCTAAAAAAAGTTATTAGACTTGACAGCAAAAGGACTATCCATAAAATTTTAAATAATTGATAAGGTAGATTTCAGCAAAATTAATAATGTTTCCTCTGTGAAAAACCCTGTTGAGATTGGGAAAAAATATTTGGAAGGCACATATTCAATGAAGGACGAATATATAGAACATTTAGAACACTCAAGAGTCAAAACACGCAATCCGATTAGAAAATGGGTAAAAGACATGAAAAGACATTTTAGCAAAGAGAATATACAGATGACAAATGAGCACGTGAAAAGACATTTAACATCATTAGCCACTAGGGGTAAGTGGATTAAGGCCACAACGAGATATTGCTGCATACTATCAGAATAGCTTAAAATTTTAAAAAAAAAATTGTACCACGGAAGGCTGGTCAGGAGGCAGAGAAACTGGATCATTCACACATTGCTGGTGCGAATGTAAAATGTAAAAAGAAAAAGTAGACATGCTACCATACAACCCAGCAATTGCTCTTCTGGGAACTTATCCCAGAGGAATGAAAAACTTGTGTTTATACAAAACCCTGCGCACAAAAGTTTATGGCTGCTTTACTCGTAATTGCACCAAACTGGAAACATCGCAGATGTCCTTCAATGGGTGAATGTTTAAATAAACCGATACATCCATCCTGTGAATTGCTACTCAGCAGTAAAAAGACGTGTGGGTTAATGCAACATTCAAGATGAATCTCCTGGGAACTAAGCTGACTGTAAAAAGCCACTCCCAAAATATTGCATGCTATATGTTTCCATTTATATAACATTCTTGAAATGACAGCATTATAAAAATGACAGGGGGGTTGATTTCTCTTAACCCCCCCTAAGAAATAAAAATAAGACCAAATAAGAAGGGAAAATAGGAGAGATTTCAGCTTGATTACCGGGGGCAGAGGGGTGAGGAAAACTTGGAGATGCTGGTCAGAGGACAGCCTCCCAGGTACAAGATGAACAAGTTCCGGCATCCAGTGTATGGCAGGGTAATTACGGTTTGTACTACTGCTGTCACTGGTGAACATTTTAGCTGTTGCCAGGGTTTGAGAGGAAGTTGGGGCAGGAAGGAAGCAGACATGGCTATAACAGGGATCCTTGTGATAAAATGTTTGGTTTGCTAACTTCATTAATGTCAATACGCTGGTTGTAATACTCTCAGTTTTACCATTGGAGGAAACTGGCTTAAGAGTGCCCATCATCTCTCTGTATTGTTTTTTATAATGGCATGTGAATTAAAATAAAAATTTTAAGGAGAAGAAGATGGGGAGAGAGTAAGACATGACTGAACAGTGTTGGAAAAACAGCGATTTCTATTTACATTTTGCACAACATGATGAAATGGTATTTTGTTACTAAAAACATTTATAAAAACCATATAATTGTAGGCTTCTTTAAATGTTTAGGATATAGAAAATGGTAGTTTCTACTTTTAAAATGCAGACCCCAGAACTTGGCATCATACTGCTTTAAATGGCCAGCTCAAAGCAGAAATTTTAAAAGAGTAAAAAAAATTCAAAGCCAAGATACAGGATGAAGAAGACTCAAGAAACCATATCAAACATGAAATGATGGGAGAAGTTGACACTGTGAACCCACAACCCGCAAGAGAGGAGTTGGTGTACACAAGACTACACTCTTTGTCTGAAGAATAACTCTATGGAAACATTAGATTTCTCTTAACCCCCCTAAGGAATAAAAATAAGACCAAATAAGAAGGGAAAATGGGAGAGATTTCAGCTTGATTACCGGGGGCAGAGGGGTGAGGAAAACTCGGAGATGCTGGTCAGAGGACAGCCTCCCAGGTACAAGATGAACAAGTTCCGGCATCCAATGTATGGCAGGGTAATTACGGTTTGTACTACTGCACTAAGTACCTGAAAATGCTGGGAAAGTTGATCTTAAATGTTCTCACCACAAAAAAGAAATGGCAATTATGCGACATGATGAAGGTATTAGCTAACTCTATGGTGGTAATCATTTTGCAATATGTAAGTGTATCAAATCAACACACTGTACAACTTAAACTTACATAATGTTATTTATCAATTGTATGTCAGCTATATTTCATTAAAGCAGGGCACATGTGTGGCCCTTTGCTGGAGTGAGAGAGAATCTCTGAACATATGGTAGCTGCCACATGAGCCGTGTGACTACGAATGAGGCAGACATTGGTTTGGATACACATCAGCAGTGTAGGTGTGTTTGCCTTCCAGACACATTTGTTTTTCCTGGGTAGAGTTATCAGGATATCCCTTCTTCATTGGGCCATCATTGTGGCGAAGTTCCCACTGGTTCAGCTTGAGGCCATGTCACTCAGAGTCCAGAATAGCAGGGCGCAGCTTGAGTAGAGACAATTTAGAGGTACAGCTGAGGTCCCTGAGGAAGGTGGACCTGTGCCAGAAGCCTGGCCTATAGCTGGGTCAAGATACACACCCCTGTTGTCTCAACTGGACAGCACACTCCAAACACATAGCAGAGTGTCTACATTCACGGTAAGGGTGCGGCAGACAGCATTACTTTTCTTCCCTCCTAAACTCGTTGATAAGGGAGGGGAGGAGAGGTGCGGAAGGATCTTCAGTTTGTCATTATGTAAGTGTATTAATAATCCTCTTAAGTTCTTAACCAATGGCCCAAGCGGAGAAGGCCGCCAGCCCCAACTCTCTGCCCTGCTCTGTAATCATGTCCTTAAAGCAGCACTTCTTCCTCCCCACACGCACGCAAGCCGCACTGAGAAAAATAGCATGAGCTTCAGTCCTATCTCTTTCTCTGCACGGCTGACATGGTTTCACCTCTCCATCCATTCTTGCCTTTCTTTTTTAAATGTAATTTATTGGGGCATATTGGTTAATAAGATTCTATAGGTTTCAAGTGTATGATTCTTTGATATGTCATCTGTGTACTGCGTTGTCAATCTCTTCCTGTCACCGTATATTTGACCCCCTCTGCACTACTATACTGCCCACCCCTTCCCCAGTAATCACCACACTGTTGTCTCTATCTTTCTGATTTTGTTTGTCTTCTTTGTTCATTTGTTGTTGTTGTTTGAGGCGATAAATATGTTTGCCGTTTTCATTTGACTTATTTCACTTAACGTGCTATTCCCAAGATCCAGCCTCACTGTTCTCCCAGAAGATCTTATGGAAACGATTAAAGACAAACAGCTATTGGTGTATCCAGGGTGATATTAAAATTACGTAACAGCAGCATGTCGTGGGGTCAGGTAATCAGAACAGATCAACACTGGGGCAGTCTTGGAGTTCCTCTTCCATTTGCTCTTAACCCTGTAGGTGCTGGATCATGGAGCAGCATTCATTATAAAGGGGTTAGGAGGAATGAAGTGGCACTTGGGAGCGAAAGGAAAAAGCTGTCAATAAACCAATATAAATTTTTCACGAGCCATATGGACATCCTGATGCATGCGTGGAAGACCATCGCCGGTCTGATAGGAAGGGCAGGTGAGTAGGGGTCAGCGTGCACAGGAGAGGGCAGGTGAAGACAGGAAGTGTTATCAGAAGCCAAGCAAAAAGGTCCATAGAGTGTCTATACAGAAAACGCCCAAACCTGTAGAGAATTTTTATGAGTATAGCTTAGTTGAGCCAAACCAATGACATGTCATGGAGTAAGATCTCAAATGCCCTTAGAATAAGAGTTGCGGCTTCTTTTATGCAGTTGGAATTAAGGAGGGAATGTAAGGAAGGTTACCCGGAGGCAGGAAAAAGCAAGGCAGGAGGCAGGGCAGTTGACAAGATAATGTGCTCTCTTAAAGGTTGTTATGGTTTATGTCAGAGGTGTGTTCACTCAGATGTACAGAGACAATGAACAGGGCTGACTGAAGGCAAAGGTACATCTTTCACTAAGGAAGTTTATAGGCTTGAGGTGGGACTACCTGCCATGACTTGCTCCATTTGGACTTTACAATCAGGTCACTTGGTGAGGTTACTTTCCATAGAACCCCGTTTTTGTCCATATATGTGCACACACACACACAAATGTATGTATATTTGCTTATGACTGACTCATCGATGGGGAGTCTTTAATCATGTTTGGAAGCCTTTTTCCAAACGTTCTGCAGGCTTCCAGGGAAGAATCCTTTCTACCTTCGCCACTGTGCACATCCATCCACCTATTTCATGTGTACTCTAAAAATACGAACTTATTCCAGTTTTAGGCTCCACAAAATATAATTAAAAAGCTTCCTTGAGAACATGCTAAAGGCAATAAGCATTGAACAAATTCACTTTGAAGTGAGTTAAAGTGGATTTTATTTTCCTCTGCATGACGTGGCCAAGACTCCAGAGTAATAAAGGATGAAAGAATAAAACCAGTTGTTTTTCTCATTGTCCTGCTGTTTATGTTACTTTAATCACTAAGTTTTCATTTCTTCCTCTGTGAAGGGCAGGAGTGAGGTTAAGACACTACATTAATAATACGTGTTAAAAAAACACAAAAAAGGGATAAGAGAAGACAAACAATAAATTAAATAAGTTATTTCTTAGTTTTGTAAACTTTGAGTAATGTTATTATAGCTTGTGTTTGCATTTATTATACTGAATATATGTCGTGGTTAAAGTCTATTATTATTCATCGGTATAGCAGGTTGAAAGTAAATTAATTCTTTCAACTCAATGGTTTATTTTACAAATGCTTGGTATACTAATTAGAAACAATTAACATTCAAAGGTAAGGTTAAGAAAAAAATCAATGTGCCTTAGGATAAGTAAAAGTCAAAGCACAATCTATCACTTTACAACCTTCACATAGAATTTTGCAGCTTAAAAAATCAGTTAAAGTCTGTTAACATTGGTTACTGCTTGATACGAGGCTTACGGACATTTTTCTTCTTTATTCTCTTTGAACTTTTCCTACAAGGACTATATATTAATTTTATGATCAGAATAAAACATTTATTGAAAATAATTGGAAAACTGGTAAGGAGATCACAGAAGAATTTAAGAATAATCTGATGATCTTGGGTGGCCTTAGGTCTTTCTTTAGTGGGAATATTTTATATAACTGAGGGGAAATAAGTCATGCATTTTTAAGGTGAATCTTTGAGAAGACAAGTTTTAAAAACTATTAGCTATTAAATATTAACCAATTAGTACCATTTAATTTGCATTAAAACAGGCATCATTGACGGGGTTTTAATGCACATTGTTTCTTTGGAGGAATAAATGTCTTTGATGACCCATTCCCAAAGATCACTTAGCCCAACGTAATGAAGCCTGTATCCTTTGCTCACTGATGGAAACTGAGGTCACACATTGAGTGCATATTTCCAGCTCACACCTTTCTAGTTTGAGCATAGGTGGCAAGCAGGGGAACCCTGGCCAAATGCTCACAGGTGGCTCTAGCAGAGATGCCGCTGACCCATCTTGCTTTCAAATGTGCAGTGGGGCAAACAAAGGCTGAGCTTTACAGGTCCATGCATACATTATCTAATGAATTATAAAATATAATAATATGTAAAAATGGGAAAACAGGCTCCCCAATAAGTCAAATGATTGATTTAAACTCACTAAATAGTAAAGCAAAAAAGCTACGCTTAAATGTCACAGGTCTTCATTTCCGCCAGGCACTGACTGAGCTCTCAAAAACTTGGTCTTATAAAGGCAATTACGATTGCCAGGGAGCTGAGAAGTTTCTTTAAATCGTTTTGGTTTGTAAAGATTCCCTTGGAATTACAGGGCACCAGGCAAACACATGCATATCACTCCTTTTGACACAATGGAAATTAAAGTGCAACCCAAACAAGGTAAATAAAAGAAATATGCCTCCAGGCAAGGAACCAAGTAAAGACCTTTAAAAAGAACCCAGAAGTCCCAAATGGCAGGAAATTCCAATTCCATCTGATCGCATTACTTTCAGGAAAGAAAGACAACAGGTCCTAAAGGAAACAAGATTTTTTTTTAAAGTTAATTTTAATTTAGTTCACAGAATAGAATTCTTCACAGTATAATTAGAAGGAGTCCTCCTTCCTTGTGGCTTATCTTGAAATTCCAAACATTTTTATCCAGTGTTCTCTGCAGTCCAGAGAAAACCAGCACATCTTCTACTGTTTCTGAATTTTCATTTGTTGTTGTTGTTTACATTTCTCACCCTCATTGTGATTCAAATCATCTCATAGTAGAACCTGCTCCTCGAGACTTGGGATAACTATCTGTTGCAGAGCACACACTGCTGAGATGAGGGACGAATGGCAGACCAGTTTCAGACAAGGGAGGGATGTCACTTAAGAGGTCAAGAGTGAGCTAAAGTACGGATGCTCAGGCAGGGGCAGAGGAGCTGGAAGCAGACAACCTGTGAAAATTCAGGGAGGATTCAACACTTGACAGCAGGACCCTGCCTTGGGGCTGAACTCCGGTTTTGGTGTGAAAGAGATCAAAGGGGACAGAAAAATCAATACGGGCTCACAGTTTGAAGAAACTAGGTTACTAAATAAGAAATAAGACTCAATACAATAAGACAAGAACCCAGTGATGGAATCTGGCAAAAAGGCTGAAAGTTATGTTTCGGATGGCTCACCTTTCCCTGTATGTACTTAGACAGTAACTTATTGGTGGAGAGAATTACTTTTGTGCTTCTTAGGATTAGCAGTTAAAATCACTGACTCATAAATTATCTGCCACCTCTCACATACTATACTCTGTCTTTGAATATAAATTATTTAATCCTTTCCACAATGTTCCTCATTCATTCCTAGGAAAACTGATTGTACAGATGCACACTGGTGCATGTAACTTCACTGAAAATGGCAGCTATTGAATATTTTCTCCTTTACTATGAAAAATCCTTGCTCTGAGGTTAACCTTATTAGCATTTTCCCCAGTGAAAGAGCTAGAGTCATGCTTCTCTATTTTTTCCTTACAAAAATAAACATTAAAATATATTTTAATTTTGATTAGATACGTATATACTGACCAGTTGAAACAAATCACATCGAGCTTGACAATTTCCATAGAAAAGTATCCCAATGCATCATAACCAATCCAATCATTTCATGGCTGAAAATAGCCACACAGCCTTTCCATTCTGAATCACTGCTTTTGAAACTGGAATTAATTTAACACAGTTTCAAAAAGTTCTTTACGCTCCTTGTGAATATGATCACATTGTAGATAAAATTGATAGACCATTTTTACAGGGCTTCCCACACTTGTGGTGATTTACTTGGCATACGTATGTTGCATGACCCCAGTTTCATTTTAATATAAACTGTTAAAGAAAGCTTTTATTGCTTCTCTTCATTTTTTTTCTGTATTAGTACTAGTACGTAGTTAAAAATGATTGATTCTCATCACTGTTGCCAAATTGATTGTTTCAAATTTATTTATTCACCATGTAAGTGATTCATAACCAGCTCGCCAATGAGCCATTGGTTATCATCTTACCATGAGAAATAAATATTAAGCCCCATTTTATGAATTAGTAAGCCAGCCACCCTTTAAATTAGCAATGTCAAGACCAAACTGGGCTCTTTCTATTTTGAGGTGTTATCAATATCTTTTAAGCTTTTGAAATATTTTCAACTGATCTGGCAACCTAATAGCATGCAGGAAGCTCATTCAGTCTGTGAACTGATGAGCAAGGATGTTAGCCACACATGGGCAGAGACTCTGTCTTGTTCGCGACAGCTCTTCTCCCCCCAAGGAACCACTGCTGGCACAGAGTAGGCACTCAGTAAGTATATACTGAGAAGAACAATACCCATGAATGCTAAATTATCCACATTATTTTGAAGGTTTTCTTTTTTTTATGCGAGTAATGAAAGAATTACCAACACAAATAAATGACAACTGCCCAAAGCATTTTGTTCCGAAGCAAAGATTTATTACTTCTCTATCATAAGACACAACTATAAAATCTGGCTTAATATTTAATAACTCAAACATGGAGTTAAATACAGTTGCATCATTCAGATTCTCTCGCAGAGAAAAGCATTCATGTACCTACCTTAAACAGCAGGGATTTGTAATAGTGTGTCAAACAGCTAAAGGATTGTTCAGGAGGGTGAAAGGAGCAGGCTTCAGACTGAGCTTTTAGGAAGAACACAGACAAACTGGGCTGCCGTGGAAATGCCACCAATTTCCTTGACTGGGAAGCTGTGGTGTCAGAAAGTTGCCAGTAAGAACAGAAATCGGTGATGACTGTTGCCGTTATCTAAACGAACAAACCGATGTCTCTGACCCGGCCTCTTTCCCAGTCTAACTTGGTTCTGAACTTGAGACTCACAGAACGACATCTGGTTTGTGGACTCTAAAATACATCACGAATGCTCGCTTCAAGGGGTGCTGGGGAATGTAATTTTAGCATTCCAGCCTCAACATTATATGAAGGCGCACAATCCACCAAAAGTGTTCTAGAATTATCGCCCCCAAAACATGATGCTACACTGAATTCAGTTTTCCAATTCCTATCTAATAAATGAGAAGCTGAAGCAATACAGCATCGAGCTGTACCAATCCAAGGTTACTGCATATGTAAAGTCTGACTAGTTTTCCCATCATTTACCAGTCATACACAAAACGAGACAAAGTCCCTAAAATGGAATGTCACAATACTCTTAGCCATATTTAGCACGATGCCACTCTCCGATTAGACATTTTGCTCAATTTACAGTTACAAAGCATAGAAAACAATAATCTAGCTAAAATGGAAGTTTGAACGGAGCAGTAGAAAACAAATGCCCTGAGGAAAACTAATCACAGAAGACGTATCACAGCTTTTTTATAGTGCAAAGTGCAGCAGCTCGTGGCCCCGCTGGCTCTAGACCACACCAGCTACATGGCTCTGGGAAATTTTTTAACCTCTCTGTTCCTCAGCTTCCTCATCAGCAAGCAGGGTAAGTAAAAGGATACCACTTAATTGAGTTTTCTGAGGCTGAATTAGGTTACAACTGTGCCTGGAACAAATTAAGTGCACTACAAATGTCAGCTATTACAATCAGTCAATTAACAAATAAATCAAATTTTTATCTGATACCTCCTTTCAGCTCTAGGGCCTGAAATGAATGCACAACAAAATGAGATCCAAGCCCAACTCTCAAAGTACTTAGAGTCTAATGAAGAAAAAGTACAAGGTGTTAGAAAGTATTGTATGTGAATAGTGGAAATAGCAGAGAGAAGTTTTTTTTTTTTCAGTACTGGCTTTATGAAGATGGCAAAGTGGGCTTCTCACGAAGCAGCCTTGACAAACAGAAACTGCGGTATTACCCAAACGACAATCCAGAGAGAAGCATGGAAGGTGCTGCTGGACTCGTGCGGGCCTTTGCAGCTAAGCTAATACCCGAAACCAAAAGCGTCACGAGTCTTAACGTCTTCTAGGACTCGGGGGGAAATGTGGTTGTAGATAAAATGAATCAACTTTTTCTAGTGTTTTGGATGCTATTTTTCCATAAACAAGTAACATGAGTAATTAGGCATGCGTTCAGCTGCTCTTAGGCAGCATTTTTTGGTGATAAAGAATGAATTGACAAAGTTTGTGTGATAAACACATCAAAACAGGCTGCTTCCAAAAGTCAAGTCCAAGTCAGCTGCCTACGTGGTGCAGCATTGACGGAGGCCACAGGAAACGTGATCATAGGTACGTTCAAAGATACCCAACTATGGCCACCTGGATCTGGCCAGGAAGATTCCAACTGATGTGGTTCACATATTTCTGTGAACATGTTAGAAAAAGATCCATTTTAATAAGTACTGTTGCGAACAACTTTTTGACCAGGGTACGTGAGACAATTCTTTTCAAGCACCCTTAGGATGAATGAACTAATTCTTTTCATATAGTCAGGGACTTGTTCTGCAGAAAAAAATATTATTTTATGATTACTTATTAGTCTAATAAAAGGGGTTTTTTGTATTGTCAAGCATCTGATGATTCCCCAAATTTAAGGGAAACAGTATATTCAACATTTATAAACATACATTTTTGAGCTTACGTTTCGCGCTTGACACTTAACCGGGTACTGTAGGCATACAAAATATAAGGTGAGGCCCCTGCTTTTAGAGAGTTTCAATAGAGTTATCAGGGTAAATTAAATGTGGATGAAAAGGCAAATCATTAAAGTTAAATAAGCAGGACAAAGATACAAGGTAACATATAAGTAAATATACATAGCAGGTTTTGCAGATTAAATGTTGCCATTCACAGACAGGAGATTACTTAGGCTTCCTAGGGATCATAAATAAATAAAGAAATAATGGTGGGGGTGAGAGGATGACAGGAACTGAACCGAATCAGTAGAGAACAGGCCTTCTGAGTGTGGGAAAGAGAATGATCACAATGCATTTAAAAGAGCGTAAAGCTAATATGGCTACAAGTAGAGAATATTCAGAGGGGACCAGTAGAAGAATGAAGGAAAATGAAGATAGGGGCAGACTGCAGAGATCTTTGAGTGCCCAGATAAGGAGCCACGGGTAAGAACCCCTGCAGGGCGTTTAGCAGGGGAGAGAGAGCTGAAATGGCTCTGGCAATACCAGTGGGGTCATTGGTGTGGAGGGAGGCAAACTGGAAGGAACTGGATAGAAAGTCCTGCTTGCCGTGCTGAGGGTCTCACATAGACTGACAGTTGTGAAGAGGGAGAGGGGAGTGTGAAGGGGAAAGATGTTTGTAAAGAAGAAAGGAGAGCTTGGTGTGTATTAGGAATAATCGGTAACATTGTAAAAGTGCTGGAAGTGTTTTTTACTCCTGATGAAACAGAAAAAGAAAGATGAAGAGACAGAGGGAGGGAGGGAGGGAGGGAGGGAGAGAGAGAGAGAGAATTTGACTTCTTTTCAGATAGAGTTCCAAAGGAAAACATTAATAATTGTGGGCAAGATTTTTTAAAGAACAAGCAAGGGTAAATGTATGTTTTTATCTTCTAAATAGAACTGGGGAAAGCTTTTGACATTATTAATTTGATCATTAAAGCTCTTAGATAAACACTCTGTGGAGGTCCACTAATGGTGCTTTTAGTAAAAAAAAATAATTGAAAAGGAGTTACTAATTGCTTTGTAATGGTCATCTAAAATAGTCACCCATTACTGGCTCCAGGAACGACCCGCGGGGTTGAAAACAGAGCATCACTGACTTCACGGCATACTTGCTGGAGCTTCCTCCCATTCCTAAGGAGCTTCTGGATCAGTCACAAAGACAAATATCAACTAGCATCATGTAATCTCAGTAAATAAGCCTACGATAAACATTATCATGACCGCTAAAAGAAACAGAATGCTTGCAATCACGTGGAGGTCAGAGGGGGAAGAAGGTGAGGTGCTCTCTCCATTGACAAAAAGAAGTCTTTAGGAAAGAATTTGTTTAATTTTCCTGGACCACATTCCTTCATGGCCAGCACTTTTCGAGCAATCATAGAAGCATCAGGTATTAAATAAAAAATATCTATGCATTCTCCATTGAAAGGGGTTTAAGTTAGCATGAGAATTAACTTACACAAGTGGCATTATGAAATATATTTTTGGAATTATTTGAAAAGCACATTTCCATGGCCTAACAGTTAATCTATAACTATGATTACTATGAAAACTAGCCCTAATGGATGCGTGTCTCCAAAAGTCAACTGAAATGTCAAATCAGGAGCTACCAGCATAGAAGGGAATCAGTTTTGGTTTCTCTATTAGAAACCAAAAAAGTGTTAAATGGTAGAAGAAAGATACACTGGCAATATAAAAAAATGAATGTCTTCTGTAAGTTCTCTGCAGTGTGGAATCTGTACAATTTTACATTGTAACTGAGCATTGTGAGCTCACTCTTGAAGCAGAGCCCTTTCAGTTCTGATACAAATCACTGTAAAGCAAAATGCCATGCCCAGCTGCAAAAGCAGGTGTAAAATGGCCCAACTAATTACAACCTTGTCGAGTAACAGCTCACGGTAACCAGTGACAGCCTTCCTAGTGCATTTTAGGTGATTCCCACCAATTGGATTAAGAAATAACACATACGGGGAAAAGCGTATAAGTCTCAAAGTGAGACAAGACCAAGATTATGCTGTTTTTGATCTGAGAGATAGGGTGGGATTTTTTTAGGGAATGGACCATTAAAGCAAACATGCACAAAAGACGCATAACTTGTTTCCAAGCAAACTGGAGTTCTCTCATTCTGGGGTATTTGCTGGAATGACTGGGTTAGACTTGATCCGAAAAGGAACTCCGAGATGGGCAGCAGGACTTTTCCACTCACAGTCCTCGCTGGGGGTGGTGGGGGGGGTGGCAGGCTTCCGAGCAGTCCTTCGGGAAGATGTCACTATGAAGACTGTCTGGGTCACACCCAGAAAATAGAGAGTCTCCAGTAGTCTGACACCTTGAATGGCGAACAAAGCCTGACTCTCTGGGACAACAGCCACATTCCAATTCCCATAACCCGGGCCTTTTCCTTAAAAAATCTTCACCAAAGGACAGGCAATACAGTGCACAGGTGATGTGTTGTGGAACTGTGCACCTGAAGCCTGTATAATCTTGTTAACCAGTGTCACCCAATACATGCAATGAAATGGAAAAATACCTTCACCAAATGAAAGCAGGCTACTAGTACCAAAGGAAAAGATGAGTTATTACCAGGATGTGCAGGGTTGCTCACTGCCCATACTACCCTTTGCCCTGACAGCATGTTCTTGGCACCCTGCTCAGTGAAGTGGGGGACACACGTCCAGATGGCAGAATCTCCTGCTTCCCGGCGATGTATAGAAGCAATTATTGTTGTCTGGCTTCAATCCAGAGCAAAATGGAGAGTTTAATATGTTAGGCCTGATAACTATGTTCCAGTTGATCTGGGGAGTCTTAGAGAAGTAATGTTTCGGCTTGGAGTTTCATTTATAACTAGATGACTAAAAAATGCTCTTGTAATAATTGTGTTGTGTTGTTATTGTGAAGTCAGATTATTCTTTTTAAAAATCTCCAAATCAGGTTCTCTGATAATATTTTTAAATGCATCTTTATCTCAAGGATGCCAACTACAACTTCTTACAAAACATATTGACCTGTAAGACAACAAATTGTTGCAAACATAGGTATGTTCACACTTGGAAAATAGATCATTTCCACTACTGCCAGGTTTATCTGAGAATAATTCAGTATGTGTGTAGACATAGTTCTTGTCTTAACTTAGTGACATGTGAACTGAGGTTTCTCTTAGCAGAAAATCATTATCTTTATTGATAATGACGCATGACCACAAATTGTCTATTTTTCCTCCATAATGCCTAATTCACTTACATAGTTTTGTTTTTATTTATTTCTTTTTTAATGACATTTTTCCATTACCATTTGTCCCTCTTACAGTCGCCTCCATCCCCCGCAGTCACCACACTGTTGTCCACGTCCATGAGTCCATTTTTCTTTTTGCTCAATCCCTCCACTCCTTACACTCCCTGACACTAGCTGCCATCCTGCTTCTCCATCCATGAGTCCGTCCCTATTTTGCTTGTTAGTTCAGTTTGTTTATTAGATGCTACATATGAGTGAAATCATATGGTACTTGTCTTTCTCTGACTGGCTTATTTCACTTAGCATAGAGTTCTCCAGGTCCATCCATGCTGTCGCAAAGGGTCAAATTTTCTTCTTCTTTATGGCTGAGTCAGTATTCCTTTGTGTAAATGAAGGGGAAAGTGGTCCTCTTCCAACCTTGTTATAGAAGTATTTAAGGAAGTATACAAAATATATACAAGATATAATAAGTGAACAGATGAAGAAGTTGAGGATGACAATAGATATTTCAAAGTTGTGCTTCAGATTCACACTTTGCTCCTCTCCTAATTCTGGACCTTTCTTCTATTCTATGATTACCTGTCACGGAAAAAAGAAAAAATGTAGGAAACACTAGGTTTGTTCCTACCAATGGCAGAAATCTCTGGAGATTTTTTTATCTATGAGAGATATATGACACACCAAAAAATCATTAGCCAACTGCATTTCAGTATTCTCATGGGGATGAAATGACTCCCTGATGGAAGTTACCAACATTTAGATAAAGGGATACTAAACACTATGTTACTGATAATGTCTTAAATGAAATTTCTTTATATTTTCAAATTAATCCCAAGACAATGTTTTAAAGATGTGTAAAACACTAACCTAAAGTGTTCTATAAGATCCTTTCCTTCGCACTCATTTCATTGCAATTCTTTATTGTTTACGATGTTTGCTTCAAGAGTCAAGCATGTATTTAGTTCCCCAACAGATACCCATTGAGTTTTTAGTATGTACTAGATACTAACGCTGTTCCCTGACCTGGGCAAAGAGCCAGCAGACAACTAGTTACCTCCTATGGGCTCTGTTGCATCCACTGGCTACTTCCTCTCGTGAGCTTCCTTTGTAATGGCTGGTACAGAAGTGAAGACACAAGGAAAGCTGGCAGTAAACTGGGGGCTGCAGCAATGTCGAGCAGAGCAGACAACTGCGGACACTAAGAAGGTAGAAATGAGTATGTTTGGTTTATTGTTTGCCGGCGGGGGAAGGTTGGCGTAGAAAGGGATGTATTGAGATTTATTTACAAAAAAAAAAATCACTTGCAGCCTCCAAGCTTCTGCAATGCAGAGCATGGCGATGGCATTCACGAAAGGAAATGCTGGGGAAGGAACGGCTGGGGAACCAGGTTTGGCAAACGTGGGCTCTGTTTTCCTTGAAATGCTATGTTCAACCTTGATCAGGACATTTAAGCAGAGATGTCTTATGGAGAGTGGGATGTGGTTTACAAGTCAGAATAGTGAAGTGAACAGGAGGAACGGATGGAGAGTTTTCAGCAATTAAGTCACGGTTAAAATGCAATGAGGTGAAGCAGAAAAGTGGGTGGAGAACAAGACCAGAGTTGAAATCCTATGGAATATCCACACCTAAAGAAAAGCCAGGAGCAGGGGAACACATTTAGGAACCTGAAGATGGAAGGTAAGAAAGATCTATCTTAGCCCAGGTTCCCCCTAAGCCAGAACCTGAGACAATACTTTGGTGCAGGCAGTTTATTAAGAGTAATTATTCATAAGAATGGGAGTGGAGTACTGGGAAGAGCTGAACAAGAAGCAAGAGTTCATCTGAGGTGTATCGCTGAGGTCACCCTCTCTATGGGCACCAGAGGTTTAATCCCATTAGAGACTCTGAGGAACCATGTATAATATGCCCCCAAATTTTCCACCCCAGGAGGCATAAAGGAGCATTTATTCACAGGCTCCTGTGCCAAGTGGTCAAGGTCTGCCCTTTGAGTTATTAACACCCTTGCACTTTCAGACTTATGCTTGTGTCAGAATGACAGAAAGCATTCTCACAGATGTCTCAGAGGGCGTTGGGAGGGGAAGCCTGGCATAGAACTAGAGAGATCTCTGAGGACGATGCTTTCCTTTATCCCTGGGTGCAGCTGGGTGCCACAGTAGAAGCTGGAATAAATAGGTGTGTCCAGAGGATAAGTGGGACAGAAGTATGTACATTCTTCACATCACTGATATCTGCCTGTGACCCACATTAAACACAATCCATCACACACCCTTTGGTGATTTAGTAGCTGTCTGTAACTTCCTAAAAAAAAAACTTAATGTACCAGGGTGAATGGAACAAGCTACTGTCCCAGGTAATGTCATCTTAATGCTCTAATATTCATTATCTTTCTTCCACCACCCACTCAAGATTTCTCTCATCTTCAGTCAGCACCTAAGTGAGTTGAGTTTGCTTGCCTGCTGGGGTGATTTCATCCATGGGAAGATGAAGCTCATAGTTGTTTAGTTCTTGCTGCACCATGATTCCTGCAACTGCACATCTGTAGTTATCACCGGGCAGGCACCTAGGTGTACTCCTTGGGGTCTGGCAGCAATCAAATCACCACCAAGTGGTTGGCTGGAAGCCCTGAGAGATGGAGCCAGAGCAAGATCTTAGCATTAGTTTTTGCTGCTGGGAGAAAGGCATTTAGCAATGCCAGTAGCAAGGTCAAGGTTAGTGAGCGGGAGCCCATTCGGTATGGCCCATGCCTCCTCTCTTCCTGCTACCACAGTCCTTAGTCTGCGTTCAGTCCGGGATGGTAAACCAAACCATCATCTAATGTGGAAAGTTTAATTCAAGCATTACTAGCAAAGGCTTGATTGTGGTGATCGTTGCAGAATGTACACACACAGCCACACCTCATATTACAGCCCGTCACCTTATCATGTTTCACAGATGCTGTGTGTTTTACGGATTGAAGGCAGGACCCTCCACCAGCAAAAAGATTATGATTCACTTGTTCACGGTGGTCTGAAACCAAACTTGCAATATCTCAAAAGTGTGCCTATCTGTCAAAATATCAAGTTGTACAGGTTAAATATATACAATTTTAATGTGTCAATGATATGTTTATAAAGCTGCAAAAAGTTATAATTATTAACTATAAGTGAGTATTTAAATAACAAGAAATTGGCTGATAAGAAATAAAGAGAACTTGAAGGAATACAGAAATGGCAGAGTGAAGATGCAGCCATTACCCCTAAGACTAAGAGAGAGGACCTAAAGGAGAAGTCCCCCAACACCGGGGCCATGATCAAGACCATGTTGGAGAGGACACAGCCATGGCTTACTGGATGACAGTAAAGTCGCTGCGGTGTCCCACTGGCAGAACAGGGTATCTTTGCTGGATATCTCCTCTCCAAGGTGCAGCTGAAAGTTGTTCATGGTCCCCCGCAATCACTAGGCTACAAAAGCACCAGAGTGAAGGGCAGCTGCTGGCTGCAAGGTGCTGCTGACACCCCTGCACTCGGGGCTAGAGCTGGAGCAGCCAGAGGACACTGGGAATCCGGTGAGCCAGTGCCCTGAGCAAAGGAGGAGAACCGCTTCCTCCTGTAGCCCCCCTGCCACCCTTGTACTCCCAGAGGGTAGAATCATGCCATCTGGCAAAGGAGACATATGGAAAGGTCCCACATTTGTTTTCACAAAGTAGTCAGGAAAAGGGGGAAATTGGAGCGGAGAGGCAATAGATAGATAAGGAGCATACAAGGTGCAGCTGCAGAAACCCTGGGTCTCGGAGGAGCAGCAGGCTGGCCTTCACAGCTCCGTCTGTCCACCTGGTGCTGCAGTGCCTCTCCGTGGAGGAGGGTTTCTGATAGACATTCACACAAAATACAAAAATTGCCGTACGTCGGGCCCATTCCCATTTGTCCATCCACATGCTTTAAAAAAATGTCCTTGTTTCCAGGCTTCAAATATTGCTCCCTCCTGTCTCTGGATTAATCAGCTGAGCCATTCACAGAAGACTCGATATCCATACCTCAGTTCACATACACCTTCACACAAGGTGAATGAATGACCAACCTCAAGCTTACAGTTCTGTTCCACGGGAAGGATTTCCCCTTTCCACTGTCCTTCAGGGTAACTTCCAAGTCGGGTTATCATGTGGAGCCAGGATGAGAAATCAGGAACTAGTCCTGTGTTTTTCCGTTTCAATTAAGTAGGTATAGGGATCCTTATCATGAAGCCACAGATGCAAACTGAGGGTGAGAGGCATTAGTGAAAACATCAGTGCAACTGCAGTAGAGGCCACAGGACCCTGGGCCACATGCTCCTGAAACTTACATGTGTGCCCATCTCAAATGGGCACATTTGAAATGTCACACATTTATTTGAAATGTTGGGCCCATTTCAAAATGAATCACTTATGACACGGTAAGTTGCTGCTCCAGTAAAAAGTTATGAGTTGGTGGATCTGATGAGACCCAGCTAAGGATGGTGTCTCTGAGCTCACAGTCAGTTTTCCATGGTGAGACCCTCAGTTTTGGCTGACCCCAGTGGCATGCCAAGAACTGCTTTTCAACACGTGGATTGTTCTTTGCAGCAGAGAGCATGCACTGCTTCAGAACCAGGGATCTGTACCAGGACTCTCCTACTGAGGCTTACCAAAGAGACATAAAAAGTTTTGTCTACCGGAAGGGTCGCTAGACCTCTGGGTCACATGGCCCGATTACAATGGCAACTGCTGAAGTAAGAGTGAGCCAACAGGATGTAGGTGGCACACAAAACATATCCAATATAAGCAGAAAGAAAAGTAGGGGATACAATTATAGAAAAAAAGGGATGCAAGATTTTTTAGCAGGCCAATAAAAATGTCTAGTTTTCATAAAACAAAGTCAGCAAAAGCATATATTATGATAAATAACAAAAAAACCTTAAGTGACCTTGTGTGGGAGCATGTCAGATTTGTGTTGTAAGCAGAACGAAGGTTGGTATGAATTAAATGGAGCAGAGCATCCCTCAGTTGTACTCAGCACGGTGGTGAACCCTGGTGGGATGAGAGGTGCACCATGTTAGTGATCCTCTCAGCACTTCGGAACAGCCAGGCAGCTGGATCCTCTCAAGCACTCCCCATAGCCCTTGTCGGCTTTAGTCATTTATCATATTTCTATATGTTCCATGACACTGAGAAAAAATGAAGTCCTGGGAGATAGAAAACAAATAAAGTGTATCTGGGAGAAATTCCTCTGAAGGTTGGCAGAGACGGACAGAAGAGAAGTACTATTTAAGGTTTTGGTTTAGATGTTTAGCATGGGGAGATTTTTAGTATTTCTATATGCTTACGGTATAAAGTGAAAAAAGGAAGGAAGGAAGGAAGGAAGGAAGGGAGGGAGGGAGGGAGGGGAAGGAAGTGAAAGGAAAGAAGAAAGAAGAAAACGTAAGAGGAGAACAGAGGAAGAGAGAAGCAAATCTCCTGTGGTTTCCTAAATATGATTTGACTGGGTTAAACAAGATATTCTCCATTTCTTAACATCTTCTTGATTATTAATTGAAGCTTATAGAAATAAAGTGTAAGGTGCAGGCCACTGGTACACAGTTCAGCCAAATAAAAGACCCCCGAATACAAGCACCAGTGATCTCCACGATGGACGAAGCCTAAAATCTAGCAGCGATATGTTGAAGAGGTAAAGTCTTGTAAGACCTTGGTAAACACAGAAAATCGGCTGCACCAGCTCAGCTGGCATTCTACGGTGCTAAAAGATTATTTGCTACCCGAAAATGTATTGGCTATTTCTATCACTACATCAGTTTTATTTGGCTTGATTTTTGAATTGTTTGATATAATTAGGACTTATAGGCTATCATGCATTATAATAGATACTTTATTTTCTTTTACTATGGCTATGATTTCCTCTAAAAATGCTATTACTCGGAATTTTTTAAAAACCTATTAGCCAATAGCCCTATAAACATCACCCGAAAGCCTTCTTTGCATAATTTTATAGTGTTTTATATATATTTTATTGATGACACTACTAGAATTTGTCCCAATTTTTCCCCTTTACCCCCTTGTCCTTCAATTCCCCCTCCCAGTTCATGTCCAAAGATCATGCATACAAGTTCTTTGGCTTCTCCACTTCCTATACTGTTCTTAACATCCCCCTGCCTATTCTGTACCTACCACTTTGTACTTCTTAAACCCTGTGCCTTTCATCATTCTCATCCTTCCTCCCTCCCACCTGGTAACCATCCAAATGATCTCCATGTCTATAACTCTGTTTCTGTTCTGCTTGTTTGTCTAATTTGTTTTTTATATACAGTGTTTTCAAAAATTAGTACCTACTTTTTTAGTCAGAATAAATTATATGCATGTGTAATATTTATATTATATTATATTACTTGAATTAGATTATATTAGATTAGCATGCATACTACACTGTTCTGAGCTTTAATTTCTAATAAGCAGAGCTGACATAAATTCTAAAGCTAGGACAATTTCCCCTTCAGCATTTAATCAGATTCTGCTCTCATTATTTTTGTTGATATGTCCTGTTTTTAATGCCATTCTTTGATCCCATTTTTCTATTTTGCATACTGACAACTTATTTGATTCTAGAAAATGCTTCTTTTCTTGTCTGTAGGTCACAGTATTGCTACCTATTCTCTGTGCAGAGCTCAATAGAATTCCTCACTCTTTGCTTGAAAAAATGCACCTAGACCTCTTACTCCAAGGCAGCTCAACTAAAATCAGGTTACTTCAATAATAGATATGATGTACTAGTAAGTATGTAAAACAATGCAATCAATATGGCAGCCATTAAAATCCTAGTATAAACAACAGTCTACAAAAATCAAAGAAAAATCAGGTTAATTTAGAAGAAGTAATAAGCATTAGAGGAAGACAGAGTTTGAATGGGGTGTGAGGACAGAATGATGGGGTAATGATGGCTGGATAGCCAGAACTTCCCTGAAAGGCTTAGCTGGAATTGTAGAATATCAGGGCTGAAAGAAACTGAGGTTATTTGGTCTGTTCTTCTCAGTGCCCCAAAGGCTACAGAAGGGAAGAGAGCCACTGGATGCCCTGTTTCTAGTATCAGTTCAAGAAGCATCTTTCAAAGCACGTGCAGAACCAGAGAGCAGCATATACACATTCCTGTATCCTAAAAAACTTGTGACCCTCCTAAGCAACTGTAGGTCCAAGGATTGTGTAATATGTACAAACCATTTATGCAGTTGATGTTTTTTCACCTATGAAGCATGAAGCATTGGCGCTCATGCTCTCATTCTATTGATATGCTTCTCCCTCCCAGGATGTTCCCCTTTTTTCTATTTGTATGGATATTTAAATATGTTCCCTCACACACACACGATCTATGCAATGAGAACAAGCAACGTTTTGCAACCAGGGAAAAAACATTTATTCAAACCTCTACCCTCAATCTAACACCCTAGTAATTTAAAGGGCATTTAAGCTTTAGAGATATGGTTCTATCTCAATCACACTTGAAGCAATTTCCTTTTCCACAACACAGTATTCCATTTGCATTCAGCTTCATGGTGATCTTACAGGGTCCCCCTACATTCTCAAACATACTTTACATTGGTAACTTCAGGGCTTATTCTGGGATTTTTCCCTAAGTAAAGGACATTTGCCCTCTATCTCCAGAGAGGCTAAGTAATACTGGAAAAGTTTAATAAAAGGTGTTTTTTTCCTTTTCTCACACCTGACATGCTTGCAAAACTGCAGAGCCTAGTCATGGAGATTATAGGGTGATTTTGGTGAAAGGATGTAAATAGTTAAAGACGGAAGGAAGGCGGGGCATCCAGTGGTAAGGAAGGTAGGGCTGCAGCCTAACTGATAACCAGGGATGTTAGCCTGGGCAAGGATATAAGTTACTTTATATCTCCACATTTCCACTTCTTCTTCTACAAAATAATAATAGTAATAATTAGGATAATAGCAACAACCATAATATTACAACCTACCTCAAGCATTTAGGGTAAGAATATATATGATTATTTATATTATGTCCTTTGCATAATAATCACTTGACAAATGATAAGTATTATTATATATCTTTCTGCTGGTATACAGGAGTATACATCTTCACTCATGTATGTATATTTGTACAGAGTGAGTTATAATGAAATAAATTGATATATACATACTGATAAGCTTCCTTTCAAACAAAAAGGCAAACTTTCATTCACATATATTGTGAATATAGGGTAACTATTTCTTTTCCTTTAGTCGTCACCTGAGGATATGTTCATTGATTTGAGGGAGAGAAGGAGGAAGAGAGAGAGAGAGAAACATCAGTGTAAGAGAGAGACATCTGTTGTCTCCCATACATGCTCTGGCCTGACCCAGGTTCGAACCTGCAATCTAGGTATATGCCCTGATGGGGAATCAAACCCACAACCTTTTGGTGTACAGACAAGTCTCCACCCAACTGAGCTACCTTGCCAGGGCTAGGCTATTTCCAATACAAGTAGTTTTAGGTGAAAGAGTTAACTGTGTTGTGTTAATACCAATTTTGAAAAATCATATTAATGACTAGACTCCATATGGCATGACTACTAATTATTTATTGATCATAAAGGTAAAATATTAGTCTTTAAATTTTATCTGTCATTTTAAATGGTGTTAGCTGAGGTCTGTGTGCTATTAAATCTGTAACATTTAAAAATATTTCCTCATTAGTGACACTGCTGTAGTTATTGCTTTCGTTCCTGATCCTTGTTTATATTAATAAATGTTACATAAAGTTTAATATCTGTTGTTGCTCATAATTTTAAGCCCTGTGAAGGGATACAACATAATCTGTTGAGATATGAGGGCCAAAGGTTGGTAACACACGCTGTGTCTTAAAACACTGAAAGACGAGGCCCAGTCTTACACTAACTTTATTTTTCATCAAGTGCGCATTGAGTTAAGTACACACGGATATACATACTCTGTATTATCATTTATACTTAGTCGCCGTAGTGGGAGTAACATGCATCAAGGGTAATGGTAAGAGCATTACATCCTATAGTTAGAACACACACAGCTTGCCTCAGAAAACCTAACCATCACTGCCTTGAAGAGGCTAAGAAAGTCTTTTTAGGACAATGATTTTCTTCCATAACTTTCCCATGTCGTTCCCTGATCATTTTAGTTATAATGATACCAAAATCCCTACTGAGTCTTGAAGTTGGGAATTTTTGGTGAATATTTTCATTAAAAACGATAATATTTTTAGTATCTTTAAGGGCAGGAAGCAAGTCTAATACTTCCTTCTCCCAAAACCCAAACATAACTCATATGAAATTGGATAGATGTTGGAATGTTGTTATTATGCGTTTAAATGGAATCACTTTTTTTCACTTAAAAGTCATTATCCTTTCACAGTTGTATTAGATTCTCACGGTCATTTCATTTTGAAACGGATGAGTGGATAAAAAAGCTATGGTATGGCCCTGGCTGGTGTGGCTCAGTGGATTGAGCACCAGCTGTGAACCAAAGGGTCTCCAGTTCAATTCGCAGTCAGTTCACATGCCTGGGTTGCAGGCCAAGTCCCCCAGTTTGGGCCATGTGAGAGGCAACCACACATTGATGTTTCTCTTCCTCTCTTTCTCCCTTCCTTTCTCTCTCCCTAAAAATAAATAAATAAATAATAAATAATAAATAAAGTATACTTTAAAAAAAAGCTATTGTATGTTTATGCAATAGAATACCACGCAGTCATTAAAAAAAAAAGAAGAAGGAAATGTAATCTTTTGTGAATGCGTGGATGGACCTGGAGATTATTATGCTAACTAAAATAAGCCAGTCAGAGAAAGCCAAATACCACATGATTTCACTCATATGTGGAATCTAATGAACAAAATAGAACAGAGGCAATGGGTCCATGGAACACACAGGCAGCTGTCAGAGGGGTGGTGGCACTGGGTGAAAGATTAGCCAAAAAACACATACACATAACCCATAGACTCAGGGAACAGTGTGGGATAGTCAGAGGGAAGGGGGCTGAAGGTAGAAGGAGGTGGGCAAATGGAGAATAGATGGGGACGGAAAGAGACTTTGCTCGAGGCAATGGACACACAGTGCAGAGTGCAGACAATGTGTTATTGAGTTATACATTGAAACTGGTATGGTTTAGTGAGCCAGTGTCACCCCAATAATTCAATTTTTAAAAGTACAACATAGAAAATATAGTCAATATTAGTCTAATAACTATATACGGTGTCAGAAGGGTATGGGACTTACTGGGATGATCACTTAGTAACTTATATAATGTCTAGTCGCTGGGATGTGTGCCTGAAAGTAATACAATATTGTATGTCAACTGAAATAAGCCTGTAACTAAAAATTAAAAATGATTAAATATGAGTTATATAAAATATATTCAAAGATTTATGAAATATTTTTGCATATTGTGAATGATTTCTCCCTTATTTGTTGATAATATTTCTCAAACTGCTTATACAAAAGTTGACCAAGTTATAAAAGTTGGCAACTGCATCCATACAAAGATCTTTGAGTTCAGTGAAAACATGATGGCTTTCCTACAGAGCACAGAGCAGTGCTCTCGGAGATACCTGATTTTGTCATTCTCATGCATGAAAAATACCAGTTCAGGTCACAGAGAGTTACACCCGATCCATATGCAAAGCTACGGCAGTGAAAGGATCACAGTGAAAGACACTCATGAAAGAGAGTACATCTTCCCAATCCGGGTCTGGCTTTGTTTTGGTGGGTGTTAACATCAGGCCTTTCCTGCTTATAAAATAAATACCAGCTCAGGGTAGTGGTCAGAGCTGCCCAAACTGCTGCCACCTCCACAAATGTACCCTATTTGCTGAAAGATTTTTTTTTTTTTTTGCTGTACAGGTTCTATTACGTTGATTTTTGGTGTTGTATAGAGGTAAAGCTTAAGGACCCCTTACACAGCATTTTGTCATTCTTAAAGTCAGAAAAAGAACACCCTTACCAAAAAAAATACTTCCCTGTGGCTCTCAAATTAAATTCTGAAAACAATGGAGGATGCCTCTCCATTCTGGGAGAGGAAATAAAACAAAGAGGAGAAGGTTTCACTCAAGACCTGAGAAGGCGGTTTTATGGCCTCTATTAGGCATTCAGTAAACACTATAAAGCACTTTATGAATCAGACTTCCAGGACTGAACAGAACAAGCTGGTCTTTCTGAAGGCAGAGTCAGCCTTGCATGAAAGCCCTGCAGCTCAGTCTTTGAATAAACACTATTGATAATTTGAATTAGGATTGAGGCTGTAGATTTTACAGCCTTATTTTGGGAGTACATACATCTCACTTTTTTTTTTTGCCAAACAAAATGAAGCCTTGTTTTTAAGTGAATACGTACTTTTTAAAAAGATTTTATTTATTTATCTTTAGAGGGGAAGGGTAGGGGAGAGGGAGAGAAATATCAATGTATGGTTGCCTCTCGTGCTTCCCCTGCTGGGAACTGGCCTGCAACCCAGGCATGTGCCCTGACTGGGAATCAAACCACGATTGTGTGGTTCACAGGCCCGCACTCAATCCACTGAGCTACATCAGCCAGGGAAAAATGAAACCTCTTAATTTATTTAAACACAAAGCAAGTATTTTCTTATTGTGGGTATTAATGATATTATATCATTACTTCCTATCCACAATTTACTCCTCAGTCCCTAGACTTTGCAGAATCAATACCAGTCTCCCTGAAAACCTTTCTGGAGTCTCAGTGACTTGGTTTAGGCAGGTGCTATGGACCGAATCTTTGCATTCCCTACCCACCACCAAATTCATATGTCAAAGCAATCATCCCCGATGTTATACTTGGAGGTGGAGTCTTTGGGAAATAACTGTCCTGAGGGCGGGGCTCTCATTATACACCTCCAATAAGGGCATGGGCTTAGTACCCGTACACAGAAACACTAAGAGATGGTCTCTCTCTCGGCCTCATGAGGACACTACGAGAACATGACTATCCACATGCCATAAAGTGAACCCTCCCCAGACATCAGACCTGCTGGTGTCTTGATCTTGGACTTCTGAGCCTCCAACACCAGGAGCACCCAGTCCATGGTATTTATGTTACAGCAGCCTCAGTTAAGACAGTAGGTGTGAAATCCTTTGGCTCAAATATCTCGCTCTTGACTAGAGCTTCTAGATTTATAGTTGGAACTGTTTGTGGGTTACAGATCATGTATTTATAACTTTTGTTTGCTTTTTTGTTGCTTTGCATATCAGGAGTGCATTTAAAAATACAAAGCAAATGTGTTCAGAAATCCTGCTTATACTACCTTGCATGTTTGTGTCTGAGATTAGTTTCTTTTCTTTACAATATAACCTTCAAGTTACTTCTGTGTACTATCTGAAAATGGGTTCAAAGATAGTTATTTTTTTTGATTCATGCTTGTGAACACAAATTCATTAAATTATGCACAAACTACAAAAGTTAAGTAATTGCCAAGAGCAGGACTTCTCATCCAATAAAATGTTTCAGTGGGTTTTTTTTGGTTTTAGGTTTGCTTTTATTTTCTTAAAAAGCATATTGTTTATATTTTCCTTAGCCTGTAAGGAGTATTTACTCCAAGGAATATATTTAAAAATCAGTAAAGTTTTTCAGACAAAAAATTCATCATTTCATGATTATATTTTAGCCCATCATTAAAATTCATGCTATTATGGTTACTTCTAAACTCCCAAAACAACCCTTTTGTTTGGAGTGTCCTAGAGAAATAATGTATAATTATGATCCTTCTGAAAATGCTAATTACAGTATAAAGCTAAATATCTTCTCTGCCATGACTGGAATAGCCAGACGATTTTCCCCTGTGTCACAGTTAATCAGGGCTACTTATTTTTGGCTTTTAGCAAAGGACCCATGTCAACCAACTGATTTAATTAACTTTGTGTAGATTCATACATCCATGTTTGGTGTGACAACCAATCATATATATTTTAGCTCCTTATATACACTTCCCCAAAACCAATTTCCCAAATAAAATGAAAATAGTATACAATAAAAAGACAACGTGAAACAGAATCTTTAGAACAAGAATCAAAAAATAACGGTCAAACAATGATGGAAGGGACATATTTGAAAATCCAAGCTAAAATAACTACTTCATTTGGTCCAAAGAAAAAGGGAACCAGTGACAGGAGGCAGACAGACTTATCAGGAGAAAACACTTTTTCTCAACATCACACTGCCCAGGGAAAAGTCTATTCCCACATTGTTTTTGTATTAGAACTGATGAATATATTTAAAGGGCTTATAGTTTCTATAGAATTTGATAAATTACAATTATGCAAACATTATTTATTAAAAGACATATTGATTCCAGGTAAATAAGCAAATCAGACTTGGCGGGACGGTATCAATCAAGTAATACAAGTTTCGTTAATATAAGAGGATAAGGCTTACCCACCCCGTAATTCCCGATCACTTGGAATTTGGAAAATGCACAAGAGGATGCTGAAGCCAGACTAAACTTTGTGCTTCCTATTGACGATGCGGTGTGGTCAGAAGCAGGTGGAGCCACCACCGGATGAGGGAGTGAGTTGATGATCAGTGGTATTTGTACACGAGTGCAGAGCACATGCGCAGAGCACATGGCTGCCCTTGAGAGCAGTCAGTCGGTGAGACCATCCAAATCAGGGTTGACGCACTCTTTCCACAATGAGTAAAACAGTGACTATTTCCAGCTCTGTGGTCTACTTAACTCATGTTGCATTGCTAAAGTGGCCACAGGCAATATGTAAACAAATGAGTGTGGCTGTGTTCAAATAAAATTTTATTTACCAAAACTGCAGTGGCTGGTTTTGGCCTACCTGTCAAAGTTCATCAACCCTTGACCTACATAAATAGAGAGGATACATACACACCTTTTAAATGGTACAAACAAAAAGGATTTTTATTTTGTTTCATTTACTTTCCTGTCCAGGACTTACTTTCAAACTGCATTAACCAGCTTATGCTCCGCTGGCATATTCTACAATTTCATACTGGGTTGAGAAGACTGTTGTTAAGAGAAGTACAACTGCAAAGTTCGTCAAGAACTTCTCCAAATCCCAGCCCTTGGCAACATTTTCTTTCCAGGTTGTAATTAAGAAATTACAATCTTTGCCCTGGCTGGTGTGGCTCAGTGGACTGAGCACAGGCCTGTGAACCAAAGGGTTGCAAGTTCAATTCCCAGTCAGGGCACATGCCTGGGTTGCAGACCAGGTCCCCAGTAGGGGGTGTGGGAGAGGCAACCACACATTGATGTTTCTCCCTACTCTCTAACCCTTCCCCTTTCTCTAAAAATAAATGAATAAGTATTTTTTTAAGAAAAGGAAATCCAATCTTTAATGAGAGTTCTTTTTTTAAAAATCTGCCATAAACTTCAGAAAGAATAAAAAGCTCCCAATGTTTTCCTATGCCACCACTTTGCATTTCATAATTATTCAACAAATCCAATACTCTGACTGAGCCCCACGCATGTGATATTTAAAGGATATCATTAGGGCATCAATCTGTAAATACAAAAACATTACAACAGAATACAGTGAAGTAAATAAAGATAAAAACTATAACAAGTTGATAACTCCTTATTGGAAACCCACTTCATTGAGCAACTAAGTTTGTGGATCAAACAAGCAATGTCATATATGATCAATAAATACATGCTGACAGGATGCACCGATTTCTAGAAAAGCCAAGGACTGAAAACTGTAAGGAATGTTCTTGTTTTGGCAGGTTCTTCCCAGGAGATGTGTTCAGTCAATATCATCCTGTCAAAAAAAGGAGGGGAGTGATGAAAGGAAAGCAAGTTTCTCTTGTGGAGACCGGTTCCTTCTCTCAAAATGTGAGTTTGTTTCCTTTCCAATGGTATTACTGTTTCATACATCACACTCTCTGCCTGCCACTCAGCTGGGAAGCAGAGGATGGAAACCTGGCAAATCCATGAGCTCTCAGATGTTTCAGCAGAATCCATAAATTAAACTTAAAAACTAAATCTAAAATTAGAAATTAGAAAATCAACTTTAAGTTAAAAATAAATCTTTCCAAAATATTTAAAACTTTCTATCTTTCAAAGAACACAGAAAAAAATTTGTATCCCTAAGCCTTGATGTAAAATTCACTTTTGTTTTTCTTAGTTTTTGAACCAACATTAAGAACATAATATTTCAACTTGTGCCGAGCATTGTATGAGTTTCCATGGAAGAGATTTTAAAACTAAGAACAAGTCATTGCAATTTACCCACCATGAGCATGCGATCTCCTTGGTAAAACAAAGACAATGTACAAAAGTAGATGAATGCAGCCCTGTTTTCAATCACTGATATATTGCTTCTTTTATATAAGCTATCTTTTAGGAAGGAGGTCAGTGTGGGCTTGATGAGCAAAGAGACTTCATGAAACTGACAGAACTGAATGAGTCTCTGAATGACTGAGAATACAAGTATGGACAATATACAGGCCCCTAGAGTACAAAGAGCAATTTGGACTCCACACTTGGGTCACTGGGATCTAGTTCAGTGTCCTGCAAAGGGGAGTGGTGAGTGGTGGAACAAGTTCATATTCAAACTCAAATTCAGGTTGTCATAGTCATTCAGGTTCTCATAGTCAAATTCAGGTTCTCAAATATGAACCTCAAATTCAGGTTCTCATAGTCATTAGGTTGTCTTGAAACTGAACAATGATTAGAAGTACATATAAGTATATGTGAAATTCTTCCCATACAACAGAGCCAAATAAACCTTGGCCCTTATTATCTCTTAGGATAATCTCTTCAGTTAACAGATAAGACTGCCCAGCCCCTGAATGGTATAGTGATTTACTCTCGTCACATACGGGAGAGTCACTGATACCGCTAGCCTCTTTCTATTGAAACCATGATTAAGAGAAATTAGACTAGACTCTTCTGAATGGCCTCTCCAGATGTGATGGACTAAATTAGTGGTCTTGCATATTACCAACTTAAATATAGATGTAGAATTTAAGTGGAGAAGGCAAAGACAACAATCTGGCTTTTACTCAGGCTAAATGCTAACCCTCATATCCCTGTTGCCCAAGTAGATATTAACATCTTTCTATTTAAGGTGTTAAAGCAGCTTGGGTTTAAATTCCAGCCCTACCATTTACAGGCTGTGAGACCTTTAATTCACTGAACCACTCTGTCTCAATTTCCTCATCTTTAAAATAGAATGTACTTCCTATGGATGTGATGATTGAATTATAAAATCAAAAAAAGAGAGTCTGGTATAGAATAAGCACTCCATAAATAATAGCTATAATTATTACTTGCCTTTATAAATTTCTGAGTCTATCTATAAACTTGGCTATTGGATACAGCATTAAACTGTTTTAATTATTTTGAATCACAGGTTCACAGAGACTCAGAATGCTATGGAAGGAAACTCAGTTGAAGAAGATAGGTAAGATATATTCATTTTTCTGTGTCCCATCCCCAAACCCCACTATTATAAAATTCAAAAAAATAAACATTATTGAAAGGCATAGAGAATGTTTAAATAAAGACAAAGCTACAAGGAGAGGCAATGAAAACGATGAGAAATGTTGCCACAGTTTTCAGCTGAAACACAGATAGTTGGAGTCTAACTATTAACAGAAGAGCCACACTGAAGCCTAACTTGCTGCAGTGAGAGCTAATTTTTATCACAGAATGCTAGAAAGGATCAGAAATTGGAAGTCCCCATTACCTCTGAAAAGGAGGAGAAGAGTCAGGTGAAAAATAGGACCATTGTCTGACAATTTACCTAAGGGACAGTTAAAAGCCCACCTTCCTGGACCCCACACTGCTGGCCAATCCCCAGCATTCCTGCTGCCACCAAGACGAGGAAATCTCTGCAGAAGGGCCCCAGGCACATGCAGCCAAGTCTAAAAATAGGAAAGAAACTCATGGCTTTAATTAACTGACTAACCAAATTCACTTCCTGTGAATGAATTTTACTGGAGGTTGGGAGAGTCCAGCATAATCCAATGCACAGAATTAGAGTGTTTATAAATATATCTTAAAAAAATAATAAAAAAAATAAAATAAATATATCTTGATCTTGAGTAATATTCAAGTAAAGGTCATAGTCAATGGAAGTCTTTCAAAATTAATTCACCTTCTTTATCTTTGATTCCAGTTATTTTTTACATTAAATAGCTAGCTGGT
Organism: Artibeus jamaicensis; assembly: GCF_021234435.1. Lineage (NCBI taxonomy): Eukaryota > Metazoa > Chordata > Mammalia > Chiroptera > Phyllostomidae > Artibeus > Artibeus jamaicensis. Next base: position 20,079,851 of record NW_026521823.1, on the reverse strand, counting down.
GACTGAATAGGGTACCAAAGGGAAGGGTGGGAATCCTTGAGTTGAAAAGATTCATGTGCACTTGTCTGACACTTGCATGGCTACAAACTAAAACATGTTTTCTGTTCATAGATGGCGGAATTACAAATGACTGCGTTGAGAGGTAATATTTCAGAGAGAGCCTAAGACAGCCTCGGATTCTCTCATAGTCCTGGGGGCATCTGTGTTTCCTAGATAATTGGTTAGGAGGTTGTTAGGAGAGAGCTGGAAGATCTGCTAGTGACTTGATGGTCAGGTAAAGGAGGACAGGCATGCGAGGGGAATGGAAGGAAGCCTTGCAGGTCGTGCGTTGATGGATGAGTGACCGCACGTGGCAGGTGTGAGAACCAGAGCGAAAGAGTTGCAGCTCAGCCCACTCTGACAATCCAGTTCTACAGGCTCCCTCGTCAGTGATGCTGTGGCACCATGTGAGTTGTCAAAGACTAAGATGTCTCGGGCGGGGGGGAAGGCATGAGCTGGGAAAAATCCTGGATTAACTGGGTTTCAAAATGCCTGAATAAAACAATTTATTCATCAGAGTAAGGTTTCTACCTTCCAGGAGAGAAAAAAAGGGGCATTTGTGGTATTTAAATTAAGTTATGGAAAAGTGAATAAAGTTACATTTTTGGCAAACGGGGGTGCCTTTTGACTGGAAAATTCATTCCCATTGGCCTTATAACTTCTCTCCTCAACTCCTACTGGAACAATGCCACCAAAAAGGCATTGCATACCATTCCCCCCTCACTCTATTTTCTCTTTGGTGGTATATGCTTCCCCAGGTTATGAACTCCACCTCAATTAAGACAAATCCAAATTCTCTTCATTTTTAGCTTCCAACTTTTCCATAAATTGCAAATGCCATTTTCAGCAGTTGATCTATATAATCACCTCAAACTCTTCAAAAGTTGCCAAGTCACTTTTTCTGTCCTGGTCCTTTAACCTGGGCCTACCTACTCGCCATGGCCAGCTGGGAGCCAGTTACAGCATTTTCTCTAGAACCGCTGCCCTTTTGCTCTTGGCTCACATACACTTGCTCTCTCCTAGGACCTAGGTGACTGACTTTGTACTCCGTGGCTGACACCTTCACCTGGCAGTGTGGCACTCTGCACTTCAGCTGTGTAGGCTAACTCTGTGCATAATTGTCAGTTTTGTGCACTCCCTCATTTTGCACTATGCCATTGCCTCAAGTGACAGTCTTCCTTTACCATTCCAATCCCAAGTACCAGCCTGCAGGTGGACAGTTCCAACCATCATACCCATGTGTGAGATTCTCCTAAGTTCTCCACTGCGGAATTCTCTTCAGAAACTTTCTATTGAGAAATGTCTGGGCTTTTTCCCTCCCTCTTACTCTTCACACCCGCTTGGTGTATGAGTGCTCTTAATTTGCCCTTCGTGGCATATTTAACATTGATTTTCTCCTCTGAATTCTCATTGCCATCACCTATGGTTCTCACTTGGATAATTGAGATGTCATCCTACCTGGTTCCCCTACTTCCAAGTCTCCACCATTGAAGTATCAATATAAGATGCATTGCTGTATGAATAATCTTTAGTCTAAAACTAATGTTGTTATTTTTCAGAATAGCAAATAGGACTATTCAGAAAATCAAAACAAATCAAAACAAAGATTATTCTCTTCCATCAGTCTTCAATGATTGCCTATTAGCCACAGAACCAAACTCAGATACCACTCTGTTTTTACAACCATGTCCTCTTCTACATCCATGAATTCAGTACACAGTCCAATGCACACTCTTCTGTTTCTAAACATTGGCCCCTATGTTTCCATCTTCCCATAAGCTTGTCCCTCTCATCTCTGCTTGTTGAAATTTTCCCATCCTTCGAGATATGATGCAAGTGTCTCTTTCTTCAGAGTGTATTTATCAAACTTTCAGTTGTAATTAAAATTGTTACCTGAACTGCTTCTCCCATCTACTTCAAACCTCATGTGCACCTCTCCCTACCAGCATGAATCATATTCCATCTGGCAGAGGACTCATTTGTGCATCTCCATCACTAGATTATTCCTTCCTGTGATGATACCTCCCACGTTTTTCTATGGCCTTTAAAAAAGTACCAAGCACATAATAGACACTCAATAGATGTAAGTTGAATATATTAAAATTTCAGGAAAAATGCCAGTGGAAAACACTATCCCTGTTTAAATCCAACTGTCCATTCTATCTAATCTCTCTACTCCATTCTGTTTCCACAATTGCGTAGAGCTAGAGGAAAAGGTTCAAACATGTTAATGTTTTTTGCTTTCAAGGCATACCCCAGAGTGGTGTGCTAAAGCCTATCAAAACGAGCAGATATTACTAACCCAGAGGCAAAGGAAATAGCATCAATCATCAAAGGTACCACAAAGATGCATACAGGTGCAGTAGACTTTACAGAGAATAGACATTAACTTAGTCTAATTATTTATTTTACAAAGAAGGGACTTATAGATATTATGTTTAGGATCACTCTACCTTACCTCGACATTCATTCCAAAGAGACCTCAAGAGTGTTTGTGGACTGGAAATAAACCATGCCTCACACATGTTATAATGACTTTAGTTTAAACCTGACAAAAATTGTTCTCTCATGCATTGGTTTTTTGCACAAACTTTCATGAGTCAGGAAAATATTTGAAAATAATTCTTTGCTTGTAATTTGCTTTCGCTTAGAAGTTTAGAAGTCCCACATTTATTTTTGTTTAGTGGATGGGAGTCATATAACATTTAGAACTCAGAATATTTATTTAGTGAGAAGGGTTTAATGAACATAAATAATTTCTAGAACTACAAAACCATAGACAGATTAATATTTTATTAAAGTTTTCATTCTGAAAGTATGGTTATTTTAGTCATTCATTAAATATTCACACTGCATTTATTAGGCAATGTCTATATCAAAAAAGCATTAAAATGCAGCTACAGTTTACTTGACTTCACCAACCTTTAAATAAGTGCCACGACCAAATAATACGCCTGAGCCATTTTTTCTTATGTTGTTCAAGGAAGATATTACTTAACTGATGTTTTGTATACCTCAAATTCTGAAAGTAGACTAAAGCACATAAATCAGAGAATACGGAAAGGGTACTCACAACTGAATCCTAGAGATTTTATTCAAACAAAAGATAGAATGTAGGAGTCAAAATTGCTCATGTTATTAGAGTCATGTTTTTTTTTGACACATTCTTCACTCAGGCCTTTCTGAATGAACCAGTGTGGCCTGTTTCCACTGATAAGTTTACTGTGACCTCTCCCTCCCGAGCCTCATCTCAAGTAAAAGTATGAGTTGTTTCAGCTTGGCACAGGATTAGTATGACCACCATTTATACAGTGCAATCCAGCAAGATTTAGCACTGATAAGGTAGGTGCCCACTAATCTCTGTGCAGGTGGAGGATTAGAAAAAGAAATGAGAAGCTGTGTGTGTAGCTGGGTAAATGGAGGCTCACATTTCATGACAATGTGGACTAAGTCTGAATAAGAAGTGGAAACCTCTCATATGATTGTCTACATTCTGTTTGTGTTTAATGCCACTAAAAACAAAACAACAAAGACTGCAACTCTTACACACCATGTGTGAATGACTCTTTCTGGAAATATACTATAAATGGAAATAGAATCATAAGTCAAAATCTCATCCACAAGAACTTAATTCTAGTGATGGAGACAAATATGAATAGAAGTGACTTAAAATGTGGCACAATGGTAATTCTCTAAAAGTGGTGTAAAAATACAACAGGAAGGAAGGTTGGTATTTGTGTATATTTTTACAAGGTTAAGATTAGAGGAGGTTTTACTCAGGAGTTGGTGTTTAAACTGGATTCTAAGTAATTGCTAAGATTTTAAAAAGTGGAGGAAGTCATTAAGAGTAGAAATTTAAATCTTTTTCCATCACCATATATTTGACCCTCTCACCTTTACTACATCCCCTCTCCCCGTCTCTCTGGTAACCACCATACTGTTGTCTGTGTCTCTAAGTATTTGTTTATTTTTCTAGTTTTTTCAACAATGAAATACACACTTGATGTATCTTAGAACTGTACACTTGAGGACTTCTGGCCAATATAAAAGTGTAAGTAGATACACTTTGCCTCCTTGTACAACCAAAAGAACAACAACAAATTTAAAAACAAAAAAATAACCAGTACTATCAGAAAATTAAACTGTATGGAAGTCCAACAACCCAGGAATTGAAGAAAAATATTCATCCAGACTTGTAGGAGGGGTGGAGAGGACTCATGGCAAGATGACAGCTGGAGGACTGGGGTGGGCAAGGTGGTGTCTGGCAGAGCTGGCAGTCCCACATTCACATGTGGATGAACCAGGAGGAACAGTGAGACAGACAGAGCAACCCAAGTTTCCAGTGTGGGGAAATAAAGCCTCAGAACCTCTGATTGAAAACACCTGTGGGGTTTGAGGCAGCAGGAGAAACTCCCACCCTCATAGGAGAGTTTGTTGGAGAGACCTACAGGGTTCTAGAATGGACACAAACCATCCACCTGGTAATCAACACCAGAAAGGCCCAATTTGCTTGTGGGTACCAGGGGAAGTGACTGAAAGCCAGCTGAGAGCCATGTAAGCGGCACTGTTCCCTCTCAGAACCCTCCCCCACATACAGCATCACAACACAGTGGCATGGGGGGTGCCCAGCCCTAGTGAATACCTTTAAGGCTCTGCCCCTACAATGTAAAAGGTGCACTGAGACAAAGACTATGACCCAAATGAAAGAACAAATCAGAGCTCCAGAAAAAAATTACAAGTAAGCAAGATACTTGTAATTCTCAACTAAAGAGTTACTTCAACCTATCAGATGCAGAGTTCAAAACACTGGTAATCAGGATGCTCACAGAAATGGTTGAGTATTGCTGCAAAATAGGCAAAAAAGTGAAAGCTATAAAAAGTGAAATAAAGAAAAATGTACAGGGAACCAACAGTGACAGGAAGGAAACTGGGACTCACATCAATGGTTTGGAACAGAAGGAAGAAATAAACAGTCAACCAGAACGTAATGAAGAAAGAAGGATTAAAAAAATGGGGAGAGGCTTAGGGACCTCCTGGATAACTTTAACTGCTCCAACATCTGAATCATAGGGATGCCAGAAAGAGAAGAGGATCAAGAAATTGAAAACTTATTCAAATAAATAATGAAGTAAAACTTCCCCAATCTGGTAAAGGAAATAGATTTCCAGGAAGTCCAGGAAGCTCAGAGAGTCCCAAAGAAGTTGGACCCAAGGAAGCACACACCAAGGCACATCATTAAGTCACCCAAGATTAAAGATAAGAAGAAAACCTTAAAAGCAGCAAGAGAAAAGGAGACAGTTACCTACAAAGGAGTTCCCATAAGACTATCAGCTGATTTCACAAAAGAAATCTTGCAGGCAAGAAGCACTGGAAAGAAACATTCAAAGTTATAAAAGGCAAGGACCTACATCCAAGGTTACTCCTTCCAGCAAAGCTATCATTTAGAATAAAAGGGCAGATAAAGTGCTTCCCAAATAAAGTCATATTAAAGGAGTTCATCATTACGAAGCCTTTATTCTGTGAAATGTTAAGGGAACTTCTCTAAGAAAAAGAAGGAGATTAAAAATACCAACAGTAAAATAGCAACAAACTCACAACTATCAACTACTTACCTAAAAACAGAAACAAAAATAAAATGAACTAAGCAAATAACTACAGCAGGAACAGATTCACAGAAATATAGATCACATGAAGGGTTATTAGCAGGAAGGGGGAGGGGAGAAAAGGTACATGGAATAAGAAGCATAAATGGTAGGCACAAAATAGACAGGGGGAGGTTAAGAATAGTATGGGAAATGGAGAAGCCAAAGAACTTGTATACATGATCCATGGGCATGAACTAAGGTGGGGGAACGATAGTGGGAGGAGGGTATAGGGCAGATGGGAATAAAAGGGAGGAAAAAATGAGACATCTGTAATAGCATAATCAATAAAATGTATTTTTTAAAGAACTGTACACTTGAAACCTATGTAATTTTATTAATCAATGTCACCCAAATTAAAAAAAGAAACAGCAGAAAATCAGAAGCAGTTTCCAAGCAAAGGGGATATAGCAAGAAAAGCAAAACAAAATAGAGGTTTTAAACAGTTGTATCTCTCCAAGTTAGAAAGAGAACAAATGAATTTCATAGGTTATTTCCATTTGTTTTACTGAGGCTATGTTGTTATCCTGAAAGTATGTAAGACACTATTCTTCTAATATGAGTTTGAAGTATATGCTGTTATGCCCCCATGTATTGTTTGAAAATTCAGGCTGGATTATTAGTTAAATTGTAAAGTATTAAAGATATTTTTCCTTTTCAAGCCTATAAATGAACTTTTAAAATAAAGAAATAGTGGAAGGATAAGACTTTAGTACTACTAAAAACTTGAACAGTGTCCGTGTTCTACCTGGGTTCCCAGACCATAGGCTCTCTTTGCTCTTAGTGGGTGATGCAGAATATTTCATATATTTGGAAAATGTAAGAGCTTAGGAAATATTCAGGCTTTTATGATTATTTAAATTCATTTTAGATTTCTCAGAATAAAAATTTGTCAAATCTAAATGCAACCACATATATGACTGAGTCTTACAATTTCCATGTATGCCAAATCCTTTAAAATATTTATTTTGAAGGAAATTGTATGTTGAAAGTTTTCAGAAAAGTCAAAAATTATATAAATAGTGGAGTGAAACAGCAAAATGCATAAATATTATTTCTATTTCTTTAGGAAAATAAAAAATATGCTAAAATAGAACATTGGGATATTTCCCCATAAATCTCTGAACCCCTCAAAGTTTGACTAAAGTCACATTGAAATAATTCAGAAACATGCATAACTGGCTCAATACAGACATGCCTGGACATGTCTTGTAAATACTGCATGATGTAAGCTCTCCTCTAGGGTGATTCTTTAAAAGAAGATAAATGATACAGCCATCCATCAGAAAAAGGGGGGTTAGAGTATTAGGATTTAGATGACCAGACATTTTGCCAGGAAGTTGGATAAGACTCTAAAATCCCACCCAGAATCAGGCACAGATTTTGACAGGAATTAAATGAAGAAAAGTAGGTATCATGCTAATTTAATGTTTGGAACATAGTAGGGATTCATTAAATGTTAGTTTATTTCTTCTCTTTCATAACACAGCAACAGAGAGGGTGGAGTTGATACAAAAAGAGCTTTTGGCTCTGTTTTTAAGACAGTTTCCTAAGCACACAATTATAGCTCAGTAACAATAAGAGCTGCTTGCAAACCAATTTCCTTTTTGGAACCTCAACAATACAATCTTTATTTAGTATACTGTTCAAGTAGCCTTAGGACTTAAATGTAAACATGTCCTCTTTGTCCATGAATTTACATATTTGTTGACTCAATTACTTCCTTTTTGAAAGTATATGGAATAAATTTACATTAATTATTTGTATCTAAAGTACTCCATCCCCCACTACCCCACCCCCCCACCCCTACCCCAGGCTTACTAACGAAAACTAAAGTGTTTCTATTACCTTTGGCAGGACATAAGCAACCCACCTTAATTGGAATTACCCTTCCTTTTTACTTCAAATGTGTGAGTTATAAATGGTTAAAAAATTGGAACTCCATCTGGAGAACAGAAATTCTGGATCGTTCTTTCTTTTTATTATTATTAACATAGGTGTCTCCAACATCTGTTGCACCTCATTGAAATCCATCAAGTTAACCACAGCTGTTATTCCATTGCAAAGTAGAAATAAGGGATAAAGAAAGTGAGAAAAGAATTTTTTTCTTGGCGGAAATAGGAAAGTGTATGATTTTTTTATTTTTGTTTAGTCTGAGTATCCCAGTATTTTCTTGGGCTTCCCCAGACTGTAGTGTAGCAGACAGATGCAATAAGTATGCAGTCAAAACTCCATCGAGAAGAAATACATTTCAGGCACCTTATAAACAAGGGAAAGTGTGCTATATTCTATTTCTGCTTCCCAAAGAAATGTTTATGTCTTTGTGTAATAAGTTACAGTCTGTCTTTTCTGCTAAAAGCTAGAAGAAAGTTGATCACATAGCACACCATTTCCTCAAAAGTAGAATGAGCACATAGAAAATGAAATGGTGATCAATGGTTAAAGGCAATGAGATGGCCGATACTACCGAACAGAAGTGAGAAGCTCTTGGTAGCCACTAAATCAGTGTTTCTTACTCTTTCCTGTCCTGTTGCTCCCACTCAGCAGCATGCATCTACTTGTATTAGAAACTCAAGCACATTTTTGTGAGACATCTGCTTTACAGAGCAAGATTCGTAAAGTAATCTACAAAAGTGAACCACCACCCACCCCAAGCTGATATTTATCTCCTTCCAAATTGTGATCTCTGGAAACTACCAGATTCGCCAGGTTCCTCCCCACTTCCCTTCCCTCGGTTTATTTTTGGAAAAAGCAAAGACAAGGTGGCATCTTGTTTGGTCCCTTACATTAAAGTCCAAGAAATGAGTAAGAAGCCAGCACTATTTATTTTCATCCTCCCCAACAACTTAGCATAAGATATCTGAACTGTGACACTGAAATGAAAGCAACACTTACTATGTTTTTATTTGAAACCTAATGAAAAATAAAAAGAGAATGAACTGGTCTATTATATATGGATGTGGCACAAATAACACCCCCTTTTTATTACAAACTCTTTTATTACAAAATCATAAGCACGTAATTCTGTAACATCACAATATCACACTCAAGCACACCATGCGACATTTTAGGTGAAATGTTCAAATTACTGTCTGTCTTGTGTGAGACATTCACATACCCTACCAACCACACTCAAGCAAGCCTTAATTCTGCTGGACCCTGTATTGGAAACATTTTAAAAAGTGAATAAAATCTGGCTCCAGGGAAGAATCTATTCTCTAATAGATTCACTGGAAACAAACTTAGGATTCACTGGAGCTGGAGCTGAACTTGAAAACATTCAAATGATGATTTAGAGCTAAATTTCAGATATTTGAATGATCTTGACAGTAGGTGAAAATTAGCACTAGGCCATAAATTGTTGGGTAAAAATGTCAAGCTTTTCTATTTCCATCCCTTTTATCGCAAACTTGTTTACTCTATGGGAAAGCTAACACAGAAGATCTTGGGGAACAAAATGGCCACAAATGTTTACGATACAAGCATTCTCATTTTACACGTATCTAAGATGGGCTGAAAAGGCAACATAAGTAGAAAAGTGGATCGTAGGAAAGCTTTCTACCTGTAACACTAAAGGCTCTTCTTAACTTGATGACATATCTAACACCCTGGTGCACACCTGCATTAATTTGTTTCCCTGATCTCTCTAGGATCATTAGAGGATTCCCTAAGCAACCAGACCAGCCATTACTTTGGCTCAGTCTCAACACTAGCTGGTCAACTTGGTATCAACAGCCAATGTCCTTAACTCAAAAAGCACCATTGCCAGGAAAGGAGTTTTACACTTACGTAGAGTCAGATATGCAGAAGAAACTGCATTCAAAAACTTTGCAAGAGAGTCCCTTTGTTTCTTTTCCTTCAAAATTTAGCTGTGGTGAATATGTAGGAAAACAATACTAATGCTAGTCTTTCAGAGGTTCCTTGGGGAAATCTAATAAATATCTGATTAAATTTGTCTCCAATATAATTACATTAAAGTCAAACTTGCTTAACTTTTTCTATGCTTGATTATCTCTTCACAGCAAAAAAGATGTTAATTGGCAACCTAGCTTCTAACGTACTTATACCACTGGTGGTTTATTAAGTTCAAATTTTATGATGCAAATGAAAAGATAATGAAACGATTTTTTAAAAGTTAATTCAGCTTCAGTCACATTGTTTTTATATTACTAAAGAAAGCCTAATTTGGGGGTGATAGTATATGTGTACAGAAGTATTCTCTATGCCTTTAAACTTTAAAGAATATAACTAAGGAAAATTTAAAACACGAGAGACATCCTACCTTATCCAGCCTGCCAACCTTAGGAAAGGACTTTTTCTTAAGAATTTACCACAGGGAAAGTTCCTTCACACGTGAATTGCTTTATTCAACTCTTCTACTGGTTATATCTCTTGAGTATGCCTTTAAATAAATTATTTTAATTTAACATAAAGTACAAAAACTGAAAATACAAAAATGCTTTTAAAAGTAGAAAATGAATGCATAAAATTACTATACATACAAATTTTTTTCTATCTATACTCAGTTTTGCTGAACATACTGAAGAATTTTTATATGCAAATGAAACAGTGATACAATGGGAGTTATCCTGGTATCTTAGTTTTGGATGAAGCCTTAAGTTAAAACAAATGGTGTTTGATGCTCTGCATTTTTAATAATGATACCAAAACATCTATGCACAATTTGCTAAAGAATGATGCCAAATCTGCCAATATAGCATAGACTATTGATGTCCAACCAGCATGCCACAAGAATTTTAAAACATTCAATACTATTTAGTTAGGGGCACTGACTTCTTTTTCCTTAGATTGTCAATAAAATAGTCATCTGATACAAATGAATCAAAATTACACCTATTTTTGTCAGATTGGCAAAAAATACATTTTTTGGTGTGCCACAGAATTTTAGTAATTAGTTTATGTGTGTCACGAGATGAGAAAGGTCAAAAATCGCTGCCTTAGACCATCACCACCTTCAGGATACAGGGAAAGGCAGGTGACTGACAGAGGTGTGTTGGTGGAAAGGGCTTCTTTAGAGAGTCCATTGTCAGAGTACTGTGTTCTCTCTCTCCCCTGCACACTGGGAGACAGTGACACCTGTGTCCGCAAGCAGCTGTCTGGAGGAGCTTGTGGCTGTGGAGCTAAGAGACAGAGCTGCTCTTGGTATAGCCTACATTCCCCAGAGTGTAAATGAGCAAAGGAGCTTTAATTCCTGTGGGCCAGATCTGAACCCACTAGAAGGGCTGGGGGCTGGGATACTTTGGAGGGGCCTCACCTGTGAGGAGTGGCTACAGGAATGATGTAGCCCTTACAGGGATGCAGTAAAGGAATCCAGGTCCCTATGCAGAGTTGCCGGCAGCCAGCACAGGAAACACCTACCTATCACAGAGCACAGGTCAAAGATTCCCATTAGAGACTGGCGAGGTGCCCTCAGATTACCCTGCACCCAAACAAAGGGCCGTTGAGCATCCATCACTCCTGGAGGCCATGAAGAACAGATTACCACGGAAAATTCCTGACTTTTTCTGAACCTAATCTCTCTTTCCTCTCCATCAAGGGGCTGCAGAATAAGAACAACTAGAGGGGAAATCTTGAAGAAGCACACAACAAAACCTTCCCTCACTGTAGTTTTTCCCAGTCTGAGCTAGATTTAGATTGAGGGTGGGTTGAATCTTCAATCTTTATGAAAATAATTTTGATGTTAAGTTAGACTAAACATAAATGAACTAACAAGAAACTCAACCTGGAAAAGCTGCGAGACAGGCCTGGATTTTATCCATGGCCAGGCAGGAAAGACTATCCAAAACAGAATAAAACAAGCAGTCCTGAAAATAAGGTAGCTCTTTGAGTCCAGGTTATACGATCTGTTATACAAGTTTTAGGAGGTATAGCCAAGGAAAGCTGAGTTGCTCTTTAGAAAAGGGAGAGAGGAATTTGAAGTTTATAAAGGGAAACAGGAGAGGTAGAGAGAAGGCAGGAGAACTGGCACATTATGGGGAAAAGGGGCAGAAAACAAAACCACTGCTGGCAGGGCTGCTAAGAAAGGCTTGATAGGACATAAAGAAATGTTTACTAAGAATTTCCATATGGCTTTCTTTGAGGTATATGATAATTAGCCTCTCTCCTCTGCTACAAAGTTTCCCACAAATGAATGTGTATGAGTGGAATTTTAGCAGAACTCAAAGAGATGAAGTGTCTCAGTGCTCAGTCACTGTGGAGAAGGAAAGCCATCAGTATTAGGATGAATTCACATAAGAACGTATTTTCTAAAAAGGTCGACTTTAAGCAGATTCCTTAGCAAAGAGGATGCTTGTCTTATAGATTCTACAATCGCCAGGCTTTATTACCCTTGAATGTTCAATATTGCTCATCAATATGCATTTGATTGTGATGATGATGATGTTGGTGGTGGTGGTAATGGTGATAATGAGGTTGGTGATGAAGACAACTCCTACCACTTTTGAGTTCTTATTGTGCTGAGAGTTTTTCATGAATTATTTCATCTAATCTTCACAATGAACATAAATAAGCATAGGTGTTATTGTCTCTATGATAGATGAGAAAGTGAGCTTCAGAGAGATTTGATAATATTTTGATGTTACTCAGATATTACAGTAGATAAAAAATTTGAGCTTGTTTTGGAATACATAGTAAAAATTCAATTTCAACTGAATTTCCTCCATAAAGATAATTCTTACAAATGTAATATATACCAAAACTCCTTTATTCTCTCTACTTTGGATTTCATTTTCTCTTCTTTATCTAGTTTTGTGAGCTCAGCTTATTGATCTTAAATTTTTTCCCAATTATGCATTCAAAACTATGTATTTCCTCTAAGTGACATTTTCCTTGCATCCCACAAATTTCTCTAGGTTTTATTTCATGGCTGAAAAATATGATGTATTTTGGTGAGTGTTCTGTGTGAACTTGAGAAGAATGTACACTCTACTGTTGCTGGATATCACCTAGATCCAGTTGACTGGTGATGCTGTTTAGTTCACTATGTTCTTACTGATTTTCTGCCTGCTGAATCTGTCAATTACTAAAAGAGGGGTGTTAAAGTCTCCAAATATAATAGTGGGTATATATAGTGCTCCTTTCAGATCTATTAATTTCTTCCTCAGATAATTTGGGTGCTCTGTTGTTAGGCACCTATACATTATGGATTGTTATGCCTTCCTGAAGAATTTGTCACTTTATCATTATGTGATGCCCTGCTTTTTTTCTTGATATTTTTCCTTGCTTCTTTAGATGGTTTCTTTAGATGAGACTTAGCATGGTATATCTTTCTTCATCTCTTTACTTTTAATTTATCTGTGTTTTTATGTTGAATGGGGCTTCTTGTAGAATACTATTTAGCTAGGTGTTCACTTTTCATCCACTCATAGTCTCTTATAATTAGAGTACTCAGAACATTGGTGTTTAAAGTGATTATTGACACATTTTGGATTTATAGATACAGCATTTGCTGTTGTTTTATATTCATAAACCTTATTTCTTTTCTTTCTTTTTTGTCTTCTAATATTTTTATGTATTTTCTGTTTTAACTGAGCATTTTATAAGATTCAAATTTTTCTTCTTTCAGTTATAGTATCAATTATATTTCTCTTTTTTTACTTGTTTTGTGGTTTCCCTTGAGTTTGCAATATACATTAACAATTAATCCAAATCCTCTTTCAAATAACATTATACCAATTCGTGGCTAAGTTAAGTCCTTCCTAACAGAGCATTCCCCAATCTTCCTTCCCATTGCTTGTAACAATGATGTCATTTATTTCATGTATTCATAAACAAGTAAGCTTTTCTGCTCTATTATTTTCTCAATTAGACCTCTGGAGCATTCTGGTGAATAGAAAAGGAACAGTAGAAGGAGGAGAGTGGGAAAAGAAAGAAACTTTACTACACCCCATGATTCCAAGTATAGCTGAGAGAGGGGAGAAGCCTTAACATGAAGATGGTTTGGAGTCACGTGACTATTAGACTGGGCTACATCATTTATTACCTAAAACTGACAAGACAGTCTGTGGGAAGTGGCAGGAACTTTATCTAAGGGGTTGAGAAGTGGTGGTATATATTGAGGGAATAGATTTAAAGGAGCTATATTAGCAAAGAATGAAATAACTTGTTTGCTCCTATGAAGTCCGGCTAATTCAATAAGCCAGTTACATTTACAATAAGGTCATAAACAGCAAATAGAAGACTGGGTTTAAAGTTGATTGTGTTACAAAAAGATCTGGGTATACAAAAACCTTAATAGTATTAGATCTTTTGCATCTAATGTGTAAAATAAAGCCACAGTACTTCTGGATCAACTTTAAACCCCTGAGACCAATTTCTGGCAGAGAATATAAATGCTTCTGTTATGGAACAAGTCTGCCAAGCCCTCTTCAAACAGATGGCTGTAATTTCATTATGACATATCTCCCCTTGACACTTTTCTCTCTGACAATTATTGCTGCAGATAGCCTTTTATTGGGGGGAAATTTTTGAGATAGTTTTTGAAAAACACTATTCAATGGCATAAAGGATATATCTTTTCTTTCTACTTCCTTATTTGCTTATCAATCTGCACCTGAAATTGGGTTAAAGATAAAATCTGATTCCAGTCATTGATAAATCACAGAGGATAACATGTCCATTTCCATGAATGAGCTTGAAGACTTAGTACTAGTACTGACTATCTCAAATTTCCTTGAAAGTGGAGTATGGTAGCCACTTTAGATGACAACTAATTGGATAGCTATACACAGCTGACCCTGACACATGAACAGTCAAATTCCCCATATAACTTCTGCCTCCCTAACTACTAAAGGCCTACTGCTGACTGGGAGCCTTACCTATAATATAAACAGTTAATTAACACATATCTTGTATATTCTATGTATTATATACTGCATTCTTATAATAAATAGAGAAATGAAATTCTTCAGAAAATCATAAAGAATAGAAAACACATTTGTAGTATTTACTGAAAAAATCCTCATATAAGTGGACCCACACAGTTCACACCTGCATTGTTCAAGGAGGGTAACAGTGTCTGTTACCACGAAGCCCTACACTTAGTCACTAAAACAACTAGCACAGGATCCAGCATATAATATTTTTTTAAAAAAATCTTTAATGCATACATTAATATTAGATTGTTTATTCTGGAAGGTTTTATGTATAGCAGTTGGGAATTTGTGATTTTCACTGAAGGTTTGTCAACGATATGTAGTTTTCTTTAAAAGGTCTTGCCTTTAAGTGCAGTAGACATTAGAGACAGTGCCTTGAAACATGAGGCATTTTACTAAGCCAACATCAAAGTAGCCAGAACTCTCATTGAGAAATAAAGATTCTCTGCCTTGACTGGGTTGCTCAGTTGGTTGCAGTGTTGTCCTGTGCACTAAACGGCTGCAGGTTTAATTCCGGTCAGGGTACAGATGCAGGCTGTGGGTTTGATCCCCAGTCAGGCCATGTACAGAAGGCAACTGATAGGTATTTCTCCCTCATGTCTGTGTTTCTCTCCCCGCCTCTTGCTTTCTTTTTCTCTAAAATCAATAAACACATCCTTGAGTGAGGATTAAAAAAAGAAGAAGAAAGAAAAGGAAAGAAATACTCCCAGTAATGTACAAGTCCCTGATTCAATTATCTTTGAGGACATATCCTTCTCTTCCTATCTCTAAGAATAACTACTATCCTCACCAATGTGAAAATAAATTATCTTGCATCTTATGTATGTGCCCCTAATGACATATTACTCCGTTTTGCTTGATTTTGAACTATATATAAACAGAATTGTATCATATGAATATTTCAAATTACGTATCTTTCATTCACTGTTGTTTGTGAAATTCATCTCTGATATTTGCAGCTATAATTCCTTCATTTTCATTACTGTACTACATCAATGAATGGTGATATCCCATTTTATATATTTGATATACTCTATTAAGGTCTCTGTTGCTGGGAATTTTCTTAAACATATATTGTGTATGCATAAAAAGAGTTTATCTAATATATTAAACCCTAATGACAGAATTGGTGGACCATAGAGCATGTCTGTTTTATATTAAGACCTATGTATTTTCTAAAGAAAGTTTTCAATTTATGATTTATCCAGCAATATATGAAGGTTTCTGTTAATTCATGTCCTCTGATATTTGGTAATATATAACTTAAAATGTTCATTCTAGTGAGTGTAATATGGTATCTCATTCTAATTTTTACTTGTATTTTTCTGATTATTACTGACTCTGGGCATATTTTCATGTTTACTGTTCATTTTAGTTTTCTCTTTTTTGAAGTGCCTATTTAAATCTTTTGCCCAATTTTCTGTTAAACTGCTCAAAATATTCTTCCAAATGTTAGTTATTTCTAAAATGTATGTGATTGAATATATTAACAAATTCTTGTGGTTTGACTTTTCAATTCCTTTAGGTATGTTGATGACCAGATGACCTCATGTTTAACATAATCACATTCATTACACTACATATTGCTTTTCACAGTTTTTTTAGATTTTATTTATTTATTTATCTTTAGAAGGGAAGGGAAGGAGAGAGGGAGAGAAATATCAATGTATGGTTGCCTCTCATGCGTCCCCTGCTGGGAACTTGCCTGCAACCCAGGCATGTGTCTTGACTGGGAACTGAACCGTGATCATGTGGTTTGTAGGCCTGCGCTCAATCCACTGGGCTATGCCAGCCAGGGCCACAATTAGTTTTTTAAACTATCCTTGATTTTTGTATTTGGTAAGATTTTTTGGTTTGGTAAGAGTTAGAAATATAATTTTCTCCCCCTCCCCCAGGAATCAGCACCATTTATTGCAGTGCCCACTGCCGTTCCCCCACCTGACTTCCAATAGCACATCTGTGAAGTAAGAAGGGTACGTATATGTGCAAATCTGTCTCTGGTAGAGACAGAGTTTCCAACGGTCTTCTTGAGTTTCATTGGTCTTCTTGTCTTATGTGGCAATTTAACTAGAAAAGAGAGAGGTACCAACCACATTAAAGAGAGGAAACAACCACATATCATGGTATTTTAGAATTAATTTGTGGCTGATTGTGGTATAAGTATTGGGACTATTTATTTTTTAATAGCAAAAGCACCACTGCATAGATCCACTGGGCAGGACTGTGGACATAAAGAGTGCCCTCACATAATTTGGAGATCCCAGTGCAAAATGAAAACACTGGGTCCCTTGTTTAAAAACATCATGAGAAATTTACAGATGGTAGTGGCAGAGCCTAAACCGAGCATGGGCACCTTCTGGTGTGGGGCCCTGCACAATGGCACAGTCACAGATCCATGAGGTCAGCCTGCAGGTAAAAATGTGATGAGCTAATCCCTTTTTATGTGAGAAATATAACACTATGCAAGAATAAGCTCGATATTCTTACAAAAACAGTTTTGCATCAGGAACATAGATTACTTAAAAGAAATTATACAGCAGCATGGACTCAGATAGAATTGTTAACACTAAATTACATTTGATACTGGTCAATATACCTGTAGTGACAAGGACTCGTGCTACTGGAGGGAAAAAGTAGTCTTTAATTTGGTCTGCTCTTATTCTTCATTCTCCAAGTACAAGTTTGGTTATGCTCCTAACCTTTATATGGGACAGTGATCATTGAGCTAGGCAGTAACAACTCAGTCCTTTGTGTACGAGTTGGTGTTCCTACTTTCTATTCTCCTGCCTGGGGACTTTGGGTTAGATTGTCAAGGGCTCCTTAAGTATATAGGCACACCTAAGGAGTGTGCTCTACTCTTAATTTGCTCTGGCTAATCTCATGTAGGTTAGGATGCTTATCAATTAACAGAGTTTTGTGTTAAATAGGGGTCAGAAGCTTCCAAGAAGCAACTAACCTTTGTAGAAGTGCATGCATTTCAGTAATAGGCCTTCCAACTAATTTTTGATCATTAACTGACCTTCTAAACTTATGTTTAGTTTTATTGCTCTGCTCATACCATGCCTAACAAAGGCCTGTATTGATACATGTGGTACTGTAATGAGTAATTAATTCTTAGTGTTTGGCTTGTTTTCAGTTGGCAGACTTCTTACTCCTCTAGTATTTATTGCATTTCTCTTCTGCTGCCTGAATTTTTGTAGTTCCCCATGCCCAGACTGGTGCCAAATAACTCAGGTTAATTTATATACATATATAAATAAGTTAAATATATATACACATAAATATTTATATGTAAATATTTATATATATAAATAAGTTAAATATATTTATATAATATATAATATATATCTAAATAACTCAGGTTAATTTATATATATAATTATAAGGAAAACAGTTATTGTATATCTACTATGTACTCATAAGTAAACTCATTTTTATTCAGACACAAATGTAAAAATAAAAATATTACTATCTCATAGATTACAAAAACAAAGCTCAGAGAAGTTACAGAAGTTACCCATGTTGATACATCCATCAACAACTAACGATGGCTGTGTAAACAGGAGAGGCTTCACAACTATTTTTTAAATGAACGTTGCTGAACACAGTTTTGGCTTCAAAACAGCAAGTGTTTTCACATGTAAAATATGAGCAGGGATGGCAAATTTAGTTGCACTTCACTTTGGAATTGTCTTTGGTTTTTACTTGATTATGACAACCTTTCTATTGCAAAGACAGTATCAGAATAGATCTACTAAATAGTAAAATCTTAAAAAGATTCAAAATTAGTCTCAGAGTTACAGTCCACAATATCCCACAGTAAGAAAACAAGATAATCTAAGATATGCGCCTATGAAGCTGGATAATATATGTGAATAAATAATCTGCTGTTATAAGGTGATTTTTATAACTGTAGAGGCTGTTAAGTTCAGAAATGTCAGCTTTCCCATACTACCCACTGCTGACTGAGATTGAATGGTTCCTACTAGGATCAACTGGTACTTAGAAAACTTTATTTATATAGACATGTTTTGAAAGAAGAAAATCACAACTTCTTTGCTTTGTTATTGATGGTGTCTTTTATGAAGTGCTTGGTAGTAAGCTGTTCTTGTTTCTCCTGACAGCCGTATCTCAGGAATACAGTACTGATAAAGCTTAGACACGCAGTGGCTTCTCTAGCTCACCCCATGAATGGGGCTAACTCCATGTCAGCCAGGGATGGCTTGTTCACAAGGCATAGAATTCTACCAAAGCTAGACTAACTAAAGTAAGAAATGCTCAGAGAACTTATTTAAAAGAAATTTAGCTGAGGGAACCACGTGTCCAAGAGTGTGCACATGTGCTTGCATGTGTGTGTATGTGTGTGTGTGTGTGTGTGTGTGTACACACAAAGCCCCGGGTTTCCTTGACCATGGTTCTTCCTATGTGTTGGCTTCAGGCTTTGTAAACTGCCTTGTCTTCCTATTTGTCTGCATATGCATGTCTCATGATGGCTACATGGAGACCCAAAGTCTACATATAACATTCCTTTTAGATTCCTACAGTTTATTGATTCCATCAATGTACCCTGATTCTAAATTTCAGAGAGAGAGGATCTGATTGGCCCAACTAGAATCAGGTGTCTACTCCAACCAATCTTTTGTGAGCTGGAAGATGGGCTTCTCTAACATACAGGAATGTATCACCAGAATACAGCAGCTATCCATATTGAGGCCATTGGGCTAAAATGTTGATGGGTAAAATTAACACAGACATTACTGTAGTGTGTCAGTTGTAATGAATTGTAACATATTTAGACAAACAGAAATAGCATTAGAAGCATTTCTACCATAATCTGTCTGATCCTGATTCTTCACTGTTATTGAGCCACAGAGTGAAGGAAGCAAAGCATCTTCTTTGGGCACTAAGAAATTCTAAAATAAAAACTCCATGGTTCAATATCAGATAAAATAATGTGTCTATGTTATATAATGGAAGATCACTGTCCTTGCTGGCTATTCTGGTATATCTAAGAACAGAAAGGTGTATTAGTTATCTACTGCTGCCTAACAAATTAGACCTAAACTTAGCACTATGCAACCACAAACAGCTATCGATTCAGGGTCTGTGGGTCAGGAATCCCAGAGCAGCTTAGCTGCCCATCTCTGATTCAGGGTCTCCCATAAGGATGCCATCAAAGGCTTGGCCAGGGCTGCCTCCATCTCATGGCTGAAGTGGGGGAGGGCCACTTCTGAGCTCACCTACATGGCTTATAGGCAGGCCTCCGAGCTCACTAGCTTCTGGCCCGAGACATCAGTTCTTTGCCCCACAGGACTGTCTAGTGCTGTTTTATCACATATTTTGGATAATGGGTCATTTACATTACTGGGACAACAATTGTTTTTCAAAACTGAGTTATCAATATACTGTGATGATTGACTTTTTTGTCCCCCTCCATTTTTAATGTGAAAATTTCACTATTTTTCTAAATGTGCATGCAACAGACCTTCCTAACAATTCTAAGTATTTTTCCAAGTGCCTATATATATATATATATATATATATATATATATATATTTAAACTATCAGTTCCATCTTCTCTGTCTCTGGAGACGCTCTTTGCACTGCGCCTGGTCATTGGATTCCACTGTGTGCTGTTGCTCCTACACTGGACTCTCCCCTTCTGGTTTCTCTGGAATGGGATGACCTTTCACTTCCTGGATCCCCAAGTTTTTATTTAATAGCTCCTCATTTTTTTGAAGAACATTCCCTAATAGTTTCCTGAGAAGTACTACATGATCTTCAACATTTTTACCTTCACAATTCACATGAGCTGGAGATGGAATTTGGTTAAAAATAGCTTTTGCACAGAAAGACCTTTTTTTTGAGTCCGCTTCTACTTTATTTTTTGTTTGTTTATTCTATTACAGTTGTCCCATTTTTTCCTTTTGCCCCCCTCCATCCAGCCCACCCCTCTCTCCCACAGTTAATTCCCTCTCTGTGCTCCACATCCATGAGTCTTTTTAAAGCTTATACTCCACTGGCTTCTAAATGGCAGTGTTGCTGTTGAAAAGCCTGAAGCCATTGTCATTTTAATTATTTTTTATGACTTTTTAAAATTTGCAATGATTATTTTAGGTTGTACTTCTTGTTCCAAATGAGCATATGTTTTCATGTTCTGGGCACTCAGCAAACCTTAATCAGAAAATTGGTTCTTCAGTCCTGAAAACTATTTCTGTTTCCATACCTGTGTTACTGTTGTCTTCTAGTTTTCAAATTTCATCACACGTACTATTTAAATAGTGAGCCTTCTGGCTCAGTCTTTAATTATTAATATTTTCTCCCACATTTTACATTAAGCATTTATTTCATTTTCCTTGTGATTTCATCATCCAAATCATATATTGAATTCTTTATATTATTTCCTCTTTTTAAAAATTGTCTAAAGTTCTCTCTTGTCTTATGCTTGTTTTCTTTTGTTTATGGGTACAACTTGTTCTCATCTCTCTGAAGATATTAACCATTTTATTTTAAAGTTTTTCACCTGCTCCCCAAATTTCCCCATTGTCTCTGATTCCTCAAGATCCCCCTGTTTTCTATCAGTGGGTTATTTTGTCCTGGCCTTTTTCTTCCCTGTTGCAGGATTCCCTCAATACCTGAGAATCCTTTAACCTGGCTGTTCATTCATTCTTACTCGAGAATGGCTTCTGACGCGTTGATGGGTCTGCAGTGGTGTGGGCGGAGGACGAGGGTCTGGCAGACTTTTATGTTGGGAGAACACAGTCATTTCATACACTGGGGCTGGGGAAGTGACAAACAAGTGAGAGACAGTTTTCATTTGGCTAGTGACATTGGAGACATAAATAAAGGGAGAGTGAGAAAGGTTCCACGGTAGAGTAACTAGATTTCTACTTAATTTGCCTTTCTCAATCCACAGGTGCCCCTAGACCTTCACTGCAGACTCCCTAAGTCTGAAGACATTTCTATTCCCAAAGCTTCAACTCCCAGGGTCCCACGGTTCGGGGTTTGGTGGGTATGGGCTTGTGACTGGAAAAAGAGGAGACCCTAGGCTCTGGCCTGTAAGATGGAGAAGGGTTCCCCTCAAGGTGATCCCCCCACCAGCTCCTCTGTGTTCGACCCCTTTCTTGTGTTTCCAAATTCCCCACAGAATCCTGGGCTAAGGCATCAGAATTCTCAGAAATCTTAGAAAGTCCCTAAATTATAAACTAATCTGTATTTTTTATAATAATTTACTTAAGTGTTTTTATACAATAATAGCTGACTATAATAATAAACAGTAAATCATCTGTGATACAGTCAAATTTGCAGAGGTGTTGGGTAAAAACAGTAACAAATATATAGTTTCTGATTATTATGAAGTAATATTATAACAAGATGATATATTTTAATAACATTAAAATGACCTCTATTTGGTATAGCTATCTGGTAATAGAACACATTAAAGAGGGAAACATGGAATAAAAGTAAATGCTAAATAAATGTTAAGAATTGAGAGATAATACCACAAACATGTAAAATACACATATTTCTTATTTTTCAGGGGAGAGCACAAATTCAGTCCCCCGCTACCCCACTATGCAGTCGAATTGCCCACATTTGGGGAAATCGTGGGGGTCAGCACATCTGGAGAACAGCGGATCAGTCTCACCCTGGGAAAGCCACCTTCGTGATCATGGCATCTCCCCTGCCCGGTAAGTGTGTGCAAAATATTTTAAAGTTGTTTTTCCTAATGAAAGTTTAAAACATACAAAGCATTTTGGCTCTGTTCAATAATCTTGATTTCTATTTTGTAACAAATATTCTGTTTTGTAGAAAAGTTCCTTTTATTTTGTGGCAGTTGGTAGCGTGAGTCCAAAAAAATCTGCAATAATGAAATTATTTCACTCATTTGCCCTGAATTTGTTTTTGCCATTGAAACTTGTATCGCTTTGCTGATTCAGATTTTAGATCAGTTGCTAATTCTGTTTAGTATTCTACGACATTCTAATCTTCTCCCTGCATTTCTCTGTGAAAGTGTTTACAAACCCCAGTAGTCTATGGAGTATTTTCAAACATTGGAAAAGGCCAGCTGACATTATTGGGTAGAATTATAGTAACATAATATCCTGATATCCTAACACAATTAACAACACTACACAGAATTACGTGTGGAAATGGCCAATTTAAGAACTTAATTTTGCTTCCAGAACTTGTTATTTCTTGGAACCACTCTCTAAGGATTTGTATAAAGTATACTATGCATATAAATGTATTAATATTTATTTTATTTGTGATAATCATGCACTCTTAGCAGCAGATGGGGCACAAACACTCAGAACATGGCAACAGCAACTGATTAGCTCTTAACTGTCTCCCCCCACTTTGCTCATGTCCTAGTTCTGGAAATGTCGATCTTATTCTTTGACTCTGCACATCAGTGATTTTTGCTCTTGCTTACAACTTGAGATCAGTCTACTTCTCCAAACTACTAATATCTCTATGGTGACTATTTGGCTTTAATTCTGACAGGGAAATTGTAATTCTCTTTCTTGTTTTCCCAACTGATTTTTCTCTGGGTTCAGAAAAACATAAATTTTCCAGAAAATGCTCGGAAACATTTTCCTTGTGGAAACACTATTCTATGCATAACACTTCATTTTTTTCTGTCTGGGGCACCTCCAAACATTGAGGTCCTCAGAATTACATGAAGTAGTTTGGCTCATCCGTAACCCTCTCTGCAAATAATTAAGTTTAAACTTTCTCTGTTCTTCTAAATTGTTTATTTTCTATTTGCTTCTCATCTCCCTACATGTCATTGAATCTCTTATCTGCTATTTTCCCTTTTCTAGTTATTTCTGTTCTCGTGAATTAATATCTTTACACAAATAACAGTGGTATTTGGGGGCTTGAAAGGAGATAAATGAGATGCATGGATCTGTCATTTTTACTCATGCTGTTCCTTGCCCTTGGTGCCTAACTTGCCTAACCACAACTGATTAGGGAAATAATGGATTCCAGACTTAAGCTGTGTTTGTCAGATTCTCTCATCTAAATATTTAAAATTGGTATTAACTCAAAAATATTAGGCAACGGTAATCACCAAGGTAGAAATAATTAACCCACTTTTCTCATTTTGTATTCATTGCCCAGTCAATGAGCACCTATTCCGTACCTAGTTTTGTGTAAGTGCTGTGTTATGAAATAAGTAACTCACAGTCTCTGTCATGCAGGAACCCACCGTCTAGTCCAGGGCAGCAATTTTCAACCTTTCTTTCCTCGTGGCACACATAAACTAATTACTAAAATTCTCCACCACCCCAACAAATTTATATTTTTGCCAATCTGACAAAAAAAATAGGTATACTTTTGAGTCATTCACACCAGAAAGCTATTGTTGTGTTGGCTGTTGCCATTTTTTTAATTTGACCATCTAAGGGAAAAGAGGTCAGTTTCCCTGACTAAACAGTCAGTGCATATTTAAAAAATTCTTGTCACACTGTTTGAAAATTGCTAGTCTAGGGGATAGAAAAGTCAACAAATAACTAGCCCAACACACTTAACAAAGACGTCAGCTAGATGTTTGTAATGCAGAGAAAGAAGTGCTCATCTGCCAGAGAGAATGAAGAAAGGCTTCATGAAAGGCCAGAGCACTGCGCTGCAACAGGTAAGGTGGAGGTGGGCAGTAGAGAGACAAACAAACCTACACAGAGAAGAGAGCACACGCAATATCTAGATGTAAAAAATAAAGAACATGTTCAGGATGAGCAAGATTTGAGAGTAAGGTGTTTGGGTGGCTGGTGGCATGTTTGAAAGTTAAGAGCGCAGGCTGGAAAAGATCATGAAGAAGTTTGGCGTTTTTCCTGAGGCTATAGGAACTTTTGGGCAGGAAGGCGATGTGATTATATTTACATTTTTATGACCTTAGTGGTTTTGGGGTTTTTCCGAGTAGCTGAGAGAGGGGGCCGTTTGAACATTCTATAAAAGCTCTCACACTAATTTGGGGGAGAGGGCACTAGCTCAGAAGTTACAGGCTTTTTTTCTTTCATTTTTTTCATTTAGTGAAGATATCAGAAAAGTAAGTGGAGGAGTCACATTCTCCAGGAAGCCTCCCTTGTCCTCCCCACAAGTCTGTGTGCTGTCCCTCTCTTTTGTTTCATAGCATCCTTGATTATAATCACTACACATTATCAGAATTCCATAATCAGCTTTTAGGCTCATTGAAAGCAATGATAACCTAAGTCTGAGTATTCATAGCTATATACGGGATGGGGCAAAAGCAGGTATACAGTTGTTCGTATGGAAAATAATACAGTAATTAATAAAGAATAATATAAGAATACATTCTGTTTCATGTGCTCACAACCATCAACCTACTGTATTTATTAGGTGGGCCAAAAAGTCCTTATGGTTTTTTCCATAAAGTAGAAGACACATTTTTCATTTTCACCAGTCACTTGATTGATTTGGATATTTTTGAGTAGGTCAGCTATCTCCCATGATTGTCTTCTAGTGGACAGAGGCCAGGGGTGCTGCTAAACATCTTCCAATGCATAAGACAGCCCCACAGCAAAAAGTTATTTGACCAAAATGTCAGTAGCACCAAGAAATTTTGCAAACCACTTTTGACACATTTGATCAGTCACAGCACATTCTCCATACACTGTACAAATCTTTCTGTGTTTGTGTGTTTTAGTTGCATTTTTATCTTTCTTGAAATAATAAAGCATAATATGTCAAAATGTAGCATATCTTCTTCCATCTTCAATATTAAAATGCCTACACAAAAATTCTCCAATTTTGATGTTTTTTAATGCATGCTGCTATGATAGCTGTTGCAATACAATCTAACAAAATTGTTTCACATGAAGTAAAAGACAAATAAGCACCAGTAGCACCAACATACAGACAAAACTAATGAACATTTTGGTCAACCTGATAGAACTTAGCAAGACTCTATGGGCACCCAGTAAGTATTTACTGAGTGAATGGATAAAGGAAAGATAATCATCTGTGAGTCCTCAAGCAGATCCTGTACTCTCCCAGCTGCTAGGAAATGGGGAATTAACTTAGTGACAGCCACAGCATAAAGACCAAAGCATCTCAAGAATGGTGGCCAGACCAGCAGCAGCTATGTCAGCTGGAACCTGTTAGAAATGCAAATTCATGGAACCCACCCCAGACCTATTGAATCAAAAATTATGGGAGCGGGGTTCTAAAACTTGGTGTTTTAACAAGCTCTGCAGGTTATTCTGATGCAAACTGCACTGTGAGAACCAATCGCTGATATAAACCATTTCAAAAGTAACTTATGCCTTTGCTAAGAGCTCCTGTGCCCTAATTTCTTTTACTGTGCTTGCAATCCTGTTATTCTATTCTGTAGCCCCAAATCTCTTTGCAAGTGTCTATGGGCCAAGAATGGTACCAAATAAAGACTTCACTGTAGTTGTTCTGAGTACAAAGCTCAATAATCAATTTCCATCTGGTTATAAAAGATCTACATGTTTATTAACTTCATTTCATTAACAAGTACTCCTTCCGTGGGACCAAGTCAATGAATCTCTTGGGAAATAAAACTAACCAACACTCCTCCTTAAAGGTACAGTTCAGACTTTCCTTCAGATGTGTCAAATCAGACCAGTTTGTCACATTGGCATTCTATGGACGAACTTCTTTTGATCAATTCTCTAATAAATGAAAATGTGGCAATCATATTGGAATCAGTAATATTTTATCAAAATTAAAATTTACAGACTGTATTTTGACTTCTTTTGATAACTGCCCAAATTCCAACTCAGGTGCAGTAGTCAGCTCTCTGTGAGCCAGTCCTAATCTCAACCTGAGTCAGGGCCTTGAATGAAAATATTGCCAAGATGGTCACATTTTTTTTGAGTAAACCCAATACAAATGATAATGCTGGAAACACGTTATTCTCATGTAAGCAAAGAATGAGAGGAAAAGTCATTCTGAGAGGGCTTAGACACTCAGAAAATTATTTTGTTCATTTTTCACACTCTGAGCATTGTAATCATTTCTCATTCCGCTGTACCCTACCTCACAGTGAATATACATTACACAGCTCCTGCATACTGATTTTCACTTCATGAATCTATAAACCCTATAATTCTTGCCCAAAACCTAGCAGTTTAACCTGTCTTTGGAGAAATGATTTAATAACAGAGACATGTAATGAGAACTCTTATTGCTAAAATGTCACTGTATTTACAAAATATACTACAGGGCACTTCTAATGTACTACAAAGTGCTATCATAAATCATTTAGCCTAGGCTCCGCTTTAAAAAAATACATCAGTGAAATAGTTCAGTATCCTTGACTTTAAAACATCTATTTTTTTCTAATGTGAAATATTTTGAGTGCTCTCAATGACCATTACTTCATGTATTTTCTATGTTCATTATTCTCTTTTTAATAGCTTTTACCAAGCATGAATTTTGACATAGCTACTGTACACTTTTACTGTATTTATGGATAATAATAGATATGTACAGAGTTAAGGAGATAAAAATAGAAAGCAACGATTCATTGAATAAATACTAATTATATTACTAATAACAACACTTCTATTGATCATTATCTATTGTACTGTTGACAGGAATGGACCTTATTTCACGTGCTTGGAGAGGTGCTTGGTAGATTTTTAACAAGAAACAGGTGAGGTAGATATTATGGTCTTCATTTTGAAGGACAGGAAACTAAGGCATAAATAAGGTAGGTGCCTTAACCCAGGCCTCCAGGCTAATTGATGACTAAGAGATTTGAACTCTAGTCTCTTTGATTCCAAAAGCCATGATATTCTAGTATGCTGTGTAGCTTCTCACTCGGGCCTTGAGTACAGAGAGTGATGGGTTTAATTTTGCCCTTTGAATAAAAGGCGGAATGATTAAATAGCCACTGGAGTCAGTGACAAGAAGATATCTTCCCAGCAAATGCAAATTTCCATTCAGACGATTTTCAAATCAGATGATCGATTTAATAATGTTTTAAAAACTTCCCAAACTAAAGCAAGTGGGGAGCCTAAAATTCCTTCACCCAGTGGAAACTCTGTGAACCCAGGGGTTCATGCAGGGGCTCATGAAGCTCTACAGCCAGCACCCCTCAGTGGAGCAGGACCGTATTCTTAGCTCGTGTGCAACTAACTGATAAATTAATGTCCAGAACCCTCTAAATTCCAGAATCTGAATGGAACAATTAAGCTTTTCAGACATCAAAGGGATGAGTCTGCTTTTTTATTTTAGTAATTTTCATTAATAATCTCCACCTCAGATTAGTTTTCCCACTGAATCAATGGTTCACCAAAGAAGCCAGACTTACAAAGTTAAAACCAGAGGGACACTGATTCTCCCATATTTAAAAATTACAAAATAATTCAAACATACAAAAAATTGCATAGATCAATATGGCATTAATATAGCCACTAATTTAAAATATTCAGCTCATGTTAAAATTTATCATACTTAATATACAACTTTATTAAGTGGCTTTATCAAAGTATAATTTATATAGAGGTGAATTAATCAATTTTAAGTATAAATTTAGATGTTTCAACAAATATATACTGCTGTGTAATTACTACTATGATCATAACATAGAACATTGCCATCACCCTAATAAATGTTCCCTCATTCCTCTTGGCAGCCGGTTCCTTCCCACCCCCTAGCTCTTAGCAACCACTCACCTACTTTAAATGAAAGGGCAAATCACAGACTGAAGAAAATACTTGCAAATATATAAATCTGATAAAGAATTTGTATCTAAAATATTTTTTAAAATTCTTATCACTGAATAAAACACCACAATTGGGGGTGAGGATTAGAATGGGCAGAATATTTGAATAAACACTTTCCCAAAGAAGATACACAAAAAGAAAATGAAAAAAAAATACTCAGCATCACTAGTGTTAGACAAATGCCTGTTAAAACCATAATAAGATATCACTATATACATTCTACTGGTGATGGAATGGCTAAATTAAAAAGTCTGATAATACCAAGTGCCGTAGGAAATAGAGCAACTGTAACAGGCTATAGTAGGAAGGTAGAATTTTGCAGTCACTTCAAAAAACTTATCTGTATTTTTATAGTTAACTGAATTATAAAACCCAGCATCCACTCCTGGCAAAAGAATTAAACACACACCCACACGTGTATATGCATTCTAGAGTTAATAGCATTTTTTCAAATCTTTGTTAAAAAATATGCTGTAGATGCAAATAGAAGCAATTCCCCTATACATTCTGTTTCTTTTTCTGTGGTAACAACTGTTCTAAGGTTGGTGTGTTCCACTCTTTAAAAAATATATATATATATATATATATATATTGATTCAAGAGAGAGAGAGGAAGGGATAGAGGAAGAAACATCAATGCAAGAGAAACATCGATCAGTTGCTTCCTGTATGCATCTGACTGGAGATAGAACCTGCAACCTGGGTATGTGACCTAACTGGGAATTGAACCCATGATCCTTCGGTGCATGGAACAATGCTCCAACTAACTGAGCCACCCAGCCGGGGCTGTTCAACTCTTGTAGAGGAGTGTACTCTATTCTGCACATGCATATTTCCAGGATAAAATGAAAGGGCTTTTTGCGCATGTGTGCTTTTAAAAAATAAATATATCTAAATCATAAAACTTTGGATATAACCTTTTGATGTTTGCTTTATTCATGCAATAGTGTTATTTTTAGATTTGCCTACATTTATAATGTAACTTTAGTTCACTATACTTTCTATTATGTATATTTTATTGCATAAATATTTGATATTACCGAACTTTCTGTTAATGGCCATTTAGATTGTTGAAAAATTTTTTGCTATTTAAACAATGCTCCAATGCGCTAGCAGTGAATTCACTGGGTTTTATTGTCCACACGTGCGTCTCTGGAGTATGCCTACCTCTAGAAAGGGCACTGTAGGTCAGAGAATGTGCCTTTATTCAAAGCTACTAAATTTTGCCACACTGCTCTCCACTGTGGTTGTGCTGGGTATTTTCCATCTGCCCTAGCCAACTTTTTTACACTGTTCTGTGACCCAGGACACTCACTTGAGTGACCTGTATACATTTGGCTCCCATGACCTTATGCTTCTATTGGGTTTATCCAATGGAAGTATTATTAGCTAGAGCTTAGAAAGTAGAACTTTGTGGGAAGTGAGCACCTCCCATGGCTAGAGGTTATTGATTGGTCTCTGCATTCTTCTATAAAGGTCACAACTGGGTGCTTCTTTCCTAAAAACACAGCTCTTCAGCTTTTTTGATCATCCTTCCCGATTAAGGCAGTAACTGTCTTCTACTGTTACTAATGCCAAAGTGCTTCACCATCTCTTGTCAATTTCTCTTACCTCTTACTCTCAGCCTTGTAAATATCCCGTCAGTAACCTCTCTTTGGTGACTTCTTTGAAGTGTGCCATCTGTATCCTGTTGGGACCTGACCAATACAATGGTTTTCCAATTTATGTATCCACACGAGGAGAATTCCTGTTTCATCTTTGCCAGTACCTGATATTAACAGATTTCTTCATTTTTACCAACTAGAATAGTGGAAAATGAAAACCTATGATGATCTTGATTTAAATTCCCGGATTTGTAGAAGTAGAGCATCTTTTCACATTTACATTTGCTATTTAGATTTTTTCCCCCGGGAAGTTGTCTTTTCATTTTCATTGTTCATATGTTTTTGATCTGTAGGAATGATGTGTATGTCTTGAAAACTAATGTGTCAATTTATGGTTGTTGGAAATATCTTCTCAGTTTATAGTTTAAAAAAAACACCTTATATCTTTTTTCAGTGAAGATTTTTTAAATGAATTCTAATTCATCAATATTGATTTTATTATATTTTGCCTAAGAAATTTTCCATGCTTTTGTATTATTAAATTATCTTCCTACTTTTCTTTCTAAAGTAAAAAGATTTTCCTCTTATGTATTTAATGCATCTGGAGTTTATTTTTGTTTATAGCACTTTGATAAAATATTATCTTCCGCATGATACATATAGTCAATTGTCCTAACATTTTTCAGTGAATAGCCTATTCATTCTTCATTGAATTGTAATGACACATTTGTCATTTAATAAAGTTCTTATGTGCATTAGTCTATTTTTATGTTTCATATCTTGTTTTACTTTAATATTTGTCTGGTACTTCACCAATATCAATAAAAATAAATCATTCTTGCTGTATAGATTTTTCATGGCAGGAATTCTCCTACTTTATTTTTCCTTAAATTGTTTTGATTACTTTTGGCCATTCATTTTTCAATGTGATGTGACTATTGCAATAAGCTGCCTACATTCTCCAAAACTAAAAATCTTTTTGGAATTTTGATTAGAAGTGCATTGAATCTTTAGATTAAATCCAGTAAAACTGACTTCTCTAAAGGAAGGACTCTTGCCATCCCTGAATAATGTGTTTGTACGTTTGTGTGGTGTATGTGCCCCTGTGTACAGGCCTCATTTACCTTTCAAGTTTAAAAATCTTTTCCATAAAAATTATGCATGTGCTTTGTTCGATTTATTTCTGAGTACCTTAGATGTTTTTGTTACATTTTAATATGAAATCATTACAATGTTTAACTGGTTGCTGCTGGTACATAGGAAGGCTATGGACAAAATGTGCTAGTTTGAGATTTAATGCAGCACACTTTCTGAACACTATTATTAGTAGTGAATCAAATATTTTCTTAGGTTGTTTTTATATATAGATAATATCATATGAAACAAATATTTTATTTCATGCTTTTCGATTCTTATACTTCCACTTTCTCCTTATTTCTTTCTTATTTACTTTTTTATCTTATTGCACTGTCTGCAATAAAAGTTGAATAGTAGAAGTAAAGGTAGGTATCTTATCTTAGCCCTGACTATAAAGAAACTGCTTCTATGTCTTACCATTAATTATGAACTTTCTTATATTAGCAGATACTTTTTGTAAGGTTGAAGAAGTTATTTTCTTTTACAGACTAAGAATTTGTATCTTGAATTGAGAATAAAATTTTATGTACTTTTTTTTTATTTTTTATTTTTTTTAATTGATTATGCCATTACATTTGCTCTATTCCCCCCTCCCTTCCCCTCCACCCTGCATACCCCTCCCCCACCATTTCCCCCTTTAGTTCAAGAACATGTGTCTCAAATTCTTTAGATTCTGTATTTCCCCCTACTATTCTTACCCTCCCCCCTATCTATTTTCTATCTACTGTCTATACTACTTATTTTCTGTACCTTCTCCCCCCTTCCCCTCCTCCCACTCCCCTGTTGCTAACCCTCCATGTGATCTTCATTTCTATGGTTCTGCTCCTGATCTAGCTATCCTCTTAGTTTGCTTTTGTTTTAGGTGTGGTTCTTAATAACTGTGAGTTTGCTGTCCTTTCACTGTTCATCTTTTTTATCTTCTTTTTCTTAGGTAAGTCCCTTTAACATTTCATATAGTAAGGGCTTGGTGATGATGAACTCCTTGAATTTGGTCTTATCTGAGAAGCACTTTATCTGTCCTTCCATTCTAAATGAAAGTTTTGCTGGGTACAGCAATCTTGGTTGTAGATCTTTGGTTTTCATGACTTGGAATACCTCTGTCCAGCCCCTTCTTGCCTGTAAGGTCTCTTTTGAGAAATCAGCTGACAGTCTGATGGGAACTCCTTTGTAGGTTACTGTCCCCTTAGCTCTTGCTGCTTCTAGGATTCTCTCCTTCATTTTAATCTTGGCTAATGTAATTATGATGTGCCTTGGTGTGTTCCTTCTTGGGTCCAACTTCTTTGGGACTCTCTGAGCTTCCTGGAATTCTCGGAAGTCTATTTCCTTTGCCATCTTGGGGAAATTCTCCTTTATTATTTGTTCAAATAATTTTTCAACTGGTGGTTGTGCCTTTCCCCCTTCTGGTACCCCTATAATTCGGATGTTGGAATGTTTAAAGATGTCCTGGAGGTTCCTAAGCTTCTCCTCATTTTTCTGAATTCTTATTTCTTCATTCCTTTCTGTTTGATCATTTTTTTCTTCCTTCTGGTTCTCTCCCTTGATTTGAGTCCCAATTTTCTTTCCATTACTATTGGTATCTTTTGTATCAGCATTCATTTCAATTAATTTAGCTTCCATATGTTTCTCTAATTTGTGACTAAAATCCACCAGTTCTGTAAGGATCTTTATAACCAGTGTTTTGAACTGTGCATCTGAAAGACTGGCTATTTCTTCATCACTTAGGTCTATCGGTTCTGGGGCTCTGAGTTGTTCTAGAGCCATTTTTGGTTTATTCGTGCTGTTAAGTGAGCGGAGCGAAGCCTTAGTTGTTTACCAGGATGGGGCGACCCAGGTCGCTGGTTTGTGACGCTGTGTGTGGGGGCGTGGTCAGAGAGGGAGCGATGGCGTTCCTCTCCGCTAGCCCAGCGCATCCAGTCACTCACACGCCTCGGGATTGTTTATCCGATCCTAATTGTGCGAGCCTGCTGCACCGTGTGGGTTTCCCTTCTCACTGGTTTCTCCGCACGTAAATGCGCGCGACCGACGGACCCACCGCGCCTCTTCCCAGTGCGCTCCGGCAGCCAGCTCGCTGGCGATCAGCCCTCGGTTGCCTGCGCGCACCGCGCACGGCCCCGGGAATTTTTTCTTGCTAACCTGCTCCGCTTCTGGCCTCACTCCTCGTACCGGTCCAGCCGAGTATCTAGTTGTCCTTTGGACTCCGTATTGTCGATTTTCCGTGTGGCTTGGTTGTGACTGCTGTTAAAAATAGTTGTTCTTAGATTTGGTTGTGCACAGAGGCGAGGTGGACCCTCCACCTACTTCTCCATCTTGGCGGAAGTCCTCTTATGTACTTTTTATACATCTATTTCATTTATTATTGTATTTATTTTTTACTAAGGTAATGTCTTGCTAATAAATAATATTATAGAGATTAAACTACTCTTTCTTTCATTTGGTAAATGTATCAGTTGTTACATTTAATGTGCTAATATTTTATTATTTTGTACATATGATCATAATATACTAAAAATATGGTCCATAATTTCCTTTTTTATATTGCCTCTTTTATATTTGGCAATGTATACTTCTAAGTGAGAGTGTGGAGTATAGGAGTTTCTTACATGATTTTTAAAAAGATTTTATTTATTTATCTTTAGAGGAGAAGGAGAGAGGGAGAGAAACATCAGTGTGTGGTTGCCTCTAGTGCATCCCCTGCTGGGAATTGGCCTGCAACCCAGGCATGTGCCCTGACTGGGAATCAAACCTCGATCCTCTGGTTTACAGGCCTGCGCTCAATCTACTGAGCTACACCAGCCAAGGCCCTTACATGATTTTTTAATTGCTGTTTTTTTAGTTTGAAAGTTTTATCAATAGAAGTCTAGATATAGATTTGCTTTAATTTATCTCTCAGAATTAAGAGGACTTCATCAATATGTAATTTATATCTTTTATTAATTCTGGAAAATATATTAGAATACTGTCTTTACCATATGTTTTTCCTCTTTTTCAGAACTCCAATTTGGCTACCGTTCTATCCCTCACACCTTTTGAAACTTCATATGCCCCATTTCTTTATCTGTGCACTGAATTCTATTTAATTTTTCAGGTCAACTTTCCAGTTCACAAATTTTCCATTCAGTTGTGTCATATACGCTATTTAACACTTCCCTTGATGTCATTCATTCCAAGGACTTTTCTTCATTTCTTGAAGGTATGTTTTATAATTCTATTTATTCATTTTTTTCATAGTAATCTTTCATTATTTTTCATATTTATTCTATTTTTCCTCCTCATTGGTGTTTTCTGTATCTTCCAATTTGTTGACATGGTAGATTCTTATTTCAAGCAGTTGTGTTTTCTAAGGAAGGCTCATAAAAAAATCTTTGTCTTGGCATTTCTACAGTTACATTATTATCACAACATTACCAGGGGTATTACCAATCAAAATCTTTCTGTTAACTTCATAAATCTGGAGTCTTGTACTAAATGGCTAGTGGGTAGCATTGTAGAAAAGTTGATTTTGAGAACTTGTGTTGAGCTTTCTTGTTGTTTTAATATTTCCAAATTCTAGGTACCTTCTTTGGGCCTGTGGGGAGGGTCTCTTTAATTTTCTTTCATTAAAAAGGCAGGCCTGGGCCCTGGCTAGTGTGGTTCTGTGGGTCGAGCACCAGTCTGCAAATCAAAAGGTCACCTGTTCAATTCCCCATCAGGGCACATGTCTGGGTTTCAGGCCAGGTCCCCAGGTGGGGGCATGCAAGAGGCAACCAATCGATGTTTCTCTCCTTCTCTTTCTGCCTCCCTTCCCCTTTCTCTAAAAAATAAATAAAAATAAAAATAAATTTAAAAGGCAGTCCTTCTAAAATCCTGGCCTTGTGTAAGGGCACCATTTCTGTCCCCTTTCCTTGCGCATGTTCATTGCCATGCCTTTGACTTTTCATGGACAATAAAATCTCCAGCTCTGGCATTTGGGCCTGTAAACTGAGCCTGATATCCCCAAAGCTGCCTCAGTGTGGGCTTACTTCTCAGGCTTGGAGTTTCCTCTTTGCTTCTGGAAGGTGAAGATTTCCATTATTTTTTTCAAGACTAGAAAGGTAGATAGATGGATAGACAGACAGAGGGCCCTGGCTAATGACAGGGACTATAAAGGACATGCTTACATTGTTTTTCACAAGTTAAGAAGGGATATATTCACAACAGAGACCTACACACTTTCGCTGGTTTACTGAGTCCTTTGGCATGTCCTGGCCTTGTCTACTGTCAAGCAGCTTTGGCTCTGTGCTAATGCAACCAGAGGCAGGGGGCCCAGAGCACTCCTAAAACGGTCCATAAAACTGTCAGCTACGCTTTGAACATTCATAGGATTGAGGTTGTTTGGCTGAATTTCAGAAAGAATTTCAAAATTTTAAGTATGTTTTCATAAGAAAATAAACTCAGTTCAATCATATTACAAGTCTTGACTTATTTTATCGAGTCTACTCCATGTGTCCCAAGCTTGTTCTGTGTTCACTAATTTGTATTAGGAACCCAACACAGTGGAAACTGGCTTTGCTTCAGACGTCTTTGTTTGTCAGTGGGAAAACAGTCATTAAAATATTCAAAGGGCACCCAAATTTTCAGAGGCACCAAAAGGGACCTTTGTGATGATTTTAAATTTTCCTCAGATTTTCACTTAACATGGTCAATATCCTTGAAAAGCCATGTGAATTGTCTCACAGTAGTTCAAGGGGAATGTTTGCTCAGTTCTCAGTTGAGATATTTCAAAAAACAATAGGTCCCCCTGAGAAAGCCAGATTCCCAATGTGGTTGACTAACAGTTTGTTGTATTTGCCAAAATGGAGAGTTTGGCAACGTTACACTCCTCTCTATGACAGGAACTATTTTTCTCCTTCTAATGGAATGAAATTATTTCAGTTGTATGTAAAGTCAACAACAGGGTGCTCACTTCAGGCCTCACAGTTTCAGAGACTTGAGTCCTCTGTCTTTATTGTGACTCTTAGTCCTGTATGTAACACTCACTGAGTTAAAGGTTTATGGCCAAAGTTTGTCTGACATGAAAGAATCAGATGAAAACAGGAGAATGTGGGGCTCTGCTTTGAATGTTTGCCTACCCATGGCACTTTTGACTTTCTTGGTTTCATTAAAATATGATTAGCTTCATATTTCCTCTTGAGGGATGTGCAAGCATATCCAACATGAAATCATATGGGATGGTGTTTATTAAGTAGTGTTTTAAGAGCAAGACACTGGTTTAGGCACTTTCACAATCAACGTGTTGTTTAATATGAACACACTCCTTTTGAAAGAGTAGGAAGAAAACATCCATCCAAGGCTGCTACTTTTTTATGGCCAATTCCATTATCTGTTCTCTTACAATTCGCCTGCACTTCTTCATTGCTCCCATCCGCTTTAATGCTAAAGTCCTCATTCATACCTTGATTGGAACACACACATCAAATGGCTTTGACACTCAGGTGCAATTACCAGTGATGCATTTGCCTCCATGCAAATGTCAGACTATAGCAGCAGAAAGGTTAGCTCTCTGCACTGCTGGGATAATCATTCTGCAGAGTGCCAAAGCTCTGTTCTCACCATGTTCTCTCTGAGCTAATCCGGGGAGGTTTCTCGCATCAGTCACAGAAACTGACCCCTAAATCTATGTCTTCTGAGACAGTCACACTAATTGGCAATTCCAGGTTTTGTTTTCTCTGAATGCTCAGGAAGGAAACTCACCTAGGGAAAGGAGAGTGGGTTTGCCTTCGTGGGGCCCATTCTCGAAGGGTTTTTACTTCCTGTCTGGTAAAGAGCTGCCGTCTTCAGGGGGGTCAGTCATCTCAGTTGGTGTGTCGGGGGAGGAAGCGCCATCTGGATTCATTATGAACGCCTGGGATCCCTATCTCTTTCTGCCTCTGAAGAAGTCATCTCTTTGTCCCTGTCTTTAATTAGCCCGTTAAGGAGAAGAACAGGTGAGGTTAGAGGCACTTCTGGGAGCTCTGGGAGAGAGTGGGAGACAGGAAAAGAGAGAGAAAGAAGGCAGGAGCATGGTGTTTCAGCCCCGGTTGTGGTTGCTATTATTGCTCCTTTCGCCAGTTTGAGGAGGAGGTAGGGACACACATGCTGGCTTGCTCTCCAACACAGCTGAGACCTTTATGAAATCACTGCAGAGGCAGGGGCGGCAGGCACTATTTTTATCTCCAAATTGATTCAGCTGCAGTCGCTGCTGTGCCTCTGACTTCATTGCTGCTGGCCCTCCCCCTCGCTGTCCCCACTCACTGCTTCCGCCTGATTTGGAGACTTATCTTCAGCTCCGAGCTGCTCCCTCCCTCCTGGCCCTGACTGGGCTGGGCCCAGGGAGGACTCCTGCCAGATACTGATAGTGACGGGAGCAGATCGTGCTGCAGGCTCTGACAGCCCCCAGAGACCAGGCCAGGCATCAGTGAGCTGGTGGGGGGCCGGGCTAGCATCTAATTGTTCACCCTCCAATTTCCCCTACCCTTGGGAACAGGGTTCCACAAAGACATTTTATCAACTGAAATGCTGAGCTCCTGAACATTTGCCAAATGTGCCTCATTTGACAAAGGTTTATGCTTTCAGACGTTGTTGCTAAGAAGAAGGGAGATGTACAGGATGGGCTGTCCATCGTTTCCTCCTTCGTAGGTTGATGAAGCTCCCGGAGAGGGGACTTGCTGAAAGGACCGGGAGAGACTTCCTTGTTTGGGGACGCAAAGGAATGGGGCCGACAGGATAGGTCACCCTTGTTCTGCATGTGGTGTTTGGAGTGCTGTCCTCCCCATCCCCCTGAAATGCTGGGAGCTCTTCCAACCCAGGTGGATTTCTACTCACATCTCCATCACCTGCATCTAGCAAATAGGGAGTTCGTTCTCAGAAAGATGAGATCACAGAGTGTAGGCTTATTTTCAGTACTAAAAAATATAATTAGGAAAACAAAATACGTCTGTAGGCTGAGGATCAGGCCATCTCGAAGGCTGTTTAGTTAATTGTCTAAACTCTCAGATCTGACATGGCCCCTGTGCTGAGCGCGGGCCCTGGCAGACAGAGACACTCAGTGAAGGAGGCTGGGTGGGCTGTTTGGTTAAATGGGTGGCTGAGCACCTCTCCCTCAGGGCTGCAATGACAGACACTGGGCACCTGTTTGTGTGTGGTAGGTAGTCAGTGCTCCAGGGACAACACTGAACGCCAGCAGACCCCACTAGAAGGAGCCTATCTCTTGGTAAGGAGGATGAGGTGTGAGTAAATCCAAGATGCGTGTTACAAGATATAAGCCTAAACGGAACTCAGGTGAAAAGGAAAATGACCAGGTAAGAGCATAAGTGGAGAATTTAAGGAGGAAGCAGCTTATGTTCGACATAATGATAAATGGGTATTATTTGGTCAGGAAATGGTAGCGAGGAACAACATTTAGGTTTACACTGTCCAACACACCAGCTACTCGCTACATGTGGCTACTTAAATCTAAATTCAAATCCATTAAAATGAAATTTAAAAGTTCCTGAATCACACTAGCCAATATTCCAATACTCACTAGTCACATGTGGCTAGTGGCTACTATATTGGACAGTGCATATCATTTTTACTATTGCAGAAAGTTCTGAAGTATGAAAACAGCATGAACAAAGCCACCGAGGTAGAAAAACGCAGGATAAGTAAAAGAAACACTGTTTCTTGGAGTGCCTGGAGCAGCAGATGAATAAAAGAAAACGATCAGAAAGAAGAGGACCAGGGGCGCAGGCTACCAAATATGAGGCTGAGACATTAAACATATTTTGTAGGTTAAAGGTAATCCTTGAAGGCCCACAGGCAGGGATGTGACACGATCAGAACTATGCTTCTGAAGATACCTAAACAGTTCTGTATACGACAGTTTTGCGTGGTTTGGTTTGTTTTTTTGGTTTCAGAATCTTTGCACATTTATTATCATGCTTAGTTCTCAATAGAAGCCTGTGGATAACCAGAGTAGGTATGGAAAACAAGTTTCCTATGTCACTAGGAAGATGGAAGAACCATGAAAAGAGCCACAAAGAACTAAAACAAATTAACGTGTACCAGTAAAGAACAGCTTTCTTCCTCCACCACATTGCTCCACAGGTGAATTTTCACCTTGTATCAGGAGCTACTGATACCACGTTATGGTCCCTGCCAGGAGGCGAACTACTGGACGAAATACTGATGATCCTTAAGCGGAGGCAGAGGTCATGTGATGAAGTGCCTTGGAATGTAATATAAGACAGACAAAATCACAGCGACAACAAATTGGAGCCACTTCTACGGGAAGCGTGAAGAGAATTTAGTACGAACACCAGGGCGGAGGTAGGCTGTATGAACGGCGCCCCCTGGAGTTGGTCGTGCAGCCCAGCTCACCGCCAGCTGGAAAATAGGTGGGTGTCATCTAAATGCAGAGAGAAACTGTGAGCACTGAGAGCACTGTGGAAAGTCAAGTGTGATACAGGTATTCCATGAAGCGAAAAACTTCTTGGAGACCCTCAGATCATACCTCATGGGAGACTTTAAATTTGGAGTTTGAGGAAAAGAGTGTGGACCCTGCCACTCAGGCCTGCTCACTGTTCTCTGCATCTAATCACATGCTCCTGAGTATGCTCATTAACTTATGCTTAATTTTTCTATCTGTAAATCTATGAAAAAGTTATAGCTCTCAGGATTGTTGAGAGGATTCAATGTGAGATGTATAAAGCAGGTAGAGGGTGCCCAAGGCATGTAGGTACATGTACCTTGCAGATAAGTACATGTGTTATAAATGTACATGAAAAGACATTGTTATTCTGGCTACAGATCAGGAACCATGAAGAATGTCTATAAGGCTTCCATAAAGTCTCCATTTCAGGTCCCCAGGAATTATCATTCGTCTCTTGAAAAACACAGAAATCTTTTCCAGCTTCCTAGTGAGAGACAGTAATTCATGGGCATGATATTGCCTGTTTCTCTGCCATCATCAGTCCATTTGTGGACTGAGCTGTGGCCTCTGAGAGCAGATTTATATGGGCTTAGTCAGGTGCAAATCCCAGTATAAAGGTAAACTTTGATTTTTGTTACTGATATAAATGCATTGCTTCAGGCCTAAGCTCCTGTCCCCTCCAGTTTTTAATCCTTCTTTCTTTCTAGACCTAATAAATGAAGCACATTTTACTGTTTGCCTCATTCTCAATATCTTATCGCCTCTTTTGTACAGGTTTGCAATGATGTATTCTGAGCTTTAAAAAGCTAGAAATATTTATAGGGCAATTTCCTCTTCCGGTTGCACCATGTAACAATTACAACATGGAATGTCAAGAAGTCCTAGCTATTTTTTTCTCTTGGTCTCTTCTATTTGGGGAAAGGTTTTCTTCTAATTGTCATCAAAACAGCTGCTTCTCCCAATCTCTTAGGTTGGCAAAGTAAATGGAAAAGAACATTCTTAAACAAGCCAAAGAAGACCACTGTTTTAAAAGCTTTTTAAGAATTAAAGAAGACAGTATTTGAAGTGAAAGAAACAAGTGCCTTCTGAAGTTTAAACCAAATCCGCTGAGAGGTGGGGGTAAACAGATGCCTTTTCTTCCCCCCAAAGCACCTCTGGCCTCTAAGGATCTCACTGGCTTAATCTCTTGCTGGCCTCCACTAGCTAAGAAATAAGAGACAAGTTTAAAACTACATTCATGTTCTGCGAGAGGCAGCTGAGAGCTTTGAATGCATTTTTTTCATCATCCTTTTTCTTGCAGGCCCAATTACTCTAGGTACTTCTGAGTTTCTGGTCACTGAATTCACTGAATATTCTTTTCAAATAGAACTTCGGTGGTCACTTCCCACTGAGCCCAGGCTCTACGTGGATGAAACAAATGCTTCTTTAGTGTACTGGGGATGGAGGGGCGGAGGCACTTTTTCAGGTCCAAATGCAACTTTTTATAGCATTGAGGGTAAAAAGAAAGGGAAAGGAGAGAGAGAAGAAGAGAAATCCATTTAACCTTTTCATAATTATGCTTCCAGTATTTTCCTGCTGGTTTTCAATGCACCTTCTGTAATCACAGGCGCTCCCCCCTCTGAGGCGGACTGATGGAGGAAGGGCACCTTGCCGAGGGCAAGATAATCTGGCTCTGCTGAGCTGAATGTTAGGGTACAGTGATTCATCACAGCCTAGATCGTTCTGCTTCTCTTAAATTTCCTGCAGAGAATGCCAGGTAGGAGGGAATTACACAGCCTTCCTTTAGTGGTAGGGCTCTTGGAGGCCCCCACATGAAGGCAGGGTGTGGCTGGAAGGACTGCTTATTTTGGACAAGGAGAATCGTTCAGTGAGAGCTTGAATTCTATGTGAAGCACCTGGGGGAAAGTCAAGGACAAAGAATAAACATGTTCTTTGCTCGAATAGCCTTATTTCAGGGACCTTTGAACCACACTCATGACTTTAAATATGAAAAGCTGCAAGAAGCCTGATTTTAAAACGCTTTTTGGTTAAATTTTTGAGTAGTTAATTTGACCCAATTATGTGAATATGGAATGAATTACCAAGCTTTCTTCTTAATTGCTAACTATATTTCTCCATTGTGAGTATGAAAGAAAACTTCCAAACAGCAGAAAGGAGCAACAACTTTACCGTCTTTCATTAAGAAAGCCACAGTCCTTTCTGAGCTGGGACACCCAGCTCAGTGGAAGCTGTGTCATCAGTGCTGGTGGCTTTTACACAGATAAGATGCAGCACGAGGAAGGTAACGTCCACAATCTGAGCTGGCTGTAAAGATTGATGAACTCATTGCACAACTGTCATGGCCTTCACGTGGGCTCTTTGCACAAGCAGGAATGTTTGTTACTGACACGCAATGTTTATATATATATATATATATATATATATATATACACACACACACACACATAATATGTAATATAATACAATACAAATGCACACACATGCACAAATATATGCACGTATATGTGTATATGTATATAAAATATGATGCATGTTATAAGAATTCTGTGTTTTCCATAATGTAAGCATGTTTTCTAAGTATTGGCTGTCAAACATCATTCCCATTCACTTCAACCAAAATATCATAAATATTATGCAGTGGTCATGAAAGAGGTAAAAAGTAGCTGAACTTTCTTTCCCCCATCAGCGGTAGCCTCTAAATGCCTTTTTTCCACAGAACTTTTATAAGAATAAATTAGATTAAATAATGAGATTAATGATTTAGATGAAATGTATATGAAATCTCCAACAGCATCAGGCACTATGTAGGTGCTCAATAAATGTTTTTGTTTTCTTTCATCAGGTTAGAAAGATTTCAACCCTATTAGTAAGATCATTATTGTACAAAACAGGTATTTTTGCAGAGAAGAAAGGCTTTGAGTGATGGGAAAGACTCATCCATATAGCAGGATAGCCCTGAGATGTATCTAATTTGAGAAAAACATGGATCTCATTCCTTTTCCAAGAAGAACATGATGCCTATTAGTCTCAGGGAAAGTTGTATGAAACACTCATGCCTATAAAGGAAACCAGAGATGTGTGCAGTGGAAATTGGGAACAGGAAGAGCAAGAGCTATATAATTAATGATCCCCATGTAACTGAGGTCAAAAACGAAATTGTGAAACTGGCACTTTGTCCAATTGCAAAGTTTGTCCAATAGGAAAGCTTCCTGATGTTAGCGTATTAGCATCAACGCCAGGAAATGGAACAATCAGTGTGGCAACAA
This sequence comes from Artibeus jamaicensis, assembly GCF_021234435.1. NCBI lineage: Eukaryota > Metazoa > Chordata > Mammalia > Chiroptera > Phyllostomidae > Artibeus > Artibeus jamaicensis. The sequence continues at coordinate 20,037,139 of NW_026521823.1, read as the reverse complement.
ACAGGTCGAGGTGAATGGTGCAGGTCATAGGCACCAAACAAAGAAGCCACAGCAGCACAGAAATACAGCGCCACCTACCTCTGCCCATAGGTGAGGAGGGATGGCAGCTAGTGAAGCCTATCAAGTGAGACAATTTGCATACCTCACTTAATCTCCAAGCTTCAGAAGGCAAATATTATGACCATTTTAAAGAGGAAGAAACTGAGGCTACTTAATTTACCAATGGGTCATCCAAGTGGTTGAACCACAAACAGGACCTGAGTATGTTTAACACTAAAGCCAGACCACACCCTTCCTTATTTTACAGTGTTGTCTGGTTTTTATTTCTGATAGACTTAAAATAACAAGTGCATTCTGAAGGTCATACTATGAAACAATTTTATTTATTGTTTCTCAAAGATTTCTCGTGTTGAAAGTTCCAAGTAAAAAATGTCACCTTCGTGTATTGTTAGAGATCTGAATCAAATCTAAGTGTCTAAACTAATCTTTGTTTTCAACATTGATATGACCAGACTGAACAGAACTATAAGTAAACATTTCTTTTTTTCTTTCTTTAATATATTTTATTAATTATGCCATTACAGTTGTTCTATTTCCCCCCTTCATTCCCCTCCACCCTGCACACCTCTTCCCCCACCATTCCCCCCTTTCGTTTATGACCACATGTCTCAAGTTCTTTAGATTCTATATTTCTCATACTATTCTTGCCCTCCCCTATCTATTTTCTATCTACTGTCTATGCTACTTATTTTCTGTACCTTCTTCCCCCTTCTCCTCCTCCCAATCCCCTGTTGCTAACCCTCCATGTGATCTTCATTTCTATGGTTTTGCTCCTGATCTAGCTGTCCTCTTAGTTTGCTTTTGTTTTAGGTGTGGTTGTCAATAACTGTGAGTTTTCTGTCCTTTCACTGTTCATCTTTTTTATCTTCTTTTTCTTAGATAAGTCCCTTTAACATTTCATATAATAAGGGCTTGGTGATGATGAACTCCTTCAACTTGACCTTATCTGAGAAGCACTTTATCTGCCCTTCCATTCTAAATGAAAGCTTTGCTGGATAGAGCAATCTTGGATGTAGGTCTTTGGATTTCATGACTTGGAATACTTCTTTGCAGCCCTTCTTGCTTGTAAGGTCTCTTTTGAGAAATCTGCTGACAGTCTGATGGGAACTCCTTCGTAGGTGACTGTCTCCTTATCTCTTGCTGCTTCTAGGACTGTCTCCTTCATTTTAATCTTGGCTAATGTAATGATGATGTGCCTTGGTGTGTTCCTTCTTGGGTCCAACTTCTTTGAGACTCTCTGCGCTTCCTGGATTTCCTGGAAGTCTATTGCCTTTGCTGGATTGGGGAAGTTCTCCTTTATTATTTGTTCAAATAAGTTTTCCACTCGTGGCTCTTCCTCTTCCCCTTCTGGTACCCCTATAGTTTGGATGTTGGAACTTTTAAAGATGTCCTGGAGGTTCCTAATCCTCTCCTCATTTTTTTGAATTCTTGTTTCTTCATCCTTTTCTGTTTGGTCATTTTTTTCCTCCTTCTGGTCCACTCCTTTGATTTGAGTCCCAGTTTCCTTTCCATTACTATTGGTTTCCTGTGCATTTCCATTCATTTCAATTAGTTTAGCCTTCATATGTTCCTCTAATTTGTGACTAAAATCAACCAGTTCTGTGAGCATCCTGATCACCAGTGTTTTGAACTGTGTATCTGAAAGTTTGGCTATTTCTTCATCGCTTAAATTTATTGGCTCTGGGGCTCTGAGTTGTTCTTGAGCCATGTTTTGATCTGTTCATGCCTGTTATGTATGAGGAGGTGTTCACCAGGGTGGGGCCACCCAGGTTGCTGGTTTTTGATGCTGTATGTGGGGGCATGGTCAGAGAGGGGCCACCCAGGTCGCTGGTTTGTGATGCTGTATGTGGGGGTGGGGTCAGAGAGGGACAATGGCGGTTCCCTCTGCCGCTTCCTACTGCTGGGCCCTGTGTGATCTGTCTCACTGCTTGCTCCTTCACTGGTTTATTGGTTTGGCTGAAGGGTTTGTTGTTGTCAGACTTCCATGTAGTTCAATTTTCTGTGGTTTGGCTGCATTTTCGTTGCTAAAATTTTGTTGTTTTTAAACTTAGTTGTGCTAGAAGATGCAGTGCTTCCCCCTACGCCTCCATCTTGGTGGAAGTCCTGATAAGTAAACATTTCTGTCACGAACTTCTACAAGGTTGTGGAAATTAGTAAAAATGCCTCCAAAGGTGTATGATGCTTTAAGATACTGAGTTTTACTTATCATCATCATGATGATTGCAGTGGACTGCATGTTTGTGCTCCCCAAATTCATAATGTTGAATTTCTAACCCCCAGTGTGATAATATTAGGAGATGGGGCCTTTAGGGAATAATTAGGTCATGACCATAGAGCATTCCTGCAGTATTCTTGTAAAAGGGACTCCAAAAAACTCCCTCATCCTTTCCTCCATATGAGGACACAAGGAGAGGTCCACTGTTTGCAAACCAGAAGAAGGCCTTCTCCAGAACCTGACCATGTAGGGACCCTCATCTTGGACCTCCAGCCTCCAGGATTGTAAGAAATAAATTTATGTTCTTTATAACCCAACCAGTTTATGGTATTCCCTTAAGCAGCTCGAACTAAGACAATAATCATTATCTTTAGTCATTTAACTATAAATTGATAAAACAGAAAAGCAGTCTCTCAGGTTGAAACAAGGGGCTAAGCAGGGCCGACAGGGCACCTTTTCTCTCACTCAAATGCATCGTGGGGGTGCTGAAGAATTCCTGTTTTACAGGGAACCCAGCTGGAAAACTCTTGTTTTAAAAGCTGTTCATTTTGTTTCTTTTTTCTTTTTTTAAGAATTGTGCTAGGCTGGTAGGTGCTATGGATATAAAGATAATACAGATGTGGCTCTTAACCCCCCAAAGTAAACAATCCAGACATTAAGCTTCAACTTCAGAGTAAGTAGTGATCAGTCTTTGTCCTTCTTCACTGTACTATGGGGGCTTCATTAGGTGACACTCAGCCTAACATGTAGCTCTGTTTGGTACTCACCCACACATTTAACTGGAAGATGCACCGTTTACATTTTCCCGTGTTCTCTTGTGGCCCAAGGGGCACGTGATCTAGCTCTCTCTTTTCCATTCTTCTCATTTTCCTTTTACTAAATAAATGGTTTTTAAGCACATTTTCAGTGCTCAGAATAAGGAAGAAACCACCTGATCATTTTTGCAGAAGTACACTTCATATTTCAGTAGAAAAGTACATCATTTCCAAAGTTCTCAATATATAACATGCTGGTATCAGGACAGAACACCGCAGTTTCTGGGTGGGAGACGTATTCCGAAGCCACCATGTGCCCTAATCGGTGAGCGCTGACAGAGGTCATACTATTCGTGTTCTCTCTTCTCCCCGTGGGTGGGTCAGTCCAACAACAGTGTGTGATGTGGCTGCCACAAGAACTGAGAGAAGACAGCCGGCAAGCCCTGCTGGAGGCATCCGATGACTTCCTGGACTTCGGAAAGAGCCCGTTTCTCTGCAGGCTCATCCTACATTCTTTTTGTCTAGGCTTTAGAATCAGCTGCTTAAATTTGTATCCGGAATCATCCAGTAATTAGCTGTGCGACTCTGGGCATGTTCCATCATCTATAAAATGTTGATGATAGTACTGCTTGCTTTGTAAGTTGCTCTGAGGCTGGAATGAATGAGTTAATGCAAGTGACATGCCAGGACAGTTCCTGCCAAATACTAGTAATTTCTTCAACAGGCGTCATCATCTTCATCATCATGATCAGCACCAGCACCAGCACCATTAATTCTCACTAGCAAACGCCTTCGCATCTCCACAGTAGACACCTCATCATGTTCTTCCCCCTCCTTTCCCTTTATTTAATCCCCACAGTAAGTCTTATCAGCAACCTTTTCTGAGGAGATACTCTTCATTTTAGACTTTTATCTTCTTTTCATTCTTTTACTGGATAACTCTAGTCTTTCTAGAACTTAAATAATACATGGACACAAATGATTTTAAAATCTACATTTCTAAATGTGACTTTCCTCCAATATCAAATTCTATAAATCCAACTACTATTAACTATTTCCTAGATGCAACATCGAAACCTCAAAATCTGCATAAGCTGGCCTAATGGTTGATGTTGTAATTAGCAATTCTTCTAGCTCTGGCCCTTATAATGACGTGATAGCCTCAGTCTTCCCTGTGCAATCCTTTGAAAGACATTAACTCTCCCTCCTATCTCAGATAGTTAAGATACGTCAAGTCATCCATGGGAGAGTTCTATAAATTTTCTCAGAATGATTTACCTCAAGAAAGAATTTTGTAAACCATTTAATTAACTGAAGCATTTAGGAGTTGTTCAGAATCAGTTTTTCATTAGAATTGCAGATCTTAGTGCTTGAAGGAATTTGGACCTTCTCCTGTCTGCTGTTTGACTGGTAAACACCAGTCACTGCACTTGGTGTTGATAATACAAAGGAATCTAAGGCAGACACTTTCTTCAACCATGGCTGGTTTCAAGCTGAATAAAATACTCTGTGGCAAGGTCCACAATGGCAAATAGAATTTGCCCAAATGGCAAATGTTCTATAGAACATGCAAAGGGCAGGCTCAAGGAATCTCAGCCCAGTACCTCTCCGTATACATATATTTCCAATTTTGGCAAGTTACACAGATTTGGGCTGTTAAAGTTTTTTTTTCTTTTGAGAGAAAGCATCATTTTCTTATCTCCTCCCTCAGCTCCAGTTTACCCACCAAACATATCGCACATGCTCACTGAGGCATCTAGTGACAATCTACCTGACATTCAAATTCCTTTTACTTGCTAACAGTAGTTAAAAACAAAACTCTTCCCCCTAAGATTGGGCCTTTTTGAGTATGCCCAATTATTTTCTGTTGTTATAGGCCACTTAGCTAAGCAGAATTGGCTTTCTTCACTACAAATACTCACCGCACTTTTAAGAGTCATTCTGGACTAAGATACAGTTCAAATGACCACATGGTAAAAATAGCCCCTGTGTTCAAGTCACTCATTACATTTGAACATTTAATTTTCTTCATCAGCCAAATAATACATTTATTTTTAAACATATTAAATTAACTCTTTTGTCCCACAGACAAATTATAACATACGGAACCAAAGCTAATTTAGTGGGTAGGTAGTTCTTAATAAGAGCCAGGTGGTTCATTTTCTACAAATATTTCTCTAAGTTTTTTCATTGTTTTCATAAGGTCCTTGCCATTTAGAATGTTTCTTTTGAGTAATGGAAAAAAGACTTAGACATCACGCCCCCTCTATACATTTTAATCCTATAGAGTAAAGTTTAAACACACTATAAATTTCTTGCCCATACAGCTCGGGTGTGGTTCCAGTGTGCACTGTCCCCAGGAATCTTATGTCCAGTTATTTTCAAGTTCCACCCCAAAAGCCCTGCTGGCAGTGACATTTAGCATTCCCATTTTACCCCACTTTGTAAGCTCATGGTCTTCCTTCCAAATTTAAAATACTCTAATCCACAAAAGCATACATATGTTCCTGCTATGTCAGGATACGAAAGCAGATACTCTAATTGCCGTCAAAAACAAACCTGAGCACTGAGCTCCCATAACATGCAGGCGGGTTTCACAGCTGTTATCCCTGCCCCACGTTCACCACCACGGCACTAAACTCACAAAGAGATTCTCCCACTCTTGGCAAGAAAGGAGAAACAATATCTTCCTCTTTCCACCTTCCAATTCAAAGCAAAGTCACGAATTCCAATGGGACCCCCTGGAGAAGAGAGTGTTCACAGTTTGCGTAGGATCTAAGGTGTGCAGCAAGGACGGCGATTCACTAACGCCATACCAGCTGCCCCAGAAGAAGCCGTGTGCTGGGCCGCCAGGCCATGCCAAGAACTAAGCAATTAGCTCCTCTGTTATTGTTTAACTCAGAAGGAGGAGGTCTCGGAAGGCACTTACACCACCAATCACCAGATGAGAGCTACCGGTGCCACTGAAAATGAGCATTTTCATCTAAAGACAGTTCCAAAACTCACATAATTTCTAATTAATTGTAAAATGCTCCCCTTCAAATTGCAAGCTTTGCTCCAACATGTTGCTACTGCTAAACGTTTATAAGAGTTTCAGTATAATACAGGCAAGACTTTTTGTAATACAATGTTAATGTTTTTCAAAAGAATAATTCTGGGACATTTCCCAGATCAGCATCTGGCTTTTTCATAGTTCCCTAAGGAAAGGACTTACAAGGGAAGGCAGTGGAATAATTACATTTATTAACAATTTATTTTATGCCTCATTTTTTTGTACATCTGTAAGCAGTCCACGCTTTCTCAGGTACAACTGTTTTTTTTTTGTCCCTGAGTGCCTGACATGAATGATAATACCTAGCAGTGCACCTGCTCCAACACACACACACACACACACCATTTAGTGAGTGCTCAGTAAAATTCAGCGCCATGGTGCGTATCTATAATTTGTTGGGTGGAATGTATTTTACCAATCACAAACTCTTCTTTTGTCATGGAGTTATTTTCAGGAACTGAAACTAGCCACAATACTCTCAAACTAAAGAATGATTAAACAGACAGAACATGGGGAAGAGTTAAACAGCCCAGGCATGGAATTAGAAATAATAAGGTGAACAGTAGTTCTCTAGCCCCAGTGAGGCAGCAAAGGAAACGGTGTGACCATGAAAATGATTGGGGGATATGCTGTTTTCTAGGGAGAGGATGTACAAAACCCAGTGGATTCTCAGTGAGTCACAATGTCTTGTCTTTAATGTCATTCTTTTCTATGAGTCATCATTGAATATTAGAAGACATCATAGAATACAGATGATGCTTGGTTATTTAAATCTAGGTAACAGTAAGCTGCATTGTTGCAACATAGGATTTATTAATTCACTGAGTAACTTTGATGTGAATAAAATAAGCTGTTCTCTCAGACAAAATGGACCCTAATAAAGCAGGCATGTGTGGACATAGACAATATAATGCCAGGCACGAGGACATAAATGACCTAAGTGAGACATCTGTGCATGTTCCTGGAATTTTAAGAAGAGCTTGTCAGATTGGAAGATTGGACTTAGCACAGGAAAAAAGTCCAAGAAGGAGATGGTACATACACAGAATTTTGAATGGTGATTGATTGGGATTTCAGTTGGTAGAAAAGAATGGAAAATGAAATCCAGTTAGAGATGGCTTAATCTCATAGATGTAAAAATAAATTTGGTTTAGTCGCCAATTTCAACAGAGACTGCAGCCCAGAAATCAAGAGAAGGCTGAGACTCAGAAGGGCAGCAATAGATGAACCAGGAAAGATCAAGAGCAAAGATGTGTCATTAGGGACCAAGGCTAAAATCATCGACACCCTTGTAATCCCAATTACTATGTAGTTGGATAGTGAGGAAGTCTGATTAAAAAAAAAAAAAAACGGATTCATGGTCTTAGAGAAAAGCTCTTCAGACACTTGAACCCCTAGAAACAAGTGAACAAGTGAGTCCTAGAGCAAATTAAGCCTGAAACGTCTTTGAACACAAAATTGAGAAGCTGTCCTACCTTGGACGCATCATGAGATGGCAGAGTTCTTTAGAAAAGACAGTAAAATTCTGGGAGAATAGAAGGCAGCAGGGAAAGAGGAAGACCAAACAGGAGACAGATTGACTCCAAAGAAGGAGCCACAGCTGTGAGTCTACAGGAGTTGAGCTGTTGAGGACCAGAGGTTGTGGACCTCACTCATTCAGAGGGTTGCCAGGCATCCGGGCCAACTCAGTGGTATCATAAAACACACACAAAGAAAGAAGTAAATGAGTTTGTCTCATTAGAGTATAGAGCGTTTTTGGACTGTAACAAGGAGAAGGCGGTTTGGAATAAACTTTGTTGTTTTTTTTTTAAGAAGAAATTCGGATATCTGAGTAACTGCCATGTGAAAGTTATATGAAACATAAGTGAGCCACTGAAGGGTGGGGGAGAAGCAAAATGATGTTATTTAAGTTATAAAATTTGGTCTCTACACTGTAAGGAAAGTGAGTCCTGTTATTAGGAGAGACATTGTTTTACTACACATGAGGGTACTTCTGCAGGTAGGTGTTTCGAGATGAGAGCTGGGAGATAATTAATTATTCTATATGAGGGAAGAGACAAAAATGTAAATTTTCCAGGGGAAAAAATTCAAGAAAAGGATCCAGAAGAGTCAGATTAGAATCTGTTTGGGAAAAGGGTCAAAGGAGGGGGAAAATGGCTGAAGAGCAGCCAAATAAAGATTTTTAAAAGGAGAAAGACATCTAATGAAAAATTTTCCGTTGTTTTTTAAAGGCCTTGTGCCATCAGACACTGTTATTTCTCCCATGCACAGCACCCTCGGCAGCAGACGCAGAGGGCGCTGCACTCCCGGGGGCGGAGCTCCCAACAGGAGAATGGGATCTATAAGATGCAAGAAGCGATATTTGAAAAATCTCACCTTATCTTATGGAGGCAGATCTTAATACTCAGGGCAAGGAGTCTGGATTTCATTAAGCAGATAATGAGAAGCTTTTGAAGTTTAGCTTGTTGGTTTTAATCAAATCTATGTTTTCAAAATATACCTCTGACAGAAATGTAACAGAAGATTTTGGAAGAGGAGAAGTTCAGGAGAGAAACAAATTGTGGGAGTGTCAAATAATCTGGTTTAGAAGACTTGATGAACTGAATTAGGGCAATTGCAGTGAAAATGGAAATGAGACAGTTTTGACAGGTGTTCACTAATAAAGCCAAAGGAATTGGCACACCATTGATTTGAGTGATGCTGAAAAAAAATGATTGTAAAGATCTCTTGGCAAAGAAAATGCAAGCTGCTTTTAGTAGTCTGGTGTGAGTAGGAATATCATAGTCTTATTTCAAGACTATTTTACAAATAAATAATTTTGTTAATTTAAAAACTAATATTTTCAGCATGCCATATAAATACAAAAATTCAACCAAATGAAGATGATGGTATCTTAGTTTTGATTGTAAATATCATTATAAGCTCACAATTTTTTTTCTGTAAATATATGCATATTTACCTCTCTCCTCTGAAAATTCCTTAAAAAAATGACAAGTGATACCCATGAGCACTCCAGCTCTTTGATGATTGTCTCTCAATACCATCTTCACACAAGAAATGGGACCTAATTGAAGTGCTTTCCACCCACCCAAGGTAAGAGCACTGGGCGGTAAGTGGCCAAATTCAGAATGGGGAGTATTTTGCAACACAGTTAACACATTTTCTCTTATAGATCATGGTGGAAAAAAACAATGTGTCAGGGTGCTATTGTAGGATAAAAGACATTTAAGAAAATAACTATTGATAAATGCGATATATGGTCATTGTTCAGATTTCATTAGAACAGCCCAACCATTTATCTTTGACATGATCAGGAAAACATCAGATGGTATTAAGAATTTGCCCTTAATTGTTAGGATTGCTAATTGTGTGGTAGAAAGAAGTAGAAAGAAAAACGTTCTTATAAGTTGAAGACACATTCGGAAGTTTGTTTGTTTCTAGAGAAATGATATGATGACTACAGTTTGCCTTAAAAATATTCCAGAAAACAGAATGAAACAAAATGTGTGGAGGTGAGTTGAGGGGAGCGGGCAGGTGAATGTCAGCTCAGCAAAATGTGGACAATTATTGAAGCTGCGTGACATATATGTGCAATTCATTGAATTATTTTCTCTAATTTTGTATATGTTTGGGAATTTCCACAAAAGCATGTTCTAAAAAATATTGCTCCTGAGTTTTTAATTACTGTATTTGGTAGATTATTCCCATAACCATGTAGCCGGTCTCCCTACTTCATATATATCCTCACTCAACTTATCACCAAAATGTTACCATGTTCCTAGTTTTTGATTATGTAACTTTTTCACTTCCATAGATTTCAAAGGTTCTGCATTGCTTGTCAGACTAAACAGAAACTCACGTAGGACCTGCCATTTAAAGTTCTTTAAAAAATGTTTTTGAGGTGAAATTCACATAACAGAAAAATTAATTGTTTTAAAGGGAACAATTCAGTGGCATTTAATACATTTGCACCATTGTGCAAATAGCACTTCTGTCTAGTTCCGAAACATTTACATCACCCCAAAAGCAAACTTCATTCCCATTAAGGGGTGACTTTGAAATCCTTTTTAATATGTCCCGAACTGGGAGTTAGGTGTGTTTCTGAATGTGGCCCTCCTCATTTTCACCACTGACACTATTTCCTCTCCAATGCCTTCCCCACTACTGCCTTGAAATACAAAACTCATTTAAGGTGCAAACCCAGCTCCACCTCTTTGGAGAAGTCTCCGCAATGCCATGATTGGGTTGGTCTCCTACCTGCGCTGAATTCCAGCTTTGACACATCTTACAATAATGCAAGACTACGCTCTTTGATAAGACTATGTTGAACATAGAATTTGTATTACACAATTTATTTCAATAACAATGTGGCAACAACAACAAAACCTTAGAAGAAAGAAAATTCTATTTCCAACCAATTCTATGGGTGATTATGCCTAAGGGGAAGAAAACTGATTCTGGAGTGAGAAAAACAGCTCACGCCTCTGCCATATGTAAATGATCCAGGGAAAGGCTAACTCTACATTAAACCCCAGCGTGTGGGGCAAGGGTGGGGGAGTTACAACGATTGCCAACACTGTCCAAGTTTCTAGTGATAGAGAAGGTACTCAAAAAATTTTGAAACAAAGCGTGCAGTGAGGCTGAGAATAATAATGAGGAAAATCTACATGTGTAAATGTTCAGCATTTGAGAAATCTCCACCAGGTCACACCTGGCAGATGCGTTTTTGTCACCTGGGCGTGGCAGGCGGCTCGGCAGAAGCAACGGAGCCTTTGCACTCACCTGGGCTCAGGATGCGGCAGCGTCAGTTTTATGGCTCCCGGTCCTGCCAGGAGCAGAGGCTGGTGCGGGTGAGGATGAGTCACGGAAATGCTGGATTTATAAAGGCCCATGCGCCTTAGAGGGAATGGGGTCCCACCTCTTATCCTGCAGATGAGGAAATGGGACTCTAAGGGGGAAGACTGACTGTTCCAAATTCACTTAACAACTAGTGGCAAAACCTGTCTTCACATTCAGATAATCCTGGTCCCAATTCCGAGGCATAATCTGGAACGGGAACTAAATTTGTTTATTTACTTATATTCATTTACTATTCATTTACTTTTTTTTAATTTTAATGAACTTGCCTTTTTATGAACAGCTTTATTTTTCTGTGCACAAAAGTTTTCTTTAAAAGCTTAGTTTTTGATTATCTCTCCTTGAAAGTTGAGAAAAAGAGACCTTTGAACATCAAATCTATTTGCTTTTTGAAAAAAGTAAAATGCACCTTACAGCAGTTTGCTACAATTTGCTAACTATGGTTAAGTCTATAGAAACACGGCTGAAGAATTAAGGAGGGGAAAAAACAAGGTAAAAGCTCCATATCTGAAAAGGAGGCAGGGGAGATGTAATAAGAAAACTAATAGCCAATGGCTGGGCTACAACAGATATAGGTCCTTGGGAATAACTCCAATGTCTGACTCCATTTCTGGCTTTTCTGTGGACAAACACTAAAATAGATGCCCACTAAGCCAAGCCACGGATCACAGAGAGTGCCCAAGGTTGTCTTCACTGTCATAACTTTTCAGTTTTTCCTTGTATCAATTATTTTAGGGCTGCTATAACAATGCGCCACAAACTGGGTAGTGTAAATAACAAAAATGTATTGTCTCACAATTCTGGAGGATGGAAGTCCAAGACGAGTATGTCTGCCAATTCTGTTTCTGGTGAGAGCTCTCTTCCCAACTTGTAGGCTGCCAGATTCCCCCTGTGTCCTTACGTGGTGGAGAAAAAAGAGAGAGAGAGAGAGTGCCCTGGTGTCTGTTCTTTCAAGTACCCCAGTCCCAGCAAGGAGATCCCTGCCCTTAAGACCTCAGTGAACCTAAATTGCCTCTTTTCAGACCCTGTTTCTAGTATCCATTGGGGGTTAGGGCTTCAAGGTTCCGACAGTGAGAGAACACAATTCAGACTATGGTAATGCCAGTCTCTGTCTTCATATTCATGGTGTTCTCCCTATGTGCCTATCTGTGTCTGTCTCCAAATTTTTCCCTTTTTATAAGAATCTCAGTCATACTGGATTAGGGATCCACTTTAATCCTAACAAATTACATCAGCTACAACCTTATTTCCAAATATTTTCACATTCTGGGATACTAGGGGTTAGGATCTAACATTTGAACTTGGTGGGCATGGGGGGATGGGCTACAGTGAAACCCATAACATGTGTGTATCCTTTCTTTGGACCACGGTCTCCAACAGTATAGCCAGTGTGTTGATTTTCATTCCTCCACAAATAGATCCTGAGGCAAAACTTTGAATGCAAGTAGTTATTTGGGAAATACAAAAACATGCAGAGGAGTGGGAAAATGGGACAAAGAAGGTTATATGACTGCATGAGCCACCACAATGGTGACTAAGAAAAACCCCATTAATCCCATGGGGGAGAATTCACATAGAGAAACAAAGACACAAACCAACATCATTCTCTACTCCTGGTAATGCACCTGTTGCGTACTAATCTGGATTTCTACTAGTCTTCCTTGGTTATAATGACACAGGCTGGTAAACCAGGACAAGTGGAACAGGGAAACTGAGACGGATAGTTAAATGCAAAATCCTATCTTCTCTAATCAAGGACACTTAAGAGTAAATGGTTTACGCTTCTCCTCAACCAAAGAGTAAATAGTTTAAATCACACAACTCCTGGAGATTGATAGCAGCAATCCAGTTAGTGACATTTGTGCCCACCGCACCCAAGGACAGATGATGTTGAGGGGATAAATTTCATTTTGGCACAACAGCATTAAGCTGATTAATGTTCTGTGGAGATCCTCCCCCAAGACCTGCCCTAAACTATCAGCGTTTAAAAACCCTATAAAGGAAGTATCCAGGGAACTCCCTCCTGGGAGCATTGCCTATACCTTTCTCCCCTCTCAGGCATGCATCTTCTATACTCTAAAAGTTTGCATGAAACTTGCATCCAGGGGAGCAGTGGGCAGCAGCAGCTCATCCAGGGCTAACCCCTAAACCTGTCTCCAAGCCCCCCTTTTCTCTGACTTTTCAGTAAACAAAAGCAGCCCCGCCTCAGCTCATTTCTTTCCTATAACATTTCTAGAAAGTCAAAGTAGCCCCGCCTTGGCCCGCTCCTCTTGCTTCTTCTATACTAAGCCCTTCCTTATTTCAATGCCCCCAGCTTTAATGAATGTACCTTCACAGTCATCTGGACTTGTGAAATCTTTCCTGCACAAAGGTCAAGAGCCCACACATTGTAGGCCAGCCCAAGGCAGACCTTCTCTGAGCCCAGTTTCCATCCGGTAACAGTATCCAGTGTAAAACTGAGAAACATTCATGTTAACAAGACTCTCTCCCACGTCCTACATCTGGGCATTACAAACTTATTCATAAGCCAGGCCCACTCTGGATACTGAGCTATGTGTTCCCAACATAGAATGTTACTCTGGGAACTATGCACATCCATCTACATTCTCTATCTGTACTAATGGCAGAAAAACAAACAAGCACAACAGATGTAAAAAAAAATTTAGAGTCTGCTTGCTTATAGTACTTGGCAACCTTAATTTGTACTTACATTTTATCAGTGAACCGTTATGAACAGAGTTTCCATTTGTGCTAAAAAATTTTTTTGGCCATAGCTATGGCTTTTGAGGCCATCTGTAAATGTCCTTTAATTCTTAGAATATTTGGCTCACACATAACTATGATAAAAATAAAACAAAATAATCAACCCCTATCAAGCTTTGAAAAGACACACCCAAAAGCACAAAGACTGGGAATTAGTAGCTAATCGCAAATGTCATTCCCCAAATTATTTCAACCTGCCATGGAAACGATGATGGGGTACAATTTATATGCCTGAAGATGGAAGTGGCGACAGGAGGGAGTGGCAAACTGTGTCAAATGCTGCAAGTCTGGGTACAATGAAGACAGAGAATTATCTATGGGGTTTTGCAAAATCAAGACAAAGTGACTTGAATAGAGGTGTTTCAGTGGAATGGCGAAAAGAAAACCTTGGTTAAAATCAATTGGGAAGAAAGGGGGAAGTGAAAATGTGGAACGCATAAATAGTGACAGCTCTTTTGAGATCAGCATCAGGGAAGCAGAAAACAATCAACAGTATTTGTAGAGAGGAATAAAGTCAGGGAAAAATGAACAGAAGGCCGACAATGTGTATGGACACAGTGGATTTGTGGTCGTAGTGGGAAGATGAGATTGTTTTCATTTCATTGTATCTATTTTATTAATCAGATACAAGATGAGGTCGTCCATGGATGGGGGAGGAGAAAGAGTAAGGGTTAGAATTTTTAGATAAGAGGTGGTATTGGGGCTTCCATAATAAACACCAGAACCAGAGGTGGTGGAGGGGGCGGGGTGGGTCTTGAAGACAAAAGAAATATATATTCTCTCTCAGGACTGGAGGCTGGAAGTGTAAAATCAGGGTGTTGATCAGGCCATGCTCCCTGTGAATGCTCTAGGGGGAATTCGTCCTCACCGCTTCCAGCCTTTGGCATTTCCTAGCATGCCTCGGTTCAGGGCAGCAAACACCATCTCCACGTGGTATTTTTTTCCTGGGACTCTGTATTTCAAATACCACTCTCCTTTCTCTTATAAGAACACCCATCATTGAGGATAGCACCCACCATCATCTTGAGATCCATAACTTGATTATATCTGTGATGATGTTGTTTCAAAAAAAAAAGGTCATATTCCCAGGTACTGGGATGAAGACTTAGACATAAATTTTGGAGGGGCCACAGTTCAAATGACTACAGATAGGATATAGAGTAATCATCCAGAGGACTCACAAAAATGAAATTACTAAAGAAGTGTGGGAATATTATCTGACTATGTCAAGGGTCTATAAGAACTTCTGATAATAAAACAAGATCAATCCATGCAGTTGTGGGATTTTCCTAAGCAACATTGTGCTGCTTGAGTGTGAACATGAACTAGGAGGGTTGTTAATTTAACCAAGGTTGAAATTTTGTCGGGCAGGTATGGTGAGTAGAGAGAACGACAAGGATATTAGGAACCTTCCAAGGAACCGGCAATGAAGTAGCGAACTGTAGTGCAGTGCATAAAATGTGAGGGCCGGGGAGAGGATGAATTGTTAAGGAATGTCAACAGGTTAGAGGTCTCTATAGGTTTAAAAGTAATTGAAATGGGGATTTTATATGAGGATGGATGGGAAGTAGTGGCTAGTGAGTGGGATGCTTAAAATTGAGTTTTGGAGATAAGTTAGTACAAGGTTAGGGTTTCCCAACCCATGACAGTCACCAGAGATTCTGACTTGTCTGGAGTGAGAACTGACTGAGAATCACTCATCTAACCTGCCTGTGACTCTGGGCCCGTGAGCAGATATGAAAGTGCAGTGGAGGAAAAACAATTGATGGATGTTAGACAAGAGGCCAGAGTGCTACAGAGATCTGCCCAGCTGAGGAGGAAATCTGAAAACCCAAGGGGATGAGGGCTCATTCGTGGGGGAAGGGACAGTGGATGGCTCCTTTGACTCATTCTTATGATAAAAGCAGGGACACTGTGCTTTGTGAAAACTTTGGGCACTAGTGACTCTGAAGTCTGGAAGGCTTATAATAGCCAGGGGGTGTCCGAAGAAGGGTTGTTACAAAATACCAGCATAAAACTGTGCTTCAACCCCTTGCTCCCAAGGGTTCACCCTCCTGAAAGGGATTTCAGGCCTAAGACAACCATGTTTCATATCACTGTTTACTATTTTTAAATGCCAAACATAAAATGACTATTTTTCTAGAGAAAAGCTTGAAAGAAGAGCAGACTTGCTTATGCCTTAAATTTTTGCCAGAAATGACCAGCCAATTCAAGAAAATCTACCTTGCAGCTCCTCCCTCAAGGTCTTTAAAATCGTGGACCAATGCCAACATCTCCATCTGTCTCCCTAGAGAGGGAGACCGAAACTCATGTTAGATCGGTCATTTTGCATGCAACTCTGTCACTTGGAGGCTGCTCACATCAGACGGTCACAAAGAAAAAGGGTTTGGGGTTTCAAACCCCAAACTTTGGGCCTCTCTACATACATCTTCTTTGAACAGCCCCCATTCTTAAGAAACTCTCAGCAGTGGCTGTAAAGAGAGTTCATACATTGCGAGCTGTGCTCTCCTTCAAGAAGCAGAGCTTAACCTCCACCCTTAGGGCTGGCTGGACTTGGTGACTTACTTATCGAATATCAAAAGGCAGAAGGGATGGATACAACTTTTAAGGTAGGAGTACAGAAAGACTTCAACAGGGCACTGACTCACAGTGTCTCATAGAAGACTGGGTGAGGTTGAAGTTCAACTCTCCCTTTGTTCAGCTAATAACTTTCCAGCGAAAGTGAAGCACCAACTCACATCAGCTGCCTTCTGGCCTTCACATCACCAACGAGGGGATATGAGGGACAAGCAGAGTACCGATTAGTCCCGAGCTTCACCTTTTACCACCTCATTTGACCTCATTGGTGCTAGACGGGTGGGGTTCAGGAGTGTTTGCCTTGAGTTTGGGTTGGAGAAGGATAGGTATTGCCAAAGAGCTTTTCTATTATTGAACCACATTTTCCCCAGTCCTTTGCCAAGAGGGAAACAGGATTCTCTTGGAGCTTTTGACAATTAGGCCTGTTAGTGGTTATGGGTTGGCGGCTATTTGAAATATAGGGGTGGTAGTAAGGAAACTAGGGAGTTCACTCTCGTGTTATTTTTCAACTCCTGAGGGCACAGGCAACCCCCTGTCTTGTTCCTGTCATCTTTCTGAGACTTTGTGTGCCTTTCGTGTCAGGTCTAGTTCAGGTTTTTGTTTTTGTTGTTGTTATTATTAAGGGAACAAACTGAGAGGAATTGAGTTCCCGCATCTTGTCAATACTGGAAGAATCCAGATTTTTAAATTTGACCAACCTCCCCCACTGCTATAAATTTTTGAGTGAGGAGACACAAAGCCTCAAATTTAAGACTGCAAAGGATGGGCTGATGGTGTTTCTGTGTGCAAATGCTGATGAAAATTTAAGATTTTTTTTTAAGAAATCATTGGTTTCCTGCTTATAACAGTCCATAGATTGTAAGTGGTTGGCCAAAACCTCATTTTGCCTTAAGCCCTGTTAAATTTTAGGCACTCTTTTGCAAAATACAAAGGTTTTTCAGGAACGTCTATATGGTTTTAGAACAGACATACCTATACTCTGTAATCTGAATTAGTAATGTCTTTATCTTCATCTGGTTAATTCGCCATCTCTCCTCTCAGCACCGCCTACTGTAATAATTTGTTCATTATGGATTAGTCAACTTACCCTTACCCCTAACAACACCTCTTTCAGATAAGCATGTCTGTCATATGATACTCAAGGTCAAGGACCTCATGGTAAATTTTTCCTGTTACCATCTGTGGTCAGATTCACTTGGAAATGCCTCCGCAGAAAGGAGAAGGCATTGCTCCATTCTTGCGGAGGAAGATTTTACATGGCCTATTGATGGCAGATACCTCCCTGACAACCAGGCGAATGGACTCCGTGGTTCCATTCCCCAAATACGGTGCTTCACTCCTTCCAGTAGTGGCTAAATATTTTTTGCATGTCTTATCACAGTCATGCTTGATTAAATAAAGCAGAGGTGCATGCATATGTAATAATCACGTATTTCTGTTCCTCGTTCTTGTTGGACAAAGTGAATATTTTGATGTTGGGCAGATTGTCTTGAGAGCCACTCCCCCATTCATTAAAATTTCTTCTATTTTTAAGGGCCTAAAATTCAGGTCCTAAACCATTTCCCAGTTTCCCTTAAAATAAAATTGTCTCTGTTCAACAAGGAATGTATTTGATCTCTGTAGGCACAATAAAATGCTGCCTCCTATTGGTACGGTCCTTTGTATTTACAAAATATTTTCTCATATCCTTTCATCTGACCTCCTCAACAGATTTGGGAGCTAAATATATAGCAGGCTTTTCTATTTGCATTCTTCAAGTGAGGAGACAGAACCTCCGTGAGGTTAAGTGATTTGTTTGAATCCCACACTGGGTAAGTTATGACACCAAGAATTGAACAAGGACTTCTGAGGCCACAATGTGACTGATTAATATCCTTATACATTAAATCACCAGAAGAGAAGACTATCTTTCACACATGAGCAAACTCAGGTCTGATAGTTTTTGTTACATATGCTCAACCCTTCTCAGGGGTAGTGCTCATGCTTTATTTTATGCCAAAGTCAAAGCCCCTCCTCCATCTCTAACAACCTTACATCATCCTCCCTTGTGCTTCACAGGACTGAGTTTGCTGTTAAGGGAATCAGCAGAGTATTATTCCAAAGGGAGAAAAATCAGATAAAGCCCAGTGCTCCTGGCTACAGCCTGTGTGATTATGAACACAATACTGTACTTACAGTAGGAAGCCAGCGTGAATAGATGCCGCTGCCTTTGAAGGGATGAACACTCATGCTGACCTAATAACTATCTAACGCTGGGTGCAATTATCTTTCTCCAAGTGGCATATTATTATTTGACACTTTAATTGTTGTGTCATTTCTTTCTGAAAGACATGTTGGGTGTCTGATACAAACCAGAGGCTTCATGAATTATCCATGTCACTGTGCTGCAGCACTGATTTACCTTTTCCAAAACAAAATCAGCCCAATCTCATCACCTGTTTTCAGTGATCGCAGCCAGGTCTCTGCTGCCCTGTGACCCAGAGAGCTTTCTTACTGTCCCGTGGCATTTCCTATAAATATCAGCAATGGTCCACTTATTCATCACAGCCACAAAAGCTTCCCTCCACTTAGGTAAACCACAGAGACAGATCTTTGAAGACTGGGACATTCTTTATGACCGTTTTTGCCCAGGAATCATTGCATAAGACTGATGGGGCCCCCTTCTCCGTGTCCACTCAACCTTGGTTCCTTTTGACTCTTTTCTGGGAAGGACTCTCAGCAGAGAGGACTGTTTCCAGAGCAGAAAGACCCCAGAAAGGTCCAAACATTCGAGTCTAGGTAACTCTCCACTGCTGCAGCTGCTGTGTGGCAGCCTGCAGGATGATGGGCTGGGGGTCCTGGGTTTGCCTCTGGGCCTGTCATTGGTTGTGTTGTTAGATGGCTGATGGGCTGTCATACTTGCCCCTCAAGCCTGCACTTCCCTCTTCCACCTTCAGCTGCCACTAGATGATGACAATCGAGCAGCCACATAGCCCTACATCCTCCACCAGGTCCCAGTGGTCGAATTAGCCTTGAAGTAGATGATACAGCCTTCCCATTGTCTTAGCAAATACAATGGGTGTCCGTACTCCATTGGCATATCACTATTAAAAAGAAAATCAAAATTCGAATGCATTTGATGTTCTAGACTTTGCTGCTGGTTAAAGCCATGCTGCTCTAAAGATTCATCTCCCCTTTTGGTTGTAATTGGGTTCTTTTCTGTTGCTTTCATTTCAGTTTGCACCTGACTGACATATACTGCTATTGGTTACCAAGTGAGTTGTTTGGTGAACTAGAGATATGGTAAATAAAACATGATATGTATTACTGCATCGGCTGCTTCACGGTACAGTATAATTTGGGAAGGGACTATTAAAATAAAATATTAAAGAATAAGCAGAAACAGCCCACTGTTAACATGTCCAATGGCAAGAGAAAATTACAGGTTTCATTGTATATGCAGCACCATCTGCCTCTTCTCCGAGGCTGAGCCTTTGGCTTTCCCAAGGGAAATAGCTGTGGATAAGTTATTCAATTAGAACAGCATTATTGGCCAGCGACCTTGGAGGATTGGGTTGATGATGTTGTGATTATCCTGCTCTACATTCCTTCATGTCTCCGGCAGGCTGCAGTGCATGGCAACTTCCTTAAGTGTTTACTGAGCCCTACAGTAGAGGTGAACAATTGGAATGAAGAATATCAGAGATTCCTGAAGGAAAATCAATTTTGAATGAACTTTGCTTGTTTAGCCACAGCTTCAATATTCTGAGTCATACTGTATTTTTGTAGACTTTCACTGAATTAAGTGATAGAAATGCCAGTAGGGAGGAAAGTGAATTTCATGATATGCATTTAACCTGTGGCACTGCACGAAATAATTCTTCATGTACGATTACCAGGTAGAAAAATACTCAAGCTTCCTCAAATATGATATTAATCTTAGGAGCAGGAAAATCTCACAGGGGCATAATGCTTTTTTAATAAAGACCTTAGCTGTCCTTCACAACATTTGTATCACAAAGAGTAATAATTATTTATGAAGCACTTCCTCCCAGGAGGTCAGAGTTCTCTACAGATCATGCCATTCAACCGGGCTCCTGAAGGGAATGTTGTCTGGGTTGTTGGGACCATCACTGTTCTCTTTCAGTCCTGTGCTTTGCAACCAGAGGATCCAGGAGTAATCCTTTTGTCTTACCTACATATATAATTTATATGTTTTAAAGTTATAAGTGTCTATTGAAGAAAATTGGGAATACAGAAAAAAATACTGAAAAATTGAAATCTAAGATCATTTATCCTCACTTTTCTCATAAAATATGTACAGATGTGCATGTGCTGGTATGTCAAATATCCCCAGGGTGCTTATTTGCATCCTGGGGTTAGCTTGAGTGATTTTCTGGAATTTCTGATGGAGCAGGAACTCAGATATGCCTCTCCTCACTGGCTGGGATGCTGATGGCTCTGCAGAGTGGCTGTCTGTCCTTCAGCTTCCATGATTTGTAAGAATTATAAGTACATTGTCTTTGCCCTTTTTTGACAGGCTGGTATTTCTATTTATGTCTATGACACCTTTACATATTAGGACATTAACCCTTTGTTGCAAAAAAGTTTTTCCCCAGTTATGTCATTAATTTTAAATTAGTTTATGATATTTTTGAGTGAAAAATGTTCCTTGCAGGTAGTCAGATTTATTTTTTCACCTGTGTTGTTTTTCACTACTTTCGTGTGTAGAAGTCTTTCTTTGCTTGAGATAAGTTAAATATTTACTTCTATTTCTTGTTCTAAAAGTTGGAAATTATTTACTTTTAACTATTTAATACATCAGATATGTATGAATGTATATATGGATGTACTTAGTACTGAACAGCCTCAGATAAATGTATCCATAAGGGCAAATTATGTTATCAAAAGCCCTAAAATCTTGGTGGACTTTCACTGTCCACCAAGTGACAGTGAAAGTTTTTTTTACTCATGTGAAGTCCACTGAAGTCCTAGAACCTCATGGACAGATGTCCTCCACATAGTAAGACTCAGTTTCCCTGAGTGCTTGAGTGCTTCAATCTTATGGCACCTCTATCCCAACCCAAAGCTTTGGGCTTCCTGTGGAAGGGGGCATGGAAAAGGGTGCACCAAAGCATAAGTGCTCAGGGCCTAGAAGTCATGCTGCACCACCCAAAGATATAGCCCTGCTATAGACCCCTCACCCAGCCCCCTGCACAGAGGACTGAAAAATGAGGGAGACCGAAAATATTTATAAGGATTTGTAAGAGTCTACCCGTTTGGTTTCCAAACATTCAGTTCATTCTCCTTCCTGCACAGCTATTAGGATTCTACCCACCTCCTAAGAGAGACAACACAAAATTCTCCTCCATTTGTGGCACTGAACATGAAGTCCACAACCTCTGGAAACATGCAGTAAGTAGTCTCTATATAAAGTCCCTTGGTAACTCTGTGAGCCTATCTGCTAAAATGGAAAGTTATCTGGCACCCACACATCCAGTGGTTGAGAAAGGAAATGGGCATCTCTGATCTTGAGAAATTCTGAGTTCCTCCTGTGGAGACATATTGAGCCTCTTACCTCCACTAGATCTTGATGGCGCTCTGGGGGAATCCAACATAGTCCTACTTCTCTGTGACTCCTGGCCCCACCCTGAAGATGTTCTCCTTGTTCCCTATACTCTTGGACTCATTTAAAATGGATCCGAGGAGAATATGAAAAAGCTCCGAGGGAGCTTTCTTAGCCTACTTCCTGCCCAAGACCCAAGAGTGCCTTTAGAGCTTTAATGGACTTAGACACTTTAGTCCAGGCTTACAGTTTCTTTAGCAAAACACCTCTTTTAAAACTGTGAGTTTCTAACCTATTTGACTCCAATTAATGCCATGTGCCAGTTCCGATTCTTTACCCAATATAGTTCTCAGACCAACTGCATTTCCTTTCACTCTTAGCTCTCCCGACTCTGGGAAGGCGTGAGTCTATCTGGGTTTGCTGAGAGCTGAACTCTTCAGCTCTTCTGCCTGAGTATTTTATACAATAGGAAACATGATGGCCACAGGCCCTTAGTTTGATCCTTGCCCTGAGGTATTTTATTTCATTAAAGGTTTTTATTGGAAGAGGAGGGGCCCGACCCTTAATCCGATTTTATTTGTTTGTGTTTCCATAAGTTCTTCTTACATTTTATCTCTTACGATTAGGGTCAAGAAGCAGTTACTTTCTCTACTTATGCAAGACCCTAAAGATCTGAACTCCATATTTTTTTCATTCTTGCTGACAAACAGATATTTCTTTTCTGAGCTGTTTTTCTTGTCATTTCTTACCAAGTACAACCCATCCCATAACAACCAACACCCATTACCTTCTGCTTTGCAAATTATCGCACTAGAAGCATATGTTTGGGCACACATTCTGCTTCCCACATTATCAGAAGGGATGATCTTACTGAATGTGCTGCCACAGCAAACATGGGTCTTCATCTTCCAAGGCACAGATGCCTGCAATACAGCGAATCATGTGAATAATCACTCACTGGTTCCTCACTGCTTTAGCCTGGCCCAGTTGTCAGAAATAGACACATGGATCTGCGGAACACAGTAGCTTGTGTGACCACAAGAAGGGCGAGTACTGAAAAACACTGGTGATTATAGAAAAGTCTATGCCAATGAAACCCTGACTTGTGCTTTTTCTCCCCCCAAAGGACCAATTTTCCCAGACAATTTGGGGAATACTTCCCTTCTCCCACAGGTCCTTTTTTAAATGAAATGTTTCATATGTATACTCAGAGGTACTATGAATATATCAACAAATATTTGTGAATACTTACTGTCTAGTACAAGAAACAAAACTTTCACTTTGCATTCACGTATTTAGACATGTAAAACACTTGTACTGAGTATTCATGCATTTTGGCACTTTAACAAAATTGTTACACATTTTTAAACAAACACTAATACAGAGAGAATAATTAAGAACCAGCATACTTATCAACCAGTTCCAATAATTATCAACATTTGTCTATTTTCTTTGCTCTATTCTCTCCCATTATTTTTTTCAGGGGCTGAATTATTATTTTTTGCATATTATTATATATTATGTAAATAAGGTTATATTTAGGTATTCTTCTACAATACAATGTTTTTGTTGACTATTTGTAATCTTGATTTATGTGTGGATGAGGAGTTGTAAGGAATTCACTTTGTTGCTCTATAGAATTGCACTGTACACACACACACTACAACTTGTCCAATCTCTGGTTGATTGACACTTTAATGCTTTTCAATTTCCTGCACTTACATACATACCGGCAATAAATATTTTTAACATGTTTTCTTATGCTTGTACATGAGAATTTATTATGTGTATGTGGAAGTGAAACAAATATACACAAAGCTTTAATTTTTCAAAAGATTGAGTTTTTGAAAAATGATTTGGCCAATTTATATTCTTACCACTATGTATTGGTGTAGTGTACATTTTGTATTGGTCTTATTGCTCCACATCCTTGCCAATAATCTTGTCATTTTAAAAATTTTAGATAATCTGATATGTATAATATTTTATCTTTTGGGATTTGTATTTCAGTTTCCTGATTAATTATAAAAATAGAAATCTTTTATCTATTTATTGGCACTAGGGTAACACTGCAACATGTCCATTTATATTTCTGCCCATTTTTTTAAATTTAAAATTTTATTGCTACATAGCTCTTTATACAAGGTCTGTCCAGAAGGTACCCAGCTAAGTAATATGAAAAAGAGACATGTATTGAAGAAGATACAAGATACAAGAAACATTGTACATAGAATAATGGCACCTCAGTCTCCCTCAAAGTAGATACTTTGGGACCTCACACAGTTCTCCCAGTCACCATCAGCTGCCCTGTCATATTTTCCTGGATCTTATCAACGATCTGAAATGTCTTCCATTTCAAGGGTGATTTTAGTTTTGGGAAAAGCCAGAAGTCACAGGGCACCAAATCCTGACTGTAGTGAGGCTGAGTCACCTGAGTGATTTGATGTTTCACCAAAACACTCTGCACAAGATGTGATGCATGAGTGGGTACGTCGTCATGATGAAGCTACCAATCACCAGTTGCCCGTACCTGCGACCCTCTGCATCATTCCAATAGTTTCTGTAGAAGAATGTTCAGGCTTACCACAAAATTTGATGCAGATTCATTGCTCCACTTGCTTACTCATTTTGAATGCTGTGGCCACACAATACACATACTCACTCCACTGACTAGTACAGTGAAGTCATCGTTGTTCATACATGTGCATTCCGGTCCACTGTCCTTGGCTGCCAGGTTACATTGATCTTGTGCAAGCTTGTGCAAGCCATTCTCCTTATATTAACAATGGCTGGGCCTTTTCTGGACACACCTCATAAATTTGGGTTTCTATTCTTTGGTCAATTATACTAATTAAAAATAATATGTCAAGTCTGTAGATTTTCTTTTCATATTGTTTGTGATTTGGTCTCAGTCACAGATGTTTTTATTTTTATGTAATTAGGTTTATATTTTGTGGTTGGTGCTTTGCATGTTTTGTTTAAGATATCCCTTTGTCCCTAGGTCATAAAGGTGCCATGCAATATTTTTCTCTAAAATTTTTGAAATTTTCCTTTACATACTTTTTACCTTCATCGAATCCAATTTTGTGTACAATGTAAAGGAAGAATCTTTTTTGTCCCAAGCTAATTGTCTACTCCTAAATCATTTCTTAAATGGTCTATGTTTCTAAAGAAAAGTACAATATATCATCCCAAAATATGCTTCTTTGATATAAGAAATTTTTTTTAGCTGAAGGCAATTAAGAAGCAACAAACAGAGAAACTCTATCTACTTCACCCTTTTATGCCTTAAGTCAGGTTATAAATTTCTTTCACTGGAGATGATTCCAGACCCATCTGCTCAGAGATGTCTTCAAGAAATATGCAACCAAACTTACTCCATTACTTTTCCTTACTGGCATATACTGACCTTCCTACAGCTTCTACCTTTGGAAGCTGAAAATCATGTTTGTTTGTCCTATCATTTCTTTACAAATTTATAGTTCTTCATTGAAAATGTATAAACCCAAGCTCTAGCCACACTTTGAGTGACTCATCCCTGATCTCCTATGTATTGTACATGTGAGATATACATGTTAATAACCTCATGTTTGTTTTCCTCCTCTGTAACTGTCTTTTGTTACAAAGCTCCAGCTGAGGATCTAGAAGAATAGAAAGAAAAAAAGGTTTTTCCTCTCTTACATTTTTCTCACTGTTTTGCAATATCCTCTATCATATATAAAATGTCCTTATATATGTGGGTTTGTGCCTAGCATTCTATTCTGGCTCCTTGGTGTCTTGCCTTTTTTCTGCATCAATACCTTATATACGGCATTACCATAACTTCATCATAAATATTTATATTGAGTAGAGCAAGTCTCCCAGATTTGTTCTAGAAAATGTTCTTGCTTCACCTTGGTTCTTTTAAACATCCATGCTTTCTAAAAATTTCATATCACATTTTAAGTTCTTAGGTATTAGTATTAGCCTATGTCACAATGTCTACTGATTTGTATTGCCTACTTCTTTCATTAATGTTATAGTTTTCTTTATTGAAGTTATGAAATATGCTCTAATATCCAATAGGGAAACCATTGCCCATTCCTCCCTTCCTTTTATGAAAGAGTGCAATTACTTTACAAAAAATTACATGTTCTAATGTGTTTATTCCTCCTCCAGTGGAAATTTAAAATATTAAGTCAAAAGAAGTTGATCTGAAGGTTGTGGGTTATTGTTAAGCTAATTAAGTCAAAAGAGTTCTATTGGAACTTTTATTTGGATGGCATTCTATTTCAGATAGCCAGTCTTTTCAGCTGTTAATATGGCATGTTTGTATTTTTAAATTGTATTTTATATTTCTCTATAAAATATTGTCATTTTTCATATAATTCACTTGTAATTTTCATTTATGTAACACCAAAGTGTTTTATGTTTTTTGGCTTTCATTCTCTGTTTATAAGATATAGAAAAATGGACATGTTGTTGAGTGTATACATTGAACTTTGAATAACTTTAAGTGATTTTCCATTCTTTTCCTGGGTCTAATAAGTATACAATCATATGATCTACTAAAATGATTGCCTTTCCTATCAATACTCAGCTAATTTCTACCTTGTGTTCCATTGTATATTTCAGAATTTGAAGAGTACTATAAAAACATAGTTCTATTAACAAGGATCACTGCTTTACTGATGATTTAAATGATATGCTTCTAATATTTTAAATCAATTACAATATAAATGTAATATTGTACTCCTTATTATATTCAAGTATCCTTCTATATCTAGTTTTACCAGAAAAAATCAGGAAGAGATGTTGAATTTTATAAATAGTCTTGTGGACTTTAATTGGTATTAGCACATGTTTTGTTTCGCTTTCTGTGAATTTACTCACAAGCAGTAGTGTATCAAGGGCAGGCAGCGGGAGCAGTCTGGCCTGCGTACAGGCAGTTGCTTAGCATTTAGACCAGCAAAAGTGTTTTATGAGGAGGAACATTTTATCACTGACATTATTTGCAGGGTTACAATAAAAAGCAGAAGAACTTTTCATTCAAGTTTATTTTTGTTTTTAAGTTCTCTATGACAACGCATCCTTTTGTACCTGCAGCCAGGACCCATGGCTCTCACCATCCTGTCTTTAGTAAACAATAGCCTATCAAACTTTGCAATGCAATAGATTTCCCAATATAAGCCATTTTTCCCTTATATTCCTGGAACCAGCCTTATTCAGAAAACTCTTTGTATATGCATTGTGTAGAATATAACTTATAGATCTCTTATTTAGAATTATTGCTTCTATATTTATATTCAGAATTGGTATATAATTTTGTTGCAGGGGTGGCAGAAATCATACTGTGGTATCAGGATTGTATTAACTACATAAAATATGAGTAAATTACGTATTAGCCTATATTGTCATTTTTATATTAATTTAAAAGTATTTATTTATGTATTCTAAATTCCATAAACTTAAGAACAGTATATACATAGAATGGGAATTGCCAATTTCTTGTGACTTTGAAAGAATTTATTATTAAATTATCTAATTCTTTTCTTTTCTTTCTTTGTTTTATCTTCACCTAAGGACATCTTTTCATTGATTTTTAGAGGGAGAGGAAGAATGAGAAACACTGAAGCAAGGGAAACGTCGACTGGTTGCCTTCCCTCTGCACCCGGACAGATGGAAGCCTGCACGCTCCCAGACCAGTGATGGAAGCCGCAGCCTTTCAGCTGTGAGATGACTCTCCAACCAACCGGGCAATACCTGCGGGCTGATTATTTTCTTAATGACTTTTTAATTGTCTTCCATTTTTAAGTAGGATTTTCATATCCTTATAAAGAAAAAAATTCACTAATATTTGTAAAATATCAAACTTTTTTATATTTTATTATCTGCTTGTTTCTCTTTATTCTTTATTTTTTATATTTGGGTAAATTCTAGTGTTTTTGAATTATATTTTTCAGAATTCTGTATTTTTTCAAGCTCTGAGAACTTAATTATTATTTTTCTGCTTTTCTGTATTCTGACTTACCAACATGTTATCTTTATTAATTTCTATTTTGTTTTTTATTTAATTTTCCTTTTATAATGTTTTCTTAATTAATACATTTTTCTCAATTTCTTGTTTAAATTTGAAGGCATTAAAGACTAAATTAGACTGTTAATGGGTACTAGTATCTTTTCCTTTATATTCTGCAAATATGATATTTTACCTATTTCTTTGATATAATAATGATTTAGGAACTGTCAAATTTCTATTTTTTTCTTTATTTCTTATGCTTTGTTATTACCAGTTCTGCTGTGGTCATTGAATGTGATCCAAATTTTTGTTTTTTGGTGAAGGGATTTTGATGACCTCAAGATCTTTTTCATCTTTTTAAAAAATTATTTACTTCTTTATTTAAAAATTAAATTTCATTATTTTCCATCATTGTCCCCCATACCCTCTTCCACCTACATCATCTTTTTTAAAAATGTTTCATGCAAGGTTATAAAAAAATTATGAAGGAGAAGGAGCAAGCAAGGGAGCATGCATAGAGGACTCATAGGCACAGACAATGGGGAGATTGACTGTGGGAGTTGGCGATGGTGGTGAGCAATGGGGAAAGAGGACAACTGTAACTCAACAATAAAAAAGAAAAAATAAATTATGCTGAAATGCATGTTTTATTAAAAATTATATTGCTTTCCTATAGATACCTGATTAAAGTAAAAACTAAATTTACAAACGAAAATCGTCATTTTGCACCCTGTCATGGTTCACACAAAATATCCCTTTTTCTGTGACCTTCAGTAGTAACTGAGTAGATACCATGTCACTTACTATGTGTACCCAATATAGAAAGACCTTCGTTCAAATCTCAGCTATGCTACTTACCTACTAGCTTGTGACTCTGGACAAGTTGCCTAAATTCTTACTCCTCACTTTTCTCATCAGTAAAACTAGGCCAATAATAGGGCCTACCTGAAGAGGTCTTCCAGGGATTGAATGAATGAATGAATGTCAGGTATAATGTGTGCCATAATCAACATTAAATATGTTGATTTCGCTGTTCTTATTACTTCTATAAAGACTATCGTTTAGTTACATGTGAAAGTCTGATGATTCTTTGCTGAGGTCATATTTTATTATGTTATTATGGCTCTCAGTATAGTCAAGTCTACCCTCTGTCTTGTACATTAGCATTTGGGGAAATTTTATACACCCTAAATTTTGATAGGTATGACTGCTGTTCTCATAGCAGTTACAAGCAGAAACTACATCTCCCAATTACCCAAAACAGAGTTTCACTGACACTTCCTGAACAAAAGTGTGAGAAGATCAAGCAGAGTATTTTACTGTTTGGCCCTGGGCACAACAGGTCTCCTCAAAATATATATATTCTGTATGGAAAAAGTCTAGACATTTTTAATATAAGGAGAATGGTTTGTGCAACATCGATGTAACCTGGCAGCCAAGGATGGTGGACTGGAATGTGCATGTGTGAACAAGGATGACTTCACTGTACTAGTCAGTGGGGGTGGTAGATGCTATGAGCATGTGTACTGTGTGGCTGTCACATTCAAAATGACTGAGCCAGCAGAGCAACAAATTTGCATCAAATTTTGCATTAAGTTTCAACATTACTCCACAGAAACTATTTGGATGATTTAGAAGGCTGCAGCTATGGGCAACTGGTGATTGGCAGCTTCATCACAACAATGCACCCACTCATACATCACGTCTTCTGCAGAGTTTTTTGGTAAAACATCAAATCACTCAGATGACTTAGCCCCACTATAGCCAGGATTTGGTGCCCTGTGACTTCTGGCTTTTCCCAAAACTAAAATCACCCTTGAAATGGAAGAGATTTCAGACTGTTGATGAGATTCAGGAAAATATGACAGGGCAGCTGATGGTGACTGGGAGAACTGTGTGAAGTCCCAAGGTGTCTACTTTGAAGGAGACTGAGGTGTCATTGTTCTATGTACAATGTTTCTTGTATCTTGTATCTTCTTCAGTAAATGTCTCTGTTTTTCATATTGCATGGTGGGATACTGTCTGCACAGACCATAATCTATGAAACTTGTAGAGAATTATAGAGATCATTTATTTACTCACCATTTTTCACATTGAAAATGGAAACAAAACATTAAATTATTTACAAAACTTCTGATTAACTCATACTTTCAGCCATGTTATAGAAACATGACCTGCTGCTCAATAAGTAAAGGACTACATATTTCAAAACAACTAAAAATGGAATATTTTAATCGATTATTTATAGAATGTATTTTAACACAAATTTTGATGCGTATTAGTTACTTAGTAATTTGTTGATTCCAATTTGCAGAAGACACATGGAAAGTCTTCTCTATAAGCTTCAATAAAAGTACAGTAATCATAATCTTTATTTTTGCTTAGCCCAAAGTAGAAACTCAACTTTACATTACTAGCTGTCTTTTTGCCAAAAGTGATTACAGTACAATTGCCTTTGAAAGAGCCTAATTTTTTTCTATTTTAAGAAAGCATTCATCTACCCATTAATATAGAATCTACAGAA
The DNA here is from genome assembly GCF_021234435.1 of Artibeus jamaicensis. Classification (NCBI taxonomy): domain Eukaryota; kingdom Metazoa; phylum Chordata; class Mammalia; order Chiroptera; family Phyllostomidae; genus Artibeus; species Artibeus jamaicensis. The sequence goes on along the minus strand of NW_026521823.1, from coordinate 20,006,793 downwards.
TGTTCACTGCTATTTATTGTTTCTAGAGATTCTTCTGTTATAATATCACTATGTAAATGTGATCATGAGTAGATACATATGTGCATAAATATGTATGATAAATTATATATAATATGTGTACATATATATTTATAACAGAAGAAACATTTTAGATTGACTGACAAATCAAAATTACATATGTAAAAGAAAGTGGTTAAAAAATGCCTGTGTCTTTTGTTTCAAGGATTAACAAAAATATACCAGACAAATAAAAAGATATCAGGGTCACAGTCTGCCATTTGATGATACAGAATTCAGAATAAAATAAATGAACTAAAAAAGACAAAGAAGGCCAGTGTGTGATGCCAAAGACTGTAAATCACAATAATGTGAATTAATATTTATTTGTCCAGTGCCGCAGCAGCACTGTTCACAAAGCAGAAGTTGTGACAGATACAAGGAGCGACAGGAACATGGCGGAAAAGAAAAGCAATGAGGAGGACTAATCCTACCAAATACTATTTTAAAAACATATCATCAACTCTGTGTGAAGAACCAGTTTGTTGCCCTCACTGGGTAGCTCAGTTGGTTAGAGCATCGTTGCAACACATCAAGATTGTGGGTTCAAACCCAGGTTAAGGCACAAACAAGAATCAACCAATGAATGGATAAATAAGTGGAACAACAAATCTCTCTCTCTCTCTCCTGCTTCTTCTTTCTGTCCTCTCTAAAATAAAAAAAAAAATTGAAAAAGAAAGGAAAAGAGTCTGCTATTAAGTGAAGACATCCAAGGAGATAGAACAAAAAGCTTAGAAATAAACCCAATTATACATATAAACTTCGTCTACAATAAAGACAGCATTTTTAGTGAGAAAAAATATATACTTTTTTAAAAAGTGGTGAAAAAGTACCTGGATATATTTCAAGTGAATCAGAGATTTTGTTGTGGACAAGAAGCTGTACCAGTAGAACAAGGAAACCTGGGTGAATTCCTCTGTGTGCATGTTGTGAGGAAATGTTTCGTGGTTCGGCACAAATACAAAGAGAAGGAAAAAAAAACAGATTTTATTACATGAAAATGTAAAAATACATGACAAAGGGGAAAAAGCAAAGTAAAAAGGAATGCTATACTAGGAAAATACTTGCATCTCATCACATAAAAAGCGTTAATATTTCTATTACACAGTTAGTGGGGGTTGGTTTAGAGGGATTGAGCAACAAGGAAAAGGGCTCATGGACATGGACAACAGTGTGGGGATTGCTGGGTATAAGAGGACTAAATGGTAATGGAAAAAATATAATAAAGATTAAATTAAAAAATAGTATATAAGGAAAGCACCAACAACTCTATGGAAAAATAAGCTACAGAAATAAACAATTTGCAGTAGAAGAAATACCCCTGTCTTTTAGCCATATAAAATTATGCTCAAGGATGCTCATAAAAATGCAGATTAAAACTACACTGAATTACCATTTTCAAATATTAAATTGGCAACTATTGAAAGGTGGTGGGGAAACCAGCACTCTTGTGCATTTCTGATGCAAACACAAAACTATCTGTGAAACGTGGAGGGAGACTTGCACTATCTCACAAAATTCACACGCATTTGCTCTTGGACTCAGAAATTTCACTTCTATTTCATTCAAAAAGAGGTACGTACGAAGGTACACATGTATCACATATACACACAGTCATTATGAGTCTATTTGTAAAAACAAAAAACTTGAAACAAACTAAATGTCCATCGATAGAGGAATGATTGAATAAACACTCACACAGGAGAGAGTTGTGGAGAGGTTAAAAGGATGAGGAATATCTATATACTTCCAGGAAGTAAATTCTAGGATACATTGCTGATGAAAAGAAGGTAGAGCAAAGTATCGAAATAGCACATAAGCACTGACCTAACAAAGGCAGAAAAGTATACAGACACTTGCATATATGTACATATGTGTGTGTTTGTTCTCCAACTTATATTTTAATAAAGTCAAAGGAAAGAATAAACCATGACATTTCAATGAAAGTTGATGTCTAAGGGTGAAGTGACAGAATAGGGTAAAAGAACAAAAGCTAGATTTCTGAGCATGTACTTGGTTTATGGTCGCTATTGGAACACCCATGTCTATGCTCAATCTAAATCTATGGGTAGCAGTTGTTTTCATGCCTTGACAGCAGAGACTCCATCCATTTGGACTGCAACATTCAGTTTTATCAATTTTCTTTACTTGGTGAGATGAATAGGATGGCCATTCACAGGTCTACTTATAGAAGCATCACCTGTAATGATTCGGGGTTAACACAAAGTTCACTTACAGAATTTGATTATGGTCTAACATCTTTGGGATGTGGTGTGTTAGTCCTGAGGAAATAAGAGAAGACAAGGATTTTCCAGAAGTCCTCATGAATTTCCAAAAGGACTGAGGAATTATGTGTGAGTAAGGAGGGAAGACGCAGGGCTAATTGAGTGAGACTCCAGGCCCGTTGCTCAAGCTTCACCCAGAATAATCCCACTTCATTGTATATCTGTAACAGGATGTGCAGCTCATTAAACAGTTTGAAAACTACTTAGAGAAGAAATAAAGTGTTTTAATTAGCGTTATCTCTCATACATTAAATCTACATGAAATTATATCTTTATATTATTTCACAAATGTGGATTACAAAAAAACACAAGCATGAGCATTCAAATAAAAATGGAATAATTGAAGAATTCCAAGATTAAGAAGAAAAGAATCTATGCTTGGACCAGATGTGAACCTAATTGTCATTACATATAAAATTGGATGTGATCGCCTCAGAGGTCAAAATAAAGGGTAAAAGTTACACAGCTCCTATTCTCAGAAGGAAAGGAGAAAAATAATGGGACACAAAGTGCTTCCTGTGATTACATTCAGAAAGAAAGTTGTTGGAAATTTTTTGGAAAATAAGCAGTGATTTTATCAGTTAGAATTACTTCAGCTGCAAGTAATGGAAAACCCAATTCTAACCAGCTTACACAATAAAGCTGATCTTGAAAAAAGAGGAAGACCATTTTCAGAATCCCCTAGGAAACCTTTTTTCGTGTTTCATTAGGCCAAACTGAACTACTTTTTTTTTCTTATGTCAATAAGTTCCTGGAACAGGAAGAATTAGCTGCCCTAATATTTGTGTACTCCTTGGAGTAGGGCTGAACACTGTAACAAAATTGACTTCTGTTTGAAAAGAAGGAGGGTTAGATACTGTTATAGGCAACCCATAATAAATATTTCAATGATTTAATGGACAATGTCCTTGTTATCAGCTTTACCACAATCACCAAGAGGCATTTTATGTGACTATTTCTTGTTTATCTTTGTTAGAAATAGGGGCTCATGTGAAAGGACATCTCAGCCAAGGCTAATGAGCTGCAAATATGTAGCTGCTTATTCAACTTTACCCAAGTGAGACTGAACTGAGGATTTCTGACTGAATGAATTGAAAGCATACCCCTCTGACTGGAGTTTTCTAACCCAAATTAAACTTCAGCCCAGTGCACTGTTGGTATTATATAATATCAAGCAGTTAAGAAGTAAAAAGGAGAGAAGCAGAGGGAGCCAATGCCCTGCAAGATCCGTCAACAGAGAAAACAAATGAGAGCAAGCTTCCCTGCAAAGCTGCAAACTAGCCTGCCTAAATACCACTTTCTAACTGCATTAATGAACACTCTAGGCACTAGAGTAATTCATTTTAGCTCATCATTTTAACTTACTTTAATAACAAGGAACTAGGGTGCTGGTATCTGAACAGGTAAATTCATCCACAAACATAAGCAAGAAAACTAGTTCTTTAAAAAAGGGGAGAGCTGCCAATCAATTACAAAGTTTCCTTATTGAGGGATGACCACCTTGCTTCAAAGAAGTGGGCTGTGGGAGTTCCTCCAGGGAAAACCAGTTTTTACGTAAGAATGCTTCTCTGAGCTGGCTCTTGGCAAAATGCTTGACAGAGACCATAAGCTTCCCCACTAGGAAACAGGACAGTGTGTTCTTTCCTGAATCGCTTTCAGAGGTGATGTTATCACAATTGTCCCATAGCCACAGGGTAATCTCAGTAACAGCCTTGTGGGGAATTGAAGCTAAGCATTAGAACCACCAAGCAATCTGGGCAACCAAACACATTTTCTAAATATGTGGAGTTACTTAAAAGTGAGCCATTCAACGTTAGGGAATGTTTGCCTCAGATGACGATTGTCATTTTCCTATAGTTACCCTGAATACTTCTCTTCCGACTGCAGTTATGTGCCAGGTCATTTGTTTCTTAAGATCACCCATTTCATTCTGCTACAGCACGTAATCCCCTCTGTCATCACTTAGCAGAGGGGACTACACATAAAGTTTGTTTAAAAAAAGCAATCGGATCATTGAGGTCTAATTTTTAGAAGAAGGGGAACAACTAAATCGACACTTGACATTTTCTTAGAATAACTGGGAATCTGTGTTCACCTCCTGCATCTTGGCCCATAGCCATTTTTCTGTCCATGGAAATATCAATGACAGGTGAAAAGTTAATGAAAGTTACCAGGAAGCTTACATTTTTGAGCATTTGTATTCAGCTGTATATTACAGAAATTGGACAAAGGCTCAGACAAGTAAGGATTTAAAAAAAAATCTTGTATCACAAGGAATGAAGTTGAAAGCCATGTGGGAATGATACGCATGGCCCCACAGGCTGCTGCTGTGTCTGGACACAGAGCTGGAAAGGCTGTTATACTTCTAGGTATCGCATCTATGCTTAATGAAGGAGGGGGAAATAGCAAAAATTTACACCTACACTGTGTCTGTAGAAAGCCCCATCTTTCCATGAAGACCTCCACTTACATTGTAACGGAGGATCTGGCCAGATTGCTGGGCAGAGGGGAGCAGGGATCTCCAAGGTGGCAGGAGAGCCTTCCCCAGAGAAAGGAGGGGCTGCAGGAGGAGGCTGCCTGAGGCAACAGTAAACAAACAAGCATGGCACAGGAACCAGCGCAGCACGCCAACCTATGTTGCCCCGGCAACTGAGCAGCATGGCTCCTGACACTACAGGAAAGAGCATGCGCAGGATGAAAAGGTCACAAACACACCTGTATTGGGGAGGTGGTCATGGCGATGCCCTGTCCCAGGCAGCGACACTGTGCAGCGGCGCAGGGCTAGAAACCCTGCCACCCGTTTCTGGATCATGGCAGCAAGAGTGGGGCAGAGATGCCGGAGGCCTGACGTGTCTGATGAATGTTAGCCTAACTGGCTGGCAAGCTGGAAGTTCCCACAATGCGCAGGACTTTGAAGCCAAAGATTTAAATGGAGGGCGGGAGTCTCAGCCCTTTTTTGCATTCCCGTCACGCGTCCAGTTCTGGGGGTTGGTAGTGAAGCGTTCAGGGGACACAGCAAATACCGACTCCTGCTTGGGGTCCTTGCCTTGCCCTTGCTTGCCTGGTTGGGCGCAGGCTTGCACGGGATGTCCACCTCACCAGCAGCAGCCCAGATGCTGCAGCTCCATGCTGCACAGATGTCCCAGACTGTGCTCCTCTTGCTCTGAGAGCAGCAGGCAGATGTGCAGGCCAGGAGTATTCACCGGTGCCAGAGCCATGAGCAGTTCTGGGCCCTGGGGCTTGGCAGATGGAGCCCCTCACAGGACTAACTGCAGTGATCTGGGGGTCCACCCTGGCCTCAGGACAGGAAAGAAGCTGCAGCGAGCAAGGCAGTGGAGATGCGGGCCCACAAGTGCGCACTCCAGGGAGAGACAGCTGGAGAGCCGGAGACCTACTTGGGAGCAGCCTTGGGTCCCCAGACTATAGGCAAGAATGGGCTGGGGTGTCTGGACCCTGACTCTGGTCCTTGAGGTGGCTGGCTTCTTAGTGTTTTGCATACAAGAATGACTTAGAAGTAAAAAGTCTCCATCTCCTCCAAATTGGACAAGCTTTTAATAAAAGCTTTTTTCTTCCCCACCAATTATTGTGCTGTACTTGTGTGTGGCAGCGTCTGGCTGAGCCCCAGTTTGGTAACAATATCCAAGACCTGGAAAACATGACCGCCCTTAGCTGAGAGGTGGTCTGAGGAGTATTTTAAATGTAACATACTTAAATGTAACTTCCCTCTAAAACTTAAGGTAATGGGTAAGGGAAAAATGGGTAGTGGGTGGGTAGTTAGGCATATCTGCCTCAATTATTTTTATAAGATGTTTCTATAACATTAAAAAGAACATAACTATAAATTCTAAAAAAGTTGGACCCAAAACCTACTTGCTCTTCATACCAAATGTTGGACTAAAAAGGTATTTATTTATATACTCAAGAATCATTACCATACACATATTCTCACTAGGTGGTGTAAGCTGTAAAAAAACAAATGAGACACATACTTGGTCTCAGGGAGCTTTCAGTCTGGTAGATGAGAGAAACTGGTTTTTTTAAAAAGTTGTGAAAGGGGTGAAGGAAATCAGAATATGTCACTCCAAATATGGCCTTGATGTGACAATTATTTTGAGCTGCAGGCAAATAAAAAGCATCAAACACAGAAAAGCTTCCACTTTTCTGCCCAAAGTCAGAATATAAATTCTCCTTTCACTGAAGACAGAGATGATTTTCTCAGCCTAGAGGGGGCACCAGAGGTATCTGCAAAAATTCCCACTCCCACAGCTCCCTCCCATCCATTTCCCTTCCCACAGTGCGCTGCCACCCCCGGGAGCCTGAGATTGCTCTTCTTTGTCCTGTCATTTCTCTGCAAATTCACTGATCTTGGTTGAAGATGCTCTATAAGCTGGAATTCTAAGCCACCATTTCAAATTACTATTGGTTTAGTTTTCTCCTATGTGAAATGTACTGAACATTAACACACTTTTTTTTTTCTCTTGCTAATCTGTCTTGTTAATGATCCCCAGCTGAAAACCTAAAATGGGTAGAGGTACTTCTGCCTTTCTTACAGGGGCTTTGCCCAGTGGCTAGCAGAACAACAGAAAGACTGATGAGTTTTATGTGGGAAGATTGGAAAGGGAGCTTCAGGAACAACTTCATTCCAGAGCTGAGTTAGTCAGTGAACAATGTGTTGAAAGCATGGAGCATTGGCCGATAGTTTGCCTGGGGTGATTTGGAGGAACTAGGACGTTTTCCTTATGTATAAGCAAAATCATGTAAGAATCAAAGAGCTTATTATATTCATGGTACAACAGGACTCAACCAACTCTTTTTCTTCCTTCCTTTTTTTTTTTGCATAAACCTATGAGGGAATACAGAAATTAAACTCAAGTGAAAAGAAAAATAGCCAATTATCAGAGAAAACTTTTTCAAAACAAACTGATATCAATTGCCAAACTTGTTGCTGAGAGAAAGCCCTAATAAATGTTAGATTAAGCTCTCCCGAGAGTTTAAATAAAAATGGCAATTTTGTTTTCCCTACCACAGCAACACAATAGTGCTGCATTAGCATGTAATAAAGGGTTCCCAGGCAGGCTAGCCTGGGGGGGTTAAGTAGAATCTGTGATTCCATAGTTCATCTCTCCCAACTATATTGCAAGATCCATCACTTCCTCTGGGTCAAAGGGCAGGAATGTCTCCATGGAGTATCTCAGCAACTTTATTACCCAGTATTTTCATTTTCTTGGTCCCACATGTTTGCAGTGGCTAGACCCGGACTGACAGTTCCCAGTGAAATGGAAACTCCCATGCTATATGGATACCATTGCTGACGACTGACTCCTTAGAATATCTGGCTAAGTGTTTCTCTTGTTCTCTCTGCACAACCATTTCTTATTTTGGCTGCCAGCGTAACTTCCAAGCACCATTGTCAAAATATCCTGCCTTCACCATCTCTGATACCAGAAAACGTTATCTATTGATCCATGTAATTTGCCTTTAATAAAATTAGTACTCTGGTAGGACACAGAGCTTGTCCTTGACATCTCATATAAAGAGATAAACTACTACTTCCAATAGGAATGAGCAGGATTAAAAGAACATACGGAACACTTGAGGCTTCCAGACACGAGCAACAGTGGGAAGGGCAATGGGAAGGACACAGTGAAGTAAAGGCGATTCTTGAGACCGGAGAGAAAGGCCACTTGGAGGAGCCCCGGGGCAGTCGCTCTAATTTTAGAAGGACACAGCTATTGACAGACATGACACGGAGGAAGGGAGAGGGCACGGATGTTTGATTTTCCTCTCTCCCTTCCCGACCTTCTGTAGCTCCCTTCCATCGGCCAACCCCAAAAAAGAAAGAGGAGCACGCCTAGACACGGTTCAGGTCAGGGAGGAAATAGCTCCGTGTGAAGGCAGGCGAATGCAGAATAACTCTGCTTATTTTTCAGGTCGACAACACTGATTTCATATACTTAGAAAACTCCAACTGCCACATAGCAAATTGCACCTCAAATACTGGGTAGGATCAGATCTTCTGGTACTTCAGTATTTAAATTAGAGGAGGAATCCAGTCACATTAACTATAGCTTTCTAAAAAGACTTTCTTTTAAAAACCTGGGTATGAATGATGGCTCCACTGATTAGCTTGGTCAAATCACTTTGCATCCATAGATGCAACAGTGTTTCCACTTAACAAATAGGACAAAGTCATAGAATCATCAGGAAATAATTTATATTAAGCAATCATCCTGGTGACTAGCACACTGTAAGCACTTTATAAGTGTTAGCTAATTCGGCTACTTTAGCCATGTAGCTTTGGATATAGAGATCATATCTATATCATAAAATTGTGAGAAATAAAAAGATAAATGTAAAGCACTTATAAAAAAGGCCAAAAGCTCTTATTATTATTTAAAAATCATACTTTAAGATATATTCATTACAATTTTGAATTTTAGCACATTGTCATGTTTTAAAAAGCAGGAGATAAAACAGTACATATGGAATGGTCCCATATTTTATATACTATGACACCAAGTGATGACATTTCAATTATTTTAGAAAAAAGGCTGCATTTGAAGGTTGCTAGCTATTAACAGTAGAAATAGCACACTGCCGTAATGGAACCTGACTCTGTTTGGAAAGGATACCAGAATGGCCATTTAATTTTCCTCATTATAGAAAATGACCCACATCATTGACTAACCCACAGATCTTGAGAAATTACCCTTAGGGGATTCTCTGTGATGGAGTGTGGTTTCTGACTTAGAAGTAATGATGTCTGATGCACATTTAATTATGCACTTTTACATCATAGTGCTCTTACGATATAAAATCTCTCTTACGCCTTGAGGAATGAGAAAGGTACTATGTCCATTTTTTGAGGTGAGGTGGACTCAAAAAAGGTGGTGTGGGATTGATCATAATAATGAGAACCACGTGACCCACACGAACTCTAAGGAACTCTACAATGAATAAAGAAAGAACCTTCTAAACTTGAAGAAATTCAGTCCTGCCTAATATATTCTATGCCTCAGTGCATACAGTAAGTTGAGAAAAATTGAGAATTCAGTGTAAATCATTTATCATCACATTGATTTGATATATAAAGATTTGAGAAAGATAAAGATTGACAGGTAGACAATAATAAAAGAACATCTAGATTAAACATCAACATTCTGAAATGCTGAAGACATTTATTTAATTTTCTGGAACAAAATGAAGCTGAAAAAATCATGAAAGATGATGCAAATATGCTGGCACCTGTATTTGCCGGTTGTATTTTAAACTGCTGCCCTGCTTTCTATTTTCATTGTATCCACTCCACTGCAGATGTGGTCATGATTTGCCAAGACCTGAAACCTGTCAGTAGTAAAAGTAAAACTCTATGCCCTGATGTTTAAACCCGTACCTGTTCTTGCTCCAAAATAACTTGAAAACTCGTCTACAAGTCTCCTGCTCACTGACCATGCTCCAAACACCACTGAATGTGAGAAGTTTCTTGTCCCCTTAGGGGCTTCGTGTTTTTTGTTCTTCCTTCAGCCTGGAACACATCCCTTCAATGAGATACTCACATTGTTGGCTTTTTCTTTCTATTGTGGCTTCATTTTAAATGTCACCTTCTCGGCGAGGCTCTCTAAAGTCCTTAACTAGTTTCCTTTCTCTGAGGCTCATCTCATTACATGAAATTATACATTTTATTTATTTTCCTGCTCATGGATCTACCAGCTTTGTTGCCTTGGGGAAAATTAGTGGTCGTAAAATACCTGGGCATCTCAGAAGCGCCACTGGGATGCAGAGCTGGCTACACGTGCAACAGGCTGACCAGCGGCCCCTCGTGCTTTCACTTCTAACTCCCTACCAACCTCAACCCCACCCTCCCATCGCCTACAATCTAGGCTTGGTAGGCCAATGTATGGATACTGCCTCTTCCATACGCTGCTTCTGTTTGGATGTACTGCCTGACCAAAAATTAGCAGACACTCTCTTCAACCTTGCACAATGTTTGGTCCTGTGCAAAGCATCCACTGAGACATTCGGCTCATGTTGGAAGGTCCTTGATGCTTGGTCCGTTGACAATATGGACACAACACAATTATTGTACCAATAAAACATGATAGTATTTTTTAATGTTTTAACCCTACAAACCAAAACTATACAATCACCATGGGCTCACTGAACCCAGGGGCATTTTCTAACTGTGCATGTTTTTGACAGGACCAAACATTAAGGACTTCATGGCATGGACCAGATGTCCCCATGGACATTTGGACAGGAGCAAATGTGCACTGATTCTCTTCACCAGTAGTCCTGTGACACCTGCATTTCACTGCTAAAGCTTTAGACTAAAATAACTGCAGAACTAGCACTTGATGTGTAACCAAACTCATATAAATGGGAGCTATAATAAAATCTATTCTGACAAATAAGACTTCAAAAGATTTGCAAAACAACTCACTTAAAAAATTCTCTTGGAGGAAATCATGAAATGAAAAGGTCCATAAATGGCCCTGGCTGGTGTAGCACAGTGGATTGAGTGCTGGCCTGTGAACCAAAGGATCGCAGTTCAATTCCCAGTCAGGGCACATGCCTGGGTTACAGGCCAGTTCCCAGCAGGGGACACATGAGAGGCAACCACACACTGATATTTCTCTCCCTTTCTCCATTCCCCTCTAAAGATAAATAAAGTCTTTAAAAAAAAGGTTAATAAATGTTGGAGTTTGTTATAGGATATAGAAAATAAGGATGATAAAATACCATCAAATTCCATATAAGAATACATGTCAAAAAAGGCTGAGATTTAAAAATGATAATAAAAAGGTTTAAACAGTCAATATTCTAGAAAATATCATGAGTAGACAAAAACCATGTATTTTATGGAGGAGGCTATAAAACCATTCCTAAGTTTAAAGAATTGACCTGTATAAATACACATAAATGTGAGGCTTAAATGAAGGGCAATTACAATAAAAACAGAGTTGAATATATAACTCATAAACAAAAAAAATTTTGATTGACCAGTGAAAAGCAGGAAAGAAGAATAATGTACAAAAGTAGAAAATAGTGACAAAATTGCAAAATATCTCTTAAGACTGAATTTTTAAATGTAAAGTGTTTGATTATTAAGACAAAAATCACCTTTTTTCTTAAAGGTTCTAAAGCATGTTTTCTGTAAAAGACATATTAAAATTAAAAGGCAAAGAAAGATTGAAAATGCAAGTTTGGAAAATAACATGTCAGTGAATATGAGCTAAAGAGATCTTGTGTAGCAATCTTAACAGAAAAGAAAAAGTATAAAAGGCATAAAGAGAGGTTATAAACTGGTAAAGGCAAAGACAGAGCAGGGAGATGTAATCCTTATGAGCACATATGCATAACACATAATATAATTTAAAAACTGCATAAGAAACAAGGGACAGAATTGTAGAGAGAAACTAATAGATCTTATTAGTTATAAATTTAGATTTTGATATCTTTAAAATCCCTAAGTCAAACAGCCCAAAACCCCAATAATATCAAATATCTAAATGAATTAATTAATAAGTCAGGACATTAGGTAATATAAAAATCACACAACCAAAACACCAAAATACACTAATGCATACACAGAGAAAATAAAATTTACAAGTTTGTATATTAAGCTCCAGAGAAAGTCTCACTTTATCCCAGGAAGAAGTGTCAACTGTGTCCTCTGACTAGAATTTAAATATATTACATGTTAACAACCAAACCATATGATTCAAAAGCAAATAATATTTCATTTAATCACCATGGGATTAAGAAGGAAACTAAAAAATGTTGAGAACTGAATAGTAATGAAAGCAGTAAAAGATAAAATCTGTGAGACAAAGATTATGTGAAAGGAATAATTAGAAGTTCAACTCCAAATAAATGTATCAGTAAATATTTAAGAAAAAAATGAATATTAAGAGAGCAAATTCAAAGAAACACAGGAAGAAAAATAATATGAGGACAAAGAGATTAATAAAATAAATAGAGAACAGACAACAAAAGAGCATTAACAAAATCAGTAATTGATCCTTACAAATTTTAATAACAAACTTTTGGAAAAACTGTAATTTAGTTTTGTAAAATAAATTACAAACTAAAGTATAGAATAAAAATGGTGAAATATTTACCATGAAATGGTGAAATCAGTGAGAGAATCAGATAATTATATGTTTAAAAGCAGATCAAGTGGATAAATTACTGTAAAAATGAAAAAGCCAAAATTAAAGTAAGAGGAAATTACAAAATTAAATAAATCAACAAGCATTAAATAAAGTCAAATGAAAGGTAATGAATTATATGTGCCCCACATAAAAACTAAAATTTTTATTATTTTATAGAGAATTCTGCCAACATTTCAAGGAATACTTATCATATACAAGTTATTCTAGAAATTAGAAAAAAAAGAGTTAAAATTACTTCACTGATTTTGTGAGTCTGATGACATTGGTTCTAAAACCAGCTAAGGGCAATCAGAGAAAATAAAGTTATAGCCTTATTTTACTTCAGTGCAAATGCAAATATGTTCAATAAAACTGTGCTTTTATATGAAACATTTCAAATGTATTATGATCCGGATTAATTGTGGCAAAAATGCAAGCATAGTTCAACACAAAAATTTTATTTGCTATAATAATAACCAAGGAAAAAATATATGCAAATCACAACAGATGCAAAAAATGCATCTGATAGAGTTCAACACTAATTGATAATGATAAAAACATACAAACCTATGAAAACTACAGAATAAAATGGACTTTCACTTAAAGATATTTTATAATTTTTTAAAAGATTTTATTTATTTATTTTTAGAGAGAGGGGAAGGGAGAAAGTGAGAGAAACAACAGTGTGGTTGCCTCTTGTGCACCCCTCCTAGGGATGTGGCCGGTAACCCAGGTGTGTGCCCTGAATGGGAATCCAACCAGCAACCTTTCAGGTCACAGGCTGGCACTCAATCCACTGAGTCAAACCAGCCAGGGCAAGATTTTTTAATAAAACCCACTGTAAATATTTTTAGTACAGAAACATTAAGACTGCAAAATATAAGGACATCTCTTACTGAACTATTTGACATAGTATTGGAGATTCTTGCCAACACTAAAAAAAAAAAAATAAGTGAGATGTAAGGAATGACATAAACTAGTGAAGCTGTCATTATTTTTAGATGAAAAAATGTCAACAATCTATTGGAAATAAGAGCTCAGCAAACTAACTGAATATAAAATAAACTAACAAAACTGATAACATATCTCTGTACCAAAAATAACCTAGAAAATAGATTTAAAAGTACATCATTCACAATAACAACAAAAATGATTAAACATCAAATAATTAACTCAATAAAAATGTACAGAATCTTTGATAAATTAAATTATTGATAAGTTACACATAGGCATACCTTATAATCTGGCATTATCATACTAATGCATTTATTCTAAATATATCTGATGCAGAACGAGGTCTAATGGCATGATTATTGCAGTCTATCATGTGTTGACAGTAAATTGGAGTCAACTAATATATCCTTCAATAGAAACTAGCTCCCACCAGTAGAGTACGAAACAGCAGTAGAAGCAATAAATGAATGTATGCACAACATGGAGAGACCTTAAAACATGATTCTGAGCAAGAAGAAATAGGAACAGAAGGATAGATTTACTGCAATGCCATCTATACAAACTTAAATTTCATGCACACACAATAATAAAGCATGTTTTGCAAGATCACATAAACATAGAAAGCCACGTGACCAACATGTAAGAATGGTTGTCTGTTGTTGTGTCTAGAGATGGGGAAGAGGTGAGTGAGAGGAATGGTGCCAAAAGGAAATAAGTAAATTCAAATGCACCTAAAATATTATAACAAAGAAGCTGACACAGACAAAAGTAGGGTGCCATAAACTGAGAAATATACTTAATCCAATCTTTTGCACCACATACAGATACATAAAATAACATTCAGTATCTTTAAGTAGCTGTAATCAGAGCCCCTGTAACACTGGCAGCAAAGGGGAGCTGAGAATGGCTAAGGCTGGGTGCCCTGGTAACAGATCCACAAGACAAATGAGGGGGAAAGCAGCACCATTGCTTCTGTGCTGTGCCCATCTTTCTTGCAGCAGAGCAAACAAGACAGCAACACATTGATTTACAGTAAAAGGGCCTATCTCGGCAACCAGAAGGGTTGGAAACTTTTTTTTTTTGGATGAGAGCAAATTACTCTTTTAAGAAAGTCACTGAACATCTAAAGAGAGGCTTTGAAAAATAAGTTGATAAAATAAGAAGGTACTTTATGTGTCTTCTCAAAGAGCATCATAATTTTCAGCTCTATAGTGGCCATTTTTCCTACCTTACCTGGTTCAACTGCAAGACAGGTGATTATAGACTTTATTAGGGACAATCCTGAAATGGGGAGATTAATGATAGCTTGTGTTACTAGTCTGAGTTCCCTTAAGGTATAATGCATAATACATAGCTTCATTATTATGCCCTAGAATAAGAAAGGAGGAGCGTCTTGCTCAGCAAATAAAATAAAAGTGGGGATTTCAGACTGAATCCCAGAAGTGACTGGCATTTAGGGAAATGAAGAACATTATTTTTTCCAAACCATTCTTGTTTGCTGCCAAGTGCTGATTGAGGATGCTTTCACTTGAACTGCAAAACGAAATAACCTCTCTGGGACTTCATCAACTTCTTGCAGCTAGTTTGTTTTGGCTGGTTATCTGAATTTTATTTTATTTCTAAAATCCATCTGGAGTGAAAAATTATTTGCTTTTAGCTTCTTTAGCAAGAACCCAATTTTTATGCTCAAAGACAAAAAAGAAAGCATGATAGATTTTGGCAAGATTTCCAAAGTTCCCACTTTGGAATCTGAAATGATGTTATTAATCTCACTGATAAAGGCATTATATTTATTCCATAAAGAAAAAAGAACTAGCACTTTCTGCTCCTCCTGTTTGACAGATAGCTGTGTCTTCCTACGCAGTGCCAGCCTTAACCCTGACACACGATGGTGAAAGTTAGAGTGAACGGATTTGGCTGTATTGGGCTCCTGGTCACCAGGGCTGCTTTTTACTCTGGCAAAATTAATACTGTTGCCATCAATGATTCCTTCATTAACCTCAACTACATGGTCTACATGTTCCAGTATGATTCTACCCATGGCAAGTTCAAAGGCACAGTCAAGGCTGAGAATGGAAAGCTTTTCATCAATGGAAAGTCCATCTGCATCTTCCAGAAGCAAGATCCTGCCAACATCAAATGAGGTGTTGTGGGTGCTGAATATCCTGTCGAGTCCACTGGTGTCTTCACTACCATGGAGAAGGCTTGGACTTACTGAAGGATGGGGCCAAGAGGGCCACCATCTCTGCCCCTTCTGTGGATGCCCCCACATTTGTGATGGGTATGAACCATGACAAGTATGGCAACTCCAAGGAGACTGTCAGCAATGCCTCCTGAATCACCAACTGCTCATCCCCGCTGGCCAAGATCATCCATAACAACTTTGGCATCATGGAGGGACTCATGACCACAGTCCATGCCATCACTGCCACCCAGAAGACTGTGGGTGGGCCCTCTGGCAAGCTGTGGCGTGATGGCTGAGGGGCTGCCCAGAACATCATCCCTGCTTCCACTGGTGCTGCCAAGGCTGTGGGCGAGGTCGTCCCTGAGCTCAACGGGAAGCTCCCTGGCATGACCTTCTGTGTCCCCACCCCCAATGTGTCAGTTGTGGATCTGACCTGCCACCTGGAGAAAACTGCCAAATATGATGACATCCAAAAGTCAGTGAAGCAGGCATCACAGGGCCCCCTCAAGGGCATCCTGGGCTGTACTGAGGACCAGGTTGTCTCCTGCGACTTTAACAGTGACACCCACTCCTCCACCTTTGATGCTGGGGCTGGCATTGCCCTCAATGACCACTTTGTCAAGCTCATTTCCTGGTATGACAATGAATCTGGCTACAGTGACAGGGTGGGGGACCTTATGGTCCACATGGCCTCTAAGGAATAAGAGCCTCCTGGACTACCAGCTGCAGCAACAGAAAGAAAGGCCCTCAGCTGCTGGGGAGTCTTTGCCCTAAATAGATCCCCCAACACACTAAGAATCTTCTGACCTCCAGTTTCCATCCCAGACCCCCTGAAGAGGCGAGGGTCTTAGGGAGCCCTGCCTTGTCACGTACCATCAATAAAGTTCACTGCACCCAGCCAAAAAAAAAGAGACAGAGAATATTTTTCTATTTATCTAAGAACCTCATTGGAATTGAAAGCATAACTTTAAGGAATGTAAAATGTGCCAGCAATGCAGTCTCCAGGGTATAGATTCAATGTACTAGGAATAATAAAATGCAACTATTTGACTTTTATTATCTCTAACATTTTTATTGTTCAATTCAGCTCACAGTCATTGAGGACCTGGTATTTCTAGATATTCTGTGTGGTACAAAATATAAATATGCCCTGACTTCTACCATCAGGGAACTTAAATATCAAAGCATGAAGAGGAAGATACACACATTACTAATTGTAATGCAATATATAACATGAAAAATAGCACAATAGAAATCTAGAGAAAGTAACATGGGCAGTATAGCAGAGGAAGGAATTAGTTTCTGAGAACAGAATCTGGACACACTACATGGAGGAACTGCTTTAAACAGGAAGAGATTTGTAGCTAAAACTGGCAATTTGAAGTACTCCTAACACCCCCTCTCACCCAGTACCAGAGTAAGTTGTGAGTTCAAAAGTGACATTAGAACTATGTAGAATATAAAGTTCACTGAACACTATCAATCCCCTACATAATCAACAGTGTGTGCTGATTGATCAGATGGGGTGGGAGTAAAGGGTAATGAGTGAAAGGAATACAAGTGACAGCAGCATCCAGCCTTTGATGAGAGGGAACATAATGATCCCAGGAGTCAAAAAGGGTAGAAAAGTGAGACTTACAGGGTCTGGGTAGGGCTGTTGACTCTAAAAGACCAACGTGGCCCAGCAGGCAGCTAGAACTGGAGTGTGAGTAGAGTCATCCCATCAAACTGATGATTGAAGATGGAAGTAAATAAAATGTATTTCCTGATGTAATCAGCTGGGCTGCTATAACAAAGTACCATAGATTGGGTGGCTCAGACAACAGATTTTTAATTCCCAGATTAAGGTGCCAGCTGATTTGGGGCCTGGTTGGAGCCCTTCTCCTGGTTTGCAGATGGCTACCAGCTCTCTGTGCGCTCATATGGACTCTTCTTTTTGCTTGAGTGGACCGAGATCTTTCCATCTTCTTGTTCTTGGGAGGTCATTAATCCCATCATGGGTGTCCTGTCTTCATGACCTTCCCTAAACCTAAAAACCCAATGCCCTCCCGATGGCCTGACTCCAAATACCATCACATTGGGGGTTAGGGCTTCAACGTATGAGCTGGTGGCAGGGGGCACATAACCATTTAGCTCATGACAGTTTCCCTGGGATAAAGTACAGGGGGAAGAGAAAAGAAAGATGAGAACCTACCTTACAAGGACGTGTGTTGGGGGTGGGGGTGATGAGGTAAAGACTGGTAGAGATGAGAAGCAAAGAAGGACTAAGAATAATCAGAAAAGGAGGAACCGAACCAGAGGACTGCAGGAGTGAGGTGGGAGAAATATGGCCCAAAAGGCAGCACTGAGTCAGAGCATTGAGTAAGAGGCGCTAGCTAACTGGGCCAAACACTACAGAAAAGGTAAATATGAAAAGGCCAAGAAAAAGCCACGGGGTGTGGCTGATAAAAGATTTCCACCACCACCCACCGAAACAGAAAGTAGAGCCTTTCTGTGCAAACTTTTGTAAGCTGAAATGGTGTAAATCAAAGAAGCCATTACCATTAATTTATATTTTAAAAGTATTTAACATTCTAAAAAAAAACCCCAAATGTAAAACCTAAAATAACACTAACATATAATAAAAGCCAGAGCTATATAAATACACAGACTGCTTAAAAAAGAAATGACATAGGTACAATATAGTTTCACTTATTAAAAACCCTAACTTCTCCCTAAGTATGAGATTACAACGGAATAACACACTTTGTTATATCCATCAAGCAGTAGACTTTTCCTCTCATCCATTACTACCTGCCAACTAAAAGAGACCACTTCACTACTAGCAGAATCAATAGTAACTTTGGCAGCTTTCAGGATTCTTTTTCTCTGCATGTAAATAGTACAAATAGTGAATGCAGGCAAGTTCAACACACGCACAATGTCTTTATTTCATTCACTATGATTGAAAGGCTTAATTGCACCCAGTTTAATGCTAAGCATAACACCCTTACAAGTTCTTTTAGGCTTTTCTGATACCTTAGGACACATCTTGCTAACAGATGTACAAATAAATGGAGATAAAGCTCAGATGCGGACAGACACAGTGCAAAGCTTTGGCGACCTGATGCTGAGATGCTGTGTGTAAGTAACTCCTGGGGAAGGAGCTTGATGGGGGCACCACCCTCCTTGCTCAGGGCGCGCACTGCCTCCCAACAGCTTCCTGCAAAACAAATGCTCAACCCTCTTTTTGCTTTTTGCCTTGTTTTCATAAAAGCAAAAATCTCTTGAATTTTATTTTGGTTAGCAAAAACAGGTATTAATGTAGGTCTTTTGTAAAAGCCAAGTGACATAACACAAACCTTTGAGAAGCAGAAGATAGCTGTTTTTCATATTCCTTCAACCTTAACACTGCCAGGTGCTGTCTTAGGTGGTTTTCTTTCATGATAATATTACGCAGGCTGCCTAAAAAATGCTTTATCTAAACCAGCCTTCCCCTTCAGTTCCCTACCTGAGGGATAAAACATAATTTGGGTTTAGTCAGCCAGTTGACTTTTGGACATGTTGGGAAATTAAATTAACACTTTCGAGTCAGTGCTGCTCCAGGGACCAAAATAACGGCCTTGAGTCTTGTCCAAGTTAACGAAGATCCCCAAGTGCTTAATTCATGGACAGTTTGAATCGTGTTTATAGTAGGACATTTCCTTGTGCTCTAAGTTCCTCTCTGGCACTAAGTTTTCTACAAGGGCGTCAATTAGTAACTTGCAACCACTAAATGGATTTCTCATTCCAGCTTTCACCAAATGACCCCTAAATTTACAATTGCTATCATTAGTCACTATGTTGTGTACACAGTACTTAGAGCTGTCTTCATAAAATATTTGGAAATTGCTTGCTAGTATTATGCATTGGAGTTTTGAATCTCCAATTAAAATTTTAAATGCATTTCTTTACTCTTTCTAAAAAGCCAAACAAACAAGTAAATGGTGGGAAACAATCCAACAAAAAAAGTGCTTATAAAATAACCCCATGCTGGCCCTGGCTGTGTAGCTCAGTGGATTGAGCACGGGCCTGGGAACCAAACAACCACGGTTTGATTCCCAGTCAGGGCACATGCCTGGGTTGCAGGCCAGTTCCCAGCAGGGGACTCACCAGAGGCAACCATACCTTGATATTTCTCTCCTTCTCTCCTTCCCTTTCTCTCTAAAAATGAATAAATAAAATCTTAAAAAAAAACAACCCCATGCTTATGGCATCAAATTAAAAAAAGCATTTATTGTTTTAGGTCTTAACATGAACATGAAAAAATTAAGTATAAACATATTTATCAAAGTAACAGGAGGCTACATGATTGATTAGTATTTTGTCTTCAATTATTATTGACTTAAACTCACCATGAAGGCAAGTCTTGATTTCTTTTTTTTTAAAAAAGACAAAGAAAGGGCTCCTGGATGCTTTGTTATTTTTTTGTTCTTTTAAAAGAAGCCAATTCTGTGAGAGAGGACGGCTGACAAGAAGTGATAAATCCAATGGAACATACCAGTACTCGCATTATTAGGCAGCAAATGGTTGAGCTTATCATGTGCCTAATTGTAGCTTTTATTAAAGAATGATAAATACTAATGGCAATAGTAAATATAAGAAGAAGTAGAAAAGGCAAGATTTCTTGAACTCTTATTTTGTGCTAGCATTTTAAGTGTCATATAATATTGATTAAATCTTCACCAAAACCCTCTGCACTAACACTTTAATTATCTATTTTAATATATAACTATCACTATTTTAAGGTTAGAAAAATGAGGCTCAAGAGACTAAAACAAACTTAGCAAAATTGTAATGTGTTGTTTGTGTTTTTTAATTATGATTTCTATATTTCTCATCTTTTTAAAAAAGAAGTCTATCTCTTAATAGTTTGGGGAAAATATAAGTATGTGGGAGAACTGATTTATGTAAACCTGTGACAGTAGGGGACACATTTCTTCTCCCCCCACCCCAAATATAAGCCATATACTTTCACCGTTTTTTTCCACTTACTTTGCATATTTCTACCTTTACTTATGATCTCAGTTGGGTGCCAGACTAAAGCATGTTGAGTATCATATTTTAAAACAAACAGGAAAAGACTTGCTATCGTGCGTATAAGATGGAGGTCAAGAAGTTGGAGTGAATTCCAGCTCAGCTGTTGAATGGCTTCTGAAAACTGTACTTAGCTCTTGATTTTTTTTAAATGAAGTAATAGCAAAGGAGAAGTAGGCCCTGAAGTGTTTTTAAAAATAGAAAACTCAACATCTGTACTATTTCTTTTGTGAATTGCAAATTGGATTTGATAGTTCTTATCTATAATACAAATAAATTAATACATGTTTAATATTTAGGACATTACAGCATTGCTGTTTTTAAACATTCTCATTTGCCTCTTTTTCCATAAATAATAATTTTATAATTATGACAATACTAATTCTACATATTATCTAGTGGCTACAGGAATCAAATGAGACAATAGTTCTGGAGGCATTTTGTAAACTATAGCACATCATTAAAATGTCCGTTGCTTTAATTAACATAACTTGTTTGAAACAATCTATTAAAGCATTAATCCTCAGTTAGAGGGATAGAGGGGAGGTACCGTGAAGCTATTGCTCATATAAAAAATAGAGGCAGAAATTACAAGCTGCTCCACAGCCCACTGAACCATGACCTTGGAGTTCACTAATCACTCTTGGAAGCAGCATTCTCCCCTCCTCTCTCTTTCCACACCTCTTTTCCTTCCCCTGCTTCCTTCCGTGTCTATACCTGATTGATTGTTAAGGCTCCAGTGACTTTAATTAGTTCTCTTTCTGGCATAGTCTCTAGCTCTAAACTCTAAAGGAGCAGTTAGGCTATTTATTTATTCTTAGATTCTCCCCTCCCCCTACCTATAGATGGTTAGGTCGCTAAAAGATGAAATTATTTGTAAGAGCATATTTTATTATTCAAATTATATGCATGATTCAGAAGTTGGAAAGGCACCACTGCACAGAGACTAACTCGTGCATTAAACCAATTTAGTTCCTCTACTATCCCTGGGCAATCAGGCCATTTTAATAAAAGGAACGTGCCACCACTTATGGAGACGTTTTTACATGACAAACACCATACTAGTTTATTTACCTAATTGTTTCAAATGAAGCCCTCGATAACCCTGCAAAGTAAATTTTTTATTCCCTCTATAGAGATGAGAAACTTAGGCCCAATAAAACTGAGGTATTTTACCCCAAACTATAATGCATCAGGTAATGAACAGGGGCAAGACTCAAACAACTCTGACTGACAGAAAACCATTATACCACATTTAGGGAGTTTATTTATTTGTGTTTTGTTTGTAGTGAAATCATTCACTAAATTTCAACCGTGATGCGCTTATGACCATAAAGCAAAATAATAACCCTCTGAATACTGTACAGAGGATCACTTGGTCTAATTCTCTATATAATCTTCTAATGTGTGTAATAATGTCCAGTTTTCTCCTTTCCTTTCTCAGACTTCATTTCACTTCGATTGCTCCCTCTGTCACAATCCGCTCTTCCCTATTTCCTCACTGTTCATCTTGTGTGAGGACCCTTCTTGCCTGTGCCTCCATCCACCATTTCTGCCCTCACTTAGGACTGGCCCGGATCACCCAGGAGCCTGTGTGGAGTGCTTTGTTCAAGGCTCCCTCGCCCTTACATGCTCTTCCTACCCCAGGCAATGCCTTCATTCCTCTCCAAAACATCTTTGGTTTGTGTGTTTGTTTCCGTTCATGAAGCTCATTCTGGTATATACAGACCTGGAAAATTCCTCTTCGAGAATTGTTCACTATTTCTCAAATCTTTTCTCTTTTTCTTTACTCAGCCACACAATTCTTTCAGGATTTTATATAACTCTATTCAAGGACAATCATTAGTTGATAGTTCAGTGATTTACATTAATATTTTATGTCCTTTTATCTCTCTCATTTCACCATTTAACTGTGAACTTTTCAAATAGCAGAAGCTATTATTTCTTCGGCTTCCATAATTTCTAAAACATTTATTTGCCCTTAATGAGTACCTCGGTGTTGATGACAATGGAACAACTCAGCACAAACTCATGTTTTCTTTATAATAGAAATAACACTCAAATTAACAAGACTTGTAGGTACATCAAGGCTTTTCCGGAACTCATAAAAAAGGGGGAAATGTAGATGCAGTCATGGGGTTTATTTCTCTTCAAAAGTTTAGCATGCATTCTATTTGAACAGAAAATGCAATTTGATAATCTGTGGAACATAAGAGTATTTGTCATTTTACAAATTAAAACAGAAAACAAACTTTTCAACATCTGTATTCTCCTTTCTATTGTCACAATTTTGATGTTATGAAAATACTCATTAAAATTTGACATGATTTTCCAGATGTTACAATAAAAACTATGAGGTTAAGTCCTCCTCCATTTTATCCAGGTCAAGCAAACTGAGTCTGTTTTCCCATCAGGCATTTTTGTAACTTAATTGCATGGTAGAGTCAAATTGTAGAAAGTTTGGGACATAATCAGCCTCTTCTAAAAACCACTCATGGGAGGTCATAAGCTTGCTAACATTATGAACTACTTCCTCTGCCCATAGACGGTAATTAGGTCATTTACCAAGAACAAAACTGGCTGTCAAAAACATACCTCTAACCCTGGTCTTCGAGGTAGAGTCTGCTGAGTCAAGTTCACAGCTTGGATGTACCTTCTGGGATGTTCATTCTCCCCCTACAGGTTACTTTTTAAAATCACCAATTCAGCTACTTCAAACTGGCATCTAACCCAAACCATGTATTTTGGGTTCTTAAACACACTTCCCTCCCTCTACACTATCTTTCCTCAAGCAGCGTAGTCCACAATAGTTAGCAGTGGCCTTACTAAATGTCTACTTACCTTCACACAGCGTAGAGGTGTGCTCAGGAAGACGACCCTCCATTTCAGCCTGTCCTTCATTGCTGATTCTTCTGAGACACCCCCCCGGGGCACAATGACTCCGCTAGTGAAGGGCAGTGGGATGACCCACAGTTGAGGGAACTCCACTGAAAAAGATAAGCACACAAAGTAAGACATAATAAGCAATAAAAAATTCATCTGTTTTGGAAAAGACTGGCTCTCTGTTCACCAAATCCATTTCCTTCCTTCACCAAATCCATTCTATATGGTAACACATATAGAATGCACTTCCCACCTTTCCTTACAGTTGAATTTTACCATGAGACTGAATCTGAAGCAGTGGAATGTGGTCAGAAATACTGTCTGTGGTCAGAAACAGGTGTCTCCCATGCAATTCCCATGGCTTTGCCTCACCTGGAATGGAGAAGACCTTCCACAGCACACCCTTAAATGTGTTCAATATGATGGATTCACAGGAAAGTAGCAACCCAGGTCCATGATCTATCATTTCAAGGTAGGTCACCTGACAGGAAGAGCCATGCAACTGTTACTTGAGGAAGAATAAAACTTAGTTTGTGCTAAACTATAATATCTAACTGAGAAGGCCTGTCTATCTTAATACAGAATAAAGGTGTTATCTTACTACAGAAATTTGCACCCTGAAGTGAGGTGTTTCCATAGCAATAATCTAAAATATGGGACACTAGTTTAGTGCTCAGATGTTGGCAGGAAACCAGCATCAGAGATGTGGAAAGTAGAGATCTGCGTTATGCAGTGGCAGAGCATTTGGTCAAGATGCCTCTGCTTCCAGGATGGCCAAAACGTATTGACCCCTGTCTGAAATATTTATAAAACAAAACAAAAACCCTACAAACAAATGAACAAATAAAACTTGCCTGAATGCCCTAGAGATGGAATAAGAGCAGATAGATTCTGGAAAGGAGTCAACACTAGGGAGAAAGATTGACCTCAAGAAGAACTTTCCATTTTCATAGCTTTTAGCCCAAGAACAGGCTTCGGGGTGGGGGTGACGTGCAGAGTGACCAAAGCTCTGATAGAAAACTCCCAGCCTTTCTGGGATGAAGAACTAGTGGCTTGGCTTTGTGCCACCGTAACTGCTGCAAAGTCAGGAGGAATTCTGGGAAAAACAGATCCTGAGAGTTGGACCTCAAATTCTGCATATAAACTCTACCCAAATCTCTGGCTCTTCTCTGTCCCATATGTAGGGAGGATGCCAAGCAGCATAGCTAATGATTAAATAACTGAAATATTATTTTAACTCCTCCCCAAGGGAGGGCATTTTCAGTTTCAATCCAACCAGACTACTTCTACAAGAAAAAAAAAGAGGGGTGTGTGAATCAAGACTTGGCAAAGTGATGTGGTAACATCTAGACTCTCCACATAAACTATCCAAAATATCTAGGATATGACCCCCAAATATAACATTCAAAATGTACAGAAGCAAAAAATATAATTTGTTCTTAAGAGAAAAAACAATCAATAGAGACTGATCCTGAGATGACCCAAATGTTGGCTTTAGCAAACATGAATTTTGAAACAGCTATTATGGCTAAGGTCATAGAAGTGAAGAAGAATATTCTAATGAGTAAAAAGTATAAACAAATCTCAGCAGAGAAATAGATACTATAAGAAAGTCTATGGAAATTCTGAAACTAAGAACGATATCTAAAGTTAAAAAGGCACTGAGATGGGCTGAACAGTAGAATGAAGATGGCAAAGCAGCCACTGAACTTGAAGATAGATCAGCAAAAATTAGTCAATCCAAAAACCAAAAGAAATAGTTAAAGAAAATGAAAATAATTTCAGAGACTAGGAGAACAATATAAAAGGTAGAACACACCTGTAATTAGAGTCCCAGGAGAAGATAAAATGTAGGGTGGAATAAAATATTTGAAGAAATAATGGCCAACACTGCCCTAGGTTTTGGAGAAACAAACTGACAACTCGAGAAGCTTGATGGATGAAGTCCCAGAGACATAAATGCACATATAACCACACTTAGGCTGATCATAGTCAAGCTGAGGACCAAAGTAAAAGAGAACATCTTTAAAATAGCCAGGAAAAAATGATAAATTACATACAGGGAACAACAATTTCAGTGACCTCAGACTTTGCATCAGAAACAATGGAGGCTAGAAGGGAGGGTTATAACATGTTTCAAATATTGAAAATGTGCTGGGGGGTGGGAGGTTGTGGGGAGTGTCAGCTTAGAATCCAGTGACTCCTTCAAGATTGAAGGTGAAATAAGGACATTTTTAGACAAAAGTAAGCTAAGAAAAAAATACCCAGTAAAAACATCATCTATGTTAAAGCAGAGGAAAGATCACATGCCTGCCATGCCTGAGACCCAGCAGAAGTGGTAGGAGTCAGAACAACCCTGGATGCCTGCTCTTGTGTTTTATTCTTTCAGCAACATATCATAAGGAGGATATAAAGTCAGGAGAGAGCTGCCTGGTTTGCAAGCAAGAATGAAAGAGAATAGGAAGATCCCAGGAATTTAAGACTTTAAAAGGTTAGAGCAGTGAGCTGGAATTTAAATGAGTGAGAAATAAAATGCTATTTCATTAAGCCACTGAGATTTTGAGATTTTTCTTAATAGCAAGTAGGTGATAAATCTCCTTCATTCGATGAGTGTACATCTATGTGCATGGGTAAATCAGGGTAAAGGGTGTATGCCTTCTAGCTTGCTTACACCACCCAATTTTTTTACACTATTTTATGTTCATTCAATACTTATGAGAACTGGGACAACTTTATATACCCTTTTAATAATTGTTTTTTCAGGTTTATGCTCCTATACCTTTTTTGAAATCACTACTGTCTATAGAAAGACAGTTTAATATATGTTGTTGATATAAATAAGTGAAAAAGGAAACCTGTGAGATCTATAATATGAGCAAATAAGGATCATAAAATGGGCTTTTATTTCATTATTACCTACGGGGTAAAGAGTGTTTTCTTACAGACTTGCTAATGAGATTTAGACTGAAAATGGAAGCCCAACTTTCTACAACGGTCTTAAAGAATTGTGTTAAAAGCAAATGAGTGGACTGATTTGTTCATACAATTTCTTTCTTCAAATAGATTTATTATTAAAAAATACCTTGAATAATACATTGTTCAAATTGAATAAGTTTTTAAAATTTATAAGATGCTTTTATTTTTTTTAAATACAATTACTTATTTTTAGAGTACAGTGAATAATCATTTTTATTCCCATATGTCCTCTCCTCTCCTAAATAATTCAAGCCCTGGATCTTTGTGAGAAAATGAGCTCTCATTTTTAAAGTCTATAAAGAGCTTTCTCCAAACAGAAGTTTAGTTAATCATTGCTATTCTGTGAAGTACATAAGCCAAAAAATATTGCTAACTTATATTATAATATAAGAGAAATATAGCCTTATCACTTAATAGGGCTCTAATTTCTAGTCAATCAAATATCACCAGTTGAATGAAAGGTCCTAATCCATGATAGACAGACATGAAATCGTTTTATTTTTCTATAATGACTACTCCCCTTTGTCCACCAGACAGCTATAATAGCTCTTAAATCAGGTCTAGTGTTAAGAGCCAATATAGTGTAAACCCATTTCATGTCCTCTGACCTCCCTGACTCGAGCTTTGCCCCAGCTAGGGGAATCTGCTGGGTAGACAGGGCATAGATGCTCCTTTACGCTCCTAGTTTCTTCACATTTGCAGGGGGGAAAACTATGGGGAGAAGCCTTTTCCAATAAATGGAAATGCAATCTTTTGGGTGACTCTTATTTTAAATGTCCTTTTATAGCCTGTCAGTGACAGATAGGAAATGCTCTGACACTTTTGTAAAAAGCTTGTGGGGTTCTCAAATGTAGGAGATGTGACTGGGCCACGAAGCCCTCCCCTAATCTCTTTTGGACCATGCACTGCCCAACGGCCCTGGACACGTGTGAGCTCCCGGAGTTCAGGGTGAGGCGGCAAGGCAGCTGGGCGTACCGTGCAAGTACAAGAGGAAATCCTCGCCCCTGACCAATCTGCCAGTGAGCTGAACAAATGGGGTTTTTCCTAGCGGCCCCCAGCTGCTGCTAAGTGTTCAAATAAATTTCCATTTCAGATAAAATTCCCATGTGCAATGCTAAGACGTTTGAATTCATTGTAAACTATTTTAGGATATTTTTTTTAATTAGGCCAAAGTGCTAAACTAAAAACACGTGAAATTTTAAAATTTTTCTATAATGACCAATAAATTCTGAAACATGGATTCGTAAAAACTTTATATTATTTTTATTTTTTAAAAATTTTATTTATTTATCTTTAGAGGGGAAGGGAAGGAGAGAGGGAGAGAAATATCAATGTATGGTTGCCTCTTGTGGGTCCCCTGCTGGGACCTGGCCTGCAACCCAGGCATGTGCCCTGACTGGGAATCAAAACTGCGATACTCTGGTTCGCAGGCCTGTGCTCAATCCACTGAGCTACACAGCCAGGGCCCATAAAAAACTTTATATACAGAACATCTACTATTTATGACTTAATCAAAGTTGTGTCTGATACACAAACTTAAAAAGAATATATTTTGTTTCATATAACAATTACATCCAGATTGGGGGAAAAGGTTGTATACAACACAAGAGTGCAATATGGTCAGTAATAAATTGAGTATTTTACACTAAAAATCTTTAAATGCTTAGTCGATTGTAATAGTATCTACTATTTATAGAATACCTTTGTGGACCAGACATGTCATTACTATTTTGCCTTTAACATGACCCCATTAACTTGTATTACAGCTCCATGAACAAAGCATTCTCACCTCCACTTTCTGCAGAGGTAATTAGGGCTGCGGGGAACTTGAACGAGATCATGTATTCTAATGAGAGGCTCAAAGTAGGATTTAAATTCATGTTTCCTGGCATAAAAGCCCATTCCATGACCACAATTCTATCTTTCTGTCAGATGAGTTGAGTAAGACAGCTTGTTCCAAAATGCATTTCAGGTCTTTGCATGTCAGTTTAAGAAATGTTTATTGAAAGAAAATATTTTGCCCAGCGTGGCAGCAAGCAAATGAAGAAATTATTGAGTAGATCATGGTGGAGAGTGAAATGCTCTACCACTTCAGGGATATCTGAGCAGCCCATCGAAGTCTGTGCCTCATTCCCCCACCTGCGAGGAGCCCCCGGGGGCACCTGGCACAGCAGAGAGGGCGTGGAACCCGCAGCCCGGAGGACCTGGGGAAGGCTACTGGCATCGTTATTTACTATTTGCATGACTAGATCCATACCTTGAAACATAAATTACATCATTTATAAAATGATGTTATAAAGATCTACTTTATTTAAAGGTTAAAAATACTAAATATAATTCACCTGAGATAGTGCCTAATACATCACATAGTATGGTGGGTCCTCAATTCATAACAGATATTATTATTATATTAAACATGGGATGGTAAGCTGTTCTGGCATAATTAAAACAGGCCCCAACATAGTTGCTTAATATAATGTTTTAAATGATTTTGTAGGTTGACTTGGCAGTTCTTTGGGGCCAGCACAGCTGGGACTGGGTTGTCCTACAGTCTCACTCTCAGTTCTGACACTTGGCACCTTATTGCTCGGGGAGAACCTCAACTTGGGACACACATTTTCCCTCCAGATTGTGTCCTGTGCTCTAGCAGACCAGTCTGTACATCTTTGTATGGCAGGCAGCCTTGGGGCTCCAAATAGGAACAAGAGAGCAAGCCCCAATAAACAAACGATCTTCAAGCCTCTGTTCACATGATGTGTGCTAGTATCTCATTGGCCAAACCAATCACTACGCAGTTCAAAGGGCCTGTGGTTGACGTGGGCCGTCAGTACTAAAGGCATAGATAGAGGTACAAAGTAACTGATGGGCATTTTCACAACCTGTCAACTTTGCAATCTCTAATTGTGAACGTTCTTTGGAACCCATGGCACAAAAGCAGGTTGTGAGGCTGCCTCATAGCACAGCACTTGTTTTGTTTAATCCATTTCCTTGGGCATGGATGTGTTTTATTCTTTCAGTCCTACTCCGTGTTTCATCAAATAATGGTATCCTAAGTTTGTAGACAACTCACTTAAAAAAATAAAGACAATGTGCTAATAGTTTCATACCTGGACACAGCAATAGTGAAATGCACAATATTTGGCTTTAGAGCCACAGAACATGGATAAGGCTTAAAGCCTTCCACTAATATCTGCTGCTCGCAACTGTGCGATAGGCCTTTTTGCTATATGAAGAATGGTACTTTTGTGCCGTGGACAGCAATTTTGCTCAAACTACGTCGCTCTGTCCTTGACTGCCTCGCACTAGCAAATTCTCTCAACTACAGCTGTTTCTTAGCTCTCTGCTGTGGCGTTACTTTGCTGCAGGCCATGGTACACTGAATCCTTCAAATACAACCTCAGGCACTCATGCTCATCCAGCAGCCTATAGCTTCATCCACTTTTCAGTGTACTTCACTCATCCATCATGCATAACCCTAACATGCCTGAGCCCGCCCAGTAAGGGTGAATTTTCAATACTTGAGAAGGTGGCTGCTAAAAGTTTTGCCAACCAAATGTTACGAGGAACAATATGTGAAAGGCAAGAACAGAACTTAGCCAAATACCTAAATGGGCATTTATAAATGTCCATCCAGGTCATATAAATAAGAGTAGACATTTCTACATTACATAACTGAAAAACTGTAAAGCATTTAGTTCCAGACAAAAATCAACCCTTTCTATCCCTTCAGGGATACAGTGACATATGAATTCCAGAGACAATTTTAAAAATAAGATTGCCAGCTTTCTGGGCATAATAATAATTTCCCCTAGCTCAACCAGCAAATGTGGTCTCAAATAAAAAACCACCTTCTTTCTAGAAGATTGCTGCATTATTTATAATCTCTGAAACAGAGATGACTTCCTCTTTTATGTTGGTTTATTTTAAATTTTGAAACATTTTACCCAGAGCGCAGCCTAAGCTTCCTGTCTTACGTGAGTTGATCCAGCTCCTGGTTTGCATTGTTGCCACCACTGCCTGGTGTGGGAATCCCTCAGGTGCTTTGAATCACAAAGGATCAATCAAAGAAACTGGTCACAACAACGGTAATAGAGAAACTAGCTGTGAGATTGTAAAACCTATCAGGGGCACTATCAAGACAAGCCCAATGTTCCTGCTGCAGTCACAGAAGCCGAGTTCCCTGCTCTGGTCTTTATTGCTGCACCTGGCCCATCTTTGCGGGAAGATGTTGCATTTGCCTTCACGATGGAATTGTCTCACACCTTCATCACTTGTGCTGTTTCCACCAGAAAGGCAGATATGGAACACACTCTCCCTAAGAGTATTTGAATTCCTTAGAGGGACTCCTAAACAGGGTAGCTTTGCTGTATTTTATAAACAGCCTCTTCCAGCCTCAATTCTCTCTCCTGGGTACATACCTCCAAGCCTTTTCAAAATCCCTGATATCGTTTATTCTAAGGACTCTCATGGCTGAGAATGACTGTTCTTAACTTCTCAAAGTTATCATGCAGATTAGCTTCAAAAGCCTTGAACCCTACTGTACCATTAAAGGCCAAGCTAGTGTCTCACTCATTTTTCTCAGCCATTAATCTCTAAGACAGCCTTATAGGTTAATTAAAATGACTCTTGTTTCTTCAGTAATTAACACGCTACTGGATGAGATTTAGAATGCAGTCTTACTTTGTAGCAAAGTGAGGTATACTCGGGGGTTCTCTGTACATGTTCCACTGGACCCCATCTGTGTATAGATTCTGCTCTTTCCTTCCTCCTATGTACTGCACTGTTGCCATTTTCCTGGACATTCATATCTTTTCCTTCCAGTTTTCTTGTCAGTGCCAGGATGCCATTTTCCTTTGAGAGAGAAGTTTTTACAGTATATTCTCACTTTCTGTATGTGAGTCTACACATGGCTACATGCTGTAGTCTATTCAGGTTGCTGTGACAAAAATACAATAGACTGGGTGGCTTAAACAACAATCATTTGTTTTTCAAGCTAGGAAGTTCAAGATCAAGGCACTGGCAGATTTAGTGTCTAGCAAGGGTCCACTTCCTCATTCATAGACAGCTGTCCTCTCGCTGTGACCTCACATGACAGAAGGGTCTAGGGAGCTCTCCAAGGCCTCTTTTGCTAGGGCATTAATGCTGTTCACGAGGTCTATGCATTCATGTCCTAATCATCTCCCAAATGCCCCACCTCCTAATACCATCATACTGGGAGGTAAGATTTTAACACAGGAATTTGGGGGGATGCAAACATTCAGCCTAGAGCAGTACAGATGTGTGTTGAGAATGGATGTGAGCAGGAGTGGAAGCTGCAACAGTGTAGTCGTTGAGGCAGAACCTACCTCCTGGTTTTATTGAGATTACTTGTGGATTCTTGCCCAAAGTAATGCCATGGATTTACGTTAGCAGATTATAATAAAGAGGGATTCCTTTCAGCTTTA
Source organism: Artibeus jamaicensis (assembly GCF_021234435.1). NCBI lineage: Eukaryota > Metazoa > Chordata > Mammalia > Chiroptera > Phyllostomidae > Artibeus > Artibeus jamaicensis. The sequence goes on along the minus strand of NW_026521823.1, from coordinate 19,974,800 downwards.
ACTCAGAATCTTTGAAACATTCAGTGAAACGTGAATTTGTCCTTTAAGGCTCATGAATACAGAATATTTTGGATTATTTAAATATATAATTTATTCAAGTAATGATTACTTAATGATTTCTATTAGGGAAATTTTATATTGCCTTCCTCTCATTTTTCTATTTTCTCTTTATTTGGGTAACAGCATTACCTACCTGATCTGTCATGTGCATTTTTAGTGAGGATCCCTGAGGTAGTTACAGTGATGGATAAAGGAATCTGTACATTTGTACTACATAATCCTTGCTGATTTAATGAGGGCCATGCTAGTGGGACTAAATCAAGGCTCTCATTTCTGAAAGGCTTTGATTTTCAGACATTTATACCAATTATCACATTGTTGTTACAAGACAATGGAATGGCCAAGTTAATGTTGGTCAAATTTATTTTTTACTGAAGGGAGAGGGCTAATGTAGACCTAGGTGTTGTATTAATTTTTTAAAGGGTAAAAAATTTATGGAGAAAAAAATAAAGAGACAAGTCCTATAGCTTCCACTGGAAATAAAATATGTCTATATTTTGATTTTTTTATTATTATTCAAACTCAACTTGGTGAAACTCAGCAGGGTAGTGCTAGCTAGAGACATTCTCCAATTTCCTGTTCTTATTCTTCAGAAGTATAATAAGCTTTCTGAAATGTGATTCAGGAGACAGAGAATTGATTTTTTTCAGGTAAAAACAGAACATACTGCCTTTTACACTTCCTGTTTTTTTCTCTCCAATCTACTACCTACTGTTCTGTTTCTTTTTCCTTTCTCCTGTCAGATTGCACAGTCACTACATACATCCTGCTTCCTGACACTCTCTCCTCTCATTCCAAGACTTAATATTGAGGTCTCTATATAGGAATCTGATCATTCATTCATTTATTCAGTCAAATATATGAGTTCTTCACCAAATATATGAGTATGTATGGAAGGTGGGATGTTGGTGTGAAGTTTGTATTTAGGTCATTTTTATGTTTTTATGAGGTAAAGCACAACTATTTTATGGTTGCTGGGCATATGCAGACACCACTACAAACCCATTATCTTACTGTGGGAGGGTATGGAAAAATGACAACTGTGAAAGCTAGAACTTAGGAGAAATACAGAGGGGCTTGAGAAATAAAAGAGTGACAATATCGTTTGCTGGGATCAGTTGTCCCTCTTCTTCCCCTGAAAGCTGGTCTACAAGTTTGTTTCTAGGAAATGAAGTGGGGTTCACAGCTTCTAGTTTAATTTCAGTTCTTTCGTCTTGAGCTCAGCTGAGCTGGGAGTGAGAGAGCAAAATGAGCTGTTAAGTGCCTGAGTAGCCATTAAAGCAACAAGTCAAAAATGAAAGAGTGAGGGCTTAACCACTTACAAAGATGTTGTAAGCAAGAATCTGAAACTGGAGGAGGCTCTGACTCTCCCTGTTCCATTCCCCTCACACAAAGGTGTGTCGGTCCAGAATCAGGGAGACCAGCACAGCCATGGGGGTCATCTAGCATCGAGGAAGAGCCGAACAAAAGGTTCCTGAAGTTTTACAAACTCTGGGGTCATGCAAGGGCAAAGAGGAAGGACGAGGAGAGGAAAAATACTGAGTACTGACTCAGAGTGGGGAACATGTATTCACGGTTTCCCTCTTCTCCCCCATGAGAGTTAGGAGCTCTCAGCAGGGACTCCTGAAGAGCTCAGATAAAGAGATTGAGGAATAAAGGTGCCTGGGCTAAGAAGGCCAAGGTGTGGAAGAGTACATCCGGTTGGATGGACCTGCAACTCCCTTGAGAGAGGGTAATGCATTGGCAGTGCCCCAAGTCTAGCGTGGGGAAGGTATCTTTCCCACTTTGGTCTGCCAGGCAAAGCTCGTATCATTGCCTAGAGTCAGGCCTGAAAAATCACACATGGGTTTTTAACCAGGAGCCAGATTCCTGATTCTTTACTTTCCATTGGTGGCCTGGGAAATGGAGAAGGAGCAACAGAAGTAAGATTAGTGGGGAAGGTCCAGGAAGTCCCAAAAAACAGAGGAGAAAGGAAGCAGTGTGAGGGACTGTGGTAAAGCATCCTTACTCCAATGCCATAGCATCAACAGAGATACACTAATTAAAAAACTGAAAAGCATATTATTTATTTCAAGTATTCAAAGGGAGAACATGGAACAGATACAGAGATGTAAAGGACGTCAGTCTCATTAAAAGTCCTGCTTCCTTCCCACCCTATTTCACGCCAGCAGATCCTAACCTCTTGAACTATCTCAAGCCCTAAGTTTTCTATTTGATTCCATCTTCTCAAGAACAGCCGGCACAGATGGTGGGAAGCATGTGACATCATGAAGAACATAGATTTTAAAATTAAGGCCGCAACCTTGGCCACATTAAGGCCACACATTTTGGAACCTTGGTCTTGGACTCCTAGCCTCTAAAACGGTAAGGAAAAACTTTCTGTTGTGTAAGCTCCCCAGTCTGTTTTGTTATGGCAGCCCAGGCTGATGAGGGCAGAGTGGTGCAGCCACTCTGGGGCCCAGTTTTGACAACTTCTTATAAAACTGAACATACTCACATGGCCCAGCAATCCCACTTTGCCATTTATACCCTAGAGACACAAAAAGTTACATGATACAAAAACCCCTGTACATACAAAGTACCTGTATATAAATGTTCATAGCAGTTCTATTCATACTTGCCCAAGGCTTGAAATAACCCAAATATCCTTCAAAAGGTAAATGGATAAGCACACTGTAGGACATAAATACAATGAAATGCTACTCACGCCATAACACTAACTGTTCTACAAACTCATATGGATACAAAATATATGGCTTTGCATACACAGCTCATCCTGAACCGTCTTCAGTACAAGCTAAAGCTTCCTGAGCAATTTTCCCCCCGAGGTGCATGGAGAGAGTAATTCATGGTGCATTTGCCAGGATATGTTCACATTTTAACTTTTAGGTTAAACATAATATTTACTAGAAAAGCTCTGCTATTAGACAGGGTTGGTACTTCCACTCCTTCACCTGTGTCAATTCTCCAAGTCTTGGAGTTGGGTGTAAGTCGGGACTGGCATACAGCACTCCTTCTGGTAAATACTAGTTTCTACTGAGTTGATGGAGGAAAAAAATTTTTCATCTTTCTACTGCTGCATCTGAGACTGTTTATTAGTTTCACTTTGATAGATGGAGAGAAGATGAACAAGTCACAAGATTTATTTTTCAGGGCATATTTGATAGAATCAGAGACCTTTTACCCTTCTATATACTGTCTGGAAAAGCCAAATCAGACCAACATAACATGATTTGGTTTCCTCAGACTTTGTTAAGGAAGCTAGGTTTGATAGATTCTTTAAGAAAAAATCATAGATCAAAGGCCACATGAAATATAACCTCTGATTTTTCTTCATGAAAGATTTTCTGTTGCGGCACAGTATCTACAGTCCACATGAAATACATACAATCTCAACAAATTAACTCAACAAGGCAGCATCCTCAAAAGATTTATCTAGTTCCTAAGATTTATGCACAGGAAATAATGATCCCACAGTTAAGAACTGAAAGAACAAAGAGGGGTTTGGAAAGCATATCTTGAAACTGCCTCTTTGTCGTCCCAGAGTTCCAAAACTGGACAGTTAGGGTTAAAGACTCTACTGGTGGCCTAATAATGGTTTACTCACTGGAAAATCCGGTGAAATTAGTGGCTACCAGAGTAGGACACTAGGTGGTTAGGGAACAGAGTAGGTGAATAACTCCCTTTCCATCTGTTGATAGCTTTAGAATTTTGAATTATGGAAATATATTATCTACATAAAAATGAATATTTTTTAAAATAATGAAATAAAAGTCAACTGAAACATATCTAATGTTATTCAGCAGGGCTCTGAGCATTGTCCAGCACCATGTACAGTCTCCTGGGCTCTGCTGTTCATTCTGCACTTGCCATAATCCTCCTGGATGATGCCTTGTTTAGTGGAGTAGTTTAAGTAACGGAGCTAGGTAACAGTGAGGCCCACAGTCCACAGAATATGGGTCTTTCTTCACTCTATCGTGCCACCTCTTCTCTCTCACCTTCCTCTTTCCTCCTCCACTTCTTCACTCTTCTTTCTTCTCATCTCTATCTGTTCCATAACATCAATAGTCCACACTTATTACTACTTACTGTGAGCCAGGCACTGTTCCAAGGGCTTTGAATTAAATGTTTAAATCTCAATAGCAGCAAGGACAACAAGTGAAGGGAAGTTAAGTAATGTTTCCCAGGCTCATACAACTAGCAATTTACAAAGCTAAAATTTGAAAATAGACCCTCTACTCAGACTATTGACAACTAACCATTATGCTGTGTTGCCTCTTGCAAGTTAATCTTATCAACTGTTTTTGTTGTTGTTGCTGTTCACAAAAATCATACTCAGTAGACGCTCTTCTCCAGGACAGAATTTTTCAAGTTAATGTTTGTTCCCCTGGCCTAAGAAAGTTCTTCCAGAATAATTCACTGTATTTTTCAGACTATAAGATACACTTATTCCCTACCCCACCCCCAAATTTGGAAGGAATAATGGTTGTTAATGCTGCTGCTGAGTTCTGTTTACATTAAATTGGTGAAATATTATGTTATTTATGTTATTAAATATTTTACCACATACTTTGCTTCAAAATTTTTTTGATAGATTTAGAGCCCTTTTACCCTTCGATGTATGTACTACTGTCTGGAAAAGTCAAATCAAACCAACATAACATGATTTGGTTGAGTAATTTTCTTTAGGAATCCTACTTTCCTCCTCTAAAACCTAGGTGCATCTTATGGTCCAAAAATATGGTGTATTTTCCCCTTTAAACCTCAGAAAGAAAGAGGAGAAAGTGAAGAAAAGGGTGTGAAAACAGAGGAAGCATGGAATGAAGGATGGAGCAAAGGTGGGTGGGTAAAAAAATTTGGAGAATGAATCTTATTCTGTTGGCTGTGCCAACACACTGTAAATATATATACACACAGACGGTACTCAGCCACCTCAAAATTGGACTGTCTTAAGGGACAGTGTGTCCCCTTTCATGGAGTCTGGGGAAGTTGGCTATTGTAAGGGAATTTACGGCGTAAGTGTTGGGGATAATGCCAATGGACCTAATTCCACTTTGAGATTTAAAAATAATTTTGTAATTCTTCTGGTATACGTACTTTCTCTCTTTCAGAATCCCCTCAGCTCCCCGTCCATTTTGTCATTGGAACTGCAGGTCCTGATCCAGCCTGAGATAACGATAAACTGAGTGATTGATTAGGTGCAGAAATCCCTGACAGTAGCCCCATTGTTCATAATTCTCAAAATACTGTGGTACTGTTCAGAAGTTGTTATGTTCTACATCTCTGTTGACATATTATAACTGAATTTAATTGTTCTTGTGCTTCAAAGAGACACTGTTTTACTGTTCTGAAATAGCATTTACAGCTTTAAAGGAATTAATAGTTTCTCATTATACAGCCACCAAATGCTTGTGTAAAATAAGATTTTAATAATAATGTTATACATAATCAGATGACACTGGAAAAGAAATGGTAGCTGATAACTTTGGAAGTAGTACTTTAAACTATATCAAGTTTTTAAAATGTACAAATGGCAATCATAACATTACAGTATAAATTCTTAATTATTTTCCAAAGGAATGAAGACTAAAAACTTATCAAATAGCTGAAACTACCTGTCAAATCTTTTTGTGTAATTGAACCAAAAAGAAAAAGGATTTCATATCTTTCGATGAAAAAAAAAACATGCTTGTAGTAGATGACCCTGATAGACATTTTGTTTTCAGAACTTCTCTTATTTTTGTTTTACTTTTATTGTTACTTTTGTTTGTCAGCACCTAACATAGATTTGTTCTCATGTAATCAAAATTATTTCAACTATAGCTAAGAAATGCTGTCATATATATTAGTAGAAATTAGTCTAAATTATACAATGGATGAATTAGGATATTATTATTCAGTTTTCAGAAGAATTCTTTTTAAGCAAGATTCTTTTAAAGCTCAAAGTCCATAATTAACCTTACAGAGTTCTAGCTACTTTTTATTTACAGCTCACATTTCCAAGATGAAGGATACTGGTAGATTTGGTGCTTAAATTTTATAATTGCCCTATAAAATTTCTTTCTTATTTTCACCTCCATACTGAATTTTCTCATTTTTGTCAAAACTAATCCCAAATGACAGTATCTTCATTTCGATCTTTCTGCCAAAGCTGAATTCAATTGGATGGCCTACATTATTGGAATTCATTCCTATGGAATTATAACACTGTTTTCCTTTACCTCTTTAGACCCAATTGTAACTTGATTTATGTTCTTTTAGAGAGTTGGAACCCTCAGGGCCTGATGTCACCATTCTGTAAACCAGTCGGTCAGTGGGAGTGTGGACTGCTTTTCAACTTCTTTTTAGAAAGGAAGGAGGACTAGCAGGAGCAACACAAGGATGACTGGAATACTGAAAAGAGAGCTTTACTAGTGATGTTACCAACAAGGAGTTTTTTAATAAGAATACCATCACAAGAATTATTCAGAAAGCCAAACTTTGACTATTTACCTTATCTTTATCCTTTCTAATATTTTACATTTAAAAGGCTCTATATACACGTTTTGCATGCCTCAATCCATCTTTTCTTTAGGTGAAAAATGAGGCAGGTTAACTTTTCAAAACAAATGTGCAAACTGTTAGAAGGCATATGTTTCAATTAAACATGACTCCAAGTAGGTTTTTATAGCCATGAACTGAGCTCTAGCACCATTAAGCATTTTATGTCTCCTTTGCTCCTTACCCTATAATTCATTGTCCTACTTTGTATGTGCAAACTACCCAATCCTGGTTAAAATATTTACTTCTTTATTCCTGTTAATTTAATCTGCCTCCACTCTTTTATATGTGTATATATTATATATTGTACTTTGCATGTATAATATATACATATTCGTATAAACATACAAAATATGTATATATGTACATAAAATATATTTTTGAGAAAGATTGTTCCTTATTCCAGCATTTATAATTATACATTGAAAAAGAAAATATTTTCCTTATAAGATCAATGTTTGTTTCTGATTTTTCTATATGCCCATGGAAAACCCAGTATAGGTGTGCCCAAATATTTTTTTAAAGAAGCTTTTAAGAAATAATCTCTTCCATGTAACCCTTTCAGTATTTATATCCTCTGAGCATGAAGGCTGTTAACTTCAACTGCGGTAAATTTTACTCTTATTTTGTATTGACTACAGTAGTAGAGTTGGGTTGTGAGGAGTTTACCTCTTGCACACATAACTCATAATACCATTATAACCCTCATTGTATGGCTAGAGACCATACAATATGAAGTGGATTCAGAAGATGCCTTCTGGTTTACAGATGTCTGAAGTCAGTCTGTCAGTCTAATCTTAAAGGAAAGATTTTCAGGAAACATTGAGCCCACCATTATTCTGGCTAGATCACAAATTTTATATGTGATTTGACACATTTTCGATAGAGTTGTGGCTGAGTATCCACCCCAGTGTTAAGTCTCACCTCCAGCAACAATTAGGTAATGCTTTGACCTAAGCATAGGTTCACCTCATTGGCTCTCACTTCTCACCTTTGAACTCCTATTCCCATCATAGATATTTCCCTTTTATTCTGTGATTTCTCCACCATTTACTAGTTTGTTAGCTCATTTATTTATCTAATACACAGTTCTTGAACTTTGGTTTTGTGCTTGACATGGTGAAAGATGTGATCATGAGAATGAATGTCTACAGATAGGAGAAGTTGAAGGTCAGGTGGTCAAAAAGCTCAAAATACTGAACTTCTGGAACATAAGACTAGACTATAAGCAGACCACTCAATGTATGGACCCTGAACTGGTCCACAAAATAGACATCAAACTTAAAAATAAGCTCTTAGAAACTTTTATAGCAATTTGAAATAGCTCTTGTGTTATTAGTGGATCCATCTTGTTGAATAGGGTGTAGACCAGTTTGGTGTGGTTGAGTTCATGTGTTGAGTCATCTGTAATCAGTGTATTAGTTACACATGATAAGACTGCACATTAAGTCCTCAATAATTCTTCAGTAGCTAGTTCAGAAAGCACTGGCCTATAAGAATTAGGTAACAACCTTCAAACTTATATAATTATATAACAACCTTCAAACAGCAAAATCTCTTACTTTCAATTTAATGCATGTTCTCTAATGACTTTTAAAAATTGATCTGGACTTCCGCCAAGATGGAGAAGTAGGTGGAGGGTCCACCTCGCCTCTGTGCACAACCAAATCTAAGAACAACTATTTTTAACAGCAGTCACAACCAAGCCACACGGAAAATCGACAATACAGAGTCCAAAGGACAACTAGATACTCGGTTGGCTGGACCGGTAGAGGAGCGAGGCCAGAAGCAGAGCAGGTTAGCAAGAAAAAATTCCCGGGGCGGTGCGCAGGGCGCGCAGGCAACCGAGGGCGCTGATCGCCAGCGAGCTGGCTGCGGAGCGCACAGGGAAGAGGCGCGGTGGGTCGCTCAGTCGCGCGCATTTACGTGCGGAGAAACCAGTGAGAAGGGAAACCCGCGCGGTGCAGCAGGCTCGCAAAATTAGGATCGGATCGGCAAGCCCGAGGCGTTTGAGTGACTGGATGCGCTGGGCTAGCGGAGAGGAACGCCATTGCTCCCTCTCTGACCCCGCCCCCACACACAGCGTCACAATCCAGCGACCTGGGTCGCCCCGTCCTGGTAAACAACTAAGTTCGCTCCGCTCACTAAACAGCACGAATAAACCAAAAATGGCTCTAGAACAACTCAGAGCCCCAGAACCGATAGACCTAAGTGATGAAGAAATAGCCAGTCTTTCAGATGCACAGTTCAAAACACTGGTTATAAAGATCCTTACAGAACTGGTTGATTTTAGTCACAAATTAGAGAAACATATGGAAGCTAAATTAATTGAAATGAATGCTGATACAAAAGATACCAATAGTGATGGAAAGAAAATTGGGACTCAAATCAAGGGAGAGGACCAGACAGAAGAAAAAAATGATCAACCAGAAAGGAATGAAGAAATAAGAATTCAGAAAAATGAGGAGAGGCTTGGGACCCTCCAGGACATCTTTAAACGTTCCAACATCCGAATTATAGGGGTACCAGAAGGGGGAAAGGCACAACCACCAGTTGAAAAATTATTTGAACAAATAATAAAGGAGAATTTCCCCAAGATGGCAAAGGAAAAAGACTTCCGAGAGATCCAGGAAGCTCGGAGAGTCCCGAGGAAGTTGGACCCGGGAAGGAACACACCAAGGCACATCATAATTACATTAGCCAAGATTAAAATGAAGGAAAGAATCCTAGAAGCAGCAAGAGCTAAGGGGACAGTCACCTACAAAGGAGTTCCCATCAGACTGTCAGCTGATTTCTCAAAAGAGACCTTACAGGCAAGAAGGGGCTGGAAAGAGGTATTCCAAGTCATGAAAACCAAAGATCTACAACCAAGATTGCTCTACCCAGCAAAACTTTCATTTAGAATGGAAGGACAGATAAAGTGCTTCTCAGATAAGGTCAAATTCAAGGAGTTCATCATCACCAAGCCCTTACTATATGAAATGTTAAAGGGACTTACCTAAGAAAAAGAAGATAAAAAAGATGAACAGTGAAAGGACAGCAAACTCACAGTTATTAAGAACCACACCTAAAACAAAAGCAAACTAAGAGGATAGCTAGATCAGGAGCAGAACCATAGAAATGAAGATCACAGGGAGGGTTAGCAACAGGGGAGTGGGAGGAGGGGAAGGGGGTAGAAGGTACAGAAAATAAGTAGTATAGACAGTAGATAGAAAATAGATAGGGGGGAGGGTAAGAATAGTAGGGGAAATACAGAATCTAAAGAATTTGAGACACATGTTCATGAACTAAAGGGGGAAATGGTGGGGGAGGGGTATGCAGGGTGGAGGGGAAGGGAGGGGGGAATAGAGCAAATGTAATGGCATAATCAATAAAATAAATAAATAAATAAATAAAAATTGATCTGATGTTTAGATATCTGGAGAAACTGAGCAGACTACATAGAAGAAAAACTACTAACAATTTTTGGCTAATTTACCAACATTTAATTTTGTGTTGGCATACCCTCCCGGATCCACTATAATCACAACTTTTTAAGGAATAGTAACCAAGAATAAGAATCTACTTTAGATCCAGTGTGGTTTAGATATGCTCTAAAATCTATGAATGTGCATATTTTATGTGGCTAATCAGCTAAACAAACCTTAATAAGACTATACTTTTACATTTGGTTTGAAGTCCAAAGTTTTGACCAAAAATGATCAGGACACTCTTGATTTAGATAGTGACAGGAATCGACATTTACAGAATTCATAGTGTTTGCCATCTTTTTTTTTGAAGGGACAGAGTTCAAATATTTTTGCTCTTATAAAAGTAAAAAATCTCTGAGTTATCACTTAGTCCTCATATTCTTTAATGATCTCAGGTACAAGAACACACAGGTGTAGAAAGTTCATGTTCAACATGCTTTCCATGTAAAATTTTGAAGATTAAGTAGAAGGTATTTCTTTCATTCAACTGACAAAACTATTGAGAATCTGCTATTGCAAAGTTGCAATAGACAGCTTTGGGAAAAATATACAGATGCTGTTCTTGTTCCACAAAAATTCAATGGTCTCTTGTGAGAAACAGACAGACACATTAAATAACGACAACTTGACACATCAGGTGTTACAATGAAGTGGATGTAAATGCTATCAACAGGGGTTCTTGCTTCATAGGGTCGTGTGGAACTATAAAAATGACTGTGCAAGCTGAAATTGTATAAAACAATCTCAATCATCAATTGGAAAAAATATGGTTTTCTCAAAAGAGCAAGTTGTCTTATTATTGGTTATAAACACACAGGAAAGTGAAAAACTAGTAGGATCAATATATATTTGGCATACTGTAATTTTAAATATTAAAAACTTTGAAAAGTATTTCATTTCATTGTAGAAAAAATTTCATAGTAGTTTTAGCAGTAGCTTCCCATCTCAATGACAGGGAGCAAGCATCTCTTTGATGTCTTGGTTTGTTACCATGGTCCCATCTAAGTGTGAGTCAGCTTCCAACACTTTACCTCTTATATATTTAAATGTCATATAACATTTTTTGAAGGATTGCTTAATGCAAAGTGTGTTTTCTTTACCATTGTTGTTTCTTCAAGGACATCGCTTTCCTTTCATCACAACCACTTCTCTCACTTACATTGGTAAGCCCACCTTCACAAATCCTCAGCAGCACATCCATAGTGTCTGCATCAGTGGCAGAGTTACAATTTCCTTAATCACCTGTTTTTCCTAGAAGCCTATTTAGGTTTAATTCTGATTTCACTTCCAGAATTATTGTTTTTCATTTCTTTGCTACACTTTCATCATCAGTGGCTACTCCCTCTTTTATTGTCCATTTTGCAGAATATCGGGTGGGATTCTCTCTGGGAGACAAGGAGGCAATGCAGCTGTACACTGCGCGGTCTGTGCATGAACTGAGTAATCCATATGTGGTGACTGATCACAGACAGCTTTTCACAGAAGTGACATGATTGGTCATGAATCATGATGCACGTATGTTATTTAAGCAGTGATTTGAAGAGCTAGCAACACAGTCTGTACTTCATACGATTAGAGTTTGAATAACCTGGTAACTGAAATCTGATTCGTGTTGGTGAGGGACTGGTGTTATGTAACTGAATCCTGATAACTGAGTTCATGCACAGTGAAACAATGAAAATCAAATAATTTCTGTTCAAAAAGACATGGAGACCTTTAAAAATTAATAAAAGAAATGGCCTGTCAGTCTAACTGGAACCAAGGTTGTAGGTGCAAAATGGGGTCAAGCAGAATCTACAGACATTAGGCTTGAAACATGATTGTGGAGGTTCTTTGGCATAAAATCTCTCTGTAACTATCACCAAGATACATGAAAAGAAACTGCTCTTAACTCACTCCTGTCTTACTTAGTTCTTTTCCTATTTTCACCATTTACTCAGACATCAAAACTGTAGTCACCATGTCACCCTTCCTATTCCATCATTTTAACCTGTTCTTTCTGGCCGGTCTGAGAATGTGAGCTAACATTTTTACTCCTTGGTGCCAATAAGTAGCTTCCTCTGCACAACCAGCTAGAAATGATAGCAGGAGCCAACTCTCAGCTGTTTCAACACTTGGGGGATGAAACCTTCTTTGCTTCTCCCTCCATGTAATGGGAATCACAACACTGGAGATAAGCGTGGTCATCAACATCTAACCCTGACTATATAGTAGGATAGCAAAATGCCCAGTGGACTTGAGCAAGCTGTGTGTTTCTGTTCCTATTCCATCAGTTGTAACACTTTCTTTGAGTAATTCATTTCACTTCTCTGGAGCAAAATCTCCATAATGATAAAACAGATCTCAGGATTCTCAGTGATACTTCTCTCCTGATCACTAACTCTGGTTTGCCACACATTTTCTCAAAGATTATATTCATTTACAGACATGCAACAAGAGGGAGAAAGAAAGATTACAAAACCAGATACTTTTTTTCCAAAGCGATGACTCTCCAGAAAAATCTTAAAGAGTTTTTGTAGTTTTCCTTTTTTGAGTTACTGCCAGCAACTGAGTCGAATGGTCTACATAGTAGTGAAATTCTGCATTGGTTGTTGATTGCTAATTCCCTTCTGCAATTTCCTAGCAAGACAATGCAATCCTTGCTTCCCACTACAAACACTACCTCAGTGCTTTCACAGAAGAGAACATGGGCTATGGACCAAAATACCATTTTTTCCCACTTAGTGTTAAATAGTTTAATTTTGAGGTAAATATGTACATATGTGTATTAAATATACAAACAAATGCAGCTAAGTGGCAGAGAAAAAGAGACAGCAATGATTTTAAACAAAAATATAAGGATTACAGTTTTTCAAAGAAAGTGAGCAAAGAAATTCAAGTAAATGTAGTATGATTAAGGCTCAAGAGCAAAGTTAACTTGGCAAGTTTGTAGGAGAGGGAAACTGAAGGTGGAAGTGATGATACATGACCAGGGACTAGAGGTGGTCATTTAAAAAACAACTTTCAGCCCTGGCTGGTGTAGCTCAGTGGATTGAGCACGGGCCTGCGAACTAAGGGATCGCAGTTCCATTCCCAGTCAGGGCACATGCCTGGGTTGCAGGCCAGTTCCCAGCAGGGGACACACGAGAGGCAACCATACATTGATATTTCTCTCCCTCTCTCCTTCCCTTTCCCTCTAAAGATAAATGAATAAAATCTTAAAAAAACAACAACTTTCGCATTCTCTGTAGGCCACTACATCACCATTATATCGGGTACCGAGATCGGAAACAGGCATTATCTGTGATTATCTGTGACTGTGACTCTGTCTACATACATGTATAATGCACCTTCAAAATGTAAGGGAGAGAGGTTATCTGAAATAACAAGTTAGATGAGTTTCGTAATTTCACATAATAAGGTAATTTGGCCATAGAACTAAAGATTTTTCTCTTCAAAAGTGATTCTTGATCTGAGGGATTTCTCAAGAATACAGAGCCAAAGATAAAACACAGTTTGCTCATTTCCTTTCACTGTGTTTTGTTTTTCAAACTTAAACAGTAAAAAAGCTGCTTTTTCTGGTTTTCACTGAGAAGGTATAGCTCATGAAAACATGGCTGTGCCTGCAATAGCAGGAAGTGAGAAAAACCACACCCCAAAATAATGTTCTTCTACTGCATTTTTAAAGAAGTTTTCATCCACTCTACCATCACATTTTTTTTCTGTTTCAGTCTTACTTTTTTTTCGAGTAATAGTAATAGTTTAAGTAATAGTGGCACCTGAATTGCAATACGACTTGGCAGTGAAAGATTGGCCACACCAAATAGGGGTAGAGTTAAATTAGTGCCCACTGCTGTTCGTACTTATCAACAAACCAGATAAACCAAACAAACCAAAAAATAAAATTTAAAAAAGGCAATTGGAAAGTTTGGCCAATTCACAAATTGGCAGGGATGTTTAGTTTGTTTTCATAAAATTACTTCCTTCTCAATAGCCTCTGGCCATTAGCATAGAAGAGATAATAGGTAGTACTCTGGAAATCTATTAGAATTACAAAAATGCACTCATTGCAAGGCTTTCGGGCACATGTACAAATAAACATGCAATTTTACTTCTGAGAAACTATTTTATGGATTCTCTCAACTCATTAGAATCTCTCAAGTGGCCTAAAGGAGACCTACTAAGAAGATTATTATTGCCTCAGACCCCACAAAGGTGATTTTTACAGGAATAGGGTAAGGAAAGAATTTTCAAGCTTCAGATCCTCCCATAAGAGACTGGATTTCTGCTTTGAGAAATAGATCTCCCATAAAAGAGGCCATGAGTTGCAAACTGCCGTGAAGTTAAAGTCTACGAGTTATGGTTGGTGTCTAAGTTTTGCAGCCCTAATTTTACTATGTAGTTAAAAGGTTGGGTCACTCAGAGTGCTATAATTGGTTGTTGAAAAGGATGATGTTATTTACGTTTTGAAATCATTTCTCTTCAGATTTCTATTTGAAACCATGACAATTATAATAATTAATAAGTATGTGGGGTTGCAAAAAAATTCTTCCAATTCCACACACACAGGTCTACTTGAGTGGGCTAATTAAGGAAATAAAAGAATGGGGAAGAGTAGACTGGAAAAAGTCATGGAGGACAGGTTTTACCCACACACAGAAAATCAACAGCTTTAGGAGTGCTATAAGAGTGATGGGCTTTTTTCTCTTCTTCATAGTTTTGGTGTGGTAATATTCTTCTTTTTAAACTTTGTTATTGTCTGCTAATGCACACTGTTTCGGGATTTCTTGTAGCCTGTTTCATCACCTTAGAGTCCTTTCTTTCACATTTTAATTTGCAAAGACCACATTTTAGAAAAAGTAAAAGATATAGGCATTTTTAAAATATAAGATTGCTTGTCTTTTCCAAACTCTGCATTTATACCCAAACAAAATTAAAGGAAAGGCTGATCCTTGGAATTCTTTTAGTCCCATTTCCTTTTCTCTAAATTTAGCCACCGCATCTAAATCACAGCACAGTATTTTGCTTGTAATTATTGCCTCTATGTCCCTCAAATCATATCATGACATGAATTTCATTTCCCTCACTTGGATTTATGAAATTCCTTAAGAGCTGAAATTGTGCCTTCTAATTATTTTGAATAATATGTAACCATAAGGTAATAGAATTGATGTCTTTAATTGTACTGAAATATAACCTACATGAAGAAATGTACATAAATTGTAAGTGCACAGTGCTCTGAATTCTAACAAATACATCTCTGTAATTAAGAAACAGGAATCTATCAAATCAAGAAACAGAACATTATCAGCATCTGAGGAAGTTCTTCATATTCCTTTCCATCACTGCGCCTTAACCAAGAGCAACAACTATCTTGGCTTCCTACCATTATAGATGAATTTTGCCTGATGTCGAACACAAAATAAATGGAACCATATGTTCTTCACTGTTTGTATCTGGCTTGTTGTTGTTGTGTCTCATCATGTTTGTGAGATTCATCCATGTTGTTGCATATACTTTCTGTTCACTAATTCGCATCTCTGTGTAAGATTCTATGAGGGGATATACCACAACCTACTAATCCCTCCACTCTTGATTGGCATTTGACAAATTGCAGCTTTTGACTATTATAAATATTGCTACCATAAACTTCCTTGTACAAGTCTCTTGGTGAAAATATGTACTTAAATCAGTGGATTATGTATCTAAGAATAGAATTTCTCAGTCAGAGGGTATATATTTTTTCAGCTTAATAGATAGTGCCAAAGAGTTGCCTAAGTGGATGTACCAATTTATACCCCCACAGCAGTGTATGAAAGTTTAGATGTTCCACATCCTTGTCAACACTTGGATTTGCCTGTTTTTCCTTCTTAATCATCATGTGAGTATATAGTGCTATAAGTATTGTGCTTTCAATTTGCATTTCCCTCATGAGTTTCTCTCAAAGTGTATCACATTTTCAGGTACTTATTGGCATTTCACATGTTATTATTTCATATGTTTTTTGGGGGGCTACTTGGATACGCTCTTCTGTGATACACCTTCAAGACTTTGCCCATTTTTCTTTTGGGAGGTTTAGTTCTTATTTATTATTAGGTATTAATAGGGATACTTTGTATATTCTAGTTGCAGTTATTTTCACATACAGAAATTGGAAATACCATATCCCATGATAAGGTTTTTCTTCTCATTCCATAAAATGTCTTTTAGTAGAATGATATTCATAATATTAGTATAGTTAAATTTATCATTTTTTAAAATTAGTATATTTTGTGTTCTACTTAAGTAATATTTGCCTACTTCAAAGTCACAAAGATATTCTCCTATGATTTTTTAAATGAAAGTCTTATTACGTTCACCTTCTAAATTTAGGTTTGAAATAATCTAAAAATTTTTTTGTATGGTGTGAAGTCAAGATTGATTTTTTCCCAAGTGGATATCAATGTGTCAGCACCACTTATTGAAAAGACCTTCCACTACACTGCCATGCCCCCTTCAGCATAAATCTGACTGTATATGTATGGATTGCTTCCTGGGAGGTGAAGGTAGATCTTACTCTTCTGTTGTATTGGTTTAGTTATCTAAACCAGTTGGAGCTGATTCCAACTGTTTTAATCAGCTTTCAGTAGGTCCTAATATATGGTAGGGTGGGTCCACCTGCTTTGTTTTTTGAATTCTAAATGACTTGACTTTTATCTGCCTTTTCATTTCTATATAAATGTTACTGAAGATTTTCATTTTCCATAACTTGCTGTGATTTTAATTGACATGATAATCTATAACTGTTTGAGGAAAATTATATCTAAATAATTTTTTTTTGCTTTTTAACTTTTTTTATTGTTGTTCTATTACAGTTGTCTGAATTTTCCCCTGTTGCTCTCCCCTGCCTTATCATTCAGCTCCCCCCACACCCTCCTCCACTGTCAATCCCCATCCTGTTCTCCAGGCCCATGGATCATTTATACCAGTTCCTCGACTAGACCCTTCCCCTTCTTCCCTCACTTATCCCCTCCGCACACCCCTCTGGTTGCTGTCAGTCTGTTCCTAGTTTCCAAGCCTCTGGCTCTGTTTGGCTTGTTTTGTTCATTTTCTTCATTTTATAAGTAAAATCATATGGTATTTGTTTTTCACTGCCTGGCTTATTTCACTTAGCATAAAACTCTCTAGTTCCATCCATGGCATCACTAAGGGTAGGAACTCCTTCTTTCTGCTGTGTAGTATTTCCTTGGTAAATATACCACAGGTTTTTGATCCACTCATTTACTGATGGGCACTTAGGCTGTTTCCAGCACTTGGCAATTGTAAATAGAGCTGCTATGAACATTGGGGTACACAGTTCTTTTGAATTGGTGTTTCGGGTTTCTTAGGGTATAATCCCAGCATGAAATCTAAATACTTTTGTCTTCCAATCTATCAACATGATATATCTATATTTCCATACTTCTTAACAACTTTAATAATATAATTTTTCTCTATAGAGTTCTTAAATATCTTCCCTAGATTTATTGTTAGATACTTGATGTTTTTTTGATGCTACTACAAGTGCTAGTAAATTTTCTGTTACTGGTATATAAAAATAAAATTGGTTATTTCTATTTCTATCCATCATTGTTGCTAAGTTCTAGTTGTTTGCATGTAATTTTTTGCATTTTCCTACATACATAATTATGTTGTCTGTCAGAAAAAAAGAGACAAACTTGCAATGTTATTTGTCAATTATTTTGCCTTTTTTGAGGGGGTGCTTATTTATATTTGTTTATTTGCATAACTGCACCGGATAGGACTACCAACACAATAGAGCAATGATACCTTTGGCTCTTCTCAAACTGAAGGAAAAGCTTTCGATGTTTTAACATTACAAGTTATGTTTGTGGTAGTTTTTCCTAGTTGATTTAAAAATGAGTATTAAGATTATTTATGCATCCAAATGAAAATTTCTTTTCAAAATGAGTTAAAAAACATCATGATAGATTTATTACTCAGAATATTTTGGTCTTCCCCTATGGCTTGCTGCTAGAACTTTATATATATATAAAATCAAACAGTGTTAAAATTTTAATAATTTGGCTTTAAATCTTAAAATGAAGGTGACTTCATTTGTTATATTTCCTGTAATTTTTCTCTAAAATTCTTGAGTTGCTCATTTCTCAATAATTGTGTCTTGATTACAAATCAACTCTGAATCTTCTACTTCCCCTTTGATAAAGCCAAACTTCTAGCATTTCTTTAATGTAGTTTATGAGTTTCCTTGTCTTTTTTTTTTAATGCTGAGATTCCAACATAAACCTCCCACTTTTACTGTAAAAAATCTAGTTATCAGCTATGATCACCTTGTACTTTGATAATAAAAAATTATTGGTTAGGCTCTCTGCCAAATACCACACTTAACCTCTCTACCCCCATCTCTATCCCAACGCTGGCCCCTCCAACACTCAATTCCTTGGGGATAACTTGGTTACCTTTAAGTACAATTTTTTATTCTCAGTGAATTTCCAATCATATTCATGTTATTGTTACCTTGGCAGAGACTGCTAATTGTCCCTCAGTATCCATTTTATCTCATTATTTGAAGCAGAATCCCTCTTACCAGGTTTTAGCAAGGCACATAAGGTCAGGTACAGACTACATTTCCCAGCCTCTTTTGCACCCAGATGTGACCATATGAGTTCTGGCCAATAATACTTGAGAGGACGTAATGGTTGCAACTTCTGAATCACATCCTTCAAAAAGAAAGCTGTTTGTTTGCCTTCTCATTCCCATTCTCACTTTCTGCTGGCCAAAAAAATGGTAATGGTGGAATGGTTAACTTGGACCCAGAAATGCTTGCTAAGTTGGGTCCCTTGATGGCCTTGTGCAGAGCTTCCCTGACTTGGTGGCCTACCCTTGGACTGTAAGATGAGTAAAAATTGAACTTTTATGTTATCCACTGTTTGGGTTTTCTGTATTATAGAAACTTATCTTGTACCTTCTACTACTTAGTACTCAAACCTGCTTTCCTCTGTCCCCACCAGATAAGGCATGGAACAGCAGTCCTTCACCTTGATTTTGTGAAAATGCTACTCAGTCAGAAAATAGTAGAAGTTAATTGAACATTTGGGGATAATAGCACTAGTACATCAGACAAAGAACAGCTTTCCTGAGAGCGTAATACAGCATACTAGACATCATCCTTAACACGGAAGTATCCAAGTGACACCTGAGGATATGGGTTGAATTGTGCCGCCCCACCAAAAGACACATTGAGTCTTAACTCTTGGTACCTGTGAATGTGTTCTTTAAAAATAGGGTCTTTGCAGATGTAATCAAGGTAAAGTGAGGTCATTAATGTGGGCTCTAAGCCAATATGACTCATGTTCTTAAAAAAAGAAGAAGACATCATGTGAAGATTCAGACACACATGGAGACGATGGAGGCAGGAAAGGGAGTGATGTGGCTGCAAGCCAAGGAACACTAAGAGTTGTCAAGGTTACCAGAAGCGGGAAAGGGTCAAGGAAGGATTCTTCCCTACAGGTTTCAGACTGAGCTCTCCGGCCAACTATTCTCTTCATCATGTCCCCAAGCCTCTCATCAAGATGCTACTCCCAACTCTCCCCAAAATACTCACTCTTCCCAACTTCCCAATGTTTTACATAGCAAAAGATAACATAGAGATTTTAGTTTATTTAATTCTGAGACAAAATTTCTGGAGTTTCATTTGTATGCTGTATTTAAGAACAACAATAAAAAGTATCCATTGTATAATAGCCATGAGTAAGAAAACATTTAATTTCTCCAAAATGTCCCCAAGTATATATTTGGCACATGGCTTTTACTAGTGCCATTGTGCAGTAAAATCTCTTGCCAAAATTTTCCAAGTTTAAAATGTTTTATACTGTATAGCTAGATAGATATAGCTATACAGAATAATATATATGTATATATATATTATTCTGAAGAAAATATAAGTTCTTTTCAAAAACCAAAGAGTAAATATAAGTTCTTGAGTTGAGTTGAGTGGAAATGGATTGAATTGAGTCAAATTTAAGTGTGGAACTATGCTTTACTTAGTGAAAGTTGGCTATAGAATAGAATAAAAAATGTAACTTTAAAAATATTGTTTTTATTCTGAGCACACTTCTATTACCAAGCAGTCAGTTCATTTCTGTTCTGTTACTACCTCATCATTCTCTATTAAAATCCTAGAACCTAGAGATAAGTTTATTTTATTTCCTGGTTATTCCTCTTTTTGAAGTACTGATATTAAAGTGATGCATATTAAACAGCCTGCTCATTACAATGAGGGCCAATATCCTACTTGAGGTTTTCTGATCTCCATGTTCATGCAGTTGAGTTAAAATTACATGACATCACTGTGCTTTAAAATTCTGATTATGTCAATGTTCTAAGACCTTTAAAACAAGACCAGAAATAGTAGGGGGTTGTGGGGCCAGAAATGAAGTGATCAGTTATACAATGAAGAAATGAATAATATTTTCTCACCAATATGAATTCCAACAAATCTGGAGCCCAACTTATATTTTCAGTATTTCAACCCCATTTCAATAGGCTTTTTATAGTGACTCTCTCTCTCTCCTGTGTAAACAAATATATGTAAATATGTATATGTGTAAATCTGAGTGTTGGTTACAATTCTCATCTCTCCCTATCTCTGCTCATTCAAAATAATGTTTATTTATTTAAGACAGTATAACTTCCTTAGAGAAAATAAAGTTCCACTAGACTCATCCTTTAACATAACTGCTTGGAAGAAAAAGTTTATATTTGCCCTCTTAATTTTCACATTCTACATGTTCCCTCCCCTTCCACGTGTCTACAACTTGTTGAGGATTATCTTCATTACTTATGACTAGTCATCACTCAACCTGGCTCTACAACTCTGCACATTCATCTTTCTTGACCCTTTCATTCATCACTTAACACTCTCCATGAAAAGTTATTTATTCTTTGCCCCATTTTCTTAGGTCCCAAATTTTCTCATCCTTCACAAAATTCTTCAAAGAGTTTTGTATGTGCACTTATTCATTCCTGCGTCTCTTTGTGGTCACTTCATCAGAACCGCTTTCATGGAAGTTATTGGTGACCTTTATGGCCAAGCATGAAGGACAATTTTCAGTTCTCTTGGTGGCTGACATTTCAGCCACATCCAACATAAGTGATTGTTACCTCCTTCTTTGAACAACCTCTTCCCTTGACTTTGATGACCCAACACTGCACTTATTAAAGTGCTTCAGGAGTCATTTCTTCTCATTCCATATCTTTTCTATGTACTCTTCCTACATTGTGCCTTCTGTTACATCTAAAATTATACTTTCTTATAATATGATGCCCCATAATGAATGAAACATGGTATAGCCAGAGGCTGGTTGAACAGTTGAAAATCTATGTGTAACATTTGACTTCCTACTCATGGTCTACTGTTAACCCGAAGCCTTACTTATAACATAAATAGTTAATTAACATACATTTTGTATATTACATGTATGCTAGAAAAAGAAAATGTTATTCAGAAAATCATAAAAAATAGAAAATAAATTTACAATATTTATTGAAAAACATCCATATACAGCTGGACCCACACTGTTCAAACCCGTGTTGTTCAAGAGTCCACTGTATATTTGAGCCATATGCCCAGGAGGGAAAGGAAACAGACTTACTGAATACCTAGTAAGTCTCTGGCACACAATGTAAAATGAGAATGCACTTTAGGTATAATGTGTTCATCAATGGTCACGTGATTTATTTGCAACACAAGCACAATTTAAATCGAAAGGCAGTGGCATTTTGGGGCTGCTGCAGTGAACATAAATCCACAGAGCCCACTCCTATCATCTTGAAACTAAGGCATCCTACACAGTTCTGCCTAAAACCTTGACACCAACCAGCATGTCGAGTTTGATATTTTCCCTGTTATCTATCACACAGTGTCATTGTCTACACAGAAATATTTGCTAGCATGCCATTCTCTGTGTGTTTTCCAATTTTAAGCCAAAAAATAAACAGTCCTTAAACTTCTGAAAAAAATCTCATTCCCCAATACTTTAGACTTTTTTTTCATACTTCACAGCCACATTTCTCAATGGATTAACTGAAAAACAAAGAAAGCACTGGGTATTTATTAGCCAAGAAGGAAATTACCCTGCCACTTCTGCAACTGCAAATGCCATCGTTCTCCTACAGTGATAGGAGATCATTTGAAACCAGATTCTCACTAACTCAGATGACAATAAAAACAAGTTAGACCTGCTGGCTAATTCTTGCTTTTATGTGTATTTTTCCCCATGAGGCATTAACCTTCCCCAGTAAACATGACTTTACGTCACTTGGAAATTTCTATGATGAGAGCATAAAGCTGTAGGTATGTGTTTACTACAAGTGTCATACATGTATATTTTAGATGAGCAATTGATGAGCGTGCCCTGCACAGAGAAAGTATTGAAGAGACATTAGGTGAGTGAATGAGGGCTTAGAACACCATAGTACATCTTTCACTGGCCAGGAAATAGATTTTGGACATTTACTTTTATGTATCTTTAAATGTAGTTTAACTAATATGCAAAGATCTTTTGGTAATTTTTGGTATACGCGGTCTGTCCAAAAGGTATCCAGCCATGTGGTATGAAAAATAGAGATATTCTTTGAAGAAGATACAAGAATCATTGTACACAACAAGACAATGACTCCTCAGAACCCTTCAAAGCAGGCACCTGGGGACCTCACAAAGCAGGCTCAGTCACCATCAGCTGCCCTGTTGTATTTTCCTGAATCTCACCAACAGTCTGAAATCTCTTACCTTTCAAAGATGATTTTAGTTTTGGGAAAAGCCAGAAGTTTCAGGACACCAAATGTGGGCTGAGTCACCTTGGTGATTTGATGTTTCACCAGAAAAACTCTGCATGAGACGTGATGCCTGAGTGGGAGTGTTGTCACGCAAATCATTCTCATTATATTAACAATGGCTGGACTTTTTCTGGACAGACCTCGAATGTCTGCTACATTTACTAACATAAAGTTGATCTTTTTAAACATTAAAAGATAGAAATAGGCCCTGTCTGGTGTGGCTCAGTGTATTGAGTGCTGGCCTGGGAACCAAAGGGTCACTGGTTCAATTCCCAGTCAGGGCACATGCCTGGGTTGGGGACCAGTTCCTCAGTTGAAGGTGTGCAAAGAAGTAACCACACATTGATGTTTCTCTCCCTTTCTTTCTCTCTCCTTTCCCCCCTCCTTAAAAATAAATAAATAAAATCGTTTTTAAAAAACATAGAAATAGTAAAAGGAAAGAAATTTCATAAATGAGGAGTTCAGTGAGAAAGGGGAACAATGTTTATATATCCTAAAAAAGGCAACCTGATCTTTTAATTATTCATTCCTTCATTCAATAAACATTTCAAGATTCTATAGAACCTTGTTGATCAAGTGTAGTCTGCAGAGCAGTGATAGAGGCATCACTTACAGCTTGTCTAAAATTCACCATCTCAGAATCCAGCTCAGATTTCCTGAATCAGAACTATTTTTAACAAGATTCCCAGGAGGCATGCACGTTAAAGCTTGAGAAGTACTGCACACACCCCACTCTGTATACAATGTACACAGTTTTGCACATCGACAATCATCGGTCAAATAGCACAAAGCAATTAGACTTAAAGCCTGCAGACAACCTCTGTAGAGCAATGGTTCTCCACCGAGGGGTGATTCTGCCCAATGTCTAGAGACATTTTGATTGGTCACAACTGAGGGGATGCCAATGGCATCTAATGAGTAGAGGCCAGGGGTGTTGTTAAACATCCTACAATGTAAAGAACAGTCCCCACAACAAAGAATGACCCTGCTCAAAATGTCAGCTGAGCAGTGGTGAGAAGTAGCCCACAAACTTATTGTGCTTCAGAATGCCCCAGAAGGTTTGCTGAAGTGCGATCGCTGGGCCCACCACCGGAGTTTGTGATTATAGGTCCAGGGTGAGACCTATGAATAGTGTTTCTCTCAAGTTCATAGATCATTCCAATGCTGCTCATCCAGAAGCCATAGTGAGAAGCACTGGTAAAGAATGACAGGAGATGTTACTTGGCCAATTGCGGCCTTTTGCATTAGCCTCTTGATGACTCTGGAGACTCTGGGCAAGTTAAGTAGAGCCCACAGTCCCTTAGTAGTTACAGGTTAACAAGAGAAACTGGGCAGTAAAATCTCTTTAAGGGTTGCTGGGGTGGGGTAGGCAAGTGCATGCATTCTGTGTCAACAGAGAAGTTACAGTGTCATTGTCATTTACAGATGATACCAGATGGCAGCTGAATTCAGGGTCCAGACTGCCTGAAGGGCTTGCTAATTGCAAGAGACTTCAGCTGCGGGGAACACCCTAATCACCCCAGCGGCAGCTGGGCAGCCCCGGGAAGGCCCGATTGCCAGTAGAAATTTTTGTTTAGTATAACGTAAGACTTGAAGGGTAAAAATAACAAGTTCAATTTGGACTATATTTAACAGAGAAAAGATTGAAAAGGAATATATTTGGGGCAATGATAGGGGCCGTAGGAGGAAAATGAGAGACAGGTGGATTTGATGAGATAGAAATCAGAGTATGGAAGCTGAGGAGCAGCTGGAGCCCAGGCCGGGCCCTGGGGGACCCCCTGCTGTCCCTGGCATCCCCACACCACACTCCGTAGGGCGGCCGTGGCCCGCTTTACAAAAAAGACTTGAAGGTGGAAAAGACTTGAAGGTGGCCTGCTTACCACCTGCTCTATGACCTCTACTTTTTGTGATCCCTTTCAAAAAAGCTATTGATTTAACACCTTTAGGAAGGAAGGAGGACATCTGTTTTATCTATTTGCTAGCTGCGTTTCTCTGGTTGGCAATAAGCACAGAGATAATTTTGTTCTGTGGGTGACATTTAGCAGAACCCCAGGACTGTGAATGAGGCAAGAGCCACAAGGAGGGGAATGGCTACCCACGCAGCTGTTTCTGGGCTGCACCCCAAGTCATGGCGTTTGGGCCAAGTTCTCTCATTCTCTTCTGCTGGAAATTTTAACAATGTCCTGCAAAGTGGGAATGCGTTGAAGACATTCACCTAAAATAAAACCATTTATAGTTTACTAGAGTGGGATATAATTTTTTCCATGAACTTATTTGAAGTTTTGAAATTTGATTTTACAATGAAAAAGTACTAGGAATGGAATCCCAGGTTCCCGCACATTGAAAACACTTCAGACTTTATTTTGCAGCCCTGTACTGTACCTGTAACTTTGTGAAGGGTGTAGAGAGAAACACAATCCATTTCAAGAGAGAAAATAGCAATTGATAGTTCTTCTCAGACTCACCTTTCTTTATTTTTCCTCTCTGGTCCTTCTATCGCCTTTCCGATCCAGCACAGTCCCAACAGGATAGCTGGGAACTCACTTTCTTTTACACTTCTCTAAAACAGCAACGTGATTCTAGTTACAATTGGGGGTGGGGACATACAGCAGCTTTCCTCCCAGGACGGTGGGTGGAGATTTCTACGCGGGCCACCTTGCTCACAGGTGCACATCTTTAAGATCCTTCGCAAACATGACTCTATCAATCAAACCAAGCTTCTCTTGTTAACATGGAGCAGTGAACTCGTAGCTCATAGTTAGGCAGAAAAACCCCTTTCCTACATCACCATGAAGAGTGGTTTCCATCTGGAATGGAAGAAGCCTGGATGTTGGTGCTCTGTCCTGATAAGTAAAAAGCTGAAAAAAAATTGAAGGTGCAACAATTCCTCTTAGAACTGTAAAAGAGGTGAGGTCACAGGAAAAGCCACTGGCCCCTGAATTGGGAAGATGGGCAGGTGAACACAGAGAGTCAGAACCACGTGCACAGAAGCCCAGGAGCCGAAGCCCCCCTGGGAACTGGAGCAGGGGTGTCGGCATGAGGAAAGGCAATAGACGAGAAGGGGCGAAACCCCGGTCTCCTAGCGTTTTATTCAGCTGTTCTGCTCCCCCCTTTTCTACATGTGCCCACTCCCTGCTCTCTGTTGAAGATACACCGGGTCTGGTACCATGGCCACTAAAACTTCGAAATTACAATTTTTGGACTAACAGTAAAAGGCATTCTTTACACAAAGTTGTTACTTTAACCAGGTGTGGGTTATGTAAGCCATTCCTATATATATATATATATATATATATGAATGGGTATATATATATATACCCATTTATTTTGTGGAAACAAACTTTCTTCACTTAGAGAAATAGCGTTGGCTTCTTTTATCACATGCTCACGGGAAAATTCCAGGAAGGTCACTACTATTTGGTGGGCTACCAAGCCCCATGTGCTCACGTTCTTCACTCCAAAAATCACATCATGGATACAAAGGAAGTCCCCACTTCCTCTGTGGGCATGAGGACGTTGTGGGTACATCAAAGCAACTAGACATAGAGTAAGTACTGAATTGCAGCTGCCATCAAACTCAGGTTGCCTTGGGATTTTAATATGCTGTTAAAATCAGAGCTCACAGTTATCCATAGCACTTAGTTATACCCGTGTCAATGCAACACACTTGAACTTAAATTTTAATAGACACACTGTAATTTGTGTAATTATAAAGAGAATAAAGGATAATTCCTATAGGTTGCCACATATCTAAAGTAACACGAGAAGGAAAAATTAATTAGCCCTTCTAAATTCTTCTGAGTAAGCTATAATTGAATTAACATGAGACAGATTGGACAATTAAGGTTTACATGCCATCTTGAGCTAAGGAGAAAGGAAGGGTTGTGGTTTGGAACTTCAAAGGGCAGGAAGGCCATTCCCATGGAAATAGAAAGCAACTGTTTGGTAAATAAATGTTTGCTAGGTCATCTTTAAAAATGGGACACAGAGAGGGCATGATCAGCCTAAGCTTTGTTAGGTTTCTCCGTCTATCACCCTAGTTCAGACAAAATCCCTGTTACCTATGATGATAGACAGCTCCCTTTTTGGAGCTGGTTCTCTACCTAAATTCTTTTAGGCAGTTAGAGAAAAGTCAATGTTTTTTCCTGAGTCTTTTATTCCTTCAAAATAACCAGCTTAAAAATCAATATCCAGAAAGATGTATTTTGGGGTGGCAAACTCTGCCCCCTCAGGAGTGAAACAAAACTTTTGGGCGAACATGCAACCAATAAAACTTCATTTTTAAGCTATATCTATTTTTCAGTTAACCTCAAAGTAAGACCCTACCATGTCTCAAAACTAAGAATATATTTAAAATTGTCCATCCCTTTTGCTAAATACAGGGACAGGCAAAAGTAGGTTTACAGTTGTTGTTATGGAAAATAATATAATAATTAATAAATAATATAAGAATAAACTCTGTGCTTTGTGTACTTACTGTAAACCTACTTTTCTCCAGCCCCGTATGTTCACTTGTCTGCAGAAGGTTTAATGAACCCTGGCTCTAGAGCTTACATATTTAAATGTGTCATGATTCCATACCTGTATATTCCCTTTGTCTCCCAACTAACTACTTTGCACAATTTCCCTCTAGTCAGGGGTTGGGGGAGACCACGTTAAATTATACTTAGTTCAAGAAAGACATGGAAGATGAAGTAGTGCCTTTGAAAAAGCAAAAGGAAGCCATTAACAGTGCTCAGTAGACTTTAAAGTTCTGAGGATTTCTAGTAGTTCAATAATGTTCAAACACTTGGGAACTTTTTTAGAATAAATGTATAAATCATTTTGTAGTGGTTCACAAAGTTTTGTTACAGTCATTCCTTCAAAATAGAAAAAATTTACCAGATTAATAGACATAAAGTATTTCTGCAAAAGAGAAACTTGTTACAAACTAAGAAGGAAGGATTTATTGTAAGCAATGATGTCTCAATATTAACACATAGCCATTTGAAAGGATTTTAGAATTCTAAACGTAGCTTGGTGCATAACAGAGATGACAAATACTTTCATAAGGCAGAGTGGGATAAAAACAGCGGCTCAGTATGCTAATTTTCCCCAGAGGCTTAATTTTCTTACTCTTGCAAATCCAAATCTTTGTTGTAGTATGTATTCCTGGGTGTATTGGATGTTTGAATCTTTATGGCTAAAGGTAATTGACTTGAAAAAATGGAATAATTTTGACCTCACACACGCATATGCACACTCATAATTCTGTAGCAAAAATGAGAAGTGTTACCCAAAGTCCAAGTATTGCCCATTAAAATGTTAATGAAAAAATGTGTTTTAAATTTACATCATCCAAGAGGGATCCTACCTGGTTTCTTCCTAAATTGTCCCTGTAATCCCTCAAAAGCCTCCTCTAAACTTTCTTTTTTCCACCACCGTTTGTCAGCCTCCTTTTTCTACTCCTGGTTTCTATTTAACTGCTCCCTTCTTTTACTCTTTGCCTCAAGCCCTGGGCAATGGGTACTTTTCACTGACATAGAGAAGGGGCACCAGGGGAGTAAATAGAAAATGGAGGATGGCCTGGCTGAGTTCCTGAAGGCAGATGCTGTAAAGAGTTCTAAGCACTGTTGCAGATGCTTTGTATTAATTCACTTAGCACTCATGGATGTGGATGAGGTGGGTACTATTATTGGTCCCATTTTACAGATGAAGAAGCTCAAGCACAGAGCAGTTAAATGATGCTTACTTACTAAGCTGCTGTGCCTAGAGATATCTGGAAGCCAATGATTCCTGAAGCTGAGAAGTATACAGATCCATTTTACTTTATTTTTTTCACTGAGGGAAGAAGGGGAAAAAAGATTGGGGATTCAAGAGTATCAATGACTGACAGAAGCTATGGCAAACTGAAATGTCACACCCCTAAGTATGACAAGAGGGTTGCAAGCTCAGTGTAAAGTCTACCAAATAAAAACAAAACAGGTCATTTTTACCCGCATTCATGTTTCTTTAGTTCAAAGAAACTAATGACCTAGTTCTGATGATCTATGGGGCCAGTCACCTTAGGTCAGTTTCTGCATCCGTAAAATAAGTGTACTAATAAATAATTCCTGCCTGGCAGACCCCCTGGAGTTTCTGGGAGAATTATATGAGGTAAAGCGTGTAAAGCCCCGTAATCACAAACAATGTGGTATAAGCTCAGCAGACACACAAAGAAAGGGACTAGAGAGCAGAGCGAGGGAAACCAGAAAAGCAGACCCAGAAGAGAGACGTGTAGCTCTTTGGAGAGCTGAGGCACTTGGGTCTGCCCTGGTTATTTTTCCAGGTCTGCGAGGTACAATGGCTCAATGCTCCATGGCCTGGGACAATTGGCATGCAGTGAGGAAAGGTCAGTCTCTTTACATTGCTACTAATCCAGGTCCCATCAACAGAGCACCTACTATTTCCTGTACTGAATCTTTAGCTTCAGAAGAAAAACAGTCATCTTTCCTGTACTTCACTTACGAGAGTAGAAGAATGGGGGATTCTTTTCCCACAGGCTCCAGAAAATGAAATGGGCTAAGGTACCTACAATGTATTTATTGGAAGAATTTTAGAAAACCTACAAATTTCATGGGAGGTTGGAGAGGTAGGCTCTGAAATCTCCAGAAGTCAGGAGAGCTTCAGACATCCTGTTAGCAGGAATTGAGTGACAGTGTCTGCAGGGCACCACCATGACAATGAAGGTGCTCCCACTGCTTCTGTTCTGTTTACTTTCTCTGCCGTGGCCTCACCCCACTCAGAACTGGAGTCCTGTAGGAGACAGTGTGGGAAGCCCCAGGTGAATGATGATATCCATCCTCGTCTAAGGAATGCAGGTGACTTTTCAGGTAACCCTGCCCAATCTACCCTCACAGAGGGAACAGGTCACCTCCTAATGGAATTCATTGCAAAATAAGAAGGAATAGAAGCTGACAGGCAAAATACCCACCATCAAAAGTAATAGCAACATGCTCTCCAGTTTGTTGAATTAGATAAAATTACTTTTCTAATAATAGGAGGAATTTTCTGGTAAAAGTCAGGCTTAAAAAAGGGGGCACTACATAGTCAAGAATATAGTACTGAAAACCAAGACCCACAGAAAGACAAGAATTAAATGTCACATTAGCCCTAGCTGGATGGCTCAGTTGATTGGAGCATCTTCCTGTACACCAAAAGGTTGCAGGTTCGATTCCTGGTCAGGGTACATACATACCTAGGTTGCTGGTTCAATCCCCGGTTGGGGCACAAGTGGAAGAGAAAAAACTGATTAATGTTTCTCTCTCATATCTCACATCTCTCTCTAATCAATAAATATATTCTCAGATGATGATTAAAAAAATGTCACATTGAGTGAATTAACTGGGAAACCCAAAACAATGCATCAGGCCAGGCACTGAAGACACAACCTGAGACAAAAATAAGGTAGGAGAATGGAGTAATGTGTAGAAGACAGAAGACCACTCACTTTTATGTATGACCAACTCTTGGGCCCCCAGTGAAGAAAAGGTGGCATTGCCTGGCAAAGGTGATAACTGGGGTAAGGGGAGAGTTTGATTTGGAAGTAAAAGGAAATTTATGTAAACAAATAAATGGGAAGAAAGAATAACTTTTTCCCTATAGTACTCCAATTAATAAAAATAGATAATGAAAAGAGAAAACCCACCATTTGCCAAACAACGTTGAAAATCACTGTTGCAGGTAAGAATCATTTCTGGATGCTAAAATTAGATGGCAAAAGTGTGATGATGAACAAGACATTTGTGGAGTCTCAAATTATCTTCCCACAATGAGCTTATTAATGACAAGAGGGATATTATAACTTTACAGTGGAGAACCCTGACAGATGCCACCTTAAACAAGTGACTGAAGTTAACATAATCAGTAATAGCATATCAAAATCATGTATCTTCTGGTGTGATGCATTAGGAATTCGGGGAGCTCCGAGAAAAAAAATGTTTGTTGCTTAAGCTACCCGGTCCATGCTATTTGTGTTAATGCAGTCCAAATGGGTGGATACACCTGCTAAGACAAATGACCATTTATTCCATGTCTCAGTTTTTAATAGAAGGAGCAATTAACCAAATAAATATTATTTTAAAATTAACACACAAAATTATTAATTTTTAATTTATACTATGAAAAGAAATTCATTTAACTTTTTAAGTTAGAAAGTTATTTTTATTTTACCTTTACCTTATGATTGGAGTGATAAATCATTTCATCACATTATTCTGTGTCCCAATTCTTATATTCTCAATCACCAATTCTTTTTACACATGTAGATCAGAGTGTATAATAAACACATAGGTTTCTGCATGAAACCAAACTTGTTTTTATTGATTTCCATTATACACAATGTACACATGTTCTTATAGAATAAAATTAGCCTTCTGGGATGGGAGTAAAAAACAGGAAACTGTACTTGAACAACAATAAAATAAAAAAACTTTAAAAAAAGAATAAAATTAATTTTCACATGATACGCACAGCTGGAGAAGGTTTTGATCATGACCATGGACTGGCAAAATGACTCGCTTTGGTTTCCAATACCATCCCAGTGGGAAAATATAACGTTGTCACCTGGAAACTAGGTAGTAACGTCTATGTCTCTAGCCCCTCCACACATGGGTTGTCCCCACGAGATCTGAATGTGCACCTTACATATTTACGAAATCTTTCCCAAATGCCAACTTCAGAGCCATTGTCAATGCTACCAGTTATATTAGATTTTAAAGCCCAGAGGGATGTTTTTATTTTAATGCCCCCAGATGAAAGGCTTTCACTTAATACATATGACAAATTTGAGTGGAATATTTTTTCAGTAACATTTTGAATTTATTTAAGGACTTTGCTTGATGAGTTTGTTGTCTCTAAGGGATTGAATATAAGACTGTTGAACAGCACCCGGAATGGTGGTAAACTAGTGACACAAGTGGACTGGTGGAAATTTGATGAAAATCAAAAATTTAAAATAATCCCCAAAGAAACATCTTGTTTATGCAAATCAGATTTGCATGTTAGTACTTTTCAGGTAGCAAGTGCAAAGCCATCCTCAGGTTACCTCAGGTGGTAGAGTTTTATTATAAAGGATACAAGCAAGAAAGATTAGTAACAGCTGCAGCAGAGCCAGGCTTCCAAGAGGCTAGAATAACTTTCACACTCCTTCCTCCACAACGAAGTCGGGCCTTGTGAAGGAAAGTAAGGCCACTCAGTGTACAACATGGCTGCAAAGACCTCGCTATCACATTCTACCTCCAGCAGCAGAAACACTTCCTTCACGGCCTGCTCAGCACAGTTCCTCAGCTACTCTCTTGCGACTCCTGCCTGTGCACTGGCTGCTGCTGCTGAAACAGTCTCTGCTCTGCAATCTGCCGCACAATTTTCGCTCATTCACAGCATCTGCTACCTCATAATTTCCTCTGGATTATCACTTCTTCTTGCTAACTTTTTTCTGGACCAAGCTTCATTTCTTTGTCATTCATGTGTTTCTGTGTGTGTCTCTCTCTCTATGTTTCATATATAAAACCTTATTCTAAAAGAGAGGATCTTACCATATTTGATACTTTAATTTCTAGGTCCAGCTCTCATAATGGGCCCTCTTATTAAGGCCACTGACTAATCTATAAATGGTTGGGTTTTAAGTGACATTCATTTTATGTCTGGCTCAAGAATACTAGTATTTCCATGTCAAATGGAACAAGGCATAGTGTCTAAACACCCTCTGTGTAGAAACTGTGGCCATGGCCAGTTCTCTGTGGATTCTCAGAAAAGGGCTGTAAGCATATTGTGTGTCTTATCCACTCGAATTTTCATCTTTTTTAATCTAAAAAAAAGAGAAATAGTTCTAAGTTTTCATGCATAAGGTTTGTTCAATTATTTGGAATCATCAGCGGTATATGAGACTGACACATAGGATCTGAATCACCATTAGTTGTCACTAAACAAAGCAGAGTTAACTGGTTTATAGAGCTGCAGAGCATTTCCTGCAGCTTCCATTAGCACGGTGTTAACCAGCTCAGCTAACCAGCTCTCCGGCTGTAACACATAAACATACCCTCGCACCCAAGCACAGCCATCACTAGCAAAGTTGCTTCTGTGATGAATGAGATCTAATCAGCTTTCTGGCCTTCCAGGTTCAAGATAACATTTCTGCTATTGATAGTATCAATTTATAATTTAATTTCAGGTCCTAGCTCTTAAGAGATAAGACTGTTTGCAGAGCTAAAATCTAATCCAGTAGAAGGTATTGGACAGAGTTCCATAAATTCTGATGACCACAAGATAACCTGATTTTCTTAAAACTCTACTAGAATACATTTTATAAACCCAAATTTCTAAGATGAGCAATAATGAAAACGGTGACACCAAATTTAACATTTGCTTACCCATTCACCCAGATGCATGGATTCATTGATCATCCTGAATGCACTCTTAAAAGAAAAGAAAAAAACGAGTGTGATCTTTACAAAAGTGCAGGTAAAACATGGCTTCCTCTAAGGGCAGTGAAGATTGATCCCGTATCTTTATTAGCTTATTATTTGCTTTTATTTAAGAAAACAACGCATGCTTGTGGTGGAAGTTGCAAACAGCACAGAATGGCAAACGGAAGTCATTATTAATGGCTCCACATCTGGCTTCCCTTCCGAGGGCCTGCCTTCTGTAAATTGCCTCACGGAGCGCTACCTCTGTGAGCACTGCCACCTTCAGCTCTCCTTGACTGCTGGCGCTCGTTTGCTGCTCCTGGATTGATGTGGGCGTAGACTCGGTTATCAGGCGGCTCCTCACCCATCCAAGGATAATTTTATTGCATGTCTGTTTAGCCTCTGTCTTGTCCTCTCTGGAAGGTATCAATTCTCTCTGGTGAAGAACACAAATAAAATTTAGAAACTCTCCCTCAGGCTATGAGGTTAGGAATCCTGCCAAGGTTTCTCTGAATGAAGTCACTCTGCATAATCTCCCAGGCTGCTGCCACATCTCACAAGCCCGTGCTGCCCTTTGATTAGAGGAGAATTAAAGGTAAGGTAGAGCCGCTCAGGGGTTGGATTGCCAGTCATTTTCTTATCCAGTTGCTGTTTTATAGGATGATCCCAAGGTGATCGCTTGCTCTTCCCTTTCTTTTGCCATTTTTCGCACACTCATGTGTA
Organism: Artibeus jamaicensis; assembly: GCF_021234435.1. Lineage (NCBI taxonomy): Eukaryota > Metazoa > Chordata > Mammalia > Chiroptera > Phyllostomidae > Artibeus > Artibeus jamaicensis. The sequence continues at coordinate 19,940,767 of NW_026521823.1, read as the reverse complement.
TGTGAGTGTGTGTAGGAAACCTATGAAATAACAAGCAACCATGAACAATAAGCATTCACTCTCTCTCTTTTTTTTTTTCTGCACCATATCCTCCTCCTCTCCTAACAAAGAACTTTGAGAAATTGCCTTTCTCCTGGCGGGGCAGAGTGAAATCAATAAATAAAAATTATAGGGTGGTTTGGCCAATTTCTCAAGTACACTGTGAAATCTTCAAAGCTGTTACCCTAGAATGCTGCCTGCACACGTCTCCCTGTTCTGCTTCTTCCACCAAACCACACACAACAGTGAGTTCACCACAATGGTCATAGCTGTGGAATTTAGCCCTTGAACTTCAGCCTCCCTTCTCCAGTCTCCGGCCAAGTTTCATGTGTATTCTATTCTACAGCATTGTATTTTGAAATAATACAAATGCAAATTCCTTATAAAATAATGTTTTTCTTCTTTGAAAAACTGGGTAAGGATAAAAGCTATTATTTATTCATGAAACACAAATCGTGAGAATAAAAATGTGGTCATTATTAACAATAAACACTCATTTGTGTGCTATAAAATAAAAAGAACAAAAAATTTGTTAAGCATAAGTCTTGACTATGTTTTTAAAGTGCAGTTTCATTTCCACTAGATTGCCAAACACTTTATGGAATATAATTGTATTTGAAGTCCATGAAAGTTGGCACCTAATCCTGGTTCTGCCTCTTCCTCCTTGTGAGTTCTTGGGCAATAAATTCTCCCTCTTTTTTGGTTGCATTAAATGAGAAGGTTGGTTCAAGAGATCTCCACAACCCCTCCCTGCTTTCATATCTCATGGCCACCAGGCAAGAATACTCAACTTCCTCCTCCTACATATCCATATAGAAAAAGTTCCCAAAGTATCACTCCAGGCTTCACCCTACTATTTCTTCTGATGAACAAATTTAGAAGCCCCTTCCTATTTAAGCATATCAGCTTGACCCCAGGAAGCGTATGTCCTCCATTCCTCTACATCTTAAGTTTTCTAGGGCAAACCTCTGCTGGCAAAACCGATGGTTTTCTAGCTCAGACTATAACTGCGGGACTGAGTTATTCTGAGGTAAGGTATCAGTGTACTTCAAGCCACTTTCTTCAGAGATCTTTCTAAGTAATAAAGTGGGTAACTTGATGCTCATTTGCCTAATTCTTGTGGTTATCACTCCATTGGTTCTGAACTTGAAGGGATAGGAAATAACTATTATATATTAAGTTCCCTGGAAAATTTCAATTAGAGGAGCAAAGGCATGATGGGAACAGCTGGAACTGAGGAAGCAAGGAAGGAAGGAGGGAAGGGAGGAAGGAGGGAAGGAAGGAAGGAAGGAAGGAAGGAAGGAAGGAAGGAAGGAAGGAAGGAAGGAAGGAAGGAAGGGAGGAAGGAAGGAAGGAAGGAAGGAAGGAAGGAAGGAAGGAAGGAAGGAAGGAAGGAAGGAGGGAAGGAAGGAAGGAAGGAAGGAAGGAAGGAAGGAAGGAAGGAAGGAAGGAGGGAGGGAAGGAAGGAAGGAAGGAAGGAAGGAAGGAAGGAAGGAAGGAAGGAAGGGGAAGGAAGGAAGGAAGGAGGAAGGAGGGAGGGAAGGAAGGAAGGGGAAGGAAGGAAGGAAGGAAGGAGGGAAGGGGAGGAGGGAAGGAAGGAAGGAAGGAAGGAAGGAAGGAAGGAAGGGGGGAAGGAAGGAAGGAAGGAAGGGAGGAGGAGGGAAGGAAGGGAGGGAGGAGGGAAGGGAGGAAGGACGGAAGGAAGGAAGGAAGGAAGGAAGGAAGGAAGGAAGGGGAGGGAAGGGGGGAAGGAGGGAAGGAAGGAAGGAGGGAAGGAAGGAAGGAAGGAAGGAAGGAAGGAAGGAAGGAAGGGGGGAAGGAAGGAAGGAGGGAAGGAGGGAAGGAAGGAAGGAAGGAAAATATTTCTTGTATGGGTGAATTAACTGATGGACACATAAATGAATCACCCTTATTATTTGTTAACAGAACAATTTTATATGGATATTCATTTAGATGAAGCACATCTACTCAAGTGTTTCCTGTGAAAGTTTGTGTGCATATTTCGTATTTTGTGTCTGTGTGTAAATGCATTTCCTGAGTAAATTCCATGCATAAAGTACATTTTCAGGTTACAGTGTACACTAGAACATCAAGGTTTATTTGGAGTTTCTTTTGTGCACAATAAACCCAAGATTGCAAACTCCTATAGATCAGGAAGCCTATTCCTTAGCTTTCTTGTGCTTAGGATCTACTTTAGCATTTACTTTTATTTGCTACATATACACAAGACGATGATTTAGAGAAGCATTCCTAATCCTCCCCTAATTGAGTACTTGCTGGACGCAGAATGTTGATTATTCTGAACTCTAAATGTTGATTCAAAGGGAATCTTTATAGGCCACTTAGAAAAGGAAATAAACCCATGCTCAATTGCATGTTTATGAACTTAGATCATTTATTTCATAAATGAAACTGCAAATAATACTTCATATTTAATATTAGCTTTATTTTTCAAATGAAAATGTCTTCTTAAACATGGAAATTTCTTTATACATCATTAGTAGGATTGTTGTAAATTGATATAAAATCTTTTTCTTAAAATAATTTAGCAAGATTTACTAAAACTTCAAAAATAATCACTAACTTTTACCTAGAACACCATGTTTAGAATTAATTTTGAGGAAGCCATCATGTCAGTGCACAAAAGTTTCTGAACAGCCAGTTAAGACTCTTGGTATCTTTCTGTCTGAATGCCATCTCTAAAACTGTGATACTTATTTTAATTTTATTGCATCAGAGTCGGGTGCAGTCACATTATGTTCATTTGCAACAGCTGTGACGTAACTGGGGCTGCAGCCTTTAATCCCCTCACTCCATCACAGGGCGGAGGGCGGCTCTGAAGAGGTTCTGGCTTTCTCGGGACTGGGGGAAGCTGTGGCTGGAGCCTGGAATCTCTGAAACGGCTTTGGGTAATAAATTCTGCTTGTAGTGCTGAAAAAGTTGTATACAAACATTTTTAGCTATTACTTATAGTAATAAAATTTTAGAACCTCTTAAAAAGCCCAGCAATAGTTTTATTTGTTTAAATAGTAAATCTGTATTTTGGAATGCTATATCCTATACAATTATAGAGAAAAAAATTATAATATGTTCTTAAGTAAAGGTTAAAATACTATTACTGACATATTTACCTTTTAAAAATAAATGTTGTCTCCATATATATGTGTATATGTGCATGTGTGTGTGTATATGTGTATATATATACCCCCAAGATGCCACTGGTGTTCTCTGTGGAGCTGGTTCATGTATGTTGCGGGAGAGCTTTCCATGGGTCTCTCGTGTTTCTTATTTGGCAAGAAGCAACACCCACAGCTCCTTCTTCAAGACTGTTTTCCTAAGATTGTTTTGTGAACCATCTTGGAAGATAGATTTAGGGTCTCCCTCTGGAAGAAAAAGTATGCTGTTCAGTTTAAAAAAGATAATGTCCATCTCTGAGGCAAAGTTCAGGCTACTGCCCCTAAGAAAAGACGTGGAGTTCCTAAGCTCAACATCCCTCTGCTGTAATACAACCGACACGCACACAGGGGCCATCAGGCCCTCTTTGTGTTACTCTGTAGAATTAGCACTCAGGATCCGGTTCAAAACTTTCTGATCTCCCACTGATGGGACAAACTGTCCTTCATCTCTGACCAAGGGGTCTTTGGTCTTCCACCACCATCTATAAATCCATGGCAAGCTAACTTTACACCTTGTAGTTCTCAATAATGTATATTTGTGCATATATATTTGTAATTTTAAAATACATTTCTATCTTATTACAATAAATAGGTAAAACTTTATAACCATGGGTTAATGTTGTTATTTAAAAGAACCCAAAAGCTAGATAGAATGTCACCATAATATGCCAACAGTGGTGGCAGAGAACGCTGGTCTACCTTGGCAGAAGGTCTGAGGGCAAGACCGTTACGATATGTCATCTGCTGGTAAACTTGAACCTTCCTGCGACACTTTTCACATGTCATGAAGTCAGGCTCCGCTTTCAGCTTAGAGCCTGTTAAAATCTAAGGCAATCCTCTATTTTCAAGGGGTTCATAGGGGAAAGGAACTGTCCCAACAAAATAACTAGGTCTCCTGGAAAAATATCAGCTGCCGTGTCTGACAGGGAACAAGTGTTTGGTGCACAGGATTCAGAGTCGAGAGCCTGCTGCCTTTCAACATAGCTGTCAAGTGATCAGCGTTCCCTGGCAAACGGCACTGGGGACGGAGCCTTCCTCTGTAAAGCAGAAGAGGCTTTGCGGTTGACGCAGGTTGTGAACGTTTGTGAATATGGCTGTGGGTGCGTATGTTCTCTCACCGACATCCACTGGAACACGGAACTCAAGTGTTTATGAAAATGTCCTCATCTGATGGTGCTGTCATTTCTATAATTCGAAATGAGATGAAAAGAATGGAATGTAATTATCTCAAGCAGTGATTTTCAACCTTTTTCATCTCATGGTGCACGTAAACTCATTACTAAAATTCTGTGGCACGTCAAAAAATATATTATATTTTTTCCCAATCTGACAAAAAAATAGGTATAATTCTGATTTGTTCACACTGGACTGCTACTGTTGTGTTGGCTGTTTGTTTTGTTTTTTTTTTAATTTGACAATCTAAGGGAAAAGAGGTCAGTGCCCAGAACTAAACAGACAGGTATGGCATCTTTTAAAAATTCTTGCAGCACACAGGTGTGCCTCAGCATACTGGCTGAAAATCACTGATCTAAAGATTTCTTCTCTTGCCTCTAATTCAATTCGTCACATTCTGAGGCATAAAAAGGAGACAGCAAAGTCCATGTCTCATTAGTTTCAGGAAATGCAGACTTAGAATTAAGTTGTTGGGGTTTTTTTTTTAATTACCAAAAGAATTTTAAAGTAACTATTATCTGTGTAAAATCCAACCTATGTATTAGAAGCTGCTTTGAGTAGAAGTTGACTCCCAATAAATTAAAAATTAGTACATTATAAATGGATACAAATAAACCCAATCTAGTTCCCCACATACAGTTCGCTCCTGTATACATTTTTAGTTTAGAGCAGATTTCTGAACTGGGCTTTGATAAGTATCTTCATGACACAGTGTTCTTATTTCCAACATTCAATCTCATTGCCCACCTCAGTAACAGAGCTACACTACAGTTTTACTGAGAGTAGCAACGTGTCCAGTTAAGAGATGATATTTCCCAGATGAGGCCTTGTGACTAATTTCTCATCAATGGGAAGAGGAAGTGCCTGGTGGACTTTCTAGGAAGTTTCTTTAAATGGAAAATAATCCTCCTCCTCCTCCTCCTTCTTTCTTCTTCTTCTCCTTCTTCTTCAACCTCTCTCTCTGTTTTTTCTACCCGAGTGATGCACACTGCAGATGGAATTCCTCCAGCAATCTTCCATAATGCAATTTTCTTGCAGATGGAAGTCCAGGAGACCAGAAAAATAGTAGGATCCTGGATTTGTAATGATTTTGTGCTTTTTCAAGCTATCTTCTCTGAACTTTGTTGTTTTCACATGAAAAAAAAAAGTGTGAAAAACTACTTCAATAATTCTAAATGAGCAACCTCATTCTAGCTGATACAGATTTGATGCTCTCAGATTAGAGATTTTTTATAAACTCTCTGTGTGGATTTCTAAAAGAGAGTAGAAATATTCAGGTTTCAAAAGAGATAAAGAAATGGTTATAAAAGATGAAAAAAATTAGGCACTGAACTAGAGAAGATTAAGTTGTTCTCAAATAACAAAGTTAAAATGGATTCTATATTGTTTCAAACTTTAAACTAATAGATAAATTTATGCAAAATATTTTCTTCAATATTTTATTACTATTCAGCCATATCAAAGAAAGAAATCCTGCCATTTGCATCAACATTGATGGAACTTGAGAGCATCGTGCTAAGTGAAGTAAGTCAGAGAGAGAAAGACAAATAGTGCATGATATCACTTATATGTGGAATCTTAAAAAAAATTTTTAAATAATCTTTAAAAATTAAAAAAAAATCATAGATATAGAGAACAAATAGGTAGTTGCCAGAGGCAGGGGTTCGAAGGTGGGAAAAACAGGTGAAAGTGGCAAAAAGTTACAAGCTTTCAGTTATAAGATAAATTCTGGAAGTATAATGTACAGCATGGTGATTACAGCTAACAATACTGTTTTGTATATTTGAAAATTGCTGAGAGTAGATATTAAAAGTTCCCATCACATGAGAAAAATCATCACTACGTGAGGTGACAGAGATAAACTTACTTGGTAGTAATCATTTCAAAATATGTACATATATTAAATCATTATGTTGTATATCTGAGAATAATGCAATGTTAAATGTCCATTATATCTCAATAAATAAAAACTGGGCAAAATATCTCAGTCAGTTTCTACCCACATAAGAGAGGTGTTATGGTACATGACTTGAAATCAAATGCCTTTGGCTGGTACTTGGCATGCATTGGACCAGCTCTGTAATATTTAATAAACTCTTCACTGTCTTTATGTCTCCCTTTCTTCATCTGAAAATTGCACCTTGTTCACAGGTTGTTGTGAAGATTACATGATTTCATATAGATACATAGCCACAGACAGTGACTGGAATATATTGTCACCTATAATTATTATTTTTATGTGTCCTCTATACTTTTAACTATTTCTGCAAAATTTGTTAGATTGATAACCTTTTTATCAAGATTTTATTTATTTTTAGAGAGAGGATCAGGAAGGGAGAAACAGAGGAAGAGAAACATCGATGTGTGAGAGACACATCAACTGGCTGCCTCTCAAACATGGCCTAACTGGGGATCGGGCCGTAACCCAGGCATAGGCCTTGATCAGAAATCGAACCGGTGACCGTTCCCTCTGTGGGGTGGTGCTCAGCCAACTAAGCCACACCAGTCAGGGCAAGAGTGATGATCTCATTTTTGTATCTAACAAAGTGATAGGGTTTTGTAATTTTATAGGAGGAGGGAAATAAAGAACATGGACTAGTGTGTGTGTTTATGTATGTTGGGAATGAGAGAATGAAAAGTAGAGACAATCAGACTGTCAAGAGCATGGAAAACACTCTTCCTGCTTTTCCTCTGAACTTCTTCCCATCCACCACCAAGGATGCCACAAAGAACATGATGGAGTTGCTCAAGTACATAAGAAGTAGGCCTCCTTAACAGGCAAATAAATTTCATTTTTATGTCTGCATATATACATCAAAATAATAGTATTTGAGGTTTTATGGTAAATTCAATCTTACTCATCTTCTACTATATTGCTTTGGTTTATGACAGACTCAATCATTAAATCTGTAGCCCAAATCCTTGAAATTATATTAGTATTATTCATTTTAATTCAAAATTTTTATTTTCATTTAAAAAAAGTATTACTATTTTTACTGAGTTTGTCATTACATCACTTGAATCTTTAACAAAGGAGTAATATATTCATTGTAATTTTGAATCACTGCTTGTCCGCAGGAAATAAAATATTCTGCAGTATCTCTCAGTGTTCATATTACCTTCATTGCCAATTTTATAAGTATATATTGTACATAATGGGAATATCTGATAGCCCTTGAGTGCTTTTATTTATCTTTCCTTAGCTTTGTTTATCCCTCCCTTTCCTGCCTTTATAATGTTATATTTCTAATTCTACTCTCTTAATTTTTATTCTGATTACTTTTTGTATTTTTTCATCATCTACATTAAGGTTGTATGTCCTAAGAATTATTGCTGGGATTCACCCACAGAAAGAATTATTCATTTATTACAAAATTATGCCCTTTTTATTATTTCATAATTGAGAATTACACAATAATTTCTCTTTGGTCCTCGTTGCAATTGAAGATAATAACACTGATTACTTACTTTTTCTTATTTCTTAACCAGCTGGAAAGATATTTATATACTGTCTCAAAGAGCAGTGTACCAGTTTAGTATGTTAGTCAAAATCACATTCTAATAAAATAATTCCTTATATAAGTGCTTTCTACCGCTGTTATCTAATCTGCCTATCAGCAGTATCTTCATAATGCCCTTATTTCAAAATCCCTACCTATCAAAAGTCTTTGCTTCATGATGTTACTGTACCATTGATCATATTGCTGATTTGTCAAAAGATTACAGCCCAAAACTCTCAGTTTCAATGAATCATATTTTAGTAGTAGAAAATGTTTTATGGGCCCTCAAAACCTAAAACATTTAGAATCCAACTCCTTATTCATTATATGTCAAGTAAGAGAAACCAGAATCACATTCACAAATTTCCCAATTATCCTCAGCCGGGGTAAACTAAAAACTTTAAGGATTCCCAGTCAGGGTGCATGCCTGGGTTGTGGGCCAGGCCCCCAGTTGGGGGTGCATGAGCGGCAACCACACATTGATGTTTCTCTCCCTACCTTTCCCCCTCCCCTTCTCTAAAAGTAAACAAATAAAATCTTTTAAAAAACTTTAAGTTGCTAAACTTCAAAAATGATTTTTAAACTTTTGGGTTCACTTGTATTCCTAAATAAATACTTGTAACAGAATTGCTACTTTTCAACAGATAGGCATGTAGCAAGTTCTAATTTTTTTCCTTGCTTCTCTAACACCTTGGATCTGCTGACCTAATTCTTTTTATGTTTTACTATAATTGTCTCTGTTTCTCTCTCTAGACTGTACTTGTATCATCATTGTAACCATGGAGCAGGCACATACTGTCTCAATAAATATTTCTTTGATGGAAGAAATGAATGAGTAAAGTAGAAACTAATTTAAAAAATACTACCAAATATTCAAGTGGATAAGTGGAAGGAAGCAAAGGAGAGGTTACAGTTATGATCGTGAACAAGTGTCTACATATTGAAGGTTAGCGTATGCAGGCTTTCTTCTAAAATACAAAATGAGACACTGGTATTTGAGTCTTGATAATTTTTAAGATATGCTACTATTCCCCATGCTGAGCTGCTGCTTCTTTTTTTTCTGCATTAATATGTTAATTTTTGTTCCTGCCAAAGTGGTCATTTGAGACAGGGACATTAGTTCATTGGAGCATAAGTATGCCAATAGCACTCTAAAAGAGAAAAGACTGTATTCCATACAGAACTGAACAAAAAGACAATTTACACCCTTTTTTAAAACCTCTATTATTAGAGCATTTATTTGAAACCAGCATATCAGGGTTTTTTTGTTTGTTTGTTTGGTTTGGTTAGTTTAATTTTTTAGGGCCTTTAGGGATTCAGCCACATTTTAAATATATATTATCATACTTAATTCTCACAACAATGCGGCAGGAACTGTGGAGGAAGGTTAAGAGTGATGTCAAAACCAAATGCAGCAAATCTGTACTAGAAAATAAGCCTAATTCGGAGTAAGGAGACTTGAGTTCTGGTTCCAATTCTCCTACTAACTACATTGAGAAATCAACTCAAGTAGCTTGGCTCCTCTAAGACTTATTGTTTTCATCTTTAAAATGAAGGGTTTGGAGTGCAAGCTCTCGCTCTAAAATTCTGTGTGTATTTTACCAAATAAAATACACTCGAACCAGTCGATTCAAAGCCAGTATTCTTATTGCCTGAGGCGGAAATAACACAGGAGGCATAAGCATCACTGCAGAGGATGAACTACTGTCTTTTCGCCCCTTGGAAGGGCACTCCCCCTTTTGCCCACCTAATTTTTGCCCAAGAAAAGTGCATTGAGTTATCTGGTCACATTTTACACCGGAAATAGTCTCTTGCTGCCTCCCTATCCCCCTTTTCCTGTTGTTCTCCCAAATAAGACACTGGAAAGGTAATGCCCTGTGACCGACCTTCGAAAGGTAAAATTGGGAGGAGGGTGGTAGAAATGTACAATAGAACTGAAAACTGGGAAGAATGCCACCTGTATACCAGGAACTTTGATATGTTTGGGATGGCTTGAAAGAGACATACATCATTGGCCAACTAACATGCCTGCAAAGTTAGGAGAAGGGACACTTCGGGATACCTCTACATCCTTCAAACCAGGAGGTACGGGCAGGCTCATGGTGGCTGCAAACAGCACAGACGCAGGAAAGGCTGCTTTGAGATGATGGCCAGACACGCTGCCAGTGGGAAGGGGTTTTCCCTAGAAAACAGTGCTACCTGGGGCCAGCTGCACCTAGGATATTTAAAACTTGGAGCAGAGCACTTTTTAACGTCCTCTTTTCTAATAAAAACAAATTATCTTCAGTAATAATTGTGAAGTGAAGCAGATTACAGTAATGACCAGGAAAAATCACAGATACTAAAAATTCCCTTTTATAACATTGTCCTATTATTGTCCCCATAAAAAATAAATTAAGTAAAATCAAATAAATGTTATCATACCAAAAGGGAAAGTAAGTAGTAATGGACTAATACTTACAAATGAAAATAAAAGGTAAACCTGCATGTTTGTGTTGTAGTAATGAACAGACACAGGAACAGACCTTAACTTCTACAGATTTGTAAATGGCATCTTCAAAACTGTTTCCTTTACATAGTCCCACTCACAGGCAGTAGAGCTTTGTAAATCCACACTTGTTCATAGTTAACCAAATCTATTTATATAGACTTTAAGTTTAAAATACCTTTTCAGATGAGGCAATCTATTTATATTGACTTTAAGTTTAAAATACCTTTTCAGACGATACATGTAAGGACAATCTTAAACATACAGACAAGTTTTGCAGATATTTATAAAAATCTCATTTTACAATAAAGTCCACAACTTGCAATGCTGCCCATGCTGCTGATTCTTCAGAAGTGATTCTAGAGGCTTTCAAATATCTCTGTGGTCAAAAAAGGTCCTTCTGGAATAGCCTGACCAGGATTTCATCATGTTCAGTTCCTTCCAATTTAAAAACACTCTGCTCTCTTGTTCATTTTGTATCTACTATTTAAATGCAGGAATATTTACTTCCTCAGTAGCTGGAAACGGCTCCCTAAGCAAGCTCAAATGACTGTGAACCTTTATGAATTTATTCCTTAAACAAGTACATGTAGCTAACCTCTAAGTGTTAGGAGCCAACTGTGCAATTTGGAGTTCTCTGAATTACCTTCCGCAGAGAGTATAATGTTTATTCAATCATAAGAAATTTTAAAATGTACTAGTTTGAAGCCATGCACGTTATTAAAATTCAATCACTGCATGCCAAATTGTTTAGAACTTAAACCAGCAAAAGATTTTTTAAGAGAGGAAAATTTTATCATTAACATTGTTTACTTGCTAGTACACGGGGTAATAAAAAGCAAGTTAAGTCAGACTTAAAAAGTCAAGAACTAAATAATTTTTATTATTTGTGAGTTATAAAACTGAAAGCAACAAATCTATGAACCAAACGAAAACTCACAAATGCAGATGACTGTATGATGGTTACCAGAGGAAAAGGAGGGCAGGGGGAGGTAGAAGAGGGTAAAGAGGTCCCAACAGATGGGAGTTTGACTTTGGGTGTTAAACACACAATGGAATATGCAGATGACATATGGTAGAATTGTACACTTGAGACCTATATAATTTTATTAACCAATGTCACCCCAACAAGTTTGATTTTTACAAAAAGTAGATCAACAGTTATCAGTTATCCTGCTATCTGTAGGTTCCCTGCAGCCAACGTGCACCCATACGCGTGCACCCAGGTGGGCCGCTCCCACTGCCTCACCTGAGTCACCACTTCCAGGAGCCAAGAGGCGGCTCAGAGAACGGGCTTCCCTGAAACAAGCAACCACCCGAGTGGATAGTGTAAGTAAGTCTTTAATATTAAGCTTGCTATAAGAAACAAGAAAATAATTTTGAAATATTTGTATCTGTGTGAAAATATTAAAATAAAACACGAAATGAAAGATGCTGAAGATGACTGCTTAGAAGAGAATGCTGAACCCCAAACCTAACTCTGGTAGACTAAGATTCTGGTATGTGACTAAAGTGCCGTTTAAAATTGTTGAGATAAGGAGAATGACATGCTGGCACAAATGTATAAATATACCTAAAAGAAACAAATGTGGTCTCTTTCTTATTCCACAAACCGAAATGAATTCTAGACAGCCTAAAAAAATTGAAGTGTAAAAAAATAAAAAGCACAAAATGGGAAGAAAATATAGACAAATTTTTATATGCCATTGGGTTGAGAGAGCAGTCCCAAGGCATAATGAAATCAAAGATAGTAACCATAAATGGAAGGACTTACATAGTCAACAGCATAAAAATTAAGTTTTTATAATTTAAAACTAAAACCATAAACAAAACTAAAAGGCAAGTGACATCATGGGAAAAATACATTATGTCACATATGATTGGAAAAAAAGAGCTTTCACAAATCATTAACAAATAAATAAATAATGAAATAACAATAAAAATCCTAAATGAAAAGTGAACAAAAAACATGAAAAAGGTAATTTACAAAAATAGAGATGCAAATGTCCAAAAAATGTTAAGAAGTATTGTAAAAAGGAAAATAAGCAAATAAAACAAGTAAATATTTCATGCCTCAATTTGGAACTTATGTTGTTACTCTTTAGCCAATGGTGACAAGGGATCAGCAGACTGAGGATCCTTCGACAGTGCAACACGTAAGTTGTCCACATGGGCATGTGTATCTGCAGCACGAAAGTGTTAAAGATGTGACCTGTGGCTCCACACCTAGGAATGCACACCGAGAAACAGAGAGATACACACAAGTGTATATCTCATACACACACAGTCTTCATCACCCTGCTATATTTATTTGAATACAGAAATCTTAGCTCTAAATAACCAACTGGAGAAGAATGGCTACATTAATTATGATATTTCCAGTAATGAAGTACCGAAGTCATTGGTACATATTTCCAGTAACAAAGTCATCAAAAAAATCATAGTATTGAAGAATATTATTATATTCTTAAGTGTTCATAATATAATGTTATGAGGAAAAGACAGGATATAAAACTCTAAACACAAGACAATTTCAATTTTTAATAAACTCAGCTATTCAATTTGTAAATGTTGGTTATTTTAGCTATTAGGATTATGGCTTTTCTTTTTTTTCTCCAGAACTACCTATATTTTTACATGTTCTACAACAATGTTGTACTTTCACAATCTAAAATAAACAATGAGGTTATCAGAAGGAAAAAAGGACTAAACTTGGGGTAATTCCAATCACTGTGTAGTTCTTTGCTGACTTGAGAGTTCAGGCAGCTTCCCTTAGATTCCTCTTCCCTCCTGGGCCAAGTACTGAAAACTTGGTTTCTGGTAATTTGTTAAAGAAACCACTGTGTAAGGTGTCATGATTCAAAACATCTCCCTCCTAGGTGCTCCAGTGAGGTAAGAACTTGTTATGGGTTGAATGCTCATCCCCAAACTCATAATTTTAAAGACCTAATCCTAGGACCTCAGATATGGCCTCATTTAAAAAGGGATGGTTGCCGATATAATGAGATGAGCTAGGATGAGGCCCTTATTAGAACAGGGTGGGCCCAAGTCCACTGACACTGGTGCTCTTACAAAAAAGGAAAATGTGGACGGCAGACAGGCAGAGGGCAGATGACGGCGTGAGGCATTCGGGAAGAGCACCCGGTGGAGATGAAGGCAGAGATGGGGTGAGGACTCTACGAGCCAAGGAAAGGCAGTATGGACTGCCGACCGCCTGCAGCTAGCGACGAGGAAGGGGACGGACTCCTCCTCACAGCCCTCAGAGGGGACCGAACCTCTCAGCACCTCAGCCTCAGGCTTCTAATTTTCTTTTTAATTGTCTCCGGAATTGTGAGACAATTAACTTGTGTGTGTCTTTTAAAGCCACCCAATTTAAGGTACTTTGTTATGACAAAGCCTAGGAACTGAGTACAGAACCAAGCCTTTCTGACACTTTGATCAGGTGTCTGTCTAAAGGTTGAAACTACACTGGAGGACAATTACTGTTTTGTTCAGAGAGTAATCACTTTATGACCCTTTTGCCTTAGCAAATGAAAAGCACAAATCCCACCCCAGAGAGACCCCCAAGGTCAGGAGGCTAAAGCTTTCTGCAAAATAACAGTGGAATGGCCTCTGCTGCGAATGGAGTTATTTCACCGGAGGACATTTGTCACTGAGAAATGTGCATTTCTCTCTGGTGGCTGGCAGTGGACTCCTTGTGAGGGAGTAATGAATATGTTTTAAAACAGCTTTATCAAGCTAATTCAACCATTTATTTTTTAAATTTTTACTTTTTAATTTAAGATTTTATTTATTTAGTTTTAGAGTGGGGGAAGGGAGACAGAAAGAGAGGGAGAGAAATGTCAGTGTGTGGTTGCCTCTCACACACCCCCTACTGGGGACCTGGCCTGCAACCCAGGCACGTGTCTTGACTGGGAATTGAACCCGTGACACTTTGATTTGCAGTCCAGCACTCAATCCAGGAGCCACACCAGCCAGGGCTAATTCAACTCATTTAAAGTGTACAATTTAATTTCAGTGTAGTTTTAGGTTTAGTATAGTTATAGAGCTGTAAAGGGGGGGAATGTGGGTCAAAGGTGGGGTGCAGGGCAGAGTAAAGAAAAGGGGAGGAAATGGGACAACTGTAATAGCATAATCAATAAAAATATATTTTAAAAAAAAGAAATGTAGGGAATAGGCAAATACAGAGACAGAAAGTAGACTACTGCTTGGCAAGGGTGGGGGTTGGGGTGGGGCCGGGTAGGGTGGGGTGGGGGCATGGGAAAGGGAGAGGGGGCTGTGGGTCCAGGGAAGGGGGAGCTTGAAAAGTGCTAACGCGTACACAGTTTCTTTCTGGAGTCACAAAATGTTCTATATATTTAGAGAAGAATTACTTTAGAAGCAAGAAGATGCGCGTGGGTACAGGTGCCCAGGCTGCAGATCACAGGCTGGGGAGGAAGGGTGGTCCCTGCGGCTGAGCATGGGCTGTGGACTGAGAAGGGCTATTTATGGTTTCCAGCTTTGTTCTTTCTGAATTGCAAATCTCTTCTGTTATCCCCACGCCTTCAGAGAAATCTTCGCAGAGTCACTTATTCCCAGAGGCAGTCTGTGGCCAGGAAATGTAATCTGCAGCAGTGTGTGTGCTGTGCTGGGCGGAGGGGGACATTGCCACAGCAAGTGGTGACGTGCACAAAAGCCATGCTGCGATCTAGAGACCCTTAGTTGGTGGAAGTAGCAGATGGTCATCTGGGCAGATTTGGGAAACGGCATTTTTCCCTGATGATACTCAGAAAACCCCTGGATAATAAAACTGGAAAAGACTGGATTTCCTGATTTCTGGCAGGATGGGGCTTGCCTTGTTTTGTTTTGTTTTGTTTAGGAACTTAACTGCTGGTTGACCTCAAAATTGAGCAAGTCTGGGACACGGCTCCTTTTGAACACTATGCCAAACTTTTCAAAAAGTTCATGCTTTCTGCATTTTCTTTTCACCTTCTTAGATTTAGCATCAGATTTGCAAAGGTATAGGAATGGTATTCCAAGAAATTTTCAGATTATGAATTTTACTCTAAAGTACTGATACATATTAACAAACAAGATCAGTTGAGGCAAATGATGATGATTCATATTCGCCCAGACAGCGCTCCTTTGGGGGGAGGTACATGTACAGGTTCACGTCTCTATCCCAACAAGTCTAGTTCCAATTCACCGTAATCTCAGATTCATCTCCTTGCATCTTCTTTCATTTTCCTTCCAGCAGTTAAATTAAGTAAAAAAAAATAGCTAGTTTAACTTTGTAACTATATATTTAATAGTGTAAACAATAAAAATAAAGTTTAAAAAAAGAAACAAATTCCCCAGTGCTTCCCCAAGGGAAAACAGAAAATCTGTCAGCGAGTTGGTGCAGCCCCTTTCTGCAGCCTCATCTCCTCCTCTGCCTGGACTGCTTTTCCCCACTTGGCCTCATTCCAAATTTTCTTCAGGTTTTAAATTTAATATCACCTTCTTGGGGGAACCTTTACTGATCCTAAATCTAAGTCAGCTGCTTAGTTCATACTCTTTAATTGTATTCAATTAAAGCTGTATTTTCTACTTATATGTTAATTTGATAATTTATTTACATAATATTGATCTCAATTTTTAAGTATGATGAAGGCATAGGATTGATTTTCTATCAGGATGAACTCTATCCCAAGACTCTTTATACAACCTCTTGTCTATTGCAGGTGTATTGTAGATGCTTAATGAACATGTGATGAACGAGAAGTTAGATGCCATTCAAAGAGTACTTGAATTGTGTCTTAAAGGAAACACTTAAATATAATAAATTACCTTTTCCAAGGCCAACATTGGTTTGTTTTTGTTCTTAGGTAGGGGTGACATCTGTCTACATGCTTAAAGATGACCTTTAAGTCTAGAAATTTTCAACTTCTCACAAGTTAACCTGGCAAAGCTTCCAAATCCATCTACCATTTTGATTAAATAAGATTATCTGGGAATCGTTTGATATACACTATTGATATGCATGGCTTGCATTTCCCAAGAGTTCATCTAATGGCTTGTCACTGGTGTTTCCATTTGTATACATACACTGTCAGTAAGCTTCAACCCAAAGCCAATCATACTAGCAGTCTAGGAATATAGAGGAGAAAAGAAAAAAGAAAAACTAAGTCTGATTAATAAAACAGAAGCAATGAAGTTGTTAAGGTAGAAATATAAACTCCAGTTGTATGTATTGTATCTCTAAAGTTTATGCAAGTTCCCTTACATACAATCTTAGTTTTCAATTTTGACAATTCTATTAATAATTTTGAATGATTTTAAACTATCACTACGTTTAATCTTCTTCCAAAGCCCCTTGTTTCTTTGGCAGTAAAGACATAAATTGCCATAGCCTATTTCTGTTGATCTTTGAAGCACAAAATTCTTTTTGCTTAACTAGTCTAAATCAACCATGTACTGTAGCCCCTTTGGGTAGTAATCACACCTGAAATATGTACCTGAGTGAAAAAGGAAAAAATCTCAATTTCAGCTTCTTTTCATTTAGTTTTATGATAACTGATTTATGTATTTCTTGGGTCTCCTGTTCTTCAATAGGAATAAACTTCTCCACCTCCCAGGATATTTGCCAATCACTTATTTAGTTTCCCCATCCCCCTTCCCCATGCACAAAATTTTGATTGTTAATAAATTATCAAAAAATACATGCTGCATGTCATTATTTGTCACTAAATTGTCCTAATAAGTATATTATTAAATCAACTTAAAAATAGCAAAATGTTAGTGAACAACAGTCTAAATGCGTTTGCCAAGTGTTCTAAACAGTTTCACTTCAGCCCCTATATCAAAAATTCACATCCTTAAAATATTTTACTTATTATAATAATAAATTTTTCATGTCATCATCAATAACCTAGACAATTAATATTGACAAAGGCATTTTTTGCTTATTGAGAAAACAGTTCCCCACTGAGCCAGAAAAGGAAACTCTAGGTCAGTTTCAAGGTTCTTTATGTTTTATAATGAGTCTGTCAAAGGTATGAGTGTTCTGCAAAATGTTAAAACAAGATTTTGCTTTTGTTCATAGTTGTTTTCCATAAGCAATGAGGTGATTCATGGGGGGGAGGAAAGGACTTGCGTAATGTACCTGTCGGGCTCATTGTGTGATACTATACCCACACACACACTTTGGGGCAAACACACCTATGTTATACACCCTTTTCTCTCCCGGGTTGCTGGGCTGTATGTTCACTCCTAGAATATCCCCCATTATCCTGCCTGCTTGACAGAGACACCTTCATATGTGTTCACTCAAAAGATTCTGAGACACCTTCCGTTTCAGAATGTAGCCACTAATGAGAATCAAGTTCAATGCATAAAGACATGACCAAAATTCTCTTTGTACAATCGATCTGCACACATATTCCATGCTCAACATTTTTCTGCTTTCAAGACAACCCAATACTTCCAGAACCTATCATTGCTCATATTTATTAAAATACTACATACCTACTGAAGAATTTATTAAGTGTAACAACATATATTTTTAAGTGCTCATAATTCTTCTACCTAAAGGCAAACCACTTTTGAAAATTCTCTTAGTACATAACTGGTGAGTATAAATATTCAAAGTATAAAAATCTCTGCTATGTAGTCTCAAAATGTTATTTCTTATCTCAAAATAATCATTTTGTCTACTGGCAAGAACTTCTTTTTGCTCAATCCAATGTAAACTCCTTCCAGTCAGAGATTTAGAGTCAATGCTATGTTTCTCAAATAAATTAGATTTTTTTCAGTCAGTTGGGTTTTCCCTCCTCTCCTTTATCTCTAGAAATATATCTAATTTTTGGTTCAGCTCAGGCACTATCACGATGGGCGGCACAGGTGTCCTCTCCTGTCTCATCTGTTTATACCACATTTGTTTGTCTGCATTTAGTCTTGTTGGTCTTTAACGAGATATCCCACAAGCTGTCTAGTCTCCTGTCATTAGGCTCTGTCTTCCACATCCTTCTCTAAGAACAAGGACTTTTGATCCAACAAGCTATATCCACAACCTGTTTAAAGCTATGGAAAATGGTTATCTACTCTCTGAAAACTCTGTGGAACGACCTGAAACCCTGACTAGGTAACTTCTGTGGCCATTGCTAGTCAGTAATGCAGGGCACAGGGCTTCTCTGAAAGGCCTACTAACTCCCCAGTCAGGTGCATTCTGAATTCTATACCTCCCTGTCCTGAGCATAGTCAGAGGTTCGAGAGCTCTACCCACTTGCAGTCAGTTCTAGGGTATTTTAAGGACATGACACTTTCTCGACACAAGTTTCTAAAATAAAGTTGAATCCCCTCCAGTTCTCCTCCCTCCACTAGCTTGGACAACCTTTATCTAATGTCCAGGGATATGCTCCTATTATATCCAAACTACTGGTCATAGAAATAACTAGATGTCTTCTGGGCTTAGTTTTTGTAACATTATGACTTTTACAGGTCAAATGTCCTGGCTTTCAAGAATATGTCTCTGCTATGAGTCTCAAGAGTCTATTTTGGAACACAGAAATCAAGGTATTGACATTTTGTGCTCTATATTCAATGTAATCTCTCCCCTGAGACATTGCATGTTAATGAATAAATAGGGGAACGTTCACAGTAAAAAGGGGAATAGATGTTACTGCATAGAAAAACTTCAGTTAACATAATAGGATTCTATCTATCCACCTGCTTACTTATCTAATCATCTATCCTTCTAGAGAGCTTTTTTCCTGCTCTTGAGAATTTAGGAATGTCTCAGAATTCTACACTATTTTTACTTTGCTCGAAACTGTGCTTCAGCTAACACACTAACACATTTTTTTTGGCCTTCACCTTTCCAAATGATTCCACTTTACCTACCATTGAGTTTTTGAGTATTGTGTTTATTCCCCAAATTACAAAGTATCAGATGAAAAATGGGCATTGTCTCAAAGGTAGTAAGTCATTATTTTCTGATGAATGAAAACATCAGTATATGTTCATTCTGGTTTTTTTTTTTAACAAGGAGGGGCGCATGTAGCTCACACTGGCAAAACTACTCAAAAACTCAAATGTAATATTGAGGTAGAATGGGAAATTAACACTTCTTAGGCATTTATCAGGAACTTGCAATAAAAATTCTTCACTATCCCCTAAAACTACTTCTTCTTAAAAAGTATGTGTGTCTATTGATGTTACAGAGAGAGGAAGGGAGAGAAACATCGATGTGAGAGAGAAACAGCAATTGCTTGTCTGTCATATGTGCCTGACTGGAGACAGCACCAGAAACCTGGGTATGTGCTCTGACCAGGAATCAAACCCCCAAGCTTTTGGTATATGGGACGATGCTCCGACCAGCTGAATCACACCGGCCAGGGCCCTTATTAACTACTTCTTGCATCCTCACTGCTAACCCCTTAATTAGTCTGGGTCTCTGTAATTGCCATGTAGACCAGGGTCTGCACACTTTCTGTAAAGAGTCAGATACTAAATATTTTAGGCTTTATACACTGTGTTCTCTATCACGACTACCGAGTTCTGCAGTAGAACGAAAGTTGCAATAGAAAACACACAACTGAAAGAGGGTGGCTCTGTTCCCATTACACTTTATTTACAAAAACAAGCAGGAGTCAGACCCCTGTTTTGGACTATCTGGTCCCCATCTGAAAAAGCCTTGTCTTTTCCATTTTTTCCTGCACTCTCTGGCCTTGGAGGGCACAGCCTCTCCTTCTGTATTAAGCAGGCACGGGGGTGGCAAAAATAGGTTTGCTGTGCCACGGTGACTTCCTTCTGAGTTAACAAAGCTACTGTAATAATCAGAACCTTCATGTCTTTTTCCACACAAACAGTTGTAAACTCACATTTGCCTACCTCTGTACGTGTTTCTTGGACGGGTATTTAAAACCCTGTAAACGTGACCATTAGAAACAGTAAAGAAAGCTGAAGTCAAGCAGAGGAAAGTGCTGGGAAAACAAATCTAACCCTAAAATCTAGCTTTGGTGAGGACATTTCAGAAAGAATTTTCAAAAGGTATACAAACGTCAGGCACAAAGCAGGTCAGTAGCAGTGTCTGTTCACCTTTCTAATACTGTTGGGCACCAGAGGCGCAGATCCAGATGGTCTTCAAACACTGGGTGGTCAAAAGGCCTCATTTGCAGCTTTTCTCTGTATTAAAGGCCATCAGCCAGGAGTCCAAGGGGACAGGAATAGGCACTCGGCAGGTTTATCATCAATTCACAGTTATGCTGAAGCTTTGTCTCTAGGCGTCTGGATATTATCCAAATGGCTGGAGTTCATGGCAGAGGATGGGACTAGATACATAATAAGCCAAGGAACTAGACTGACTAAAGTGTTGGGAACAAAGAGAAGCACAGTCCAATCTTACAGCAGACACCACGAAAACCTTTTCAGGAGGATATAGCTGGTCACTGTGGCTTAAAGGGAAGGTGACCTGGTCCTGGGTAAGACCGCCCTATAAATTTCCTCACTTAGGGAAGTCACTTCAGAGAATCTGGCCTCTGTAATAAACATTCAACTTTCCCTTTCTGATGGAGGACAGAAAACAGGTAGTGGAACACTGAAAGACCCTAACTAAAATATACCCAAGACTAAGGAGAACATGTAGATTTTGACTTGCAAATGTTAACAGGAGATCTAACTGCCATGCTGAGCAGACCACTTGCATCAGCCAGTGTTCAGCTTTAAGAGAAATTAGATAATGTTCAAAGGCCACTTTATTAAGTCATCTTAAAAAATCCTTATCATAGATAATGATATTTATTATCTGTATGAGCAATTTATGTTTGTCCATAGAAAAAACTAAATGGAAAATCAAATCATAATTAGATGATAACTAGATAAGCATGGAATCAGCAGAGGGATGATTTGATATATAAATTGTTTAATGTCATTAGGCTAAGATAACATATAACACATGCAGTTGGCCATAAACATATCCTTGTGAATGGATGCAGAACATGCTATGCTCGTTACTTACAATTCCTTGCATCTTTCTTAACAAAAGGGATACCTTTCCTGTGAAGGAAGCATTTGAGTTCCAACAGGGTATTTAAGACCATTCTTGGATTAGCATTTTCAAAACTTATTTCCTGCAACTCTCCTTTTT
Source organism: Artibeus jamaicensis (assembly GCF_021234435.1). Taxonomy (NCBI): domain Eukaryota; kingdom Metazoa; phylum Chordata; class Mammalia; order Chiroptera; family Phyllostomidae; genus Artibeus; species Artibeus jamaicensis. Next base: position 19,919,287 of record NW_026521823.1, on the reverse strand, counting down.
CTATGTTTCTATGGCTGGCCAATCCTTATTTTGATAGTCACCGTCTTTATTTAAATAAATTTTTATGAACAAACAAGTTGCAATAAAATCCTGTTAGCAGAAGAACCATTCTCTACCTTCCCCATAATTTTGCTTATCTCTGCCCTGGTTTATTACCTAACATTTTCACTCTCAAGGGGTATTCCCTTTTATTTAATTTCTAAGATAGAAAAAGTCCTCACATGCTTTCAACAGGGAACACCATGAAATGGAAAATACAGAAGCACAATATACTAGACACACTGTACTCTTATCTGAGTGGCAGACATGGACATTGGGGACCCAGCTGTGGGATGCTGTTGGGGGATCTTATTAAAATAATTTAATTCTAAGACTCACTATACTAAGGTCTACTTCCTGCCTCAATTAGTATTGGCTTAGGAACAGATGTCGTACTAAACCTACAGGGGTTATCGGTAAGGGAAAGGTACATGAGGGTATGGAGGTTGCATGTGAGAAAATGCAGCTTCTGGGCAGCTGGTGAAAGCAGAGATATAATGGAAAAGGAGGCCTGCCAGGAAGCATAATGGGAGCTCCCAGTGGGAAGAATAAGACAAGTAAATATTGACCTGGGTAAGATCAAGAGGAAACTAAATAATACCCTAGGGCACTGAGAACCAGGAATCTGCACCGAACATAGTTTGGAATATTAGCTACACCAGGTAGGAAACAGAAAAAGGAGAATGAGCGAATGTAGCCCTTATGTACCTATGAACAGACTACTTAGTATTCTGAGGTCTTCAGTTTATAGGATGCTCAACTGTGGGAAAGCTCATTTTAAAAATGGACACTTTAAAACTGACTCACAGGGTTCCTGTAAGGATTCAATAAGACAGTGCATGGAAATTGTTTATTATAGTATCTGACGTGTGGAGTACACTGATAAAAGCTACTTCCTTCTTGTTTAATAAAAGAGATTCTTAATCTGGAATCCATGGCTCCAGGGAGAATCATAGATGTGTGTCAGGAAGGACATAAACCCCTCCAAATTGTTTACAAAACTGTGTGTGTACACACGCACACTTTCTAAGAGGGCTTGTATCTTTTATCTGATTTTTCAGGAATATACATGAATGGAATAAACGTTGAGAAGCATTGTGCTAGTGCACCGTGGTAAGAGATGATTTTCATATCTAACTTACTAGTAGAAGAAAATGTGATCCTAAAATAAGAGCAGGCACTTTCCCATCAATTCAGAATGGGTGGGACTATACCTCGATGAATAGTACTTTATTTCTGATGGTTGAACTTGGCAATTGCTTGGGAGTAAAGAATATGGCAGAGCAAAAGGATCCTTTGGTTGACTCAATTCCCCACTAAGATCTGGTCACACAATAAAACTCTTCCCTCTTTTCTGCTTCTCTTTCTATCAGTAATTTATCGTCCTCATGACTTGGGCCTGTCGTTTTCCAGGATAACAAATGCTACCATACTTTCCTGGCTCTTCCTGGGGGAGAGTAGATGAAGGTATGGATTTTGTATGTGACCAAGAAGATGGTCACTGTAACAGAAATACAGAGATTCCATACAACCTTCTCATCCTCCGATTCAGATGATTCCTTTGGCCAATATTTATCAACTAGGACATATTTAGCACCAGAGTGTTGATGGAGGATTATGTTAATAAAGCAGATGCTTTCATTTGTAATGAAAACAATGACAGAATATTCTGTATGATGGCAATTACAACATTTGGATCTATTTCCAAGGTGGAAGTAACATTTAAAGTGTGGAAAAGAAGATTTGCATTAATAGAAAAAAGGAACAGTCCCTTTTTTTCCAGGTCTGGAAATAACCCATTTACCATTTTTTGAAGTAAAATCATCAATTATTCTGTATACACCGTGAAGACAGTAAATGAGATATAAAATGTTTGTGAATTTAAAAAGTCAAGTCAATATAAATACTTTCTTTGTCAAAATTAATCTTTCTAAATAAATAAGAAAACACAGAATTAATAAATATGCAAAAGATCACGATTCTAATCTCTTTAACATATTCATGAGCCAATTAAGAAACTATGGCTGGCATTCCATTATTGGTGGTGGAAGGTTTGGTTCGAAGAATAATTGGTCTTCTGGTGCATGAGATTATATGCTGAATTCTTTCTCATATATAACCTGAAAATAATTACTGTCTATTTCATGTCCTTTTTAAAAAATAATTTTGGTGACTCTCTAGAAAGCAACAACAGGATATTTCTAAGGACAAAATAGTACATTTTGGTAGGGGATTTTCAATACATGAATACATATTTATTTAGTGTTGTATTTACAGAGCCAACAATTTCCTTCCAAAGGGTCTGCTCTGTTGTGAATCCACACATTTCCATTTCCATGCCTTTACTTGTCAATCAGTTCTACTCACTGAGCTTTAATGAAGCAAGCTCAGAAACATGGACCAGGGAAAGAAAAATAAATAGTAAAACGTTCAGTGCATCTGTTTTCGTAATTCAGAATCATGCATGTTTTAGTTGCTATGTTTTATAGGTAATCTATAGTATTGCTAGTTCAAATTTTCACCTTCAAATTTTTTTCAATCATTTTTCATACAAAGATGATTAGTATATAGATTATTATCAAAAGAAGGCTTGGCTAAGTTTGCAGATGAGAGGAGTAGAGGTGGATATGATAAAACTGGTAACAAAAGGTGGATGTTGGAGGTTCGATCTGCTGTAACATGAAGACAGTTTATATATTCCACATGGACAGGGACTGTTCGTTTGGTTTATTGTGTATCTCCATCTCTTAGGACTACATGTGTCATGTAGCAAGCACTCAAAAACATGTTAAATGAGCGAATGTGTGAACGACAGGACTCTCTGAAGAGGAATCAGGCTAATATGTTATTGGAATTCTCCAGTACAGACAGAAAAACGTTAAGGATGTTGTATGCACAGGCTCAAGTTTCACTCAAGAGACATTCTTTATGGCTTCACTGAATTCTGAACTTCTATATCGTAATGAATAATAGTAGCCTGTCTGCCTCATTTTAAAAAAGCAAAAGTGATATGTTTATCTAAGCAACAGTAGACTGTCAAGATGCTTTTGGAATGCTTCGATAAGAGTCAGAATCAACTGGGAACAATTCAAAGACCAACTAACAAGATGTTCATTAAACATTTTTCATATATCAAATTTTATCACTAAAGTTACTTTGGTTGAGAATTTAAATGAACAAGAACCAAATGGAGAGTAAATTTTTCAATTTTCATGTAAATTGGAGTACTCAGCACAATTAAGAAATATTTAAGCTACTTGTTATGGTTCGCTAGTCACTGCTGATCAGAAACTTGACTATATGTTTTGAATTTCTACCTCAGTCTTACATTGGCATTTTCCCTTTTCTTAAAAATAAAAATCTATTTATTTCAATCTGTTTGTTTGTAAAGCAAAAATTTTAATATCTTTCTAATAAAACTATTTTCTTAACTAATCAAATAATTTGTGATATATTACCAGTTTCAGTGATGGCTTTAAGCAACAACATAAATATTCAGCTTGATACCACAAAACATCTGCTCTTTGATTACAATACACTACTTTTCATTATTTTGTTTCAAGAACCCTTAGTTTTATTTACATATACCAGATTATATCGTATAAAACTTGAAGCGACTGGTTAACACAAGACTTGCAAATAAGATATATGCAGACAGAAGACACATGTTAATAAATTGATCTTTATATTCCTCCTTCGTGGCAAAATAGTCCCTCAGTAATTCCACGGAAGAGAGGCGAGGACCCGGAAGCCTGGAGTCTATTTTAGACCCGACTAACCTCACACATACGTCACATCATGACAGAGTTCACTGCTATGGCTAAAAAGCAGGTTATATTTGTAAGAGTCGCAGGCACAGAGGGACGTATATCTCTTATGAATATAGTTATTCAATTCAAGAAGAAATATCACTTGGTGGACTAACTTGAGTGCTTTTTATATAGTAAGGTCTATCTTGTTTTCCATTTTTGTATCTTTTCTACAGAACTTATCCTTTCCTCACTACAAAGTGAGCCCAAGATTTGACTTCTAAAGTGCTCTTTTCAAAGCTCTCTATTACTTGAAAATTCCTAGTTTCTAAAACTCCAGTCTCTAATACTTTATTTATTTTAAAGGAATTGTGTGTACATGCTTTGTTCATTAACCATAGATTAAGAAATGCAAGAAACTATTAGCAACTAAAAAGATGTTCAAGAACTTCACAACTGAGACTACTGAATAATATATATGGATGTGCTGGTCAAATAATGAAAAACCATGAACATAAATAAAAAATATTTTTTAAAAAAACATGGCCACCATTTTTACTCTGTTGTGTATGTGGCACATCTGTTTAGAAAACATTTCTAAATGTTTCAAAATTTTGCCTTTTATTTGGTCCATTTGATGCTGTTTCTAATTTGCAAACATAAGAAAGCAAAACAGTAACGTTTGAAAGACTTTTCTTGAGGTTTGGGCTAAAAGCAGGAAGTGATGCCCAGCGTCAGACTGACAGACTCACTGCACCTATCAGAGTTAGCCATCAACTGCTGAGTTACAAGCTCATAAAGAAAGCCCAAAGCAAAGAGAATTTACTGATTTGGTCTCAGATATATTTTTCAAAGTTCTTCAAGCTTGCTTTTGAAAGAATTATTTAAAAGTTCCTTTGAATATCTGCAAAATAGATTTGCATGCAAGGTATATATAGAAAGGATCTAAATAAGGGAGATCTACTTTTCTAATTAAGGACTTAAAAAACAGTGTTCCTGGTCAGTCTTAACTTTCAGAGAGGATTTCCCACAAATGATTGGACTCATATTGGGATATAAATTATTTGTACCCTCACTAGAATGTGACTTTCCTGAGGAATTATTAAAATGCTTTAGATGCATGAAAAAATAAATGATTCATTTTTAAGGTTTTATTTATTCATTTTTAGAGAGGGGAAGAGAGGGAGAAAGAGAGAGAGGTAAACATCATTGTGTGCTTGCCTCTCATGTGCCCCCTGCTGGGGACCTGGCCTGCAACCCCAGCATGTGCCTGGGCTGGGAATTGAACCAGTGACTCTTTCATTTGCAGTCCAGCACTCAATCCCCTGACCCACGCCAGCCAGGGCTAAATGATTCATTTTTAACATCATAAACGTAATACAGAGTAATAATGAACAGGTACTCTACTCTCATAAAATGTTTGTCAGCTTCAAGATGTTACACAGAAGGAAGAAGAGCCCATTCATTACACCACTCAACACTGTCCAAGTAAAATTCTTTCTATACTGTGTTTTTATACTTACTTAAAATCGAATAACTGCAAAATATTGAAGGAATTAAACTTAGAATAGTGATTTTTAGTGATTATCATAGTTTGCATTATCTGCTGGAAAATGAATACTTTAAAGGCCTTTCTAACAATCTTAGGTAATGTTTAACCTGTATGCACAACTCTCCTCTGTCGTTTTCCTGATGAGTTAGCAGGTACCCTGCCTGCCTGTCATTTCAGAAGCTCTAGGTTAACCAGCCCTGTTTAATCATGAGAGAGACCCTGGGGGAAAGGAGAACTACTGTTTACTGTTCTCTGTGAGATCAAATGAGGCTTCTGATATTTGTTTATTTTAAAATTAAGCCCCAAAATGTAATTCGAGAGTTATTATCCAACATGTTATATTTCAACTAGTAGTTCTTAAATGCTGCAAATACACCCACACTATTAGGAAATGTGAACTAGTATATTTTCACCCCATTCACATACATTTAGGTAAAAACAAACAGAAATGTGGTTATATTCTCATTCTTGATTTTCTACTTTTTAATGCACTGGTAATCGAATGTATTAAATATATACATTTGCCCATTTAATATGTTTTATTAAAATCTGTGTTTTCCATGGAGTAATTCATGAACATATTTTTGCAAGTACTCTGGTCACGGAAAACTGAGGATGGAGAATATGCATTGAGTACATGCAACACTCATACTAAATTCTGTGTGGGCACACAGATATGGGATGGAACACCTTAAAATCAAGAATTTGATATCAGGTTTATTATGAGAGAAAATGAATGACATTAGACACAACATCGAAATGTTTAAAAGTGGAAGTTTCAAAATGGAATATATTGAGAAAAAAATTAAAGACAGCATCTCATACAATGATTTCAAAATAGTAAGCACTTGAGAAAAATCATTTATACAACATTATTTGGGCATTCTATGAACTAAACCAAACATTAGTATTACATAAACTTTCCCTTAAGGACAGCTTATTATTAAGAGGTTTCAGGGGGAAAAAGATTAACAAATTTCTCTATGAATTGGCTTGTGAAACATCAGCATTAAAACTTTTATCAGTCCAAAATTATTATCTTCCAAATATATCCCCAAGGCTTTAGAGTATCTGGATCAGATTCATCTTGACCAATGACCTATTTTCCAGACTCCTCCCACAAGCCCACCAAAACCGGTTCTCAATCTTGATTCCCATTTGAAAATGGGACATGTGCCGAGTCTGAAAACGCAGCAAATGTCAGGAACACTCTCCTAAAAAACGATATTCAGAATGAAAGTAACTTTCTCTGCAGTCAACTTAAACAGTTAACCATTTTTGTGACCTCAGCCAAAGGTTGATGTTAAAAATCTCAGATTGTGTGATTAGGGTTTTTAAAATAATATTTAAGATGAGATATACCTTTTAATGTCTTATGCAGCAAAGATACTGCATCTGCTACAAGGCACTACATCAAAGGTAACTAGCTTCATCAAGTGACAAGACCGAGGAAATAAGACGATAACCACATGCCAAAATAATTTACCTGCTCTTGGTATATATTTCCAGTGTCACTTGAACTTGGTATTGGAAAGCACTCATTAGAGAGTTTGCCTATGTACCTGATGTCTACAGTACTGATTCTTCCTCATCACTCAGTCCCTGGAGAGTGTTTCATGCATCTTCTCTTTCCCTGAATTTCACAAGAAAGTATCTGCTAATTACACTAACAGGAACCTGACCTGAAGATGCCTTGAGCTGTTTCATTTGTTTTTAACTCAGTCATTTGCAGTCTTCCTGTTCTTTTCTCTGTCTATGAACTGGAGCCAGATCCTCAGCTCCACTCCCTCCAGAAAACTTTTTCTCCTGACTTTCTGAGGGTATGCCCTTTGTGTCCATTCGTCAGATTCAGGCTCCATCTCTTGTTTTTATTCCACACATCCAGTCATCTGTAAATACCAATCATTCGCATCATTTGAGGACTTTTAGTCTGGTTTTGTTTGATTGTTTGGTTGGTTACCTTTGGGGTTTTGCTTTGCTCTGTTTTGTTTATTTGGTCAGTTTGGTTTGCTGGCTTGTTTATCTCTTTGTTTTTATAGGTCAGAAACAAGCCATTGTTTCATTAAAATGTATATAGGAATTGGGAAGAAAAGGACCACAATGGACTGGGCAATGTACACAAAGCATGTGCTACATGCAAGCTCAACTGCCCTGGGCTGTCCCACACAGAGAGAGATGAAGAGGGCGTGGGAAAGAAAGAGACCAAGCCTCAGAAAAGACCTCATGAAACTCAGACATCCCTGACTTTCCCTCCCTCAACCAGCACTGACTATGACTTCTGAACCATTCAAGAGTGGAGAAGACCATCAGATGGATTGAAAGGACAGATTTTCTTTTTTCTCTTTCTTTCTTTTTTTTTGCCATTTTGATTTTTCTGTTTTGTTTTTGTGTGTGTGTGTGTATGTGTGCATTGATTTATGGTATGTTCACATTTGCTTTTTTATGAGAAATGTAATGATTATATTTGTAATTTCTACTTGAATTCATAGTTACTTTCCTAAAGTTTTCTCTCTCCTATTTTTCTAAATTTTTATAAGACACATATCTATTTGCTTTTCTTTTTAAATAATGAACATTCTCCCCAAGCCACAACTAAGCCGAGAAGCAGAATGCTCTGATACATTAGAAGAGCATTCATCAATTCAGTCTATCTCAGCATGGATGGTGTGTCTCTCTGACCAAGAAAACAGGGCTCTGGAAATGTCTAAAAGAAATTCTGAAAGTAGAACTAGTATACTTGGTAGCTTCTATATACCTTGGCAATAAGGTGAGCTTCTTATACGAGTATTCATTCTATGAGTGCCTACGTTCTGAGGTTGAACACAGAAATAAAAGTCATCCTACTCTGAACACATTCACTAATACACTGACATCAATCCCCAAGTGACTCTGCGATTTCTGTAGGCATGAGCTCTCTTTGATTTGGGAGCATCTGATAATACCATGCATATCATTTGCAAACAGAAATCAAAGTTGCTTAAAACATACCCAAAGCTTCTGATAAATAAACATCTGGAAAAATTAGACTGGTCGACAGTCTAAGTAAAATGGAGAGAATGATAGGAAGAAGGGAAAATGATGACCAAAGAAGGACCAGAAGAGATTTTTAAGACACCTGATCTTCAGAAAAAATGACTTTCTTTATGATCGCAATATACAGTCAAACATGAAATGTAGAAGATAATGTTTTCATATTCTTTTGTCTGAAAAATCGTACCAATAAAAATTAAACCTTGAAAAGTTCCAGCCAAGATGGAGCCAGAGGTAGAAACACGTTACTTCCTTGCACAACCAAAAGAAGGATAACAACCAATTTAAAAACAAAAAGCCACTAACACTGCCACAAAATCAAACACATGGAACTCCAACAACTACAGAGTGAAAGCAACATTCATCCAGACTGGTGAGCTGAGACAAAGAAATATGGCCCAAATGAAAGAACAGATTAAAACTCAAAAAAAGAACTAAACAATAAAGAGATAGACAACATATTGGATGCAGAGTTCAAAACAATGGTGATCAGGATGCTCACAGAAATATTGAGTTTGGTCACAAAATGAAGGCTATACAAACTGAAAGGAAGGAAAATATCCAGGGAACCAACAGTGAAGGGAAGGAAATCAGGGCTCAAATCAATGATCTGGAACAAAAGGAAGAAACATTCAACGAGAATAGACAGAAGAAACAAGAATTCAAACAAACGAGGAAAGGCTTAGGAACCTCTGGGACGACTTCAAATGTTCCAACATCCAAATCATAGGGGTTCCGAAGAAGAAGAGCAATAAATTGAAAACTTATTTAAACAAATAATGAAGAAAAACTTCCCCAAACTGGTGAAGGAAATAGACTTCCAGGAAGTCCAGGAAGCCCAGAGAAAGAAATTGGATGCAAGAAGAAACACACCACGGTACGTTATAATTAAGTTACCCAAGATTATAGATAAAAAGAGAACCTTAAAAGCAGCAAGGTGACAGTTACCTACAAAGGAGTTTCCATAAGACCATCAGCTGATTTCTCAAAAGAGACCTTACAGGCAAGAAGGGGCTGGAAGGAAGTATTCGAAGTCATGAAAGGCAAGGACCTACATCCACGATTACTCTATTCAGCAAAGCTATCATTTAGAATGGAAGGGCAGATAAAGTACTTCACAGATAAGGTCAAGTTACAGGAGTTTATCATCACCAAGCCCTTATTCTGTAAAATGTTAAGGGGACTTCTCTAAGAAATAGAAGATTGAAAACTACAAACATGACTATCGACAACTGAACCAAAAAACAAAAATTAAGCAAACAACTAGACCAGAAACTGAATCACAGAAATGGAGATCACGTGGAAGGTTAACAGCGATGATGGGGAGAGGGAGGATGGGAAAAAGGTACAGGGAATAAGAAGCATAATTGGTAGGTACAAAATAGACCAGGGGGTTAAGGAAATGGAGGAGCCGAAGAACTTATATGTATGACCCATGGACATGAACTAGGGTGGGGGGATGCTGGAAAGTGGGAGGTGCAGGGCAGAGGGGGATAAAGGGGAGAAAAACTGGGACAACTGTAATAGCATAATCAATAAAATATACTTAAAAATAAACAAATAAATTTAAAAAATTAAGCCTCAATTCATTCTCAGTCATACTAGGACAGTATATATACTTATTGCATAATATATAGTTTCATTTTTTAAAAAAATGACAACATAATCTAACTTATTTCTTAACTATTTAACATGGTATTTTAGTCTATTTTCAGTGGGATTTTTATAAGATACCTATTTTTCATATGCTAAAAAGACCACAAGAACATTATTTTATAATATAAACCTTAAACATAAATTTCCTTTGAGAAAGAAAGAGAAGGTATTGGGTTAAACACCAATTGCCAATAAATGTAATCAATCACGCCTATTTAATGAAACCTCTATAAAAGTCTAAAAAGCGGGGATGCACAGAGCTCCTGGGTTGGCGAGCACAGCCGGGGGAAAGCAGGGAAGCTCCGTGCCTCCTCCCATGTGGGGCCTATGTACCTCTTCCACTGAGCTGTTTCTGAGCCATACCCTTTATAATAAGCCAGTTACAGTAAGTCTACTCTTCCTGAGTACTGTGAGCTAGTTTACTAGTTATAAGTCCTGAGGAGATTGGTGAATCCCAATATCTAACTGGTCAGTCTAAGAGGACAGCTAAATCAGGAGCAGAACCATAGAAATGAAGATCACATGGAGGGTTAGCAACAGGGGAGTGGGAGAAGGAGAAGGGGGAGAAGGTACAGAGAATAAGTAGCATAGACGGTAGGTAGAAAATAGATAGGGGGAGGGCAAGAATAGTATGGGAAATATAGAATCTAAAGAACTTGAGACACGTGGTCATAAACTAAAGGGGGGAATGGTGGGGGGGGGGGTGTGCAGGGGGGAGAGGAATGAAGGGGGGAAATAGAACAACTGTAATGGCATAATTAATAAAATATATTAAAAAACAAACAAAAAAGAAGTATGGGAGACCTGGGACTTGTGATTATATCTGAAGTGGGGGTGTCCTGTGGGACTGAGCCCTGCACTTGTGGGATCTGACACTAACTCCACGTAGCTCACAGCAGAATTGAATCAAATCACCAGACACCCAATGGATGTCAGAGAATTGGTAGTCAGTGAGGAAAAAAAAAACCCTCACTCTTGGAGTCAGAAGTGTTGAGACTTGAGAAAGTGTTTCCTTTAAATACTGAAACTAGTTCTGACTTCACAGACTTCTGAATGGGTCCCAGGACTCCCAGACTACTGTGGAACATACTGTGAGAATCCTAGTCTGTCACAATAGCAAGCTTCGCTGTTCTGCACGGTATTATTGAATGATGGTGGCGCAGAGACAGATGTGGGGCCTTTTCTAAGGACGAGAAACAGAGTATTTGGAGAAACTCTCGAATGGAACAGCCACACCCTTCTGAGTTTATAAAATAAGTAACCCTTATAAAATAAGCATTTTATAAAACACTGCACATTTGCAAAGCCCATTCAGAATCAATTAAGTATATAAAAGAGCAGAATTCCATTTCTGAGTAAAGCAGCAGAGGAAAAGAACAGTGGCGGGGGAGGGAGAGAAATTAATGTGTGTGACCACTATTTTGTAAGCAATAGAAAGACTGTGTTCTCTGCTTCATTTTCGGTATTGTTCACTATGCTGCTTGCTCTTTAACAACAGGAAATGCTTTTTATTCATTTCTTAATTCCTAGGCCAAATGCAATGATTAGTATATAGTCAGGATTCTATGAATGCCAAATAAATGAATGAACAAACAAGCTAAGTATACATGTGCATGTTATTAGCCATATACTATTGAACATTTGTTTGAATTCAGGATGGGCAAGACAGGAATTGATAGTTAAACTGCAAAACAGATTGATATCTGAAAAGAGACCAGAGGAAAAGGTGTAAGAAAATTCACAGTGCTTGGGAATTTATTTCTCCTTTAGTTCCTCTTTGCATTTCTTCTCAACCCACCCATAAAACAGCTTTTCTCCTTTACCTAAAGCTGTCTGCTTTCATCAGTTTTGCTAGTGGATTTAGGCTCTATATGTGTGCGTGTATATATAGACAATAAACATATATATGGACAGTACACACAGGTGTCATTTAAGTACTGAGCTCCCCTGAAAGTTCAAACCTGCTCTCTCCCAGGTACGTGAACTGCTGGCTGTAAAGAGGAAAATAATTACTTAGTAATTGAAAAATTTGGACTGCACCCTGAGTTTGCATCTGATTTTGCCAGTTGCAGACAGTATAAATTTGTTTAATTATCCTCTCAGATCACTTACTTCACAGGTAAAGTCGAATTAGCTGTCTGGATTCTATTTACCCTAGAATTTTATGAAGAAATCGAAAAGATAATGAGATAAACGATGAAGCCCTGAGCAAACCGAAAGCATTTTTATCTTTCACATAACTAATGGGGAAAGCTTAGTGCCCTTCGAGAGCCACTCAGCAGGTGATGGGAGCTCACAGTCACTCAGACTGCGTCTCCCTTACCATCTGGCCCACGCGGAATAGCAATAGCGTTCCAACACTCTCAAGGCACAAGACTTGTTTTGTTTTGCCTACGTGACTCTACCTTCTCTCTAGTACTCTGCTCTGCCATCGAGTATCATCACTGTGACTGACAGGGTGATAAAGAACTCAGGTCAATCCCTCCATGTGGGGGGAGGGTTTGGTAGTAAAGGAGGAGAGAGAAGGTAGTTTCTCTGGCAGCACTCCTCGTCCACACACGCAGGGGACTCTCCCCAAGACCTCAGTGTGGCTGGTTGGTGGCCACTCTCACTTTGAGCCAAGGTAGGAAGAGGGAGAAGGGGAGAAGCAGCAGCGGCTCTCTCCCCTGTACACGTCATTCCACCTCATTTTAAGCAATAGAAAATAAGCAGGGGAAAAGTGTGCTTTGAACAAAAGGTTGTTTTTTTTACCTTCTCTTTATTTTTATAATTTTTTTTATTGTTCAAGTATAGTTGTCTCCATTTTCTCTCCTCCACTCCCCCCTGCCCCACCCACTCCCACCTCCCACCCTCAATCCCTTCCCCCTTTGGCTTTGTCCCTGGGTCCTTTGTAGATGCTCCTTGATGACCTTTCCCCTTCTTTCACCCTTATCCCCCTCCCTCCTCCCCTCTGGTTACTGTTTGTTCTTTATTTCAATGTCTCTGGTTATATTTTGCTTGCTTGTTTGTTTTGTTCAACAAAAGGCTCTTAACTCATACAAATACCCAAACATGAAAATATTTAACATGGTTTGTAAACACCAACAGAACGGAGCAGTCAGATACTTTTCTAAACTAGCTATGAATAGCCATATGCTATTAAATGATCATTCCCTAAATAAAACTGATTTTATCACACAATAACACTTTTTGAGACAATAAAAATATCTAGCTATTTTAAAGTCAGCTCTGATGCAATTAAGTGTAAAGGCATTTTATTTTACTTCCTAAGAGCTGGCATTTATTCAAATGAAAAGTAACATAATGCCTCTTAAATTGCTACTCTTTCAAAAATGAAAGAAATGTTAGAGATGTTATTCATTCCTAGAAATGAAATATTTAACCTCTTCACGCGAATGATGGCATCTTGAATTCAACGTAATAAAACAATGTAGATACGTTCTATAACACAAGCTGGAACTGTGATTCACATTTAAGTGGTAAAACTTTCGTAGCAGTGACACAACCTTGTGGTGAAACTGATGGAATCTCTGGTCCGACATGTAACACAAGAGAGAGAAGGCAGTGATGCAAATTAGAAATTGGCACCTCTTCCCCCCAATTCCATTTCCTAGCAGAGTGCTGCATTTGAGCACTGCTAGAGGTCTGTGCGAGAAGTGTGTCAGCTCTACAGAATTAAAAAAAAAGCTTCAACTTTTTGGATGGTATAGAGCACTGCAATCTGCAAATATTTCAGTGACAGCTAATGTTGTAGTAGCTTAACCATGATACTGTCTGACGGCCTTGGACAATAACAAGCTTTGAAAACAAAAGTCAATTACTCTTTGATTACCAGTAGAAGACTATAGATTGAGTTGTTTCTAGGCTTAACAATTACACTTCACACCTCCTTTCTAAAACTCGCATTTCCTATAATAAAATAAAGGGTGAGTGTATCTTAATAGGAGCCTTAATGAATGCTGTGCAGTCAGCAAACATTTACTGTGAGTACAAGTAATCTGAACAGAATAAGTATACACATTCTCATTGGGAGCCATGGAGTTCTGCTTCATTACATCCAGATCCCAAGAAATCATTGCTCTTGTACTAACAAGCTTGAGAGACTACAAAATTATAGCACGTCTCTCTTTTTTTTTAACGCATCGCAAAATTGAGTACACAAAGAAACTTGGATTGGATGAATAGAATTCAGTAAGTAAGAAACTTGCCCTATGGGAGAAAAGATCTGAGGTTATTTCCATCCCTAGAAAAATAGCAGGATGATATGGTTAGCAGCCAAACCATTAATAAGCATTAATAAGCAAAAAGCAAGTGAGCATGACATAAAAACTTGAAGGAGACACAGACACTACACAGAACTGCACTCTCCTGAAAACGTCCTTCCCTAACCTCCCTGGGTGAGCCAGTGTCTGCACTGCTGACCGGGGCCAGCAGGGCCGCAGGATCAGAGTGACTGCAGACTTCTTTTCAGAGAAGGCGTAAGTCAGAAGCAACAGAGCAAATAGTGCATTGGAGAGAACAACCAGCAACCTAGAGTTCTATATCTAGCAAAAATATCTTTTAAAAAAAGGCAAGATAAAGACTTCATTAGAAAAACGAAAGCTGAAAAAATGTGTTGCTGGCAGACCTACACTATGGGAAGAATTAAAGGTAGTTCTTGAAGCCGAAAGAAAATGCTACCAGATGGAAACCTGGATCCATACAACGTAGACAAGTTCGAGAAATGGTAAACATGTGAGTAAATATGGAAGACATTTTGCCATATTTATTAACTAATGTCTTGAAAAGACAATTGAGGAGCAAAACAGAAAATTCATTGAAAAGCTTTGAAAATGATGCTCAAATGTGAAAATGTTCAGTCTCACTCAAATCAGAGAGACTGAAATAGAAATAATACAAAGCTATCATTTCTCATCTGTCAGACTGGCAAAGTCAGGTAGCCAGACAACACATTCTGTTGCCAAAGCTCTGGGGAAACAGACACTTCTACATCACTCATGAGAAATAAAATTGTAATATCCCTTCTGGAGAGAAATTGGATAATATTTAACAAAAGTACATAGGTACTTACGATTTGACTCAGGAATCTCACTTCTAGATTACTCTGTAGATACTCTTTCAACAACATGAAAACATACATGCATAAGGTTGTTTATTGCAACAATGTTTGTATTTGCAAAGTACAGGAAGTAAACCAAGTGCCCATACGTAGGGAAGTAGTTGAATAAATTATGATACATAATGGAATACTATACAGCTATAAAAGAATGCAAAAAAATCCTCTAAAATGATTTATAGTTATTTCCAAGATATACTGTTAAACGAGAAAACCAAAGTGCAAAGGAATATCGGTAGCGTTTTCTATTTCATATAAGAAAGAAAGTAATACTAGGATGGCTATAGTAAAAAAGACCAATAATAACAAGTTGGTAAGAATGTGGAGAAATCAGAAGCTTCACACACCATTGGTGAGAATGTAAAATGGTGCAGCCACTCTGGCAGTTTCTCAAGTGGTTAAACATAAAGTCACCAAATGACCCAGCACTTCTACTTTGTGTCACATGTCCGAGAGAAATTAAAACATGTGTCCACACAAAATTGGGACGCAAATGTTCACAGCAACCTTTTTTCTAGTATTAGAGCCAAAAAGTAGAAACAACTCAAATGCCCATCAACTGATGAGTGGATAAATAAAATGTGATCTATCCATATAGTTGAATATTATTCAGCCACAAAAGGAAACAAAGTACTGATCCATTATAATATGGATGAAATTTGAAAATATTATGCTAAGTACAAAAAGCTAATTATCAAAGACCACAGAGATTAGTGGTTATGTGGGGCTGGGTATGTAGAAGGATGAAGAATGACTGATGGTGGATACAGGGTTTCTTTTGAGGGGGATGAAAATGTTCTGAAACTGATTGTGGCAATGACCACATAACTCTGTGAATGTACTAAAATAACCAATGACATGTACCCTTTAAATGAGTGAATTTTATGGTTTGTGAATTATGTGTCAATAAAGTTTTTATATTCATACAAAAAATAAAGAAGGGAATATAAGGAAGTATACATGTATTTGCTCATGCATGCAAAATAAATACAGAAAGGATAAATCAGAACATGAAGAGATTCATTACCTGCAGAGGGTAAGTACAAAAGAGTGGAAAGAATCGGGAAATTGGAAAGGGGTGTTGGGAATAAAGAGAAAACAACATTTTCTAATAATTGATTGATGGAATGATTGATTGATGTTATACTGGATGCAAACAAGAGGTTTCTGCCTACAGGCTTATTATGCCTTGATTTGAAACATAAAATTACCCTAGTGATAATATTTCTATCTTTCAAAAACATTTCGGCTTAAATTTCTCTAATTACCCAATCAGCAATGAATGAATATTCCCATATGTGAGAGAACAGTTCTAAGTTACACAACACAGGTTTTAATTGTTCTGTTGGACCAGCAGAGCTTTTGAAACCAGTACTTAGTAAAACTTATTTGATATATTGATACTCGCTAGCAAACAAATTGGCATGAATACAAGGAAAAAATGAAAAAGCTGATTTGATGGAAGGGGACGATTATGTGGATGCAATGGAAACTTATTGCTTAAAATAAAGTCTGTTCAAGAAACACTCAGTACTGCACAGTTGTTCCCCATTAATTTAACTAAGGGTACAGGGAGAGCACACATTACTTTTACTCTAACCTGTGGACACCAGTAAAATGACTGCAGTTCAATATTCAAAGAGCTGACCTGAGGGG
This sequence comes from Artibeus jamaicensis, assembly GCF_021234435.1. Classification (NCBI taxonomy): domain Eukaryota; kingdom Metazoa; phylum Chordata; class Mammalia; order Chiroptera; family Phyllostomidae; genus Artibeus; species Artibeus jamaicensis. The sequence continues at coordinate 19,902,489 of NW_026521823.1, read as the reverse complement.
GAGAGGGGAAAGGTTCAAGTTGACTTAACAAATTCCATTTATTACAAGGCACATTCTAAGTTTCATTTTCAGCTCAGACTCCAGACACCGACTTGGTTAACTGGGACAATTAAGAATCTCTGAGGGTATAATTGCCCCTTTCATTTTGCTTTGTAGGGAAGAGAGTGATTTATCTCAGAAAACAAGAGCCTAGGAACCAGCGAAGGAAGGGAATAAGAACATTTTGGTGACAGGAATATCTGGAAAGCTCTTTTGTAATCAACTCAAGAAATGATAGGTCCTCAGCTTCTCTCCAGGACAACAGAAATTATGGAATGTCTGAAACTGGTTGTTCCCCAAACCTTACAGCCTACTTTGACAAGGCAAAGAGCCTGTTAGCCTTCTGTATCAGCTGCTACCCCAGGTCAGAGCTGAAAAGGTGCTCAGGTGCCCGCACACACTGACACTCACTCACTAGATGAATGGAAACACTTAAAACTTCAGAAACTGTAAATTTGATATACCATGACATAAACCCATGGACAGATCTAAAAAAATTAACTTTACATCTTGTATTTATTATTCTATTATTTGAACATGCCATATTTTATTGTTATTTAAATAGTTACAGTCCCTTAAATTTTCACAGGGCTGACCATAGAACTCTGGAAAAGATGAGCAATCCATTGTGGAATTAGCCTTTCTTTATATTTGTTGTGTTTAGCTAACATCAAAGTAAAAACTTTAGATAGATGCTCCATTATTTTGTCTACATAAGGCCACCCATCTCACTACAAAATCTGCCTGTATCACATTGTTCTTCTCAAAAGGAATACTTGGCTAGAGAAGAAGGAAAGATTATTTTTATCTTCTATTCTGAAAACATTGGAATGCCTTCAAGTCTTTTCTGGTATCAATCTCAATTTTATTTTAGAAAATTATGAACCATAAAACAGGTTTGATAAAATTTGACTCTTGGTTTGTTAGACCACATTAAAAATAATTTAAGTAAAAAACAAAAACAGTATTTTTCTATGACCACTCTGAGTGTTTCATTCAATCTATCGATTTGAAAAACTGGCAAAAGAATTTAGTACAGTTTTACTCTGGCTCGTTCTGCCTACCTCTGCCCTTCATCTGAGCAAAAACATAGGAGACACCCTGTCGGTATATGAAAAATGGCATGAGATCAAAAGTGAAAGTTAGGCCTATGTCAGCTATGAAGACTGAGGAAAGTACAGTGCGAAACTGGAAAAGGCAAAGCTTCTGCAGTCCATCCCTCCTGCCAAGTCCTCTGTCCCAGCGACAGGGCACCTTCGGGTGAACACTTTGAAGGCCTACAGGCAAATTTCTTAGTCTACTCACGAGAACTGCTCATATCCACAGAAGGTGGTATTTAAATTGCTAGATCTATATTCAGGAAATGCTTGATGTGGAAAGTAAAGTTTGCTATTAAAGCTAGATCACTCTGTCATAACTTTGCTATAATTTAAGCATCACGTTGAATTTAACAAGAACTATAAATGTGCTAAGTATCCCTGTAGGCACATAACACCACATCACTTCTTTGATACATATTCCTTCCAAAAATATGAATATAGAGCCACTAGATTCGTCCTCTGGTTCAACCTTTCCTCCTACCACGAAGGAATACAGAGTTGATAATAACTGTGGTCCACCCTATGCTATAAAAAGTAGGTAACCTCCAGGAAGTACAATTGGAGTGTCATTAAAATCACAGCTTCTGTGCAAGCCTAAAATGCCAGCCATTTGTTTAAAAAAAAAAAACAAGCATGGAGTAAATGTGTCTAAAAGTCTCAGCTAAAATACATACATCACCAAAACTCAACTGCCCAGTCCTCAGCGATTATCGCTTCAGCTCAGATTCATCTATTGGAATATAGTGTTTGCATTTTGAACCCCGAATAAATGAGATGTAAGAGAGATGAAGAATGTTGCAGTTACACACTCATAGGAAGAAAGGTCACTGAGAAAGGGGACACAATGGGGGTGGTGGCAAAACGGGGTGTATTTGGAGTCGATTTTGGTGCCACCAATAGATTTAAACCAGTTGGCCTTTAGTTTCCATTAAAGACAAAATTTAAGTGATGGTGATGTTTCTGAAAATTGCTTGGGCATGCACTCATGTCATCTCCTTCAAGGTTGTGGAAAATCAGCTTATTCCTAACTTTTAGGAAAAAGTTTTTAAATTTTTAGTTTTGATTTTAGAGAGAAGGAAAGGGAGGGACAGATAGAGTAAGAGAGACATCAATTGGGTGCCTTCTGTATGCACCCTGACTGGGGACCAAACCTGTTAGAGTAAGAGAGACATCAATTGGGTGCCTTCTGTATGCACCCTGACTGGGGACCAAACCTGCAACCCAGGCAAGTGCCTTGACCAGGAATCAAATGTTTCATGGGCCAACACCCAACCAACTGAGCCATATCGGCTGAGGCAAAAAATTCAAACTTTGTAGCAACCTGTCCTGATTTGAGTATCTGTTTGTAAATTCTGTTAGGTTTTCAACTGCTTTTAAGACAATGGAAAAAAACTGGCTTAAAATTCAAGTGCATTGTCTATGTCATCAAAGCTTCAAAACAAAGATATTACTGAACAGCCTACCTAGACATAAGGATTCCAAGGGTTGTATTCCATTCTTAGTCTCCTGGAGGAGAAAGCAAGTTACGACAATCACTGACGGCTGTCGTATGGGAGAGGGCCATCTCCCAATGGGACATCATCAGTTCCTAAGAGTTCATCTTTTATTTCCACGTAGTTCTTCACTATTTTCATGTGTCTTTTAAGGCTTTGCAATCTCCAACATTTTCTTCATTCTTGTCACGAAAAGAGAAATTTAGCTTGCCATTATAAAAGAGAAAACTTTTTTCTCTACCCATCTCAGATTCTCAGCTGGGCTTTGTGACAAAAGAGAGATTAACAAAAGAAAACAAGTTTATTAACAAGACTGTCTCATATACACATGGAAGATAGTCAGGGATAAGTAACTCACAGGGGTGGCTAGAGCTTCGGTTTGCGTAGCATCTTAGCAAAGTGACAATACATTTCTAGAGAAGTGACAAGACAAAGAGAAAGGACCTTGAGTCTCCAGGGACGGCATATTATAAAAAAGCAAATATATGACAAACTAATTGTAGATAAAGTCTAGTTAGTAAAGTCTCCAAGCTAATAAATGTTGTCTCTGGTAATTAACTCATGTTCCTTCTTATAGAAATGGGGAGAGGGGAGAATACAGTTTGTAAATTTATGCCCTGGTTTTAGGCAAATAGGAAGAAGGCAGTGAGTCTGTTTTTAATTCCTTTTCAATTGCCTTCAGCTCAAAATAATACTATGACAAAGTTGTTTATTTGGGGGTGCCAAATTCTGCTACCCTTCATATTGCTGAAATTTTGAACAGTAAATTCATTGTGTAATCATCTATACAAAATTAAGGATGTGGAGAGAATAAGGATTTGTTGCATTCAATTCTATTTTTTCTTTGATTTGCTGAAGAGTAATTTTTGCCAGCACTTTAGCAGTTACAACATGTGTCCTTTGATATTTAAAATCATTTCTTTTCCGTTGAGATTAACTACCCTAAAAGAAGGGGAGCAACTGAGAATCCACTATGGGTCAAACATCAAATCTGGCCCATTCATCTTCACTTTCACAACCACCCTGTGAGACAGGTCTTTGCCTCCATTTTATAGGACAGGAAACCGAGGCTCGGAAAGGTTGAGTAGTTTGTTCAAGATCTTAGGTTTGGAAAATAGGACCCAGAACTGTAACTTAGGAGTTTTTGTCCCTGAAGCCTGTGTTGTCTAAAGAAAGTGGAATTAGGCACATGAGTTCTGATTTTAAAAATGCATTATGATATTTTTGAAAGATGGAATATAATAAGAGATAAAAATCTAAAATATTTTAATTGAGTTGCTTAGAAATACTAGAAAAAACAATGTTCAAGAGATAAACTATAAATCTGAAATTTTATTTCTCCTGGGACAAAACTGTTGACTTGTTTTCATAAATATGAATATTATTTGAAATATTCTATATTTAGCTATAGAAATATATTAGCTGGCTGTTGCTGAACAATTTCTCCTTTCCCCTGGATACTTACCTGGCTGTAATTTGAAGCTACCATTGTATTTAGATGTGGCCAAATGACTAAGAACATGCGATGGAATGTTGGTAAGTACAACTGCCTCATTTCCAGTCAGGGTCCATAAATCATCCTGGACGGTATACCCTTAGAAGCCACATGTTTACGATAAAAGTGTCTCTGTGAGCCTGGACCCACAAATAATTACATGGAGCAAAACTCAGAATTCTCACCATTTCTCCAATACTTCTTTATTGAAGTAAGACATCTACTGTATAAATTAAAATGACTCTATGATCTACTTTTCCCAGAATAGTCCCAATTTGAACCACTTATCCCAGTATATTCATTAAAAGCTCCTACTTTCATTCTCAAAATGCTCTAGTTTGAATAATAAATATGGTCTCTATGGTATTAAGCCACAGAGAATTACATATTATGACAAAGAGCATTACCTTAACTAAAACATGGGTTTATATTTATTTTATTCTGTTCATTTGCTTTACAATATAATAGCTAAGTAGGCTATTTTTATATTAAACATTTAAAAGCAAAGACATACACAATAAATTGTAGTTTATTTGATTTATTCTATATAAGGCTCTTAATCCATTGTGCTAATGTCCACACATAATGACTGTATGTGTGGATGGAAAGGAATATATGTACAATTAATTTCCTGGCAAATGTAAGCCTAGGTTTAATGATTGGCATAGTAGTACCCAATTAAATATTTATTGCTAATGCTATTATAATTATTTCTATTAGTTTTATATTTTTAATCGATTATTTTAATGAACTTCTGATAAAAATATAAATTAATACAATCTTTTTGAAAAGTAATCTTGTAAAATTACTTAATAAGTGTTCATTACCTATATCTAAATAATCTCTTTTCTGAGAATCTGTCCTCTTAGTTTTAAAATGAGAGATCTAAAATTTAAAACAAATTTATGCACAAGAGAGGTACTTATTAGCCAAAATAACTGAGAACTCCAGGAATAAATGCGCTAGAGGCAACACTGAATAAAGGGACCAATCAAGTTTGAAGGAGGTTTGTTTTTCTCTGCATCTCTTAGTCCTTCCTCCCTCCCTCTGTGTGTTCACCTTACTCAGTAGAGATATTCCATCTGCAAAGCCAGGGAGATGGCCACCAAGAATCCAGATCACATCCTCACAGGCTAGCAATTCCAGTGAAATACATCTACCTCCTCTGACAGTTCTAGCAACAGTCTCAAGGAGAACTCCAAGTCACTTGATTTGCTACCTGTGACCATCTATGAGCCATCCCTGAGCCATGAGGATGGGTTATTCTGATTGGCCAACTTGATGTGGTTTAATGGAGTACTTGGATTGGTCAGCTTGATCTAGTTTCTACCATCATGGGAATGGTGATTAGGGGAGAGGGGACAATAGGTTAAATAGACCCAACACCATCACATTGAATGCAAAGAGTAGTTTCTGAAATGAAGCAAAGATGGGCAGACTGACAACTCAAAAACATTCCACAAAATGATAGATATGCAACCAAAGATACTCATTATAAATATGCCCATTACATTATCACCAATGTCAGTAAAGATTTATAACAATTTCCTATCCAGCAGTAGGGGAATTATATAATGATTAATGATACATCTGTAAGATTATGCAGGCAATAAAATCATGCAGGCTTTGATAAATATTTAGTGATATAGGAAATGTTAATGATATAATATTATGATGGTTAATCGTAATGTGTTGACTGGGCCACAGAGTGCCCAGATATTTGATCAAGAATAATTCTGGGGGTGTCTGTGTTTCTGGTTGAGATTAATACCTAAATTGGGAGACTGCGTAAAGTGGATTTCCCTCCCATGGTTGAGTGGTCCTCAACCCACTGGGAGGCCTCAGTAGAACAAAAAGGTAAGGGAGAGTGACGGAGATTTTACTGTCTCCACATGACTGTCTTCAAGTTGGAACATCTGTCTTCTCCTGTCTTCAGACTCAGACTCAAACTGGAACTTTCTCCATCAGCTCTCAGTCTCCATGACTATGTGAGCCAATTCCTTAGAATAAATGTGGTTCTGGTTCTGTTGCTCTAGAGAACTCAGAATAACACAACCACTTTAGTGGAAACCTCAGCTTTTAAAAGCAATCTTTCAAACCATTTCACAAACTTGATATGTCATCATTTGTTTCAATATGCTTGGCTTATTTTATATGAATGAAAATGGTTATTATATTTCTCCTTGTGTTTCAAAAGCAGATACATACACAATTTTGTCTAAAAGCGTTTTAGAAGATAAAATAATAGCTGGAGTTTGAAAGATAAAGGTAAGTTAAATAAGAAGTTGCCTATTTTCTGCCAGACAATTAGATGGGTACTTCCTTTCTCTTCCTATAAAAAAAGTTGTATTCAAAAAATATATATTTGAGGTGAAAAATGGCAGAAATATAAGGGAGTAATGTTCAGTTTCAGTTCAATAAGCATTTACTGTGAACCTATCCTATGGATGACACTGTGCTGGGCCCTGAGAGCATAGGGATGACCTTGAGGAGCTCACTGTCTGAGTTTACATGGAAAAAATACTTAACTTAAATACACCATAGGAAGCCAACATTTGAGGATACTAAGGAAGCACAGAGAGACTCAGGTTGCTTTAGAGGATTAGGTAATCTCTCCTGGAGGATGTAGTACCTGAACTGACTCTTGAATACTAGGTGAGCAAGGACAAAAAAAGGAATATGAGCAAAAGCATAATCAAGGACGCTGAGAAATGAAAATATTATATATTGTTTGAGGACCTAATTAAGTATTTTTGGACCTCAGGCATGAGCAATAGTTGACATAAAAAGAAAAGTAGGATCCAGCTAAATGCTGACTTTGTATAATATACCAAAGAAAAGGAATGTTACCTGGTAAATTACGGAGAATTGCTGATAGATTGTGGCGGAGTAGCAGGCTTGGTTAATATTTATTTTGGATAGACCACACCAGTAGTGGTATGGTTGGTAAATCTGAGAAGGTCAAACAAGTCTGGAGTACAGTTAGCATTCCAATATAGTGTTCCTGGGCTTTAGAATGGGCATCGTGAGGGCATTCCCAGGCAGTCATAGCAGGGTGGGAGAAGAGATGGCATAATGAAATACACTTGGTGCATCACTAACCTGTACAGGTAGATTTTTAATGGAGAGGGTAAAGGAATGAGGTCAGTAAAAGAATGGTAAGAAACAAAAAAAGTACTTTATTAACTAGCTAAAGAAGGAAAAAAATTGGTTTGGGAATTAGGGTAAGGGAAGGAGAAGGAAAATAAGTTTAATTTCAGACATATAAAATTCAAGGAGTATATTGAATATATTTCCTGAAATTATTTACTATAGTTGAAGTTCTAAGGAAAGGCTGGCTAGTGATGCAAATTTGTAAACTGTTAGTATACAGATTTTAGTCAAATCTTTAACAGTTCACGTGGAAAGGGCAGTGAGGAGTGGAAATAACAAGAACTTTGGCACACAGTGAAGAGAGGAGGAAATAAAAAGAAAAAGAAAGAGAAAAACTTCCTCAGCAGAAAACTGAAAACTGTCACTGGCCACCTAGCCAGGACTGTATTTCCTAGCCTAGAGTGAATTTGGATGGTGTAACTTCACGACTTCTCATCAACAGAATGTGGCTGCCAAGGAGTTTAAAAACAGATAAACTATCTCTTTAAGAAAACACAGTGGTAACTATGCAGTGTCACTCCCAAGAGCTCAGGGCCCCAAGGCCCTGGCCGATGGCATGACAACAGGGTAGGAGCCACAGTCCCTGAAATACCACATGGAGGAAAGTCACCCTCTGCTAAAAACAGTCACACCACACTATGATGTGAACAAGAAATGAGCTTCTGTTGGGTTCTGAAATTTGGGAAGGACTATTTGTTACTACACAGTGTTACTGTAAGTACAGTAAAAACTGAAAATTCTCCATTTAATCTGACCTCTAAGAGATGATTGAGAACACAGGAACAGCTGGATAGTAGCTACACATATGCAGGCCCGAAGATGTTTTTTGTTCTAATAGTAGGACCAGAAGGAGATTTAATCATGTTTTACAGGCCAAACAGAAGAGTCTGCTCAAGACGGAATGGGTGTGGAACACAGAGGGAATCAGTCATGAAGCGAAGGTCGTGGAAGAAATCCTAAGCCAGGCCTTCGTCAGAAGGATAAACTGTAAAAGGACATAGGAAGTGAAAACAGAACAGATACAGAAGTAGGTGTAAGTCTGAGGGATGCTTTAAGATTCCAGTTAAATTATAAATATAATATTTGTTAAACATGAAAGTTTTATATATTTTGGCAATCAAAAGCTTGTTATAATACTTAAAAATGTGCAAACCTCATAATAAAACACACTGGTATCTGTACGTTGTCATTCCCTAGTTAACATCACTGAAAAGGAACCCTTCCGCATTCACTTTTCTTCAACTTACTCATTCTTATTTAAGTCTCCTTTGAAGGTGATGGGTAAGATAAATATCCTCCCTGAAAAACATTACCAAAGACTCAATATCAAATACTGTCTGTAGAAGAGGAGTGCGAACTAAGAATAATTCTGTGTAGCTTTGAGATGCCTCTTTCTGAGTGACAAGGCAGTCTGATGATTTGTCTGGGTAGTTATGTAATATTTCTGGCTCACAGATATATTTATCTCTATACAGCCTCACTGTGGACTGCATCTGAAATAATAAAAATAAACTAAAACTGTTCCCAACTGCCGGAAATGGTTGGAATGAATGAGGAGCAGGAGGACAGGAAGTGACGGGGAAAGGAAAGGGAAAGAAAAGCAGTGTTCAGAGTCTTTGCCATAGTTTCTGAAAGGACATTTTCATGCTTTATTACATTTTCGCTATGTCCCTTTAAGTAATTTATACAGAAATATATCTTTGTGACTGGAGTGAAACCTTCTTGTTAAACAAACAGGATTTACTGTCATGAAACAACTTCATTTGTTCTGAGATGGCCCCTGTAAGTACTCTGTGAATTTGTTTTTCTTCTTGGATGAAATTTTAGGCAGTTCACACCGGCTTTGAGTCCCTCTCAATTACTAGAAAAGTGCCATGTCAGATATGAAAATAATCAAATCAACGAAATAAAGACAGTTTTTAACATCCTTCAAGTTAGAGCTTTCTCCCTGCAGCTCAGGTTTGATTCAGGCATGGACCCTTCAATGGCAAAGCATGGCGCATACATCTTCCTCCCTCTCTCCTACCTCCAGCTCCCCGACCTTCATCAGCCAACATCTACCCAAGGAGAAGAGGCTCTTTGGGGAGACATTTGCACTTAGGGTGCAATTATACTTGTGATATGCCATAGGTTCACTCTAGACACAGCTCACTATATAATCACCCCTCGCTTTCCTGGAGCACCCTTGTGACTTTCTTTTGAGGGTGGGGAAGAAAGCATACCCCTGTGCAATCTGTCTGAGATAGATCGTACCACTCCTTCAACTTATTTTAGGCTTTGCTCTTCCCTTCAGCCTATGGGATGTTAGGTGATTCACCCCAATTATTTCTTTAGGAGCTTCCTCTGTTTTTCAGGGCTGTGTGGTTGAGCTATGCCTTAGCCAAGAAAACTCACTCTTCCCTGTCATTTTTCTCTTTGCTATCAGATAGGGACCCCACCTATAATCTCTTGACATGAGCAAGACAGCAGTCCCCCACTTCCAGGGCTCATATATCAAGCCCCAGGTGGTTCTTCTCTTAAAGCCCTTGACAATTCTTTATCAGGGAATTTTTATTCTCATTCCCTTCTCTTCCCCTATTTTCCCCTCCCCTGCCCTCCTCTTCCCTCCCTTCCCCACTCCTCTCTCCCTCTCATTCTCTCTTGAATGAATCACCATTGTTTTATAGGCTGAAAATGAATGGTAATGACAAAGATTGTTTGACCAAACTTCAGTCAGGCTTTTGAACCTTCTCCTAAGCCCATCTGTGCACTTCCTTATAAAATCTAGTTTTTAAAAAAAGGTCCTGGCTAAATCAGCTTAACCAGAACCTTGGACATCTGGTCATCCTCGATATCTGACTGGGTTCCTCATCTCTGCCATCCCCCAGGGGGTGTCTGATCAGCCTGGCCTGTCTTCATTGAGGAATCTTGTTAGATTGATTTAGCCGGGACCCGAGTGCTGTTTCTGATAGTTCCTGTTAGTAATTTTTCATCCACTGAGCCTGGCTCCCAGGCAAGAAATTTCTGCTCGCCCATGCTATGTTCAGAGATGACCTCAGTTTCTCTCCCCCAGTAGAGAATCTCATTACAGTGATCCCTATACCTAATGCGACAGTCCTGAACAAAGACTGCCTTGGCTTCTTTAACAAGTGCCATGGGGTATTTTTTTCTTTAATAGCAATGATGAGCAGAAATGGTTTACCCCTGGCATCTGCTGCATGTGTGGTGTCTTCCTTTCTTATGGAGTCACTTGGCAGGCTTTGTGTCCTTCTTGCCTTTGAAAGAGGAAACAAGGACAGAAAGAGCCCCACTGCAGCACCTGGTCCAGTCTTTAACCCCCTTTCCATAGTCCAGACTGGAAGCTTCAGGAGGGCAGGACCTTGTCTTTGCACTGCTGTGTTCCTCAGTGCCTGGGACAGTCCCTGGTACTCAGCAGGGGCTCCATAAATAAATGCTTGTTAGGTAAATGAATTCTATTCTATTTATTCATTTCTGAGAGACAGGGGAAGTCTCTCTTTTTAAAGCACGATTGCCCAAAGCACAGATTAGCAGCAGGAAAGTATGATCTAGCCTTAAGAACAGGAAGATTTTATTTCTTTTTGCCACATAAAGATAAACCTTTATGCAGACTTACATTAACTAGAGAGCTGTCCACTCTCTTTTCCATTATTAGTATGTGTTGAGATGAGATGATATTTAATCACATAATTTAACTGACAGGGAAAATATTAGAGATCATCTAGCTACTCAGCTGAAATCGCAGAAGTTGAGTGACTTGTGCAAAATCTGCAGAACAGCTGGTTCTTGGCAGGGCAGAAGGCAAAGCAAGAACCCAGAACTGCTCAGTCCGGCGTGACAGCATGTTCTTCTCATTAAATACAAGGCACTAACCACAGAATCTCACAGGTTACCTGAAAATCAGATCAAGTGAAGGTTTTTATTTTGAAGGTAATAAGAGACTCTTCATTGACAGACCTCATCATTTACCCTTTTATTAGAATACTGGAGATATTTTTTAAATGTATGGCTTTCTTACACAATTTCAACCAAACTGAACATAATGATTATTTGGCTGAGTCTGAAGCAAACAAACAGGATTTATTTTTTCCTTTGAAGGAATTATTTAAGATAGGAGTCTGGTCATAGGAGAACTGTCTGTGTTTCTTTAACTTTGCCACCCATTGTTATCTTCAGCAAAAAAAATTAATTTACTCTATACCTCGTAGCATGGGGAGTTTTCTCTCCTTCCACTGAATCCCCCTGGAAGTGAAGGCAGGGACTGGTGACCTGCTGGAGCAGTGGTGGCTTATTTGCTGGCTGTTGTCCCCTGCACAGTGCATTTCTCATCTCCCTCTAATGGGTTGTAGGCAATGTGTAGTCATTTTATACAACTTTGTATCTTCTTATAACACTTAGCATAGAATAAACATTCATTAATATATTTATTGAATGAATGCACCTGAATTTAAATTTTGTATAGTTTCTCTCTTGAAACTATTTCATCTTCTTTAAGTGCTATGTCAGTATCTTTGAAAATTTAAGTTTTAAAAGTTGATAAAAAATCCCTAATAAATTCAGAATTTTTTTAAATTCTTTTTTCCAAAATTTTCTTCTTTACCATTATGTGGTATTCCTAGACATATCCTTAATATCCCCATTAGAGGAATTACTGTCCTTAGTAAGACTGCAAATTCACAGAAGGATTTTTTTAACATATGGAGCTCACACCAAGTGACTGACATGTAATGACTTTCAGAACTCACACCACACAACAGCTCTTCATTCAGCAGTCCTGAAAGAGGGAAGTATTTAATGTGATGTAGGAGGCATTGACTTTTATCAGAATCAGCTGGATTTGAATCTTTGCTCTTCCTCTCACTGATTTTATAATGTTGGCCATCTAAGTAATTTCTCTAACTCTTGGTTTCCTTTTTGATAAAACAGAGATAATAACAGAACCAAATCACAGGATCATTATGATAGTAAATAAGACGAGGCCTGTAAAACACTGGGCATGGTACCTGCTTCCTCAGTACTCAATATATTCTGTTGAAATATTTGGTCATAACTATCAAAATATGACTATTTTTCATTAGGTTAAATGTATGTTCTTGATCTAAAGGCAACGAACCACAAGAGGTCATGTACTAATAATTCCATTATGGTTTTCTGAGTGACTCTGTATATCAGGGATGGTGAGAAGAATATGAAGGTCATGTAAATCAAGCTTCTTAAGAATGTCTGGTTTCATATGGAAGATTCAGACACACAATCAAGTACAGGAAGGACCGTGATAGCAAAGTTGTCAGACTCAAGGTTCTTAGAAATGCCACGGCAGTTCAGAGGAAGAACTTGTTCAAATGGGGCTGCACTTGGAGAAGGGGCAAAAGATTCAGGGCTTGAAGGATCAGTAGAATTTAGAGAGCAAGCAACAGGGTGAACAGCATTGCCATCTGAGGGAATCATGCAAGGAGCATGAAAGAAGGCACAAGGAGTGTTTGTTGAACCTCCTTACATTGGCTGGTGTTTGTTGAGCTTCCTTGTGTTCATGGGATGTAGTGGCTGTTGAAAGTAGAAAGGTAGGTTGATGGGTAATCACCGAGTTGCATGTCCCTAAAGGAAGAGGGCCTTTAATCTGAAGGCAATCAGACTCCATTGCAGTTTTTAGAAGCACCATTTTGGTAATAAAAAACAAACAGAGAAAGAAAAACAATTTAGGGAAAGAATCTACTGAAGTTACAGCAATAGTACCTTTGAAGGGCAATGAGGGCCAAACCCAAGGCTGTGGCAGTGGAAACGCAGGGAAGAGCTAAACTCCAGCAGTGGATTTGGCAGCATCGTTTACTTCTCTAAAAACCAGTAATTAAAATAAAATAGTCATTTATCACGCTTTTTTGTACAAAATGCATTTTGGGGTAACTTAATAGCCTAAATGGTGCGAGAAAGTTATTTTTTGAAATGATTTGCAGATAACACATATGGTGGAAGTGATAGAATTAGCAACTGCATTGTGTGACCCTTGATGAAATAATTTACTTAAGCAATAATCCTCAGTGGATGAAAACATTAGATAAAAAAATCTATTGGACCTGGCCAGGTATCTCAGTTGGTTATAGTGTTGTCCCAATACACCAAGGTTGCAGGTTCAATCTCCCATCGGCGCACATACAAGAAGCAGACAATGAATGCTGAAATAAGCAAACCAACAAATCCCTCTCTTTCCCCCAACCCCACTTCTCTCAAGTTAGTAAATAGAAAAAAATCTATTGAAACTTTCTAATGAAAATTCTAACTTTCTGGCCACCCCACTGAAAACAGAAAACCAAAAATGGCATTCCTCCTGATATAACATAACACAAGCCACAGCATCTTTGATTAAATACTCCAGCCAAAGAACTGTGTACCTAAATCTATCCAAGCTTCTAGAGCTGACTTTCACTTTTTAAAAAAATTTGGAAAATAGAGAAGCAAATTAAATGACATCACAGGAAGCACAAAGACAAATTGAAAATGTAAGAAATTCTGTAAGACAATAATAAACCCACTTTCAATAATAAGTACATTACACAATAAAGGGAGAGAGAGAGAGAGAGAAAAGGATTATAATAGGTAAAGAGCTCAAAGAATCAAATACGATTTGAAGAAATTGTTTGGATTTTTGCTTCAAGCTAATCAAATACAATAGGGCACTTTTTTAAAACTCTGGGAAATTTTATATGCACTGATTACTAAATTATACAAGAAAATATTATTTTAAGGTAAGTATATGAATCGTGGCATTGTGGTTACATGGAAAAATGTTCACATTTTGTAGAGATGAGCACTGAAGAATGTGGGGGTGGAGGAAAGGGGAGGCGGAGGGAGAGGCAAAAAGGACAGAGAAAGCCCAAATGGCAAAACCTTAATTTAGAATCTGGATAATGGGTATATTGAGGTTTCATTATATGTTCATCTTTTGTGTATGCTTGATATTATTCATGCAAAAACATAAAAAGAAAATAATTTTTGCTTATTATATATATTTGTGCAGAAGGTATCCAGACATGTAATATGAATAAAACAGACACTTATTGAAGAAGATACAAGGTACAGGCAACACTGTACATAGGACAATGACACCTCAGTCCCCTTCATAGTAGGCACCTTTGGACCTCACACAGTTCTCCCAGTCACCATAAGCTGCCCTGTTATATTTTCCTGAATCTCATTGACAGCCTTCACTTTCAAAGGTGATTTTAGTTTTAGAAAAAGCCAGAAGTCCTAGGGCTTCTGGGACTGAGTCACGGGGGGGGGGGGGGGGGGCTCGGTCACCTGAGTGACTTGACGTGTTGCCAAAAGTCTCTGTGGGAGACATGATGCATGAGTGGGCACATGGTCACGATGAAGCTGCCAATGAGCAGTTGCCCATGGCTGCAGCCTTCTGAATCATCTGAATGGTTTCCATAGAGGTATGTTAAAGCTTAATGCAAAATTTAATTCAGATTCATTGCTCTACTAGCTTAGTCATTTTGAATGTTCAGCCACACAGTACACATGCTCACTCAATGGCATTTACCGCCCCCACTGAGTGGGACAGTGAACTTGTCATTGTTCATGCCTGTGCCTTCCAGTCCTTTCTCCTTCGCTGCCAGGTTACACTGATGCTGCATAAACTGTTCTCATTATATTAACAATGGCTGGACATTTTCCTGACAGAGCTTGTATATAACTTAATGCTTTAAGTTCCACATCTAAAAAAGGAGATGCTGATATTTTCATGAATGTTATTTTCTGAGACATTTTTCTCATTTCAGTCATATGTAACACTCTGCCCTGAAATAATGTTTTAAGAAATCTTGTTCCTAGCATATGTTGAATTTAAGGACAGAGAACTACTGTAGAAAGTATCCAGGTAAGACAAAGGATACAAAAGAATATGGGGCCTTAAAAATGCATCAACATACTCACTCCTATAATTACTAAATCAACATTATTTTGATTCTCCTTTTGTTATAGCCAACACCAGTCATTTATATTAGCGGTGGTTTTAGATGCAAGAGAAAGGTAACCAATTTTACTGAGTACATGACAATTTTTAAAACTGAGTGACAAAAATATTTAATTACATCTGATTCTTCTATTGCTTGAGGGTTTCAATCTGTTTCAAGGGTGGCAACTTTCTAACATCTCTCACACGATTACAGGTAAAATGCCACTGAATTTTTCTTTTTGGATATTGGCCACTATAAAGAACCAAAATACATCTTCTGGTAAGTGTCAACCATCCCGGCCAAATGGTCTTTCACAACCCTAATGTAGCAGATAGAGCTAAGCCACAAACTAGTTATTTTTCCTTTATGTGAACAGAAAATAAGCAGAAGTTCGAAAGACAACGCATAACCAAAAAATGAAATCAAAGTGTGAGACTTACAATGAAACATAAGGTATCTTTGAGACATTTTCCCCAAATTAATCATTTTTAAGTGCATTCTAATTCAGGTAGTTGCAACTGTGAAAATACTACACAAGTATAACTTACTAAATGCCTTAGGCAATGATGACATTAATCACTTACTCTGGCATCAATCAATAAATCCCTGTTGATTTATTAGTCCTATATTACCTTATAATTATGCACCATCTGACAGCTTATAAAGCACTCATGCACACATTAACGCATTTTCATCTCACAAATGAGGAAATGCCTTCACAGAAGCTGAAGGGTGGACTGCACATGGGAGTGGGGAGACTGGGACCCAAAATTAGAACTTAACAGTGACACTTCTACATGACCGGGGTGCCCAACAGAAGGAACAGACACAGCCAGGACATGAACACATCCAGAGAGATGGTCTCCCTGCACACTTCTAACCTAATTTGTGGATCACCAGCTAAACAAGTGAAATTCTTTGTAATACAAGACAAGAGTCCAGGACTGGTCCCAACACGAACATGATGCATTTCCAAATGGATGGAGAAGAATACTGACTTACCCTATTTTACTGTCAGTGTTCTTAGCTCCATAAAACATGCAAGGAAGGACGAGGTATATTATATGTCAAGGTTGTTAAATTACTGTACTTCTTGTAAGATACAACCATGGATTCCTGAGGGATTACAATAATTACTATAATTGACAAAATAAAGTGCAAGTAATGTACTGTGCATTTTGCAATGTACTTTTTTACTTAGTCCTCAAGACAATCCTAAGGAGTGGATTATTTTCATTGTTTTCCATCTTACAGAAAAAAGACTTAGAAAGATTAATTTTTTCACACAAACACAGTTAGTAACTGGGACTGAAGCCCAGCAAAGTCAAATCTTAAAACCCAAACTCCTCACCACAAAACTATGCTTTTCTTCGCTTTTCCATTCCTCCTTACAAATAGTATTAAGAGCACATTCAAAGTTTTTGCAGATAGAAAACTTGTTCGAATGGAATAATTCATTCATTTATTCAATACATTGTGTCAAGCTTCTCCCTTGTGCATAGAAATATATTACATAGTCATTTCTGTACAAGGTTTGATCTCTATTTGAGAACATACACACACACCACACCACAATATTAGTATTACCAATAACTTGTCATTATTAACACCTTACTATGTGTCCAGTTATTTAAATGCACCCCATGTGGTAACACGTTTAATTCTCACAGTCCTGTGATAGTCAGCTCATTACATTTATCTGATTGAATATTATGTTGGTTTATGTTTCAGGTTAACACTGAGACTTTCTTATTTCTGAAATGGTATGATAACAGTTCATTTTATAATAAATTGGAACAAATTGCAAGTTTAAGGAAGTCATTTCACAGGTATTCTTTGAGTAATTCTCAATTATGTAGCTTTGTAATTTCAATATCAAATCATTCATTCATTCAGTGTTATTGAGTACTTAAATGTGTACAGCCTTGGGCTAGTTGCTCTTAAGGGTAGTTAGGTATGACATACACACCTCCAAGGAGCCTATTATGGAGCATTATAAGAACAGTGATCAAGGCGTCTTGTGTACCAACAGAAATGATGCAACGTGTCATTCTCCACCTTGTTTCTCCTGCATCTGCCTACCACAGCTGCTCATAGATGTGCTGTTAACATCCCCACAAAGCAAGCTCAGGCTTATAATGTTTCCTAAGATAATCCTAAAGCATGTAAGATGACAGACACCTTGTCCCCACCACTTGGTGGGTCTTGGCCATCATTCGCATCCTACATCTAAATTTTGGTGGCCAGGCATATATTCATCTAATCTTTCTTGCCAAGCTTTCTTGTGCTTGGCATCTACTATATGTGCTTGGCATCTACTATATGCCAAGCACAGTTCTAAGCCCTGACAACACAACAGTGAACAAAGCAAAGCCCCTGCCCTCACCAATTTGCATTCCACTCTGGGGAAACAGAAAATGAACAAAAAAATACCTAGTGTAACAGTTCATGAAAAAGGGCATAGAGAAAAACAGAGAATGGGGGGGAAGAGAATGAAACCTTCTCCAATTAGATGAAATTTGAGTGGAGATGCTTGGTCAAAATGAGGGAATAAACCTGTGGGCATTTGCTGGACTAGCTTTGCAGGCAAGAGTTGTGGTGTGTGCCAAGGCCTTAATGGCAACATCTTTGGCTGCAGTTGGATGAACAAGGAGCCAAGTGTCCAGAGATGAGAGCTGAGCAAGAGCAACACCACAGGGATTTGCCTCATGTTGCACCAAGAGCCTCTAAACCCAAATGCAGGCTGGACACATATGCCAGCCAAGGGAGCTCAGTGTGCAGGTAGGCCCTAAATAACTCCTCTAGAGTCAGTTTTGCCTTAGCTTAATTCTGTGGCCTCCCTGCATTTTTTTCCTACTCAAAATCCAGTCTCAAAATAGGGAAATGGGAATGGATGAGAGACAGGTTTGTTTTAAAGGTATGAAAACAAACAAACAAACAAACAAATAATCCAGTATCATTCTATAAAATCAGGGACCCGCCCTTCAAATCTCCAGAGTTTGCATGGGGTCCAATACCCTGCCTTGCTCTTATTTCCTTTTTTCCGTACCAAAATCTCCAACAAAGGGCTGTGCTATGTTGAGGAAATCTCTCATGTAAACACGCGTCAGCTCCTGATATGCACCTCCCATCCTTACTCTTCCCTAGGCCTCCTATCAACAACATCTGAGTTTAACTCCTGTTTCCCTTGAGCACTGAGACGAGACTGCTGCTTGCCCTCCAGGACTGACTGAAGTCCAGTGAGTTTATCCCAAACTCCCCTGGTCTGAGGAACAAGCACTGCAAGTCTTCCCATGTCACAGTAGAGTAAGGCAAGTAGGCAAGCATCAAATGAAGGCCAGCGAAGTGTAATAGGCCATCCCTCCAGTCCGGGTAACTGGGAAAGGCTTTGCAGAGGAAGAAACCATAGAACTGCCCTTGTCCTGCTCTCTACTCCAGCTCTCTCACAGCGGAGGCTGTTTGGGCCCATCCTCTCCTACCTGTCTTGTTAGATCGCTCCTATTGAGTTCCTGACCCACAATCAAGGCAAAAATATGTGCAGAAGCCTCATCAAATTCCAGTGGTTAATGAAATGAAGTCTCAACCTAGGCTTAAAACTGACTGGAATCTGAAGACTTCCATTTTATCCCCTTTGCCCCTCATTCTTCTTTACTGCTAACAGTTCAAATAATTTTGATCCCTTTAATTAAACATGGTTGCCACATGGAAATGTTACCCGGACAAGAACTCCTTATCGGAGAACTGTAACTCAGTAAGCTGGAAACAGACAGATATGGTTTCTTTGGTCCTTTATACTGCCTTGGTGTACGTGATATGAACCAGTGATAGAACAAACAGTAATGTTTGTTGAATGGCCACTCATGGAATAATATTAAATAATATTATTCAATTTAAATCTCTAATATTTATCTTTCTTCCCCATTGTAAGGAACTGTGTTTTATTCATTTTAATTCAGGTAAGTTCCTGATATGCAAACAATACTAAATAAATGCTTAATGGATTACTACTGTGTAAATTAATTTAATATAAAAATTAGATATATGCTACGAAGTTCTGAGCTAGAGATATCCCCCACCTGTAGTAGGTCCCTATGTTTACCTTTCTTGTTCCTGTCCATGGAGGAGACTTCTACCTTGTCTCCTCATTATGTTATCTGCCTACTTACACTATCTGGTAGTTCAGTTCCTTTATAGGACTGAATTCCACCCTAAAACCCAACTATTAACTAGCATCCAAAGGCCACCTAATTTTTAGCAACCATTCTTTCAGAGGGTTGAGTCATATTCTTTGAGTTTTTATCCCTTCAGCAAGCTGGTTTGTTCCATTTGAAATATTTCCCAAACTCCTTGCAATTCTACAAGACTTCAAGACAGGAAGTCACCTGGCATCTGGTGGGACTTCCGGCACCTTGTCTGAACCACACTTGGTCTTGCCATGTCCTTTGAATGCTAGGCCTCAGACAACTTCTGCTGCCTCCTAAGTCAGTATCTCTTTCCATCTCACGCTTCACAAAGCCGTTGACTACCATACTTCAGCATCTTTTTCTCCTCCAGGTTGACTCAATACAGAGGAATGAGCGCATTTTACAGGGTCCTTGAAAGATGGACTCTATTTTGTTACACATACATTGAAAAGTATTTCAGAAAAAGGAATGAGCAAGGATATAGGAACAAAAGCCCACTTGATTTCTTCAGGGAATGGAAAGTAGTCTTGTTTGGAATTTAAGGTTTATTTCAGAGATTAGATTGAAATGATTAATGTGATATGAATATAGATGACTGTGCATAAACTTAATCCTCATATGTATGGAAATTTTCCACATGAATACAAATTACTATCACGATGGAACATTTACATTTAAATAAAGTAGAAATGGAGCATCTTTAGTTACAGGAGACATTCACTGACCAAAGATTTGGCAATTATGGTTTTGGTAAAGGGTAGTGACTAATACGAAAATTAGAAGGTGCTACAGTATTATAAAGCAAAATATCTATTATGAGTTAGACAAGACCTTCCCCACAGCATGTACATCTTCTCTGACATGTGAAGAAATGCACAGGTGGCCCTGCAGGGGCCCCTAGTATCCCTTACAAATAAATTCAGTCCCAGTTATTGTGGGTACACAGTACCAAATTCACAAGGATAAACATGCATCCGAATTTTGGCTCCTTTAGTCTCCAGCTATGAGATGTTAGGCCATTTCTATGACCTCTCTAATATTATTTTCTCTTTAGTGAAATATAATACTTACCTCATAGGTTAATAGAAGAATTATATTAAATAACCCAAGTAAAAGTGTCCAACACAGTGCCTGGGATATAATAAATAGTGAATGCCAGTCTTTCTTGCCCTCTTAAAAGAATTTGTTCTTTCACATATTCTTATTCCCACCAGGACAGTGATTACATCTGTGTTTACTATTGAACAGAGGACTAAAGAGGAAAATTATAATTGTACTTAACTTTAAATAATTACTTCAACATTAAGAAAACTATTAATAACCATGTCATCAGTTTTTAAATATCAGGATGGTAGAATGAGAAGAAAATGAGAGAAATGGGAAAAATTAGTGGGATAAATCAGAGCGTGTTGGGCAACAAACTCTACATGAATAAAAAGTCCCAAAACATTATCAAAACTAATATTATCAAGCATAACCCTTCTTTTTCCTTACTCACATAATTTTTAAAAAATTTCATCCTTTTCTGGCACTTTTCAAGTACAATTTCTTTCATATGTTGACAACCTACGCCATACTACACGCTGCACTAGGGACTCAGGATACCTCAGCAGACAGGGTGAAATCCCTCCCAGTGGGGAAAGTCAGCTATGAAGTATTATGATACAAGTAGGAGAGTTACTCACAGGGTGTTATGAGAACAGAGGGACATGGAGCCTGGTTTTGCCCGAGGAATGAATTGGGGGGCTGATAATTTAGCCTTGAAGATTGAGCACAAATTAGGTAGTTAGGTAAGGCTATTTTAGGTACAGTAGGTAGCTGTGTTTTTCTTGTCATCCACCCAATCATCGATAGTTGTGACACACACATCACACAAACACACACAGTCCTCCCTTCCCATTCTCTTCTCCTATTTACTAGGAATTTAAATGTATCGAGGAAGGAGAAGATCAGGGAAATAATTTATATCAATTATTGGGAATTTTGGAACTTCAAGTAGCAAATTTTATTTCAAAGATGATGACAGATTTCTTTTTGTGATTGTAGCATCGCCAGAAGCCACTGCCTTTCACAGCAGACCTACGGAGCTGAGATGAAATAAGTGGATCGCAAATTTGAGAGTACATCGGAATCTTCAGAGAAACTTAATAAAATCTCAGATGCATAGGCATTCCATTTCCCTCCAACCTCATTTCTGTAACCATATCTTTGCCCAGACCTGTTGAATTAGAATTTCTGATGAGAAAGATTGAGATTCAGAAACTAAGAAATAAAACCCTCCATGTAAGTTAATAGCTTTCTTGTTAAGAAATGTGTACCCATGTACATTTCCATCTGCATTTTAACTAAAGCAAAATTTTGCTGTTATATAGATACGCCCTCAGAGAAGAGAAATAAAAATTTTAATATTAATAAGTTAATAATGTTCTAAATCTCCAAACCAGAGTAAAATAAATTAATGGAACATTTTCAAAGTAATTTTAATTGCATGTCATTATAAATACTTTTACACTTTCTTAAGAACAATCCTTCTTTTACATAATTTCTAAGTACAAGAAATGTAAGTAATTTCTAAAAATTGTCAGAACAGAATTTCCTCAGACTACAAATGTTTATTTTTGTGTCTGATCTCGTTATTACAATTTTCTCAGTCTCTTGCTGAGTCAGATTGTTATAGCTTATAAAAAACAAGCAAATATAGGTCATGTAATTTCATTGTGCAGATAACTATTTTGAAAAAAAATGAAGAGGAGCAGATTAGAAAGACATTTTATCTCTTAGAAGTGGCAATCCAGATGGAGATGTAACATAATATGAGCTGTTTTGCTCTCATTATTGCTATGGAATTTAATTATTTTAGTGAATGATTCCATCTTATATCCTGAAACTTTTGGAAAAGGACAGAGAAAAGAGTGAGAAGTCACTCACAGAGATCCAAAATAGAATTAGTTTGCAATAGTTTGGATTAGTGTGAGATTTCTGGTTGGTTACTGCTTTCAGAAATTGTATCATTAATGTTAGCTTTCTGCAGATGTGTAAAAATAGTACAACAACGTGCTCAAAACAATACACATTTACCATCTCAGTTTTGTGGGTCAGGAATGTAGGTTTGGATTAGCTCAGGGTCTCACAAGGCTATGATTAGGGTGTTGGCCTAGATGTGTTCCCACTTGGAGGGTTGACTGGGGAAGAATTACTAATGTCCAAGCTCATCCTGGTTGTTTGCAGAATTTATCTTCAAGAAGCTATATGACTGAGGACCCACCTGTTACTAGCAATATGCTGAAGGCCATGCTAAGTCCTAGGGATCACCGAAGTCCCCACCCACGGGATTTTCTCCACAGGCAGTTTACAGCATGATGGTTGTTTCTTCATGGCCGGCAGGAGAATCTCTCTCTACAATCTGCTAAAACGGAGTCTAGCATAATGCAACAATAATGAAAGTGACATCCCAATACACTGGCCAGATTTGATGGCTTTACGCAAGCCCTCCCCCACACAACAGGAGAAGATTATACAAATGTAGGACTACACAGGAGTCATTGTAAAGTGTGTTTTCCCAAGTCAGAAATTTACTTACTTATTTTTGTTCTGTCCTAGAATATACGTCCCTTGAAATCAGAAATAGGTTAAAATAATATTGACTAGAAACTCACTTTCTTATCAATAAAATCCAGCTACAGAAATGGTCTAAATTTTTGTTGTAGAAGTTACTGACTGATAAGTAAGGAAGGCAGAAATTTATCTCTCACACAGCTGATTGGCCAGAACAAACTGGCAGGGCAGCTGGGTTCCACAGTCATTCACAGACTCGGGTTCTTTCTATCTTTCACTACATCAGATTCTCAAAGCTTTCCTTGTCTTCTTGGGCAAAACAGGACCAGAGGCATGTTTATTTTCCAGCACACAGCAAGGAGGAAAGAGTCAAAGTCCAGGGCAATAACTTCTGCTTAAATCCCACTGGCTCAAACATAGGCACAACAAGGTCCAGAGCAAGGAAGCAGTGAAATCTCGCTGCTGGCTCTACAGCCATGAGCCCAGGACAACAGGAGAAACAGCTGATGGGGAGCGAATACTAAGCTGCTATGACAGTAGGACAGTTTGTAAGAGTTGTTAATTAGGATAACAAATCAACTTCAAATTACAGCACCTCTCTGATGACCTGGATTATTGCAGGAGAATGCAAGCGTGTCTCCTTTGAAATGCCTGTATTTGCTCACTTACAAAATAGAATGAATACGGGGTTTTCTGTGTTTGCCTTACAAGGTCTTTGCAGTGAATAAGCAGAAGATGGTGTCTGTCAGTATTGCTCTCGAGCCTAACAGGCTGCCTCTAACATGACAGTTGCACTAACTCATTATGTCATAGTTTTCTCTTTTTAACCAATACAAGATTATTTTCTCTAGAATATATAATACAAACGTTAACACTTTTTTTTTTCATAAAACTGTATGAAATTCTCTTCTTGAATATTCATGGCTTTTAATTTTCAAATTTTTAATTTCCCAAATTGTACCTAATTGTGATTTACCAAAGTATTATGTTCTTGTTTTTACAAGTCTCATTTGGCTTCTTATAGGCAGTACAAGGAAAATTCTTCGTCTATATGCAAAATGTCATGTGGAACAAATTGTCTCCTTAATAATACACGTTTCCAGATGAACTAAGCAGGAGGGTTTTTTTTCCACCCAGACACAGCAAATTATTTTTAGTTTTTCTTAACCTAAATATTTTAACCTTCCAAAGTCATCTCTACAAGTCTAAAGCATGTCTTAACTGATCATTACAACTATAAAATATTGTCTTCTCATGTACTGATTGGATACTGGAAAGAGTAGTGATCTCATGGAATGAGTATTTTAAGGTACAAGGAAGTGCGAATCCACCATTTGGGACTGTAGATGAAACAGCACCTGTGCAGGTATCAGTGCACCTATACACATAAGCCACAAAGAAAGGGCAGGTGTGAGATGAGAGCAATAACAAAAACAGGAATTCGGGCACAACACTTAAAAATCTCTTAGCACGAAATCTAATCCCAAGACAGCCCCACTTCACACACACACACACACACACACACACACACACACACACACACCTGTGCTGTCTCACCTAGTTCTTGGCTCAAACTGCCCTGTGTGGCTCTGGCTTTGAATCTTCTGTTCTCCATCTACACACTTTATTTATTTTTTATTATTTTATTTACTTACATTTTTTTTCTTCACCACACACACACACACTCCCACCCACACACACACACTCACCGTGCCTTTGTTCCTCACCCCCCCCCCTAGTTCTTCTCTCCCTTGGTCGCTGCCCTTGTTCTGTGTCTTTGTTTTTGTTGTTGCTTGTTTGTTTTAATCTTTAGCTTCCTGTCAAAGGTGAGATCATATGGTATTGTCCTTCATGCCTGGCCTATTTCACTCAGTAATCTTAGTTCCATCATGTTGTGAAAGTGTATCCTTCTTTCTCTCTGCTGCATAGGATTTTAGAACTAGGTTCAGCTTTTATCTCCATTGTGAGATTTTTCTGGGCCCCTTAGGGTGGGTTGAGTGCCCTCTCTCTGCATAGTTCTCTGATTACATTTACTGACGCATTGATCTTTTCTGGGTCTTCCTCTCTACTAGGCTGGAAACTCCTTGAAGGTAGCAATGACTTTTATTCCTCTTTACATACAGATGCCTACCACAATGCCCGGTATGTCATGCAACTCAACGGGTGTGTGTTGAAAATAAAGTAATGATTTAAAAATATAATACCTGTGACAATACTTAATGTCATATCTTGAAACTGTGGGTATACTAGTTTAGGGGGCTTATATTACCCAGAATTATTGTCAACATTAATTCAAATAATTATTCCAGTGTTCTCCTTTTTACAGGAGGGAAGAGTAATTTACTTTGGTTCAGACATTTTTTATACGCAGGTATTTTTATGTACAGATATTTTTCTGGCACAAATACATAGTCTAATCTATTCACTTATTCAACAGATATTTACAGAGTACCCATTTCGTGCCAGCTATAGAAATGCACAGCAATAGAGATACACAATATCTGACTTTACAGAATGAGGGGTGTGGGGTAGAGGGAAGGCAAGGAGGGGATGAGACAAAATATAAACAAGAAGAATTAGTTAAACACATTTAATAGTGTTAACCGCTAAGATGATGAGCTGATGAGTATGAAATCCAGAGGTAGGGGATGGAATTTTAAATTGGGTAGGCATTGCAGGTCCTCCGGAGAAATGAATTTGAGTAAAAGAGTTCTCCAAATGAGCAAATTGTTCATTGGCTCTTTTGGCAATTTTAACAAGATATTCAGTGTCAGCTCCACTGCACAGTAAATAATTTTTAAATAATTGATATATAACTGATTATTATTATAAAAATAGAATTTAACTAGGAAGCCATTAAGTGAATGTCTACACAAAAATGTGAATACTGATTCCAACACTTGGCAAGGCACACAGTTAGGGACAGGATAGATGTCTTGCAGAGACACATGTTCAACAAAACCACGTGATTAAAGGTACCCATGCACACCCCTTGCAAGGCACCAAAGTAAAGTATATCCACAATTTGAAAGTCAGTAAGGCCCATGTTGTATTCCCTGTAAAGCTAACAGGCATTAGAAAGGAAATTATTCTAATAGATGGTTGAAGAGATTGCTTTTCAGGTTTTCATTCTTTAAAAGTGTGTGTGTGTTTGTGTGTGTATAGGTTACTTTTCAGGTTTTATTTACTCACAGAGAGTCAGAAAATTTGGTAGGAAAATAGATACCAGTTTCACAAAGACAATGCACCATGCAGATAAAGCAGAAGGATGTTTTAAAAATCATTTTCTTATGGAAAATGACAAAAATAAAAATATGTAGACTTGTATAACAAATTCCGTGTGCCCACTATTCAGCGTCAACAATTACAAACTCTTGGCCAATTTTGTTTTATCTCTGTCCTCACCTACTTCCCTCTCTCACTGTCAGATTATTTTGCAGTAAACAGACATCACGTAATTTTTGTCTATATGTAGTGTGAAGAGCAGAGTTAAAGTGGTTCACATGGCTTATTTACAAGATAATAAGGTTAAACATAACATTTAAGTTCATTATCTTTATTTGGCAATACCCAAATTCAAGTTCTACAGGAATCACAAAATCTATTTTTGATGACCACCAGGACAAGGAAAGATTGAATCTTGGAACACTTTCGACTTGTGTTTCTAGGTCCTCCATGTTCTGATCCTAGCCGAAAAATACAAACTGTGTCCTCTCGTCTGGTCAGACTTCTCACGCTCCTTCATGGTGCCACATTCAAATGCCTGTTTGACTCTCTCAGGTCTATAATATCGATGTCCCTCACTCTACACTAACATTCTCTTGCAGCTCAAGTGCGTGTTCCTGCATTATCTCATTTTAACCCATAAGTTAAAAAACCTACTAGGTGGATATAATTTTATGTTCATATTGCAGCTGAGGAGCTGAGAGCTCTGGGGCATTCACCCAGAGCTCCTACCTTCAGCATTCCTTCTTACTGCCTCTCTGTCATGTTAGGCCTCTTCCCCCCAAATCATTCCTCTCCATGGGCCCTTATTATAGCACTTCTTCTCCAATGCACGTCATGACCTGCATCCCAACCATAACTGTGGCAAGTGTCCAAAACCTGCTACTATAACTAGTTAATGGAAGCCCATTCATCTGCCTATGATCTTAATATATCCAGTAGTTTTTTGTTACTCTTGCTCACTGCTTTCTTTTGTAAAATGTACCTTCTGACAATAGAAGAATGCTTATCAAACATGAATTTCAATCCTAGAACTTTAATTCAGCCTTCTGCCCCTGATTGAAATAAACTCTGATCCTTTGTCATCATACAAGCAACCTGCCTGTCCCATTCTCAGAACTAAACTCCAGGTCCTAGCCCAACCTTATGCACTCATGTCTGCATGTCTATCTCCCATAATATATTCTTGGAATATCACCTGGGTCCTAGTGCCCCATCTCCTTGGGAACCAGCCAGGTTCACTTTGCCACTCTGCTCATTTAGCTTCCATCCACACAGAGAGAAAAGGCACTGCCTGAGTCTGACACAGTTCTCTTCCCCACTGAGAAATTAACTTTCAGAAATCTATCTGGTTCCAAACACCATGTGGACGATACTTTCAAAGTCAATATTGTCTCAGCAGAAGAATTATTCTTGAATGGGAGTACGAGTTTGCACCCAAAATTGTAATATAATTAAAGCAATCATTCAGCATCCTCTGGTGTCTCTCAAGTAGATGATGTCTAATGAATCAAGCCAGCAGGGTCATCCTCAGATATCAACACACAGAACAGTGGGGAAATGTGAACTCAAATCCCCCTGGGTTTGCCTTTTGCACTTTCTTCCTCTATTTTGTTCCCACTCCACAAAAGAGCAACGTTCAAACGTTGCAAGTTTTGACACCTCAGTCAGCTCTGCTTCCTTGGAAGTCCAACTACCACACACATATATTTTCTCTTCTCCATTTCACTCAAAACAAACAAAAAATTACCCCTAACTTTTTCTCAGACTTCTTTGACAAACAAGTCCACATTACCAGGGCAATTACCTGTAACAACTTTATGCTTTATCCTTCTTGAGAACAACTCTGCATTTAATGAGCACACTCAAAAAGCAAAACACATAAGCCAAAGGAATATATTCTAGTTCTGAAATTTTAGGAAATGTGATAAAAGATATATTAGAGTCAGTGAGATTTCCTTTATGCCTCTAAATAACGCCAACTGAAAACAGCACTGTTTTTTGACCTTGGAGTTATGCTTCCAAATTTCAAATAAATATACACCCTGTTTAGAAAAGAGAAATGATATTTCTGGAGCACTCTATACCTATGTACTGAGTTTTCCATATGCAATTTCATTTAATCCCTAACAACAGCCCTGATCGATGGGCATTATTACCTCCCATTTTGAAACAAACTGGAACTCAATAAGCTTAAGTAGATCTCAAGTTATTCTCAGTTAAGTAACACACCCAGAATTACAACCCAACTGTGCCTGCCTCCCTGGCATGGTCCTTAGGCACACTGCTCAATTTAGCCTATTCCATCGATTGGGTATATTACCTAAATAATCACTGTACTCTCCTCACAGATATATCAAGAGCCTGCTCTATCACCCACCTTCTAATAATAAGCACTTCTGGAATTAAGAACTTTGTTTCATTGTTTTATATGCCTAGTGTTTAGCACAAGGCATGAAACATGCTAGCAGCTGTGGGAGGGCAGAATGACGGCCCCCAAAGTTGTCCACACCCTAGTCCCCAGAATCTATGTTACCATTACATGGTGAAGGGAACTTTGCAAATGTGATAAAGAGTATGGACTGTGAGATTATTCTGGATGATCCTGGTGCACCCGGTCTGATCATGTGAATTATAAAACTGGAGGACCTTCCCAGACTTTCCTCAGAGGGAAAGATATAAAGACAAAAGAAAGATGAGAGACACAGCAATGCCAGCTTTGTTATGTAGGGAAGAGGGGGTCTAAAGACAAAGATTGCAGTGGCCTTGAGAAACTGGAAAAGGCAAGGAGATACATTTTCCTGTAGAGTCTCCAGAAAGAAAGTCTTGATTTTAGCACAGTGTGACTGGTATCGGACTTGCGACCAATGTAACAACAAGATAATATATTTGTGTTGTTTTAAGCTCCTAAGATTGTGACAATTTATTATAGCAGCAGTACAAAGGTAATATAGTGCCTTAGTATTTGTAGAACAAATAAATGAATTTCATAAACTGGACACCCATGTCAAAGGTCAAAAGTACAAAGATCTCACTTTCCTTTGGGTTTTTGTGAGGAGCAAGCTTTCCATGCAGTTTGCTAAACGAAGATTTTGTGACTCAAGGAGATTTACATCTATTTCATTTTGATATATTATATATTTTAAACAATGCTCAAAATATATTTATTTCTGGGTGAATATAATCAGACTCACAAGGACCCAAGGACTAAGCTCTATGAACTTGACTGCACTTGATTTTGCTCTACCTGATCTAATGATCATGTAAAATCAAGTGTCAGATCAAGCAGATTGCTGTTGTCCCAAGAGAAGAAATCCATTCATTTCTTAATCGCATCTAAAAGACTCTAAACACAAGAATAAGCTAGAGAAATTGGAGTATTTGAGATTCTCAACAACACACTCCAGTGGCCATAGTGACCTTCTGATATGATAGACCACCATTTTACAAGCTCTGGAAATAAGAGCTCGTTCCTTGCTGTAGAAGGGTAGTCTCTGCCAGAACTTGAGAGACTCTGTAGACACTTAAGCACATTTATTTTTATTGAACCAGAAATCTTTAAGTGAAATAATCATCAAAAAACATTCTCAGGTCCCTAAATATGACTAAAAAAATTAAAACTTTTTGCACCATTTTGAAGAATGAAAACAGTAAGTTATCTAGCAAGTGCAAAACAACTAAAATGAAAGAGATCATTGATAAATTTTTTAAGTCAAAGATCAACAAGGAATAAAGAAACATATAACAGAAACACTTAAAGGAAACAATAAAACCATCCAAGAGACTAAGGGGTAAGTGAAACTAGTATACAAGCTTGTATGTGTGTTGTTCTTAAAGTTCCAGAAGGTTTGTCTCCCAGAATTCCAGAGGCAGAGGTTTTGAAAGAAAGGAAGAGAAGAAGAAAAATACCAAAGAGGAAGAAAGAGATGGGAAAGGAATTAAAGGAAAAGGAAGAAAGAAGGGGAAAGGATTTAGGCAATTTTACCAAATAAAGGATGTCTTACATACTGGTTGCTTTTTAATTTATTCTCAACCAAAGATATTTTTTTCCAGTGCTTTTAGAGAGAGAGAAGAAGGAAGACAGAGATATATCAGTTGGTTGCTTCCCCTGTATGCCCAGACCACCAGGGACCAGACCTTCACCACAGGTATGTGTCCTGACTGGGAATTGAACCTGCAATCTCTCCATTATGGGGGGATGATGCTTCAACCAAATCAACCACACTGGCCAAGGATATACTTTTTGAAAAATATACCCGGTATAGTTCTTTGTGAGAACTGCTACCAAGACTTTCTCAAGCTGCTGTGATTTAGTAAGTTTAGCACAAAGGAGTTTATTCTAAAATCTAATACCCAATTATTGTAGAACTTCAGCACTTATTACTCTGTATCTATATTACCCATTATCAAACTGTCTATAATAATATTGGCTCCATTTAGAAATAACTTTAATCTTTAGTACCCAGAATATCATGCCATGAATCCATCACCCCAAATGAGCAGGACAAAATGATTTAGGTCATTGAGAATTCTCCTGGGGGTATTCAAAGTTCATGATGAATGAAAATAAAGCTTATACTATCAAGTACAAAGCAGATACATGAAGAGTGACTTTTTTTTTTAAAGGAGAGTTGGGTTTCCTGGGTTTTCCCTGTGCACTTTCTTCCTCTATTTTGTTCCCACTCCACAAAAGAGCAACGTTCGAACGCTGCAAGTTTTGACACCTCAGTCAGCTCTGCTTCTTTGGAAGTCCAACTACCACACACATATATTTTCTCTTCTCCATTTCACTCAAAACAAACAAAAGAATTACCTCTAAATTTTCTTCAGACTCCTTTGACAAACAAGTCCACATTACCAGGGCAATTACCTGTAACAACTTTATGCTTTATCCTTCTTGAGAACAACTCTGCATTTAATGAGCACACTCAAAAAGCAAAACACATAAGCCAAAGGAATATATTCTAGTTCTGAAATTTTAGGAAATGTGATAAAAGATATATTAGAGTCAGTGAGATTTCCTTTATGCCTCTAAATAACACCAACTGAAAACAGCACTGTTGTTTGACCTTGGAGTTATGCTTCCAAATTTCAAATAAATATACACCCTGTTTAGAAAAGAGAAATGATATTTCTGGAGCACTCTATACCTATGTACTGAGTTTTCCATATACAATTTCATTTAATCCCTAACAACAGCCCTGATCGATGGGCATTATTACCTCCCATTTTGAAACAAACTGGAGCTCAACAAGCTTTAGTAGATCTCAAGTTACTCTCAGTTAATAGACATGGGTAAGGCAAAAAGTGGCTGTGGTCCCACAAGGGAGAAGAGCTTACCTACAAGTCAGAATATTTGATGAGACAGTATATAGCACCTGGGTGCTGAGAGGGCTGATCGCAAAAAGCTGAGGCCTTGGAGAGGATGACAAAAGACCCTTAGATTCTTAAGGAAAGAGTGACCATGTTGGATCCTGATGGCTCCCCTTACCAGACAAGCTGCAGCTCTGCTGTGCCATAGACAATGCCACAACTCTGTCCCAGCAGTACATGTCTCACTTACTCAGTCACTTATGCACTGCTCTCAGTTGGTGCCCTCTTGAAATATAATTCTCAAACATCAGGATGTCACAGGGGTTAATAAGCAATGCTGCTTATTTCCACCCCACCATCACCATCTGAGCAGAACTCAGCAGCCCCAGGCTTGAGGGCTCCCAGAGGTATTAGTCCCTGACCAAAACTCCCTTCCCATTTTCAGTGCTGCCAACGAGGTGCCAATGGACCCAAAGTCAATGAACAGAAACACCACCTCTGTGCCACCGCAAGACTTCGGCAACATGGTTGTTCCAACCACACACACACACACACACACACACACACACACACACACACACACACACTCCTTTCTCTCAGGATGCATGTATACAACATAATGACTGGATTGAAATGAACTCCTCCATCAGTGCCTTGTAACACCTACAACATCTCTTCTCTCCAGCTCTGTTTCTGTTTTTCAGTCTAGCTTACTCCATTTCATGCATTCTTCATTTTACTCTTAGAGGCTTTTATTTTTGGCTCCTTGCAATAACTGCACTTCCACTGAGTTCACTCCTACCCATCAACCAAAACTGAGTGTGTCCAAACTCAGAGTTAAAGGGTGAAGTGGAGTTGTTTTCAGATAGACCCTCAGCCCCCTTCTAAATCAGTGGGTGTGTCAGGCGTGTGGGGTGGAGGGTATTATCCTGAGATGAAACTGTGCCCGACGTGTTCATGGAGGCCTCCTAACAAAGGAGGCCACTGTGGGTCTGGCAGGTAAATAAAAATAAAATATGGTCACCAAGAGATGGAGGAGGAATCATTGAAGAGATTGAGTGTAGCTAACACAAAAGGAGGTTTGCTGCAAAAGGGAGCTGAGAAAACTCTTTATGATGCACTGTTTGCCCACCTGAATAGCTTTCTACTCTGACACATGGATTTACATACCGGGTTTGCTTTACGGGTTTTACCATTTTGAGGGGATAAAGATTATAGTAATCATTAGTGCTGTTCACCAAATATTTCTGGTTCTCCTTCCAAGTACATGGTAGGACTGAGCTTGCTTGCTCTCTGTGTCACCCGGTTGTGGGACTGATGTGTGACACCTCTAGTGGAAGCTTCAAGAATTACGCAAAATTCAGTACACTCTTTTTTCACCTGCACTGGCAAACAGATGACAACTTTCAAGATGGAGTCCCCTCCACCAACCAAAGCTCTGGAGTAAGTACACATGAACCAGGGTATCCCATCAACTCCTGATACGCAAACTGTGTAAATAAGGAATAACCTTTGCAGCTAGAAGCTGGTAAGAGCTCAGGATTTTTTGTTTCCACAGATTAATGTAGTTTAACCCAACTAACATAAGAACGTACCAAGTTTACTTATATGATGTCTGCCCAGAAAAAGTCCAGACATTGTCAATATAATGAGAACAATTTGTGTGACATTGATGTAACCTGGCAGCCAAGGAGAGCAGACTGGAATGAGCATGTGTGAACAATGACAACTTCACTGTACTAGTCAGTGGGGGTGGTAGATGCTGTTGAGCACGTGTATTGTGTGGCTGTCACATTCAAAATGACTGAGTGAGTAGAGCAAAAAATCTGCATCAAATTTTGCATGAAGCTTGAACGTTACTCCACAGAGACTATTCAGATGATTCACAAGGCTGCAGCTATGAGAAACTGGTGATTGGCAGCTTCAGCACAACAATGCACCCACTCATGCAACACCTCTCATGCAGAGACTTGGCAAAACATCAAATCACCCAGGTGACTCAGCCCTCCTACAGCTCAGATTTGCAACTTCTGGCTTTTCCCAAAACTAAATTCACTTTTGAAAGGGAAGGAATCTCAGATTTTTAGTGAGATTCAGGAAAATATGGCAGGGCAGCTGATGACAATTGGGAGAACTATGTGAGGTCCCAAGGTACCTATTATAAAGGGTACTGAGGTATCATTGTCCTAAGTACAGTGTTTCTTGGGTCTTATATCTTTTTCAATAAATGTCTCTATTTTTCACAATACATGTCTGGATACTTTCTGGACAGTCTTCGTTTGGGGGGTTTGTGGGTTTTTTCAGTTTTCTAATAACTTTATTTGAGCTTAAAATAAAACATACAATTTAAGCCTGGACAAGTTCACTCCCCTGGGTGGAGTAATATGAGAAAATCCTGGTTGGCTTGATTTTGTAAGGAGCCTCAGAATCCAGAGTAGATGGTACCAGGTGAGCAACGAAGAATCTCTGACTGAGCTCTGGCCTTTGGGTGACTGTGGGTTTGCTGCCCGTGCTATTGGTGGGTTGACCAGGCTCATTCACCGCAGCTCGACACTTTGAGAAACCAAAACGGAAGGGTTAGAAATTTTTGTTAATTATCTTTATAGGAATTCATATGTTATCATTAGAAATGTTTAATTCTCCTTGAAAGAATTTTTTGTCTCTAAGTAACAAAGAGAAAAAAATTAGTTCTCACATAAAATCATAAACTGTATCTATATCTGTTGTTTCAGAATATTAACACAAGAAAAAAAAAGTGTGTGTTTTCAACAGGAGTTTTATTATTTTTTTATTTTAATTGTTATTCAGTTCTCACATAAAATCATAAACTGTATCTATATCATTGTTTTCAAGTGTTTTACATACATAAGAGAAATTGTATATGTGTTTACATTAGGATGTTTTTATTATTTTTTTACATGTTTTACCTATAGAGAAATTGTATATGTGTTTACATTAGGATGTTTTTATTATTTTTTTATTTTAATTGTTATTCAAGTACGGTTTTCTGTCTTTTACTCCCAGCCCACCCCACCCCCCAGTGCTCCCCACCTCCCTCCCATTTCCACGCCCCTTAGTTTTTCTCCATGTGTCCTTTATACTTGTTCCTGCAAACCCTTCCCCTTTTCCCCTGAAATTTCTTCCCCTCTACCCTGTGGTCATTGTCAGCCTGTTCTCTATTTCAGTGTCTTTGGTTATATTTTGCTTATTTGTTTGTTTCGTTGAGGTTCCTGTTAAAGGTGAGATCATGTGGTATTTGTCTTTCACCACCTGGCTTATTTCACGTAGCATAATGCTTTACAGTTCCTTCCACACTGGACAGACCTTGTATTTTTTAACAATACATAGAAGAGGAAAAAAATTTAAAGATTCAATTTGCATTCAGGTTATCTAAATAAACAAACTAAAATGAGGCCAACACCATATTAATCCCACCAACAGTAATACATTACAAAAAATTACATTCAAATGTTATCTCCAAAAGCTACATCATGTTTTATGTGTGTTGTATTTCATTAAAACTTAATTGTATATAACCCCCCATATAAGTGATAGTTTTAGGGAAAAAATCATATCGACTTCAAACTATATTTAAGTGAGAATAATAGTAAGATATCGCAGAATGTGTGTGTTTTGCTAGCTCCTTCAGGGTCCCTGGGGCCATTTGAAGGCCTCCTCTGCCCAAAAGGATAGGACAAGGCCTATGTCAGGTTCATGGGCAGTCACCGAGGCAATCACATTGAGGTGAGTTTCGATCTTTCATCTCTTAATCACAACAGGTTCAGATTAGTACAATGTAAATACTCCCTGAAACCAGCCAAAAAAAGAATTAAAAATACTACTGACCACTTTTAGATGGCTTTTCAAACAGACAGTCATGGCTACAATCACTCATGTTAGGTAGAGAAAAATTTTGCCTTTCATCATGTTACAAATGAACTCTTCCTTAACTGTGTTAAAGAATACACACACAGAGACACGCATATTATTACAAAAATTTCTATGGATTTTCCATTCTCAACAGTAAGATTACGATGTTCATTTTTGTGGCTCCCTTTGATGCTGCCTAGAGCTTTTTTAAATCATTCCTTGGCTGGTTTGAAATAATTTCCTTTTACCATTTTCTCATCAAAGATACAGACAAACAGCATTGATGTTCACTCATTACAACCCTTTTAACTTTAAAGAAAACAATTTCCATTTATAGTATAAAGCTAGCAGATTCACACCATAGGAGTCTGCTTCTTTTTATAATCCCAAGGGCCTTTGCCATAGAACCCAGTCTATGGGGTTCATTTGCAAATTGTCTGTTTTGTGCTCATTTTCTCTCTGCTTAGTCTGTAGAAATTTTCCAGCAGGAGAACCAAAAGGCCATTTAAACCCTCACAGCCTCTATGGGTAGGCAGCAACGTGGACGGCAGACAGAATAAGGAAGCTGAGTGTGCTTTGCCAGGAAGCCATGTGAAAAGACAGTTCTTGGCTACATGGAGAGCTAGTCTGTGTTTATCTGTGATTGAGAGATGTGTAAATCATAAATCCAGCAGAA
This sequence comes from Artibeus jamaicensis, assembly GCF_021234435.1. NCBI lineage: Eukaryota > Metazoa > Chordata > Mammalia > Chiroptera > Phyllostomidae > Artibeus > Artibeus jamaicensis. The sequence goes on along the minus strand of NW_026521823.1, from coordinate 19,866,437 downwards.
GTGCTTAAACACAATGGTCAACTTGTTAAAATGAATGAATCTATGGATTTCATTTGATATTTTTTCCTAAATAGACATATGACCAAGCTCTAGTGAAATTATCAACTTAAAACACAGCTGTGACACTTGCTTTATGCTCTTGGAAAAATCCTCTAATAGTTTAACAACTTATTTTCATGACATTTCTCATTATTATTCTTTCCAATTCTTCTTCCTTTATTTTTTATCTTTCGCCTTTACAACTGGAGATCTAGTAAAGAAGAATAATAAGAATAATCCTCATTTCTCCCATGCATGAAATTATGTTCCTGAGTGTCTGAATGGTATTTATTGTTATAATTACAGCCAGGAGCTTGAACTGTAGACCAAGGTTGTCTGGGATGGTGCACTCTCTGGTCGTGCAATCTCACTAAGGCTCTTTGCTTCACATCCTTATGTGTTCCTGTGAAAGCAAAATTATCTAACAGATGTAAAGAATTTATAACAGACTTTGGTACATAGAAATTGCTACTTATATGTAGTTTTCTATTGTTACTCATAGAAAAAGTAACAAATAACCGCAGAGTATCTATTTCTGACACAATCAGTGGCAAGAAAAGGTAATTAAATCATAGTGGTAGGTTTATACTGGGGATTCTCAAATTTCCCAGAATAGCAGACCATTCCAGCCCAGATGAGAGAGAGAGCCACTACTTCGGTGAAGTTGAAAGGCACTCCATACTTACAAACCTGTCTTTATCTACCTAGTGAACCCTGATCTTTAATGTCCTATCAAATTTCACCACAATCTGCTGACCCTGAGGCCTGGAAATCTCAATGAAATGCAGTCTTTGCCTGCATAGCCTCCTCCTCTGGTAATTCCCATGGAGTATGTGAAAGGAGCGCCAGAAGCCCTCCGAGGACCTGCACACACTTGGCAAAGCAACAATCGATAGAGTAAAATCAGCCAGGAGACCTCGCTGAAGGAAAACAACGCACCTGTTGCTGAGCTCTTCAATGGGTGCAGTTAGAAGCAGAACAGGATGGTCGTCCTTTGTTCTGCACCTCAACTCATTGTATGCGCTCATTTAGCCATTCAATTGCTCAACTAAAAATGAGCTAAGGGAAGACAAATGTTGAGACTTCCACTTTCAGTAGGAAAGGACTTAGTAATAGGATCATTTCTCTCATTGAGTATAACTAAAAGTTCTGGATAAAATATTTTTAATTTTTACAAAGCCTGGACTCAAAGTCATTTAACCTAAGTCATTGTCAATTTGGGGGGGAAATCATTAAAACAGAAGTGTGCTTTTGCACAGACTCTCAGAGTTGTTACAACCCAGGGCCCCAGAATTTGGCCCTCTGGTAATTTCAGCCCCCAAAACTGAAACTGAGAACTCAATGAATAGATTTTTACCTAAGGTTAGACAGCCGAAGAGGGAATCATAAATTAAAAATAGGTAAGAAAGAGTCATGCAGAACGTATACTGACTGACAAAGAGATAAAACTATGGACTAGAAAGGCACAGAAGAGACAAAGAGCAGAAGAACAGGTCAGAGAAAATGAAATAAAGGTATTTTTTAAAGTTACAATTAATTACCAGAACAAAAACAGAAACATCAACTTACAGATTCAAGAATCCCAGGAAATCACCTGCCAGATAAGTATTTAAAAAGAGATCCATACCTAGAAACACGGTGGTGAAACTGTAGAAAAACAGATATAAATAACAGTGTCTTCTCACAAGGCACTTACAACCTAAGAAGTGAGGGGTCAGGGCAGGGAATATAACAGGACATGTGCAAACCTTGTTTTGTGGTTCTGTCTTGTTTTGATATTACACAGCCCAACTTTACACATATGTTACTACTTCTCTGGTTACTTATGTGCAAAAATAACAGCTTCACTCTTTACTTAGCTTAGGAGACACCTGTAGATCTGCACAGAGATCTCCAACCCCTCTGGTCCCCCTCAGTTCCACAGGGACACCCAGAGCAGCAGACGCAAACCTGGGAAATCCAGAAGGCCCTCGCCAGTTCTCAGGAGCACAAAAGTAGCTCACAGACTCATTTTTCTGCCAGCAGTCCAGAAGGGGGAGTCTACAAAAAATCCTCACACACACATAGAACCATTTCTGAGGGAGAACCAGAGGTGGCGTTTATCTACTTAGCAAGTAACATTCAATGTATTTTTTTAACATGACACATTGAACTTGACAAAGAACATGTAATATTTTCATTCCCAAATAGAAAATGAAAGAATGTCTCATCAATTCTTATACCATAGAATGCAGAAGAGTGTTCTAGATACAGGAAGCTGGGTGTATCTATTATATAGTGTACTTATTGAAGCATAATAATTTTATCATTCTTTTACAATACCAGGGTTTTCATCGGTAGCATGATGTAATGGACCCAGGCAGAGTCAAGTACTAGTCCCAATTCTGCCATTTACCAACAGTGTAGCCTTATGTGATTTCCACCCTCTCTGGGACTCAGTTTCCTTGCCAAGATATCAGTGCAGCAGAAAGCAATGGGAGTGAAGATATGACATGTTACCCCTAACCTATTGCTTCAAGGTAATATCTCTCGCCAGTTCTATATAATTTTGTCACTTACTACCTTGCCATGTAGTAGACTCTGGAACCAGACTGCTTGGCTTACAGTTCTGGTCTCCTACAAATATATTGTGTTCACAAGATTCAAATGATCACATCTATCTTGAAGGATGTTTTAATTTATTAAAAGAATGAATATAATGTAGATGAAGATTCATTCAAGTTATCTGACTCAAGAGAAAACATGAATAAACTGTGGCTTTTAGTCTAAGTTATCAGGTATACATGTTGTCAAAGACATAGGATATATAAGGGGTTAGATTACATCATATGAGAAACAAATGTGACTCAAGACAGTTGGAATAAAACCTTCTTCCTGGCCACTATTTTGCTGGACTTCTAAGAAACACGTCTCCAAGCTCTAACTCTGAAAGTCTCCCAATGCCAACCTTTCTTAAATAATCACGTTCACTTATGGAATGAAACTCACCCAACACCAAGTTGTGCTTCTGTTAAGGCTTTGTTCCTACTCACATAATCACCTTTCTTTCTTAACTGATGCCTTAAGTCTCCTGACCTGTTTCTTACTTCTGGTCTTTGCCTTCATGTGTCCTGTTGAGTAGTCATGTCTTCTACCCTCAAAGCCTCAAAAAATGCCATCCTGGTTTGTACTTTGTCCTCCACATTGGCCTCACTCCCAACCACTGGCAATCTATTGGAATTAATCATTGCATTTAGCAAGGTCACTGGATAGCAGGCCAATATTATATTTCAAAGCAATGTTATGTTTATATGCCACTAACAGATATTTATAAAATAAATTCAAGGAACGATGCACTTACAATGGTAGCATGAAACACAAAACACCTAAGTAAAAAAATTTTTTTTTAATTTAACACAATCTCTATACAAAGACTATACAATATTTTTGAGAGAAATTATACAAGACCTACATAAATGGAAGGATATATTACAATAAATTTGGAAGACTCAATGATAATTTTCTCCAAACTGATCTAAAGTGTCAAAGCATCTCTCCTCCCCCTACACACACTCAGTTATATTTTATGAAAATGCATATTTTTTCAAAATGACCAAGAATAACTGAGATAATCTTAAAAAAAAGAAAAAAGAATAAAGGATATATATGCTTTACAATAAAGCTATAGTAATTAAGACAGTGTGATATTGGTGCAAGGAGAGAGAAGGTCCGAAAGAGAAAGGCCAAAAACAAACCCAGATGTGTGAGGAGCCTTGACTTACAACAAAAATGATGATGCAAAGCAGTGGGAAGGGACGGGCTTTTCAGCAAATGATCCGGAGCCAATTGGATTATATGGAATCAACTGAAGTCTGATTCCTAACTAATATCTGCAAAAGTCAACTCCAGATGAATTATCGATCTAAATGTTAAAGGTGAAATAATAACACTTCTAGAAAATAATGCATGGGAATATCTTCAAAACTTTACAATAGACAAAATTCTCCTAAAAAGAACATTAAAAATTATTAATGAGAAAAGAAAATTAATAAATTCTGTTTATCAAAAGAAACCTGTAAGATACTTTAAAAGGCTAGCCACAGATTGGGAGAAAATAACGTTACGTCTGAAATGCTTATAAACAACAAGTGACACTGATGTCAGATATGAAGAATTTTGCAATAGAAAACTGAATAGAAGTCTAGGACACTGTATAAGAGATGATATACAAATTGCTAATACATATAGGAAAGCATGTTGTACCATTCTCATCAGTCACCAGGGAAATGGAAAATACAACATGAAAAACACAACACACTCCAAATTAAACCAAATTCAGAACAGTCAAAATTAAGAAGATAATGAAGGAAGTGATAATGAAGACACGGAAGAAATGGAAATGTGGCCTACTGGCGCAAGTACGGCAAATTAGAAAAGTGTGTTTTGAAAACCTGTGTGACGATAGGGAGCAGAAGGAGGGGAGTTGTGAAGTACTGGGAATCTTATTTCTTGATCTGTGTGGTGGTCACACATCAAGCTATATTCTCGTGATCTGTGCAAAGGACAGTGTGTATGTTATATTTCACTGAATAATTTTTTATTTACCTTTTTTACTAGCCAAATTTTTTCTGGTGTTTTCCTGTGTTGATTAAATATTTGATAGTAAACTGATAGCAAATTGGACTTCTATTTACTTTGTAATGACTATCTTAACAATGAAAACTTGATCTTAAAAAATACTACAGCCAAGTTAGAAAAAATACATATGCCAACCTTTTATAATAGGTAATATTATCGTATTTTAACTCCAGCAAGACAATCATCCTCAGAAACTATATCTGTAGGGAACCTCTAGGTCAAGGTAAAAATAGTTGACCAAACATCCTTTCTGACCTCTTAGATATATCAGTTAACAAAAATTTATTGGCTCCTTCTCATATATAACAGGAGATATTATAGAGAACTCAAAGAAACTTGGACTTAAACTCTTCCAAGGGGGATTTAAAATCTGATAGAGAAGAAAATAGCACTCGTGTACTTGACAAAAAGGTATTTATCAATCCAGTGTATTAGACAATTATACTAAATAATAGTGCAGAAGGCAACGAGGAAGAAATAGTAGATACAGTCTGGTAAAAGAACACTTTCTGGAGGGAGTGGTTTTAGCAATGTTGTAAAGAACATATGTAGGAGACACTAAACTCTGAAGGCTAATGTTTAGATGTGTTTGGAATGCTTAAAATGAAACCACCATTGAATAAAATGAATATTGGATACAGATTGGGTGAGGTTAGGAGAGTGGAGAAACACTGTTGGGTTTGAGCTATAAAAATGGTTGGTATGCTCCCTGAAATAAAAGTTAAACACTTCTTCTTATAACATGTAGCTGGATCTGATTCTGATTTAATCACAGTTTGCACTTTCTGTTTTTCTTGCCAACTAGATAGTGACTAACTTTCTTGAAAGCAGGTATCTATTAACAGTCATCTTTATTTCTCCTAGAACATACGGATTAGAGCCTTACACACAGTTCACACTCAATAGTTGTGTATTGAATAAATCAATAATTAATCAATTAAAACAGGTAAAATAGATAAAAACACCCATTAACAAACATAATAATCTAGAGTTGTGGCTCTAATTAGTTAACTGTGAGATTATGAACCTGTAAAGAGATGATTGGAAATCAAACATTAGAAACAAAACAGTTTCTTAGTGAACGTGAGAGAAAAAAAGACCCTGAGTTTCCTAGGGCAGCTGCTAGAGAACTTGAAGGAAGTCAACAGAGACAGCATTCATTTATGATAAAAACTCTCAGCAAAGTGGAAATAAAAGGAACATACCTCAAAATAATAAAGGCCATATGCTAAAAACATACAGCTAACATCATTTTCAATGGGCAAAAACTAAAAGCAGTTCCTCTAAGATCAGGAACAAGGCAGAAATGTCCACTTTCAACACTGTTATTCAACATAGTTCTGGAAGACCTAGCCACAGGACTAGCCAACCAGACAAGAAGAAGAAACAAATGGCATCCAAATTGGAAAGGAGGAAGTAAAGCTGTCATTATTCACAGATGACATGATATTATTGTACATAGAAAAACCTAAAGAGTCCACCAAAAAATACTAGACCTAATTTGACACAGTAGAAGGACACAAAATCAATACCCAGAAGTTGATGGCATTTTTATATACCAATAGTGAACTATCAGAAAAAGAAACTAATAAAACGATTCCATTTAATATTGCAACAAAATGAAAAGGTACTTGGGAATAAATTTAACCAAGGAGGTGAAAGACCTGTACTCCAAAAACTAAAGACCACTGAAGAAAGAAACTGAGGAAGTTACAAAAAAATGTAGGCATATACCGTGTTCATGGGTTGGAAGAATTAACATCATTAAAATGTCTATTCTACCGAAAGCAACCTATATATTCAACACAATTCTTATTAAAATACTAATGGCTTATTTCACAGAACTAGAACAAACATTACAAAAATTTATATGGAATGAAAAAAAGACCCCAACTAGCCTCAGCAGTCTTGCAGAAGAAGAACATAGCTGAAGGTATCACAACTTCTGATATCAAACTATACCATAAGGCCACTAATAAAAAACAACCTGGTACTGGAATAAGAACAGATTTAAAGATAAATGGAGGAGAGAGAGCCCTGGAATAAACCCATGATTTTTAGTATCAATTGATATTTGACAAAGGTGGCAAGAGCACACAATGGAGCTGAGATAGTCTCTTCAATAAATGGTGTTGGGAAAACTGGACAGATACATGCAAAACAAATGAAACTAGACCATTCACCACACACATAAAAAAAGTGAAAATGGATAAAAGACTTAAATGTAAGTTGCAAAACCATAAAAATCCTAGAAGAAAACATAGGCAGTAAAATCTCAGATATCCCATGCAGCAATATTTTTACTAATATATTTTATCTCCTAGGACACTGGAAACAAAGGAGAAAATAAACAAATGGGACTATATCAAATTAAAAAGCTTCTTCACAGCTAAAGAAACCATCAGCAAGACGAATAGAGACCTTACTGTACGGGAGAACATTTTCACCAATAATATATCTGACAAGGGTTTAATATTCATGATATACAAAGAGCTAACACAACTCAGTACCAGGAAGACAAACAACCCAATTAAGAATGGGTGAAAGACTTGAATAGACATTTCTCTAAAGAGGACATACAGAGGGGCCATAGACATCTGAAAAAATGCTCAACATCACTAATTATCAGAGGGATGCAAATTAAAACCTCAACGAGACATCACCTTACACCTGTCAGGATGACTATCCTCAATAAGTCAACAAACAGTAAGTGCTGGCTAAGATGCAGAGAAAAGGGAGTCCTAGTGCACTGTTGGTGGGAATGCAGACTGGTGCAGCCACTGTGGAAATCAATATGAAGTATTCTCAAAATTTTTAAAATGGAACTGCCTTTCGACCCAGTGATTCCACTTCTGGGAATATTAAGGATCCTGAAAAAACAATATAAAAAAATACATGCACCCCTATGTTCATAGCAGCACTATTTACAGTAGCCAGATTTGGAAGCAACCTAAGTGTCCATCAGTAGATGAGTGGATAAAAAAGCTGTGGTACATTTACACAGTGGAATACTACATGGCAATTCAAAAAGAAGACACTCTTACATTTTGCAACAGCAGGGAGGGATCTAGAGATTATTATGCTAAGTGAATTAAGCCAATCAGGGAAAGACAAATACCACATGATCTCACTTACATGTAGAAGCTAATGAACACAATAAACTAACAGGCGAAATAGTAACAGAAGCTTAGATACATGAAACAGACTGACAGCTGCTAGAGGGGAGGGGATGTGCAATGGGATGAAAGATGGTGAAGGGATTAATCAAAGAACATTTATGTGCATCCCATGGACACTGACAACAGTATGGGGATTGACCTAGGGAAGGGAGAGGGTGGGGCTGGGTGGAGGTGGGGAAAGGGAGGAAAAGTGGTAACAACTGTAATAGCATAAACAATAACAACAAATATGTCTTTAAAAATTAAAAAATAAAAAGAATTTTTGCCTCTGGCGTTGGTAGTGGGTATTAAATGCTTTGTATATTGGGGACCAGCCCCTATAGGACCAAGCACTTTGGTATTTATGTACTCTCACTCTGACTGTATTTACTTCTTTCGGAAATTAATAGATAAATCTAGTGCTGTAATTAGTTTAGGAAGTCATGAGATGAAATATGCTTGAAGAAGCAAACTATATACATTCCACCATTTAGCTGTATTCAGCTTCTAATCACTACTAGTGAAAAAATTCAAAAATATGCAATAAAAAAAGTATTCATTTTTCTTATAGCTTTTAACCAACCTAGTGACTTTTACAGTGCTTTGGAGTGTATTTAAATGGAGAAGCGTTACTCTGCAGCTTTTGTAAAACAGACCTGAGTGCAACCTGTCTCCTTGACCATGATCAAGTTGCATTTCCTCTCTACCCACCAGTGCTAAAGAACACACATACTTCACCCGGTGTAATATCTAGATTGTAGTAGGTATTCAACAAATGTTCATTTTCTTTTCTTCCGGGCACGCTAACTCAGGGAAAACACAATTTTATACATTAGGGACCATGTAAAGATTTGTATTTTCCATATAGAACAGCGGTTCCCAACATTTTGGGCACCAGGAACCAGTTTCGTGGAAGACAATTTTTCCATAGATGGGACAGTGGTGGGTGGGGGGTAGTTTTGTGATGATTCAAGTACATTACTCAAGCTCACCTCCTGCTGTGTGGCCCGGTTCCTAACAGGCCCGAAGTGGTACCCTTCCCCAACCTAGAGGTTGGGGATCCCTGATATTGAATGTTTTGCCTATAAATAGCCTTGGCCCTACTAAGCAAATATTACTATGTATATTATATTATTAAATTGTTATAATAATTAAATTATGTTCTACAATTAAATTATAGTAATTCACTTAAATTGTTATGATAATTATATTATTTTTCATAGCCTGACATATAATACTTTGCATCTTCAGCATCTTTAACTTCTTGGAATCCCACTAAATACATTGCAAATAGAGGCACTCTTTTTAAGAAGTCAAATGCATTATTCTACATTACCAGCATCAACTGCTGCAGAATCTTAATCACTCTTATAGATAAAAAAAATCATTGCCTTACACTATGGTTTAAACCTACGCACGGTATAATAGGAATCTGAGGAAAATCTAGTATCTGTTATTATCATACACATATACATATATATAATACTGAGTCAAATGTAAAATTAGGCATATTGTAATAAAATTGACTATGACTGGTTGGCTGTTGCAGCCAATGTGTAACTAATTACCAAAAAGGGATCCCCACATGTTATACTTTTAGCAGGAAAACGAACTCTCTCTATTGCTTTTGTTTTCACAGAGCGCAGTACACTCCCCATGGTCAGTAATTATAAAGTCATAATTGTACAGGTTTCTAAATGTCATAAATCTAATCTGTACCTCACCTAATTAGCCAACAGGCTAGACTAATTTGTTCACTGGTATTTTGGAATAAATAAACAAATACACAAATAAACAAGTAAGGAGTTACTAGGAAAATGAGCTAAGATTCCTGGTGAATTCTGAGATCAGATATATGCCATGTTTTCTCCCATGTCAAGTATTTGTTTAATGTAATTATTCATAATATGTACTGTGGGAGCTTCATTTATTATGTTCAATAAACAAGTTGAGCCATATTCTATTAAAATGTAAACTTTGAAATCATAGATTATTCCTAGTTATTAACAGAAAAAACAGTGTAAACACTACCATTCCTGCCTGCATTTATAAGAGTACCTTCTAATCCAACTGTCTAATGCAGCATGAGCTCTGTTTAAGCAGACTGTCAGGTATGCACAAGGTTTCTTTTCTTCCCCCCTCTCTCTCTTACCTTGACAAGTGTTGTTGGATGGATGCTGTGAGATGGGGGATGTGTCATTTGGTTGATGTGTAGCAGGTAAGGAAAGTACTGCATTCTCAAACAAATAGCAGAAATTCCTTCCTGACAAAAGAAGTAAACACTAGAAGTGAACTCTCTGAAAATACCCACAGTAGATAAATGAACCACAACCATAGAAGTAATACCTTAATTTTTTTACAACAAAAAATGTCCAGTAGTCCCCCAATGGAAGAGAATCCCCAGATAAGAACCAATGTCAACTTTATGGGCATCCCTACTGCTGTGGGAATTCAACCTCAGAGGATGCTGGCTTCTCCCATGCAAATTGGGTCTACAACTGAAAATAAAATACATGCATAGTTAACCACAGCCGAAATGTACAATGAGTGCATTGTGTGACATGGTTAAGAAGGCCGGCAAACTTTCCTGGGAAAACTGTAGATTTAGTCCATAAAGAATGCCTGCTCTGAAATATTCGCCCTAAAGAATCATAAGACTTCTCCTAAAGAACACGAATGCCAGGCCAGACCCACAGAGCAAATGTAAACTGCAATGTTTTCTAGTCTGAAACCTCTTGAGTAATTTTGAATAATGCCTAGTGTGGACTAACAACTCTAAGCATTACATGATCTTAGAACAACTCAAGCATCATGCCTGACTCCAAAGTGAGGAAAGGTCGGTGGAAAAGTTATAGACTATGCTGTTCACAGGATCCAGCCTTCTTTGAATTAGTAAGGAAGCTCCTTGTCCCCAAGTATTTTCCCAATACAAACTACCTGGAGCCTTCTAAGATTAAGTTTTAGCTAATCCGAACATGGGTCTCCAGAGGCAAAAAAAAAATATGTGAGTATGGTATATATATGGATACATACACATATAGAAATAGAGGTTCTTCAACTTGATCTGTACAGGTAGGACAATTTTTTATGTGAAATGCTTTAACTGGTATCCAAGTTCTATAGATAAATATGAATTATACTATGACTGGTGTTATCTTTATTCTACTAGTTTCATTCTGAAAATTCAGTAAAAACCCCACTGGGACATGATGATTGAAAAATTCTATTATAAAATGTGGGGCCACAGTATAGCCAGAGTAATTAGGTTGCCTCAATCCTAACGCTCTTCATTCACGTTCCATTTCAGCAGCTCACTCCCCTGACCTATCCTCTACCCAGGTATTATGGACTAAATGGTGTTCTCCTAAAAGTTTTATGTTGAAGCTTTAACCCCCAATGTGAATGCATTTGTAGAGAGGGTCTTTAAGGAGGTAATTAAGGTTAAATACAGTTGTGAGAGTGAAGCCTTAGCTAATCTGATAGGACCAGCATCCTTATAAGAGGAGGAAGAGAAACCAATGATTGGAATGCACAAAGAAAAGGCCGCGTGAGGACACAGAGGGAAGGCAGCCACCTACAAACCTAGGAAAGAGGTCTCAGGAGACACCAACCCGGTCGGCACCTTCAACTTCCGGCCTCCACAACTGTGAGAAAATAAATGTCTGTGGTTTAAGGCACCCAGTGTGTGGTTTTTTGTTAGGGCAGCCCTAGCTGAATAAAACACTAGGTATGACCTTTAAAGCCATAAAGTCTGAACACTTCTTTCACTGCAACAGCCTATCTTTTCAGTTTACTGCTTTTTCACTCCCAATGCCTTACTCTCTAGCTCATTGAAACCTCTAATCTACAATGGTTGATTTTCTTCTCACTTTAGTCTTTCTCCACCTATTCATAAGATAGGACCAATCAGTAGGAAGCTTGTACATCTGCCATGTGACTGTTTGAACACATGCTAGCAGAAATAAGGGAAGACCCTATGACCTATCTTTTCTAAAAACCTCTTAACCATTATCCTTAACTGATCACCCTGCTGAATGTTTTACCCTGCCCGCACTTGCCTTGCTAGACCACGGACCTGAATTGATAGAACTATTTCATTTCTCCACTGTAACACCTATTCCAGCAAACACGGCTGGAGACAATCAAACGAGTTTAATCTGGCATCACCCTGGATTTGTGCTGCCTATGTTTCTCTTCAATTTCCTTTCCCATTTTCCTCAATTTCAAACACTTCTCTTTCTTCTACGAGCTCCGCAAGTGTTATCACTCTCTTCAGGCTTCGGCGAATGACTTTGCTTCGCTGAGAAATCCAGGGCTTCAGAATGTGCCTTCCCATCACCTTAAAAGGGGCGAACTTTTCCATTCATTCCTGCATCCTAGAGCCTATTTTTCTTAGTCATTTCCTCTCTGCTTTCTTACTAACTTTTTGAATAGCTTGATCTTACCCTGTCCCAAGCAGAAATTTTTATTTCTCATCAATAAAGCAAACAATAACAAAAACCTCAAACCTAAAAGTACTTCCACAAACCATCTTATTTCTTGCCTTTTCTTCATGGCCAGGTTCGACAGAAGACATCTATGTCTGATCTCTTCAATTCCTCGCCCATATTCATGACACCTTCCACTACAACCTGACACCAACACTAACAATCTACCAACCAGGGTCAGCAAACTTTTTCTGGGAAGGCCAAGATAGTAAATATTTTATATTTTGCTGGTCATATGGTTTGTGTTGCAACTACTCAGGTTTGTTGTTACACCATGAAAACAAAGACAATACATAAACAAATGTTATTAGCTGTACTCCAATAAAACTTGTTGTGGACATTGAAATTCAAATTTAACATAATGTTCACATAGAGGAAAATATTATGTTTCCCCTGTTTGACCACTTTTTTCTCTGTTTTCCTTTCTGGGCCTCTGTACTCCAGAGGCCTTTTAAACCTCCGCGTTCCCAGGCTTATACATCAGCTCCCCTCTTTCACATTGCATTGTTCACTCTTTCACTAGGTGACCTCATCCACCTCCACGATCTCAAAAGTGATGCATGTACTCATGTCTCCCAAATGTACAGACCATCTCTTTTTATTTTTTAATTATATGTTATTGGTTATGCTATTACCGTTGTCCCGATTTTTCCCCCTTTGTCCCCCTCCACCCAATACCCCCCACTCCCTCAGAAAATCCTGCCACAGCTGTTCATGTCCATAGGTCATGCATACAAGTTCTTTGGCCACTGCCTTCCCTATACTGTACTTTACATCCCCCTAGCTGTTCTGCAGCTACCTATCTGTACTTCTTTATCTCCTTACCTCTTCACCCATTCTCCCATATGGTTGCCCTTCCACCTAGCAACCATTGAAATGCTCTCCATATTCATGATTCTGTCTCTGCGCTTCTTTGCTCAGTTTGTTTTTTAGATTCAATTATTGATAGATATGCATTTTTGCCATTTTATTGTTCATAGTTTTGATCTTTTTCTTAAATAACTCCCTTTAACAGTTCATGTGATAATGGCTTGGTGATGATGAACTCCTTTAGTTTTTTCTTGTCTGGGAAGCATTTTTTCTGCCCTGTGATTCTAAATGATATATTCGCTAGGTAGAGCAATCATGGCTGTAGGTCCCTGCTTTTCATGACTTTGAATATTTCTTACCAATCCCACCTAGCATACAAAATTTCTTTTGAGAAATCAGCTGAAAGTCTTATGGGAACTCCCCTATATGGAACTGCTTTTCTCTTGCTGCTTTTAAGATTCTTTATCTTTAAACTTTGGCATTTTAATTATGATGTGTCTTGGAGTGGGCCTCTTTGTATCCATTTTGTTTGGGACTCTGTGCTTCCTGAACTTGCAAGTCTATTTCCTTCACCAAATTAGGGAAGTTTTCTTTCATTATTTATTCAAATAGATTTCAATTTCTGAAATTTATTCAAATAGATTTCAATTTCTGAAAATCTATTCTTTCAAATAGATTTTTGCTCTGTTTTCCTTCTGGCACTCCTATGATGTAAATATGGGACTTCTTGAAGTTGTCCCGGTTCTTTATTCTATCCTTATTTTTAAGGGGATTCTTTCTTCTTATTATTCTGATTGGTTATTTTTTATTTCCTTATATTCCAAATCATTGATTTGATTCTCAGCTTCATCCACTCTATTGTTATTTCCCTGTAAAGTCTTTATTTCAATTAGTGTATCCTTTGTTCCTAACTAGATCTTTTTTATGCTGATGAGGTCCTCACTAAGTCCCTTGAGCATCCTTATAACTAGTGTTTTCAACTCTGCATCTGATCAATTACTTATCTCCATTTTGTTTAGCTCATTTTTTGGAGTTTTGATCTTTTCTTTCATTTTAGGCCATGTCTCTTTGTCTCTTCATTTTGGTAGCCTCCCTGTGTTTGTTTTTATGTATTAGGTAGAGCTGCTTTGACTCGGTGTCTTGGTAGTGTGGCCTGATGTTGTAGGTGTCCTGTAGGGTCCAGTGGTGCAGCCTCCCCTATCAAGCTGGTACTCAAGGTGCAGCCTTCATGTGGGCTGAGTACAATCTCCTCTTAGAGTTGAGCATTGGTTGCTGTTGGCAGATGAATAGGAGGAATTTACCCAGGCCAGTCAGCTACAAGGACTGGCTGTGACCACCACCAACCTCCACCCTCCTTGGAGGATCAGCAGTGCAGGGCCACGGTGGTGGTATTCCAATATGGTCTGTAGCTACCTACTGGGTGCACTGTCCCTGGGGTTTCCCAGGTTGTATAGGCCAAGGAGAGCCCCAAATTGTGTTTTACAAGGGGCCACCCTCCCTGAGTTACAAAGCAATCTAAGATGGCTGCTACTCGTGCTGGGCTTAGAGATTCCCAGATGAAGCCAAGCTGTGAATCTAGGCTGGCTCCTGCTAGTAGTAGGTCTGGGGCTCACTGAGGCCAGTTGTCCTTTGAGAAGATTAGGAAGTTGTGCAGTATGAGCCAAGACCAGACATTCATATGGAAAAACAGTTTGAGTGGGCCCATAAGATAGGTGGGACAGAGCCTCAGAAGATCTGCAGGGTGGGTCAAACAGTGTTAGCCAGGTTGATGGAGGCTCACATATGGCCCCAGCTTGCCAGCTCTGTGGCTTTGTGGGGGAGGGTTTAGAAAAGGGACAATGGCCTCTGTTCGCCCTGATGCCAGACACTTCAGTTTCTCCCAGTATGCCACTGATGTCTTTTAAGCTTCTAGCCCAGTGCTGGAGCTCAGGGGGATTGAGTCTGAGTAGGTAAGTCTGTGTGTGGGTTCTTTAAGTGGAACTATTTTGGGCTTTAACAATTTCTTCCACCAACTCAATCCCTACTGGTCTTTGCAACCAGAATTGTGGGGACTTACGTTCCTGACTTTGGAAGCCTGGGCTGCAGAGCCTGGTGTGGGTTCCCAAGATATCCCCCCCTAATTCTTATCCACCAAACATGAGTGAGGAACCAGCCTGCTCTGCATCTGCACACCCTCCTACCAGTCTGAGTAGATGTGGTTTCTTTAATTCCATAGTTGTCAGACTTCCATTCGACTCGATTTCTGATGGTCCTGAGTGATGGTTATTCTGTATTGAAGTTGTAATTTTGATGTGGTTGTGTGAAGAAATGAGCCATGTCTGGTATCACACCATCTTGACCGAAGTCCACAGTCCAATCTTTGGTCTTTGATTTCTATTCTGATTCCAGATGTGGATATTTTTATATAGCTATTTCAAAAGTACTCAAATGTAATTTTTCCTAGGATGAAAAAAACATACACCCATGACATTTTCTGTCAATGAACCTATAACTATCCGTCCATTTGTCCAGATTGAAAAAACAATCCATGAATTGTTCTACCTAGATGTTTTCATGTTTCCATTCTCTCTCTCTTTCTCTTTCTTTCTCTCTGGCACACACACACACACACACACACACACACAAAACATTCAGCAGTACAGTTGAGTCTATTTCCTCAAAATTTCTAGTATCTATTTACTCTCTTCAGCCCCACTGCCTTAGCTCAGTTCTTAATTGTTTCTGTCCTGGAGTGCTATGCTAGCTACCCAAGCTAGTTAGTACCTACCATCCTTCCACCTCAAGATACTTTCTCTACATTTGTTTACACTTCTCTATGTCCAAAGGAACTAAACTCTATTTACTGCAACACCTACCTTTCTTTCTCTGGTGCTTCTTCTTGGTTCAATTTCTGGTAATAAGCATAGGGCGGTAACAGTTTCCTGCTGTTTCAGTTCCCTGGGTACTTTACCATCCTTTGTTAATTCCCTGAACCCTGTCCACACCCCTTTAAATAGTCCTTCAGTAATCTCTCCACAGTTAAGCCCTTTGAAAGTGCCATCTGTTTCCTGCCAAAACTCTAACTGGAATACAACCTAACTCATATTCTTGGTTCCAGCACATTCCCATCCATTACATGCTACCACTAGACTAATACAGCTTAGTCACAAATCTGATTATAGTTCCTCAATGACCTACAGTGGCTTTCAAGTTAAAGCCTAGCTTAGCTCACAAAGCCCTTCATGATTTGATCATGTCTATCAATCTAGCTTTATCTTCCACACTACACTTACCTTACATAAACAGATAACTATTTTCCGCTTCTCAAAAAAAAAGTCATGGTTTTATTCCACCTTTTCTTTCAATTATATTTCCTCTTAACGGAATTCTTAGTTTGCCTCCCTACAGCTACCTAACTCATACTTGTTCAAAATTTAGCCCAAATTTCCCCTCTTTGAAGATCTCCCATTCTCATTTACAAGCCCACCACTATACATACAGTAATCCCCCTTTCTTTAAAGTTTTGTTTTCCATAGTTTTAGTTACCCATGACCACCCTGAGTCTCAAACTATTACATGGGAAATTTCAGAAATAAACAACTTAAGTTCTAAACTGCACACTGTTCTGAGTAGTGTGATGAAGTCTCTTACTGTTTGCTTCCATCCCTTGTGGGACATGAATCATCCCTTTGTGCCGCATATCCACGCTACATGCACTTCCCACCCATTGGCCACTTAGTAGCTATGGGTTATCAGATCAACTGTTGCCTAATCCCAGTGCTTATGTGCAAGTAATCCTCATTTTATTGGCCCCAAAGTATAAGAGTAGTGATGCTGACAGTTTCGATATGCCAAGAAGAAGCCATAAAGTGCTTCCTTAAGTGAAAGGGTAAGCACAGTTCAATAAGGTATTTTGAGTGAGACCATATTCACTTAAGTTTTTTACAGTATATTGTTAAAATTGCTCTATATTATTTATTGTTGTTAATCTTTTACTATACTATATATGTGTGTATATAGTAAGCTTTATCATAGCTATGTATAGAAAAAATATATAGTATATATAGGTTTTGGACATCCACTGGGGTTCTTGCAACATTCTCTCATAGACAAGAGGGACTACTGTATAACTATTATGTCTTTATCAGACTTGAGTAGTAATATTGATCAGCATTTATCTCCTTTCTACTATGAAACTTTTGAGGGTAGAGAACATAACATATTTTACTTCAAATATCCCAGCTACACAACAGAGAGCCTTTGACTGATATATTTTTTCTCTCCTCCTAGCACTGTTAGAAAGCCCTAAATATCTCAAAATTCTTATCTAGGGCTTGACTCCTTGATGTCACTCTACATAATGGAAAAATAATCACTAGTTATTCTCCTCATACCAGAGTCAAAGGAATATTAGTAAAAGGATCTCTCTGAAGATCATATTCTTACCAGCCTCTCCTCTTGCAATAGATAGATTGGCTCCTTCCAAGGCACAGAGCTAAGAACGGGAGTCTGAGAGCAATAGGAAGGCATTTGCAACAGAGCTGAGCAGGCCAGACATGCACTTGAAAAGTATTTCCTACTTCCTGACCTTAGGAATGTCCCAGGATATTTGTATGTGTGTTTACTTGTCTTTAAGAGACTTGAGAGTCAAGTTCTCAGGAGACAGCAGGCACAAAATACTTTAAAAAACACTGATTTGGTCACTGCTGCCATCATCCTGGTCTTTCTGTGCATGGCTTAAACAGAAAGAGACACAGACAGACGAACTAACAGAGACAGAGAGAGAGGGAGAGAGGTTGACACTCACTGGTAATGTGATTTTACTGTCATTTCCCAAATGACCAATCTCATTGTTAAAATGTTCCTCTTTTTATAACAAGAGCACTTTCCCCTACGTCTGAAGTTTCCACTTCAGCAGGAGAAATGGATGAAGAGGTGGTGCAGGGACTCTAATAACCATCGTCCTACCACTTTTACTCAGTCACTGAAAGCTCCTCACACCCTCAAATCACAGGCATGATTTGGGCTTGTAAGTCACCATGGTAATAACTCGTAGAGTTCAATAGAAGAAAAATAACAATGAAAATGAATAATAAGGAAGTAAGGGTTTGTGCATTAGTTTCAATTAAATTGCTCAAAATAAATACATACACTGCACTTTCTTGAATCTGTGGGTACTGGTCTTCTCTGCCTGAAGAGAATAAGGACAGAATTAGTGATAGAAAGGAAACTCAATTTACTGATTCAGATGCAGTTTAAAAATAAGAGAGGTGGCCTGAAGAATAACAAGGGAAATAAGAGTCAGTGACAGAGCAATATTGCGTACCTTTAATAACAGCAAGCTAAATGAAAACAAATTTATATTTTTTAATTTTTTAAAAGAAAACAACATCTCCCAACAGGTTAGAGTTAAATATGAAACCAGTGACTAAAATGGAGAGGAACATGCATAGGAAATGGTTAACAATGTTTTGTAAGTACAATCATGACAGTATTTAAAAAATCTGTCTTTCCATGTTTTGGCAATAGCTTGATAAAGAGCCAAGAGGAGTCTTCACACAGTACCTTAAAAGCCTGTCTGATCCTTGGGGTTTCTGCAGCCAATGAAAGTTTGTCATGATGATGTAATGCTCCTGAGTTGTGTTTCAGCACCGAGTATGTGGTCACCGGATATCATGCCTGAGATATAGGTAAGTTTCTGGATCAAATCTTTCTTTCCAGCCTGTTCCCCTGCTTAAACTAATGTCAGCAGAGATCATTTGTTTCTAGGCTATTTTACTATCTCTGAACAATATTTTTAATGTGGGCTAAGGTTATTATAGAATTGTAAAGACAGCTGGTAAACAAAATGATGAAATCTTCGAGTCAATTTTCCTCTATTATTAGTATAAAGGCTTTTACTTCTCAACAATTTATCATCACCTCAGAGGAAAAGAGCAGCAAACCGGATTATGTGTTTTATGTGTTAAGGGAGTTCTAGTCATTTAGCAGACAAGTTTTACTGGAAAGACATTTTCAGGGAGACGAAAAGATTTCTTTTTAAGGACTCACAATGAATTTAACTTATTAAGTAAGTCCCATTGAACTGCAGGAAATAAAGTTTCAGTGTTTATTATAAGCTGGAAATATATAGGTCTTGCTATCACAGAGTTTAAACCCTAAAGACAGACAGACAGACATAGAGAAAAAGAGAGAGCACTAATTATTTTTTCAGTTTTTAATTAAGTGTCCTAATAGATATATGAAGTTAAATGGAGAAAAGATAAATATAAATAAATAAGCCAGTTCTAATACAAGGATGTGCAGACGTTTCCATATATATGGGCATCATTTTTAAATTTGGACTACTTTTAAAATTTGAATGAGGTAACCAGCACAGCCAATAGGTATATAGCTTTTTATTTTCTTTCATTATACCCTCCGTAGATGTGGAAAATTTTAAAGAACTCTTGCTGATATCATTTCACACTGTATATATTCAAGCAATGTGAATTATAGAAAACAACTATTCAAGTAATTCAAGATTTTTTTAAAAGAATAATCGAGAGTGCTATTGGGGAAAAGAGAATGAGTCCTGGGGGATGGGGGGTGGGGAGGGTACTGCCAGGGGATGAGATTAACGATGCAGGGCCAGAGACACTGGTGGAATTATCCAGATATTCCTCATCCTTCCCATGCACCCCAGTACCACAGATGCAGACCCTGAGAAGAAAATCTGAACCAAGAGTGTGCAAAATAATTATCTTCAGCAATGAGGAACAGCAGAAAATGTTAAGTGTGGTAGAATTTCTTACAGGAAAAATGGTTTTTTTTCTGCTTTGTAGAACTTGATTATCTGATGATGGTACCGATGCATGTTTTCTTTTATCCCAAACTTCTCAACTTTCTAGCCTGAAAGATGCTCTGCTTTGCCCTCAGCTGAGTCACCAAGTAGGCATCAATTTCCACCCTGTTTTCATTCAGTTCCCGTCCCAAAAAACCCAGTCTCTTCTCTGCCATACTTCCTTCATCCTTACATGAAACTATCCTCCTCTCTGTGTTCCTCAGTTCACTGATTTTTTTCTCAGATTAATAACCAAAAATCCAAAATATTGCATATTATAAAGTAGTCTGTATTTAATTTTTTAAAACATTGATTGGTCAGTAAACATTTCCAGGAAAGGCAAACAGTATGAATAAGTGAAGAACAATGAGAATGACAGGAACTGACCTGGTTTCTGATACAGAATGCGTTTGGCTTCAGGGTCTGGTCTACGTTGAAAGCCTGGACCTCTGTCACAGAGCTTTGGTGCAGCGTGCTGTAGCTCATTAGGCCTGGGTTCTCTATCCTCACAGCACCCAGCTGGAAGCAGGAAGTATACCCATGGAGAGTGAAGTGCACTCATTAGCCCAGCAAGCAGGCCTTTGGAGAGGCCTAGAAAGCATCCGCCCGGGGTTCTGCTTGATCTAGGAAACCTCTTTGATTCTCACTCTGAGATTCAGCTATGCAAAAAAAATTCAAGAACTTTTAAACCTCTCTTCTTAGGAGAGATATTGCTGAAGGAAAGACGTTAGGACAGGACCCGAGCACTGGTGGGGATCAATAACACGCCATTGTGATTCATCCTGAGGACAGAGCAGGCTGTGGAAAAGACAACCCACGGTAGAACTCTTTGTACTCAGAAGATTAGACAGTTACAGTCCAGTTGCAGCATTCCTGATGCCAGAAATTTCTATCTACCCAAAAGTCATCCTAGAGAATTTGTAAGTTCACAAAGTCTGGGGATCCAGAAAAGAAGTTCAGTTGGGAGAGGCTGTTAGAGTACACCACTGTGTGTAACGCAATGTGAAGAACTGTTTTTTAAAATACCTTACTTTTTATTTCATCAAAAAAATTTTTTACTACTATTCCATAAATAGAAATGGCCTAGACTCATTTAGGTTTTTTTAATCTTACCCATTTATTTGATAGAGAAGGAAGCACATTTAGTGCCACTGTTAAAAGAATGACAGTTGGCAAGAAAACAGGAGTCAGCTCGGCCTCCTCCATGTGCATTTTGGGAGGTCGTACACTCCCTAAATGCACAGAAAATCTGGACGTGGGAGCACAGGTGGTGAGGAAGGACAGCACTTTAATAGTTCCACTCAATTACGATTCCACAGTGAAAGTCCACAGGGCGCCTGCCATGTGTCAAGCAAGAGATGAGATTCTGAGTACACAAAGATGGAGAAAGCACATATATATCCTTAAAGAACTTTTGGTTTCCCTTGAATTGTCAGGTGTTGAAGAATAAAATAGAATATTCATCAAACACAGAAAAGTACAAGTGTATGATAAAACGACGGTGGCCAATACATCCCACTTTGCCAAAGTAGTCCCAGTTTATGCCTCTTGTCCTGGTATAATTATTATCAATAGCAGTTCTGTTCATTTCCAAAAGTTCACTAGCTTGTCACTTATAAATGAGGGACCATGAAAAGATGTAAAATGAGTTAAAGGAAGAGGACCATTACCTAGACAAGAAATTAGGAGGCCCTGGCCCAAGGCAGTGGTCACAGTGATAGAGAGAAGCAAACAACCTCCACTTTCTCTTCTTTCAGAAACAGCACACCCTCTTCCTTGGGAAGAATTTCTCCTTTCCTTCTGAGAGACGTCTCTGTGTGTCAGTAAATTAGGGCCTTTGCTTTGTCCAAGTCAAGGGGTGAGCAAGTGACCCATGAGCCAATGGGACACTCTCTCCTGGAACCTGGCCCCTTGAACAGGGATGCTGAGATGAGATAAGAGGGAGGGAAGCTTGGAGCTCATTCAACCTGGCAGCCATGCAGGGACCATCCCCACATCCAGCTCCTGCTACAGACTCCCATGATGGCGCAGGCCCTGTCATCTCCAAGTCCCCTCTCCAGACTGCCTTTCATTCTCTGAGTTTCCTCAGTCTTCCAGTAAATGTCTTTTTGGTATAAAGTAGTCAGGTTGTTTCTACTCACAAACAGCAAACCCACACTGCAATTATTGTTGCCAATATGCTGTATTTACACATGGAGGGGAAGAACGAAGGAAAAGTGAGACAACACAATCACTAGCTAGCACTTTAGCACTTTTCTTTTTGACCCTGTATCTTAACCATTATTTTGTAAGTGGACTGCATATCGTAATGCCCCTCTATCACTTTACCACAGTTTGTAAGAATGCTGTATCTACTTCACTGCTGCAGTCACCACATACCAGCACATACACAGAAACGGGGTTTGCTCTGAAAGAGCTAATTGTCGATATTAAATCTGCATGTCCTTGCTTCTGCTTCTGGGAGTTCAATTGACCAGGATTTCTGTTTCCTTACCTCTTGTGATGGGGCCAGTACTACCCATGGGATGCAACAACAACATCCCAGCAGCAGGGTTTAATTTAAAACGAGCAAAACAAAAACAAAATTCACAAACAGCTCTTCTCTTGGAGGAGATGCATGTGGGTGACCAGAAGTGAGTTTTATCTTGGCACTGCTCTCCTTTAAAGTATTCCAGGCATGGAGTGACGCCTCTGCAGTTATTACACAGCTAGAGGGTGCTGAGCAGTGACCTAACACAGGCTGCACAGTGTCCTCAGGTAGGGGGGACAAATGAACGTCGGGAGGGCAAGACTGCATGCTGCCATTGGCTGGATTTTGATGCAGCGTGCACTCTAACATCCTGAAATATGGAATGCAGGAAGTCTCCACAGATGCACTCTGCTGCAGTTCTTGAAAGACAGGAGTAAATTTACACTGGATTTTGCGAAAACAAGTGACATCATTCCTGCATACTCTGGAAAGCTGCAGCCCCAGTGGAATATTCCCGTTTTCCCCTTTGCTCTTTATGTGTCTGATTGCAGAGTTTCAGGTTTTTATGCTGCACATCTAAGTGGCTAAATCTTGCAGGGAATAACTTTTCATCACTTGCCTCTAAAGATAATAAAACCCAAGAAGAAAATGTAAAGGCATGTAAAAGTTCATTTAAACTCACACTTAATCTCTACGTGGCTGTCATCTAGAGACGTGACAGCACATGGGAAGAATTTCAGTGATCTGAAAGAAATAGTAACAACATGCTGTATTGGGGACTGTCATCATGGAAATTACAACACTGATTTATTTTGGGTGGCCTTCGTTGTACAGTGCACAGTGTTTCTTTTGGGAGAAAAGGATTTCCATTTAGGGATTTTGGGGGGGTTTGCATAGTTAGCTGCAAAAGTAATCAGGAATCTGTTATAGTTAAGATAGTCAGCTAAGCACTATATTAAAATATGGTTTCAAATGTACTGTTTCTCATTGTAGAATTCTACCAAAAAATTATACATACATATATATATATTCAAAAGGTTTTTTAAAAAACAAACATGTTCTAATTTTCAAAAAATTTTTAAGCTAGACACCTAGAAATACAATAGTTAATTTTCTTCAACTTACCAAAGTGTAATGGAAATTTTCTCATCAAAGAAACACTTATTTTAGTTATTTAGACTATAGGAAATAAAACTGTAGTGCATATTCAAAAGTTGCCAAGAGAGTAGATCTTAAAAAGTCTTCATCACAAGAACAAAAATGTGTGGTGATGCATGTTAACCAGACTTAGGGTAGCAACCATTTCAGTCTCAAAAAATACCATGTACCTGAAACCAGTAAAACATTGCATGTCAATTATATCTCAATTCAAAAATAAATACATAACAAAATAACAGTTTAATTGCAGTCCTTAGCCGAAGGATGTCCCGCAAAGTTCCTATTTGTCTGTGTTGGTCCTGTAAGAGCCACTGAACGCATGACTACAGTGAAAACCCATCCAGGCTTCAAGCCCACCTGGTTTTCTCAACATTACCCCCAAAACCCAGACCTAACTATTTGCCTTCTTTAAACCAGTTTCCATAGCTAATTCTGGAAACTACTTTTCTTTATTGAACAGGCTAGTAATAGTAAATCTTTTCAGTTAAATTTTCTACCACATATTATCAGCTGGCAAACCAAAAAATAAATCCCAAACTACAAGGATAAATTTTATGTTAAAACCACCCAAAATGGCTTGAACTGAGGTGTGGGCATGGCACCATGCACACCTCAAACTTGCCGTGACTCACTTAGGAAGCCAAGGCGAGATGGCATTTGCCTGTTCTCTCCGAAATGAAACCAGCCCAAGGAGAATCTGAAAGAAAACTGGAGCAACAAGTCCCTATGTCCATTCCTGTCCTTCCCCCTGAACATTAATTTATATCTTTATTTTTTATTCTTGGTTCTCCATAGTTCCTTTGACCTTTAAACCTTACAGGTCATCTTTGAGAACCTCATTCTTGTTCACAACGTTGTGAATTAAATGATAGCTGTTGTGCAGACACAAAAAAATGTTGTATGCCAGCAACCAAGAATAATCTCTGAAATAAATAGAAATGTATTTATTAGTCAGGAAATGCAATAGGCTATTTGACTAAATAAGCATTTTATTGTCAAGGATGATTAATTTTCATTGCTTTCCTCTTCAAAATTTCCTTCTCATTAAAAAAAAAACCTTTAAAGAGTTTTTGCATAATTTCATTCATTCAATTAGCTGAAAATTTTCCACTTTAGCTCATCTTATGGAACTAAAAGTGATATCCTTTTTTAATCTTTTTTTTAAATTAGGGATACTTTTTACATGTTGGGAGTTTGATTCCCAGGCTGGGAAAGAGAGAATGAGAACTTTTCCACCTTTCTCTACTTTCTTTGGCCTCCCCAAAACACTGGCACTAAGGAAATAAAACTAGAAGTTGGGTTTGTAGTAATTGCTGGAGCCCTCCCCTGGCCCAAAGTTACCTGACCCTGAAAACATTTTTAAAAGAAGTAGAAAATAGAAACATTACTTGACAATTTCTAAGATCGACTCCCTCTGTTTTGAATTTACTCCTTGGCATACACATGCTAAAAGTTTTACATCAAAACTGTCTGAGGGATTTTCTTTCAAAATATGTCTTGCCAACACTTAAAACTGAGAGTTTATTAAAAAGTTGGGGAAATATTTGGAGATTAAGGAATCTAAATTCAATTTGCTCTTGCTGATAATTGCTATATAACCTAACATATGTTGATGTTATTTAGAAGATATAATTGAAATTCTACCATTATTAAATTTACCCATAATTTGGTAGGAAAGAACCCCATAACAATAACATAACTGTATCTATCCACTCCAATTTGTGAGGCAAGGAAATAAAAAGGTATTGTGGAAGGCATACATGGGGGTTAGGACAGAAAAGGCCAGCAAATCATGGGTTGGATCACACTGCTTAGAACTTTCCAGTGGCTTCCCATATCTTTCAGAGAAAGCCCAATGCCCTTTGCAAAGGCTTGGATTTCCTCCATTCTGATCCTCCCCTTCCTGTCTAGCTTCAACTCCTCTCCCACCCTTCTCATTCACTCAGTTCCAGCCACACTAACTTCTTGCTGTTTATTAGACAGTCCAAACATAAGCCAGGCTCAAGACCTTTGCGTACATTCATTCCCGTGCCTAGAACACTATTCCCCCAGATGGCTACATGCTAGCTCCTGCATTTCTTTCAGTCTCTGCTTCAAATGCCACCTTTTCGGGGAGACTTTTGTGGACCACATTATGTGAAATAGCAGCCTGCGCTATCAGTCAATGATACTTGCTGTTTCCAGTGCCCCTGATCCCCTGGTAGCCCTCTTTATTTTTTTCCAGAGCACATGAAAACATCCGACATTCTACATATTTGTTGGTTTGTTTGTTGTCTGTCTTCTCCCAGAAGGCGAGCTCCATTAGGGCACCAACTTGACTTTGTTCCCCAGTGTCTACAACAAGGCCCGGGACAAAGTAGGGACTCTGCAAATATTTCTTGAAGAAATGAATGAAGAACAAAATGAATGGTCAATTTTTAAATCCTATCATAATTTTGTATTTCTAGAACTCTTTACTTTTGTTTCCCCACAGAAAAATCATACTTATCTTTGTTCCTGAGTCTTAACTCAGTAGAGTTATAAGTAGATATATTTAACATTAAAATACAAATCCAGAGTTTTTTAATATTTAAAATTATATATTGATATTGGTGAAATGTTTTCAAATACAATCCTTTTTTGTTTTTCATTATTACACATATTGCCTTCTCTCTTCTTTCCTTACTTAAATAGTAGTTCTCATTGGCCTGTCCAGTAAATTCTCTCACACAATCATTTCTTGATTGGTTTCAATTTGTGTTGCACTTGGCTCCATCTTCTCTTCATTCTTAATGTTTTCCTCAATCCCACCAATGTCTCTGAAGCACTGAAAACTCCCTAATTTCTGTCTGCCATGGGCCTAGCCTTACTCATGTATCTTTCCCTGCTGGGATGCTGCTCTTTGAGTTTATTCCAACTGTAACCTTTGGACAAATACATTCAACTGAGATTCGTCATGCTACTGAATTCTCACAAAGCTCTTCGAGCAAAGTTGTCCCTGATTTTGATGATTCATGTAAAATATTAGTTTCAAAACAAGCTAATGTGTTCCTTTCCTTAATAGTAATACATTGATAAACATAAATATATTAAATACAGAGTTAAAGGTTAACCTTTTTCCCTGTGTTTCTGTACTTTTTATGTTTTTTTAACTCAAGCATAAAACTCTTTTTATAGAGCTCTAAACTTTAAAAGAATTTAGAACATTATGCTTTTTCATAACTTCACAACCTCTACCACATGCTGATAAAATCCTTTTTTCCTACTCCTAACTCCCACATGGGTCTAAAATCTGCATATAATCATTGCAGTCCAGTAGAACTTCTGCAATGATGAAAATGCTCTATACCTGCACTGTTCAACACAGTAAGCATTAGCTACATGTGCCTATTGAGCATGTGAAAAATGAGTAGTACAGACAAAAGACTGAGTTTTTAATGCAAGAACAGGATCCTTAACTAAGATAAATTTACCCTACCAAACATGGAAAGAATGGCTAACACACAGCCAATGTTAGACCTACATCTATATCCACTTACAAACCCCATATGCTTTTCCTTTCTTGGTCACGTACTTCACTACTCCCTATGTTTTCCAAGCAAATTTCTTAGAAAAACTAAAACTGAAAAACTACTTTGACAGCCAAGTCTCAGGTCTCTGTAATGAGGGAGTACATGGGTAACAAAAATGAATCCAGGATTTACATCAACTTTGGGTTTAAAATTGTGTACGCTTACCCTGCTTCGGCAGTAGTAGACTATACCTCCTTAGCTGGGTAATTCATTGGTTGAAGCATCGTCCTGATATGCCAAGGTTGTAGGTTTCATCTCCAATCAGGGCACATACAAGAATCAACCAATGAATACATTAATAAGTGGAAAAACAACTTGATGTTTCCATCTCTCTCTCTCTCTCTCTCTCAAATCAATAAATAAAATGTTTTAAATAGTAGAATATACTTCAGTTTATCCCTCTTGACCACACTGTACAGGTTCTTATAAGCCATGACTTCCAGATGGTAAGATTCAGAATGGACAAAGAGTGTCATTGAGGCCTTGAAAACCAGATTTCTAAAATACCACAAATGTTTGATTACATAAAATTTAAGTTCTCCTTTTTTGTCAATGCATTATTACTACCTATAATATTTGGACATAAGTTGAAAGCTGACAGTGTTTTTAGCATTATTTTTGAGAAAATATAAAAATTTAAACTTATCCAAATGAATTCACTAACTTAAAATATGCTTATAAAACTATACAGTATATGTTTGACTCTTAAATTTATAATATTTATAATTAAAGAATTCCTTATATCATAGGTCATATCACACTTTTATGTATATTTGCTTCTTTGTATTTCATAGACTCCTTCCTTACAAAGGAGTAGGGACTCCTTTTCTGTCATTCTCTAGAGTTCAAATCTGCGCAGTGTGGATTCAATGGTGCCGCACCAGTGAACAGAACATTAGCTCAGAGCCAAACAAAATATACTGAAAGCCTTATGGGGGGGCAACACTTGCCCACAGAACACAGTGCCTATTCCACAGATCAATAATTTTGAGATACTCCCTGAATAAAATAAATTGAAAAGATTTCTAAATCTTTTCAACTCCAACTCCATGGTACAGTCCGCTCCAACTAGCAACTATACCATCCCACAAGAGTTATAATACACATTGACCTATTATTAGTTCAAAAAAAAACCAGCTGTTGACTCTTAAACTCAGTGCTTCTTAGTGACTTGGGCCTTAGAATATTTTATTTTCTCACCTGACATCTAATAGCCCATGGAACTCATCTTCCAGGGAATACACATAGAGGAATACTATTTCAGCATTAAGATATTCCTGGTCTCCAAATACTCTGCATATTCTAGGTCTAGATACCATCAACAGATTCAGAAGCCTTACAGATCCTACAAATTCTCTATTTGAGGTTTCTAATAGGTCACTAAGAACAATGAATGAATGAAGAAATGAATGAAAGTAATTTCTGTTTTTTATTCCTATAGTCCCCACTGAAAATTTTTCTTACAGTTTGTAGTTGCTTTGCCAAGATGCTTCAGACATATTTGGGATCACAGTTGCTCATCAAACTACCAATTTGTCATTAATTGAAGATGCAGTTAGCTATTTGATTATTCCCTAAAAGGCTGTTGCCGACAAAATTTCCCCTACTGAAAATACCTGTAGGGTCCGCTCCAACTAGCAGTTCTCAGAACCAGATAACACACAAAAGTTTTCACAATTTGCCTTAGGTTTAGCGTGATCTCCCCAAAACAGCAGGAGTGAGCTCTCCCACATGATCTCGTTATGTCTGTGTAAAGACTGACTTTGAAAATACTGTGTCGTGAAAAGAAAACATGTCTTTGAAAGTCAAAGAGGCATCATTAAAATAGTTTTCCCTCAGGAGACTGCTTAATGGCTTCTCAAAACAAAATAATAAGTAAAAAGGAAAGGATTTACTAGGTATCCAGATTTTAGAATTGTATAGTTCTGAGTTCTGTTTTATGTAACTAATAAGTACTGTCCCCAGACCACTAACATAGGTGATTCTCTCAGAGAATACCTTTATCTGCTCCACAAATTCTCATCTAGTAAAGATCCATTATATTTACATTATATTTAAGTTGAATTTTACATTATATTTTGCCAAGCTATGGCAAAAGATTGCCTGAGATAGTATAGTATAAATCTTTGGAGTCAGATATATGTTCAAACCCTATTCTAACAATTATAAAATGTGTAACCATGGGGGGGCCATTTAACTTTGCTGAGTCAAATTTCTCTATCTGTAGAATGGATGCTATAGCACCTACCACAAACCAAGGGAATCCAACGAGACAGTGGATAGAAAGCATTTAAAAAGAGGGCCTGGAAAATAGTAAAATGTGCTAGAAAATGAGCATTACTACTCTAAGTCGCTGATTTTCAATTAGTGTACTCCCCAAATTTTTAACACATCCAGGGGCACTGACTTTTTTTCCCTTAGATTGTCAAATTTAAAAAAATGACAACAGCCAACACAATAGCCATCCAATGTGAATGAGTTAAACTTAACATCTATTTTTCTGTCATGTAGGCAAAGAATATTATTTTGGTGTGCCACAGAATTTTAATAATTAGTTTATATGTGCCATGAGATGGAAAATGTTCAAAATTGTTGCTCAAAGCTATTATTTTCATCCAGGAAAACTTGCAGAATTACTTTTCTCTATGTAGAATTTCTAGAGTATCATACTGAAGCATCTATTTCTTTAAAGTACATACCACATTGATTACATTCCTTAATTAAACAAATGCTCAAGTCACTAAAGATTGCAAAATAAGGAAGTCCTGGCCACTGAATGGTCACAATCGAGTCGAGCAACAGCCACAGTGCAAATCATAGCAGCATATGACAGAAAGTATATTATGGGAGATGTGTGATCACAGTGGTGAGGGAAGACAGGGAGGGGGCGGCAAATTCGGCCCTAATAAGCGGGCTCAGGCTTCCTAGGCAGAAAGATGAGGATCTATGCCCTGAGGAGTCGGGAGATCTGATGGGTGGGAGACAATGGAGTCTCTCAGCAGATGAGTCAGGGAATAGATGTTCAGCAGGGATAGAGAATGCATTCATGTGGATTAGAGGAAGAACAAGAAGAACGAGGCACAAGAGTGTTCACATCTGAGACTGGAGACGTCAAAACTGATCAGGCTGGAAAGAAAAAGGAAAAAACAGGAATTAATTAAGTCACTGGACATTTACTATAGCTGGCATCATAGCAGGTGCTTTACCTATGGTTTTGCATCTAAATCGTGTAAAAACACTATGAGATGAGTAGCATTATCTCTGTTGTGCAGGTGAGAAAAGTGTTGCTCTCAAAAGTTAAGCAAGTTGCCCCAAGTTGCATAAAAAGACACTGAAGAAACTTGGATTCTAGCCCAGGTTTGTCAGATGACAGAGCCCACGCCAACCTCTATTTTAAGCAAGAAGCACCAGCAGGGGTCTTGAAAGAAGTGACCTCATCAAAAAAAATTTGAAAGGGAAGTATGGTGACAGAATGTAAGCTGGTGGATTGGGTGGAGATCATGCTGGGGACTGAGAGGTAAATTAGGGGTCCTAACAGTTTTGTGGGAGGAAGATGAGGAAGGCCTGCGTGAGCCAGCTCCTGTGCAAATAGAGAGGAAACACTTCTTGGAGCGACTCGAAGCTTGGTTACCAACTGGATGTGAACATACCTCGAAATCAAATCTCTAAACCCAGATAGGATAAAATATGTGCCAGGAAGAAGAGTGAAGCACTTCATTAAAAACTGCCACACTAATTTGGAAGAGCAGAACCAAACAGGAGTCATTATGTCACATAGAGTGTGGTC
This sequence comes from Artibeus jamaicensis, assembly GCF_021234435.1. Lineage (NCBI taxonomy): Eukaryota > Metazoa > Chordata > Mammalia > Chiroptera > Phyllostomidae > Artibeus > Artibeus jamaicensis. The sequence goes on along the minus strand of NW_026521823.1, from coordinate 19,835,558 downwards.
CAAGACCAACGATGCATCGCTGCACCTAAAGGGTGGTGGAAATGCCAAATTTGTTACCCCGCTCAGGACATTCCTCATCAGCATTTTTATAAGATCTCTAGATGGGAGGAGGGGGAGGAGGATGGGGGTGGGGAGCACTAGTCTAGGTGAACTAATATTGAGGGTAAGAAAGAAAAAAAGCATCAGAGAGGCAATTTTCTTAGGAAAAAAATAGGCTCTAAACCCTGAATTTCCACCATGAATCTAAAATCTTTCAAAAGCATTCTGGTTAGCAATGATTTTATTTCACATTACTTTCATTATGTTAATTAGTTTCTAGAAGAAGTAGCAGCCACAGGTGCTGACACTGCCAAGATGTAAAAGGCAGATGCTCCTTCAAATTCAGTACTTTATTAAAAAAACTGCCAAATCCAGCTGCAACCGAATGATTAGGTAGCATTTGATCTGCTCGCTTGGAATGTCAGCAGGGATACTGCTTACATAAGCTCTACGCTGCCTCGGATTGTCCTTCAGTTACTGGGAAAACAGAAATCCCAAAGAGAGTTTATTTTATCATCATGATTAATCAGAGTGGGACAGAACAGAAAGATCTTAAAATTTTTTTCTGAACCTTCGATCAGTTCATTCAACACATGGGTTTGTGTAAGTGTACGAGGTCTGTCTGGAAAAAGTCCAGCCATGGCTCATACACCTTAAACTTGGGCGGGAAGCAAGCCGTTTACATCCCTGGTCTGGTCAGTGCACACACTTCCCTGTGATGGCACGTTCCTGCTGCGTGAAGAGTTTCCATGGATGTCTTTTTCATCATCACTGTTTCTCAACAAATCACTGTTTGTTAACATCATCACTGTTAGTTAACTATGTACAGGCAGGATTTAGGCTCTCGGGCACAGAGGGAAACGAAGCCGCCACTGCTCACGTGACGTGGACCTGACATTCAAGTGAGCAAAACAGATAATGAACAAATAAAAAGTGAGGTCTCATAGTGACAGACGACAATGAAAAAGCCCAGTGTAGTACATATAAATGGGGACCAGAGCCAGGGGGATGCTGTTTTAGCCAGGGCGTTGAGTCAGATTTCTCCAGGGAGTCGACGTTTGAGCTGAGATCGGAATAAAGTAGAGGTTAGACCTGGGAGGAGAAGTGTTGCAGGCAAGAGGAACAACAAAGGCAAACGCACAGCAGGCGTGTTTGGGAAGGGGCAGGAGTTAAACTTGGCTGGAGCAGAGTCAATGAAAGAAAATGGTCAGCCTGGTGCCAGATCGGGAGATCCTTGAAGGACCTTGAAGGCAACGATAAAATGAAAACAAAAAGCAGACAAAAATGTTTCATTTACTGAGCAGGCCCCATACTAATAAGACCTACATACACTATTCAGTCTAATCTTCACAATAATTCTGCATTTCAGTATCATCATTATCCCTTAAGAAAACTGAGGCTTAGAGGGATTAATCAACATGATCAAGGTCTCACAACTACTAAGTATTAGAGCTGGGACTTGAACCCTGGTCTATCACCAGAGGCCATTGCCCTTTCCACGATGCTGGCACTACAGACACATCCCTGGAATCAAAGTTTACATGCAGCTTACCAGTGAAATTCTGAGAAATTCAAGTATACAATAAATATGGCTCTGGGTACTTCTATAGTAAAAAGGGAGAATTATATTCCCTAGTTTTTGTGGCAAATAAGTTTTATTTTGGTCACATTTTTCATACTCTTAACACAGGAAATTTCATTGAATGTTCAAATCCACCACAATTTTGTACTAGCATTTATTTCAGGTATAAAAAACCTGATGTTTAATACATGCAGTTAACCCCTCACTCAGACTCAGTAGACGATAAGCCATGATACACAGCTGCAGAGATACTTTCACTTCAAAAACACTTGGAATTTGAGATATAGATGTTCAAAATAATAGTTGGTACTTTCCACTGCTTCCTAAATTACATCGTCTTTGCTAATTTGTGCACCTGCTTTTCTAAATTTATCTCACAATACATGTATCCACTCAAGGAGGTCTGTTCCAATGATCCTCGTCCTTTCCTAGGTCGGTCTCCCGCACAAGAGCCCTTTCAGGTCTCTCTGCCCACTGAGACCTGGCTCTTCCTTTCACACCCTGCCCTTTTCACTGGAGCATTTAACACACTGCCCTGCCTGTGTAAGAGATTAACCTTCAGTACGTACATTCTGCTTCACCAGCTAACCACAAACAGCCTGACTTTGTCCTCAAGGTCTCTACGCACCTGCCTTTGCCCACTCACCACCATAAATTACAAGACTTTAGATAGATCTGGGGACTTTTTGATCATCAACAATTAATTCTGCACTCCCAACCAAATTTTTACATTCTGCTAACCACCACATTTCTTTGAATCCTTTACTTAGTTGAATAATTCTGAACTCATGCACAACTGATTGTCACCTTCACTACAACGTAGTCCTGTTTTCAAATCTGTCTGCAAGCATTTCCTTGGAAAACTCTTGGAATCTGAGTGATGCGAAGCACACTTTTTTTGGGGGGGACACAAAAACCTAATTGAGCCAAAAAAAAATAAAATCCACTTAAAATAAAAATACACCAGGTAACCCTCCCTTGTCCCAATGCCTTCTGTCCTGCAAACTGATACATCGAAGGGCCATTTCTCCTTGAGAAAGGTCTGCTCCATGGGGTAGGTTGTTCTAGAATAAATGGGACAGCTAGCTCTGTTTTCCATTTAGTCTGTGGTGACAGTATTACCCTAATCATAACCTTTCTATGAACATCTCAATAAAATTCTGTTCAACAAAACGATTTTTTAATAAAAACCAGGCATGTCTTAATTCTGCTTTTACACCGCAAATGGACCTAGTATTGAAGGCCATGCTAAACAGGTGTAAGTTATAAAAGGTTGTTGGTTTTCAAGATTGGCTAGTATCTACGCTGTTTTCCAGCAGTTTGTTGAAGTGCAGCAGCTGAAAAAATTCTGTGTTTGTAAGGAAACTGCAGTATCTAAAACTCTCCAGAAGCACTCCGAATGGCAGGGCTTTTCACCAATAAAACGTGAGATTCAAGTAACACATTGTCACTACTCGGCAAATAATAAGGAGCAGGTATAAGTATGACATCACCGCAAAACATTCTCATTGGCGGTGCGTCTGTGTGCTGGTCGCTGTTCTATTTGTGGAAGCAGCAGCCTTATTCAAATTAACCTTTTCACACAGAGGGGAGGAGGGAGGTGGTGAGTAATACTCTGCAGTCTTCTCCCTGAAGGTGATGTGCTTTCAAATTTGCTTTACCTTGCCGTTGAGCAGGCAAAATAAAAATAAATTCAGCTGTGGCAGTGTTTCAGCGGGATCAAAGCTGCTCGAATTAGATCAGGTCAGTGAAAAGGAATGGATTAGAAGCTGTTGGAGAGTTAAAGCAAATTTCTGGATTTTTTTCTCTTTGCTCTTATTCCTTCCCCCCTTACTATTTCTCCGTGTGTTATTCCTGAACTCGACTGCTGCACAGACTAAACTTGGTATCCCTCCCATCAGCCATTCGAGGGAGGAATGTCTCTGCATATTAATTCCGCTTTCCTGAGCTATCTGGGGGCCTGGCAGACAGGTCAGGTGAACGCATCGTTTTCTGGCATTTTAGAAAGACTCAGGAGTATGAAGTTGATGAGACAGTTTAACCACATTGGCTGCAGTCTGTGAGGAAGTGTCCCTCTCTGTCAGGTCACTGTTACATAATACAGGGCCTCCAGCTACCTCAAGCATACACGGGAGGGCCCACTCTGTTTCTAACCCTTCATATTCGGCTTTAATTTAAGGGAGCTCCCATGTAGGTGCCGTCCGTACATCTATCCACTCTCCTTCTGGATTGGCTTCTAGTACTTTGCATAACTTTACTTAAATAAAATGCTTTGAGTCTTTGGCCTTATTTTATTTTATGTCTTCAAGCTTGTTTCACTCCCTCTTGTCATCTACAAAGACCAGTCAGAACATAAACCACGAATAATTTTGAGTCCTGCTTTCAACTAACTTTGCTTTAGTCATTTCTGTTTCCAATATTTGTGTTTTCTTCCCTTTTACCTCTTCCTTCCTACCTCAATGTGCCTCTACTTACCAGAGACAATTTAAAAAAGTGAGTGACAAAAGTCTGTGGAAAGTTGACAATAAACCTATTATCTCTGCCACAGTATATATGGGCTTTCTCAGTCTGTGTGGGCTCCTACAACAAAACATCACAGACTGGGTAGTTGATAAATAAGAGCAATTTATTTCTCGCAGTTCTGGAGGCTAGAAGTCTGAGATCAGAGTGCGCTGAGGACCCTTTCCAGGTGCAGGTTTCTGCTTTTATCCTCAGATGGTGGGAGGGGCTCAGGTGCTCTTGAGAATGGGAGCGGGATTGTCTTTTATAAGATCACTCATCTCGTTCATCAGGATCTACCCTCATAACTTAAGCCCCTCTAGAAGTTCTCACCTCCCAATACTACCATCACTGGGGGGTTACAATTTCAACATATGGATTTAGGGGGTGGAAGAGACACAAATATTCAGACCATATCACAGTGCAGGCAGAAGCAGCTGCATTTCAGGTCAGAAACAAGTACTGCACACAAACAGCTCGCTCACTAGCTTTGCTCCAAACTCAAGGCTCCGTGCTGCACTGGTGCCTGCTCTTAAAGAGACGTTAACCTCTGAGATCTTAGCGCTTCACTTGCTACTCTGCTAAAAATATTTACAATCTTGTCATCAAATGCTAATGACACCATTTCCAGGATGACACTCCATGTTACAATCCCATGTGGTCTCTCTGTCCTTGTTTTGCTTCTCTAACTTACAATTCCTTTAAATTTATCTGGGTGTTGTAACTGTTATGGGGGCCCTAACAAAACTGTACGGATTCAAAAAATAGTAGTTTGTCTGAAGAAGGTCCCCGCACTATATTTTCATCACTGCTGAATGAATAACGCAAGGGGCAGCGGGCCGCAGAGAAATGCTGGGAAGTTTGTTGGTCAGTGGGGAGCAGGTGTGTGCGGGGGCAGAACAGAGGCAGGAAGTAGAAGGAGCAGACTCTGTACGTCACTGCCACTCACAGAACCTGGACCTGTCTGAACTCTGCCAGAAATTACTGTGAACTGTTCGCTTTTTCGTGGGTAGCTGCTGAAACCCCATGGACCAGGGATCTGGAGCAGTTTTTAGCACAGTTCTCTCTGTCGCTGAAATCTGCCAGTCTTTTGTGCCCTGAATCCACGTTTTGACTTCTCGCACCTTTCCCTACTCCCAGCCCTTCCTCTGAAAGGAGACTGCTTCGCAGCCTACCTTGGCACACTGTTGAGAGCGGCTCTGGGGCTGCTGACTTGACCTGGCACACCGCGCGTTCCCAGCTCACAATGCCTGAATGCTGCATTGTTCCTGTGCTGAATGAAATTTTTGAAAATGACTTTCAGATGTTAGAGTCCCATTCTGATGCTGTCCCCCCCCTCCTTGCCATTTATAATCTCATAAAACTCATTATCTTTGTTTGACTCTGGACAAAACTGAAGCGGCTCATAAAACAGCATCCTCGATGAGGTAACTGATACCAATTTGAAATGCTTCAGCTTAAGACCACTACCAAATAATTTAATTATTGCCTTTCCACTGTACTTACCTTTTAGTTTGCCTGTTTGCTTCCTTGGCTGTAACTCTCAAATCCACTGGGTTATTTTAGGCAGTGCCCAAAAATTATTGTGACCTTCTTTATCTGAACTCTGATCGGAAAGCTGCCTAGTTCTTCCCAGGTTTTTTTTTCTCCCCCCACCCGCTTCAAACCAGAAAAGTAGCTGCTGAAAGCAGAACAGTTGCCATGGCAACCCCTTGGCAGCTTCCTCAGCTAGTAACAGTGTTGATTTCCGAGGAGGAGGCCGGGTGGGAGGGGGTGGAGCTCGGAGGAGGTAAAGGAAGGTTACTGTGCACTTAGTTAATATGCAAAACCACTTACACAGTGCTGGATGTGCAGTGAATAAGTGCAAACAAAGCCATGCTTCATCAGCTAACATGGACTTTACACACTAGTTGATCTGTCCAAGGATGCAGATGTTGGCTCAGAGAGAAATTTTGCAACTGGACAGTAAAGGGCACAAGCGATAATACTGCACGAGGTTAAACAATAATTTTGGGATGGTTGGTGGGAATGGAAGAAATAAATAGAAGTTGAAGTGTATTTGCCTTGCTCCTCTGTGTTTTGTTCAAAGGAAAACAGCAATCTAAATCACAGGGATGGTGTTTTCTCTGAAATCTAACACACTGAAGTTCAAGTTTGCATCAATTAAACTCTATGTAAGATAAACCAATATGTTCAGATATAAGCAAGTATAGCATAATTTGGTTTGTGCTTGAACAAAACATACGGCTCAAGTAGCATCTTTCACCTCCGAGTTTTCAGACAAAGAAGCAGTGTATAGCAACTTAGGGCTGGGAGTGGAGGCAGATCCCTCGAATATCTCTGTCTCTCTCTCTCCCCCCAGCCCCGAACTTTGATAGATTCCTGTTTGTTTCCTGGGGGCTGCAAAGGTTGGAAATACTCGTAAATCCCAAGAGAGTATTGGGAAGACTCTGGAGCAGTGTTGCTCTGGCAGAGGACACCTGCATGAGACAAGCAGACTGGCTGCAAGCTGAGGAGGCAGCCAGCCAGCTCCTCACCACGGGGCCTTTAATATCTTTGCATGTTAAAGAAGAGGTAGATGCTTAAAAAGCCTGCAGTGGTGAGCCGAGGTCTCCCCACCAGGTGTCACTAGGGATTTAAAGCTTACCAGACATTTGGGATGAGGCCTAGGAAACAGCCAAGCAATGATTAATGAAGCTTACTAAAATATTTTTGAGAGGTTATATGTGAAATAATTCCAAGGAGATCTCCTTCCCAGGGAAATTAAAATGACAGCTACAGCTTGGTTTAAATGATTTCTCGGCCTTTTTCTCTAAGACTCTGTCTCCATTTCGGAGTCGTCCATTCCAAAAACCAGACACGCATATAAAATTCATGAAAGGCGCACTGAATCCAATACCGTGAAGAAAATACAGACGCAAAACCAAAGTAAGGGAAGAAAATGAGGGTTATAGCAGAGGTTCCCACCTACAAAATGAGTCCCACGTCCTAACACCATAGATGTGAATTTTGTAATCTCAGGGTCAAGGTCAGAGTTCACTGCAAAAAATGCAAGTGCCCCAGAAGTTTCTGTATAAGTGTTGTCAGCTTATATTTTATCAATGGTTAATGTTTTTTAACAAAGCCACATGAAGACTATCTCTACTTTTTAAAAAAAACTGCATTGAAAATATTACCCAATTTAGGCACCTAGGAATATGCATTTGATCATTTTTTTTCTGGGAATTAAAGAGTAGGCAAATTTTGTCTCTCTTGAGTACTTTCATGCTGTTTCCTTCTCTTTTTGTCTTGTCTGCCTGAAAGCTCAACATCAGATTTCATCAGCTTCCCTTGCTTACATATTCTTATGTAATTTCTCCTCCATGGAACTTACATTATTTAAATAATGACTTCCTATCTTGTTGCATATCATTTTATAGTTTTAATTCTCCTGCCCTTTTTGCTGTGAGAATGACCTCACATCCATTTTGGCGTAATGTACCCACTTAGAAAGAAGGGAAGGAGAAGAAAGGAGAAGAACAAGAGAGAGAGAAGGGAAAGGAAGAAATAACACCACCTGGTTATCAACACTCAGCTTCTTATGATGAATTCATTAATCCTTTTATCTTCAGTTATCCTTTCAAAGGTAGTGCAAGGGTGCTGGAGCAGTGGTTACGTGTGCTAACCACTAAGCTTACGTGTGCACGAGAGGCCTCCGTGTGCCTAAGAAGACAACCTGAGCACTAAAGGCGTCTTCAGTGCTATAGGAGAGGAGAAGCTGGAAGAAGAGGTGTTCGTGCATGAAAGACATACACCCACTGCAGGCCTTGGTTGAGAATTATCAGGGCGCATTTGTAGTTCTCTTAGAGCACTTTACAAAGGTACAGCTTGCAAGTAAAACTGCACCTTTGTACATGTAGATATAATTCTTCCCATCTAACGCATGAGAGAAAGAAACTGAGGCTCTGAGGTGTTGTCATTTAATTGTGCGACATATGTAACAGAGTCAGGATGAGGAACTAGCCACCTGCTCACATTTTTGCTACAGATGATAAGTCCAGCCTGGTAAGAATAAAAGAAAACCACAGGGCCCGCAGGGACATCACACAAGTAACCCTCTGTTTTCTGTTCTTTCTCCTGGGGATGCCCTATCACCCAATACCACCAAGGAAACTCTCCCACAGATGAAAACACCAGTTTGCAGGCAAATAATTGTGGCAAAGTTTCAAGAAGATTTTTATTCAGTCATTCTATTTATTTCTGTTTTATGAGGGAAAGAATAAATGGCTTTAGTAGTACAGATGTCTCCAGACCCATTTTCTAACCACGCTTCTAACCATTTCTCTAATCATTTAACTGATGCTGTTTTAATGAAAGCTATTGTTATTATGCATTATTAATAAAGGACTACCATTACTATTAATATCACTTAGGAAAGATTCTATAAAGAGGTTTGAGACTACAGATGCAATAAACGAGAATCCAAATTCTCCATGGTATGAAAAATAGCAGGTAGGGCTGGCTACACACATTTGATCTTATAAAAGTGATATAAAGGTTGTAAGTGGATTTCACATGCCTACAAGAAAAGAAAACATAAGATTTATGTATACAATAACTTATCTGCCTCTATATGGAGAGAAAATTGATGAGTTGAGAGGAACTTTCATGCACCTTTGATCTCATGAACATGACAATGGAATGAATGTATTACCTTGCATTTCAGGGAGTTCATTCTTACCTAAAAGGTCAGACTCATAAGGGGTGAACATATTTACACTTTCAAAGAGGATACAGAATATTGGATGAGTGGGAATGTCATTATAATTCTGTGACATATTGTAAATATACTATGAGGCCCACATAGTATATTTTAGAGCTGAGCCCACAGGAGTGGGGCCAAGCCCCCTTTCACATGTCCTCCCTTTGATGACATTCACATTGAAAGGTTCTGCCCTGGCCTCGAAGGCTGCCACTGCCTACCAGGCTCAGAGCCATAAGATCACACTGTCTCTTTGTTAAGAAGGGATAAATTAGAAGCAACTTGAGTACATCCAGAAGAAGAAAAGCCTTGGCCTTTGACACCCCTATTCTATAAATAGAAAAGGAAGACTGACTGTGGTCTCATTACCTTCCAGGTGAGGATGAAGTTCTGCATTCTGATGAAGGGATCACCTCAGCAGAGCAGGCCAATTTACTCACCATCCTGGGGAGCCCTGTGTTCTCCAAGAGGGATCCCACTGCTTTACCTTTGTTCTCTGAAAAGGGGGCTGTTCCACAGGTTCCATTTGGAATAACAACCTCCCACATGCCCTTCTAACACTTTTGTTTCTGAGTCTGTTTTAAGAATTTGCCAACCGCCACTGTTTTAACCTGGTATTCAGCCTCATTGTGGGACTAAAGGACGCATATCAGCTGGATGGCCTGAGGGCACACAGGACAAATCCATCAGTTACAAGATCTTGGGGTCTGTCTCAAGCTCTGAGACACTTACAAAACTTTTATATATGCTTATAGATTGTTTTTGACCAAAGCCTCAGTCTAATCATCTTTTTCTAGATATGCACAGACTTCAGTTCTTTTCAAGCCTATAATTTAATCTCACGTTGGTCAGGTACATATTGTTACCCCAATTTTAACAGATGTAGAGACAGAGCCACGGGATTTGAGAGTGGAAAGAGTCATGGAGTGAGAAAATGGAAGGATCCGAAATAAAATCCAAATTCCCCTGATTTCTAACCTAATGCTCAGTCTATGCATTGGCGTGTGTTCTCTTAGTAGTAAAAATTCAAAACACCTGTGAAGCAATGTCTGCATGGACACAGAGTGTGACCTCTCCTCTGGGTGAATTGTTTCTTCTGATTTATTAATGCAAAATTCTTGGGTTAATCCACTGGTCTTACTTGTATTTTTACTTCCTTTGCTGTTTTTCAAGTTATAGCACAGCCAGTAACAACAATACATGTTCATAGAAATTTTAAGTTATGCCATTGTCTTCCTCATAGTTGTATTTATCAAAGGAAAGCATCTTTTTTTTTAATGTTCAATTTTTTTTATTGATTATGCTATTACAGTTGTTCTATTCCCCCTTCATTCCCCTCCACCCTACCTCCCCATCCCCACCATCAATTCCCCTTTAGTTTATGACCATGTGTCTCAAGTCCTTTAGATTCTATATTTCCCATGCTATTCTTGCCCCCCCCATCTATTTTCTATCTACTGTCTATGCTACTTATTTTCTGTACCTTCTCCCCCCTTCTCCTCCTCCCCCTCCCCTGTTGCTAACCCTCCTTGAGATCTTCATTTCTATGTTTCCACTCCTGATCTAGCTGTCCTTTTAGTTTGCTTTTGTTTTAGGTGTGGTTGTTAATAACTGAGTTTGTTGTCCTTTCACTGTTCATGTTTCTTTAACTTCTTTTTCTTAGATAAGTCCCTTTAACGTTTCATATAATAAGGGCTTGGTGATGATGAACTCCTTGAATTTGATCTTATCTGAGAAGCACCTTATCTGTCCTTCCATTTTAAATGAAAGTTTTGCTGGATAGAGCAATCTTGGTTGTAGGTCTTTAGATTTCATGACTTGGAATACCTCTTTCCAGCCCCTTCTTGCCTGTAAGGTCTCTTTTGAGAAATCCTCACATTTAAAGGGCCAGAATAGACCAAAAATGTCGCAGGAAGACCTCAAAGCCCCAGAGATAAATCTAAGCGACGAAGAAATAGCAAAACTCTCAGACACACAGTTTAAAACATTGGTGATCAGGATCCTCACAGAACTGGTTGATTATACGGACAAACTAGACAAATATATGAAGGCGAAACTAATTGAAATGAATGGAATTGCACAGGACACCAATAGCAATGAAAAGGAAACTGGGACTCAAATCAATGGAGTGAACCAGAAGAAAGCAAATAATGGCCAAACAGAAAAGAGTCAAGAAGCAAGAATTCAGAGAAATGAGGAGAGTCTTAGGAACCTCCAGGACATCTTTAAACGCTCCAACAAAGGAAAGCATCTTGATCACATTAAAATTTCATGAACTATTGAAAATTGATAATGAGTTTTAAAACAATACAGTCTTAAATTTTTGGAAGACACTTTCAAACTGGCTTAGGGCATTTAGACAGAAGGGATTTGCCTGTGCAGGTTGCAGTCCACATGCCTCTGGTAGATCTAAGGTATACAGGGTAGGTTGGCAACTAGTACGCATATCGTTAGTATTTAAAGTAGAGGAACTTTGTGAATTTTAAGTCTTCTTCAGCCTCTTTTTGCTAATATCATTGCGATTTAAGTCATTATAATATGTCATTAACAATCAAGACACATTTGTGTTTTGCTGTAGGAAAATCTATGAACATATTGAAAATCAAAATATGATTGTAGAGATAATAGACTGCTAGGATGATAGAATTATAAAATACCACATGAATCATATAGTTGACACATGCCAAGGAGAGAAACAGACCCAGAGAAGTTAAATGCCTTACCCTAAGTCACATAGCATTCAAGAACAGAACCGAAACCATAAAGTGTCCAACCTCCGGGATCATCTTTATGTTATGAACCCTTTCAGTTTTGATTCTTCGTTTTATTTCTATTCTTTGTTATTTCTTCTTGCCCCATAAGTTGTTACTCCTGGTTTTTCTCTGCATATACTATTGTGCAGGCACCCATAGATTCAAGTTTTCATCACACTGCGTCTCACGAGAGGTACCTCATCACATGGAGGCCAGGCTGGTGCGCAAAGATCTTAACATTATCCATCACCCTGTAGCTGGTGAGCATCTCAGACCACCAGCACACTTCCTTCTCTCAGTCCCCATCCTTTGGGGGGGCCACTGAAAATGCTGACAATACTCTGTGGTATTAATATAGAAGAATACAGAGATCTGATTGCCCAGATTCAAAAGCAGCATATGTAGCAAATGAGAGCACTGTGTTTAAAAAAGTCTTGCCACCAAGGCAGCATCTTAATCACATACTACCTGCTTAAGTGTGCAGAATCTTAAGAATGAATTTTCTGCTAAGCTGTGAGTTCTGAAGATGAATATTAAATTAGGATTTGGGAAGGAGAGTGTGCTCCTTCATAGAAAAGCACTTTTAACATTTAATCATGAAGCTGTCTCACAGAGAAGCTTTGAGCTTGTTGCCATTAGAAACTGAGTCATACTTGCCAGGTTCCCTATGCCAGGTTCCCTATTCCAGGTTCAAATTGCAGGTCCCACCCCCACCTTCCGCCAACCTCCTCCACTAATTGACTAACCTTACTAAGGTTGACTGGACTGAACTTTGAGATGGTCCCGAGTGTTCCGTGGCTGAGCTGTGGGCCTGCGTGGAAAGGACATTGTTTATGAAGGCAGAAGACCTCACTGACAACAATTTCCAAGAAAATCTCTCAGTTGCAGAACATAGCAATGTTTAGTAGGAACAATTTTACATCTGCCTGAAGAAAATGTCAACCGAGTTGCCATTAATTTCAAACTGTTGTGAGAGATATTGAATTATTGCACAGGAAAAATATTTTCCGTACCCACCAAGAAGATTGCAACAATCTTCCAAAATGGAAAATGTCTTGCAACCAAGCGCATAGATCAAAAATTGATTTATGTAAGCCATTGAGTTTGTACAGATTTTGACACTATTCATTTTATAGCCACGTTCCATTACCTTGGCAGAAGAAAACATTCGTCTACTTCTAAACTTAGATTCTAGCTAATTTTGTAAATGTATTTATAATTTTTATATAGTTTAAAGCAATCTAATGTATTTTACAACAAAATATATAACCTAGTACTTAGTTTATTTCTATTTATCTAAGGCAAAGACTAATTTTCTTTGCCTAATAACTATACTCATAGCCAATTTTTAAATGCCTTTCATTTCTACTTGTCACTCTGTAATGCTTTAGTATTCCATATGTCTTAATTCCTATTGTTTCAAGGTTTTGAAGGGAAGAGAATAACTTTTTACATTTCCCTCTGTTAACAGTCACTGCAAAACTACTTCTACAGCCCAGCATGGAGGGCAAATGGCATTTTAAGCAAGTGACATTTCTACTAAAACAATTCATAAAGTGTGGTGAGACACAACTGGGCAGGGGCTTCTTGAGGTGAGCCTTTTTTGAAAAAGAGAAGAAACTTAAAAAAATTATTCTTAAAAGAAATTCAAAAGGAGATTTAAAAGGAACATGAAAAATAAAATACGGCCAAGTATGAAAATGAAGGTGGAGGTCGAAGTCAAGGTGGAGCAGAAAGACCAATTAGCAACGGAAGGCAGGTGGTTTTACTCACTGTCCATTAGTCGTAGGAGACAGTCCCAGACATACGAAAAGTGGAGTAGTTCCCCTCCCCCCAGGTTTCACTCTCCTCGGTTTCAGTTGTCTGTGGTCAACCATGGTTCCAGAATATTAGATGGAGAAATTCCAGAGGTGAACACTCCATAACCTTTAAATTGCTGCTGCCGCTCCGAGTAGTTATGAAATCTGGCGACCTTTGCTTAGGCTCCGCCCACAGCGTCTCCTGCAGCTGCGCGCTGTTCTTGCCCGCGGATCTTTAGTCACTGAGCTGCCTTGGTCATCAGATTCACTGTTGCAGTGTCTTTGAGGTGTCGCATTGCTTACGTTCAAGTAACCTTTATTTTACTTAAGAAAGACTCATTTGCCTCCCTTCATCTCCTTATGTAGACAGTATATTAACCCACATCATTCCAAGAAGGGTGAGTACGATGAGGTATTTTCAGAAAGACAACATTCATATTTGTTTTATTACAGTATATTGTCAGAATTGTCCTATTTTATTAGTAGTTTTTGTTCATCTCTCATGTGCCTAATTTAGAAATTAAATTTCATCATAGCTTTGTATGCATAGGAAAAGATGTATGTATGGGGATTGGCACTAGCTGAGATTTCCTGCATTCTTTGGGGGTCTTGGACTGTACACCCCCTGTGGTTAAGGGAGAACCACTGTAGTGACTGTGTTCACAGGTTCAAAGAAAGTAATATGAACTTGAATTTATTTTCCCCTATTTTCTCAGTTTTTATGGTGCAGTATTTGACCAGAAAATGAGAGTGTGGTTTCCGCACACAGCTAGATTTGTTTTCACAGGTCTGTGAGGGAAAGGAGTGGATAGAAATGTTCACAGGCCAGCTTTTCCTATGATTCTAAGACTGGCTGCAAACCAAAGGCTCTTTCACTGTTAGGTCTGACCCCAACCACTGGGGCTCTTTCTACCATCAACTTGCAGAAAACTCATGAATGTGACTGGAGATTGTGTTTTGGTCTCAAGATCCACTTCCCCACTGTGCCTCTTTCATTTGCCTCTCCTGATACACCCAAATCGGTACAGTCTATTTTGACCACCCTGCGATATAACCTGTGTACAGTTTTGTAAGCTTCTAGAGTATATTTTTATATGGCTTAAAAGTAAATCAGGTAACAGTGCAAGCTTACTTCCCTGACCAGACTTTTTACCAGTAATCTGAGGGACAGATTTAAATTAAAACTTTTTCCAGTTGTTTCAGGGACTTCAACATTGGGAGCAGTAGAGAGGAAAGTTGGTCATCACACTCTACCCAGAAAGAATATGAGACCATTCTAAGTTGTAGTCATAATTCTGGAAACATTTAAAACTTTCTTAACTGCTCTTAGCACCTATCTCCACATCTATAAAGGAAACATGAGAATCACTTGCCACTTCGTGAAGACTGGCACAGTAGGGATTTAATAAATGCTCACAGTTACTCATATGCTCACCAACCATGCAAGATAAAAATTTTTTAAAATATTTGCATGCTCCTTTTGAACCCTAGGAATACCCTATAATTTATGGTAGCAAGAATCACTTCTGCTAAGATTCATTCCTTGTCCTGTTGTCCACACCAATGGCCAGCCTTCAACACTTCCTGGGTCCTGGGCTTAAGATAACATGCATGGGCATCATTCAGTTCTCATAGACTTGCAACTGTTCCCCTGTATTTGCCCAATCCTTTATTCTCTTTGCTCTTGAGAGTAAGTCCAAGCTTCTTAATGTGGAATTTAAGGGTCCTTAAAATCTCAGACCAAACAAGCTTAACAACACTTGACAATGCCCATTATGTACTATCTGCTCTTACTCTGCTGAGCCGCCTGCGGGACAGCCCCCTGATATATTTTCTTGTGCCATGTGTTTTTTTTCCAGCTAAACTCTCAGACTTGAATGTCATCCACCCTTTCGTTCCTTGGTTACAGATCTGATGTTTCCATCTCTGTGCTTGTTTATATTATATTCCTCAAAGAACACTCAGGACTAAAGAAAATGTCAATACAAATTTTTTGTTTATTTTGAATTATTAAGAGAGATACTGAGGTATCATGCACAAAAAAATTATTTTTCTTACCCACCAAAAATTAGACCACACTTTACCAACATCAAAAGTTAATTTTGGGATAGTAGATACCATTTCTTTCATCCAGAGTTCTATCTGAGAACCTAAACACAAAGAAAAGAGCCAAATATATTTGTTTTTATGGTATAAAAGGAATTGTACGTATAAAAGGCACAGACGTCTAATATCAACTAAATGAAAGAGCACATGGACTCTCTACCTTCCATTATGGTTTAACATCCCAGTGCTCTGATGAAAGAGACTCTTCCCCCAGGAGGATTTTAGGACTGGTTTGTCCAAGAGGAAAAGAGTGAGTCTAGAACCTGTTTAGGCAGGGTAAGCTGACTCACCAATCCCTAGGTTGTGGTACAAAGGATATGTGCTGTCTCCAATTTCACCAACCCGGACGGATACCATTAGAGCACCTTGGGCTGTAGTAGGAAAATATGTGCTGCCCCTTCTTGGAGAAAGGAGCTAAAGTCCTCTCCCCACCATGAAAATTAGAAGCACTCTACCTTTATAATAATAGAATTATGTAACTGGATATTAAAATAAGATCCTCTAGCTCTGTTTTGGCTGAGACATGAAAATAACACATGCTACATTTAAAAGGGAATTTTGTAAAAATAAGGATGGCAGAAAATTAATTGTGCATCCTCTAAGATGAGAGCATGACTTTAAAAAAATAGGAAGAGTTGAGAAAAGTGAGATGGATTGAGGAGAATTTTGGACAGAGCTATATAGGAGGAGAGTGTGCTGCTCAGATCCCATCTCAAGTCAAAAGACAGTTTTAAAGGAACAGCTGGAAGGATTCAGTGTGTCCTGGGCTATTGGGGGATTAGTGCCTGGTTCTTGCTTAGCAACATAAAGTGTAAGAGGTAGACTGGCAGATACCTTTGTGGAAGAATAAAATAGTTATTGCTGAGTTCAGATCAGTCTGTAGACCCAGTATTTATTGGGGTGGGGATAGGGAGGTGGAGGAGCAGTAGATGATGGATGATGGATGCAAAGTTTCCATTGGTCCACAGGTGGTCAAATGAATGAAACAGCAATTTTCTGGTGTCATCTTAGGTCCTGACCTAGAAATTATCCAAAGTAGGAGGAGAACTCATCCAAGAAAATCTAGTAGTACCACCAGATTTCTAGAGCTGAGGGACAGAAAATGACCAACCCAAATAAAAATGGAAATCATCAGCTATTTTCAAGGCAAAGAAAAGGATGCTGGGAAGTGTGGTAAGTTGGAGGGAGAATGGGAAGCTTTGATGAACTGACAAGAGCACCTGTAAGAGAAAGTGCCACCTAGACTAGAGAACAAGACTGCATGGCTGATAACAGTAACAGGCATGCAAGAAATATCTTGTCCCAGTCTATCTCTCTTCCTGCTTTTTCTCCTCCACCAGCTGTGACCTGGAAGTAAAAAGAAACTCCTATCAATAGAAGGAGGTAGAGGGATAGTTGTGACATTTTATGGGACAGGAAGTTCTAAACTAAGAGTGTTTTGTGGCCCTAAGAGTGAATTTTTAAAGTCATAGTTCTTGCCTGATTTACACCCAGGAGAAGGGAGGGACCAGCCCTACAGAGCTCATTTTAAGGGGCTCCAAGAAGTAATCACAATTACTTTATGATTATGTCCCCTGAGCCATGTTTGTTTCAATGAGCTTTTTTTATTTTACTATAATATCATACATGCTTCTCCGTCCCCTTTGGTATCCTCAATAGTGCTACTCTGTCTTGTTCATTTCTTTTCTTTCAGTACCTAATATAGTCACTGTACGTAGTTAGCACTGAATACTTTGAAGTAATACAAGGGAGAATATCACAACTACCTGGGAAGGGAAAAAAGAATTAAAGGGTATAAATGAGGGAAGAACCACATCCTATTAAATAGATTTTTAAAAAATCACAGACATGGTCCTATATGATATGGGCAATGTAGAATTAATATCATTCTACCAGGTCCATATTTAGACCAACAGAGTTTGAGAAAAAAGTAACAGTAGGGGAAAAGTATAGAGATGAAGAAATACAATTAGTCTCCAGAAATTAAAGAGATGACCGTGCTATAGATGACAATGTGAAGACATGTGTAATCATTTTGTAGTAAATGAGCAGAGAGCAAGAGAAGAACCACAATCGCATTGGAGAGACTGAGAGCATCAGATTGCTGACAGGTCCTGAAACAGAAACAGATGAAGCTTATTCAGAGAGAGTATACTGGGAAATACACCAGAGAATGCTGCTAAATCAGAGGTCAGGTCCAATGAGGAGGACAGTGTCTACCTACAGTTTATAGAGTGGGTTCATTTTCCAAATATGAAAGGGCTTTGCTGCTCCAATCATCAACTTTGCAAACAAAAGAGAATTGGCTCACCAGTTAGCAGAATTTAAAGGTAGAACCATAAGAACAAAAGACTAGGTTCAACTACGTAGAAGAACCAGCTGGAAAAGAATGAACTAGAGTAGCTTCAAAGACGGTTTTGGCTGGGTCAAATCAACTGAATTAAATAAGATGGATAGTTATCTATTCTATATACAGTTAGTTACACCCCCAATTTCCTCCCTCTGTTATAATGCATGTTTATATAAACCATTTGTTTATTCAAATGGTTGACTCTTGTGTCTTACTGGTAGGGATGCTATGGCAGATGATATGAGAGAGGCAAGGTTGTTATTTCACCCATTTGAAATCTATCGAGGGAAGTGTTGCCGGTCCTCCCAGCTGGAAGTAATAGAAAGTTGTTTCAACGAAGTAACATGAGCGAGACCACTGGAATGCCTCTTTTTAGAAGTTGCCTTTTTTTTCACAAAAGAAAATTTCTCAGGATATTATTTAAGAACATTTTAGAATGAGTTGAAGAGAGCTGGTTTAGATGACTGAGAAATAGAGGAAAAATTAAATGTGAAGGCTCTGGTAACCCCAAAAGACTTTAGGCAACAGGTAGAAATGTTATCTACTTTTCATGTTGCACTGGAACTGCCCTGTGGAGATTAAATATGGACTTTGACAAGGTTAGGAGAAAAAACATAAAACACTAGAAAAGTCAAGAAATAAAAACATACTGAATGACTATTTTGTGCTGTATTCTACATAATTTACCTAATGTAATCTCATTAAAAGTCATATAAGGAATTATTATCATCATACTGTTGAGGAAACCGAGACTCAAATAAGTGAAGTAAATATTTTAAATATTTATGTAAATATAAAGATAAATGTACAAGACCTAGATGTGGTAAATTACAACACTTCACTAAAAGACTTAAATTGGGCTTAAATTACTCAAAGACAGTATTGTACTGCTTTCAGTTCTTGGTCAGATAATCTAGATCTTCTATTCAAACATCCAAAGCCAATGTGTTTTTTAAAACTTGATCACAACATTAAAGTTTATATAGAGGAAAAATGCCCATAAGAGGCAAGAAAATTTTGAGAAAAAGGAATATACTCACCTAGATTTTTAATATTTTTTAAGGTACAACAGATAAAAAACCAATATTGTGTTTATGCACGAAAAAAGTCGAGAGATTAAAGTGAACAAAATGAAAGTTTCAATTGTATAGTAACTAAGTACATGAGTACATAACAGTTTAATAATTCATACAAATTATATCCAAAACCCCACAAGCTTCCATGTCTATAAAGAATAAGATTATTTAATAAATACTTTGAAGTCAACTGATTACACTATAAAAAAAAGAGTAATCCTGTTAAAAATGAATCAGTCACATGACTTCTATGATGAAAACCCCCGAAGATTTCCCATCTTTCCCAGAATAAAAGATTCATAGTGACCTTGAAGGTCCTGTGTACTTGACCCATATGTTCCCTGGGACTTCATCTTGTATTTCTCTCCCCCTTCAATCATGCTGCCTCAAACATACTGACATCCTTCTTGGTCTTTAAACAATACATAAAGGTTCCAATTACAAGGTTCTTGCATGTGTGGTTCTCTTTGCTTGAAATGCTTCTTCCCAAAATATGCACGTGGCTGCCGCTTTATCTGCTCGGATCTTTGGTCAAATGTCACCTTCTCAGTGATGACTTTCCTCATTACTCTGAGGTTATGAAAGTTCTGAGAAAGAATATATTGGTGAATATTTACATAATTTAAGGGTGGAGAAGACTCCTTAGCCAGACTACAAATTACTGATCAATTTTACTATGTAAAAATTAAAAAAAAATTTGTTCTAATTATAATAGATGGAATAAAGTAGAAAGCAACAAGTTGAAGAAATATGTTAGTAATATGTGCCAAACAACAGTTAATTTCTTTCCTATAAAAAACTAATAGTTCATTTCTTTCCTATAAAAAACTAATAGTTCATTTCTTTCCTATAAAAAACTACTAGTTTTTTTAATATGGACTATTAGTTTTTTATAGGAAAGAGAGAAATGCTCTGTAAAAATGAACAAAAGAATAGGAAATAAATTCTTAAACACACATAAAAAATTATCAACATTAAAAAATATTTAACATCACTGATGAGGAAGTAAATGAAAATTAAGATAGTGATACCATATTGCTAAAGATTTAAAAATGATAATATACAACATTGTCAAGAGTGGGAAGAAAGAGACTTTTTGTTTCCTACACAGAGAAACACAGTCTATCTCAAGAGCAATTTGGCAATATGAATTTTTTTAAATATTCAAAATGTGCTTATCTTTTGACCCAGGAATTTCACTTCTGGAAATTAGTCATAAGGAAATAATCAGAGACAGGTGGAAAGATTTAACGACAAAGATAAAATGAAATGGTAATGTGCAACTTTAAAGGAAATAATGAATGAAAGAGGAGGCAATACAGTCTTTTCTTTTTCTTATTGGTGGGGAGAGCGAGAGGGGTTGGCTGAGATAATTATATGTAAATAAGCCTTAGGTCTTTCTTTTTCTTTAAGGACCATCTGGAAGTGGCAGCTGTATTGAATCTTCAGTAAAGCCAGAAGAGGAAGTAGTGGGCTTAAGCTTCCACATAGGGATTTAGGTTAAATATAAGAAAGTATTTCCTTACAAAAAGATTTGCAAACATTGGTATTGAGTAAAGAAGGAGGTGGTATAATTACATTCCCTAGAGGACTTTACTGCAGACGAGATTTTTGTCCAATTAAAATGATTTTTGGTTCGTGCTTATAACAAGACGCTTTGTTGTTTAACTTCATGAGTAGTCTTCTATTTTAATTGTACCTCAATGTTCGATTAGTCCATTGTGTGGTTTGGGTTCCTATTAAAGTAACTGTCACCTTATTTCATGAAAGTAGTACTTAGACTTTCTGCTTATTACCCAAATGAAATAGGTAAGAATTCAGATGGAGTACTTTGTCTTCAACCTACCAGCTGCCATGCATTACATAAGCCTAGTAATATTTGAAATCCTTTGGCTTTTCCCAGAAAACTGTAAGTCTGCAATCAATTTATCAACCCACTGAGAGGATAAAGATATTACAAGTCCACTTTTCAGTTAGGGTGGGATTAAGTTTTTAGTTCAAACAACTCATTTAGATTGATTATTGCTATTAGAGTAGTTTTACTGAGTACTGATTACCAAGATTATAATAAATACTAAACATAATTCTATTAGACTATAAGAAAACTGGACACAGCCATTGGAAAGAGCTGACATAAAGGGGAAATTTCAAAAATATGGAAAAATATTTGTACGTGCTTAAGAAATAAAGAAGAATATCAAACTGTATTACAGGAATAGATTAACATTAAGTCAATTCTAATCATTTTTCAAGGCAGTGCAGATACACTGACCAAGGGAAAAACTGAGCCTGAGAAGAGAAGAATATAAATTGCTTATATGGAAAGTAGAAGGAATATTACTGTATTATTTACACCTTAAAGAGTTATGTGCTCATATTTAATAAACTTCAAATATTCTCATTTTTCAAACAAATGAAATCTGACATCATTTCTCCAGTTCTATTGTAGCTACACACCACACAATAAGGAATTCTGTAATGACTACCTAGCGATTATTTCTGTCCTTAGGTTTTTCTGAGCAGGAAAGAAAAAAACTAAAATGAATACTATTTGAAAGAATACTAGGAGAGCACATTCTTTCCAAAAGGTTAAAGAAGCTGTATTTGTGGTTTCCCATTTGACCCAGTTCACTTTATTTATCTTAAAGTAATTTGTAGCTCTTCCCTAAGTCCCATCATTTATTATCTTTTTAAAAATTTACTTTTACTTTTATGCCTTGGTCACAACCTGGTTTATCTTGCTCAGAAATCCAGGTACCTGGCATAGCAAGGTCTTTTTTGTCTACAAACTGAACCCTTCCTTCAAATTGCCTGAACTCTAACTTGACAACTTGGATCATTCATTCTCCCTTCTGGAAACACAGCCTCATTCTAAATTTTTAGTGATTGACTCTTTCTAATGATTGGCTATTTTGTCTTTATTCCTGCCTCCCAACTGGATGAAGGATTCATTCTTGTTTCTTCCAAATCTTGACCCTCACATTCTCTAAATGTTCCACCACATCTGCTCATGTCCCTTTCTCGGCCAATGTTATCACCTGAGCCTTCTTCCCAGGGTTTCATACCTGATCTGTGAGATTTTATCTTCAGGCCTTTATACATCATCATATTTCCTTCTCAAATACTTTAATATGACCACTATCATACATACAACCTATAACATTTTAAGTTTAGCCATTATGTGAATACTAACTAAATTGAGTGTCTATCTCTTAATTATCTGTTAAACTGGTGGAAATATAAATAAGTTGCAGATTGGATAGGAATTTGTTTGATGACTGCATTGTAATAGCTCGTAGAAGTTAAATAGTACACTAATATTTTCACAACTTTGATTTTCTGTCCATACTCCTTTCTGCCTCCATTGTGAAGTAGCAACCCCATTTTCCCTTCAGTGGCAGAATGAATCACCCAGATGGCACCATAATCTCTCCTTTTAATATATTTAACTTAACAGTGTGGAACCTGAAAGGTCAGTGGCTGTCTCAGCTTCCAACTCAAATCCTTGTTATGATGCCTAGTAGATATATTTATCTTTTGCATACTAAATCCTCAAAGCCAGAAGTGTTTAAAGTTAGCATGGTTTTCTTGACTGTATTATGAGACACCAAACTTTCTATGATCCCTTCTTCCCCAGATTTATTTATTCTGTCTGTGAGATGAGTGGCTCCATTGGTTACTCTCCTGAGCAGGTACTCTAGCCTCACAAGAGGGATTTCCTGGCTGGGACTGAAGGGGAGCCTTCCATGGGCCATCCACCTATTATATAAGTGAGATGCTTTAGGATGATTGGCTATATGACGAAACCAATAATCCCATGAGCAGCAGCACAGTGCCCAATCTCGTTCACTAAATTCAGTTGTGTGACCAGAGACTTGTTGAACAAAATAATCTGATGAAATAAAAGGCACCTGTTAAGTCTACAATCAATCAGTGATCCTTCCAGAAGAGAGGCAGGAAAAGTAAACCCATATCTTGAGTGTTTTGCCCCTAGTTGGAGCAACTACAATATTTGATAGAAAGCATCAAAGTAATCAACCTATCAGGATTTTCACCTAGGTCCTAGTTTCTTTGCTCAGGGTAAACTAATTCTACCAGAAATTTGAGCCATCAGTAATGGCGATGATAAAATAAGCCTAATGTAGAGAAGTCCCAATTCTTATGGCTGCCATAACAAATTATGACAAACTTGATGTGTTAAAACAAAGGAAATTCCATCTCTCACTCTTCAGAGGCCAGAAACCAAAACAAGATATCAGTAGGGCCTGTTCCTTTTGAAGGCTCTAGGGGAGAATCCTTTCTTGCCTCTGGTGACTCCAGGAGTTTTTCCGCTTGTGGCCACATAATTCCAATCTCTGCTTACATCTTCTTGTGGCCTCCTCTGTGTTTGTCTTCTCTTGTCACTGGACTCAGGACCCACCCAGATAATTCAGATTGATCTCATCTCAAGATCCTTAACTTACTTATGCCTGCAAAGCCCCTTTTGAAAATAAAGTCATATTCACAGGTTCCAGAGGTTAGAAGAAGGGTCTAACTTTTGGAGGCCGCCATTCAACCCACAATAATAGGTTTCATTACTCCCACATTGCTGCATCATTCATGAGACCATTAAGCAAGCACCAATAAAAATGAGAAAGGATGCTGACTGACATACAGAAAGTTGGTCATCTTATCTTGTTCTGACACTTAAGAGATTCTTAATGAGCATTTAAAGAGTATACTAATAATTTATCACACTCAGTCCATCCCAAGTGCTGTATCCACATACCTCTACCGAAATAGTCTTGTTACATTCAGACTTTCAACAGCCTGCTTAAACCATTGATCATGACTCGTTGGTTCACATTCTTTTTTTATAGCACTCTCCTCCTTATTTTTTTCCAGTTTTGTTGAGATATAATTGACGTATAGTATTATTTTAGTTTCAGGTGTACACAAAATTATTTGATACACACATACATTGCAAAATAGTTACCACAATAAGTTTAATTAACACCCACCACCTTGCCTAGTTACCATTATTTTTCTTGTGATGAGAATTTTAAAAATCTACTCCATTAACAACTTTCAAATATAAAATACACTGTTATCAACTCCACATTATACATTGCAGCTGCAGAACTTATTTATCTTACAACTGAAAATGTGTACATTTTCACCCATTTTCCCCACCCTCCATGGTTTGTGTTTTAACTTAACTCAATCCATGACTTTTTTCAGGCAAATTAGACAACAACATTTACCTTCTTTTAGGATTACCACTGAAATGAGTTATACAGTTAGCCAGCATAGGTCAGCCTAATGTTTGGTCCCAGGAAATCAGAAGAAAGTATCTGTAAATCAGGTATCTATCTATCTATCTATCTATCATCTATCTATCTATCTGATTTTTCAAGCTATTAGTCATGGTAACTCCTCCATGAGTCCATTCCTATGGCATTGAGAGAGAGCAGCAGTACAGCAGGAAGACACACCCAGGGATGATGAGCATTCTCCTTGTGCAATTTCACTTGTGCATTCAAATGGGCTTGGATCCATTCCTTATACTATATGTTCCTGTATGTGTATTCCACTTGATGCAGTACTGTAAGGTATGCCTCACTTTATGACTTGGTGGGTAAGCTAAGACCACTTCATAATGAGAAGTTCAGTTCACAAGATCAGGCATTTAATCTTTGCAAGTCCCAGTAACTATTCAAGTTGTTTCTCAAAATAAAAGTAGTTACTTGATAGAGTCCATAGCTCTTAAATATTTCAAGAACAATATTAGGGCGTCTCAGCTGGGAGTTTACCATTGGGGCTCTGTGATGCACTCCAATCTGCCACACACTGTTTAAGCTTCGTTGAATCTACTGGGTCACATGGGCTGCCTGGTAAAGCTGATTGCACTGCAGCCTGGACTGATTGCCAGGGGCTATATTGATTTGAGTTAGTAAGGAGACAACATCTGGAACAGCAGCTGCACTTAAAGGCATCACCTAATTAAGCTTATGATAATCCACTCTCATCCTCCAGGACCCATCTGTCTTCCCCATCAGCCTAATTGGAGAGTTAAATGGAGCTATAATAGAGATGACCACTCCCTATCTTTCCAGTCTTTGATGGTAGCATTAATCTCTGGAATTCCACAGGAATGTGTTACTGCTTTTGGTTTATTCCTTTACTGAAGAAGGTGAGATCCAAGAACCCCATCCCTGTTCTTTTCTCTCATAATATCTCTTACCCCTGAGTCAAAAAGCAAATGTGAGTATCCCACCAGTTGCGTAGGATATCTTTTCCCAGAATACACACAGGAAATGTAGAGGGAAAAAGAGGATATGTCTTCAGGTCACTCTGTGCCTATGGTGTTATAGACTTAGGTTAAGACTCCATTTATCACCTGACCACCAAAAGCTTCCGCTCTGCCCACCAAACCCACAGTGCCTTTCTTCTTTGCCAGGAATGTGTTATTTTGGTGTCATTATCCAAAAACAGGTGAAAGGTCTACTTTATTCTTTTCCTTAGAATATATTTACACCAGAAAATGACCACAAGCCTAGAAATAGGAATCACTGTGTTTCCCTATGGTAAGCTCTATGAATAGACATGGAGTTCTTATAAAATTTATTAGGAACTTTGTGAGTTGACTATACATTTCAAATCTATAGACTCCACAATCAATAAAATGATGTGAAATACCCATGTGTCTTTATTAGAGAAAGCACAACCATCTAGCCTCTGGAGGTTAAGGTTATGGCTTGGCTTGTGCCTCTGCCCTCCTCCACCCTAGGATCTTCTCATCCCCACTGTAATCATGCAGACCATTTCAATATTAGTGTCTTCCAACAACATCCCCAGCCTACAAGAAAAATCAGGATCACATTTTTAAAATATGCCAGTGGTCCCCTCTTTGAAGTGTTTCACAAGGATTTAATAAGGGGATGGTTTTTTGTGCCTATTTAGGGGACACAGGAAGAACTTAAGATTTATATTATAAATCTAGTCTTTTCATTATTTTCTGTACATTATGGCAAATCATTTATGGCATCTTAATTTTCTTTAGTATGATTGCCATTCAGTACAACTTCCTGCCAGTCAACTTACCTAATAATTAACACTATCTTGCCTTCTCAATAAATTCAGATAATTACACCTATGTAAAAAAAATCGTACTAACCTAAAGCTATATTTTTCACTCTTTGGTTAAACATATTCAGAATTTACTTCCACATGACTTTCCTCTATATGTTATAATACAAATGTATACTATATTTATTTTATTGTATAATTTATTACTGTGGTAGACACCATAATTGAGTGTGCTAAACTCCAACTCTGGTTACCACTTTGAGATAAATATGGAAAAAGAGGCTGAGGACCTAAAGAGAACAGGCTCAGGCAAGGGAGATATAGCTCTTTAAGATAAAAGAAAAGGGTGAGGAGATCTACGTTAGCTACTTTGGTTGCATTGACTCTCAGGGGAGAAAAACAATTTAGGGTTTGTGGGTATTCTAGAGCCTCTCATAATTCACATTTCAATATGTAGGGTCTTACTCTGACTCATTTAAAACTTCAGCTTTCCCAGAAGGTACCTGGAGAGAGGGCATATTAAATAATGTGTTAACTTGACAAGCCCTGGTGAAATTTTTCTTGTTTTGGGCGGTGGGGCATACCTCAGCTCTGCTGCTCTAGGAGGCAAAGGATTCTACTAGCACCACCAGAATCCCCTGGATTTAAGGCTGTGAATTGCGAATGAAATATTTAAGCTCGTCATTCTCTTTTGCGAAAGCCACCGAGTGGAACTCAAAGCAGAGACACTGCCACCCAGATCTGAATTCCTGCACTCTCTTAATGCAAGAGCAGCAAGTTAACCCCCAAGGCCTTATCTTCAGTGTGAGCTTGATCCTAAGTGATTGCAGGAAAATGAACTCTTTCACCACTGCTCCCCACAATCCGTCACCTTGCTGTCATGGACACGTACTACATTTCACTGCTTTTAGCCTCAATTGTGCCAGTGAACAATCCCAGATTTTCTCCTTTTCCCTTAGATCGGGTGCATGTAAATTATTGCTCAAAGCAAGTTCTGTTAACAGTCAGGCTCTTTATAGATCAGAATATAAATATATATTTGTTCATAAATAGTCTTTATATGTTATTTAAAGATGGAGAATATATGATATATATATATATATATATATATCCTATTACTTGTTTTACATTCCTGTTATCACTTCTTTATATCTATTTTTTCTGGCTAACATTCAAGAAAAGCTAACAATCTTGTTTGACTAGTGTGGGCAAATGAAATCTCCTGTTGTAACCATGATTGTTTAAGCTAAAGCAAAATAGTTTTTATTATAATGTTTTTTACTTCTTTGCCTCTGTTTAGAATATATCTGTAAATATTATATATTTGAGTCTAGGAACAGATAAAAATATATATGTGAAGGTGATAATATTCTTCTATTCCATTTATTCTCTAATTTTTAATTTTTACCAGGAAAACACAACACGTGTTACAGTAGTTTCTTTGCATAATGATTATTAATATTACTCTCTTAAACACTAGGTCTTTTCAAAAGCAACTCTGCTATTTTAAAGCATATTGATATAAACTGATTAACTTGTTTTATACTTTTAAGATTGAGTTTGCTTTGCTCCAATTATCTATGTTTTTTAAATTAATGACTGCAGATCTTGTGCTTATTTTGCTCTTTAAACTAATTTGTTTTTCTTGATGTGTCTTATTAAGACCAATCGGCACACATATCCTGGTGTTTTCATCCTTCCGGGCATTCCCTACACATTTAGGATTAGTGCCTATTTCCAGTACTGTCATTATCCTCCCTAAGCATAGGATATATTTCTTCATTGTTTTTGTATTTGAAACCTGATTTTATTACTTAGTCTCTCTCTGGCAATTCATTTCCTCTGGTTGAACTGCTGCTGTATTTCATCTGAGAGAAAGCAGCATGCCTCTCGTGGTCCAAGTTCTCTCTCACCAAAGCACGCAGCATGGAACCCTGAAGTTACCAAGCTAATTTAGCTGCAAACACTTTGAAGTTCCTACTGGATGAAGAGCATTGCACACAGCACTCTAGAGGGGATACAAGGCGAACGGTTTCCACTTTTAATATATTTATAAACTCATGAAGAATACTCCAAAGAAGTAAAATCATTTAAAAAAATTTTAATCAGCCTCTCATGGTACCGTTTGCTCACACCTGGATTCAGCAAACTTTACCCAGCGCCAGTCACTGGGCCAGGTTGCAGCAGTGCGGTGATGTCGTGGTCCCGGGCCTCTTGGCCATGGAAGTCTGCCCTGGAAGGCTGACTGAAAGTGAATGGAAATGACAAGTTAGAGCACTGTGAAAGGGCACGTGTGAAATGCTCTCTGAGCAGGCACCGTGGAAACCCAGCGTATCCGTGGGGCTCAGAAAGGGCTGCCTTGTGTTCAGGATGTTTATGCTGAAAAGATGAATAACATTAGACAGGCAAAGGGGGAGGAATAGAATATGAGAGCTGAGTGAGTACAGACTAAAGGAAAACTTAACCTGGTGAAGGAAAGGTCTTCGGACAGAGATAGACCCTGAAATGGCATGTAATTTAATCTAAAAAGTATTTTTAAGCACTAGCTATGTTCTCTGTGAAAACTTTTGTGTCCTGGGAAGGACATGGATTAGTTGTGGGTGTCTGAGAAGTGTAGTCCAAGTGGAAGAAGTAGCTTAGCAAAGAAAGGCAAAATTACAGAGTGTGGGTGGGCTTGGTCACAGAAGTGAAGCTGATGAATGGAAGGAAATGAAGTTGCAGAGATGAGGAAGTCAGTTCAACTACTATCTAAGGAGGTATGTTCTAAAAGATAAGTGTAAAATGAATGAGAGTAAGAGGAACTGGAGGCTAGAAGGGGGATCTTCGGCACAATGTGAGCTTTATTGCCTGCATGAGGGTGGTGCGGCAGATGCTCTTGGTGACCTGCCCAAACCCCTGTGGTATCACCAGTCCCATTTCCATACACACCACCTGCTGCCTACCACAAACAGTTGCAGCGCTCTGCCCTAGGACCTTGTGTGGCCACCAGAGCATGTCTGTCCTATGCAGACACTTTGGGGACTTAATGCCCTTAACCAGGAAAGGACAGAAGTTTAGTGCATTGGTGCCCCCAGTTCTCTCATCCCAGCAGAGGAGGACAGGGGTGGGGCGTGTGTCACTCAGTCTTTCAAAGGTCCCCCGCAGGAGCACCAAGCCCCTTATATTAGCTTTCTTCTCTGCCTTGTGTTACTTCCCCCACTGTCATATTCATCTTCCTGGGGTTTGTCTCCAAGTAACCTGCTTATAACAAATCCTTGTGTTATGGTCTGCTTCTGGGGGAACCCAAATTGAGGAAATTGAGGATAAATAAGGAGCATTGGGAGATGGTGATGAAGATTAGTCCCTTATTGGCTATCCAATCTATAGTCAGTTGCCAGTCCCCATAATCCATAGCCAATTCTGTTTTTCCCTAGTAACCATGGGAGATCTAAATCGCAGTTTTTCTATTAAATGTAGAGTTGTGAGTTGTGGACCACCAGTGCTGACAGTGACAAAGAGATATGATCCTTCATTTGCAAAACTTTACAAAAATGTGTTTACTGCCTTCCATAATCGTGTGCCATGCACTGATCTCAAGGTGTTTTGGTTTTCCTCTCACAGAGAATGAGCACCTGTGGGACCAGCACACCTCTGCATCAGTAAGGATCTAAAAGACACTCAGAACAGCCGTTTGAAAGGTAAGGACACAGAGGCACAGGGAAGAGAGATGACCTCAGCAAAGTCCCACAGTTGGTGAGTAGATGCTGGCAAATGAGAAGATTCTCTGTCTCTTTGTCTGTCAAATGCACCCCACCCCACAGCTGTCTGCCCACAGGGAAAGGAAACCTGGAAAAGAATAGAAAATTGTTGTTTGACCATGTATATGGAAATGAACTCTGATTGTTTCAAAGGCAGTGTTTCAGAGCGCTAACCAAAGAACAGGTTTTAAACATAAAAATCAGGATTCATACAATTCTAAAACTTGTCCTCTTGGCACGTGGGGTTGTGTCTTGTTTTCTTTTTTCCTGGATTGGAAGATAATAGAAGTTAATGTGTAAAGGAAGCAGTTCAGTAGCCTCAGGTAATGATAAGGTATGTGTGTAAGTGACCTTCATTATTTAATACAAACCAGATTGTTCAACTAATATAGACAGCAGTTGTTGGTTACTTATCACAACACCACCCACCAGAATTCAGAAATGAAAATCAAGAAGAGAATAAAAAAGGTTTTGAGCTGAACACATCTAGCAAAAGGCCACTATGGCACCCAGTGTTGCACTGGTGTTTGGTGGATGTCCATACAGTTGTTCCATGAAGACTAACTTGGGCCCACAACATCAGATGTGTGAGTGTGTCCTTTGTATTCATCCATAGCTGAAATTAATTTCCATGTCGAGGTCACAGGCCTTAGGTGACAAAACTTGATTTCCATCAGATTATGACTTTCTGCCATGGCTGCATCCAAGTTTCTGGGGCACTGACAGAGGACCAGGACATCAGGGGGTGCTCTGGATAGCTTCCTGTCTTGGTTATCAGTCCACACGTTGTCCTGCTACACCTGTCGCACACTGACCATGAAGCTACGTAAGGTCTTCCAGCTTCCTGTGCCACATTTACACCACTGTCAGCAGTATCGAAAAATGGTCTACCTCTCATGCTACTCTGGGAGGTCCGCCTGCCTGGACATCCCTCGTGACGTTTCTTCTGTTCCTGAGCAGGGCTGTTTTCCCAGCTCCCACTTTAGCAAAGATGGTACCAGTCTCTACTGTCTCAGGTTTCTAGCTTCTTGCAGGTCCTGGGCCTCAGGCCAAAAAGTACAGGCAGCAGGGTGTCCAGGGAGCAGGCCAACCTGTAATGCTCTCGCCTCCCCCAGGACATACGCCTCCCCTGTCTAGAGTCTGGGATTGGGAAAACTAACCCTCACTAATTAAAAATTTTTCCAAAGGTTGCCTTATGTTCTGACCTTAACTTTGAAGATCCCCAAAGTCAAAAGTTTCACTTTTTTCCCTCTGCTCTTCAAATGCCTCATGAATTAGTTGCTTGAATAAAGAAGTTGTCATGAAATAATAACTGCAACAACAAAAAAAAGTGAATCTTAATCACCAATTAATATAGAAAAATGTGTCTCCAGTGACACGGATGCAAATTTTAATTCTTATTTTGCCTTTTCATGTGTAACAGAAGATTTAAAGTATTATTAAAATTGAGACTATGAATGGCAGTCTCTCTGCAACTCCTAGGCCATTTCCAAAACAGCGTGGCAACAGTTAGGAAAGTCTCAGAATCTTCTGTTGATAAGAGAAAAGCTTAATGCTGATAAACCCACCACCACCACCAATGAACAGGGGAAAACCTCATGATTTACCTACTGAGGTGAGTGTGCCCCTGGGTTATTCCAATATAACTGATTTCCTGCACTGAACTTCAGTCCAGCCTTACCCAGATCCACATTGCTACTCAACTTTTCATCTTCTCCAACAAGGTAAGAAGGGCAAATTTCAGCCTTTTGGTTTGTAATGTGCAGGACCCAGACACACAAAGCAGGACAGTGGCAAGGCCAGGAATGTCCTTATTTAAGTCATCTGTTTGTTTGTTGTGTATGTGTATTTTTCTTCTTGCTTTTACTCATTGGGTCATGCCAATGGCCAGTACTAGTCATTATCAGAGACTTGTGCCAAGTGTACCTTCAACTTAAAACTGTTCCTTCTTGACTTCTGGAAGAGAGCTTGCAATCCTCTCAATAGCTGAAGGCAGTAGATTGGAACCTAAGATTTTATTTGCAATTTGTGGAAAGATATTTTTCTCCTTAGTATGCATCAGCATTCAGTTGACAGAGTTAGTTTGCCTGTATATGTAACAGTCTTAGTTAGCAAGAAAGCATTTTTTAGAAAATAGTGTTTAGACTACAGACAAAATTTTAATTAAGTAGAAAGCATTCAATGTAATAGAATCTTCAGAAACTGCTCTGATGATACCCTTCTTAGGTCAAAAATAATTTGGTAAAACACCTTCATGAAATTATATCCATTTTGGCTCTCAATACATCAATGCAGCTGAAAGATAAATAAAATTCTGATTGGTAGCCTGCTGCTAAATGATACAACATAAAAGGTTAAATGCCATATAATTGGTAGGCAACTAAAAACTCGATAGTCTATCTATGGTAAACAAGTGACTACACTTCAAAAACAATGACATGATATCTCGTCATTAATCTCAGAATTACACCCTTGTACACTCAGTGTGCTAAGCGATTGTTTTTTCCTTTGTGCCCAAACATCCTCCCTTATCATGCTTCTTTTTTTTATTATTATTTATTGAGCACCTACTTTAGACAAGTTACCATGCCAAACATTATTGGTTCTTAAAAGGGATGATAAAAATGGTCTCTTTCTTAGTTTACTAAACATCTGTTAAAGAAGATATATAGAAAAGTGCTAACTTTCTAAATATAAGTTCTAGACATTAAAATGAGCATCCTGGGAGAAGCAAAGGTAGCCGACTCTCACAGGCACCAAGCTTCTCTCCTGGTGTTCTTCTCCTCGGCAATTTCTGGCTAACAATCATGGCCGCCATTCTGAGTGGCAGAACTGGGCCCCCTTAACCTAATAGCCCAGTCATGGTCATCTTATCTTTAATTACTCATGGCATAAACTCAATAAAGCCTGAATATTTAAATGTGATTAATCAGCAGCTAAGGGATGACAAAAGAAGAACATGCATGCACCAAACACAGTGCAAGATTGTGTGTCTCAGAACACATATGTATTTCTCCTTAACCTGGGGACTTGTCTGCCCATTTAGCTTAGTCTCACTCCATCGGGAAGAGGCCGCATTAGGAGCACACTGAAGGACTTGGGATTCAGGGGAAAAGAACAAAATGATCCTGGGCCTTGAGGTCAGCTAGATATGTGAGTTCAAATTCAAGTTTGGCTACACATCTGTGTCGATTTAGATCAGTAAATATCTATTATGTTTTAGAAAATAGCATTAATAATGTCTTTCTCATTGAGTTGCTTTGGGAATTGAAAGAATAAGTACTTGGCACATTGCAGAGCATAAGTGCATAATACGTGGTAATTATTATCATCATTATAATAATGCTTATTTAAAAGCCATAAAAAGGTATAAAAACTCAGAATGAATGGCATTCTCTATTTTCCTAAACCCTGATGTCTCATTTTTTAAATTTCTGTCTCAGATTCTCCTCGTCCTAACCAGCTGAAACCAGGAAAGTCCAAAATCCTATATAACGTAGACTGAGTGGAGATAATTTAAATACAAGTGCATAAAAGGTTGAACAATAATTAATGTAAGAGATAGTTCAAGGCTTCACATGATTAATTAGGAAACACAAATGATATAGAACAGGTGTGAGAGAGAGAGAGAGGTATTGGTAAGTGTGATGTTTTTGAAGAAGGCCCTTTGGTCGGAGGGTATGTTGGCTGTGCCCTAGTTGAGTCTAAGAACAGTGGCTAAATGAGGTGTGTCTGAAACACAGCCTGAGGCGAGGAGATGACAACATTTTGGGGGCTGACCCTGTGAGGGAGGGTAACAGCCCAAGTCCTCATATCTAAGGTAACAATCATCGGACTTAGCTTGCTGCCCCTTCTAAGGGGCCCTTTGGAGGGGAAGCCCAGTAATAAGAATTAATCAAAGGTAAAGAAGATTTGGGTTAAAATCTATAAGCCTCTGGAAGATAACATTGGCAATGCTAGTTTTCAGTGTCATTTATTAACAACTAAGGGATAACCAGGAAAAAGAAACGCACACAAACCTCGGTGGTGAGACTACCTCGTCCTCAAGGGAAGGAGCGTCTGCCTAAGCGAAGCAGAGCCACGGCTGTCCATTTCGGCCTGGCCTGGCCCCACCCCCTCCTCTCCTAATGGTTACCTGCCATCTGTGTTCTCAGCCACACCTCCCTGGGCACCAGTGACTGACTCAGCCTAGCAGAATTAGAAGCTTTGCCCCTGCCTCCTCACAAGTGGGGTCTGGAAACTGTCCACAACTGTCTTAAGTCATAGAGCTGGGAGGTCAACTGAATCCTCTGTGCCAGGGAGAATATTACATTTCAGGTTCCCTGACTAACCCTCACTGTCACAGCCAACTTGTGTCACTGAGCCTTCAGTTCAAGCTTGCAGT
This sequence comes from Artibeus jamaicensis, assembly GCF_021234435.1. NCBI lineage: Eukaryota > Metazoa > Chordata > Mammalia > Chiroptera > Phyllostomidae > Artibeus > Artibeus jamaicensis. The sequence continues at coordinate 19,801,424 of NW_026521823.1, read as the reverse complement.
GCTTGGTTTCTCTTCGGAGTGTCTTCCTCAAGGTGGGGCATAAGGGACCTGATTCTGAACATCAGCCAGTTGACTCAGGAGCTGGTCCTTTCTCACCTGGCAGAAAAAAAGTGGAAGGTGTGGAAGGATATGGGGATTTTTATCCCCAAAAAGAAGGAGGCAGGAAGGGGGAAGCAGCCCATGGGAATCTTAGCCAAGCTGACTGTGGTTTCAGGCAGGGATGTAGTCACAGTGAATCTGGAAAGTAACCCCCCCACACACACTATGCAAGACAAAAATTAGAAAATCATTGGTGAAGATAGCAAGGCCTGAGATTAGTGAGCACTTGGAAACATCAGTGATTTATCCAGATATGTCAGACAGCAGACTAGGGTCTAGAGTGAAGAAGCTCGCATTGTGTTTGTACCTGGGGCAGGGTCAGAACAGACCGGAAGCAGGTGTGTCTGTATCCAGGGGATAGAGATCCCGGGCACTCTGAAAAAAGAACTTGGCAAGATTGGGACTGACATGAACAATTTTGTGGTGTTAAAACAGCAACAATTTTCATTAATCTTTAAATGTTGACATGTTTTCTCTACCACTTTTGGCATATCGCTCTTCTCACTACGTTTTCAGCCTGGTGACCATTAAGGCACTTAATGGTTAGAAGAAAAACATAAAACCATGCAATGCTGGGTTAGTTTCTGTTGTAGCCTTGATATTTTTTTGACTCCTGATGTAATTAGACATAATGAGCACCTGACAGGCAGAGCACTACAAATGAATCACCAAAGTTTCTGTTCTCAGAAAAAAGGTTAAGCTCCTTCAAGGGGAAGCCAGCTCTGGCCCCCACCTCTTCATACCAAATCTTCCAGCACTTCCTTCCGCGATTGCTTAGGGCTCTGACCTTTTCCATTTTTTTGCCCCTCCTCCTCAGCTTCCCTTTTCTCTGAAGTCCTCCAGGGTCCCCTTTTGGCACACCTTCCTCCTCTCATTTTCTGATTTCTGTCCACACCCCAACTTCCCGTGACTCTGCAGACACCTCTGTGCAGAATTTCAAGATCTCTCTGGAACAATTAGTCATTTCTGTGATCAAAACTTATTGCTCCCTAAAGCAAAAAGAAAACAAACCTCCTCCTTTTGCCAAGCACAGACCTCTGTGTTCATGGAACTTCTTGTCCTCATCTCCTTCATTTCTGGCAGATCAACCCCACTCTGACTTAGTCAACGTTCTCTCTCAAAGTGTGACTCCCTCCATTTATTTATTTTTAAAATTGAGATATAACTGACATGTAACATTATATTAGTTTCAGGTGTATCACATGATTTAATATTTTTATATATTGCAAAATGATCACCATAATGAGTCTAATTTATATCCATCACCACATATGGTTATAAAATTGGGTGTGTTTATGATATTAACTTTTAAGATCTACTTTCTTAGCAACTTTCAAGTACATAACACATTATTATTAACCACAGTTTGATCTCCAGGACTTACTTATTTTATAACTGGAAGTCTGAGGCATCCATTTAATAAATAAATGGATGGTTCAATAAATAAATGGTTTTGCATTCACCTGGGCCTGTCTTTTGCTTTGGGCGTCAGAATGACCTCTCCCTCTTCCCTCCAAATGTACCTCAGGCCTATGTCATTAATATCTCAAGTACGTTTCATTACTGAGCACCAGATCCAATGTCTGCAACAAGGCTATTGTGGTTACAAAGTTTGGAGACTGCTGAGTGACCAGATCACCAAAGACAGAACTTCAAATTACAGCACAGGGCAGAACCGCCCGCCACCATCCCTCTTCCGACTTCACGGAGCCTTCCCCAGTGATGCAGTCAAGTGGGGAACTTCCAGAAAATGTCTTCTGACTCCCTGTACCTCATCAGGGAATAACTGAAGAAACTCCTTCCTATGATATCCATATGCAAAACACACTCTCCCAGGCACTCAGAAAGTATTTCCCAATCAAGTACTCCTCAAAAGAACAGCAGGGAATCCATTTTTTAAAAAGTACTTGCTATGTATTTTTTAACTACTCATCAGAACTTTCAGGATCCATATGTTTTCCTCAAATATAATTATGGTTGATGAAAACCAAATTTAAAAAGTAAGAAAGCTTTTTGTTCCTGCCAACGCTCACCTGCTGTTTCCAAGCTCCTCTCACCCACCCTGAGCCCCATTTAAACCCACCCCGGGACCAGCTGTTTGCAGAAATCCTGACAAGCCTTGTGATGGAGACTCACCTGCTCCCGATGCACCAGCTCTGTGCTCTCTTTCAGCAAATGTTTATTGAGGGGAGACTGAGAGAGAATGTTTCTGCTTTCAAAGCATTACTTTTACTAAAGTATCAAATGTGCTATTCACTGTGCTAGGTTCTTTACCTCCATTACATCACTTAATGTTTGTAGGTATCTGAAGAAAGTAGAATTTATGATTCCCACTTTAGAAGTAAACATGAAACCTGAGACAGAGAGAGGCCAGAATATTTCCATTATCACACAGCAAGTGTCAGAGAGCAGTTCTGTTTCTGGACTCATGTTTGCCTCGATTTTCTCAACTCAACCTCCACACCACCGCCTTCCACCTTTTCAGTTCCTCCTCTTGTATCTAAAAATCTCCTCAAAACTGAAAATCTGTTGTGCTCTTCCCCATCCCTCTTCATCCCTCCTCACTCAGCGGGAAACCCATGGTTAACCATACATAGAAGCACTCCTTCACAGACACCTTCAGTTTCTTTGTGGTTTGCTTCCTTTACCTGTTTAATTGGTAAAACCCCGACCCTGATTAAACCCAACATTCTGCCTCCTGTGTGTCTGGTCCCTCCCAGTCGTTCAAGGCTCTAGAGAAACATACAACCAAGGGGACAGGTCTCGTGTGAGGCATAAACTTCAGGTCAGCCCTTAATGGTGAGCGTTTTTATGATTGCCACAAATGTGTTTACATGACTGGCTAGAACATAAACTGAATAAAATAAGTTCCACAACTTCCCAAGTGCTTCCCAAGATGAAGCCTAGCTTATCCATAGATTATGAACCGCTGGCTGTGGTGATGTTAAATGATGAAGGCTATTTTTTCTGTTGTACTTTCCTGAAGCTCTCAATGTTTCTCCTGGTAACATGGGAACTCCCTTTTAGAACCAGTGTCCCCACTTGGGTGGAATTAACAACAAGAGAAACTCAAACGGCTATGACAGAAGTGTGAATAGTCTTCCTCTTGGCTCACAGTGTTGCATACAAGAGCCATCAGAGAGAAACTGGCTGATCGCCCCCAAGTGTCCTCACATCAACAGTATTTTTGCCCTCAACTTTCTCAGGCTCAAATTCTAATGCGTTTAGGGACTCTGTGTAAATTCACAGTAACCAAACTTGCAAACAGTTGTACAAAACCAAAACCCAGCTACAAACAGGCCTATCACAAAGTCCCCAACATTGAAATGGTCCCCTAGAGAGAAAGCCAAACCATCAGTAAAAGTTAGGCTTGTGAGCTTGTAATCATGAAAAGAGAAGTTACTTTAAGTGAGTGTGTAATGGCCTTAAAGTAGCCTAGCAGCCAGTGCTGCAGGACCGAGAGCTTGCCAAAGGGACTGGGAGTGGGATCCTTAGTTGGCCCTTGCTCCCCTTCCTTGGCACAGTGCTTAGACGAGCATGTCCACACTGGCTTCAGCGATCCCCCACCACCCCAAATAAGGAAACTATCTTTCTCTCTTAACATTAGTTCATTCAATCTGGTCGCTCTTAAGTCTCACAGGTGTAAAAACTGTCCTGTCTTTGTAAGATAACTTCTTCTAACTTTGACTTTTATTCAGTGCACGCATAGGTAAAGGCTCAGAATTCAGTTGTACATCACATATTTATAAAATTTTTGAGGGATCCCTCTCTGCAGCCTCCACAGAACATCAGTGGGGGATTCCAAAATAAGTAGGAGGAAAGTGTGACCTGAGGTCTTTTGGGGGGGGGTAAGAAAAACCAACCAGGCAAGATATTTACGATATTTTATTTCCCTTCTTCACCTACACATAGGGATGGCACATCTTGATATGTGCCAGTAAACTAATTACACAATGGTAGTAAAGGTCTCGCAAATGGCTCCTGTGCCTCTGATATTTTTCGAGGAGTTATGATTACAATGAAATGCTACTATTTAATCCGTGTCATTCCTGTGCCCCAGAAAATCTGTAACAATAAGGAAAGTATTTTATATTATCTTGTCTCCTTGATTCAATGGAATCTAAACCACCTCCATCATCAAAAACATTTGTGATGTCTATTTTACTGTAGTGCAATAAGCAAGATATCAAAGATAATGTTTTCTCTGCCTTGTCTTTTCTGCACCCTCAATTTATTTTCTTTGAAATCTAGTCAAAAGGATGTAGCTTACTGCCTCCAAAGTCATTATCCACACAATAAAATAATGTTCACAGAAGGCAGTGACTATGGATGGAATTCAAACTACTGATGTCTATCTCAAGCTCACATTGTCAACTAAAATAGTTTTTAAAAATTAATTACAGAATACCAGTTAATTCTCCTGCACATTTATTTTTCTTCACGTAATTAATTAACTTCTCTGACCCTCCCTCGCCTTTTTAGCACTGGGAACTCCTGTCCTTGGAGTAGTCAGATGCATTTCCCACACTTGGCACACAGAGGCACGTCTCAGCCACAGTGCTCTGACTTCTCAGTGCAGATGTGTGTGACTGTGCTGAGTACCCCCCAATGAAGGCTGCCCACAGACTCTAATTTCTGATGGAAATGCCACCAAGGTGATTTTCGCCATCTGCCCAGCATTTCTGGGGTGGCATCCTGCACACATGTTGAAAAGCGGGGGAGTCGATGTTTCCCTCGCTTTGGTCTGTGCTATTTTTTCCACCCACCCAGCCAGCAAGCTGCACAAATTTCTGGCAAGCGGCCATGTTCAGTTTTCTCAAAAACCAAGAGAGTGGTTCCCCTGTATTTTAGAAAAGGCAAATGCTGCCGTATTCAAGCTAATCATTACTTAGAGAACGAGAGCAAAGAATCCAGCCCACTGCATTTTATGCCTAAAGAATAAGCCTGGGCAGCATTCTAAATGCTTCAACTTCTCTTTTCCAAAGTCCAGGAAAGTAGTGTGTAGAGTGGGCTCTCCTCCAAGAGACAAACCCACCTCGTGACACTCTTGAGTAGAAGAATGTGCTATTTCTACTTCATCTTAGAACCCCCAAGTGAAACATGACCAAACCTGAGTACCAGGTTGCTTTGAAAAGTGCACGATTGTCATCCACTCAGAGCAAGATACATCCACTTCTAACAGAAGCAGATCTGAAATCGTTGACTGTTTCTTCTGACATCTCCGTCCTGGGTTCTGGAGCTAACATTGAAGTGTGGGCATTTGGAGAAGGAGGCCCAAGGTGTGGTGTTGAAGTAGGAGGCTTGGGGCATAGATGTGGAAGCAGGTTTGGGAAAGGGAACTCTAATGCCAAGGGCAGTTAATGAAAATTCCCTTTGCAATGGCTCTGAGGTTAAAGTCGCTATGGTTTTGAAAATTTTTGCTATTAACGTTATACTTTAATTTGATGTGCCCAAAGTAAAGTTGTTATCCATTTTTATTTCCCAGAGGTAATTTGTTTGTTACTTTTTTCTTCAAAAAACTGTATCGAGTGAATATGCTTGTGGAGCACCTTGCTGCATGCCATGCAGATGTGAGGTTAATGAAATACAAATTTTATTGATGAAGCATGATCAATAAAATATGGTTAGAACACTCAACCAAAATGGAAAAAGTAAAAGGGTTCTCAGGGCAATCATTTGTTATTTCAAAGTCTTAACTTTTTAATCTATCAAATGAGAAAATATGTTTAAGAGGTTTCTAAATTTGTTTACAATGTGAATGTTCCTTCACAGTCTCTCCTTTCTTTTACTAGTGTTTTCTTTTCTTTAGGATCATCTCTTTTTTCTTCCTGTATGCAGCACTTTCTCCTTCCGATTCTACATTACTCTCCTGGGAAGTGTTTTCTATTCCTGTAACTTTAATTTTCACTTATAGACTTATGATTCCCAATTGTGAATAGATAGAAGATGGATAGATAAATAGATAGATAGATAGATAGATAGATAGATAGGTAGATAGATAGATAGATTAAGAGAGAAATCTATCTGATATTCTGCTTTCTGACTCTACCTGTTGTCCTAAATTCATGTCCAAATTTTATACATAAAATAAAAAAGTTCTCTTTTTTGCTTCTTTCTAAATAAATAATAATATTGTCTGTTCTAATACTGAAACTAAAAACTGAAAATTTTCCTCAATAGCTTGTATCACCATCCAGTTGTTGCCTTGAACAATCGACTAGTCCTCTCATTTCCTCCTGCCTCCAGTCTATCTTTGAGGCCACCAACAGAATGAGCTTTTCAAATTCCAACAATATTCATTCATTTTCTAAGTTTTAAACCTTTAACCACAAGTTTGTTTTTGCCACCACCATCTTAAAATCCACCAATTGTTGCCCATCACCCACGTTTGTTTCTGATCTGGAACACAAATTCCCTAAGAGTCACGACAGTGTGTCAGAGGCATTGAAGACCCCAGGATAACATCTTGGAAATTCAGTTTTACTTGATGGCAACAAATACAAAATAGCGTTTTGGTATTAAAACTGACAGCATACACAATAGAATGCAAAAGTATGGGAGTTCAAATAAATTATCACTTGTGATAGCCCACTTCCGACTATACACCCAAAACCCATGTTGAGGGCTGGGATAGTCTTCTTTTCTCTTTGGAATACTTCAGAAGAGTCAAAATGTTTGAGAAGCACTATCCATGCGGAATAGGACCAAGACATCTTCATAGAGCATGGGCAATTCATCTGGTACACACCTGTTATTGCAACTGCCTCAGCTGCTTCTCCTGCTCTACCCAGACATTCAACCATACACAGCAAGTTACCTTTACCTTAACACGTTATGCTGTTTCATACACAAAACCATGAGTTACAAAGTTAGCTTCATCTTAACATGCTGTGGATGTTGTTTCATGCACAATAACATGATTTAGACATGGCTTTAGAATCTGGAAAGACAAAGAGTTAATTCTTGTTGATATAAGCTTAGAGGACTTGATTGGGAGCAGAAAGAAATGAGTCTGGCAGAAGTTCGGAAAAACTAATTGGAACCAGCTTGTGAAGAGGAATGTCTCCCTTGATAAGACTTCATCTACCAAACCATGAGGCACCCCTGAAAGTTTGAGTTAGAGGAATGACAGAATCATCTATCTTCTAGAAACAAAAGTTCTAAACTACATTACGATACCTTTGGATTGGAACATGGTATATGGGTCCAAGTCTGGGGTGGAGACTCCAGGTCATGGTCCAAATAATAGATGAAATTCTTAGCAATCACCAAGCAGTTCACCCATGGGAATATACATGACATTTTCACTGTAGGGGTTTGAGGTTAAAAACAAAAACTCTACCACAACAGGAACTGTGATAATGGTCCATTTGGTAAACATCCTGGAGTAGATGTTTCAGATACCCAATCAATGAAAGCATGTTCAGTTTTACTATCTCCAATATATAAATTAAAAGCAACCAGACAGACCACAAAGCACGTGGTATACTAGTTTCAGGTCTCTTTGGCGTTGCATGCACAGACCGTTCCTGTTGATGAGGATGCTCTTATCAACCCAGACCGAGTTCCAACTGTGAAACCCTTAACTATTTCAAAACCCAGGTCAAAAGATACCTCCTTAAATACTGCCACTGCCACCACTGCAGTTGCATCAGGAGCCTCCATCTCCACGTGCCCAGAAGTTCTGTATACACATGGCCTGAAGGCCTGAACTCTGTAATGTAATTCTGTCTCTGTACGTTCATCTTCCACTGCAGACTGTGAGCTCCTTGAGCGTAAGGCCAGGCCTTCTTTCCCTTTGTACCATCAGCAATTTGCCCAAGACCCGACACATATGAAACATGCTAATTATTGGATGAGTACATTAAAGATTTAAAACTCATAAAGAAACCAGCCTCACTACTTTGTTACACCTCATCTATATACATATATGTTCAAATAATGCAAGGACAGATAAGCTCATTTCAAAGTAAATGCCTAGTTTACAAGATTAAAATCTCTTCAACTGACTATATATTTCCTATAAGTAGTAATGTCATTAACAAACATTTTGTATTTGAGAAAAAATTAAGTAATAATCACACAAATGTGTGATTTTAAGTCTTTATATTTAATTCTCCAATAATATTCTGTGAAGTGGGCAGAAGAGTTTTTAATATTCCTACTTTATAGATTTGGTAGCTGAGAATCAAAGTGAATGTGTAATATTGAGATTTCACTGCTAAGCCTCTATTAAGATGCTTCAATTCATGTTATTAAGGGATTTTTGTTTAATATAAAATTCCAGGATAATATTATTTAAAGAGGTGAAGATAAGTTTTCCTGATTTTTTTCTCCATTTTCATGGCTGTGCTTTACCTGCTCCAAAAATTAGACATGCCTCCTATAAAAAGAAGAACACATTATAATAAGCAAATGTAAACAGAAATTAGTTATTATTATTAGATCAAGATCTTATCTCATATTTCTGTACTACTATATACACGTATGGTTTCTGTTTTCTTTATTTTTACTCTGTCTTTTGTAATTAAGACAACTGAAATATGACATCACTTCAAGTCATAAGTCTAAGTCATAGCAGGTAAACTTTTAAATGAACATAGGGAAATGAAGAAAATGAACTCTAGCAACTATAACACTTTGGAATACATGCTATGAAGAGTAACTGAGATAGTTCTTCATGTGTTATATTATAAACAAAGCTTTCTGGTTTGTCTTACCAGCACCTACTGCAAATGGCTGTGTGTACTTTGTAACATGAATTGAATGTCTCTGTGATTTACAGTGAGTACCAAAACAAGAGGCGTGAAAGCCCAATTTTTGCTTTAATCTGCAGAGTTAAAATATCCTCCATAGACCTCAAAGCTCTGTGATGCACCTGCCTTCATGAGTGGTAAATACCACTAGTAACTGTCTCATTAAAAACTGGGGAAAAAATGGTCACTGAATCCATTCTGGTCTCATGTGTTTGGACTATATTATGTCACAATTTAAAATACATACAAATATGTGCATATTTGTATACACACACACTCTGTAATACTCAGAAGAGACCTGGAAAACTGCCTCTAAGCCTCCAACATTATATACTATAAATATAAACCTTTTCACAATCTCTAACTAAAAGAGAAAAGTTGAAGGGGAATATGGCCAATAATATTATAATAACTTTATATGATGACAGATGGTTCCTAGACTTAGTGTGGTGATCATGTTGTAAGATATATGACTGTATGCTGTATGCCTAAAACTAATATAATTGTATGCCAACTACTGTACTTTCATACAAATAGCTTTAAAAGAGAAGTATTTCAACTGAAATTCAAAATACAAGGTATTGAGATCTATTTTATGTTTATATTTACATAGGTATATATGTCTTGAGCATGGAACAAAGGTTTGGGGACACTGTCTTTGAAGCGTTTATTAGAATTGCAGTAAGTGACAAAGCTTAGGTGAATAAACCCACTGAATAATCTTATATTGCATGTATAAGCCAAATTAATAGCTTTTCCTTTTTGCATAATAACTTTTCCTTTTCCTTAATAACCTTCATATTTGGCAGAGAATACTGTTAAGATTTTGAGACTTAGGCAGCTTTTATATTCTTAAAATATATTTTATTGGCTATGCTATTACAGTTGTCTACTTTTCCTTCCTGTTCCCCCCCTACCCAGTACCCCCATTCCCTCAGCAATCCCCCCTGCCCTTAATTCATGTCCATAGGTCATGTATATAAGTTCTTTGTCTATTCCATTTTCTATACTGTTCTTAACATCCTCCTGTCTCTTTTGGAACTACCAATTTGTACTTAATCCCTTCACCTTTTCCCCTGTTCCCCGCACTCTACCTCCCAATTGATAACACTCCAAATGATCCCCATAACTATGATTCTGTTCATTTTCTGCTTGTTTGCTTAGTTTGTTTTTTCAGACTCAGTTGTGGATAGTTGTGAATTTATCGCCATTTTAATGTCCATGGTTTCAATCTTCTTTTTTAAAAAATAAGTCCCTTTAATATTTCATCTAGTAATAGCTTGGTAAAGATGGTGTGTAGTGAAGAGGCTCCTGTTTAGGGGAATCCAAGCTGGCTGCCAGGATTCCATTTCCCCTTTACAGTGTCTCCTAATGTCAAAGTTTGACTTTCCCAGGAGATAGTTCCAAAGATGAATTATATTGTAAAACTGCACCTAGGAATAGACAAGCCAGGAGACCCCCACACTTGCATGTAAAATATGTTATGCCAATAAAGAGCAAGCTATTTGGGGAAAGAAGGATGAGGTCAAACCCAACTTCCCAATCTCACTGTCATTGTGACCTTGGTCACATCTCTTATCGATTCTGGGTATCCGTTTACACATCTGCTCTACCTCTCTAGATGATGGTTTTCTTTATCAAATAGAATGATGGAAAGTTAAGCACAAACTAAGGCATTGTTGTAGATATCTAAGAGATTAAGAAAGGATGTGACAAGCGATTGGCATAGTTCTTCCTTCTCTTTCCTCAGTTTTAATTGCCCAGCAAAATATGTATTGAATGCCTGCTAAGTCCCAATGATAAGTGCTAGAGATTTACAGATAAAATGACGTGTTCTCTCCTGTGTAACAAAGTAACATGATTTGACTTTGATTTATCAGGATCACTCTGGCTGCTATTTTGAAAATGCATTATAGAGAGGTAAAGGTAGGATCAGAAATACCTGGTTTTATAGACCATTGTATCATTTCAGGCAAAAATTGTGCAGCCTTGGACATGGGTGGTAGCAGTAGAAATGAAGAGAATTCCACTGGAGCTGACAACTGAGTTTTGGATTTAGCACAACAAGGGAAATTGGTATCTTTGTGGCAAAGACACAATATGATCAAGGCAAGGTGACTGAGAGTGGGTTACTTAAAAGAGAGTGGACAACAGTGTGGAGGTTGCTGGGGGGCGGCAGGGTGGAGAGTAGAGGAAGAGGGTGTGGGGGATAAACAGTGATGGAAGGAGACTTGACTTGTGGTGGTGCACACACTATACAGTGTACAGGTGATGTGTACACTGCACAACTGTGGACCCGTGCTCCTGAAACCCATATAATTTTGTTAAACAGTGTCACCCCAGTAAATTCAATAAAAAAGGAAAAAGATATAAATTAAAAAAGAGAGAGTGAGAATTCCATAGAGCATACTGGAAGAATTTGAGAGGGAAGTCATAGGAGAAGGAAGGGTAAGAGGGGAAAGAGCACCAGGTGTAGAGAGACTTGTCTGGGGGACATTGGCTGAAGGCCTGACAGGCATGAGTACACAGAGTGTCTGTGAGGTGGGATCGGCGCGGGTGTGGTGCCTCAGAATATAACTCAGTCCAGGTACGTTGGGTAAAAAATCTGTTTTTACCGTGACTGCCATCTCACATTAGCTGCTCTCCATTTGGCTATGGGCCTCAGATAAACATAGTGAAACTAAAGAAGTCTGAAATAAAAGAATCCTGGCCATTTAATAGAGTTGCCATATAGTTAAGAAGGCATTGGGGTATACATAACTATGCCTACTATTAATCGAGTACCTACTCTATTTCTGCCATTTTTAATCCTCCAAACAAAAACCTAAAATATAGATGTAACCATCTCATTCTGAAGATGAGAAAAGCATGATTCAGGGCAACTAAATGATGTACTCATTTAGCCATCTTTACACAGTCAGCAAGTACCAAAACTAGGATTCATCTCTCTCTCTCCTTTTCCATTTTGCTTTGAAGGACCATAAAGATGCATCTCTTTTGAAAAGGCTGGGATTTACAAAGTTGGGATTAGCTGGAAACTTGACATTGGGAACAGTGGGGAGACAAGACTAAAATAGTCTTGTAAGCAATGGAACTAAATTGCACTCAGCTGTGGTTTTCAGCCTCCAATCAATCCTCGCAGCTGCCTCAGGTTCAGCCCCTGTTTGGTAGCAGCTTCCAGGATGCTCTCAAGGACCCATGAAAAAAATTGCAAAGTAATACCTACCTGTTAACATTGGTATATAAAAGGAGAAGTTATTATTTTCAATGACTTTCCAAGTGTTAGTAGGAGTGAATGATTTTCTTTAATTAAGATGATCGTCATAGGCTCTTGCTTCCTCCAAATTCTCACTCATTCAAGTCTGGCAGAAATAAAACCTGTTGTTAGCATATATCACCTTCACCGACACTTCTTTGCTTTTACGAGCAGCTGTGTACACCATGGGGCTCAGGAAAACACAGAATTATTGCCAAGCACGGGTTGGACTGCTGAACCCTGACTATTCAAAACCACGAATCCAGACTCGGAGAAGTATTTTTTGGCCAGGATTTCACTCTTCAGGGATGTATTTTTCAGACTTCTTAGGGATACCTTGCTTATTGTGTGTTTTTACCTTGGTTCACAGCTTTTTTGTTTATTTGTTTGTTTTTACTGATGCCTCTCCCCCTTACAACTTCACACAGGAGCGATGTAACTTGAATGATGAGCTCCCAGATCAAGAAGCCAGGAATAGGGCAACTTGATTTTGTTCAACACATAGTGCCATCCCAAATAGCAACTCTAAAGGGGCTTGTTTCCTTGTTTGTATTACTTTTTAAGGTGTTCTGCATTACTACATTTAGCATGTAGTTCCCAGAATACAAGGATCCACTGTATTTAACTTTGAATGGCTTCATATTCTGAGGATTCTTAATACTTTATGATGGTGACTCAAATGGTATTAAAATTACTCACCAAGAGCGGAGCACCATTGTTTTCTTCATTTTTTTGCTTGGTCAATTTAAAAAAGGCCACGAACATTGACAAAACACACAAATATAATGTTTATGTTAGAAAGAACAAATGAAGGGACACAAATAAACTTGTGTGCTGGTTATCAAGCATCCTGACTTACAAGGACAGTTTTGATTTTAAATATCCTGCCCCATTATTTTCATTGAGGGCAAATCAAACTGTCATAATATACATTCTAGTTTTGAATTCAACACTACAGATACCATAATATGAGCAAAAATAAACACGTATCTGGAATCAGACAAGTTAAATTGTCATTTATGCTCTGCTACTGATTTCTCTTTGTAGGAAAGGGGACTAAACATTTCTGAGCTTAGTATTTCCTCATCCACAAAGTGATACAATTGTTCTAAATGACCTTCAAAATCCTGTCCTATTCTAAAATAATACCTAATACCTAAATACTATCTCAAAGATTTTAAATATATAACCCATTATTTTAGAACATAATATGTCCAGCTTTTACTGGTTTGCTTTTTCAAAATATATTATTTTCATTCCAGTCCAATTGGTGACTCTTTTTCAAGTTAAGCCTTAGATTGTTTCTGCTATATAATGTAGTTTCAGAATTTTCAATGTACAGTCCAAAAAAGTATGACAAATCACTCTATAGAACAGTATATAAGAGAAAGATAATACTCTGCAGACATAGATAGTTATGAATCTCATCCAAGTAGACAGGTAAAATAAACTCAAGGAGAAGAAAACCGACATGTAAAATTGGTGGAGATACAAGTATTTCTGCAGAAATAACATCTTATACTTCCACAGCATCTGTCTCCTTTTCTTTCTTCCAAACACATAAAAAGAAGCATTTCATGTTACTGATTAACCTCAACAGACTGATCTTTGATTCTGTCTAAGGTCCAAGAAAATTGACTACATTTCTTTCTACCAGAGAAAAAAACTAAAAAATTGAACATTTAAAAAAAATATTAGATTCTCTATTTTCCTGACATATCAACCCAAATTTCATTTGATTGAACTTAAAAATTCATTCCTTTTCCAAAACAAATCAGGAACTTCTAAAGGAGTTATTTTCTTAAATATGAAACTATATTTCATTATCAGGATAAACCACACATTTCCATGGTTTGTGCTTTTTCTCCTGATATTTTCCACTCTAGAATGAAAAGCCTTGGATTGTGGGGAGTTGATTCTATAACCCTGGGGTACTTGCTTACTGTTAGCCTTGGTGAAGGGTAGAAGTAAAGGGGGGAAAAACTTTAAGCAGGGAGTCACTTGGACTGAAAATGGAAAAACCTTGATCAAATAATCAAAACAAATATACCAAGTAAAATGAGTTGCCATGCATGACTTTTTAATGTTTAAGAAACGAACATATAAAAGGATGTAGACAATAGCTACTGTTATTGCACACCCACTCTGCAGGAGGCAGCATGGTTCGATCTGGGGCAGTGCAAAAATGAACACAGCAACCCTTTTCTCAGACAGCGCATGGGACACAAACTGCACATGGAATATAAGCCATAATGGGGTTCAGTGCTATGATAGAGGTACAACACTCTGGGAGTACAGGATGCTAGGTTGCTGATATTTGAACCATCCTTGAGATGAGGAGGATTGTGACAGGTGTGGACAGATGGGAAGGATGTTCCAGGAAGAGGAACCAAAAGCATCCTGAGAGACTATGGAAAGAGCCACAATGGAGGAAAGGCAAGTGACGCAATATAGATAGGAGGCATGGGAAAGAAAAGAGTGAAGGCAAGAGTACCATTGACAAGGAAGAGCTTTGTGCAGTGTGAAATGGGAAATGCCTTAAAACATTTTTGGATGAAAGAATAATGAGGCATAGTTAGGCCAGTGCTTAATTAGGACAAAAAGGCCCTGGCTGGCGTAGCTCAGTGGATTGAGCGCGGGCCTGCGGACCAGAGTATCGAGGTTCGATTCCCAGTCAGGGCACATGCCTGGGTTGCAGGCCAGTTCCTAGCAGGGGACTCAGGAGAGGCAACCACACACTGATGTTTCTCTCCCACTCTTTCTCCTTCCCTTCCCCTCTCTCGAAAAATAAATAAAAATATTTTTAAAAAAAATTAGGACAAAAAGTATATATGAAGAAAGCCTTGGAGTAGGGAAGACTGAAGGCAGCAGATTGTCAGGAGGCTATTTCACTGGGATTATGAATAATAAATTCATGTTATTGCTCCCCAGTCCCTACCAGTCCAGGAGAAAAGTTAAACTTCTGTGTGTCAAGTACAGTATCAGATACAGAATACCCAGGAATAAAACTTAGGGTCCTTTCCTCAGTCTTTCAGTTCTGTTTAACAGATATGGGTTGGCCCTTTTTTTTCCAAAGGAAGCCCCCAGCTTTTATCATGACCAGTTTTCTAACGTTCTGAAAACTCTAGTCTTTTTGTCAAGCAGATTCATATTTCACCCTGTGTAATGAATATTCCATAAACTTGTTAAATGGACACATCCAATATCAAACTCACCTTCCTCTCTGCTATCCTATTTTTCCTATTGTCTTTCATTATTCACTTGGACTCCCAAGTCAAAAATTCCAAAGATATCTATTCTTTCTTTTTCACTTTTGAATTCTATATCCAAACCATTAGCAGGATCCAAATCCTGCTAGTTTTTGCTCAGACACTTCTCAAGTCTGTCCCCTCCTCTCCTTCCTAAACTGCTGCATTCCCTTGCTTCAGAGCTCTGTGAACTTCACCTGGATTATTATTCGATATTGGTTTTCTATCTGATCTTATTAGTGTTCTTTCAAAGCCATCTTCCACACAGCTCCCAAAGGTACCTTTAAAAAAATTCATTCCCATCATTCACCTCTTAAAATGTCAGATATTTACATATGCCTAAAAAAACAAAACTCAAGCTGCCGAGTATGACATGGAAGGACATTTTAAATATAACCACGGTACAACTTGCCAACAGCTATTCCACATACCCCAAGTTTCAGCCACATTGACCTTATCACCATCTTTGATAAATTGCCACAACAGAAGATTATGCTTCCATGGTCACTGCAAATGCTGTTTGTTCAGCCTCAAATGCCCCTTTATCTCTTCTAAGCCTGGACATCTTTTCAACCTTCAAGAACCAAATCAAAAACCTGTTTTTCTCCCCTGATACTGTTTGAAAAATTAGGCCCTCCCCATATCCATAAAGTTCATTTGTTCCTGCTTGTATTTTAGCATTTATTCCCATTTTATTGTATCTTGGCCTGTTTATATGTCAGAGCTCTTCCAACAGGCAACAAAATTCTCAAGGGTATGGGCTGAATTTTATTGCCTTTTCATCTCCCACATCTCAAATTAGCCTGGTAAATGGCACGTATTCAACAAATGTTTGTCAAAGGAATGACCATTTATCACTATCACTCTTGAATACCTTACTAATAACTAATCAGCTATTAGGAATTACCACAGTGTGGACCAGGACTACACACAGTACTTCATGAGAAGAGGGAGGAAACAAATCTCATGGAGATTTAGATATTCATCTTCAAGGAATGTTTTTGAAGAAACCATCACTATATCCTGTTAACAACATGGCTTTGATAGCATAGAATCAACTAACAGTCTTATGGAAGCATGAAATCAGGACTGGTGGTGGAAGAGAAATTAGGGAAATTCATTCTAGTTCTGGATATTTTCTTTGTAGAGGTGGTAATTGAAATTTTGGAATAGGATAAGGAAATCACAGGTTCAGATGTAGGGAGAGAAGAACACATGAATAACCCATGTCGATGTTCAAATTCTTCCTGAATATGCCATAGTCAAAACATTTCTGTTTTTGAATATGGCTGTAGTGTTGTATTTTACTTTATGCTTAATTCTGTTATATCACTGATACTCTCTAATTTATATGTAATCAAGCAAAAAGCCATCTGATAGTAAGAATACTTTCAGCTGATTAAAAACCCCAGTTTTTCTGGGTATTGTGTTTAAATAAAAAATAAAGTTGGAGGCAGCATCAAAACGCGCTGCCTTTTCTGTTTCATGTGCTTCTTTTCCCACCTACTTGATCATATAACAGTGCAGCTTTAAATTACCTGCCAGTTCTCGAAATGGTTTTCCCGATGAAGCTAAACTTCTATGTTGGCATGCTTGGTGAAATTATTACAATATTCATCCTAAAGCCAACATGTTCCTCGGAGTATTCATTCATGACACTAATTTTGAAGAACTGGTCATAAGATAGTTTGAGAGAAAAAAATTCCAGAATCTCAAAATGGCCAAGTGCTTCCATTCTCATGGAGAGTTCCTGCATTGTGTTCGCAATTACCTGGTAGAGATTTTTAAAAGTCAGTGCCAAGGAGTAATGTGTTAACATGTGCTGTGGGCCTTTAAGTAGGAAAATTTGAGAAGAGCTCAAATGCTAGGGAAATGGGAGAAAGAACATTTCCTCTTTTTTATCTCTGTCATTTAGCATCAATTAATTACGTTGGTTGGTTGGTTAGTTGGTTGGTTGACTTAATAATGTGTTAGGTTTATTCCATACAAAAAGCGAGAAGATCCTGATGTTTCTAGCTCTGACCAGCCGAGTGTCAGAAATCATGAGATCATGGATCATAGAGTCTAGGGAACATACTTGTATTGTCCTTTCTTTATTCCCAGTAGACAGTCCAGGGCCTGCATAGATTCTTTTTTGAATGAGTGAAATAAATAAATGGTTAAACCTCTTTTATGATCAATAGGATCTTGCATACGTTGTCTTATTCAAGTCCTTAGTGCATGTATATTCTTAATTATGGAGAGTTCCATGAAGTAGGAAGAGAGTGCTTATGGGAACATAAAACCACACCTATGAGGGATTCCCTATCGTGGATGAAAGGACATAGTTACTAAGGAAGATTTTGCTTCTCAGGGGAAATGCACAATAGGAAGAATAGATTGGGATGAGCATCAGGATGCAGTTAACATTTCAGTTCTTCATTCCATAAGGTCCTCTAATGGTAAGTGAATCAGTTTGCCAAGATAATACACTGCAAGTTTGTTATTCTCTAATTCCCAGATGGCAAACATGAGAAAGTGAAAACAAGAGGACTGTGTGGATGTGCATAATACAGAACTGGGGACTGCCAGTCAAATCCATGTGGCCATGGAGACACACAAAACAGTCACACTCAGCTGGACCTGTTTGTTGCAGCAGGATCAGCAAATAGCGGCAAAACTCCAGAGCCAAAAGGAGAGCAGAGAAAATGGACTGAAAATGATCTATTCTGGGACTGATGCAACTTAGCCTTGATTGTCCCACACAGAAGTGGTGGGGAGCCCTGACTGGTGTGACTCAGTTCACTGGGCATCATCCCACAACCAAAAGGTCACTGGTTCAATTCCCGGTCAGGGCACATGCCTGAGTTGTGAGTTCAGTCCCCAGTTGTGGTAGGAGAGGCAACCAACAGATGTTTCTCTCCCTCTCTTTCCCCCTCCCTAACTCTCTCTGTAAAAATTAGTCAATAAAATCATTCTTTTTAAAAAGCGATGGGAAATGACTCCTCTGACCTCTTTGTACCTTGGGGAAGTCCCTCTCCCATTTCCATTCCATTCAGGTCATATACCTGAGAAGGCCTTTCTGAATCCCAGAGACAGTTCGATGGCAGGATCTTTTGCCCTTAACATAGCAAAGTATTCCTCTCTGTCATTTGAAAACGGTCCTGTTGTGTTGGGAAAGATCTACAGAGGAGTTCCCAGCAGACTCTAGAGTAAGTGAACACAAAAGCTATTAACTCTGCGAGGTCACATAAACAGTCAGAAGAGCCTAAAGAATTAGGTTTCTGTTCTCAGTAGATTTTGATGGTTCTGCCCATAAACTCCCAGGTATTATTTGCAGCATGTACAGTTCCACTGACTTCATGTAAAATCATGCCCTGTAACAGAGGAAACGGATTGTGTATCGTTTAAACAATAATGTAAGAAACTGAGTTATTTACAGTACTTTCGTTCATCATAAAATAAGTTACTCTTTCTCCTTCTTTCCACCAGGAACATCTAGCCAATCAAATTAAGCCATTTTAATGTTTGCCAAGCACCACAAAAAAAAAAAAAAGATCTAGGCATTTCTAGAAGGAACAAGGGTGGGGTATTAATTACCTGTTTTCTTCTTTTCTTTGATTATTTGACTTACAGTACTTTTCTTGTTTGTTAAGTAGGGCTAAGAGTTTTTTTCCTAAGTCTTATAAACCAAGAATGCCACTTCTAAAAAAGGAATTAATTTTCATTAGATTCAATTGTTGATTCATTCTGCTGTTATAAAGGTTCCAGTCTGTGCCAGGTACTGTGTTAGGTTCTGAGAATATTTTAAGGAACGAGACCAACACGATCACTTTTCCTTTGAAGTAGATATTTTCCTTTTAGTGTGTTACAAGCAAATTTTACCTCTTTATAAAGAGTGCTAACTTTACACATTATTATTTTGTGTAGCCTATTGCATTTTCTGTTTGAGTAAATGAGCTTAACGGAAGCTGAGTCCTAATTAAAGGGTCGCTAGCCGAGAAGTTGCCTCAAAAGAAATCACTAGAACAATGTCCTGAGAGGCAAAAAGTTGGAAAAAAGATATAAAAGTCATAGTGAGAAAGTTGCAGAAGAGGAAAGAGTTGAGGCAGGCACAATATTTTAAAAGATAATGACTTGGAAATTTCCAGAACTATGAAACATTAGATTTTAGGATTGAGTTTAAAAGAAAAGAAATCCACACTTGAACACATATGGGCATAACTATAGAAAAACCAAAGACAGAGAATTCTTAAAAAGCAGCCCATGAAAAATAGATAAATTACCTTCAAAGAATAACAATTAGACTGAGAACTGACTTCCCAACAGTAAGCTTATCAGAAAACTGTGGAATATTTTCTTCAATGGACTAATCTGAATTCTTCACACAGCAAATGTATCATTCAGAATAAGACTGAAAGACATTTTCAGACAGAAAGCTACATTAAATATTTTTTAAATTTTAATGTATTCACCTATAGTTCCTCTAATTCCAATCCTAGGAATGCATTTCAAAGAAATAATAGGACAAGCATGTATAGATGTATATACGACACATTTATTGTTACAAGCTGGCTCACTTTATCAAAGATTTGGAAACAAGTGAAATGTACATCAGTAGGAAATTTTTGAAATACAATACGATGCATTCATAATTTGCATTAAGAAGATTACATAGTTCTTTGTGTACTCAAGCAGCATAAGTAATACAATAAATAGAAAAAAAAGAGTCCTCACTGGTGTGGCTCAGTGGCTTGGGTGTGTTCTGCAAGGCCAAGGGTCCTGGTTTGGTACATGGTCAGGGCACATGCCTGGGTTGCTGGCCAGGACCCTGGTAGGGGCGCATATGAGGGTCAGCCCATTGATGTTTCCCTTCCCCTCTCTCTAAAAGAAATTTAAAGAAAAAATAAGTTAAAAGCAGGCTGTGGAACAGCATGCTTCATATGATCCAACATAGATTAAAATTTAAAATCTCTATTTGTTATAAGTTTACATGTTCAGAAAAGTCTAGAAAGGTATACATATAGTCATTACTCCTGGGGTGTGGAGTAAGAAAAATTTTTCACATTTTCTGTTTTACTTGCATTTTTTTCTCATCATTTTCATTTGGATAAACAAAAGCTGTTTAGTAGTATCTTCTATTTATTGAGACCTTTAGTATGAAAATTACACTCACGCATCATGATGTTTTAGATCCAGACTTGTTGTCTCATTTGAGTGGGCTGTGGTGTTAATGAGCCTGCCCCAAAGTTCCATTTCTGCTGTAGGGCAATTAGCTCTGCACAGAGAAGAAAACGACTCTTTTGCACATTACCTATTAGTCCAAGGAACCCGGCTTTCAAGACTTTACCTGAGTCTCCTGGCGAGAGACATTGTGTGGATGTTGCAGAGCTTAGAAAATGAAAAAACCAACCCCAAACCACGTGAACCTGGAAGGCAGTGGCAGTTAGCACCATTCTTACCCACAAAGAATGATGTGTGTCTTACTCTCTTTGAAAAATCTACCTTTAATTTTCCCCAACCACCACGTTTTCCAGCTTATAGTAAGTCAGATCAGAACAAATCTGCGTTGAGCAAGAAACTCAATTCTTAGGGCTCGCTTTCTATTTGCCTTATTGCCTTCTCCCACCTTCTCTGCCTAGGGGGGATTTCCTTTGTTTCCCCCCATATACATTTTCATAACAAATGACCTCAAGAAATAGAGACTACCTAACCATTATCTTGCCCCAGAAAGGAATTCTAATTTTTTTCATTTCCAGGGAGGAGCACCAGAAGTTTTGGGATTTTAATCTGACAGTTCTCAGGCCTGCAGGTTTACCCTTCAATTTTGCTGCAAAGTAAAGCCTGGTAACATTTTCTGGAGGCTTGTCTAATGTGGTGCCTTCCTTATAAGCCTACAGCTTCATTCCAATCTGAATATATCACTGTCAGTTTATAACTGGAATCATTGAAGGATTCTGAGCAGCTTGTTGGATTGTTTATATTGAATATTTGGGGGTACACATTCCAGCACATCATTGTAAAAATGATGTACTAGATAAAATTCTTTTTTTTAATTTTTTTAAATTTAATTATTTTTCAACTACAGTAGTCTGGGTATTGGTTTTATTACTGGAAAAGTTATCCAGCACATGGATACATCATAAGGAGAAACAAGTTCTTATATCAATCTCCATGTTACATTAGTGAGAGTCCTGAGGCTTTATTAAAAATTATTAGCAACTAGTAATTTTTCAGTGCTGTTTGGTTTTTAGAAGGTATATTGCACATTTATAATAGGTATACTACCAGAAGTACTTATAAGAAATTTTTTTCTTACAAAAAATTATATTTCCCAGCATTTAATATTCTGATATCCTAGAAGAAAACTAAAAAAGCTCCCAGAAATTTATTACTTGGATTTGTCTTTTAGAAATCCCTGGATATTTCCTGAATATTTTCTTCTGGAAAATATGGAAGATAAATATGTGACTTTAAAAAAAAAAAAGGCATTCTCTAGCCCTGGCCAGGTGGCTGAATTGGTTGGAGCCTCATCCTATACACCAAAAGGTTGTGGGTGTGATTCTCGGTTAGGGCACATACCTAGGTTGCGAGTTTGATCCCTAG
This sequence comes from Artibeus jamaicensis, assembly GCF_021234435.1. Classification (NCBI taxonomy): domain Eukaryota; kingdom Metazoa; phylum Chordata; class Mammalia; order Chiroptera; family Phyllostomidae; genus Artibeus; species Artibeus jamaicensis. The sequence continues at coordinate 19,779,480 of NW_026521823.1, read as the reverse complement.
TCTGGGAGGATATGCAAGGCAGCCGATCAATGTTTTTTTCTCACATCGATGCTTTTCTCTCTCTCCTACTCTCTTCCTCTCTCTCTAAAATCAATAAACATGCCCTTAGGTGAGGATAAAAAAATCATTCTCCATATTTTTTCAGATATGTTGATTGCTAGCTAGATAATAAATATAAAAGTATAAATTTCCATAGAGAACTATTTGAGATAAAAGTGCTGATAAAAGTTTTCTATTTAATTAATTATTTATTTAAAGTTATATATTTATATATATATTTATTCATACTTTAATTTAATGAGCTGGTAATCTATGCCAAATCTTTAATTACAAAATCATAATAAGGATGCGATTCTGTAATGTGACAATATCACACTCAAGCACATCATATGACATTTTAGGTGAAATATTCAAATTGCTGTCTGTCTTGTAAGAGACATTCACACACCCTACCAACCACACTCAGTGGTGTTTCTTCTGCTGGACCCTGAACTTCTACACACACATTTTCCCTTCTCTCCATACGTAGAGTGTTCCTATCAAACTTTTCATAAACCAAAATGGCATAAAGCACAGAAACCTTTATCACTGGTTTATAGGAAAATTTTTGGGGTGTTCCAAGATCCCAAATTCAATGCATGCACAATGTCTTAATTTTGTTCACATGATCAAAACACTACTTAAGTCCAGTTTTATGTTAGGCATAACACTCTTAGGAATCCTCTTAGGCTTTTCTGATACCTTAGAACACATTTTGCTAATAAATGCACCAAAAATAAATCGAGACAAAACACAGATGCTCACAGACAAAGTTCAAGGCCATTTAGCTCCACGCTAAGCGTAGTTCTCAGGGAATGAGCTTGGTGGTGCTGCTCTTGCTGCTCAGGGTACGTACGTCTCTGTCATGGCTCACTACAGAACAAACACTGAAATCACAATGAAGAGAAAAATATAAAACGTTGGAGTGGAATAGTAACATAATTGCAAGATCAGCTCACAAGGTTAAATGCCCAACAAATCAGAGTTTTAAAAGAGCATGGGGGGAATGGTGGGGGATAAATGCAGACAACTGAAATTGAACAACAATAAAATAATTTTTTAAAAATAGCATATACTGGAAAGGGGTGATAGGAGGATAGTATCCAAAATTATTTCAAGAAAAGTATTTTGAAATTGAATTATAAGAATTTGAAAAGGAATCCCAACAAAATATATGAAAAATACCCATTCTAATGCACATTTCCTTGAAATTTCGGAGCATTGGAAATAAAGAGAACACAATATTTTCTGAGAGAAATAAAGAGATTTTGAAAAAAATGAATCTGAAATAAGTATATCACCAGACAACTCTACAACCACATTTGAAGTTAGAACATGAAGAAGCAAAGACTTCAAATTTCTGAGGGAAATTTTTCTTCAGCTAAAATTCTGATCTCAGCCAAACTATCAATCAATGTCAAACTATCGATCAAGTATGATAGTATGTTTAAACATTTTCAGAAATACAAACTCCAAAAAATTTTTCTCCCATTTCAAGAAGTTACTATACAATGAAGACATAAACTGAAATAAGAGAAAGGCAATGAATCTTCCAATCGAGGGACCCAGAACAGGAGTGAGAACTTCTAGGCTCATTGCTATGCAGTAGCTCAAAAGAGAAACTTACCCGTTTTGGAGTAGGATGATGGAAGACTCAGACATGGATATTGACTCGGGCAGGAGGGTGTAATTGATGAAGCACCGAATGTGTTTGACCATACTGAAACTGGAATTCAAAAGGGTCTTATTGATCCCTTTGAAGCTGGGGACCTTGATATCATGATTGTGATATGTAAACCTAGGCAAATTAAAAATAATAGAAACATAGGAATTACTAACTCCAGGAAAACAAAAGTTGCAGAAGGAAGATAATATCATTATACTACTTAGTTCAGCTCTGAAAAGTACTCACATACTCATAGTAAGATAAATACTGATAAAAAAATCTAACAAAACTAATAGCACTATATTGAAACAATAAACATGAAAACATATTAATGAAATATATAACTAAAATTGAACGGTTAAGAAATAGTAAGAAAAATATGAGAAAGTAAATACCAAAAGATATAGCTAATAGATGTTGTGAAAAAGCATACATGTGTATAAAATTTGTGGCTCAGGAACTTAATTTCAAGATCAGTTTCATAAAGGTATTTTACTTTTTATACTATGTACATATTACTTGGAAAAAGTCAAAATATTTAAATAGAATAGAAATGAATGAAACTTTGAGGGAGGGAGAGAAGGAAGGAAGGAAGGAAGGAAGGAAGGAAGGAAGGAAGGAAGGAAGGAAGGAAGGAAGGAAGGAAGGAAGGAGCTAACACAAAAGAAAGAAAGGAAGGGAGGGGAGGGAGGAAGATTCCATAAATGTATTTCATTATATCAACCAGTTAAAAGAGGATGATATGTAGTCAATCTGTGGATGCTAAAAAAAAAAAACCCTGATAAAATTCTATACCCATTGCAGTATAAGTGAAAGAAAAATAAAACAAGATTAGTGTTCTTAACATTAAAATTTAGCATTTTAATCACAACCACAGCCAAAAACAAAAGAATAAACAAATTTATCATTGTGATAAATGGTCACAGTATATTGTTAAATGAAAAAGTTTTAGCATGCTATCATTATATATATACACATATATACATAATACAAAAATATGAGACAAAATATAGCATATAGATAACTTTATTATTTTAGTCTAATATATGTATGCAGTTTTCTACTATTGCAAAATTCTCCAAATTTTGTACAATGTCTACACCTAAAAATTTTTATACATATATAATTTTTATTAGTACCAACCTCATTTTGATTATAGAAATGTTATTTTTCTTACTTTCCTGAAAAACAGGTTATAACCCATTTGCTTTTCTCTCTTCCTTCTATGTTTGGCAATAAATAACTTACAATTATTACCCATAACATTGAATTAAAATATTTATTTTTACATTATTGTTCTGCACTTTGGAGGAGCATTGATCTCAGGAAAAACTGTGAAACTAAAAAGACTTCTTTTCACCCTGGCTGGTGTAGCTCAGTGGATGAGCGTGGGCTGAGAACCGAAGGGTTGCCCATTTGGTTTGATTCCCAGTCAGGGCGCGTGCCAAGGTTGTAGGTCAGATCCCTGGTAGAGGGTGCACGAGAGGCAACCACACATTGATGTTTCTTCCCTCTCTTTCACCCTCCCTCCCTTCCCTTCTCTCTAAAAAAAATAAATAAAGTCTTTAAAAAAAGAAAATAATACACTTTTATGAAAAAGTAATACTTAAAAAAAGATTTGTTTTCATTGGCTGCTTGACTCCCTTTTTTGCTTCTCCTACCTGTGTTGCAGTTTTCCAAGGGTGTGTTAGATTCCCCACAATTTTTCTTTCTCATGCTAGCGAATCAAGACAGGTTCTTCTAAAGCTATTATAATTCAATTTTTCATTAAGGTCTTTGTTGTTAACAAAAACTTGTATGCCCCCCACGTTGGTGCTTCCCAAGATTCTGACCTGGGCTCTACTTGATCCAATAAATGCTCAGTTGCTCTCAGGCTGTGTGCCCATAACATCTCGTGCACACCTCAGTTTTAGTACTGTAGAAGCATTTTTAATGGAACTCTGCTTAACATACCTAAAGGAACTGACCGAGACTGCCCTTTCCTTTTGTGAAATATGGCTGATGCCCAAGGCATGCTGAAACCTCCCAGCTTTCAGCTGTTCTCCAGAATAACCACAAACTTCTCTCCCTGCCAGGTGAGTGCTAAATTTACCCAAAAGTTGGTAACATTTCTTTCCAAACCAGTTGTCTTTGCTCTTTTAATTACATAATTAAATTTTATGTTAGAACTAATGAAACACTATATGAAAACTTGTTTCTGTGGAAACATTTGTGAATATTGTTTTAAAGATTGGATACATTTCAGTGCTAAAAAATAATACTATCAAATTAAATGTTGACATAACTATTATACTAGTTTTAAAAACTAATACAACTATAGGGGGATCCGCACCATTATTTTGTAAGTTTATTCAGCTTTTTTTTCTATTTTAGAAAAAATACAGACATTTAAGCACATACAATGTATTACATATGTGGTTTATATAAGGGAAATATTGTGACGTATGAAAATATCAGTGAAAGAATATATAATTTTGTTTTAAAGTGAAGTATTAAAAGGTATTTTTAAATTCCCTCCTATAACCAAATTTTTATTTGGTTAATAAACTAACTTCTGGACCACACTGCATTATAAAAGAGCTCCAACTGAACATAAAAATCATTTATTAGTGTATCTGTCTCCCCTGCTGGGATGTTAGCTCCTGGAGAGCAAACATCATATATCGGTCTTGTTGTTCTTTGTTCTCCAGCGCCAAGGAAATTGCTGGGCACTTAATAGATGTTTGCCTCCAAAAATTTTTAACAGAGCCTCCTTGGATAAATAATATACTGTCAAATTCTTTATTTTTACATTCAAAATTTCCTATGAAAATTTTATTAAACTCCAAAAATGTAAATGAAAGCCTCTTGGCAAACTCTTTTGCTTGACTTCCTTCAAAAGAAAAAAGAAACTATTTATCTGCCTCTGCTTATGTGGTTCTTCTACTTGGAATGCCCTCTTTCCAGTTCCAATATCCTGTCCAGCTGTAGGCCTAATTGAGACAATCATTCAGTGTGAAGTGTTCCTCCTCTGAAATTGCTTCCCTAACTCCTTCCAGCTACTTGGTGGTTGGCTCTTTTCATAGTTTGGTATTGAAGTACAAGTCATGATAAGTCAGCTCCTGTGGAAAATTTTGAAACTGGCTGAGGACCCAGACATGGAACTGAGAGAACTGACTGGGCTGAGAACTAAATGCACAAGTTTGGAAAGGCCATTGAGCAGCTGAGACAGGGTACTTAGCAACATTATAAATTAAATCATGTTTTAGACAAGAGCCAACTGAAGATTTTCAAAATCCCAGGGCACATGGAATACGATCATAGGTGAAGGAACATAATCACAAATCTGGGTGGAAGGCTGCCATCATCCTTGAGTTGTGTTGTGAGCTCACACACCCCAGCGTGGCAGTAGGACCATACAAGAGGTGTGACCGCTCTCCTCCCAGCCTGGGTTGGGCAGGGCCAACCTGGATAGGTAGAAAGCCCTGAAAAAGCCAGATCAAAATAGTCTACACATACCTGTGAGCTGGCAGACAGCCAGAACTTGGAAGTGTCGTAGGTACATGGTGAGATGCCCGGGGGCACTGGACACCAACAAGGATAGTACTTTACTATGAGAGCACAAAAGACCAGCTGGAAACGGGGTCCCATGTCTGGAGTAGTGAGTGACTTTTAGACCAGGAAGAATGGGGAACTAAAAGGGAGGCACTGAAGCTATACATTTTCTAATGCTCAGGATATGGTTAGATTGTAGTTTGCATGGGGAGTATCAGTCCAGCTAGATACTATGACCTTGGGAGAGATGTAGATGGGACAAAGAATATAGCCTCACGGTTAAAAAAAAACACACAACACTTAAACTAGAAACTGGGCTAATACAATTTTGTAGCTTAGCTAACCTAGAGATTAATGGTCCAGTCTTCTAAAATAAGTTTTGAAATACAGCATGTTGTAGAATCTTCTAACAGTTTTCGGTAAGCAGTTGGGTAAAGGGGAGCATAGTTCTGTTGAGCTGCACACCTTTCGAGAAGCTTTTTTATTCACTATAATAATTAAGAAGAAATGTGTCAGTTATTAAGTCAGCCTGTCTTAGGATCAAGCATCTGGATTTATAGAGAGTGTGGTTCCCTATGACTAGACACAAACCTAAGTCAGCTACTTTTCAGATTCATTAACTATTAATTCAACACCTGAAGGCATTCTTCCTAAATTTGTTTCATTGGTATTCTGAGTTTTTTCATTCTCTATTTTGGAATATTGTCATGTTATTCAAGTAATTTTGTAAAGAAAAAATTTTAACATAATTCTTACATCTGCAGCAAAAATCTATCTTCCTTTTCCATAAAATATTACCTGTTTGGGGGCATGTTTTCAGAGCTAGAAATCAATTTCACTTATATAATTAAATTTTTGAAAAAATTAACTTTCAATTCTATAGCCTTGTTCTTATCTTCATGTTTTGTTTTATTATACCTGTTTCTTAGTGTTAGCTGCTGCAAACCTTTTAAACACAGGCAGGTGGCAAACTGTAATATAGTGGTTAATAATTGTTGAGTGCTTATTCTGTGAAAGAACTTACGCTGAACACTTTATTTACATTATTAAATCTAATCTTCAAAAAATATTTATCAAATATGTACTCATATTTGTCATTTGCAAATAAAGAAACTAAGATCCATTTTGGTTAAGCAACTTGCTGAAGATCACCCAGGGAGTAAATAGAGCTTGTCGCAAATTTTTAAATCGTACATTTAACCACTACAGTGTGTGTGTGTGTGTGTGTGTGTGTGTGTGTGTGTGTGTTTAAAACACTAAAGTGTTCTCTCCTTCATCCCTTTATACAAAATTTTTCTTTTCATTTACAGAAGTTTATTGAATATTTAGTGCATTAACCAGGGAACAGGGTATTGAGTAGGAATAAAAAATGTAGGCTAAAAATCAGTCCTAGGGCTCAGAAACTTATGGTACATATTAAATATTTTTCAATGAAAATGACAGCTTTTAAGTGGAAAAAAAATAAAGAATGGATGTTTGGCCCTCAAAGTTGGCCTAGGAAATTCCGATTTTGCAGGAAGAAAATTAAGGGGCTCTCACTGCATCTCACAGAGAGAAACACAAACGTCGTGAAGAACAGAATCTCATATCTATTTAACACCAGTAGGGTTTGCGTCATTACCCTCGGCTGCGGAACATATTTTTAATATGTTTGCCTATGTGATAAGATTGGGAGTTTCTTAAGTGTTGAAAATCTTTTACACTTTTGTACTGCCACACAGCCTGGTGCACGGTTGTGTCACTCAAGGTGGTGTTTAATTGAATTGAGATAGGATCTCCTATCAGTATTTAGCTGTTTTTCTTAAAGTACTTGGGAAATTTCTTATGTTTCTTTCATCCACAGCACTTAGGCCACTCTCCAGATAAGCAAGCTGGAGTTCGCCCATGATTCTCATTCCCAACGCAGAATAGAGCTCTGCACCTCCTCTCCTTCCCAAGGCAGGGTTCCGGAGGCTTTTTTATGTGACCCTTTCCCTGGTCTCTCATAGGACTCTAACATTACACTGAGAATTATTAATCCAAGAGATTTGCTGACAACCCATTTTGACAGGAAAGTAGAAGTTTGAAGATTATGTTTTAACATTAGGGACTCGGCCTTCCAATGAAAGGATATAGAATCTCTTTAATATGTATTATCACAAGAAAAATATTAATATTAGAGAAATCCTCAGAAAAAAATATGTGTCTCTATTAAAATATACATTCAATTTGATAATGATATATTTCCCTTCTTTGCTATTTACACAGTTAGTGATAGACTGGCCACCAAAAGTACAAATCCTTGAGGTACCATACCACAGCCCTCTGAACTCGTGTTTGCAAAATTATGTTACGAGGTTTAAGATTCATTTCTCCTTTAAGATTTCAAAGATATGCTTTAGACAGATTTTTCCAAAGAAAGGACAGTACCTTTAATGTGTTTAATTCTAATAACTGAACCTTGTAGAATCATGTTATTAATGTGAAATGATGTATGTTTTCAGTGTTTCATACCTTTGAACTAACTCATGAAGGCCTTCAATGTGATTGTGTATAATTTTATAAAAATAGAATTAACTTATTTAAACTTAAACTAATAACTGCACTTTTTTATCCTATAAATTCTTCATCTTGTGTGTTTGGTTTGTTTGGATTAAGCTTTAAAAATGTCTAATACACAGAGTTGGGTGTCTGGAAGAATGGTAAAAGTCAAAAGCTATAAACTTCCAGTTACAAAATAACTAAGTTTTGGGGATTTAATGTACCACAGGGCTACCATAGTTAACAATACTGTATTGTATATTTGAAAGTTGCTAAAATAGTACATTAAAAGTTCTCATCACTAGAAAAAATAATTTGTAACTGTGAAGTGGTGGATGTTAATGGAATTTATCACAATCATTCTGTCATACATACATGTGTCAAATCATTTTGTAGTATACCTTAAACTAATACAATGATATATGTCAACTACATCTCAATAAAATTGGGGGGGATGTCTAATTCAATAATGAGTCAAGATCTGTGAAATATTTCCTACAAAGATACCTGTGATTTACTTACTTGTAGAGCAACAAAGTAGCTGGGCAGAAATTTTATTTTCTATTTTCTACCCATTGGTTCAGGTGGCAAAGTGATTTGCCCTGAACTGAGATCCCCATATAATAAGAAAGGAACAGTTAAATAGCATGTGCCCTAGTGGTTTGGAAGGTGAACAGGCAGTCGCCTAATGCATGGAATGCTCTTCCTACCACTTCCTGCGTGGCCTGTCCTGAGGAATCAGGACACTTCCCTGACCCATACACACCACGTGCTGTGTGTGGCCTACACGTGGTTTGTAAAGCAGAACAGGAGTATTGATTTGTTTACTATTATTGGCAAAGAGGCAGAGGCCAAGGTTTAGACCCTCGTGAATAATGGCTTTACCTTCTTAACTGTTTTGGTTTTTGTTGAGAGGCACACAGTTAAGTGAATGGCCAGTGTGTTGTGTTGTATTTTGTTTTGTTTCCCACAATTCTGTGCACAGTGAGCCTGCTGCCTCACAAGAAAAACAAACTGTAGCTCAAACCACCACTTCTTGCCACTGGCTCATTCATTCTCTTTCTAGAATCAACACTTTACATTCTCCTTGTTAGAAAATTAGCAATGCAGCTCATATTCCTTGGATCAGTGAATAAAGGGAAGAGATAATTTGTATAGATTACCCAATTTCCTGTGGCTGAATGGGACAACAAAGAGAAGGGAAGAATAGAGAAGGAAAATACCAGACTAGCCAGAGACAAATGGACCACTCAAAAGTGCTTGCCTAGAATGTAGGGAATGAAAGCCTGAGGTAATATTTGAAACTGAATGAGTCAATTGTTTAACACTATTTTAAAATATTTGAAAGGGCTATAACCTCAAAATCAAGCCAGTGTTTTTATAACCAAGATATAACCAGAGAAGTACAAAGCCACGACTTCTAAAAACACTTGAAATATAATTATTGCAATTTGTGTTATAAGGTATGTTGAATAAACCACATATTGCAAATTTTAAGATGTATTTTAAAATAAGAAGGAAACTATAATGGGTAATGAAAACAGAGGAAACATTCTTTCTTAACAGATGCTTAGATTTGGTCGTGGCTGGGTATTGTGGTATAAACTTGAAGTTCTGATTAATAAAATGGATCATAACCAAGCATAGAAAGAAAAAAAAAGAGACAATGATCTCTTCAGTATGGCTCTATTAACTAGATGTCATGTGAATAAACCGGCATCTCCTGTCATCTCAATACATGACAGTACCTAGGAGACAAGGGAAAGCCCAGCTTACTACACTTAGAAGCTGTTAATTATTGGTGACAGAGTTCCTATTTGACAGTTCTCTCCCACTATTAAAGTCTTAAAATCTACAGTCTGGTGGAAGGATTCACCTTCTACCACCAGTCCTGGCCCTTTAACTTGTGTAGGATTCAAACTCAGCCAAGCATGTCCCGCCTCCTCTGCCCAGCCAGGCGCTCAGTCTCCAGACTCGTTCCATTGACTGTTCTGTTCTTCCCTGTCCATGTGAAGGCTGGGAAAACCTTCACACGGACAGGCCCCAGGAAGTTAATCCTTAATCATACATGGCTACCAAAGCTTTCTGGGTTCACATGGGTCTGAGAATATATGTGCTGAGTCAGAACACATCATTTTTTAGATGACTTTTCCTTAACTCTTGACACTGGGTAGGAAGAAGGTCAAACACTTCAGTGCCCACCTACCTACCTGGCTAGCGGTCTCACCAACCTTGACCTACACGTGAGCTTCCCAAGTGAGCCTAGGAAAGCTCAGGAGGGAAGGTCCCAGTTGTCTTGGGACAGTAAGTTCCTTGTAATTTTACCACAGGTTTGGTTACAAAGAACTTTATCTGAAAACATTTTCTGACTCAGTAAATCTGATGGCTGTTTTCATTATAAATTCATTAAGTTGGTTTAATTTGACAAAATGTATCTAGTGATTTGTCTTCACTCGGAGCGAGTTTGCAGTCAGTCCGCACCCCTCAGGAATTTATCCTCCGCCTAGTGTAGATGACCACTAGGGAAACAACTTTCAGAATATTTACAGAGCAAAATATAACCAAGGACCAAAATAATATAGGACAGCTATGTCAAGGTCAAGGGAAGTTCACTATCTAAATATAACAGTAAAGAGTAAATGGGAAGATAACCGTACAGTCATTTTCTGTCATCAGCATCTGCCTAGTGATTTATTTTAGACCAGCTCTGGCTTCGTAAAGAGCCCAACAGCCAAAGGGCTGGGAGATATTTGGAAGTTTGTAATGGCAGCAATAAACTTGAAAAAAGTTGTGAGCAAGATGCTACACGGCCCAAAGCAGCCCAGACATCCCAGACACGCAGCCTCAGTGGTGCAGTCATCCACCCCACCACAAATTCCTCTGGCCCCTCTGGATGCCACGCAGAAACCAGGGCACTGACTCATCTAAATAGCAGCCGGACGCAAACACAAAGTAGTGCCTTTAACATGTTTTTAAACCTAAAGTCACTTAAGATTTAAAGAAAAATGAAAGTCATTCAATTTACCCCTCAAATCTGCAGGGAATTCACCTCAAATACTATGGTGACATTCCTAAGAATCTTACTAAAGATTCCCAAGAATCCATTTTAGTAAGAAAGATGTTGTGGTCGACGGACTGAAACTTAGGATAAATGAGTTGAGGAGAGTCGTTTAATAAGGGACTCTGGAAGAGTTCTTAGAGGTATTTTTGTATTTATTAAGAAAGTATTATTAAAAATAATAATAGGGAACATATCAATACTTTCTGTGTCCCAGGCAGTTGGCGTTTACTAGCTCAGTTTTCACAATAATACTAAGCAGCACTCCTGTTCCACAGATAAAGTTTTAAAACTTGCCCAAAGTTGACACACACAGTAAGTAACAAAACTAGGATTTAAACAGTTGCATCATTTCAAAGCCACACTCAGCAGTGATGATGGCGGAAGGGGCCGGGGGAGGCACGACAGCACCTCCCTTTACTTCCTAAAGTATCTCCATGCTCTTCTGGAGTTTATTCCTTCGGCTTTTAAGAAACAGTGACGTCCCTGTATTTCCCTGTCGCCCTTTGGTCTTTCTGCATCCAGTCCTTCAAGTTTTGTTCCTTCTGAGGCTGCACTTGTACATTGTTCAAAGCAGAGTCTTCGGGGACTGAGTATTAATAAAGCCGTTTTACAAATTGTCACTGGCCTCCTCTGTTGGTCCCTGAGAGTGGTTGGGTGGTACTGTAGCTCTCTGTCTGGGTAACCTCAGTGCTGGGACTGCCTTCACTGCGGCAGCTGTGTTTCCCTGCCTTCATGAATTTCCTGTGTCCTGTGGCTAGGAGGAGGGCGTTTTAAACTTCCTTTGCTAAAAAGAGTCACTTCCTGCTTATACTCCACCCAGCTGAATACAGATTTCTACATTGCATAGATTCATAACATTTCCTGTTTTTCACCATTATACATCTGAGTAGCAGCTGCAGTTCATCAGCATTGCCATTAATGACTTTATCGTATAAGTTGGTTTGTCTTAGATCCTATCAGGAATCATAGTGAATTATAATTATTTTTTAAAACAATGTTGGGGGGAATTAGTGCTTGATTTTTTTACTACTAGCGCTATTAATTTATAAATCTGAAGAGGGGAAATACATTGAGACTTGGGATGGTAAACGCATACTACAACATACGGCTGATGGGTTGTAGAATTGAGCACCTGAAACCTGTTTAATTTTAATAGCAATGTCACCCCAATAAATTCAATTAGAAAAGAAGGGAATTTACGTATCCATTAACAAAAAAGTAGCAGTGTTCCCTTCAAAACTCAATTTTTCACCTTTATTTTTTGCCACCATCTGGTGTTATTGCAGGGTGGAAAGCACACAGGTCCCCGGCGATAGGGAGAAATCTGCAACCTACACTCAGTGCTTCCCAAGCCGATTTTCTCCAGCCAGATCTGCACCCTCGGGTCTAGTCTGTAGTAGTATCTGCAAAGAGATATTACCTCCCAGATGTTCCACACCTTCTTCAAACTAAATATTCCTTAAAAATAGATTGCAGACTCAGCTGCCTCTTTTATATTCCTGGTCTGTCTTTACTAGAACTGCTTCTAACCCATTCATGTGAACCAGAAATCTAAAAATTGAATAATCTATTGCTAAGGTCTGTCCTGTCACGTGTACCTCCTTGGTAGCTTTCTATTTAAACCCCTTCTCACCTTCTCCTGACACTTCTTTTGTTGGCAACTTTGTTACTCAACCCGCTCATCATGCTGCCTGCTACACCCTCCCAGACCTTTCCCATCTTGCCTCTTTTATGCAAGAAGCCTTATTAGTCTGTTTCTTGAACAAGGGCCGCCAATAAATGGACCAGAGCAGACACACCTGTGCCAAGAATCTAGCCAGTGATTAATGAGGTCACTTAACTCAGATCGTTCTGTTCAAAAATGGTAACAGCATCTAGTGGATTAGTTCCTGCCACAATTTAGATGAGAAGCGTGGGAAGGGTTGACCTATGCACAGAGGGAGGAGAGAAGAGCAGAAATGCTGAATGAAACCAAGAAGTTTGCGTTAGAAAAACAGAGAAGGAAATTCATCCTTAAAGGTGCTGAATCACAGACTGATTGACGATTGCAAATGCAGCACACAAGTCCACATAAAAGAATGTTAATTTTTATTAGGAAAATTAGTCTCTGTGCCTTGCAACCAGAAGGAGGCGGTTCACACAGATGGAGGAATCAGGAGGAGCTTTGCAGGCACGGTCCCTTTGAGGGGGGGGTGCAGATTTGTTTGTAGGGTTGTGGAAGATTGGACAGCCCCTTCCAGGATGAAGGCGCAAGCCCTCCATGTGCGACAAAAGACCAACAAATACTGTCCTGGCTGAAGCTGGGCTCTGATGACTTGCTTTGGAACAATTCCAAGAAAGGAAGGCTTGCATGTAAAATTCTCCCTCCCTCTGTATCTTCTCCCTGCAGCACCCTTTCTAGAATGGTAGGCACCAAGTTGTTAAAAGTGGTTACTTGTAATTGGAAAATAGGAGACCTTTGAGATCTTTCAAATTACGTGTATTTTCTTTCTCCCCACCTTCTCCCATCTCCCGGTGTCCATGCACTGGTTCGAGGATACAGAAATAAAAGAGCGAAAATGAAAGGACAGAAGAAAAGAAATGAAATTCAAGATCACCACCAGAGCTGAATGCTTGCCTCTCCTGCGCTTAGACGGAAGCAGCAGGGACTCACAGGCCCTGCTCCCAGGTCGCCTGGCTGAGAGCAGATAAGGAAACGCAGGGCCTGCCACATGACTTGGCTTCAGGAAAACCTTTCTGTTTGTAACCAGTATTCTGAGACCACTTAAAATCAGATCCAAAACTAATAGTTCCCCATGTGGAATTGCAATGTCAAGCCGAATCGTCTGACTTGCCAGGTTTCTATGGTTAAAATTAATGCCCCACTTGGCAAAGGCTATCATACTAGCAACTGGCACCATCTGAGAGGAGCCACGACAGTCTGGATTTCCGACTCCTGGGTCCCTTCCAATTACATCTCTTGCATTCATCTCTCTCCCCCAAGAATGGAATGAGGTGCAGGCTACTCATAAGGATTTAACCAGAACATTAAATCCAGTAATATGCAAAATCCAAGTATGGAAGAAAAAAAGCCATCAGAAAGAAAATGATTGAAGTTGTCTCAGGAGTATGGGAAAGAGCTTCATGAGAATATGTAGACATGAATTTTCCATTTGCTTAACCAAGGAGTACAAAACGTAATTTAAGAAGATCTAGCCAAATTCACTCCCAGCCCGAGATGAGAAAGGGGGAGAAGACAATGGCTTTCATCCAAGTGAGCACACACAGAGCTCTACGGTACCTTGCAACCAGATGTAACCAACACAGAGGGCTGGAGTAGGCTTGTAGGCAACAGATCATTAGAGGAAATGTGAATTTGGTTGTAGAGTTGTGGAAGATTGAGGAACCGCAAGGACGACCCTTCCTGAACAATAGGTTGGAATCTGCAGTCTGTAATGCAGCGACTCCTAGACCCATTCATTATCTCCAGTTAGATCTCTGCCCCAGCAGCATTTTGTGGTCCCAAGGGTTTCCTGGGATCAGTTGTGACCCAGCCATAACAGTGAAGAATCAGACCACCAACAGGCAGCATGAAAAAAAAGGCCTACAAATGATACCGGGGACAAAGAATGTTAGAACACTTCTCTGACAGTGTGTTCCACTCAACTGCTCCAAACTAAGTTTCCTATCTGGGCTGAAAGATGCACCCTTCTCTTGATCATTAAAAGTAATCTAATAAGAATCTGTCTTGGGTATGAAAACTGCCTTCCTGACTAGGATTTGCAGATAGTGAAAGAAGATAATTGTTTAAAAAAACAAATAGGTTATGTAATTATACCTGCATTAATTAAAACAGCAGCACCCAAGTAGTCCTTTCTCATTTCTTAATCCCCTTTATTTATGCTGTGATTATCAGAACTATAATGGAACCAAATTAACAGGCAGTCCAGTAAAGATTATCTTGGCAGGGAGAAGACTAACATGCAAAACATCTTCTAGGAATTGTAATAAAGAAGACTGAAGGAGTGGGCTGTTCCATTGAGAGAAAAGCAGAAACTCTTTATGAAATGAGATTCATGTCACAGATGTGAGATTAGCCAGTGTTGATGATTGCCATGCCCTGTCTGCTTGTGAAGCAATGCCCTTTTTACCAAGGACACCTGAGGGGTTCACCTGGAATCATATCATATCAGATCTCCTATCCTTTCCCACTGGCTCTTTTACAAGCAGGTCTCACATTCTTTTATCTTCAGGTTTGTTTTTTTTTCCCTACTCCACTCCCCCTGCCATGTAACTTTGGAATAATATTTCTAAAACAAAAACCCACTCCAGGTAGTCTGACTTCAGACCCACCTACGACACTCAAAGTGGTACTGCGGACTTTTCTGTTTCTGCCGTGCGCACGCTGCTGCCTGTGCTGCTGGCCCCGTCACAGAGCCACCCAAAGGGCCTGTATCACCTCTGTTGCCTTGGCAAACTCAGACATTGTTTATTTCCCATTATCACTTCCTTCCCCTGATTCCAGTCAGTGTGCCTGATTCCACCAACCACAGTGAGTGCATTCCAACTTGTACAAGACTCAGCCCCCAATATCACTGCCTCCTTGGGGACCCCTTCCCTCACTGGACCTAGAAAAAGATGTTTTCCTTCCTTTTTTTGCGATAGCCCTCTGATGTCTTAGGTAGGGCACTGACTACATTGTTGTGGCTTCATTGACACTTCTCTTTCTCCCACGGTCCTATAATCTACTTAAAAGTGGAAAGAACTTTATTTTGCTTAAACATGGTCATTTAAATCTGTTGATCATCTTTAAATTCCCCAGCACCTGGCAAAGTCACTAGACTGTTGTAATGTCTGTTGAAAGAATGACTGGTGATCATTAAGTATTAGATGTTGCCAAAGGTCAGGGCCAATGGCTGAGCAGGGGCTTTGGGTCCTTGTGGTGAAAGCTTCGTGTAGAGTTAAGGGGCAAGTCACACCCCACCTGTTGCAACTCATCCTTCTGAGAAGCTGACATTCTTTAAAAGGGAATTAAACTTGACTCCCTCCTGCAAGGTGTATTCCCATGATTTGAAAAACTTCCTGTCTAAATACTCAGAACTTTATTGTCCATAAACATGGTCATTACCCTCTTACATTATTTATTTATTTCACTTAAATATCAGACAATGGAACCAAAGTGTTCAAGCCACCCTGTAAGTAGAGAGTACCTATGTGGACGCGTAGCACCCTAATTCTGGTTTATGTCTCTATTTTTTGGAATGTAATATTTAAAAAATTTTTTTCATATTTCAGCAAGTCTTTATTGAGTGTACTAAAAGTCAGGCATAATTTTTATCGTCATGGTTTATTGGGTATGTAGTAGGGTCAATAATTTTATGTGTTACCAGTCAGGTATAAAAGAAATGTAGTTTCTTTATTTTCTACATCTAATTTAATTTTGTTCTCAAGCTGTCACACTGCTGGGTAATGGGAGAGAACATGAATGTTGAATGGCAGTATATAATTTCTCCGGGGCAGTCACTTTGCAGTAAATCCTCAGTCCTTCTGTTCTTCTCCTGGACATAGAAAGGACTTTTGAGAATAAGAGTTACAGGGATAGAAGGCATCTCTGAGCAAGGCCAGAGATATGAATGGCCTTCGGATTCTCATTAACCTTTTCAGTAATGTCCTGTGGGCCCGTGGTGCTAAAGTCGGGGTCCTTAAACCCATCAGTTGTTCGAACGCAGATTTTAAGAGCCCCCCCTTAAAATGGACTCCCCTGCCCAATCCATTGCAGACCAATATTTCTGTAAAATATAATAAAAGTTAATCACTAGAAAAATAAGATGATAAAAAGATATACAGCACAAGCCCCAGTTTTAGCAAGTAATGTTTGATTTAACAGGCACAAAAACTAGTTGTCTTAGTCAGTTTGAGCTTCTGTACGAGAAATACTGTAGACCGTGTGGTTAACATACAACAGACATTTATTTCCCCCAGCTCTGCAGGCATGGAGTGCAAGGTCAGGGTGCCAGCATGGCAAGGTCTGGCAGAGCCATCTTCCAGGTTACAGACTGCCGGTTCCTCCTGGTGTCTTCACATGGAGGAATGCAGAGGGGGCGCACCTCCTCTCCTGACTCTTATAAGGGCGCTGATCCCACTCATGAGCTCTCTACCTTCATAATTCACCTCCTCCTAATTAATACTTCCCAAAGGCCTTACCTCCCAACACTGTCCCATTAGGGGAAAAGAGTTTCAGTATGTGAATTTGGGAAGGACCCAAACATTCAATTCATAACACTTGTCTGTCAGATTGCTATACAAGTTTTTAAATGCTTGTTCCCATTTCAGAATTTGCCCAGGTCTGGACTGCAGGCCAGCGCCTGCCTTCCCAGGACCACACTTTGAGTAGTGCAGGCCCAGAATGTGCCACGTTGAACCGGCAGGTCTATGGAGGTGGTCTTCATGCTTCCCAGGCAGTGCCTAAGTCCCACAACGCTGGGTTCTGCACAGTTTCTCTTTTATAATTTTCTAGCAGCCTTTAAACACCACACTTAATTATACTTGCTGCTGCCACACCCCAGGGTTTTAGCCTCGAGGGCAAGCCAGGACACCCCTCTTTGGCTGCTTTGGTCTCTCTCAGGTCTGTCTCTCAGAGGAGAGGCCCCTCCGTGTTCTCCTCTCACTGGGAATTTATACACAAAGCTCTCTGTCTTTGCTTTTGATATATGAACAGGAAGGATTTTTTGCCCTTTTGCTTTTTCTACTTCTTTTTTGCTTATTCTCTCTCTCTTTTTTTTTTTTTTTTTGGCATTTTAGAAAACTATTTTCACTCTGTAAAAGGCTCAACTCTCTTGCTGGAATTTATTTAAAAAGTTGGCTTTGGGACCCAAAGCCGATCAATGCCCTCTTTGTTCCCGATGGGAGCCGCCCTCCTTCTGGAAGGACAACTGCCATTGACGAAATGGGTGGGGAACCTCAAAGGCCAAAAAAAATAAATAAATGTGCAGGATATGAAAATATTGAATAAAACCTCTAGTACTGACATCTGGGTGACATAAATTGGAACAATTATGAAAGATTTTAAAATCCTTCATCACTATTACCTTCTATATGCTTAATAATCGCTTAAAATAATGGTTTAGATGAAAACATTTTGTATGTTCCTTTACTATATATTCATCTCACAATAAGGCAGGAAGATTGAAGATGTTGTGTATTTTTATCTACATGAAGCCAAAGCACCATCAGGTAAAATAAAGTTAAAATCGTATGATTTATTTTGTGTGCATGTGTGTGTATGCTTGCGTGTGTGCATGTTTGCAAGCAATCGTGAGAGGATTAGTTGTTAACTGAGTGATCATTATGCACTCTTGGAATTGTAACTTCACATACCAATTAACCTCTGCCTTACGCTCCTGGAAATTGAGTTGCCCAGAGAAAATTGGAGGGCTTCTTATTAATACCCTTGTATTTCAGTATTATTTCATAAGTTTCAAAATAAACATCAGAAGAAATCAGAAAATCTAAAACAGTGTTTGTACATTTCTCTTCCTGTTATCAATTATGTATTATGACCACATGAATAATTCTAGTCATTTTTTCTATTTCCATAGCTATTATTAATGTATACTTGAAAGTTGCTGAAAAAATAAAATCTAGTTGTCTGAGAACTTATCTCTTTAACACTTGCAGCTGTATTCTGTTTGTACTCATTTTATTATTTGAAATTTTTGCTCAGGGCAACAAATTAATTAATTATTGGGAGTGAAAACTCACCTTCCTCAAACTTCTATTTTCATTGTCCCCCCATGTGTGTGCATTTTAAATTAAACTAACAATTAAAAAAAGATATAGGAACACAAATTTCTAAAAATTATAAACAAAAATTATTAGAGATATCTACCATTTCTTTCAACAATATATGGTCAGGGTATCAGTCGAAGTCCACATAGGAAAGAGGCACCACAGCCAAATTGTGTGTTTGGGGAGAATTTGATTAAGGTATGACTTTCAAGGCTACGTCCTGAATGTAGGAAAAGTGGAAAAGATAGGGCAGACCCACGGGGCAGGTCAGCAGGGGCATTGTCAGCATTTCCAGGCTAAAAGAAGCCGGTGGAGCAGAACTCCACAATGAAGGAGGCTCAGAGAAAGCTTAGTAACTCACCACCCTCAGAAGGCTCTATCTGAAAATGAAGAAACCAAGCTAAAGAACACAGACTTGTACTTCTGTTATGAAATGAAAGTAACGACATAGAGTTTATTCACCTTTCCCGCTCACGGCTTATTGTCCGCCCTCACTGACAATACTGTGAACATTGTGTGACTGAATGAAGGGAAACAAGCTACCTAAAGAGATCCCTGCAAAGGGCCTGGGGAGTAAATATCTCGTCTTTACTGTCCCTCCTCCCTCTGATCTGTCCCTGGAGTTCTCCTTGGCCGACTCGATCAGATTCAGAGACCAAGACAGCCTGCTGCTGTAGATCACAGTTTCGCCTCGAGAGTAGGGTGGTGAAGGGTGGGAAATGGAGGTAGAGGAAAGACACAAGATGGTGACACACTCAACTTGTCATCTCGCAATGTACACCTGGTTGTGTCTGTGCTCTTTAAAACATTTTATGCACCCGATGTGTGCATTGAAAGTATGGAAGAGCTAATGAAAGGATATATGCAAGAGTAATGTAATTTATCTCATTTTCTGTTCATAATACTTGTGGTAACAGTACTGTATACATCTTATTAAGTGCCAGGTACCATACATTCTCAAACTATAGTAAGTATGTCAAGCTTTGTGGTCACCAGCCATAAAAGGCTCCGCTAAATTTATGGAGTTTCCATCTTTGAGTCTTGCTTCCCACAGTAGAAACCAGAGAAAGGTTGCCCTGGGGGTGAGTTTGTTTTTCCTGTTTTCTCCATTGCTAGGCACCTGGGGCTTTCCGCCCTGGAGGCCTTCTGTATTTGCCCACTATCCTTGCTCTGCTCCTCATGTCTGTCTCCCTGCCTACCTCACTACGAGATATGTTTGCCGATAAAGAAATTGAAGCTTGGAAAAGTAAAGAACTGGAAATTTGTAAGTGGCCAAAGGGCCAACCACAGAAATCTACTCCCCGCAACAGCCTCTCGGCCTCTTCTGCCAGGAAAGTCACCTGCAGCATCAACAACTTTGTTCAAATGAAAGAAGTGATGATGAAGACAGAGGCAAACAGATAATGATTCATTGAAAGGCTTTTATAGATTTAACTGTGTCTATGAAAAGGGACTAAATGAATCATTCTTCTCCTGTATAAGTGGTTTTTTAAAAAATGATGTCTGGGAGTGACAGCTACCTCAAATCCAAAACATCAGAGTATCTTTCATTTTCTCCTGTCCTTGAGCACCTTGCAACATGAAACCTACATGTCATCTAGATCCTTCCGGCTGCTAGAGCACAACATACATGTCGTGCTGTCTGGATTAATTCTTCCAGAGATTCCTGGTGAAATGTCACTTACAAATCTGCTCTATTCACTCTACTTTGCTTCCCGAATTCAGGCATGCCCTGCTCTGCACACAAAACATCGCCTCCTTCACTTATTCTCACAATTCCGAACCGCATTCCACCACACTCAGCCCAAGACATGGAATTCAGTGGAGATCTGCAGACACAAGAAGGAGTTATATTGGCCTGAGAGGGTATAGAAATTAGGACAATTAGAGTAGCATGAACAATAAAATATCATTTAAATTTTTTTAAAAGAAAGAAGAAAAAGAATAGACTCTGTTCTGTGTACTCACAACTGTAAACCTACTTTTGCCCGACCCTGTGTGCTTTTGCTTTTAACGGCCAAATAGTATTTTGTTAAACACATGTAACATCAGTGCCTCAATTAACCTTTCCTGTGTGGTACTTTAGTTAGTTCTACATTTCACTAAAAAAAACAGTTTTCTGTTATTAACAAAAGAGTTCTATCGTACATCGTGAAGCTCTCTCACATCGAGTCTTCTCCTTCCTCTCTTCCCTTCTTTTTTTTAGCAGATTTGCCCCCAAGCTCTCCAAACTATGTTTTCTTCAGGAAAAAAAGAAACAAAATTGTTCCCTTACAACACACATAGATATTCAAACCCATCAAAATGATCACTGTCTACTTACCCACTGTGCCTCACAAGACAATAGCAAAAGTCAAAGGAACAAAGCTAAACACCTATGTTTCTCTTACAAATCCAAGTAGTCTTTTAAATTACTCAATAAAAATGCATTCGTGATCCCTGGGATTTTCCTCCTGACAGACAAAACAAGGAGAAAGGAAGAGAATGGGAATCCTGAGGGGATGTGGGCCAAGCGGGGAGTAGCTGGGGTTGCGGGCAAGGTCCAGGCTCAAGATCCTGGCTGCTCCCATATCTTTACTGAAAGTCTTCCAGAAGGAAAGTTCCCCACAAGAAAGAGAGTGTCCTGCAGGCCTGTCTCTGTTGTGTGTAGGTCTGTGGTAACAAAATTGGAGAGGTGACTGCAAGTGGTGGGAAGAAAGGAAAAGAAGCTATGTCCACAAAAGTTTTTTTTGAAAAAAAAATCTATGTATTTAAAATTTTTTAAATTAAGAAGTCCACAGATTTCACTAGCATCTCAAAGTACCCACTGCATGGAAATAGTCTCCACAATGCCCCCTTTTGAATGTAAGACATCCGAATGTATGTAATAGCTTTGCCATTGAACTGACAACTTAGACCAATTTTATAAGTATGTCAGACTATAGAAATATAAAGTAATGAAACTGATTTCTCACACCACGTACAAAACCCATTTCATTACCTTGTAATCACATCTCACACTATGGGAAGCCAGAGCATAATAAACATTCATAAATTATATTACGGAGCCTCAACACCTCACAAATTCATAGTATCTTTTTAACACAACCAATGGGTGTTTTCAGATTTCTAAAAAAGTGATTTTTAACAGTAAAACCAGGGTCTATAGTAGTATTTGAAAGAGAAAAGTCACCATTATTTCTACTCCTAGGAGTTTAACAAACTGTGGTTCTTAAATGTACAATGTAGTTTGCAAAAGGAACTGAACTGGAACAACCAGTTAAAAGCAGTGTTTGGGGGGAGAGAAGGTTACTCACTAACAGATTTCTAGGTTTACTTTTATTCTAGGTCCATGCTGGCTATTTGCTTCTATTTTCCTTTTTTCTTTTAAGAGATAAAATGTAGTAAACATTCAAAGTACTCTTTTTATTGCTTTTGTTATTGCTGTTGTTTTGGCTTTTCAGGAAAGGACAAATTCCTCAAGTGCTGGTGTGTTCACTGTCTGTTTTGTGAAGGCTTACTTAGTTCCCATGAGCCTGAGTATTTTGTTGTGGTTTCAAAATGGACAATGAATCAAGAAGCCATGATATCCTACTTAGGTGATCTTAATAAAAAATCCCAATGCTTAATAATTTTCTTCAGAATTTAAATAATTCCTGTTTTTAAAGTGGGACTGGTAAAAGTAAAAAATAGTTATTGAGTAAAGGGTTAGGAAGGGTAATATTTTACAGCTTTTACACACCAGATATCCTGCCCCTGAGCTGACCAGTCTGACACTCTAAGAAGTTTTGTCTCAAGGGTGTGAGGAATGACTCACCGATGCAAGCCAGGGGCTCTGGACTTCTCAAACCTGCCTGTGTGTGCAGAGGCTGTGCAGCCATGCAGTGAGAGTTTTTTCCTCCAGGTAAGCACAGAAAAACTCTCTCATAGCAAGAGACCTGAATCTTGGATGCCAGAACAGAACTCTCCTTCACCTGAGGGGAACCTGACCTTTCAGGATACAGGCATTGGAGACTGAGAAGGTGGAGGGGAAATGAGCCCCTTTAAGGATTGCTTCAGAATGCTTTGGAGCTAGTTCATTAAACGTTAAGTGGCAGGAAAACAAATTTAACCCAATATTTTGGAGCTTCGGGCATTTATAGTCTGTGGCACTAAGGTAGTCCAGATGAGGCAAAATCCCACCTTGTGATAAAGCAACAATAAAGAAACTTCAGATGTGGCTTAGCCAGATAAGAAATGATAAATCAGCCACCTGTATGCCACAGACGCCGAGCTCTTTGACTCTCTTTGCTAATTCAAAAAGAGAATATACTGCTTGTCACAAGCTTCACATAAAACCCTTTGAAAAGGATTTCATTAGAGAGTTCACAATATAATGAAGCAGACATTTATTGCTAAAATGATTGCTGACCTGGCTCTTTAGTTATTTTGGTCCACATTAAAATACTCCTAGCTTCCGGCTTCAAAAGCATGTTGAGTGTAAAGTAATGTGCAGTTGTGCCCTGTGTTTCCAGAGGTCACGTGTAGAGTAACCCCAGGCCCCCAGAACACATCCGAGATGCCAAACATAAATGGAGAAAAGAGTCTTTGAACAGAGAGGAAAACAGTTGTCATAAAACTCATGCGCTTTCTTCTCGAGGAGGGAAAGAATTGGTAAGGTCATTGGAATATTGAATCCCAGATCTCTCATTTATAAAAGTCAAGAGCCTATCAATAAAATTTATCAGTAAAATGCAAATAATATCTACCATGTAAGACCTCAATAAACATTTAATAAGATAACACATATAAACATCTACTTGAAATATGAAGGACACTTAGTAAGTGGCAACTATTATTTTGAAGACTAGGAACCTCTCTACTCCCTTCTTCAGTTGATAGAATGGAAGCCAAAGGAATATTGACACATATAAAAAGCAGCAGCTAAAAGAAATTAAGTAGCCTGAAAAGCAATAGAGCCGTAGTATCCTGAAGCCAGTCCCACTCCTAGTAAAAAGCCTGTAGTCATCATGAGCCCTGAAGGTACCACTGCATCTGAGCACAGAATTACGTTCATAATGATGACAGCCAAACATCAAAGAAAAATCAGGAGGATTAACTTGAATATAAGTTGTACAAGAAGGCAAGAGAAGTAGGCAATATATTCTTTAATGATTTCTATGTAAATATTTTTAGCAAAAAAAAAATTATTGCTTCTTCAAGGGATAAAGTCCAAATTTAAACTATTCTATGATATGCTACACTGTTGTCATGGGGATAGGCAAAAGAAGCACTTGTATATATTGTTTGTAGTGTACATGTTGGTATAACTCCTGTGGAAGGGAATTCTACAGTATCTGTGAAGTTACTAATGCACATACTTTTGACTCAAAACTATACTCCAGGAATGCATATACCAATATACTCTTAGGTATGTGAATTTATGGATATGACAAGGCTAGTCTTTGCAACAATCTTTGTAATAGCAAATATTATTGAAAATAATAATGTTAATAGTGTACCAGTTAAATAACTTATGGCTCATCTATTGAATGGAATACTTTGCATACATGAAGCAAGAAAGATGTAAAACTCCTCAAGGACTAGTCAGAGTAATTTCTGATGTAACTGGTTAAGAGAAAGTGTAAATATTATGTATAATATACATTTATGGATGGAGAAAATACACATGCATATGTGGCTTATATAAGAATAAAATATCACTGGAAGGATACTCCAAAAATTAGCAACATTGGCTGTTCTGGGTGGTTGAAGAACTGAAGTGGAATAGAGGTCTTTACTCTTTTGCACTTCTTGAATGTTAAGCAGTGTGCATGTATTACCTGTTGCAAAACAAAAACAATTTTCATTCCTATAGTTTCTGGTGTGAGCAAGGCCCACAAAAGGAGGGTGTCTTGCCATGGTAGATGTCCAAAGGGGGATGTTGAGGGGGGCAGTTCCACATACAAGGTCAGACACGTAAAATAAGGAAGGTGCTGGTTGGCCGTTGCCATCAACAGGAAGCACGAGGCCTCTAGAAGCATGTGGGACACGTGTCAGATATGGGTGTCATTCAAGAAGGGAAGCTATTGATCCTTGTATTGTCCTGTTGTTCGTCTTACAAAACGAGATGAAAAATTGGTCCTTTGATTTTCTTTTCTATGAGCCTACCATTTTCTATAATTTCTTTATTCCATGAAAATAAATTACAGAGGAGGGTTAGTGAATATTCTTTCCAAGATGTGTTTAGTAAGACAATTGTCCAACAAAAGAAATCCACTAGAAAAAGGGTCCTGTGACCAGACACGTTTGACAAGCCCTGAGCATCACACTCTGGACCGGCAAGTTCATGGTGCTCCGACGTATTTCCAGTTATTTACATGGGAAAGTTACTCTTTGCTTTTGGGCTGAATACTCTTCATGGCTCATGGAAAATACTATTCAAAATGCTGGTTTAGAGGAACAGGCCTCTGTTAAGTTTCCCAGATTTTACCATCATGTTTTGACAGGCATAACAATTGAGCAGCAGTTCCATAGATGCATATTTTTAAAATAAGCAATAGCGTGTTTCAATGATATTTGTAACAGTAAATATTATGGGACTTAGAAATTCTGGTTGTTAAAATTGATTATCAACCTCATGGTATTTTTAGGACAGTATCGTTACATTGAAAGAATATAATTCTAATGTAAATTTTCTGTTGGTTGATACAATGTTTATCTATTTTGTTTATGACTGTGTCTTCAACTCCTAGAACAGTGCCTGGCATACAGTAGGTTGTTAATAAGTATTTGTTAGGAGAATAAATGACAGCAGAATAGACTACACCAATAAACTCAGTAATACACAAATTATACAAGTGCTAAGTACACGAAACATCAAAACTACTCACAGTATTTTTGCTACCTCAAAGAGAGTGTTGTAAACATTATGTTTCTAATATAGACTTTTTTAAAGGGATAATCGTCATTTAGTGAGGTTGAAACATTACAAAGTCACATGTATTGCATTTGGTGAGCAAATGTTAAGTAACTGTATTTTCTTCCGGCTGCACCGCTTAGCACCTTGGGACTGACCTGATTTGGGTTTGTCAGTTATCTAAAACCATGAAACGTGTCAGAGTTGGGATCACATCAAAGGCAGACAGTGCCCAAGCAGCTTAGCATATCACTGTCAAATGCCAGTATGAGGGTTTGCTGAATCATCCTGGCACCCTTCAGGGCACAACAAAATATTATACAATCTCTCTGACCTGCAGTCATCCCCGGAGCAAATCGAACTTGGGTGAATTAAGTTATATGGCTATTTTAGTCATGAAATATTTACTTACTGTCTACTAGGTTCCCCATGGAATGCTGGGTATTTAATCAGTCCATATAGGCTCTCTAAAAACAAGAACAGAATTTCATGAGTGGTTACTACATACTGAGAGTTGTGCAAGAACTTTACGTGGTATCTCATTCAACCTCACAGCAAACTCTGAGAACCCTACCTCCTCTTGGTATCACATTCTCCAAATGAGGGCACTGGGCACACGGAAGTTATGCAGCTTGACCATGGCCACGCAGCTAGCAAAGGATGGACGGTGTTGAACCCAAGGTGACTGACTAACTGCTAAGGGTATGATCTTAATCTCTGAGCAATAATGGAGTCTGCACTCCTTAAAAGTAAGCCTAGGCATCAACATTTTTACATGAGGAGAGCTAAAATTTGTTAAGCATCTTCTGTGCACAGGTCTGATGTTTTGTATTTCTTATATGTGGTTCATTCAACAGAGCTAAAGAGTGAAGCAGCAGAGGGCAGAAATTAGGAACAGTAGACCAGTCACCTTAACTCTTGGGTTCAAATGCCAGCTCTGCTGCTTACTAGATGTTTCCTTGAGCAACTTATTTTGCTTTTCTGTGCCACAGTTCCCTCATCATTAAACAGGAAAGTACATAGAATCAGTTGCTATTAAATGAGTTGATATATAAACAAAACACCATGGCTGGCATGTAGTAAGCACCACACGTCATAACTATTCTTTTAAAATTTAGGTAAAACATAGTTTAAATAAACAACTAAAAACATTTTTTAAAAAAAATCATGGAGGTCAATAGAAGGATTGGAGGAAAACAAAAATTCACTGCTTTGCTTACCCCACCCCGTAAGATGTGATACAGCCAGTGTCCGCACCCCTCAACATTACTAGATGGGGGGTCTCTGAGCCTCAGGATGCTTCTGGTTTCCAATTCATCATCCTTCTGAGAAGTTCCAGCCACTTTGCCTCAAGCTGTCTCAGAATCTAGGGCTACTGCTCAGTCTTCTGGGGAGAACTTTGGCCCAGGACCCACCTAGCCATTCTATTATTTTTGAAAACAGGGTTTTGGTTAGATTCATAGCCTTACATAAACATTGGGGGAACAGGAAAGGTGGCTAAGCAAGAATTGAGCTTACAAAATTTTAAGTGAAATATATTACAATTGCCACAGATTAAAATGGTAAAATGGGCATATACCAACAAAAGAAGCTATTATCGATCTTAAAACATTGCAGTTTCATATATATATATATATATATATATATATATATATATATATATATATATATATCTCCTTAAAAAGACTTTTTGAAAAGGTGATCATTAAGATTGTGTTTCTGAGTTATTTGTTCTGTTCTGTTTCTGGAAGAGTCTGATGACTGCTAAATGATTGCACATTTAAAGGATACAATATCAAAACGTCACTACTTTAAAGTACTTCATTAGTTTCAGTTAGGTAATAATCTTAGCTCGTCACTGTCCTGGCTGCAGAACTCCAGATGACCCACAGAGAAGTTACGAGGTCTTACAAGTCAGAGTCATCGGTCTGGCTGTTGTTAGCACCGTCCAAGGCTAAAGTTCCAAGGCTGTTATTTGACCCTGGCTGCCTCTTTCCACCATTCTATGCAACAGCCCAGGCTTCTCTGGCCCTAAACTAAGCCTGTCAATGCACAAAACCCATGATAACCTGCCCGTGAAGTTAAAACTACACCCCCAAGTTGTTGGTGATCAATTCAGAAATAAATACTGTTGTCTGACTGGAATGTTTACTGGTTTGCCTATTTCTATATATGCCAGCTTCACCCTGCCTTGACCTCATTTGTTGTTTGTGGGATGGGGGGCTCTGTACTTTCTAAAGTTTATTGCTGTACATTCTGGGACAGTTTAAAAGCATTCGGTGGTGAGAAGGACCTCTATAAGAAATGTCTTAGTATATTATTGACGGAACAGGAACAAATATTAATTTTGTTACAGTGTGTTATATTTCATAACTGTGTATATATTTTATAACAATTTAATGTAGTTTTGGACAAAATTTAACATAATTTTAATATTATTTATAACAAAACATAGTTTTTATAGCTTGTTTCTCAACATCGCTTAAAGAAAATATTGGCACACATATAGACATTTTTGGGCAGCCTGACTCCTTCTTACTTGACCTGGACTAGAGTATAAAGACAAATACTGCAGAGTAGACATGTTCCTAAAGTAGGCCATGTTTATCTACATCACTTGTAGTTGACTAAAGAGGCACCGAACACATACTTTTTGGTGGTAAAGTGTTTATATCAAATCATTCTGTAAAATTAATGCCAACTTTGTACTTCACTAGTAGAATATTCCATCTTCAGTCCTTTTACCAAAGTAAAAAATTACATTTTTAGATGAACAGTACAATTTTTTTACATTAAAAAACTGATTGTAAAGTTAAATATTGCTTTAAAACAGAACCAGTAAAAATGTTTTTTATTTCTGCATAGGCCTACAAGTGGTCAATAGAATGCTACTGGTTATTGTGCTGCCGAGCGCCGGGTGTCTCGGTACCTATGAATTGTGGCTTCTGTGGATGTGACCCTGAGCCTGCTGAGGGTCACACCAAGTTTGCATTCAGAATTGTCAAGTCTCAGGAGTTACAGCTCATCTCCACGTGGTTTTGAACATTTTATCATGGAGAAAGTATTTGCTGTTGGTAATGCTCATCAAAATATTACTTGTCAGAATGTTCTTTACACAATTTTTTTTTCTTTCAAAGTATATTATTGTGTTCCATAAAAACAGTGTTAATGCTGCAGCATGCCTGGGAGGTAGTCAAGTGGAAATATTATACTCTTTTTTTCAATTTAGTGTGGGAAAACTAGAGCCTCTCCTGGTTTACCACATTGAGCTAGCCACACCCATTTCTGGGCTTTCACAGGAGTTTGTCATCTCTATAGGTCTGTGAGCTCTAAGCTGACTGAAACTATATTTTAATCATCTTTTGAAATAATATTTGTTAAAGATTTTCTTGGCAGAAAGCTCAGAAAGTATAACTGAAAGAACAAAAATTTGTTGGCAATTCCGCTAAAAATTTTCGTATCTAAAATCCTTGTTATGCTTGTTTTTAGTGTGTTCCAAACATTAGTGCCCATATGAGTCACCTGTAGATCACGTGCAACATAGGTTCTGATTCCACAGGTCGAAGGTGGGGCCTGAGAAGCTGTATTTCTATCAAGCTCCCAGGAGTTACTGAGGCTGACGGTCCATGCATCACACCTTGAATATCATGCCCTATGTCAATAGCTGCTGCTTTCATTACATTAGAATGCAGTATACATGCTGGTAAAATCTTTTCCAACTATATTTGGGTGGAAAATTGTTCTTTCTTTATTTAAAATTATCCTGAAATGGGGAATATAGGCATTGTTTGGTGGTTATGGTAAGCAGAAGAAAATTGTTTTCTGATGCAAGAAAGAACACATGATTTCTTCTGAGCAATGTCTAAAGAAAACTTGAGGAACAACAGGGCTGGGGATGATGGAAATGTTTGGAAAAGAAGCACGTCAGGTGGCAGAGATGTGAGGGCAACATTAAAGACAAAAAGGCCCAGGGTGCAGTGTCTGGATAGATGCAGATCCATGACTACTCGGGAAGACTTGGGAACAGAGAAAAGGTGCAAAGCTCTCCAGCAGTCTGGGCTTTTTTGCCTCTGTGCTCCCTCAATGAAATGCTATCTCCTAGAGCAAATCACTAGAGGCATTTGATATGCCGGCTTTCACACTGGGTGCACTCAGTATTTATCAAAGGGTCATGGTGCTTTAAAAGGATTTTTTAATACTTGCTTTTCTTCTATTTTGTGTATAGATTCTTTGATTTAGTGCAATTCATTTTATCACAGTAAGGAAAGTGGCGTTCATATAGGTTGTCACCCAGACATAGAAATAATTACTATCAAGCACTAAACTTTGACATAGTCTTTCTGATAAGATTATTCTTGAACTAATATGATTTGCCTTTGAATGAATGAAAGAAACATACTGCTTAAGCCCATTGAACCACTTCAGTTGCTCTATGTATTTCTGTAATATGCTCAAACTAATGAGGACTATAATGTCAATTGGAATTGCATAGGTATTTTAGCTACCAGGGTAAGAACTAGAAATAAACAAATTCACTCTGTCTTATGTTTAATAAGATCCATTGAGTAACCACTCTGTAATGATAAGGTGCTAGGGAAACAGAGATAGAACACTGCGGTCTTCATCCCTACAGTCCGGCAGGGTAAGAGCTCCGGAAATGAGTGAAAGCAGCACTGTGGTAGCTGTGACTGGGCTGTGCGCTAGGAAGGGGGCACTGAGCACTCCCCTGGGAGGGACCGAGGGTGATGCACGAAGGCACAGCTGCTGAGGAGTGGACTGGGGACGAACGACCATTGCAATGCTGCTGTGTGTTAGGCGTCGTGCTGAGAACGGCAGGAAATGAGGTACAATTTGTGAGTTTGATATTTATGCAGCAATATTTATAGAGCACATTATTTTGTACAATGTAATAAGTTATATAATCTCCATTTTCAAAAAGTTCACAGTCCAGCCATGGCTGGCATAGCTCAGTGGCTTGAGCGCAGGCCTGCGAACCACAGGATCGCGGTTCGATTCCCAGTCAGGGCACATGCCTGGGTTGCAGGCCGGTTCCCTGCAGGTCAGTTTCCAGCAGGGGATGCACGAAAGGCAACCACACATTGATGTTTCTCTCCTCCTCTCCTTCCCTTCCTCTCTCAAAGATAAATAAATAAAATCTTTAAAAAAAAGTTCACAGTCCAGTTTACGAGACGACACATGCACGCGTGTGTGTGTGTGTGTATATATGTGTGTGTTAACGTGGAGGTACTTAGTGCTAAGTGAACGTAGTACAAGTAAGTGGTAAACAGGGCAGAGAGCAGCAGGAGCTCAGCTGACCCAGGAGGGTTGCGGGGCGGTAGTAGAACCTGAGTCGGACCTAGGTCAGTGGAAAGATGGCTGTTTTCACTGGGGAGAGTGACAAGGCAAACGCGTGAGCATGGGATTATATCACAGGATATTTCAAGGGCAAGAAACAGAAAACCTAAGACAAATTGGCTTAAGCAGTAAAAGAAATTTGTCACTCAGAGAACCGAAAAGCGTTCGGGCAGGGTAGGCTTTAATGTACTCCATCCAAAGTCTTTGGCTCCTGTCCTGGTGGCTCTCTCCACTCTGCCTCCTACTTTATTCAGGCTGGGTTTTCTCAGAGGCGCAGAAATGGCTGCAGTATATCAGGAGGCAAGAATTAAGGGTCACAGCAGTCCAGGAGTAATTTCCGAGAGTCATTCTCACTGGGCTGGCTCAGGCTATTTGCCACTTCTGAACTTGTCCTTGTTCAGAGCATGGAAGGGTCTGACTAGATTAACACTGGTACAGTCAGCTTCTCAGGAAACACAAGTATTTTCTAAGCAGAAACGAGAGGACTGTCAGACGGTAGGGAACAGAGAGCAGACAGTCAGTGAATGGCAGCTCCAGCTTGTGTGGAGGATGTTTTCCTGACCTCGGGATACATTGTCACCCTTCTTGGTGCCATCAGTGCTGAGCTCCATGTTCCTATGACTTATGAACACTTAACTCGATCATC
Source organism: Artibeus jamaicensis (assembly GCF_021234435.1). Taxonomy (NCBI): domain Eukaryota; kingdom Metazoa; phylum Chordata; class Mammalia; order Chiroptera; family Phyllostomidae; genus Artibeus; species Artibeus jamaicensis. Next base: position 19,748,015 of record NW_026521823.1, on the reverse strand, counting down.
TGCATTATGTCTGGCTCCTCTGCTAGAGTCTGAACTTTCTGAGGGCAGGGAAGCATGTCTTACTCAGCTTCCTGTCTCCAGCTCCAAGCAGAGAAGGGAAGTAGTTGACACTCGATAAATCGCTGCTATTCAGTAAGTCAACGACACAAAAGAACTTTAGTGCAGCTGCGATAGGCCCAAAAAGAAAGAGACCCTGAAGTGAAGAGCCCATTGTATACTTGAGGTCTGAGCTGAAAATGGTTTGATTGAGGGCAGCATTTTCCGAAGTGTGTTCCAAGAAATGCTTGTCTCACATGGTGTTCTTGGAAAAAGGAGTTAGTGCTCAAAACAGTTAGGGAATTGCTGCATTGAGTCCCCCGCACATGCTTCTGAAATTTGTCATATGTTATACACATATTACTTTACATGGAAAAAATTGTTTAACATATTTAACCAAACAGTTCTCAAAATTATCTGACACGCACCTGTTCCTCAGGCTTCTCCACATGATATCTATCACTGTTTTCTGGAAGGAATGTCCTGGTTTCTATAAGGAAATTGATCACTTGTGTCAGTATGAGATTCCAGGAACAGTTCTCCCTGTACCTTGCTAAGAGCAGAACTACGATTGTCCTTGCTTCTCTCACCCACTGTCCACAGCAGGTGGAAGGGATTCCCGATTTCCACTGGGAATGGTAAGGACATGGAGGGGCTCCTGATCCCAGGCCCTCCTCCCACTAAACTCCCATTCACTAAAGATCACTGAAAGGCATTCATAGCCCCAGCCCCGCCCCCACAGAGGTAACAGAACATGAAGTAAATCCTGGTGTGTCCCCAGGATCACTGTAGCCCAGCGCAGAACATTAGATACGTGGTGTTAGTGAGCCTGCTTGAACTTATTTAAACCTGTGTAACAATGCTGCAACCATCCTGTCTTCTAATTCTCTGCAATTGTGGACAGAGGAAAAAAAATTACTCCCAGACAAAAGTGACTCTAGTTTTATGTGTGTGACTCTAAAATAGATTCCTTGTTATGAATTCCTAAATTAATAACTAATACAGAAAAGGCATTTTCAATTTGTATTTTTACTGCTTTCTAAGGCAATGAATTGAGATTATCATTTTTATTGTGGGAAATTTTCAAGCACAGATAGAAGCAGGAAGGATTGTGTAAGAAAACATCTTTGTACTCCTCACTCAGCTCTCCATCTCTAATAAAGTATACGATGTCTGTCCAGAAAAAGCCCAGCCACTGTTAATATAACAAGAACAGTTTTCATGACATTGGTGTAACCTGGCAGCCAAGGATTGTGGACTGGAATGTGTATGTGTGAACAATGATGACTTCACTGTACTAGTCAGTAGGGGCAGTAGATGCTAATGAGTAAGCAAGCATGTGTACTGATTGGCCATTGCATTCCAAATGACTGAGTAGAATGATGAATCTGCATCAAATTTTGCATTAAGCTTGAACATTCCATGGAAACTGTTCAGGTGATTCAGAAGCTTGCAGCTATGAGCAACTGGTGATTGGCAGCTTCATATCAACAATGCACCCGCTCATGCATTGCATCTCATGCAGAGTGTTTTGGTGAAACATCAAATTACCCAGGTGACTCAGGCCCTGTAAGCCCAGATTTGGTGCCATTCCACTTCTGGTTTTCCCAAAACTAAAATCATCTTTAAAAGGTAAGAGATTTCAGAACATCCATAAGATTCAGGAAAACACAACAGGGCAGCTGATGGCAATTGGGAGAACTATGTGAGGTCCCTAGGGGCCTACTTTGAAGGGGACTGAGGCATCATTGTCCTATGTACAATGTTTCTTGTATCTTGTGTCTTCAAAAATTGTCTCTATTTTTCATATTTTATGGCTGGATACCTTTTGGACAGACCTCATACATACACGCCCAAGTATCTACAGTTCAAGTGGAATATATGTAGACACTATGACACCTAACAGAATTAATAATAATTCTTTAATCCTTTAATATAGTTCTTACTCATAGTTTCAAACTTATCTCAAAGACACATTTACACAGTGTGTGTAGTCAAGAAAAATTGAGATGCAAAACAATGTTCATATATGTGGTTGTTATCTTTTACGTGTCATTTTCAAGCTTTAGTCTTTTGCCCTTTTTTACTTTTGTTATTAATTTCTACATTTTTTCTTTTAGGCTACATGTTCCTTCAAGATGTTTTTCAGGACTTATTGTTCTAATATAACTAAAGGACATGAGAAAAACCAAATAGGCAGGTGATCTTTTAAAATTTGGGTAGAGTACACACAAGTCAAATGGATCTTACAATTTATTCTTCATGTTCTGCATGCCACTTATTTATCTTCTGCTATTTCTTTATAGAAAAAAATTAAATAAGCTCAGGAAGCATCATTTCTGAGTAACAATTTTGTTTTCTAATTTTATATTTATAATTTATTATTCCTATAGGTGAGACAGGACTCCACCTGAAATCGACTGATTCCTGGACATAACAGTGACCATTTTCCATTAAATGAGTCAAAACTTGGTGTCCTCAAAAGGTTTGCCTATATCCATCTAGATTTCTTAATTTATTTTATGTCATTCATGTTACATTACCCAGATATGTTTCATCTTTCATATACCTTGACTGGGAAAAAACTTACAAAATAAAATCTAAGGATGATTTTCAGAAGCAGGATCCAGCCACCTTAAGAGTGTTGCGAGTTAGCCCTCTCTGTTTCAGAAAAGTTACATATTAAATGCATCACTTTATTAGCAAAGACAGTAATTTCTAAGCCTTTATTGAGAAGAGATGAGGAAGAGAAAGATAAATTGCAAAGAGAATTAGTAACACAATCTTTCAATTACAGGTATTTCAATTGATTAACTATCAGATGAAGCATTTCCCTACATTCAGCAAGCCAGTCTGATCTGTCTGTTGCCATGGTCTATGTAATTTGTTCAGGCTTATGGCCTAATCAAGGACACTAACCACTGACTATTAGTTTAGGTTTGATTTTTAGGTTGAAATTATTTTACATGGAGAAATCTATACACTGCATGATAACTCCACAATCCAGTTAATCAAAACACTTACAATAGCCAAGGGATGGGCCAGGAAGTCTTAAACAGGTACACAGATGATTTGTAAAGATGTCTGTATCAACTTCTTCCTGATTAGTCACAACTGCGGTACTTCTTTATGCTCTGACCTTTAATAGAATAGTTTCCCCATAAGCTGTTTCTTTCTAACATCGGTAAGAAACTCTCTCCTCCTTTTAAGTACAAGTTAATTATGTAGTCATGCACCATTCCCAGATGCTGACTGGGGGTCTGTTTGGAGAAGAGAGATTGTATACCTGCAGTCTTGTTGCTGAGAACATCTTAAAGCAATTTTGAGTTGGAAACTATGCACTCACTGAAACAAGCAAGAGGGATAAAGCTGTCAGTGTTCTAGCCACATGGTGTATGCTGTTCTCCAGTGCTGATCTTAATAAAGAACCCGCGTTTCATAAACCATTGAAAAACTAGAATTGAACTGGCTGGCAGAAGAACCATGGCATCAATATGTCTTTCAATGGAGGTCAAGGAGAAGTTAAATTACTGACCGAATGGGTAAAAATCTCTCCCCTGACATATAGCCTAATTTTTTCAGTACATCTCCAGGCAAGATTGTGTGGCTACACTCATTTAAATCATTTTATTTCTGCATTTTGCTTCATGCTAAAGGGAGGACGGGTAAGAAGTGACATTGGTGTTCAGAAAGGGCAGTTATATAGAAGTAAGAGCACCTTCCTTAACACCCACTTTCAGAGAAGAAACCGTTGCTCCTGCAGGACGGATGAAACCAGTCATGTTGAATGCGTCTGTGAGCCACCTCAGGTTTTATTCATCTCTTCTAGCAGGCACACCTCTTAACCTCTATAACTGTACTGGCTTTTGTCCAAATGGGCTCTCACTACGTACATTTCTTGCCTTTCTCTTTCTTGTAACCAATGGTTTGTGGGTCATGAAATGCAAAGCTTTTGGCAGGAGGGACCTGAGTGGTAGGCTGGTGGATTAGGTGGGAAGCCTAGGTTTGGGCAATGGCCAAAAGAAGGAAGGCTTGAAGGGCTACAGAAGTTTATAGTGCAGGGAACACAGTAGGCAGGTATTGACACAGTATGTGCTTATTGGCCGCCAACTGACTGTGTATAGTAACTATAATTTCATCTTCTAATGATAAGGCAGAGGTTGTGTTTTTAAAAGGCAAAAAGAAACTGGATCCCTAAGCAGTACCAGATGATAAAATTTTAGCAAAACGAGGGGGGGCACAAAAATGTGATATCAGTACTCCCACTGGGTTACTAGGGAACAAGGAATTGCAAGAAAAAGTCTGGAACTGGAGAGGGTCAAGTGGAAGAACTTGCTCACACAAAACGGCTGCCCTGGGCTCCATTTCAGCCTGTGGTTGCTGTTGTGTGGAGAGACAGGAAAAGTGTGTCTTTGAGAACTAAGGAGATGAGACAGCAAAACCAAGTTCCTATTAATAAATGAGCGATTTCACAGGTAGATTACCTTCTCTTCTGTGACATCCTCATTCCATTTTCTGAAATTTAATACCAACTTGAATGCTCTGTTCTTGGAGTAGCACAAAGAAAGCATCTGGTCTTTCAAGGCAGTGATGGTCAAAACAATCAAAGCATATCACCTCTTTTTGACAAGCAACGGCAGACACTGCTCTTAGTTGCCTGCGTATATGTGCTCAGCCCTTTTTCCTCTTGAGAGAGCCCTGGTTTATTGTTGTTGTTCTCTGGCTTGCAATGTGTCTAATGAAAAAACTACGTTTCATTAAAAGCTATAGTAGCACCAAGGGACAATGTGATGAAGCAACAGCCCACTGGGTAGAGCTTTGGGGAGACACTCAAGGGGACACAGTCAGACATGCACACCCTTTTCTCCTCCCCTTTGTCCTTCATGGAATATGTGCCCGACACTTGTTGTTGGCTGTGAGGCAGAAGCCAGACTGTCTGGGTCCTTTCAAGCTGCTGTTACAAAATACCATAGATGGGATGGCGCTTGAATAGCAGAAATTGGTTGCTCACCGTTCCGAGGGCAACAAGTCCAAGATGAGAGTGCCAACATGGTCAGATTCTCCTGAGAGCCCTCTTCCAGGTGGCAGACCATGAACTTGCTGTATCCTCACATGTTAGAAGGGGCAAGGGAGCTCTTCGTGGCACTAATGCCATCCATGAGGGCCCTGTGCTTGTGACTTAGTCACTTTCCAAAGGCCCCGTCTCCTAATACTATTACATGAGCTGTTAGCATTTAACATATGAATTTAGGAGACATCAACATTCAGCATACACCACATATGTTAAGGAAAATGGCAGAGTGAAAGCTAGAAGGAGCTAGCACCCTGCTGGTATTGTAGATTCCTATACCAGTCCTGGACCGCCTGACTCTAACTTTTTTACACCAAAAATAAAAGCCTTAATGTATTTAAACCTCAGTTTTAGAAGTTTCTGTCACTTGAAGTCAAACATAATCCTCAAGTGTATTTCATTCATTCATATAATGTATTGCATACATTAGCTCATTAACATTTGATAATAGAAAATTCTCTGGGGTAGGAGTTATTATTACAAGACTGAAGTGAATTACCTGTCATCAAATCTTTTTATTTCTCGAATTTCCTTCCCCCTTTTAAATGGCAAATTCCATTTCCCCCAAGTCTTTCTAGCCTCTCTTCTTTTCTTAACCTGCACCCCCACGGCCCTTAGATAAGACTTTCCTCACCTGAACTGTTTGCAAAAGCCTCCTCACTACTCTCTCCCCTCTCACTCTCATTCATTTTTTCATGCAGCAACTCTCTCGAATGTCAAGTACAACAACGGATGCTGGAGAAAGAGTAATGATGTGGATAGATGTGGCTCATGTCATTTACCATTTTGGATTATTTCTACTTACTGTCATCAGTGATCTTCCCAAAATGCACCTATGGGCGCACCGTTTCCTACTGCAGATCCCAAGATAACTTTCCATTACCTATAGATAAAACTAAAACCTTTTTATTTCATATAAGGTCTTTCAGAACCCTGCAATATGCTAACTTTCCAACCTCTTCTTACCTACTTCCATCACCTTTTTCCTCCCTGGTTCCCTATTTTCAAGTTCACTGAACTGCTTGGTAGGTAATGTATTTAAAGTACGCTATGCAAGACTGGCAAAAACAGGCACTTAGAAAATATGGTGTGCTTTCCTTAGCCCTTCCTCAAACACACCATACACTTCTATACCTTCTGAGTTTGCATATAATTTTGCCTGAAATTCCCTGTGCACTTCACCTACCAGATCTATTCAATGTTCAAAACTCGGCTTCAATTCTATGAGCTCTTTCAGTACCCCTGATCCTGTGGAGAGCTGATTATTATGCTTTGTACACTCTTTCCACATCCTAGAACAGAGAAGTTTCTAAAAATGTTGAATTACTTATAAGTGCACTTAATTTACCTCAAATAAATTAGGTTTCTGGTAGCTGAACATTGGTATTAATGTACTGTTAGAGAGAGATCAAGGAAGATGCTTTAGAAGTGGCTGTACGGGAACTTGATTATAACAGACTCAGCTCTGCAGTCATCTGAGGTGAAAATAACATCTCATGTAGCAAGTGCAACTTTGCAACACATCAATTAAACTTAATTAATTCATATTTATTAAGCACCTAACATCTGAATGTAGTTGGAATTACTCACAAAATAGATTGATACAAAGCGTGGGTTTTCCTGGGGAGCTGAGAGGGAGGAAAAGGTGGACATAAAGTGAGGCAAGAGATTGGAGAGTATAGATAAGAAAATAAGTTATCAGAGTCCTGAGTTTACATTAGACATGGAGAACATGAAAACCAGAAGAGGCGGACAAAGCTGGAAGAAAAATCAAGAGGTTGAGCATCTGAATGTCTCGGTGCAGTCCAGAGCCAGTGTGGCAGATGTAATGGGCAAACATGCTAGAAGGAGACTGTGATGAGAAAATGGGAAATATCAGTGGAAAGTTCCAGGGGTAAAGCAGTCCCTGGGAATGAGAACATCTCCTGAGCCATCAGGGCTGTGGAGGGGAATGAGATTGCCAGTTACTGATGGGAGGAGGACAAAGTACCCACCGTGAAGCTAGAAGGTGGAGCTCTAGGGGTAAAGATGATGAATGTAAGCCGAATGATGGCATCTCTGTGTTTGTAGAAGATCGTCTGTGGGGAGGCATAGAGGGTAGTCAAGATGAATAATTTAACTCTCCTAAGACAAGCAGTATTTACACAATGCTGGGGGAACAGTGCTTTGGAGCATCATGGAGGATTCCCTCCTCCTCAATATCACTCATACATAGGTACAGAAGCCTAATACTGAAAGGAGGAATGATTAGTTTTCGCTGAAAGGGCTAAGAGAAATTGTATTCTTGGGAGAAAATGAGCTTCGAATCGAATGAAGAAGCTGTAATAAGTCTTCTGTAAAGATGATTAAGATGATGGAATTTTTCTTCATTATGAAATGGGATTTCTTGAAAATGCAAAATATTGCAAATAAGTTGAACAGCAGGAAGCTGGTAGGCGGAGAGGAAACACAGAAAGCTATTGGTATAAAATGCATGAAGAGAATAGATAGCCAGAGGTGTTCTCATTTTAGCAAGGATGATGGGTTGTGAGGTATCTAGACTTTAAGGAAATGTCAGGGATGAGTGCTTTGAGGGCTGGCCCAGGCTGAGTTCCCAGTACGTCCTAGGACAGGGCGTGGGAGCCTCCCCCGGCCTTTGTTCTGGGCTCATAAGTGAGCATTGTTGAGAAGTCATTGTGTCTTGAAGGCAATTCTAACCCTGGTGGATTGGAACTAAACTTACAAAGCTTCCAGGTCCTTAGCTCCTGGCAGAACCCTGCCCCCCCTAAGGGGAGTGACTTAAGCTTTTGAAGGGATATGCTAAGGCCTGATTGAGTCTCACATCAGGGATGCCGCTGGCAGCACCATTCCAAGGTAGGATCCAGGAAATGGAGGCTCATTCTCCAAGCCATGAAAGATCACAAAATTCACTAATCATTGTGTCTGAAACATGGGGGGAAAAAAAGTTTGTTGAAGAATTAATATGAACCGTAGGTTTTAACTTTCTGTTAGAAGTTTTGATAACACATTTTCAAATTGCTTAAAAGCACTACAGGGAGTGATTGTCTTTCAGGCTGCCCTGTTTTGAGCCTCTTCTCTACCTGAGGGAGTTCCCATTTTGTGAGTTAGAGTTAGAGACTCAGGCTAGCTCCTCTTTCTTCCAGCCTCCCTTGCAGGTCAAGAGCATGCATGAGTCCTAAACTCAGCCAATGAGAGCCAACTTCCCAGACTTTATGCTGGGATCTGGAGTATGGAATTGCATAAAAATAGTCCTTGGGGCAGGGGCTACCGCAGCAAGATTAATTTCTCGGAGCAGTCTTAGTGGAGGTGGCAATGGCAGCATCCTGTCCTCCGGACTGGCGGCCCCAGCAGTTCGAGCTGCAGAGCACTGTGCTCAGAGGCAATGGACGTTGAGTTCTCACCCAGCCGGGTCTGCGTGTGAGGTATGCCACTCTTCCCGACTGCACACCCTCTGATCCTGGTTTTTCATCCCCACATGAATGCCTCCCAATGTCCTTTCAGTCAATTCAATTTCTCCTTAAATCTGAAGGATTTGGGCTCTTATTCTAGCAAATAAAATCCTACTGATAGAGATGTTTAATGCAGAGGTGGGGTGCTGAAAGTGACATAGCCTAAAATGAGGGGCTGGGCAATGGAGGAGGTACTGTATATGGTGGTGAGGAACCTGACTAGGGAGTTAGTGATTCTTTTTATGAAGCAATTGGTTGTACTATCTATTGCTCTTGAACACAGGTCATGGGCCTAGGGGAGCTTTGGTATTGCAGTAAATGGTAATAACATCAATGGATGGCTTTCAGTGAGGGTCCATGAGAAAGAAACAAGTTAAGTCTAAGGCGGGACCATATTAAAGAGGGAGAGAGGAGATTCAGCAGCAGGAGATAAATTTGAGCCAAAAGACAAGCTTAATCTTCCAGTTCCCTCTTAAACATTTTTTATAAAGTCGTTTCTGCCTGACAAATTGAAAAACTCAGATGGCCAAGATTGGATTACGGGTATTGCCTTCCCACCCAAGGTTATTGTTTTAAATTGCCTCAGGGCAGAGGTCATTAATCTGAGGTCTACAAGGACTGGCATCATGTAGAAGTCCCTGGCATGGAGTCAGGAATTCCCAGGCTCACAGTCTATTTCTAGAAAAGATCATTGGCCGGGTTATTAGCCCATGGAGTTGACTGGAGGCACCTGAAGCCTACTGAGTTCTTACAGGAATTATATTACCAAAGAAAGCCCAAGGTTAATAAACAATGGCCTGCGGCTACTTGGTCACTAAGGCAATTCCCTGAGCTCCTAACCTCCCACCAACAGGATATAGAATATGAAAGCTGTCCAGCCCTCAGAAAGAGCATTCTCCCCAATGTTTATCCCCAATGCTGCTGGAGAATAAGGGAGAATTACGTTGGTCTGGATAGGGTGACTGCCATAACAAATACACCCAATATTTAAATGCCTTGAACAAAATGGAGTTGTTATTCTTATTTACAAAACAGGACCAAGCAAGTAAAGAGGTAGATGGCGTAGCCTTTATCAGTGCAATAATGCAAGGATCCAGGCTGAACGAGGTTTGACCACATTCAGCACAGTCTTTTAAGCCTTATCTCATCAGATATCTCCACTTCAGGGAGCTGGAAGGACAAAAGACCTGTAAACACATGTGCTGGTTGTTTAATCAGCCTGGGAGGGCTGTGTGGCACTTCTACTATTATCCTCTGGGCTGGAACTCAGTTAACGTGGTTACAATAAAGTGCAAGGAAGGCTGGGAGAAGTGGCCCAGCGGGGTGCCTGAGAGGAAGACAAAACAGGTCCTGGAGAGCAGCTAAGCATATCTGGCACAACGAAGAAAAGAAGGACCATTTCCGAGAGCCCAACTGGGGCTGTTCAACTGGGTGACCAAGTATCTGTCCCTACTGCCAGTAGAGGAGTCCTTGCCACTCTCATTTAAGGGAATGTAAGTGCAACAGACTGGTGACTGCTGTCAGTTGCTTATATTATTTTCTTTTCAGAATTGTAGTTGATGGGGGGGGAGTTGAGGGTTAAAGAGAAAGTTTATTCTATTTTATGTGAGATATATGCTAGTGGTGAACATGTGTTTTTAACCGTATGTGTACAAACTATGATGGAAGAGGTTAAAAATAAAAGACCAGAGTTGGCCAATGTGGCTCAGTTGCTTGAGGCATCATCCAGTAACCTAGAGATTGTGGGTTCCACTCCCAGTCAGGGCACATGGTAGGTCGTGGGTTTACCCTGGTCTGAGAGCATGCGATCCCTGGTCCTGGCACATGCAGTCCTCGGTACTGGTGCATGCAGTCTCTGGTTTGGTCGTGTACAGGAGGCAACTGATAGATACTTCTCTCTCACATTGATATTTATCTCTCTTCCTTCCTCTCTCTCTAAAAAAAATCAATGAAAAAAGTGTACTTAGGTGAGAATAAAAAAATAATAATAAGACAAGGCCCAGGAATTCTGGGTTTAGAATTGAGTGCATTGACTGATGAGACTTTGGGCTGTCTCCCCTTGGGGATATGGTGGGTATATTTTATATAGATGTGAACACTTTTTACCAAGTGTGAATGGGTATATATTTAAATGTTGATTGGGTGAAGGGTGGACCTAAGGAACCATCAATTCCCCTGTTTTCTACATTTTAACAGGGTTACAATTTTTTTCAGGTAGCCTATTCTCTCCTTGACTTCATTGAGTCAACCACAGTCATCTATTCCCTTTGCTTGTGGTGTAGGGAGCGGTGTGTGATGCAGTTTTGGCCAACGAAACATTAGAGGAGATCTGGATAGTTTCAGAGAAAGATTTTATTACAACCAAAGAGCCATAGGAAATACAGAGTCCTTCTGTCCATTTGACTTTGTTGTACATGCATACAATGTCCGGGACTGTGCCGACACTCCGTGAGCACAGAGGGAGTGGGGCTGAGGCCAAGGCAGCAGTACGAAAAGAACCTCAGTTACGATCGTAATATTGTTGGGCCACTAAATTAACTGGCCTTCGGGCCACCCAATAGGAGCCTCAACTTTAGTTATATATATAGGATTATATATTTTTATTAGTGTTTAAGACATGCTGAGTCAGGTTTTCTGTTACTTTTACCTGCAAGGCTCCTAACTGATAAAGATCTTTTGTGCTATCCAGCCCCAATATCTAACATCACACATGGGGAACCTGAGGGTTAGTTTCTCGCCAAATAAAATTTGTAAGTGTGGACTTTCCTTGGTAGATGAAGACAGTACAAGGAGCACATGTCAGTAGAGAATGTGCGTGTGCATGCATACACACGTATGTTTCATGAGGGTGATAAATCTAGCTTGATCTTCCTACATTTTCTCAATAAGTTTTCCTTGTAACTCAAAACATCTCCTTGGGAGCCAGTTGGCTGAGGTCAGTGGTATAGTGTTGGTTATGAAATGGATTGAAGTGACGTCAGAGTAGAACACTTTGTCTTGGCCTCATTAGGATGGTGAGCTAAGCATCAGAAGTTATCCTCCCTCCGAGAGAAAATAACCATTAGAAGCCCTGTTACATGGTGGGAATTGAGAACCTCTTGCAGGCTCTATTTTACACTTGCTCTATTGCTTTGGACAAATAAGTAGCACAAACAGGTCTTGGCAGATGTGGGTGGCTGACATGGCATTTTAAGATCCAGTGTTTGTTTTTTGTTTTGGGGTGTTTTTTTTTTTTAGTAGCTGAACATTTCCTATGAATGCTTGTGAAGTTACTGCAGATGATTTTCTTCCCATTCTATTATATTATACTCTACTTCCACCTTTCAATTATTGTGAATATATAATGATGAAAATAACTACTATAAATAATGCATTGACTTTTTATATCTTCTTTCCAACAAAGAGAAAAATTGATGCTGAGCTGCAGGGAGAACCAGGTGGCAGCTGCTGCAATATCTCAACAGACAAAGATGTATGAATGGTTTAGAAAGAAACAGTGTTACCTCCTATTGTGATAAAATGGGAGGGAATTTCCCACAATTCCCACAATTCCACCGCACTCCAATTTTTTGAACATGGACAATCTCCCAACTGAAGGTGTGAGGCATCTGGGGATGCTAAAGAGTAGTCTTCCTTTGCATTTTCTTTCTTCTTCTTTTTTTTTTTTTTTTTAGAGTCCAGGATTCTCAAGGAGATAATGGAGGCAACAATATGGATTTACACAACTTTGGGTAGAAAATGTGATAGTTTTACTCCTCGGAGCAAGGCATTAATTCAATAAAATCTTAGCTCACCTTATTCTTGAGGGGTGCATCATTCTGGAGTCAACCTAACATTTAGAATCAAGAGTCTTGGGATGAAGCCTTAGCCTGCCAATCATGAGCTTTATGACTTTGCCTAGGCAGCTTTACCCACCTCTAAAATAAAGAGCATAATAGCCAAACCATTCATTCATTTATTTTCTCATACCCTCTTTTAAAACATTTGAAACAGAGTAAAAAAATATGCCATAATCACTGGAGGCTGATAAAACACAACTTGAAAATTAGAACAAAGAAAAGAGAGAAGGCATGCTAACTATAAAGGTTGATATAATAGCCATAAATATTCATCACATTAGACTCTGAGGATCCTAGAAGCCAGGGTATGAAGGGAGAAATGAGGTAACATATATTTTTGGCCTTCATTAAGGAGAGTGAATACCAGTTCCTCTGAGTATAGACAGCACTTTCCTAGCACTGCATTATCAAAAAGAATTAAAACTGTATAAGGAGTTGTTGTTAGGGTGTAACAACCCTAATGTCCAGGGTTGTTAAGTGCATGAAGTCTATATAAAAATCTTAACTGCAAACAATTGTTTAACACCAATTAAATATATTTCCAGAAACTGAGTTTGAAAGCAGAGTTTTAACATCTTAATTCTTCTCAGTGGAAAGTGTTTCTGTAATAAAGTCTGTGCTTCCCTGTCTTCTCAAGCAGATCACACAGGGCGTAATATCCCTTTTAGAGAGGATTTGAGAGTTGATGATTACAAGTACCAGTGATTGGCATCTGCAGTATCTATAGCTGTAAATGCAGATGTGGAACAATGTGGCAGATGGAGATGGATAGAAAGGACCACTCCAATGGGTCCAACGCTTGCTTTCTAGGAAAAAAAGTCACTGATATTTATTTGCATTTAAATAATTTGACTGTCATAAGGGTGGAGTGAAAAACGTGAAGCTGTTGACCCCCTGGGCAGTGTAACACAGCTGCTTTTCTGTAAAGCTAATTAGGGATCCTAAAGTTGAAGCATCAACATTCTCCTGAGTGATGTTTGTGTCCCCCAGACAGTCCTCACAATCCCGTCTCTTTCGGCTCAACGCCATGCAAAGCATTATCTTTTGTTTCTGCATCAGAACTCAGTGGTCCAGAGGTGTCTTCTTGTTGGCTTCTAGTACCTCTCCTACTTCAGCTACCCAGATTGAGGCTGTAGTGTGTCGGACTATACCTCAGTACTTTTGCGAAGTTGTCCAAGAGCAAAGGGTGGTAGCTTATTCCAAAGCCTGTCAACATTAGCAACACCTAACAGTTGCATATCAGTTTAAAAGCTCACAGAACACCTCCTTATACATAGTTTTATTTAATCTTCACAATTACTTGGTGACTTAGTTATTATTTCCTCTTGCAGATAGAGTAAGACATACCTGGATCTGAATGTAGCCTCTGTTCTTTATTACCTGTGGGAACTCAGGCAAACTCTTTAATAATTTTATGAATCAATGACCTCACCTATAAAAAAGAAGTAAAATAACTGCACTATTGGCTTGTGGTGAAGACTGAATGATATGATACCGGTGAAGCTCCTTCCACAGTATCAGATGTAGCGTGATGTCTGGCACAGAGTAATGATTATTATGATGTTACCTGAACACAACTCTTGCAGCCACAAAAAAATATCAATTGTAGCTCAAAATGTTACAAATCATTGAAAGTCACAATCTGTTCTATTAAAGTCTTTTCTCAGGTAATACGAGTTTCTCAGTAACACTTCTTTGTAATTTGAATTAGTGGAGGATATTGGTTTAAAAAAAGAGTCCCCAAACACAAAACTGCTTCTCCAGAATAAACAATAAAATCTAAGACTTTTTCTATGAAGCTACCAGCAAAAAGCATTTCCCTCTCTGCCCACTGAGGGCTCTGTACTCACTGGGTAAATGCAAGGCAGCTGCAATAGTCTAGGACTATAGATTTTAATCCCTAATATTCTCGTGCTATCAGAACTTCAACCATCAGTGCACAAAACCTTTTCTCATTTGATTCAGCTCAGAGGCATCAAACTAGCCTGTAGGCGTCTTCCAGGTAATAATTGCCAAAATAGCCCAGCTTCTTCAGGCCAATAAATTCTTTAAAGGTGATTTATCTGAAAACAAGCCACAAACATTTTTCAGCAGCTTCCTAATGTGCGAGTCTCTGTCAGTAGCTATTTCAATTTCTAATAGCACAGCTTATTTTTAAATCACCAGTCACAACCTCGAGAAAGCACACAAACCAGTCACTGTGTTTGCTGAAAGGCCCAGCCTTTCCAGCCAGCGCTAGGTCCGATGTGGGGTGTGCTTTGATCTTTTCACTGAGAGGCACGTGGTCTCTGTGTCAAATATCACCAGTGACACCAGTTCAGAAGTTATGGTACCCAAGTTGGCAATGAGGACTGGGCAGGAGTTAAAACTCGAGGTCAGGGATAGGTGTACACAAGTAAGCACTGAGGGCCAAGCACGCCGGTGCCAGAGGAAAGTTGTAACACAGGCAGCAAGATAAGATATGAACCAGAGTCCAGACAGGGGTCAGAGGACAGGCACAGGCTGCCTAGCAGCTAAACTGCCATCCCCTTGCTGAAGCTGCCCCTACGGGACACAGGGGCATGCAGTGTCTCACAGATAGGACTTAAAGCAAAGATGACTGAGGATGCAGAGAATTTGAACACCTATTTTTGAGCCTTTCTATGTTATCAGGTGAATACAACTACAAGTCATTGGGTGTAGGCCATTTATTCCAATTTTGTGTTCGCCATTCCAACCAATTTTGGAAAATTTTAGATCTGAATAGGTTACCATTAAAATGTTACCAGTTTTAAACCATTTAATACTTCATGGTCAATTTGTCTAAACGTTCTTTTATTTTAATTTCATATTTTTAAAACATGCTCATGGTAACTTTATAGATAATTCATTTAATGCATTTTTGTGTGTCTTGCTTTCTTTAATGAATATTTCTACAAACTATATAAATTGATTAAGTAAATTAACAAATACCCAGTGCTTGCTCCCTTTGAATGAGGCCTTGCTATTTGATGATAATAAAGAAAAGATCTGTTATAATTTTATTATGTAGATGTCAGGAACAATGAAGTGCAATGGAGGATTCGATTCAATGGAGGATTAAATTAAACATGAGATTAAGTATAAAATCACAGTACCTGGCATATGTTAGCTACCTAGTTAATACTAATTCTTTTTAGAGAAATGAGCAATCCATTTTCATCACCTAATTGACATGGTTGCTATTTTATATACGTTGGGCTCACCAGATTTGGGCTAACTTTTCCCTTTAAGTTGAATCCTACCAGACTTGTTTTTATGGCATGGACTTGTGGGGCAGTAGATAAAGAAATAATCTTCTTTTAAAAACCATGAGGTTCTAGTTTATTTATTTATTTTATTTTCTTAACTCCAGTTAGAAACAGCTTCTGGTAAAAGGAGCTATTTCCGCTAGACCCTATACTGGTTCCAGTGTGTCTCATACTAAATGTCCAATCCTGTCTTCTTCCTTCTGGTGTCTGCAAAGGATGGAGGTGCACCAGATGCTCCAAGGCCTGCCTCTCCCCACAGGGTATGCTGTGGGCAAGGGAGCCAATTCAGTCATGCTCTGACGCATTCTTTGCTTGAGCACCTCTGTGTGGTAGCTAGCCCGATGAAGAGGCAAAGAATAAAGAGAAAAGAATCACCAAGGTGCAGGATTAAGTGTGTGAATGTGGAAGAAGAGACTGGAATTTAATAAAATGAAAGGGTTCAAGGTGAGCAGAGAGGAGTGACACATAGGTTTAATGAAGGAAAAATACATGGTTTTGGTTGCTGCACTTACTTCTGAATTAAGGTACAGCATCGGCCACAAATATCTATAAAGAGAAAGAATGGAGAGCATGAAGGTGTGCGTTGGGTGGGGAAGCCTGGTGACTTAAGGCAGTGAGGAAACCTGGCTGCAGCAGCAGGAGAGCCAGCTGTTTGAGCACATACACGAGGGAGGTTAAAGAAGCTGTGGAAGGACACCAATATTCAGTGTGCAGCCCTGCATGTTTAATATTAAAACAAAGTAGATAGTGAGTCAGAAAATCTAAACAATGAAACAAAACTGAGAGGTAATTAGTAGACAAAGAAAGGTGGGGAAAATCAGTGCAGAAATAGGATTAAAGATAAAGAAAATATTGGAAAAATGTAGAGGGGGAAAATAATGTAAAAAAGTGATCTGATGAGGGCTTAAGTACTGTTTTGTACCGGGAGTGAGTTACTTAAGGAGAGAGATCTGCCTACCTTCAGTTTCTCTTTGTAGCAATGACTTATTCGTTGCAATCCTGTGATTTTTACCTGGCTTCCCAGTCTCGTAATCATTCTCAGATGGCACATTCAAATTGTGATATATGGTATTTTTCAGTTTTTAAATAGAAAGTGCTTATACATTAATTCAAAATCCTATCCAAATGATACCTCTTGAACTACTGACACCAATTAAACACCTTCTCTAGACTGTGCCCATATGGGTCTCTTAGATGTCACAAATCTGTCTGCCCAGCTAATGGCCATTGTTCCTTTTCTCCCTACTGAGAGAAACATGATTTTGTAGTGGGTAGAGGTTTTTCTGTTTCCACCAGTGAAGGATCCAGACTTAGCCTCAGGGATAAGTCATGATTGTTCTGGGTCATTCCTAATACTCTCATTCCCTCCCGTTAGTGGTTTGGTCCCTGGCATTTCCCTGCTAGCCATAAAAGGAGTCCACAGCAGCTTACCCCTTCCTGCTTGTGATAGCGATGTAAAGACATAATGCCGGGGGATGAGGCAGCTGTCTTACAACCATCAGGCCACAAGTACAAAAGGGGAGCAAAGTGGAAGAATGGAAAGAGTCAGACTCTCTTAAATTTTGTAGCTGAGGACATTTCAACAACTGGCAACTATCAGACATGCCCTGTGTGTAAGCCACTATTTAGCTGGGTTTTTTGTTAGTCGAACCTAAAAGCATTGAGCCTCTCAATTGGATCTGGACTGGGCAATCAACCTAGAGCCTTCACTGTGTCTTTCAGGCCTTAAAAGGACACATTTGTTCAGTAGTTCAAGGAACTACTTAATTGAGCCATCTCACACTAACATTTGTAAAAATAACTTAGCACATTCTCTTGTTGTCACAGATTTAGACAGCTTAAGTATAACAAGCCTTTCTACCAATATTTTCACATTCATCTGGGGATATAAAAATGGATATACAAGAAAATTAAAATGTGAGTAAATTGTGGTAAAAACTTAAGTGTATGAATAAATATGGGTATTTAGAATTAGCATTGCTAAATTAACTACTGATCAATCATTTTAACTAAAATGTATTTAGGGGTAAGTAAAGTCACAGCTCTTCAGAGAGCAAAAAGGCCATAAATAGGCTTTTAGTTTACCTTCGGAACAAAGTAGAGAGGTAAATGACCTATCAGTGATCATTCAGCTAGACGGTTAAGAAGCAGGACTGGAGTATAATTTTTCTTTCAGGCCAAAGCTTTTCCACTCCATCATACTGACTTCCAAAAGGAGACATAACAACACTGCCGTAATTATTGAAATCTGTTCACTAGAAAGCAGTGGCCAGATGTGGCCTTTGCTGAAATGTACCTCTTTGTTTTTTGTCTTCAATTCTCCCGTTGTTATTTCTTGTTCTTTTCCTTACGCATTATACTAATATGTTTTCTTTTTCATTTTTTATTTCTTATTTTCTCAGCATTTCAATTGCTTCCTACATTCCAATTCTTCTCATTACCCATTTTTATTTTCCTGACTTCCTTTTGCTCTTATCTCCATTCTCCCACTAAATCCCAGCTTCTAGTCTCCATTCCACTCACCCATTTGCTCTTCTAAGTACGAACTTATTGGAGCTTAGCAACTCATTTACTTTCATTGATTGTTTTTATCAACGTGTTTTTTTTCTTTGATACAATCTGTTTTCCTTTAATGCCTTCTCTTACACATTTTTAAAGACCCACTTGAACTTCGTATTTGTTTCTTTGTTCAGGATATCCTGCCATTTTCCAACCTTAGTTGAGCAGTCACATTCATAATTACCTGGGCCGGAGGCCCTTGCCTGTTGCACTACATTCCACAGTTGACCTGCAGACTTCTGCGAGGGGTGGAGAATGAAGACTGTGCAAATAAATGCTCAGGGTCGGGGGGTGGACAGTAGGGCAAGCAGACAGAATTCAGGGAGGGAAGAGAGCAAGGAAGGAGAGGAATAAGAGAGAAGAGAACACAAACAGCATTATATCTACTATTTCAGAACTGTGTCATTTCACACACACAGACAAAAGGAAATGGGCAAGATGCCAGGTTGTTAGGATCGATTACTGAAGGAAAACACAGGAAACCCAAAGGGGAAGGCAGAGGAAACTCCAAAATTAAAAGCATCTGGCTGAGTTTAAGAACCAAACCTGAGGAGGTCAGTCAGTGCTGGGGCTGAAAAACCGCAGTTAAAGATTAAAGATAAAAGAGATGCTGGTCAAGGTCTCGTCAGTGTTTGATCACCCTGTGTTGCCCAACCAGAGCAATGAGAACATTCTTTTGTAGTGTCACTCATCCACTCTGTCTGATAAGGGGGAGGACATTGGACAAACAACAGCGAGAGGGAGAATATTAGTTTGTGGGACTAACAGCTGATTTGAACACGTAATTTACATCCTTTGTAAGAAAAGTTCAGTGGTCCTGAACCTTACAGGTTTGTTCATTTGTGATTCTCTCTTTTGGAAATGGAAGCAATGTCTTTTGCTCCCATGTTTCCAGAGTTCTCTCCCACCAGGGAATTTGTATATTGTATTAAAATGAGCTTTACCTGATAGTCAAAGTAATTTTTTATAAAATAACTTACTAAAATAATAAAAATTTTAGAATAGAGTTCAAACTATTTGTTTAAAATACAGTAATTTAATACCCTGTCCTTTGATTAATCAGGGAAGAAACATAAATATTTAAAATATTTCTTATGACTCCACCTAGCCCTTGAATCTTTATCTGTGAGTATGTTTTGGCATGTGGTTCACTTATGTATATGAAGTGCTTGAGTAGGGAAGAAGTGAGAAGGAATGAAAATTAATCTCTATTCAACAGCTAAATAAATAAATATGCAGTTCATATTTTAATGGGCCACTCTTGGCTGATCTAAAAATTAGAAATATAGCTTATGTATTAGTTTCCTAGGGATGCTGTCACAAATTGCTGTAAATTTGGTGGCTTAAAGCAACAGAAATGTATTCTCTTCTCTGTCTAGAGGTCAGAAGTCTAAAGTCACAGTATTGACAGGGTTCCTTCTAGAGGCTCTGGGGGACAATTAGAGCCTCCTGCTTTTGGTTGACTCTCTTCTAGCTTCAGGTAGCCCTTGGCAACCCTTGGCATTTCTTGGCTTATAGTTGCATCACTCCAATCTCTTTCTCCATCTACACATGGGCTTCTTCCACATGTCTCTGTGTGTGTTTAAATCTCCCTCCCCTTTCTTAGAGATCCAAGATGGCGGAGGAATAACTTGAAGCTACACTAACCTCTTCCAAGGACCAATGTGGAATTACAACTAAATTGCAGAGGAACCATCTTGAATAACTAACTGAACACTAGCTGGAGAGAAGCCTTATAACCAGGAACATACAGAAGAAACCACTTTACCACAAGATTGGGAGGGAGTGCAGAGGATGCATGAGAGGGCTGGCTGGGCTCCTATGGGTGGCAGGTGAAGTCCTGGAAGGATGCTTCAGCACCCAGGGATTTCCCCTGAAAAGTGTGTGGTCTAAACCCCAAGCTGGGCTCCCCAGTCTACAGCACCAGAGCCAGAAAGGAACTGAAATAACATCCTGTTATGAAAAGCAGCAGAGTTTCTGTCTGGCAGGAAGAGATGGCTGCAGACACAGAGAGCTTCTTAGAGGGTCAACACACAAAATTTCATTTGCAGCCACTTACCCTGGGCTCCAGCAGAGGGAAGGCAGAGTGGACTAGAAACACTTGAGGAGAGTCTGGGGTTAGTGGCTCTCAGGAGAGAACTGAAGGAATCGCCACCAGGATCCCTGTGCTGGGTGTCTCCCCATACTGCACAAACCATCTTACTCTGGCAAAGCACTCCTCTCTGGATGGCATCAACATGAGGGGAAACATTAGCAGCCCCACCCTCAGGAATTACTCTGCCCCATCCTGTGGTACCTAAGCCAGGCTACTGATTACAGCTTGAAGCTAAATCATTGATTAGTTTAACAACTAAGACAGGCCTCTAGGAGCTCCGTAAGGCTTCACCTGACCCTCCCCAGGGCCTGGGACTGATAAAAGCTGGCCTTGGTGCACAGTCTGGTTTTTTCTGCACACAAATAGGTTCAGTGGTGGAAGCCACACACTGTGGATCACTCATAGCTCCAAACAGGTTGACCATGACCAGTCACAAACAGCATCTGATAAAGGCCTGCACCAGAATCTTTGTAGATCTACCTAAGGCATAGAAACAAATACAAAGAAGCAACTAAAATGGGAAGACAAAGAAACAGACCCCAAAAGAAAGAACGAGAAAATTCTCCATAAGAAGAGCTAGATGAAATGAAGGCAAGCAATTTATCAATAGAGTTTAGAGTAATGATTATAAGGATACTCAACAGCATGGGAAAAGACATAGAAACCATAAAAAAGGACCAGTCAGAAATAAAGAAAGAAATATCTGAGATAAATAATTCACTGAAAGGAATAAACACTAGGTTACATGAAGCAGAGAACTGCATCAGTGATTTGGATGACAAGGTAGAAAAAACACACAGGTAGAGCAGCAAAAAAAAAAGAATTTAAAAAAGTGAATAGAATTTAAGAAACATTTTGGAAAACGTGAAACATAATAATATCTGCATCATAGGAGTGCCAGGAGAAGAGAGCAAGAGATCAAGAGCCTTTTTGAAGAAATAATGACTGAAAACTCCCCTAATCTGGTAAAGGAAAAGACACACAAGTAAGCTCAGAGAATCCCAAAGATGTTGGACCCAAAGAGGCCTGCAGCAAGACACATCAAAATTAAAATGACAAGGCTTAAAGACAGGAAGAGACTACTAAAAGCCACAAGAGAAAAGCAGGCAGTTACCTACAAGGGAGCATCAATCAGACTGTCATCTCATTACCCAATGGAAATATTTCAGGTCAGAAGGGAGTGGTGTGAAATATTCACAGTGATGAAAAGTGAAGACCTACAACCAAGGATACTTTACATAAAAAAGGATATCATTGAAAAGTGAAGGAGAAAAAAGGAGCTTCCTAGTCAAGAAAAAGCTAAAAGAGTTTGTTAATACCAAACCAGTACTGCAACAAATGTTGAAGAGCTTGCTTTAAGAAGAAAAAGAGAAAGAAAAAAAAACAGAGGAAAATAGACAATAAATCACTTGCAATGTAAATGGCTTAAATGCCCCAACCAAATGACATAGGATAGTTCAATGAATAAAAAAAAAAAACAAGACCCATATATATGCTGTCTCCAAGAGACTCATCTCAGATTGAAAGATATACACAGACTAAAAGTAAAGGGGTGAAAAAAGATATTTCATGCAAATGGAAAGGAAAAAAAGCTGGGGTAGCAATACTTATAACTGACAAAATAGACTGTAAAACCAAGGCTATCCTAGGAGACAAAGAAGGACACTACATAATGATAAGGAGAACAATCCATCAAGAAGATGTAACCTTAGGAAACATTAACACACCCAACATAAGAGCACCTAAGTATGTGAGGCAAATCTTGATGGACATAAAGGGAGAGATGGACACAAATACTTTCATAGTTGGGGATTTAAGCACCTCATCGACTTCAATGGATAGATCTTCCAGACAGAAAATCAACAAGGACAGAGGAGCCTTAAATGGCACACCAGATCAAATGGATGTAATTGATATGTTCAGAGCATTTCATCCCTAAGCCACAGAATATACACACTTTTCAAGTGCACATGGAATATTTTCTAGGATAAACCACATGTTAAGACACAAAACAAGTCTCGATAAATTCAAGAAGATTGAAATCATATCAAACATATTCTCTGACCACAGTGCTATGAAACTAGGTAACAAACACAAGAAGAAAACTGAAAAATACACAGACATGGAAGCTAAATAACATGTTGTTAAACAATGAATGGGTCAACAGTGAGATCAAGGAAGAAATGAAAAAATACCCTGGAACAAATGAAATGAGGACACAACGATCCAAAATCTGTGGGACACTGGGAAAGCCACCCTAAGAGGGAAATTAATAGCATCACAGGTCTATCTAAAAAAAAAAAAAGATCAAGTAAATAATCTAACTTCACACTTAAAAAAACCTGAAAAAGAACAAGAAACAAAGCTCAAAGGGATACAAGGAAAGAAATAATAAAGATATGAGCAGAAATAAACAATATAGAGTCTAAAAATAATACAAAAGATCAATGAATCGAAGAGCTGGTCTTTGAAAAGATAAACTAGATTGACAAACATTTAACCAGACTCATTGAGGAAAAAAGAAGAAAAGACCCAAATATATAAAATCAGAAATGAAAGAAGAGATATAACAACTGACACCAAGGAGATGCAAAGGATTGTAAGAAAATATTATGAACAACTACATGCCAACAAGCTGGACAACATGGATGAAATGGATAAATTCCTAGAAACATGCAATATTCTAAAGTTAAATCAAGGAAGAATCAGAGAATTGGAACAGACAGATTACAACTAGTGAAATTGAAGCAGTAATCAAAAAACCTTTCAACAAACAAAAGCCCTGTACCAGATGATTTCACAGATGAATTTTACCAACCATTTCAAGAACTAACACCTCTCCTCCTGAAACTGTTTCATAAAATTCAAGAGGGGGGAAGGCTCCCAAGCTCACTTTTCAAGGCCAGCATTATCTTAATTCCAAAACCAGATGAAGACACTACAAAGAAAAAAATTATAGGCCAATATCCCTGGTGAATATACATGCTAAATTCCTCAACAAAATATTAGCAAACCAACCAAATACAGCAATGCATGAAAAAGATCATACACCATGATCAAGTGGGATTTATTCTGGGAATGCAAGATTGGTACACCATAAGCAAATCAATAAATGTGATTCGCACATAAACAAAAGGAAGGATAAAAGTCACATGATCATGTCAATAGATGCAGAAAAAGCATTTGATAAAATCCAGCACCAATTTATAATTAAAACTCTCAGCAAAGTGAGATTAGAGGGAACATACCTAAATATAATAAAGGCCATATATGACACACCCCCTGCCAGCATCATATTCAATGAGAAAAAACTACAAGCTTTTTCATTAAGATCAGGAACAAGACAGGGATGTCCACTTTCACCTCTCTTATTCAACATAGTGCTGGAAGTCCTGACATAGCAATCAGACAAGAAGAAGAAATAAAAAGTGTCCAAATTGAAAAGGAAGAAGTAAAATATCATTATTTGTAGAAGACATGATACTGTACATAGAAAACCCCCAAAATTCCACCAAAACTAGTAGAACTGATTAATGAATTCAGCAAAGTAGCAGGATGCAAAATTAACATCCATAAATTCGTTGCATTTTTATATGCCAGTAACTAACAGAAAGGGAAATTAAGAAAGTAATCTCATTCACAATTGTTATGAAAAGAATAAAATACCTAGGAATAACCTGACCAAGGAAGCAAAAAACCTATACTCAGAAAATTATAAGACACTAGAGAAAGAAAGAGAAGATTCAAATAGGTGGAAGCATATACCATATTCATGGACAGAAAGAACTAACATCATTACAATGTCCATACTACAGAAAGCATTCCATAGATTCAACCCAATTCCTATCAAGATTTCAATGACATATTTCACAGAACTAGAACAAATGTTTCAAAAATTTATATGGAACCCAAAAAGGCCCTGCATAGCAACAGTGATCCTGAGAAAGAACAAAGTTGGGTTAATCACACTACTTAATATCAAACTATACTAATAAGTCCATGTTAATTGAAACAGATACTTAGATCAATAGAACAGAATAGAAGCCCAGAAATAAACCTGCAACTTTATAGTCCAGTATTATTCTACAGCAGAAGCAAGCTCATACAATGGACTAAAGATAATTTATTTAATTATCTTTAATAAATGGTGTTGGGAAAATTGGACAGATAGATGTAGATAAATAAAACTAGACCACCTTCTTATACCACATACAAGAATAAATTCAAGATGGATCAAAGACTTAAATGTTAGACCTGAAACCATAAAAATTATAGAAGAAACATTGGCAGCAAAATCTTGGACATTGCTCGTAGCAATATTTCATTGGATATATCTCCCCAAGCAAGGGAATCAAAAGAAAACATTAAAAAATGGGACTACCTCAAACTAAAAAGGTTTTGCACAGGAAAGAAAATCATCAACAAAATAAAAAGACAGCCCTCAGAATGGGAGAACATATTTGCCAATACATCTAATAAGGGGTTAATACCCACAATTTATAAAAACCTTGCAACACTCAACACGAAAACAACCCAGCCCAATTAAAAAATGGCCAAAGGACCTGAATAGACAGTTCTCCAAAGAGGACATACAGATGGCCAAAGAGGACATACAGATGGACATAGGAAAAAATGTTCAATGTCACTAACCATCAGAGAAATGCAAATTAAAACCACAATGAGCCATCACCTTACACCTGTCAGAATGGTTATCATCAATAAATCAACAAACAACAAATGCTATCAAGGATGTGGAGAAATTGGGATCCTTTTGCACTGTTGGTAGGAATGAATGCAGATTGGTGCAGCCACTGTGGAAAACAGTATGGCGATACCTCAGAAAATTAAAAATGGGTCTGCCTTTCTACCAAGCTATCCCAGTTCTGGGAATATATCCAAAGAAACCCAAAACACTGTTTTGAAAGAACATAAGCACCCCTATGTTCACTGCAGTGTTATTTACAATCTCCAAGGTATGGAAGCAGCCTAAGTGTCCATCAATAGATGAATGGATAAAACAACTATGGGACGCTTACACAATGGAATACTACTCAGATGTAAAAACAAACACATGAGCAAGCAAACAAAAAAAAAAACAACAAGAAAATGTCACCGTTTGTGACAATATGGACAGACCTGGAAAATATTAAGAATATTATGCTAAGTGAAATAAGCCAATGAGAAAAAGTCAAATATTATACAGTTTTACTAGCGTGTGGAATCTGATGGACAAACTGAACTAACAAGAAAAATAGGGACAGACTCAAAGATGGGGAGCAGGAAAACAGCTGGGGTTGGGGGGTGAAGTTACCGGGTGGAGGGACTGAGCAAAAAGAAAAAGAACTTACGGACATGAGCTTGTGATGATTTCTGGGGGGAGAGGGATATTAGGGGACTAAATGGTCATGGGAAAAATAGAATAATGATTAAGTAAAAATAAATTAGTAAATCTCCCTCCTCTTTCTCTTATAATGACACCAGTAATGGAGTTAGGGCCCACTCTACATCCAGAGTGATTTCCTTTTAGGATGTTAACTAATTACATCTGCAAAGACCTTACTTCTAAATTCTGAGGTTATAGGTGTATGTGATTTGAGGGGGAGAGGGAGATACTATACAACCCACCATAGGCAATAACAACAATTTAAAAAAAAATAATATGGCTCAACACAGACTAATAAACTTTCAAAGAACTCTAATTAAACCACCTTTTCCAAACCCTGCTAGTCCAGGTTAATAAAGCCTCACCAAAATGCATCCAGAATCCATGAATATTCCAAACTGACAGCTGCAATCTGTCCTATAGACACCTCCCACATGAGTTGTGGCCTCCCAGTTATAACGCCACCCATGGTTCCATCCTGGCGGCTGCTCTGCTCTGCTCTAAGCGATGCCTCTCCGAAGAGGGTAAGAAGGAGCTATTCCTTCCTTGTGCCTTTCAAGACTTTTAAATGTTCACATAACAGTGAGCCTTGTATACTTCCACTTTAAGTTACTCAGAGCAGAGCAAAGCTTGACTCAGATTTGCCCAGTGTGTCCCCACTGTCTCTCCCCAAATCTCGCTGAGTTTTTTTCCTTTCCAGTATATATGCTGCCAAGACTCTAAGGAGTGATGCCATGTCCTGATTTCTGAAGGCGGGCCTGCGTGGAAGTTTGCCCAAACCCTAAGTGCCCCTCATCACTGTTTTCTCTCGCTCAGTCTCATCTGGCACTCACTTAAAGACATTTTATTGGCTCTGCACCCTCTGCCCTCTAGAAATGCCTGGATATGTACACAAATTCAGCTGAGAACTTCTGGAAACACACAGAAATGTCATTGTAGATAAGTATCTTACTTCCCTTCTCTCCACAACAAAGAATATACAAGGACGTATCCCACTTGTCTATGTGTAGGGAGTATCCAGTTACAAGGTGGTGTAAATAAGGTGGGTAGGAGAAGCCTACTGGCTGGCAAGGCACTGAGTTCATGTTTGTGCATGTCAGTGAGGTCGCTATGGGTCCAAAATTTTGCCTTCAGTGTTTGGAAGATAAATATGATACATGCAAAGGGCGTGGGGAGCCATACCATCATGCTATGGTCTTAACATTAAAAGAGACATTGTATTTCTTATAATTTTAAGAAATACAATGTTCTGAGATTGGATTTTCAATTCTGTCTCTGGAAACTACTTGGCATTAACCAAATTGGAAAGCCAGGATAAGCCAAAATGCCAATTTATTAATTTACTGAGAAAATATAATTGGCAGGTGAATTGTCCTGCTCCCTTTGACTAGTGGGAATACTGCCTTCTAAATAGAAATGTTTCCTCGAGAAATAAAATCACAGTTAGAGGGTAATGTGATTACTGGATGAGATTTAAAAAAATAAATGACCTTTCAACATACAGCCACTTCTCTATATAGGTGTTAACATTTGCCACACAGAATAAAATAGTTCTCCATTGCTCCAGAGTGTCCTAAAGAGTATGTGCACCCATGTTCCATGTTCTTTATTATTGTACAGGAGTTTCTGTGACTAAAGTTGTAGTCAGTGTCAGAACTTTCAGAATTATTACATACTTCCATTCTTGATTTCCAGTACATTTTTAGATGTGGGTTTCCCTAATGGGAATTCATACAGGTATTACTATCTTACCTGTGACAAACTCACAGGACTCATGTTAGTATGCCACTACATTTTTGGAAAAACCATCTTTTTCAAAAGGTGATACTCATTGGTTTCTTTAAGTTATTATTTCAGTCAAACTGAAGGCTACACCCATTTTGTTGTCTGCATCCTGTGTATATAACACATAAGGTCTGAAGGACACATGCAGACACAATGGTCTTCATTGCTCTAATTCCTAGAGGGAACTTGGCCAAGTGAGATGTGCTAATCACTAAGATTCAGGATATCTGGGTTCTGGTCTCAACGCTGCCTCAAGGCACCTGAAGCGTAGATGCTCATGCCTATTTCCTCCTATTTAGCTATAGAAAACTGGGGTAGCTTGTTTTTCGATCCCTCTGACTAGCATGTAGTAGGCATTCGTGCTTGTTGAATCAATGAGTCATCTCCAAAAGCTCCTTTAACTCTAAAAACTTTGACAAAATCTCGTTGAGTTAAAATCCACATTGGTGAATGACATTTTACTCATTTGTTTATTTCTCTAACAGTGGATTTTCACTTATTCATTCAGTGAACATTCATTGGCCACTGACTATGTATCAGGCATGGTCTGTGACCACGAGGAATTCATTGAAATTAATAATTTCAAGCTTTTTCCTCCTGTGTCCTTCTTTTCCCTGCTCAACACTCTACGAACATGTAGCCTTTCTATTCTACTAATCTAATAATCTCTCTGTCACCAACTGCCTTGACATTTCTTTTTCCCATGATTGCCCCAAGATTTATTTCTCTCTAGGTCTCACTTGTTTTGAGCTGTTCTTCCTCAAGAATCCTGTCTATTGCTTTGTAATCCAAGTTCAGAAGTTCAGGAAAAGCAGATTCTAAGAGGAAAGCAGGAGAGGGAGAGTGCAGTGGCCCCCTACGTCGCTAACGCTGGAATGTGAGTTGCTCACGTCTGCAACAGTGGGAGGTCACTCCGGGTTTTTTAACCTATGGTAGATCACTCCGAAGATTCAGAGTGGCTCCCAGATCTCCTCCACCTTACCCCCTCCGCAAATCCCCCACAGGGCGGCTGGGGAGGAATCCAGCCAAATACCCTGGGGCCACATGTGTGTTCACGCCTACCCCACCCCCGCAGCCTTCACAGGTCACTCCCCTCACTCAGACCTCCCAGACCACCCACAGTGCCCGTCTTCCTGAAGTCCTGGACATGCCTCCTTGCCCCCTCATCTCTCAGTCATGCCCAAACATGTGCAATCCGTGCTCCACTTATTTCCATCCATGTCAATGTGAAGGAGACTTTACAGAGAAACATGATTTTAAATGTTGTAACATTTTTAATTTGAGTAAGAACCAACAAAGTACGGCAGACACAGCAGCAGTTCACACAGTAGTGAGTATGAGAATGAAGAGGACAGAGGGACAGGCAACTGTAAAAGGGAGCTGTAATTGCCCTGACTGGTGTGGCTCAGTTGCTTGGGCATCATTCAGCAAAGCAAAGGCTCTCCGGTTTGATTCCCAGTCAGGGCACAGGCCTGGGTTGAAGGTTCAGTTCCAGTTGGGGGCACGGGAGAGGCAACTGATTGGTGTTTCTCTCTCTCATCTCGCATCCACGTTTCTCTCCCTTTCTTTCTCCCTTCCTTCCCTTCTCTCTAAAAATAAATAAATATTTTTTTAAAAACTAAAAGGGGGCTGTAACTATTGCAAGGCATTGGGTTGGTTGTGAGTCTGTCCGATCAGACAGCAGAGCACCTACAGATGCACTGTGATCCCTGGTCACATCACCAAGACCCACGAAAACCAGAATCTCAGCTCACTACATTCCCATGCTTAACATTTTCTATGACCCAAACAATTTGCTTGTCCCAGAATATTAACATTATCTGTCCAGTATTTTAGATGCAGAATGAAGATTAATGACAAGTCTGGGATACACTTCAGGATTTTGTAATGAATCCTTGGGAAGTCTAAGAGATCAGGCGGATATAGCCACAAGCTGATGATCCCCAACAATCACTGTGAGCTCCCTTCCTGTTGCCCTGGGGTAGCCTCTGCATGCACGTTCCCTGCTGCTGCTCCGTCTCAGGGTGGGTGGGCACGGTCAAGCTCCATCCCTTCCCCCACCAAAGTTAAATCACAGCTACATGAAAACACGTTTTTTTAAAAATACAACACTTGTTTCTCTATCTAATCAGCCTCTAATCAGTAAAATGATTCAAGTTCACAGATGCCTTCAGCTCTGCTATGAGGCTCTCAGTGGCAGGAGCAGGTAAACCAGTGTTTGACCTTATGAGCTCTGCAAGTTCCATTTTAGAAATAGGTCACAAAGAGATCATTGCAGCGGGGGGATAAAGATACACGTACATAAGTATTACTGCAGCATTTCATGTATTTGCAAAATTTAATGAGTAAACCATATGTCAATTTGTTGATAAATTATTCTGCATACATATAATAAGACACTAGGCAGTTACAAAAAGTATACGTCTTTATTTGTAATAAAGTTATGAGTCACTATGAAATGCAAAAAGAAAGCAAAAAACAACATATATTATTTCACTTATTAGTTTGTACTAGCATATCTGCCCCCCACACACATACAAAGAATGATGTTACCCAAAATTTTGACCTCTCCCCATCAAATTTCCAAAGCAAAATTTCAGATGAGTTCAAATTTCTCCTTTCTATTTTTCTGTATTCTTTGAATCTTCTACAATAAAGCAATTATTTTTTAAGATTTAAGATTTGGGGAAGAAACTTAATTAGCTATCTTTATTTTGAGAATAGGAAATGGAAAAGTGCACGGGCTTTAGAATCAGACAGTGGTAGGTTCAAACCCTGGAACTCTCCTACTAGTCATGTGACCTTGGCCAAGCCATTTAACTCTGCTGAGCCTCTTGAGCTTTACCTTTATAATAACTGCCTACCTACCGGAAGGGTTGTTTCAGGACAATGAGATAGGAGTGGCAAAGAGTTCTGAAATAGTTTCCAATGTATCTTTCTATTGACTCCTTTTTTTGTGCTACAGCTCTTCCTCCACAAGAACTAGATGATAAAAGCTGAGGCTTATCACCTCAGGGAAAGGAGGTCAGAAGAAAGTTGTTAGAAAAATGCAGTGGAATTGGCAGTCACATTTGTTTTTGAATTACAAAATAAATTAAGATATTTAGAAAAGACAAAGGACTTAAAAACCAAAGTTTTATTGTCAAAATTTCCTATCATGTTTTTATATGTTCTCACATAATGTGTTACTCTTGAAATAAAATACTTTTAATTTTAAAAGAAATTAGTCAAACTTTAAACTTCCCAACAAATCTCTACATAAACCTAGTTCTCAATTACTTGTCACGGAACAACACTTCATTTATTTAGTCAACAAATGTTTTATTTTTCAGGCATTTTTCTAGTTACTAGCAATGTACCAGTGAGAAAACAAACAAAAATTCTCAATTTTAAAAATTTACTTTATAAAATAGGGAATGCATTCTTATCACACAGCTGTTCATGGACAGGGGTGGAGGGCACAGAGTAGAGATGTGAAGTAACTGGAACTAATGTGATGCTGATGCTCGGTCTACGTGAATCCAGATCCTGGGGAAAATATTTGATGTTACACTGCAAAGTTTACAGTGTGGATACTTGGGGAAACAGCAACCCCGCTCCTAGGTACATTGCCAAGACATGTAACTTACACACATGTATCAGGAGACCTACACAACTATAGCATGATGCTCATAAGAACAAAAATGAAAAACAACCCAAATGTCCATGAACAGAAGAATGGATTAATAAAATGAAGTATTTTCAGACAATGATAAAAACATATAAACTACAACTACATATAATACTATGGATAAATCTTTGTGAGGTAATTGTGGCAGTTGGTTTTTTGCTAAAAATGACCACAATAGTATTTTCAGTCACAAATGTTCTCTCTAAACTTTATACCACTGCCCTCCCCAGAACTTCCCACATCAAGAAGCAGAGTCCATCGATCCTCCCTTTGAACTTGGGTGGGTCTTTGGGATTGCCTCAACTCACACAGGACAGAAGCTATGTGAGTTCTGAGGACTGGTAATTAAAGGCAACAGGCTTTCTGCCGGCCTTTGAAGCCTTGAGCTGCCTTATAAGGATGCTGAGGACCTTAAAGCTGAAGAAACCCCATGGAAAGAACATGTGGAGATAGGACGGATGTCCTGAGAAGCTCTGCTCAGTCCAGTCTGCAGCAGCTCTAGTCTTACCAGCCCAGGCACCAGAAATGGGAGCGAAGATGTCAGGCACTGTAGCTCTAGAAGCCATGTGACTCCAAACACATGGAAGACGTTGAGCCAGAACATCCCAACCACGCTTCTCTTGAGTCCTGGTCCCAGAGATACCATGAGGTGTCTGTTTAAAGTCCATTAGCTATGAATGATGGTTGTTGTTATAAGACCCTGAGTTTGGAGTGACACAAAGAAGGGCCAGAACAATGACATTGTGTGAAAACAAAGAACAAATCCTAGAAAAGTTCCTGTTGTATAATATCACTATCTCAATGCTCATAAAGAAGAGAAACAAAATAATAATACTGTAAAATGTTTTAAATAAATACAATATTTTTTAAATTTTGATATTAGTTTCTGGTTTTATTGTACTAGACTCAGAATAATTATGTAATATCTACTTTTCAAAATTCATTCACATTTTCTCTTGAGCATAATAGATGACCAATATTTGAGAATGTGACTTGAGCACTTGAATGTGTACTTGCTTTTTTCAAGAT
Source organism: Artibeus jamaicensis (assembly GCF_021234435.1). Taxonomy (NCBI): domain Eukaryota; kingdom Metazoa; phylum Chordata; class Mammalia; order Chiroptera; family Phyllostomidae; genus Artibeus; species Artibeus jamaicensis. The sequence continues at coordinate 19,715,830 of NW_026521823.1, read as the reverse complement.
ACAACATTTGATATATACCTTTATGTGTATATCACATCTACTCTACTAATTATAATAGTCAAATCTTGTAAACGCTTAGTTTTGATCTGTGAGAAAGGTGAGTTAAGAACTTGTACTGCTTGTATATTTCTACCTATTTTGGGGTAATTTTAGAAATTTCTGCTCTATTATTACTTTGCTCATTTTAGGGAGAGCACAAATATTCACACTTGTGTCTTTACTGTGAAATATAAACCTTCTTTGCTTTATTTAATGCTTTTTGGCCTGAAATCCACTATACCTTATGCTAAGATCATGACCCCTGCTTTCTTTAATTTTTGTTTGTTTGTTGTAAGTTTGACCATTGTTTAATTCACAGTCTTCTAAAATCAGAATGTTTTAGGTCCATCTCACGCATAGCTCAGCTTTGGGTTTCTTTGAGCTCAGTCTGAAATCTTTCTCCTTTCATACATATTGAAATATATTTATGTCTATTAATTAGTGATATCTTAGTTCTGCCATTTATTCAGTCAGTTAGTATTTATTGAGTGCCTTCTACTTGAGGTATTGTAATTGGAAATACAGAAGTTATCATAGATATATAGGTAGGTGATTAGAGATAGGTGGGTAGGTAGATTGACAGATAGAGTTACCATCCTAGGCACCAGAAAAGGGAGTGAAGGAGGTTGCTAGCTATCTCTGTCTATCTGTCTGTCATTTATCATCACTTCCATATTTCTATTTCTGTGTAGTTTGCAATCTAATAGGAGGAGAGAAACTATATGTTTTCAATTTTATAGCTTATTTATTTAGGCCCTTAACTTTATGGTCTGTATTTTCCATGTCTGTGTGCTTATGTAGTTCTATTATTTAGAAATTTTGTATTCCTATACTAGTAGAATCTTTATAATTGCAACAGTACAATTAGTAATTACATTCCTTAGTTTTCCATTTCTTTAGACAGTACCTATTAACTTTCTATCTGAACAATGATAAAATTAGCGTGTTTCTTATTTTCTCTTCTCCCTCATTCTCAGTCTCTATTATCTTTTTTCATGTTTAGTAGTATAGTTACATCTGCTGATATTTCTATTACTCGATCTGCCAACTTTAAATGGTATCTCCTGATTCTCAACTATTACAGATGAAGCAATCAACAAACTTACCCTAACTCCCATTTTCATCTACCTCTCTAAGCTTTCATTAGTTATATACTTTCTAAACTGTTAGGACATGTACAGATATATCTGTTCTGTCACCATGCCCCCTCACATCTGGTTTCATCTTTGCCTATAGTTAAACAGAAAGGGCTGTCTTCCTGTGCTTCAGCCACGGTTTCCAAAGTCATCGAGGAGAGTTAATGGGGCAATGCTCCCTGTGTTCCCTCCTGCTGAAAACGACCTGGACAGACTCCAGTCTTTATATGCGAAGGATAGTTTGGCAGATATTTAATCTTTGGTTCACACTTCCCTCTATGAGTATTGTACAAGTGTTCAAAATGTCAACAGTTTGGTGCACGCTCTTTGTCTGCTGGGAGAATTTGCTCTTCTTTTACATATTTTTACTTCTTAGACTATCTTTCCATGATGGTGTAGCTGTTGAACTTTTGGCTGGAGGTCAGCCAGTCTGGAAGGCTACCCTTGGGCGACTTTTCTCCTCCTGTACAAGCACAGAGGTAGGCTCTTTTCTGCAGTTAGGGCTCACCTGTGTGACTGTTTCTCCCTTCCGCTTCTGTTTATCTGAACCACAGAGATCTAGGGGGCATCTGCTATAGCCCTGCTCACCCCAGCTCCTGACCTTTTCCTGTAAACAAGTGATGCAAGGTTTGCACTTTAGGGAGAGCCCCTCAATCTGAGCTCTGACCTCCTCTAGGCTGCTCCTTCTCTCCACCTGCTCCAATGGCTTTTGGCTCTTTGTACATGATTTTGAAGCCAGTAGATTATTTATATGTAATTTTACAAATAAATGAAGTTTGCAATGTTCATTGTTTTCTTTGGGTTTTTTGCCTTGTGCTGAGGAAAAGAGGCAAAGAAACTGAGTTAAGCAAGCTTTTTTCAGGTCAAATATTTCAAGGCACTTTTTGTTAACAAGAACTGAACTTAATGAGAAAAAGAAAAGGACTTATGGGTTCCAAAGATCCAGAGCTTGTTTCCCTCAGAGCATAGATCTCTCACTGCAAACTCTATTGTAGAAGATGCTGCATGTTGATTATAGAGCAGTTTTCCTCAAGCCAAAGGAGAAAAGGGAAAAATCAGATGGCTGGGATGAATTAATGTGAAGGAAACATGACTAGATCATACACAGGCCTCTGAGCAGTGTCCAGAACTCTGTTCTAATTTGGACTCTAAATTGTGAGTAAAGCATAAAAAGGTTTTTAAAAATTCAAAGATTAAAAAAAGGAGTAAGGATTGCAGCATAAACCCTACATTTGGGGGAGCTCTCAGAGCAGAAAGGTCTATAGCTTAGCTTCCCAAGATGTCATTTGGGAAAGTGAGTTTTAAAGCAGGTATCCAATGCAGCACCTGAAGAATGGGAAAGAGGAGCTAAGGAAGTTTTTTTTCTTTTTAATGTAAAAAGTACCCATAGACAAACAAGAGAAGTGGTACAAGCAAGAGAGATGCAAAAATGTGTAGACTCTGAGACCAGAGGGCATAGGTGAACCATAAGCTTCAGTAACAGATGTCAAAGCATCACAACAGGGATCAGATGGATGAGCTACACCTTCTTGGATGTCAGCAAGTTCAGAAGACATCACTTGGACTAAACATGTCTACCCAATTCCAGGATGATGCAAAAGCAACAACATTCCTCCCAACAGAGATTATTGCAGAAGAGGAGGAAGAAGAGGGAGGGAGGGAACAGTCAACTAACTAAATATTTAACTTGATTTGGCCACACATAAGTTGTAAATGACTGAAAAATCTTGAATTGCTCATAGTATCTTTCTGCTGTCTCCAACATGAGAGCTACAGGATGGAGTTAATTTCACTTACAGAGAAATAAAGACTATTAGAATTTTGAACACATAAGTTAGTGATTGTAAAATTTTGTATCTGCTACATGTTAAGACTTGCCTGAAATTCCCAGGAACATTCAGGCAAAACATACTTGCACCACAAACTAATCCAAACCTTAGACAAGAATTGGAGGAAGTCAAAACCATTATGCTGTGAGGGAACTGTATACAGAAAGCAAAGTTTGGAACCCAAAACTGAAATGAATTTCATAAGCATTTATTGGCAGTGAGCAGAGGGAAAAAAGAGAGTGGCATAGGGTTATGTTTCAGGTCATCAGCTCTACTGTGAACTGCCAAAGAAATACTCATAAAGGGAAGGCTGATTCTAGGGTTCTAACTTAGGCCACAAGTATGTAATGATGGGCCTATATTTGAAGAGTTTGACTTTGGAAGAAAAAGAAGATCTTATGTGCAAACTGTGAGGAGAAGACCCTGGAGAGTGGAGACAGCATCACAGTGCAAGAGCCAAGAACTGGTAAATATCCATCAACTTCTTAGCCAGACTTCCAGGACAGAGTGATGGGACCATCATGACTCCTGGGAACCAGTGGACCTCATGGGAGATTGAGATTGGGGCCCTGTACATCATTTCCTACAACCTTAAGAAAAGACTGCCCTTCATTATCCCAGCTTTAGAAAAGGCCCCTCTGTCGTACTGACTACTTAGTGGGATAAAATAGAAGAGAGACATTCTGAGGAAAACAGTGATGATTCTACAGTGGAAACAAGTGACAACTTCGCCTATGAACCATAAATAACTCTATAAGGTCAGAGATCCTGAGAAGTAAATTTGGATAGACAAAATTTGAACAAGGAACTCGCTATGGTACTCTTGGCAAAATATATTTCCCCTGGGGATGCAAATACTTACTAAGAGGATAAGAGAAAGAAGATAATCTGGAAAATTTAACCAGTGCAATTTATGTCTGCAATCATTCTTAAGATCTTAATGGTCTCAGGACTATTTATTGAATAAACAGTAATCATTGCTTTAAGAGGGGGCCAGATCCAATTTAGAATGAAAAGTCATCATTTCATTTTAAGTTTGAAAGGAGAAGTCTAAAAATCCAGAGCAGGCAAGCAGAAAGGTTGAAATTCACAAAGGTCATATCTAGAAACCCATGATGATGGGCAGTAATTTCAGGGGGATCCCAGAACAGAAAAACAATGGTTTGGGCTCCCCAAGTGAAGCCCACAGTTTCAATCCAACATAGAATAAAATGCTGTTAACTAACAATGGCTGAATAAGTCTTTGGACTCTTGGACTTTTGAGATCCCTGACCCAATTTTGATGTGGGGACACCCACTGGGGGCTTTTACTGAGAGAACAGGTGGACTGAAGGAGACTCTCATGTTTAGAACAACAAGGAAGGGGAAGAAAGCGTGATCTCACAACTGGAGGCTATTGGAAGGGTGTAGACTCACTAGTGGAAACACGAGTTGTGCAAGTCCAGGCAGGGCCAGATACAATTTGCTGGACCAAAGGAGCACAGAGGATACCACTTGGATCAGAGGACCCATCCCTGGGCTAGAACATCGTTTTTAGTCGTCCCTCCTTCAACCCCTTCCTGACCTAACTTTCAGTTCAATCCCTGGTTTTAAAGAGAATACGTGGGAGTAGTATCATGAACTGACTGATTTAAAACCTTAAATTGACCACATCCAATTCAGAAAATTACTGAATAAACTTGAATTGTCTATACAAAAATTTCCACCATCAAAGAGAATGATATTTCTTAAGTTTAAGTAGTTTCGGTTATAATGCAAAAAAGAAAACATTTTTATCTTTTACATCCGAATTTTGTGACTATGAAAATTAAACCCAATACATATATTGAGAGTAACAGGTAAAGAGCAAGCATTTAACAAATTATTTCTAGTAAGTATTAATATATCTCTCCACATTTATTTTAACTTTATGCTTTGGTTCCATCAACTTTTAGGTCTTAAGAGCCCTCCATGAAAGCAGACACCTTTAAAATGTCCTGTTTATCGGGTGGCACAAAAATACTGGCAAATAAAATCTGTGGCTCTTAGGGAAGTGATATACAGTAACTGTGGGAATTTGGTGGAGCAAAAAGGGTGACGGTAAAAACTAATGTTTAGAGGGGAGCATTCTAGAAAAATTGATCTCGTTTGTAATTTTGCCTGGAAAGGAAAACAAGTTCATCTGGCCCCCAGTCACACATGAATTATTTGTACCAGGATGACATTTAAATAATTGATAATGAGTAACTTAGCTTAATATTCTTGCCAACCAGGCTGTACTGAGAAACCAATTTTTTAAAATGGTCTTGGTAAATCTGGGATCAGGACAAATGCTTTGAGTGGTCTTGCAGGCTATTTTCATCACGTTATAGGAGCCCAGCGGACTGCTTTTCTCTCCATTAAAGGACTGCACCAGAGCAGCTATTTATATTCTGAAGTCAGGCCACCAACTTTCATGGAAAGTGCTGCCAAACAGGAAGCATTCTCCCCATATTAATTTCCTTTTTTATTCTCTAGGAGTTGCCACCATGCTACTTTGTGTTCGTTCTTCCCGTCCTGTTCCACATGCATCGTTAATACATTGCAGGGCAATTATAGATTATTTTTTTCGTTGTAATATTTTTTGTTGGTTACTTTTACCAGTATTTAAGGAGCGATGTTTATTCTTCATGTCATTACTGTAATGATTCCAAATCACACTGCAGGTAGGTCACATCTGCCAAGTCTATTGCCTGATTCACATATTTATAGGCTTCAATCATTTCCTAGTCAAATTGTTTTACTGTTTCCTTTGACTTTCTCCTAGACGTGGGATGTTTTCTTAGTTTGGGGCTTGTAGAGCTTTGTCTCTTGACTGTAAATGCCTAATCACATTTCTTTTTATCTAGTTGGAATTACCACTTTAAATGTAAGTGGTGATGTGGAAGTGCCCCCGAATAGTATTCTTTTCATGCTGTCTTAAGACAATTTGTCAGAACTATTAATCTTGTCCTCAGTCTTCTCTCAGACCCTAAAGCAAATTTTCTACCCATACTTCTAATTACCTGGATGAGTTTATAGTCATATAACTAATTGCAAATAAACCCATCAACTGCTTGAAATCCTAAAATTAGTAATAAGGGACTAATCACTACTATTTTTATTATATATAACTTTTTAACAATGCTAGTAAGAGTTTTGTTTTGTAATTCAAGGAAACAAAGCTATCTTATTTAAAATATTAATGCTACATGCTTGAGTATAAGCTTTTTCATGTATGATTTTTGGGTGGGAAGGTTTCCTTCAACATATATTAGAGAGTCATTGATTAATCCATGCAACAATTAATTCAGAGAATGTTTAATGACTGCCCATGATGTTCCAGGCACACTTTTAGGCAATGTGAATATATTATTAAAGAAAACAGACAAAAATATGTTCTTACTGAGATTACAACCTAGTGGTGGAATATAGAAAATTGAATATAAACAAATAAATTGTGTTTACTGTTGTTGATAAATGAAGAAAAATAAAGTGGGAAATGGAGATAGATGAAGCAGAGAAGCAGTTGCTATTTTTTTTTTAAGTTGGGTTGTCTGGGAGGCCTGGCTGACTAGGTAGACAGATCCCAGAAAGTGATGAAGTGTAACAGGTGCAGAGGTTGAGAGGTGGGCTTCGGAGAGGTGTCAGGGATCCCTGACATAACTGCTTTGGAAGTCTTCACAAACACTTGACTTACATGGAGTGAGAAGTGACGCCATGGTGAGGGCATTGAACCAAGGAGACATAAGATCTGCCTTGGGTTTTTAGAGGTTCCTAGTGGATAATGTCCTGAGATGTATCTGTAAGGAGTGGAGGATGGAAGCAGTGGGTCAATTAAAGAGACTTCTGCAATAATTTAGGAGAAAGATGAAGGGTGTTGACAATGGAGGCAGTGGGAGAACAGCAGGTTCTGGATATAATTTGTAGGCAGAGTCAACAGGACGTGTTGCTTGCCCATATGTGGCCTAAAAAGAGTGAGTAGAAGAGGACACTAAGGTTCTTACCCAAACAGTCAGGAGAAAGAAGGAATTGTGGTTTACTGAGATGAAGAAGACTATGAGGAGTAGATGGAGGGTCAGGGTAAATGTGGATAAGATCTGGAGTTCAGTTTTAGACAAATTAATTTTAGGTACTCTTTACACAGGCAAGTGCAGCTATAGAGTGAATAGTAGAATATATAAGTCTGGCACCATACGATACACACATGAAATCGTTAGCATATAAATGGCATTTCAGGCCATTAAGACTCCGTGAGATCACTAAGGAAGTGGGTGGAGATAGTTAAGAAATCCAACAATGAACTTGGGCACTCAACACTGGAAAAATCAGGGTGGGGTAACTTGCCGGGAGAAAAGAAAGGATGAGAGAATGTGGTGTCGTGGAAGGCAAGGGAAGAAAATGTTTCAAGGAGGAGCCAAACTATCTCTTTAACTATCAGTCAGTGTTAGTGTTAAACTTCATCTTCCTATCTGTGCCAAGCACTGTGGATAGGTCAAGATGATGAAAACTGAGCATATACCAATAGATTTAAACACAAGATGTAATTGTTGTTGACCTTAACAAATGCAGCTTTAGTAGAGTGGTGAGAATAAATGTCTTATTGAATTGGTTTCAAGAGAGAAGGAGAGGAGAAATTGAGTACAGAGAAAAAAATATAGCACTTCTTGGCAGACTTTTGTTAGAGCAAAGAATAGAGAAGTGGGATAGGAGATGGAGGAGAATGGGTGGTCAGAAGAAAGGTTTTAAATTTTATTTTTGAAGACTGCATACATTATGGCATATTATGTATAAAAGGCATGATTCAGTACAGAGGGAAAAGACTGGTTATGCAAATGTGAGGAAACAATGACTGGAGCAATATACGTAAGTGAGTGAGAAGGTAAGGAATTCAGCATTGAAGGTGGAGGAGGTGGTTTTAGATAGTGGCGTTATGGTGTATCCATCGTCTCAGGAGGGAGGGCAGAGCTATAAGGAGCTGGGAAGTGAAACATGTATGTGAAACCTTACTCCTGGGGGCTTCCATTTGCTCAGAAAGATAAGAATTCAGGCTATCTGGAAAACTATGATGGCAGACCATGCCTTGGGCCAGGAAATGTCCTGGGATTGCTGGGAAGTACTCACATCTCAAATAAGCATTTTGGAATTTGGGTTGCTAAGGAAAATATTTCCAGAGTATGAAAAAGTGTCTTGGAAAACCTGGGGGACTAAATATTTGGGGGAACCATTTATGCTACGTTGGCCCTGCTGTCCAGAGTAACAGTGTTAATGAGCAGGTTAACAGCTACTTCAGAATCCTCTTCTAAGAAAGGTGTTTATCATGTGGTAACCAAACTTTTCCCAGTTTTTGAGAGCATAGGACTCTTTGCATAGCATCACCTGCTAGCCTCCTCCAGAACAATGTTCCATGGACTGCAGTCCAGAAGGTCACCACCACCACTCCAGCATCACCAAAGATGTCCATCTGTCCCACAAGACAGGTTCTGCATGGGCCACTATTCCACCTACAAGGGGAAACCTCTGAACCATACGCAACACTTTAAACAGTTATAGAAGTGCTCACTAATCTTCTCTCAGTGTTACTCATTCATGAGCTATACTGAGGATACAAACAGCCTTCAGTGACAGTTAAGTCTAAAGGGAAGAACAATGTGCTGGGATCCAAGAACTCCAACCAGACGTGCAGCAGGCAGGCGATTTGGTCAAGTCTCCGACACTCATGTATCTGAATGAACACGTCCCCTCTACCAGATGTGGGTACAGAGTACTCAGTGACTGAGGGTACTTGCCTGAAGTCCATCAACCTAAGAGCACATCTCAGCTCCATTTCCTGCTAGCTGTGTTACCTTGGAAACAAGTAAAAGTCCATGGATCCCAGTTTTTTTTTCTTTGTGAAAAACAGAACAAGGTATCACCTACCTCACTGGCTACCGTGAGGATTAAATAAGAAATAAAAACACATCACACACTTAGCACATTGGTTTTTACATGTATACTGTAACAAGAGACAGCAATAATACATAGGGAGGGGTACTTTTCTAAATTAAAAGTCCTATGAAATTGTAAAGCAGTATTAGTTATTAACAGCGTGGCAAGGGCAATTCAATTTAAATGTTCTTAAACAAAAACATATGACACAGATAAATTTGGCTCTTAAAAGTAAGGATCCGACCTATTGCTCCTTAACAATATCCCTAATCTGTTTTATTCCTAGTATTTTGATGACAGCCGAGATCAGAGGCTTATCAAACTTGTATTATTGCAGAAAGGAATGGCTTTTCTGCTGGGGATAATAATAGTGATAAAATAATATTATTTTATATCTTTGGTCTAGCATTTCCTTTACAAGCAGGTATTACTCCTGATGGGGAAATGAAGGTCAAAGAAGGGGTAACTGACTTAGTGAAGGTCGACAACGTGGCACAACCGTGCGGCTCACAGAGCTGCAGGGGCGTCTGTATTTCTGACTCTCATAACTCAGTGGTTAAGATGCTTGCTTACTGTTCTCTTTTATTCAAAGGGCTCTGGCCATTTAAACCATTCTCCCTTTAACTTAGATGTGTTTTGCTAGCTATTAATATCCTTTAAGTACTTGTTTTATGCTCACTTTAAGATCTGGACCTACCAATTTTCAAACAGCTCTACTTTGAAAAAATTCCAGGATAATTACAGCAATTAAAAAAAAAACCACGTTCAAGTTAAAAATAAAACCTTCCCTTAGATTTGAAATTTCAAAGAATTAAGTTTGCTTGCTTACCATAAGAAGATAATTCTTAGACTTTTTTGATGCTAAGGTTAAGAAATACACTACATTTGGCAAACAGGCTTAAACTGTGTTTGAGTATGTCTGCTATTAACCTCAGAGCTTGGTCCAAGACTAGTCTCAGAAGTAGAAGCTAAAAACCTGATGTCTAGCGTTTGTTGCCAAATCCATAGATTGACTGTCTCCTCTCTAACTTTGGTGCTTTTAGATAAAATGGCAAAATATTTCTTTGCTTCTTGATTATGTTACTAAATAAAAGTAATATGTATAAGTGTTGTAGGGGTCAAGTTATATAAATATTTTTATTAGCACATGATTGTAACAGATACAGACTCCCCAATGTGGGTGCGCATGAGTGGACACAAGTCAACACACACACACAGAAAGAGATAGAATTACGCCTGGTGTGTGTCTAGATTTTCGCAGCAGAACCAGCCATATGTTTCTTGTCTAGGCGGCTGCCCTGGGAACTTATGCCTGTAGATAACAGTTCTACAGGCAGGAAGCCATACGAACAATCAGCATAACTCATAATGAAACAAAGAGGCATGCTAATAGCAACTTGCATTCGTATAAAACACTACTCAACCAAACTTTTTAAAATGAGTAATTGGGATAAATTAATAAATGATGTACTAGTATAATCATCCCAGTGTAAAAACAAGCTATTTTATTGTGAAGGATGGCATAGCATTTTATACTGTGAGATGTGATAGTTACACTGTCTCCCTGACTTTGGTCTACATGTATCTTATTGGAACCTCACTGGAGTCAGCCAGGACACTACCCAGCACCATGCCTAGTAAACAGTGGTTAAAGTCCATGAAAATTTTTGTTTATTGTGTCATTGCAATAGGAGAGAACTGCTTCCAGCTTCACAGAAATAAAGAATGGGACTTAAACTCTTTTTCCCTTTATGAAATAAATAGAAATATACTTTCTGCTTAGTGTGGGTGTGGGGTGGGTAGCTTAAAGCTATAGAATTCCATTTATAGAAGAAAAATTTTATGTGTGAAAAGTAAGCCTTGCATTTCACCTGACATTTCCTCCTGAGAAAATACAGTCATTCTGTTTAATTCAATGAGAAAAAAATTTTTAATAATTGATGAGGATTTGTGGAGTTGGAAATTGTAAGCCAGACAGTGTTTCAACACAACAGCTCTAAAATAACTAAATAGACTTCCTCCGTTGTATTAACTTACCCTTTCTGCAGCACCTATCATCTTAATGCATAGGCATAAAAATACCAGACACTATATGAGGATGCAAATGTAAGGATTCCATCTAATTTTCTCTCTCAGTGAGCTAAAATATAGACAGTGTTCAGATATGCATTTATTCCCTAGTGTTACACTGCTTGGTTCCTGGGACTAAACCATGCACAATATGTACAATAAATATGTAGTTGTTGGTTTGAAAGAAATATGAAGGTGTGACCCGATTTTAATTAAAAAGTAAGTCAGTAGTTTATTTAAATGCAACTAATATACAACTGAGCAGATCTATAGCAGGTCTTCAAATAACATAATTTTTTTCAATGTCGCTTAGTTATGTTAATGAGATTTCACAGGAATTTAACTCATATCGATTAGCTGATGGTGATATTGGTTTCATTACACATCATTTTGCTTAAAGTTGGGAATGTATCATCAATATCAAGTAAGGACTTACAGGTGTAGTGACAGCTAATGGCCGTGTATTTGATTTTTCTTGTTTTAGTTTCCTTTTCATTTTTGAAGGTATCATCTCTCTACTCATGATCCTGTGATACCTTGCTGAGTTTCTGAGTCCATATTCATCTACTGGGTCTGCCGAAGTCATTCAGCACTTCCTCATCAATAAGGAAGTGATGTGTAGCATAACAGTGAATGACACATTGTACAAAGTCCTTATAATTGTACTTTTGAAGATGAAGTGATATTAAAGCATCAGAGGCCTCGCTGCCCTTATCCATGCAAAGGGATCTGTGCTCAGTCCCGAATATTTACTGAATGCCAGTTACAGGCTAGGCACTTTGCTACACACTGGGCTGCGGCAATGAACATGAGAGAAAAATCTTCTGTTTTTGTGGAAATCCTCCTTTAGTGGAGGTAGGCTGCAGATAGAACAGCCTTGTGACCAGGAACCTCTCCAGCTAGACAGCTGCGCTTTACTCCTCAATGGTCTGCTCCACTCTGCTTTGGGGCGAAATTTTCCAACTTTCAGATAAGCCAGGGCCCAGCAGTCTTCATTCTTTAGTGGAAAGGGAGAGTGTGCTTCTGGAGCCACTCTCCTTCTGGAGAGGAGGAGCTTGCTTATATGGACAGGAGTCCCTGCCCCTGGTTCCTGATTGGTCTGTCCTCATGCAAATGAGGACTCCAGATTTTTGAAGCTTGATTGGTCCCAAAGGCACGGTCCTAATCAATCAGAATAGACCTGGTCTGATTGGCAGAGCTGTGCAGCTGCATTGAATGGGGATAGCCTCAGTTCTATTGGTTGAAAAGGATTCCGAGAACTCCTTTAGAAGGACTGGCTCGGATGGCAGGAACACAAGGCAGGGAGGCAGTTCAGAGCTGGGTTGGGTGAGAGGCCCCTGCGCAGAAATGGCACTTAGGCTCTTTTTTAAAAAAATTGAGCCCAGTTGACCACCGGGAGCCCTTCTTAGTAGTTATCTTTTTTTCCTCAGGGTTCACAGAAATAAGTGTTACATGGAAAAAGATTAAAGTGAAGGAGCCTCAGACCTGCTTGTGTAGCTTACAACTTGTAATCGTTTGGCAACACTCAGACTGAGAAGGTGAAAACAATTGTAGATTCATAGGATTCTTGTGAACATTAAATGAATTATTTGAGAAATATCTTGAACTGTGCGACACATAGTAATGGGTTAAAAAATGTCACTTTATACAAGAGGGAGTGGAATGTAAGTTTATAAATTTGGGGTTGTTTTGGGAAAGGTTTTTGTTTTCCCTGCAGTGACTCCCCCTTATTAGCCAGGCCATATGTACCTGGAATTGAGAATGAAATTGTATTTAAATTCTGCATAAAATGTTCCCAAAACTAATTTGTGAATTGGATAAAAACTTTAAAAATGGCAAACCTTAGTCTTCATGGGTAAATTATCTATCATCTGTGCCTGTCTTTAAAAGATAAAAAGGGAAGAAAAAGGAGGAGGAGGAGGATGAAGAGGAAAAGGAAGATAGGAAGAAGGGAGGAAGAAAGAAAGAAAAATTCATTAATAAGAGTCTTTTAAGTATAAAGTTGCTTTAAGTCATATATATTCTAACTTGGAAGATAGGTAAGTTAAAGAAGATGCATCCCAAATCTAGGAAAATACTAATTTTACTAATTGAATTAATGGGGTCCAAACATTTTATTGAGTTCCTCTAAAAGAATTTTATGTATTTCATTAGATTATTTTTCTTGAAAAACTGCTCTAACATTTTATTAAGTGACTGTAGTGAACAAATGATAAGTTATTTCTATTGAAAAGCTAATGGTTCTAGCTAACGCAAAATAAAAATAATTATAGGGCACCCACAATGTGCTGGGCAATTTGGAAGTTTTCATTTTCCATCAAAATGTTCTAAGGACTGGTGTGTTGGGCGCTGATGTAGATCCTGGTAGGTTAACTGAGAAGTGGTGAGACACAATTTTGCCAAGTCTCACGGAGCTCATTAGTGTAAGATCTCATTAGTGTTTCACGTCCTTATGAAGCAGGTGTTTTTCCCATTTAGAAGGAGGAAAACTCAAACCTGAGGTTTCCCTTCTCTGTCAAGGGTCACAAGCTGTCAAAGGTCACACCATCGAATGATGGAAATCAATGTCACTTTGGGGCCTTTGTTTCACCAATGCAAGCCCTTACACTGTTGGCTCACTAATATCTGAATATAAAATACAAAGGCTATTTATATGTACCTTCTGATTGTGATATGCTTATCCAGGTTTTAAAATTTAATGTTCATTTCTTGAAAACATGAACATTGTTGGAGTGGAAAGATAAGCCATAACCAGACTATATAACTGGGTGAAGCTTAGATAAGGTTGACACATTGAGTTTGTTAAATCTCCCATGGTTGACACATTGAGTTTGTTAAAACTGACCACATTATGGTTTGGATATTTAGATGAATTTTTCCCACATTGTACAGAAAAGTGCATGTTAAGAAACATTACAAAGTGTTGCCCTGACCTGTGTGGCTCAGTTGGTCGGGCAATGGCCTGCAAAGAAAAACGTCACCGTCGATTTCTGGTTAGAGGATGTACCTGGGGTGTGGCCTTAAGTTCCCATCAGGGTGCATGCAAGATGTTTCTCTCTCACATCGGTATTTCTCTCCTTCTCTTTATCACTCCCTTCCCTTCTGTCTAAAAGTAAATAAATACAATTTAAAAAAATTACAAAGTCTTTTTTTGGTAGTTTATGAGTGGATGTCCTTACAATAATGGTGTGAATAACTTGTAAGCCTATGGTATGTTTTTTTGTCTAGCTGCCTACCAGCAAGTATTCAATAGAAAGTCTCAGTAATATAATGGTTTGCAATTTAAGACTAAAACATTATTAAAAATTACATAGCAAAAAGGCAGAAACGCTCTGTTGTCTCTCCTAGATTCTACCTACGATGCCCTTCTCTATGACCAATCCTGTGATTGGTCCTCATGAAGCCATGTGATCCAGTTCTGGCCAATGAGATATAAGCAGATGATATGGGTGTGGCTTCTTGAAACCTTTCTAACGGGAATAAATTTGACCTAATTTACCTTCAGTCTTTTTTCCTTCTTCTTACTGTGGAGCAGGGTGGGAAAGTTACACTGTAAAAAGGAGAGCAAAGAAAATGAGCTCAGGGCCCTAGGGCAGCAGGGGGCAGTCGCACAGCCGCCCTGTCTTGATCTGTGGTTGCCCACCTTTGGATTTCTTGCTTCATTGTGGGGAGGACTGCACAGGAAAAATGCATCTTAAGCAGACATTACGTTTTCTGTTTGCAGACAAAAGCAAAGAAATCCTAGTCAGTAGATGCTCTTTCTTTCTCCCTTCCTTTCCCCCTTTCCCGTCTCTCTTCGTTTTCATTTCTTGTTTTACTCCTATGTTTCTGACTACATTTTAAGTCTCTAATCTCTATCTCCTAATTTGTTATTTTAGCTTCCAATACAGTAGAACTAATTATCTATTTTAAAGACTTCCAAATTTATCAATAGAAGTAAAAACAACCTAGCATTCCTGACTTACATACTTTTTTAAATCCTCACCTGAGGACATTTTTCCATTGTTTTTAGAGAGGCGGGGAGGGAGATAGAGAAACATCAGTGTGAGAGAGAAACCTTGATTGGTTGCCTCCCATAATCACCCAGACTGGGCATTGAACCCGCAAACTAGGTATGTACCCTGACAGGGAATCAGATCTTCAACCCTTTGGTGATGGGACGATGCTCCAACCAACTGAGCCACGCTGGCCAGGGCCTCGATGTCATACTTTTGAGACCCTTCTTTTCTCTTATTACCAAGGCTTCAAATATAAGAAAAAATTTTTCTCATTTTTTCTTTCCTGTACCTCTTCCCCAGAAAATAAGTTGTTGAACTTTAGAGTCTGAATTTGTAATGTCTTTCATAACTGTGCAAATGTTAACTTCCTGTTGTGGCCAGAATCTCATCCTCTAGGCCAGGCTGGAGCAAGATCAGTTTGATTCATGTCAAGTTCATGTTCCTAGAGTTCAGCCCTACTAATAAAAGAATTAAAATTCAAGCATTCTTTTTACCAATTTAAAGGGTTTTTTTATTTCGAAGAACCACCCAATTTTAGCAAGAATACACAGAAATGGCTTTGTCCTATGTGTTGATGGCATAGTAACCTGGCGAAATACTTCTAGAAAACAGTCCAATAGTATGTTTCTAAAACAGTAAACATTTCATAATCGTTGGTTTAGTAACACAACTTAGGGGATATTATTTAAAAAAATAATTTTTAAAAGAAAGAAGCTAAGATGTCCACTATAATGTAGGTACACTTGCAGAAATTGGGGAGAACTCTAACATGGGGATAAGAAGTTAAATTAATAATGGCAATTCGCTATCAGGAAAAGTGATTGTGAAGACTTTATGTGACAATCAAAAATATTAATAACAATGGAAATAAGATGATAAACCCCAAGTCAGAAAGTGGTTGCCCCTGGAGGCATAGGGTAATGGAGCAGCTGGGATGGCCACCGTGTGTGACTTAGCAAGTAGTGGGAACATCATATTTCTTACTCTAGTGGCAGGTCACAGAAGCACACGTTAACATGTACACGATGGATATTACTTTACATGCGTGAGGTATTTCACCAAAAATGTTTCATTCAATTGGTTTAATAAAAATACCCCTCTTTTGAAAAAACTTCCAAGGGCAACCTTCTTCACAAAGCCTTTCTTAATATTTTCAAAAAAGATACAATTCCATCCAGAGTTTTTTTAACTGTACCTCATGTTGTAGTTATTCAGTGGTTTTATGTAAACTCATCTTCATATGCTTTTAATACTAAGACTTGTACCTTGTAGAAGCATGAAATTAAAGTCATATTCTTTGAACTACATATACTTTAGCTGAATTACATTATTTCCATGGGGGTATAATTTTTCATCTGTAATATTTAAAAAAGCAAAGATAAACTCAACACCAAAAAACAAACAACTTATTTTAAAAAATGAACAGAGAATTGAAATAGACACTTCTCCAAGGAGGACACACAGATGACCAATACACATATGAAAATATGCTCAATGTCACTAATCATCACAGAAATGCAAATTAAAACCACAGCGAGACACCACGTCACGTCTGGCAGAATGGCTATTTTCAGTAAATCAATGGACAACAAGTGTTGGCGAGGATGTGGAGGAAAGGGACAGCCCGAGCCCTGTCGGAGGGAATGCAGCCTGGTGCAGCCACTGTGGAAGCAGTGTGGAGTTGCCTCAGAAAATTAATAATGGAACTGCTCTGTGACCCAGCAATCCCACTTCTGAGTATATATCCAAAGAAACCTGAAACACTAATTCAGAAGATAATATACACCCTATGTTCATGCCAGCATTATTTGCAATAGCTGAGATTGAGAAGCAACCAAGTACTCATCAAAAGATAAGTGGATAAAAAAGCGGTGGCATATTTACACAATGGGACATGGACAGAAAAAGAATATAATTGTACCATTTTCAACAGTATGGATGGACCTAGAGAAAATTATGCTCGGTGGAGTAGCCAGTCAGAGAAAGACAAATACCATATGATTTCACTTATGTGGAATTTAAATAACAAAATTAAGAAACAAAATTGAAACACTCATCAATACAGAGAGCAGACTGATGGTTGCTAAAGAAGGAGGGGGGCTAGGGGACTCGGTGAAAAAGGTGAAGGGATCGAGAAGTACAGATTGGTAGTTACAGAGCAGTCATGGGGATGGAATGTACACTATAGGGAATACTGCCAATAATGTGGTAATAACGATGTATGGTGCCAGGTGGGCACTAGAAGTATCAAAGGGGAGCACTTTGTAAACTGCATGATTGCCTAACTGCTATGCTGTAGACCTGCAATTAATACAAAATATTAAATGTAAACTGTAATTTACAAAATAAAATTAAAAAGGCAAGACTAGCTATAGTTGAAATCAGATATGCCTCAATTTGCTCTATTTACAATGCAGATTGTCTCTGTTTATTACATTTTAAGTCCAATGTTTACAATCTAAACACTTGGAAAGTGCCATTTTTTTTATTCTCACCTGAGGATTTTTATTTTTATTTTTGGGGGCTTTTAAAGAGAGAGGAAGTGGGTGGGGTGGGGTGAGGGGGAGAGAGAGCCTGCAAAGAGAGAGAGAGAAATATCAAATGGTTGCCTCCCATACGTGCCTGGACTGGGGATTGAACCTGCAACCTAGGTAGGTGCCCTGACCAGGGATCGAACCTACAGACTTTTGGTGCATGGGATGATGATTCAACCAATTGAGCCACACCAGCAAAGTGACATTAAAAAAAATTTTGCTGTGAATTTTCTCTCTGGTACTGAAATGATCTATTGATTACAATGTAATTCTAGTTTTAAAAGCATGGAAAGCAACATATTGTAGTTGATTGCATAACTGAAATCGTTTTTCTTTTAGTTTTCAATCACACGTTACATTCAATACCATTCTGTACCAGTGTCAGATATATAGCAAAGTGGTTGGAAGACCATGCACTCTACAGAATGGACCCCCTGCTGCCCTAGCCCCCCCCCAAACCCTGTTATTTCAACATCATTAACTATACTCTCTGCACTGCAGTCTGCATCTGTGTGGCTGTTCTGCAACTACCATGGTTTCTTTTTTTTTTTTGGACTATAGGACTCATGTTTATGACCACATTTTTTGCTTCAAATTTTCCTCCTCTAATACCTCAGTGTGTCTGGGGTCCACACCATAATACATACCTAGGTTTTAGAGGAGGAAAACGGGGGAAAATTTTTTGAAGCAAAAAATGTGATAAAAAAAAAGTGCATCTTATAGTCCAAAAAATACGGTACCAATCTGCTGCTTAATTCCTTCACCTTTCTCACCCAGCCCCTCAACCTCCCTCCCCTCTGACAGCTGTTAGTCTATTCTCTGAGTCTATTTCTATTTTTGTTTATTGTATTCATATGGTATTTTTCTTTTTCTGACTGGTTTATTTCACTTAGCATAATACCCTCTAGGTCCTCCATGCTGTTGCAAAAGGTAAGATTTCTTTGTAAATATACCACAGCTTTTTAAAAAATCATTCATCTACTGATAGGCACTTGGGTTGATTCCAAGTCTTGGCTATTGTAAATAACGCTGCAGTGAACACAGTGGTGCATATTCAGGATGGTGTAAAAGTAGATTTATAGCTATGAATGCCTGAACCACAGAGTTTACTCTTGTACTGCTACTTATGAATTATCATATTATATTTCATAAGAGCAACTGTAAACCTACTCCCTACTTTCGTCCCACCCTGCATTCTCTCAAATTAGTGTTTCAGAATTCTCTGGGCATGTTCCCACAAGTAGAATTGCTTGGTCATAACGCAATTCCATTTATAATTTTAAAAATATACATTTTATTGTTTGTGCTATTACAGTTGTCTCCATCCCCCCCTGCCCCCTTCTACTCAGGTCCCCCCCCCCCCACAGTCCTGCAGGTAATCCTCACAGTACTGTCTGTGTCTCCATGGTCATGCATGTAGGTTCTGTGGCTACTCCCTGCCCCTCAGTCAGTCCCCACCTCCGCTGTCCCCTCTCACAGCTGTGTCTATTCATGTTTCTGTGCCTCTGCTTCTCTTTTGCTTGTTAGTTTATTTCGTTCATTAGATTCCACATATAAGTGAGACCATACAGTACTTGTCTTTCTCTGACTGGCTTATTTTACTTAGCATAATCTCAAGGTCCAGCCAAGCTGTCACGAAAGATAAGGATTTCTGTTTTTACTGCTACATAGTAGTCCATTAGGTAAATGTACCACGGCCTTTTTTATCCACTCATGTGCTGACAGGCACTTAGGCTGTTTTCAGATCTTGGCTATTGTAAACAGTGTTACTATGAACATAGAAGTGCTTATATTCTTTTGAATTGGTGTTTCAGGATTCCTAGAATATATTCCCAGGAGTAGAATTGTTAGGTCAAAAGGCAGTTCCATTTTTAATTTTTTGAGGAACCTTTGCACCACTGATTGCATGACTTTCAATGATTAAATATGACAGGGAAAATTAAATTACACAAAAATTCTCCAAAGCTGATTTAATAAAAGTATCTAATACAAATTTTATGATATACATATTTTCTTTCAAAAATTCAGTTTTGAAACTACAGGACATTTAAAATTGAGTTTCCGTCTAGATGATCATACATTCACAAACATCTTTTATACAATGCTTTAAAATATTTTATGTAAAAAATATTAAAGTTGCATGCATTCATGTTTCCTTATTTAAAAGTAAATTATTTTTGTACTGCTGTTCAAGTACAGTTGTCTCCATTGTCCCCCCACCGCTCCCCCCAACACCCCCTCCCACCTCCCACCCTCCATCTTGCTCCCCTTTGGCTTTGTCCATGGGTCCTTTATACATGTCCCTTGACGACCCTCCCACTTTTCCCGTTATCCACTTCCCCCCTCCCCTCTGGTTACTGTCAGTTTGTTCTTTATTCCGATGTCTCTGGTTATATTTTGCTCGCTTGTTTTGTTAATTAGGTTCCACTTATAGGTGGGATCATATGACGTTTGTCTTTCACTGCCTGATTTATTTCATTTAGCATAATGCTCTCTTATATGTAAAAAACTTCTAATGTAAAAGAAAGTTGTTTGAAAAGTGTTACCAAAATCAGTGTTCGAAAGCTCATTCTCGACACATTTGAGTTTGCTTCTTCTTTTCAACATATGCACCCAAACAGCAGAAACATGTTCTCTGCCGCATTGTGCTTTAATGTATGTCCTTCAAATTTTATATATTCATTTAATTGTTTAGTGAGCATGTATCCATCACATACAACATGCAGAAGGGTATGATGGGTAAAAGGTAGGCTAAATAAATGGTTAAGGTGCAGCTCTTGTTCTCAAAGTATTACCTGTGATTGGGAGCCAATAATATATAATGAAAGCAGAAAGGTGTTAAGTACCTTAAAAATAAGTGAGGGAATTAATATTCATCGCACATTGGCTCAAGTAAGTGCACAATGCATATTAATCCTTCAATCTGAGAGAACTGTTATTTAAATAGGTGCAAAAAATTGGGAATCAGAAGATGAAAAACCAGATGGTCAATGGTTTAGGTCCTCTTTCCATTACAGAAAAAGAAGCTCTAAGAAGGGAAAGATATTTTTGGGCGAGGGGATGGAATATGTGTACGTATGTCTGAGTGTCATGGGATCGTACTGGGAAGACTCCATAGGAGGAAATGGAAGAGGACCAGTGAGTAAAGTCACCCAGGATGATGGATGGGGCACAGTCAGGTGTCCACATAGGCTGTAAGGGGAAGCATGAGATATGCAAACCTGAGTGGGTCTCTTGCTGTCATGGTTTTGTATTAGAATTTGTGCCATTTTGGTTTTTTAATGTGGGTATGATATAATTAAAGTTTTGCTACAGGAGAGGTGGAATAAATGTGAGAGGAGGGGCCAGGGGAATCAGCGCTCAGCAATGGGGAGGAGATGCAGTAGTAGACTCCGGGGGAGACTTGAATGAAAGTGACTATGCAGGAACTTGTAAAAGAGACACATATGTGGATGTGATGAAGACATTTAACATGGAAGGGTTAATAACTGTATTGACTGCAATAAAACAAAGTTATGAAATATCATTTTCCCCTAATTTCCAGACAGCTCTCCATTCAGATCAAAACATGTTGTTTACCATATAATCATGTAATATCACCAGCTGTTGGCTTTTGTAGTAAAGCTTTTACATGCCTTTCTTAAATAGGAAAATTCCCCCTTGCTGCACATTATTGCCAAAATATGACACATGAAAAAAATAGACATTGAAAACCTAGTAGCACATACTCATTTCCAGCCCTAGGAAAAAATCAGGATTATATTTTTACATGTATTTAGAGCTCTGGGAATCACTTTTTTCCCCCCAAATATTCACTTCTAGTCAATTCTAGTCTTTCAACACAGCTTTTATTTCTGAAAATGGGCTCTATCCTCCAGCCCTGGACCAGAATTATAGTACTGTTAAATAATCCATGCCCTGGCTGGTGTAGCTCAGTGGATTGAGTGCGGGCCTGCGAACCAGAGGATCGCGGTTCGATTCCCAGTCAGGGCACATGTGTGGGTTGCAGGCCAGTTCCCTGCAGGCCACTTCCCAGCAGGGGATGCACGAAAGGCAACCATACACTGATGTTTCTCTCCCTCTCTCCTTCCCTTCCCCTCTAAAGATAAATAAATAAAATCTTTAAAAAATAAATAAATAAATAAATAATCCATGCCATTTTAAATATCACTAACCCAAAGGCTTGAGAGCATTAAATGTACAGATATTGAAGAGAGTCTTTTTCTTAGAGAAATCAGGGTGTGGTGCAGGTAATAACTCTTTAATACTGTAACTGATGTTTCTACCACTAACACTAATTTTTCAATAAGAGTGTGAACACTGGTAAAGTATACAAAGATCTGGCAAAAAGCTTTTTTAGTAATATTTACTATTACATTAACACTTAAAATGGCTAGTTTGAAGCTTTGCTATATCATTTATATTGGATTAGACATTTGCGGGTGCTTGTATATGTTCTTCTCTTTTCTTACCATTATGTTAGGTAAAGGAAGTCCAGTAAGTGTCCTATTTGCAAGAAACTCTGAATACCAACCTTTGTCCTCTTTGCTAATTCATTTTTTATCATTTGCAATGATAATGACGAAGTAAATGAAGTATATAATGTAATGAAACTGGTCATCTTTAACCCAAATCATCTTGGTTTTAAGTAGAAGGGAAGTATCAGATAGAATTGGATTCAACAACTACTTTCAACACAAAAATTTTGATTCTGTAATTTCAACACATTTTTACGCGGTTAGAATGACATATTCTTGGTAAAATAACTGCCAATTTGTTTTTTCACATGCCTGTACATACATGCAAAGAGAGAATTAAACACAAAGATACGCACTTATTTTTGCCAGGGTATTTGTGCACTTTTCCTTAGCTTGTTGAAATCTGAGTTCTATATAGAGAGAATTACATGAACTGAATTGGAAATGCGTGCCTGGGCACACCTCCCCCCAATTTCCTCCAGTGCACCAACTCCCCATACACACAAGCTTTATATATTCTTTCATTGTTTTTGCCCGTCCACACCCACCACCAGTTGACACAATGAAGAGATTCTCACTTTTAAATGTGTATCTTTCTTCTTTCTGCTATTCTTCATACTGGACTGTTGCCTTAATTTAAGTTACATTTTTTAAACATCCACAAGTGTTTTCTTTTTCTTCTGATACTGATGCATTTCCTTTTTTTAACCACACTATTCAGACCCTTCATATTAACTTTGACCTGCCCCTTAATTTCCTAGCCCTCTGGAATGAATTTTTATACCTTTATTGTCTCTTTCATCATTCTATTTACATGCCCGTAGGCAGGGAACACAATTTGGAATGTTTCTCCACGTGCAGAGAAGCCCTTGCTATATAGAATCTATTTAGGATCAGTCCGCCACTCGCCCCTCTGAGAGCTGTTAGTACGAGAGCTGCCACAATGACGTAATTTCTTACAGCATCCTTCCACTCTTCCAGTTAAACTCACTTCCGTCACTCCCTGCCTCTCCTTGCCCCACCTAGAGGGAAGCCGTACAGTGTTTCTAGTAGAGGCAAGTTTTTCGTTTAAATATTGTGCATGTGTTGATATTCCACCGTTTTCAAACTTGTCTTTTCGTGTTGTTTCTATCGTACATGGTGGAGCGTAAAGGACTGTTCACTGGGTGCCCAGGGTCAGCCCAGGGGGCGCGGTTCCGAGCTGCTTTGCCCAGCGACACACCCCCTTGGCCTCCACGTTCCACTTTCCTCCCCAGTTCCTTCTTCTCCGGCCGCACCCACGTCTTCAGGGTGGGCTTCCGTCGCCTTTCCGCTCCCGCTGCGTTCTTTCCTCCAGCGATACTTTGCTTAAGGAGTGGTCCACAGTTTTCTGCACTTTCGCACTTCTGTCATTTGTTCTTTGAACCCTCAGGATCGGGTCTGAGACACTTTCTCTCAATTCTGTTTTATTTATGACACGGACCAACTGATTCGTCCCCGCAGGACTGGTGCAAGTGAGCTGCAGAATCACCCTCCAGGCCGGACCACCTTTCTCCCCTTCCTCACACTCCGAATGTGGCAGGAGGCAGAGAAAGCTCCAGGCTGCCTTTGTTTTTATTGGTAACGCACGGCCTTTAGAAGTGCTGGGAGGATGCCACACGAAACGCAGCCTGCGGCTTTTTCCTGGCTAGAATTCGATCCTTCGCTCTCTCATTTCCTGCTTCTCGGCCTCTCCCTTGTTTCTCTTCTCATCCCACTTCAGGTTACATTACTGCAGATCTTTCTCTCTCAACATAAACTTTCCCTGAGTGGCCTTCCCATCAACTAACTGGGCGGTTTCCCACGCTGGGCGGGCTCAGGGGAAGCGAGCAGGGGCGTTTGGCCCGCCTAGGAGCCCCGGCGCGCTCACCTAGGTTTGCAAGAAACTGCCGCACGAATCTGGATCCAGGACCGCGGCGCTGGTCCAGCCCACTCCCCCCACCCACTCGCCCGCCTCCGCCCCGTCTGCTCCCCGCCTACCCCCGGCCGGCGGCTGACCCCGCGCCCTCCGGGCAGCCGCGGGGATGGCCGGGCCGCTACCTCCTCTCCGCTGCCCCAGAATCCTGTGGATCGCTCCCCTGGGCTCGGGGGCGGGGCGGGAAGGGCCGCCCGCGAAGGCGTCCAGGACTCGGCTCCAGGCCGCCCAGGTCTCTGGGCACCTTTCGGGGGCCTCTATTCCGCCGCCGCCCCCACAGCCCCGCGGTCTCGGCAGGGGGTCTGCAGCTCCCGCTTCCCTCTCCTCCTCCAAGTTCGCCAGTTTCCCTGAATAACTAGCGCGAGTGGGCACCCCTGCTCCCCGGGCTCCGCAGCGAGGCCAGCGGCTCAGCCTCGCCCCCATTCATCCCTCCAAGGTGAAGCGCGGGTAGAAAGGACGCCCCCGCTCCGCTCGCGAAGACTACGGCTCCCGAACCCAAACAATGATTCCCCTTCCGTCCGCGCCCAGCCCTCCGCCCGCCCCACCCTTGCGCGCACCCCTGCGGGCGCCCCTACCCGGACCTCATTGTTGCCCCGCGCGGGCGCTGCCAGAAAGCCCCGGGTGGTCCCCGGCGAGGCCGCGCCGCCTGCCCCGCAGCCCCGGGCGGCCGCCCCAGCCGGCTCCGCCCACACCTTTCCAAGTTAGCAGGCGGCTGAGCCCCGGGGACGGTTCGGGCTCCCGGGCCCCTCCCTGCACGCCGCCACCCGGAGGGGGCGGAGTGGGGGGCGACCGGGCTCCGCGCTTTATTTGTCTCCGAATTCTCCTAACGCTGCCTTGCACGCTGTGACACAAAAGAGGGGACTTTCTCGCGGCTCAGTGCGGGTCCCCGCGCCCGGCGAGTTGAAACCCGGGGTTTCCTCCCGCTGCGAGGCCCGGCAGGCTCCCCTGGGCCGGCGGCTCCCAAAGCTCAGGGGCCATGTGTAGGTTATTTTGGGAGCCGCAGCAAGGTGGTGCAGGTGAACGGGAATGGAGGCCGGAGGCTGGGGGCGGGGGCAAGGGTGGGGCGGGGTGGGGCGGGGTGGAGGCTCCGCGGACCCACCCCCCAGCCCGGCTGCCCGGGCAGCCGAGCGAGGGCCGGGCAGTGGGTGTTGCCTTCTACCTCTGCGAGCTGGGAGGGGTTAGTTTCCCACAGGGGATTTCAACCATCACACTCAAAGCCCGCCTCCTAATCCTCGGGCGGAGCGGCTCGGGGGCCCCATTTTATGGCAATAAAGCGACTTAGCGCCTGCTGAGCGAGCCCCTCCCCGCCGCCGCCCCCGCCCTCGGCCCCACCCCGGGGCTCGCCCGCAGCGGCGGGGCTTTGTTTCTGGGGAGGAGGACCCGGAGCTCTTTTGTTTGGGGGTTTGGTGTTTTCACCCCCCCGGCTCACCCCGCCCCACAACCCCTCCACCCGCGCCTCTCCGGTTTCCTGAGCTGCGGGCTGCAAGGGAGGAGAAGCGGCGTCTTGCAACCCCCTCGGCTGGGCCCCGGGGTAATTCGATGCGGGCCTGGCCAGGCTCCCCACGCTAGACCGGGGCTCGCGTCTCGGCAGCCTCCACCCACCGGCCCACCCTACATTTAGCGCATCATGTGATCCGGGTAAGTCATTTGCAAGTACAACAGTTCCCTGGGTTGCCCCCCATTCATTTCCTGAGAACTGCAGAGAGCAGCTGAGAGGCTCTGCCTGTGCGTGTGCGAGTGTGCGTGTGAGTGTGCGCGGGTGACGCCGTGTGTGTGCGAGAGTGAGTGTGTGTGTGCGCGCCCGCGCGTGTGTGTGTGTGAGAAAGAGAGAAAGGGAGAGAGGGGGACTCTGTGTGAGGGAAAGAAAACAATTTCTCCTGCTCTGCAGCTTCTGTTCAGGTCTGTGCCGATTCCGTTTCTTATCAAAATAAACAACCCCCTCCTCTTTTTTTTTTTTTTTGCCATCCCAAATCAGACCGTATTCTCTTAACATGTTTTATTTTCCTTCTGTCATCTGCTCAAGTTAAATCATTTTGGTTGGTCTGTGTTCTTAAAGGGGGAAAGTGTTGGGAAGCGGGAGGGGGCCCGGGGAGGGCGATGCTATTGCAAACCAAGTAGCGTCCGTCGGATTCGTAGAGAAGAAAGAAAGACCCCCCCCCACTAATATATTTTTTTTCTAAAAGAACTTACCAAGTAACGTGAATTAAGCAAATGTTTTTCTATCCCTAGTGGAATTGTTGGTTGCAGTGTTTGCCTGACAGTTGCCAAGGATGAGAAATAAAACACCAGGGCTGAATTGGGGAGGGGGGAGGCGCGTGGAAGTATTGATAGTTTGTCCCCAAGAATAGAGCGAGTTAGGTGAATAGCTGCGGCACCGGGGCCGTGTGGGCTGTGGGTGTGCGCTGGGGAGAGTGGAGGGGAAGGGGTTACGGCGGAGATGACACTGCTGGCATGAATAGTGGTCCTGGTGCTACATTCATTATTGTCTGTGGTCGTAATGATGTGTAACTGTCACTTGCTACAGTGTCTCGTCCATGGAAGTAGCCAGGGGCTGCCCCGTGGCTGTTATTTTCAATTACGGGGGACCGGCCGGAGTTGACAAGGGGCAACTTTGCACGTCCACCTTGGCCCGGAAGCGAAGCCCGCCTAGCCGGCCTAGGAGCCACTTCTTGCCTTAGAAACTCGCTCCGAGGACTCGGACTTGACCTTAGCCACATCAGTTGGTGTTCTTGTTAGATGCTCCCCTACAGGGAGAGGCAATCCTGTTTTTGTTGGTTAGAGAACCGCCTGTTAGAACTTTGAAAACTTTTATCTTTGGGGAAAAGGGTGGGGTGCACTCAACAGTTCTATTTCGAAGTGTATTTGAGGCAAATGCTCGGAAAAAAGTACCAATTCCTTTGTTATATGCCCTGCAGCTTCCCAGCCCCCTTCACCCTGCGTTTCGAGTTTTGCATACTTTAATAGTAATAGCCTTAATTCAATTGATGAAAGCCGACTGTGTCGAGTTAAAGGGTATTAGTACGACGGAATGTGTAATCTGGATAAACAGTTTGTGTGGTTAATATTGTCAGCTCTCTAATTTAACTGTACAGATGGTTTAAGTATGGTTCTATATGGATTGTTTTAAGCAATTCCACTGGCTAATAGAATTCTCCGCGGAGCACTCGGATATTTTATTTTAAATCAGCGTTAGGATTCTCTGTTCCTCCGTAACACCAGGGAGATGAGCAGCTCTATTTACATTTAGTGCATGTGCATCCGGTGGCTTCGGTAGACATCTGCCAATCAAACACACGTCATTCTGCAAATCCACCTAGCCGCCACCATGCCCTTTTCTTACTGGAGGATAGAGTTGTTTAGATGAGTAAATGCTTTGAAATAAATTTGGTGGCTTTTTACAGGCAGCAGCTTGTGATGGGGATAGGAGTGGTCACTTTGGAGACTGGGTGTATACCATCTTCTAAGAAATGCTCTTTGGAATTGGCGTTTAATAAAAACAGTAACGTCCCCCCCACCCCCTCCCCCTGCCAAAAAAAAGATTTTTTTTTTGCAAACCTCATTCAGATGTTGTTTATATTTTGAAAAATCACATAGGGATTGGTTATGATAAAGGGGTGTACTTTTAGGCCAGAAAATGTTTCACTGTAGAAGCTGAGTAGAAATAGGATGTTGAAGGACAAACATTTCGGTTGCATAAGTTATTCTTTATCACTGCAGCCTGCTCAATCTGGAGACTACCAGGAGTGTATTAAGCTGCTTTGAGTTGGGGAGAGAGCAATGTGAGGATGTAAGAATTGGCAGAAATGTGTAATATATTTAGGAAAGAGGTTTATTATTCTACCTTCTAATTCCTAACAATTATGAAATATAGTTAAGCTGGTAACATTTGGAATGTTTTCACATAAATTTTTCATAGTTCGTGAACTAAAACTGTGTAACTTATATAGCTGTGCCTGGTAAACAAAAAACATTCTTGAGTTTCTGTTTATTTGTGAAGTGCTTCAGTTATTTATTAATGCATATTTAAAAGACCCTTCGGTCAGTTAAACTTTACTTTGGAGTGCTTTGTATTACTAGTTATTGAATGAAACTTTTTGCGCTAATGAACTCTTAATATTTCTTTCTCCACCAAGCCCTTTTCAACAACTGATTGTCATTTGGGACAAAACTGGTCCTGGGATAGCACTTGAGACCTTGACCTTAGCAACTCTTGGCTGGTGGTTGTTTACTACAGCTGCAGCTTACGTGTGTACAGAAAGGGAAGGGACTGCAAACCTTGGTGTGCTCACTCCCCGCCCCCGCCCCGCCCCCCGGCCGAGGGAGAAACAAATGAGGATGCTTGATGGTCATTCCTAAGAGCATGTGTCGCACATATAACAGTGATAGTGTTGTGGTCATTAAAAAATATATACAGTATATGTTCCCCTGGGATTCTGTGCCCACCTCCTGTGAAGGGTTAACGTGCACTTACTTTAATGGACTCAGAGTGAGTTTTAGATGTCATATCAAGAAGCAGCTTAATGAAATAATTTGTTCTTAGATATAGGGTTTTTTTAAATCTATTTTAAAAAATTTCTTCAAAGACCTATAATATGTTTCTAAGCTTAGGCCTCCAGGTCTATAACAGAGGGCATTTGGAACTCAAGCTGGTGTTGGTTACTCTAGTATTGGGTAACCTTATCAGTGAGGTGGTGATGTTAAACAGTTGAATATATTCAGGTCCTGGACATTTTCACCATTGGACAAAATGCAAAATGTAGAATTTCATATTTATGCAAATTTGCATTAGAATAATCACATTAAAATGAAGGTATCAAATGCTTTTCTTTATATTGTAAAGTAATCCTAGAGTGTCAAATTCATAAATCTTGATGTAGTTGATTTATGTATTAATACAAAGTAGTTCATTCTACAAAACTAGAAATGGCACAAACTTACTTGAGAAGTTTTTTTTTTTTTGAGAAGTTTTTTTTTTTTTTAGATAAGTTTCTCAAATTGCGCTTCCATACTGATTAATGAATCAGAGCTAAAAATCCCCAAATAGTTTCAGAGTGGACACCATGGTTATATATTTTTTTTAGAAAACAACTTTCATTTTTGTAAATAATTCCTAAAATAGGTTTCAGTAGCTCATCTCAATCACTTACATTTTGATAGTAGAGTGGAAATACCTATATCTTGCCCAGTATTTGTTTATTTTTCCATTTTAAAATTCTTATTTATTTGTTTTTCAGTCTTCTTTTCTTTCAGAAGGTCTTTCAGTCTTTCTGTTAGGCAGTTTTCAGTGTTAAGTATGCACAAAATGTTAGGGTAAAAATATTAAAATTAAATACTGGCAACACCCTATAACCACAGCCTTAACTCATCCACCACAACTACCCCTCCCAAAATCAAAACGCATGTAAACAGATGGACCTTGCCCTGTGCCCAGAAGGTCAACGGCCGTAGGTTCAATGAGACCTGCTTGGTGGTTTGTAGGTCCCAGGCCTGTCCGGAGGACTGTCTGACTTCAGCTGGCCAGAATTCATTTCCAGGGCCTAGAACAGCCACACCCCGGCTGATGTCAGCTTTTGAGTTCTGTGGTGGAGAACACATGCTGTGGATTAAATGGTTACTTTCTCTGTATATTCTCAGTAATTATGTTACAAAAGGATTTTTCGGTTTTGGGTGTTTATTGTCATAAAAGTGGCTACTTGAGTAGTCATATTGTTCCATAAAAATTTGTTTTGGTCTGGCAGTAGATTACAGGATATTCACTCAAAAGAATTCTGCCCTGGTGTGGTCTTTCTTTCCCCTCTTCCCCCCTCCCTCAACTTAAAGTCATGCTTTTTTGTTGTTAATTTCATGGTATATATTTTAAATTGTTTTTTACTATAATAATTGGACTGATCCAAACAGTATTGCTATTTAGGTACAAGTGCACTAGCAGAAAGCCCCTGTTATTTGCTGTATTGCTGCGGGGAAGATGAGGGGGCAAATGGGAGAGCTTTGGGGTAGTTTTGCTACCTCCATCAGAGGCTGTGGAAGCTGCCACTATAAGATAGTTGCTGGCCTAGATACCCAGGGATTGTGCTTCCAGTGCTGTGTTCACCATGCTTATAGGTATACTGTAGCCCCCACCCCACCCCCATGCCTGGGGGTGTGTTTCAAGACCCCTGTGGATGCCTGGAAGGTAGATTGTATGGAACAGCAGGTACACTCTTCTCTCCTATCTTTTCATTTAAATGTAAGCACTTTATGGCTTCCCTTTGGCATATCCGATTTACTATCATCACTGCTCTTGCACTTTGGGGTCATTATTAAAAACGAGGGTGACTTGAAGACAAGCACTGGGACGCCAGGACAGTCCATCTGGTGACCTAGAAGGCTCCTAAGTGAGGCGGGGCGGGGAGCACATACACTGTGGACGGGGGGCTGGGTCACATCCTGGGCGGGACTGAGTTGGGTGTTGAGATTTCATCATGCTATTCAGAACAGCACACGATTGGAAACATTAATTATTTCTGGAATGTTCGTGTAATGATTTTTAACTGAGGGTACTGCAACCTCGGAAAGCAAAACCATAGGTAAGGGGGGGCCCACTGTATGTGGCTTTTCAAAATAATTTCTGGCGTAGTGTATATGTATATGCTATGTATACATATATTCACCATTTTATATATGTATATATGTATGTGTGTATATATAATATTTATGAATGTATTTTATATTCCTTATCTATAGTTATCCCCATACCATATATATTATGGCCAAGAATTACAGTAAAAAGCCCCCCCCACACTTACGTACATAAAAAATGGGGAAAACAGTTTGTTTTTTCAAATTCTGCATTTAGTAATACTACTACTGCTTTTTTTGTTTACATTAACAAACAAAATTATTACAGAACATGGAAACAACACTGACCCCCCCCCAAAAAAAAACAACCAATGAACCAATAAACCTAATGGCGACAAGATGGGGTATTGTAAAAAAATGAAGAAAATTAAGTAAACTACCTTAAGAAAACCTTCATTTATTTCACAATTAGGTTTCTGAGAAGATTCTATGTCCTGGAATCCAGACTGATTTAAGTGACAGAAATACCAGTTTGAGTCAGGACTCTCCTGCTTACTAACTCTGGGTGACCTTGTTAAATTTCTTAATCTCTCTGGGTCTGTAAAATGGGAAGAATAATGCATTTGGCAGTGGTGAAGGCAAAATGAAATCATTCATGTAAAAATATCAAGTACTGGTATAGCAAGTGATTGACAGGAAAACCACTCCCTCCCTGCTCCCTCCTGCTCTCTCCTCCTCCCTATCTCCTGCCCCCTTGCCCTAAAAGACTTGAACTTTCCAGCCTCTCAAAGTGAGCTTATAAATTACACTTATGGAGAAGGAATTTCCGAGTGTGGGTAGAAAACTTCTGGCAGTCAAAGGTCATGAATTCCATTCCTGTCTAACCAGAGATTTGCTCCATGACCTTGAGAAGGTCACTCTTAAAAGTTTCTATGTAGCTGGTATAAAAGTTGCTCTTAACATCATGCAAAGCAGGTGAAGTAGCTGAGCTTGTTAAATGACAAGAAATAGGTGAAATTACAGTTCCCATGATCAGTTACAGAAAATTGAAAATAAAGATCAACAATGATTATTTGGAGATTATGAACCTCTGGGCTTCTTCTTTAATGAGTCAACTCAAACTTGCTATCAAACAGGTCATTAAAAACGCTCTTAATGGTTTTTTATAGAATCATTAAATTTGTGCTGTTGTCCTATAATTTAGCACAGTCTATTAAACTGCAAACGTCTAGTTAAGCCAAGGTTCTGTTGATTAGGCTATGCCTGATTTATGACTTAGTGTCCCTTGGTCGGACTCGGACATTGCTGTCACACAACATATGTGCCATAACGGGAGGTGGATGTTGGAGATTTTACATGGGTATTTGAAAAATTATTGAACACATTTTATTTATATGCACAGCTTTATGCCACATGCATTTCTCAGTGTTCTCGAAAATTTGAGAAAATTAAGAACAATATTAATTTACATAATTTCTCCCTAGCTCCATTTTCTGCAGTTAAGAAACAAAAAAGTGTTTTTTCAGACTTTGCGTAAACACTCTTTTCTTACAAGAGGAAAGAACAAACACAAACTAGCTCATCAATGTAACTCACTTCAGACTCTTAATGTGTCCTGCAGGTACTTTGCCTGACTCTTGTTCGTGTAATAACAATCATGGTTAAACATCCTTTTTTGTGTGAGTCTTTGTCATCCGTTGCTTGAAGAATATGCTGGGTTCCAGTCTGTATTCTTTGGCCCCATAGCACAATTTCTGATGTCAACTGCTTCTCGATTTGCCCTGTCCCCTCCCAATAATAGGCCCCATGAGAGCAGGAAATGAATCTTCTTCATAGTTACTTTACTGGCTTCTAACACAGTGCTTAATATAGTGACTGATTATATAGTGCTAAAATCCTTATTGAAAGAACAAGTTGAGGAATGTAGTCCACATGATAACCCTTCGGTAGCTGAATGCCAATATCCTGGTCATTTCCTACCCAAGTCTTTTTATCTCTACCTACTATAAATATATTCAACCCCATTAGCCATTCCACAATTCAGTACATTTTTTTGAAATTTGTTTTCTTCTTGCAAAATGAAACCTTGCATTGGAGTCAAGGCTGGATTTGAAACCTGTAAGCAGTTGTTAGCTAACTGAGCAAGTTACTTCTCCAAGTCTTAGTTTACTCATTGGTAAATAAAAAACAAAAAGAACAAATAATGTCAACATTGCAGCATTCTTTTCAGGATTCAAATTATGGTAGTGTTTGGAAGGCATCTAGTATATGGAACCTTGTACATACTTAGTGCTCAATGATAAGAGTCTGTTCCAATATATTGATGCCTCTTTTAAAAGCAGACATTCAGAATGGATAGGAGCACAAAATGAAATAGCTATTCTTTTTTTATAATGATTTTATTTATTTATTTTTAAAGAGAGGGGAAAGAGAGAGAGAGAACCATTAGTGTGTGGTTGCCTCTACTGGGCAACCCTCTACTGGGGACTGGCCCACAACCCAGGCATGTGCCCTGAGTGGGAATCCAATTGGTGACCCTTCGATTCACAGGCCAGCACTCAATCCACTGAGCCACACCAGCCAGGGCAAAATAGCTACTCTTTCTTGTACAGCTACTGTAATAGAGGTTAGGCAGTGTGTTTTTCATACATTAGGTCATCTTTTGAATTTTATTTTTATTTTTGATTTTAGAGAGAGAGGAAGGGAGAGAGAAGGAGAGGAAGAGAAACATCAGTGAGAGAGAGAAACATTGAATGGTTGCCTCTTGTAGGCACCCCAACTAGGGACTGAACCTGCAACCCAGGCATGTGCCCTGACTGGGAATGAAGCAGTCACCCTTTGGTTTGCCGGAAGATGCACAGGCCAACCAACTGAGCCACACAGGCTGAGGCAGGTGTTAGCATTTTTGTCAGTACTCTTTAGGAAACAGGTATGTGTAGTTGACTTTCAAATAATTGAGACTGTGAATATAATATGTTGGTGCC
Source organism: Artibeus jamaicensis (assembly GCF_021234435.1). Classification (NCBI taxonomy): domain Eukaryota; kingdom Metazoa; phylum Chordata; class Mammalia; order Chiroptera; family Phyllostomidae; genus Artibeus; species Artibeus jamaicensis. Next base: position 19,682,346 of record NW_026521823.1, on the reverse strand, counting down.
CCAAAGTACCTTTTACATACAAATTTTGGCTTATGAACATCGGGTTATGAATGCATTTTGTAGGCTGTTGGGCGATGCCTCTGCCAAGTGACGTTCTCCTGCCGCCCTTCTGTGAGTTTGCCACATTTGAAAAAACACTTGAAAATTTTACTTTTTGTCTTTCATTAACAAAATGAATAGGAAACAGGGGAAAATGGAAGTACTGCTGCTTTTAGTTATGAGAAGCAGGGTGTATTAAGTACCCTGTTACGCAGTTGAGACAACTCATTAGCTGTGCTGGAAAGTGAGTCTTTACTGCAAATACTCAATGGGGTTCAGCTGATAAATTTTGAAAAATAATATTGCAGAACATGAAATGCTGTACGTCTGTTTTCAATGACAGACGTACATTGAAAAATTGTGTGTGATTACAAATTTAACAATTGATTGTACATTTAATAGATTGTACATTTCATAGATTTTACATTTCATAGATTGTGTGTGATTACAAATTTTATAATTTATCTTTTGTCTCTTGGACTGGGTCTTTTAAAAACATGTCTGGTCCCTTGGCTTATACACATTTGAGTTCGAACATGTTTTTAGAAGTGCATCGTATACATACATAAAAGGAGATTCCCGCCCTGGCCCGTGTGACTCAGTTGGTTTGAGTATTGTCCCGTAACCTAAAGGTTGTAGGTTCGGTTCCCTGTCGGGGTGCATTCCTTAGATTGCAGGTTCCATCCCCAGTCTGGGCACCTAATGTCCCTGGTATGGGCATGTGTGGGAGGGAACCAGTTGATGTTTCTCTCTCCCTCTCCCATCCTCTCCCCCTTCCTCTCTAACAAGCAATGAAAAGTGTCCCCGGGTGAGGATAAAGAAAAAGAGATTTCCTTCTTTATGAAAGAATACTTACTGAGTACACGTGTATGATGTTTTGGTGACTGTTTTACAGATGTAGAAACGGATTATCACCTAAAGAATGCCATCGCGGTCAATAGCCAGTTAGCTTCAAAGCAGAGATGTGAACACTGGAAAAAAGCCTTTGAACTTCCCTTGTATTACTTTTACTTCCTCCGTGGTGAAGAAGATTTTCCATTTAGTCTTATGATAGAGCAAAAATTGAGAGTGTATGCAAATAAATATTGCATTAAGTGCATTATTTTATTGTAGATTATACTGACAATAGTACATTTACTAGAATACATTGACTAGAATGTTTACTTCCATACAGAAGCCACTTCTGTGTTTGCTAATGTATCTATTGGTTGACCAAAAAGTCCATTTATTTTTTCCATAAGATCGCTTTAGTCATGTTAAGTTGTCTGTAACTGCCTTCAAAACAATTCTGTTAGATTGTATTGTGACAGCTGTGATATCAGTGTGCATTCAAGTAAAATTTATCCAACGAGGTGAATTTTTGTGTAGCCATTTTAATATTGGAGATGGAAGAAAATATGCAACATTTTCAGCATATTAGGCTTTATTATTTCAAGAAAGGTAAAAACGAAACACATAAAAGGATTTGTGCAGTGTGTGGGGAAGGTGCTGTGACTGATGGAACACATCAAAGTGGTTTGCAAAGTCTGGTGCTTGTCATTTCTTGCTGGACATTGCTCCATGGTTGGGTAGACCAGGTCACAGTGAGTGAATTGAGACATTGAGAACAAGTAACGTCATACCACACAGAAGAGAGCCAACATATGCAAAATATCCAAATCAATAAAGTTATTGGTGAAAATAAAAAGTGTATCTTTTATTTTAGGGAAGAAACCATACGGAATTTTTTTGCCAACCCAATACTAAAATACATTATGAGACCTAATTAAAAAAAATTTAATAGGCAATTTCTACAGGATGTTCCATAGTGATAATAGACCAGTAAATTCTGGTCAGTGTGCATTTTGCTATTTGGTAATAGACCAGTAAATTCTGGTCAGTGTGCATTTTGCTATTTGGTAAAGCTATTAAGTCAAAGGCATAATAAAAGTAATAAAAAATCTTATCTTTATAAAAATGCCTACTTATCCATTTGAACTATAGCTTCAACCATGTATCTGGAATCCAAAATGGGTAGGACATCATCATTAATGAGCTGAAAATCAAGTAGGGGGGGACAAGATTTATATAGATAATTAAAATACAAAGTAATTTGTGATAAATGGACCAAGTGCTGTAAGTTCCTTTAAACAGAATTCACGGGGAAGATATTGCTTCTGTCTCAGAGACCAGAATTTCAGGGATTGGCAAAATCCTTCACGGAGATAGTTTACTTTTTATAGAAAAGCAAAGCAAACCTGCAAGTGGAAGAAAGCAGATTAAAAAGGTATTCTGGCAACTGTGGTGATTTCACACCTCCTTTTCTGTTATCTTTTCGAGCTGATGACTTTATGGTGTTTTGATTAAACTTCTGTCATTTGCCACATCATGAAAAAATGTTCTTCTCCAAAAATAAATCCTAGGATATACTTGGCTAGTAGAGCATGCAGTGTTATAATGAGTTTAAGAAAAGTGTATTTGGGCAAAACAAAAATAATAATGAATAATTAATAAAATGTTAAATTCAGCAATAATTAAAAAATGTTAATATTTACTAATTAATAATTAGTAAAATGTTAATATTCTTTTACCCTGGCTGGTGTAGCTCAGTGTATTGAGTGTGGGGCCTGTGAACCAAAGGGCTGCTGTTTTGATTCCCAGTCAGGGCACATTCCTAGGTCGTGGGCCAGGTCCCCAGTAGGGGGCGTGCGAGAGGCAATCACACATTGATGTTTCTCTCCCTCTCTTTCTCCCTTCCTTCCCCCCTCTCTAAAAATAATAAAATCTTTAAGAAAAATAAAATATATTTTATGTGATATTACCTAATGAATTTTTATATTGCTGAAGAGATTTGAGGTATAACATTATTTATAAATTATGCAATTTTAGCCTTGATCAAAAATCTTTGAATATAGGAATAGGAATTTTTTTTTTTTACAGAAGAACCACGGAGGGAAAAACTTAAAAACCAATTAGTTTTATAGGAGGTAAGAGTCAGTTGTAGTTTATCACAGGTGTTGTTTGAAGGGATATTTATTTTTATTCATTGCTTTTTTATTGTATTTTATTCCTGTTACCATTTGTTCCTCTTGTACGTAACCCTCCCCACAGTCACCATCCTGTTGTCCATGTCCATGAGTCCTTTTTCCTTTTTGCTTGACCTGACCCCTCCACCCGCTCCATTCCACTCCCTAATCCCTTTACCCACCCCCAGCTGTCATCTGCTCTCCATCTACGAGTCTGTCTTTGTTTTGCTTGTTAGTTCAGTTTGTTTATTAGAGTCCACATATGAATGAAATTATTTGGTATTTGTCTTTATCTGACTGGCTTGTTTCACTTAGCATAATGTTCTCCAGGTCCATCTGTGCTGTCATAACGGGTAAAATTTTCTTCTTCTTTATGACCGAGTAGTATTCCATTGTGTAAATGCCCTATAGTTGTTTTATCCACTCATCTGTGCATGGGCACTTGGGCTGCTTCCATATCTTGGTGATATTTAGTAAGAAATTATACATAAAGTTGGTTAGATATTTATTGAGTGAAATTCTCTGGAATGTACATAAACTTTTCTACTTTAGGTATAAATTCAAGACACTTAAACAAAATATTTTATTTTGAGAGAGTATGTAAGGAAAAAGAAAATAACTCTTAATGAGTCTATAAAGAACATTGATGGAATTATTGTGTACTGAGTCCTCTATTGGGTGTGTGTATACCAGGGTGCAAGGCTGAAGGAGTTGTTTTATTTGTAAACAGTGTGGTAATGAAGACAGTTTAGGATACTTGAGAAGCGTGGGCTTGTAAAAAATTGCTTAATGCCTGGTGGTTTACAGAGCAAGGTTAGTTTCATCTCGACAGTCCTGTAAGGTGGAGTGCACATCTTAGCATTTTGTTGAGGAAATTAAAGTCACGTGTAGGAAAATGACTAGCAGGTAGCTGACTCAAAACTACAGCCTCGATTTCCGACACCAGTAAAATCATTTTTTCATTTCATTCCACTGCTCTCTTTCTAACTTCTACTCAGTCTTAATAAGCCAAAAATTTTAAAACCCACATTGCATGAAAGAGTGTCCACCATCTAGTGTCTAGCTCACATGAGATAGGTGTTCAGTGAATATCATTGACTGAATTCTTATCCCCTTCCAAAATGCACTTTAAAAGGACATTAAAAAGCCCCTCATTTTTATCGGCTCAGAGATATCAAGCTGATCAGTCCTGGAACAGACTGGGCAATTAGAGGCATCCAGAATTCTTTGAGGAAAATAAGGGAGGTGGTTCATCTCTCACCATGTACCTGGGCTTGTGCTGAGAATACATAGGTGAGTGAAAGCTGCACTTTGTCCTGACGTATAGGCAGATCACAGAAGTGTCACGGCAGAGTCCCCGTGATTAGTCCCCTCTTCTGGATTAGTGCACTTTCTTCATTTGGATCTTTAATGTCCCTAAAAATAATGCCCTAGATATTTCCAGATTTATGTCTCTTTTAAGTACTTATTTCTTACCAGAAAAGCTTTTTCCCTGTAAGCATGTATTTTTTATAGTTTCTTCCTCTTTCAAAAAATGTATATTGCACATTTATTGTATTTAGAGTGTGTATCATATGTGTTAGAGGCATTAACTCTTTTAATGTTTACAACCAGCCCAAAGCTAAGCGTTTATGGTGTTTATTTTTTATTTTGATTTTTTGAAGTTCTCAACTTACAAGGGTGCTTCCACTTATGGTATTTAAATGTGACTGTATTATTACTTTTGTATCTCGGTTTTATGAATGAACAGTTTACAATCTGTAGGAAATAAGCTTTCTTCTCTGTAAACTCGCTGGGTAGAATTTGCAGATGTATCTCTCTGATGTAAGTAGGTGTCCATGTGTGCAGACTTTAAACATTATTTAGGAAACTCATTTTTCTCTTTTTCACTTGACTCTGTAGCCAGCAGTAGCGGCATCCTGTGCCCCTGAGGCCCATGCCATCAGAACGACAGTGTAGCCCTTCAATTTTCCTTTGTGTTGTAAGTCTATTCACACACATTCACACAAGGTTTTCTGATCACTGCTTATAAAAATGGAATTATTTGGGGAAAGTATTTTCCACTTAGTTTTTCTTTCTCTGTGAGTTTGTTTATTTATTACATGGCATGTTTTCCATGACCATTTCTCCCCTACCCTCTTCCACCTTTACTCCCCGATCACTACACTGCTATTTGTGCCCATGAGTTTCTCTTATTTCTTTTTGGCTCGATCCCTGCACCACTACCCTCCCCCCTGCCCCCGACCTCTGCCTAAAGCTGTCAGCCTGCTCTTTCTGTCTCCATTTTGCTTGTTAGTTCAGTTTGTTCATTATTTTTTGGAAACTATTTTCAACTTAGTTTTTTTCATTCAATACTGCCTAAGGGAAATCTTTACACCCAGCTGCTATAGCTCTAATCCATTTAAAAAAACCCACAAAAAATAAAAAAACAACAGCTGTTGCATAATATTCCAAGGTATGGTTATATCCTAGTCTATTTAACCATTAATTGATTGGTGGGTAATACTTTGTATCCAGTTTTTGCCACTAAAAACAATATTGTAATAAATATATTTATATCTGTACCCTGAGGACCTATGGAATAGATTCCTAGGGTGGAATTACCATTTCAAAATGTTCCCACATGGCTTTAAAAAAAAAGAAAAGGCTACAGCAGTTTATGTTTTTACCAGTAATGTGGGCAGTAACCCTTTCCTTGAAAATCTATCATCAGTAGTTGACACTTACCTAAGTCTGATTATTGTGTGCAGTGGTATCTCATTGCTACTATAAATTAGTATTTCCTGACAGCTAGTGACCTTGAACATCTTTTTCTTTGTTTGTTGCTTAATTGGAATTGTTCTTCTTAAGAACTGCCCTTCATATTCTTTGTCCATTTTCCTATTTGGTGGTAGTCCTTTTGTGGGAATTCTTTATATATTACAGCTATTAATCATTTGACTGATACCTGTATTGCAAATAATGTTTCCAAAACTGATCTTTTCCCTCATATCTGTTCAAAGAATAGCTTTTGACATAGAATGTTTTTAGTTTTTATATTATCGATTCTTTTTCTTTGTTTTATTTAAGGTTTTCTCCACTGATAAAATAGACATGTAATCTCTTACATTTGGATTTAAGGTTTCTCTTTCCATTTTGGTCTTTAAATCCATTTGGAACGATTAGTTACATGTCGAGTAAGTCAGGGGTCCTGCTTTTATTTGCTTTCAGTGTGTAACTAATCCGTTAATATCAGTACCACTTTTAAGTACCATTGTTTTCCCAGTAAATATAATTCAACAGTTGTCATATCTTACATTCTTTTATATCTTATGGTAGTCCTAACTTTTTTCTTTTTTAAAATAATTTTCTTAGACACTTTCAGACAGGTAAATAAACTTAAATTTTAAATGAATATTTTTTATCCATTATACCACCTTTCCTGGTGCCAAAATGCATGAAAACCCTGTTGTGGTTTTAATTAGAATTGCATTGTTGTATATAATCTGGGGGAAATGAACATTGTAATGTTGTTTTTAGTGCATTATACCATTCCAATTCAAGTTCCTGGAATGTCTTCAAATAGAAACGTCTTTCTATTTGATTGTGTATTATTATATTTCTTTATAATATAATATAGTATTATATAAGGAATATTGTTCCTTACCAGAGGATATGTTTTTCATTGATTTTAGAGAGAGAGAGAGAGAGAGGAAGGAAGGGAGGGGGAGAGAGAGGGAGGGAGAAGGAGAGAAAGAAAAGTTTCTATTGGTTGTTGCCTCTACCTGCACAGACCAGGGGTCAAGCCTCAACCTAGGTTCCTGTCCTGACCTGGAATAAAGCCGTGACCTCTCAGTGTATGGGATGATTTCAGACTATGCTTAAAAATATGTTAATACTTTATTTTTATTGTTTGTTGTGTCTCTAATTTAGTTTTAAATACTTTATAGGTTTTTTGGGGCTATTTTGTATCTATTGCAATAACATGAATTTTGTGTATAGTTTGTTAATAATACTGAATTAATAGCATCATTTGATTTTTGACTGTCCTGTCAGACTTCTATTCCTTGTCTTACTTGGTCTTGATACATTGTTACTATGTTTATGTCTGTTTGATTTTCTAATATTTTGTTAAGAATGAAAAACTATATACCCGTGTTCATTTTTTGAAATTATATTTTATTGGTTATGCTGGTACAGTTGTTTCCGTTTTCCTCCCCTGGTCTCCCTTCACCCAGCACTCCTCATTCCCCCAGGAAATCGCCACATCACTGTTAGCGTTCACGGGTCATGCAAGTAAGTTCTTTGCCTTCTCCATTCCCATACTGTGCTTTACATCCCCGTGGCTGTTCTGTAACTGTCAGTTTGTGCTTGATCCCGCACCTCTTCATCCATTCCCTGACACCCCCCTCCAACAGGTACCCATCAAAACACTCTCGTATCCATGATTGTCTCTGTTCCTTTTGTTTGCTTAGCTTGTTTTTGAGATTTAATTGTTAATAGATATGTATTATTGCCATTTTCCTGTTCCTAGTTTTGACCTTTTTCTTAAATAAGTCCTGTTAACATTTCATATAATACTGGCTTGGTGATGATGAAGTCCTTTAGTTTTTTTCTTCTCTGGGAAGCACTTTATCTGCTTTTTGATTCTAAATGATAGCTTTGTTGGGTAGAGCAATCTTGATTGGTTCCTGCTTTTCATGGCTTTGAATATTTCTGCTAATTCCTTCTAGCCTGTAAAGTTTCTTTGGGGATGACCTTGTAGGTAACTAACTGCTTTTCTCTTGCTGCTTTAATGATTCTCTCTTTATCTTTAACCTTTGGCATTTTCATTATGATGCGCCTTGGAGCGGGCCTCTTTGCATCCATCTTGTTTTGGACTCTGTGCCTACTGGATTTGCATGTCTACTTCCTTCACCAAATTAGGGATGTATCCTTTCATTATTTTTTCAAATAGATTTCCAATTTCTTGTTCTTTCTCTTCTCTTTCTGCAACCCCTATGATGCAAATGTTGGAGTGCTTGAAGTTGTTTCAGAGGCAGCTTACACTATTCTTGTTTATTTTGGATTCTTTTTTCTTTTTTTCTGATTGTTTTTGCTTCCTTACATTCCAAATTATTGATTTGATTCTCAGCTTTTTCCACTCTGCTATTGTTTCCCTGTAAATTGTTCTTTATTTCAGTTAGTGTAGCCTTCCTTTCCGACTGGGTCTTTTTATGCTGCTGAGGTCCTACTAAGTCCCTCAAGCATCCTTATAACTAGTGTTCTGAACTCTGCATCTGGTAGATTGCTTATCTCCATTTTGTTTAGCTCTTTTTCTGGAGTTTTGTTCTGTTCTTTCATTTGGGCCATGTTTCTTTATCTCTTCATTTTGGCAGCCTCCCTGTGTTTGTTGGTATGTAATATGTAGAGCTGCTATGACTCCCTGTTTTGGTCCCATGGTCCAGTGTAGTAGGCATCCTGTGGCATTCAGTGTTGCAGCCTCCCAGCGTCTCCTATTACCCAAGCTGGGTACTCGAGAAGCACCCTTCATGTTCCCTGAGTGCAGTCTCCTGTTGTAGTTGAGACTTGGTTGCTGTTCATAGGTGAATGGGAGGGATTTATCCAAGCCAGTCAGGTGCAGACACTGGCTGTGACCACTGACCACCAACCTCGGCCTTCTGGAGGATCAGCTATACTGGGGCTGGATAGTGGTGCTCTGACGTGGTCTAGAGCTGTCTATAGGGTGTGCAGGCTCTAGGATTTCTGGAGTGGTGCAGGCCAAGGTCAGCCCCCATCTCTGTTCTGCCCAAGCCACGCTGCATGAGCTATAAAGCAGTTTGAGATTTCTGCTACTTGCACTGGGCTTAGAGATTCCTTGGTGAAGCCAAACTATGAATCTAGGCTGGCTGCTGCTAGTGCCTTGCCTGGGGTGGGCCACTTAGCAAGAGGTAGGGGAATTGGGGGCTCACTGAGGCTGGCTGTTACTTCTTTGGATTTTAGATTTAGGAAGTAGTGAAGCATGAGCCAAGACCAGCCAAATACATGGAAAGGTCTTGGTTAACATTTTGGGTTGGCCCGTAAATTGGGTGGGTTGGAGTCTCAGGGGAACGTCAGGGTGAATCAAACAGTGTTAGCCAGGTTGGTGGAGTCTCAGATATGGCCCCTGCCTGCTTGTTCTGTTGCTCTGTGAGGGGAGGATTCAGAAATGGACAGTGGCCTTTCTCTCTGAGATACAACTGTCCCCGAGCTCTCACCATGATGCCAGACACTCCAGTTCCTCCCTGTATGTCACTGGTGCCTTTCCAGCTATTACCCTGGTGCTGGAGCCCAGAGGGAGTGAGTCTGATTAAGTCCGTGTGTGGGTTCTTTAAGGGGAACTGCTTGGGACTCCTGACGTTTCTTCTGCTGACTCGATCCCTGCAGATGTTTGCAGCCAGAAGTTACTGGGGCCTATCTTTCTGGCACTGGGATCCTGGGTTGAGGGGCCCAGTGTGGGGCTGCAACTCTTTGCTCCCAATATGTACCTCCTGAATTTTTATCAGCCACGTGTGGAAGTGGGACCAGCATGTTCTGCATCCCCTCCCCTCCTACCAGTCTGGATAGATGTGGTTTCCATTATTCTGTGGTTGTCAGAATTCCACTCAGCTAGCTTTCTGGTGGTTCTGAGTGAGCGTGGTTCTATATTTTAGTTGTAATTTTGATGTGGTTGTTCAAGGAGGTGAGCCATATCTGCCTATGTGGCCATCTTGACTGGAAGTCTGGTCTGTAGTTCTTATTTTTTACCTTTAATGTCTTAATCTGATTTTGCTTTCAGGGTATTCCAGACCCTTTAAAATAACTTGGGAGGTGTTAGGTTCTCTTCTTTTTTTGGAATAATTTGTGTAGAATTGATACTATTTCTTCTTTAAAAGTGTGGAAAAATTTACTGGAGAATACATCTGTGTTTAGAGGCTGATTTTTTTTGGGCGGGGGGAAGGTTTTAAATTATAAATTTAATTTATTTCATACCCATGGGGCTATTCAGATTACGTATTCATTTTCAAATGAGACTTCTTAGTTTGTGTTTTTGAAGGAATTGGCATTTTAATCTAAGTTATAGAATTTATTGGCATAAAGTTGTCAAGTTCTTCTGTTCTTTTAATGTTTATAGATTGGTGTTGATAATTTCTGAAGTTGGTGGCTTATAACCTTTTTGTTTTTGTCTTGATCACTCTGACTAGAGGTTCAGCAATTTTATCAATGTTTTGAAAGAAGCAGCTTTTGGTTTCATTAATTTCTTGTCTCTAATATTTTACTTTTTAATAATTCATTGGTTTGTGATCTTCATTATTACCTTCCTCCTGCTTGTCACAGATTTAATTTGTTTTTCTTCTAGTTTTTTAAGATGGAAGCTTAGAATACTGATTTTAAACCTTCCTGGGTAAGGATGTGATTTTTACTCTAAAGTTTACTTTGAGTACTGCTCTTTTACATTTTTGTTCAATTGAAAATATTTTCTAATTTCTGTTGTATATCTTCTTGACCTTGAAGTATTTAGAATTATGTTGTTTAATATTCAGAGGCTTGGGGATCTTGCATATCTTTCATATATTATTTTCCAGTTCACTTCCATGGTTTTCCAAGGATTCATGATTCTGATTTTTGAAAAATTTGCTGAGATTTTTTTATTGCTCAGAATATGGTATATATTAGTGAATGTTACATGTACAATTGAAAACAGTGTATTCTGCCATAGGTGAGTGGAATATTCTATAAATGCCAGTTTGGTCTATATTATAAGTGTCAATTAACCAAGTTGGTTAAGTTATCTTATATTCTCTAAGTTATCTATATTGTTAATTGATTTTTTTTGTCTCCTTGTTCAGTCAGAATTAGGGAGGTAAGAGTTTAAGCATTTAAATACAATTGTGAATTTGTCTAATTCTCTTTTCAGTTTTTGCTATGTATATTTTGAAGTTCTGTCATTAGGTACATACTCATTTAAGATTGTTATGTTTCCTTGATGACTTCACTCCTTTTTAATTATATAATATCCCCTTTTCCCTATTAAACAACATATAATTGGGTGTTATTTTTTAATCCAATCTATTGTCTCTAACTTTTATTTGGAATGATTTGATCATTTATATTTAACATTTGTAGATGATTGGGTTTGTGTCTACAACTTGCCTTTTGCTTTTCTTTTTGACTCATGTTCTTTCCTCTTATTTTTCTGTTTCTTATGTTCTTTGGGCTTGATTATTTTCCTTGTTTAAAAAAAGATTTTATTTATTTTTTAAAGAAGGGAAGGGAGGGAGAAGGAAAAGGGAAGAAACATCAATGTGTGGTTTTCCTCTTGTATGCCCCCTACTGGGGACCTGGTCCACAACTCAGGCCTGTGCCCTGACTGCGATTCGAACTTGGAGACCTTTTGGTTTGCTGCAGGCTAGAGCTCAGTCCATTGAGCCACACCAGCCAGTGCTGGGATTGATTATTTTTTTTTAGTATTCAATTATATCTCCACTATTGCCTTATAAATTACATCTCTTTGTTTTATATTTCTAGTGGTTACTCTAGGGTTTACACTATACATCATTAACTTTTCAGAGTCTATCTTCAAATGCTATTACACCATTTTATGATATCAGAATCTTACAACAGTGTAATACTGTTTTTCTCTTCCATTGTTTGTGCTATTTTTTAATATAGTTATACATGTTATAAACCATGCATTTCCTAGTCACTGTTTTTTTTTTTAAAGAGACAGTTACCTTTAATAGGGATTAAATGTGGAAAAACATCATCTTTTTTTGTATTTCCTGATTTTTTTCTAGTTGCAGGGTTCTCTTTCATTGTTCTAAATTTCTATCACATTACTTTTGCCTGGAGACAGTTCTTTAATATTTTCTGCAGTGCAGGTCTGAGGCAGTGTCTTCTTTCAGCCCTTGCTTGTCTGAAAAAGTCTACTTGTCTTTTTTCTGAAGTGTTTTGTCTGAATTTTGTATTCTACGTGGACAGCTTTCTCCCCACATAAAGGTGTAGCTATATTGTCCTTTAGCTTACATAGTTCCTGGAGAGATGTGAGATGTCTTTGGCATTCTGATATTTTGTTCCTCATATGCAATGTATCTCTCTTTCTCTGGCTGCCCTCGGGGTTTTTTCTTTAACTTGGGTTTTTAACAATTTGGCTATGATTTGCATGAGGGTGTTTTCATCTGTAATTATTCTGCAAGGGGTTCTCTAAGCTGCTTTGATTTGTAGTTTATTGTTCTTCCCAGCTTTTCATAAGCTTACATCCATCTTCTGCCCCCATTTCTCTCTTTTCCTTCTGTACTATTTGGACTGTTTGCTTGATATTGTCCCATAGGTCCTGGATCCTAGGCAAATCCCCCCAAGCCCCATTTTGTTCTCAGTTTAAATAATGCTATTGATCTCTCCTCAAGTTTACTAATTCTCCATAAAGTGTCCAGTCTTTCATAAGTTCAGTGAAAGAATTCATCTATCTTGCATTTTCATATCTCTTTTTAAAAAATGTCTTTCACTTTTCTGAATTTCTATTGATGACTGTTATCCATTTTTTAGATTCTTTTACATTTTAGTCACAATTATTTTTAAACCTTAATTTGATAGTTTCAACATTTCTGCCATCTCAGGGTCTGCTTATGTTGATAGCTTTATCTCTTGACAGTGGGTAACTTCTTGCCTTGTTTTGGTGACTTGTAACTTTTTATTGACTGCATGAGATTATATATAACCCAACCGTAGAGCTTAAGTAAATAATAATTATGTAAGAAATGGACACACTTCTTATTCTGCATGGTGTTAGTGTCTGTGGAGGGCAGGGTAGATCGATCTGGTCAGATGTGCTGAGTTATTGATTTCTGTTAAACTATCACATCACTAGAGGCTTCAGATTCCCTTGGGAATGCATTGCTTTCCCTTGGGACTTCTGTGAGACTTGGAGTGCTACCGAGTGTTTCTTCTCAGTGTTCTTGCTATACCCTCAACGTCCAGCCAGCCTTCAACTTTGCTGACACGAAGGACCTCTTTCTGTGCTTTTGTCTCTATCCCTGTCTGGGAGGAGTTGTGGATGGGGAGTGGGTGGGGTTTTAGTTCTCCACCTCAGCTGCAGTCTTAGGCAGGTGCACTTAAACCTCCATTGGGACACTGTCAGGATGCCTGTCCCTTCTTCTTGTGGTAGCTAAACCTCTGCCTTGTATCCATGGCAGGCTTTTGTTTCAGTGAGCTTCCTGTCTCTCCATCAGTGTGGCCATTCTCTTGTTTGTGTTGCTATGGAATTCTGGTCCTGCGTGAGTTTCCCTACTTTACCCCAGAGGCAGACAAGTAATTTTCCTAATGCTCTGTACAGGGCCCGATGTGTGTGATTCCTGGTGCCCACCCTGCAGCTGCTATTACTTGAACTTCAGAAGAGGCATAGCATAGGCACAGGGTCCCTCCCTCCCTCCCTCCCTCCCTCATTTGTAAGTGCAGGTATCTCTTTTCTCTCCAGCAGCAGTCCACCTTTACCTGGATGGGGCAGGAGTATGTGCTGCCCCTGTCCCCGCGGCAGATAGCTTTTGCTTCATTTGATAGTGGAGTCTGGGATGTTAGCTGATCCCTAGCTGTATGTCAGCACTTTCCAGGGAGGCCCTCTTAGGTTTCCTGTTCTTTCTGCAGGCTTTGTCTTGGCCCTTGGAGGAGGCTTGTGCCAAAGAGCAGGCGAGTGGCTGTGGAGTGCCCTCCTGGGGTACTAAGTGACATTCAGCTTTTAAGAATTTGTTAACATTTTAGTGTTTTTTTAAAATCTACTTAGAAATTTAAAACATTTCATTGCAGTAAAAACCACCTCACACAAATGCACTATCTTAATTACTTTTAAACCTTCAGTTCAGTCATGTCAAGTAATTCAACAATATCCATATTGTTGCGCAGCAGACCTCAACCTTTTTCATCTCGCAAAACCGGAATCCTTGGCTCTTTGAAGAACAGCTCTCCCCATCTCCCCTCCCGGGAGCCTCTGGCAATTGCCACCGTTCTGCTGTTTCTTACCTGCTTTTATGCCTCTCCACCCTTTTTCCATGGTCATGGCCAAAGGCAATGTCCTATTTCTCTGTGAAGAGACTGTTTACCCACAGGAACCTGGATCACCTGGGTGTCTTGTGACTTTGTCCACTCTTCCATCCAGAAAAGAAATAAATGATTTTGTGGGGTATTCAGCTTATGTAAGAGTTTTCTTTCTGTACCTGTTTAGCTTCAATGTGCTTAGACTTCTTTTTTTTTAATACAGTTGAATTTTTTTGAATCATCCACTGTTAATCTTTTCCTACTTTAGGTGAATTTTATAAAACACTGTTTTGGAGGATTTGTTAATATTGAACTATCCTTGCATTAGGGAAGAATGCTTGCTTTTTCATAATGTATTGTTACTGCACAACTTTGCTCGATTCTGTTTGCTACATTGGGAGAAAATTTAGAATATATACATCTGTAGTGACAAGTGGAATTGGGCTATAATATTTTTCTTGGTGTCGAATCATTTTTTTATTAAGCATGTTAGGGGATGCATAAATTAATTAAGAAAATAGTCATGTCTTTTCATGAACTTAATTGGAATTTTTCCTCAAAGGCTGACACTCAGGTGCCAGCCATTGGACCGTGGCTCTAGCCCGCACCCCCTCCTCCCTGGCTGATAGATAATCTTTTTCTCTCTTTCCTCTGTATAGTTGCCCATTCAAGTTTTCTCTTTTTTATTGTATCAAGTTTCGGCTGAGAAATTACCTGTTTGGTTTGAAATTAAAAAAAATAAATTTATTGATAGAATTGAAATACAACATTGTATTACTTTTAGATGTATAACGTAATGAATTGATATATGTGTGTATTACAAAATGATTACCATAATGAGTTTATTTATCACCCATTACCACACATAATTATGGTTGCTTCTTTTTCTTGTGATGAGAACTTTCAAGATTTACTTTCTTGCCCTGACTGATGTAGCTCAGTGCATTGGCCATCATCCCACAAACAAAAAAGTCACTGGTTTGGTTCCCAGTCAGGACACATGCGTGGGTTTTGGGTCAGGTCCCCACTAGAGGACATGTGAGAGACAACCGCATAATGATGTTTCTCTCCTACTCTTTCTTCCCTTCCTCTCTGTCTAAAAATGAATAACATAAAATCTTTAAGAAAAATATTTATCATCTCAGCAGCTTTCAAATATGCGATACAGTGTTGTTAATGTAGTCACAGTGCTATACATTACATGCCCAGGACTTAATCCTAAAATTGGAAATTCTTTGCCCCTGCTCCCCACCACCGTGGCAACCACCAGGTATCTGTGGCTCTGCCTCTGTGTATCCCCCCATTTGTTTACAGTTTTAAATTTGTCATCTCAGGATAACATGCCATATTCTCTCTTGTGTAAGAATATTTCTAGTATAACACATGTGAAAATTCTTTCTTATTCCAGTACTATTTTTTTTACTATTGCTTCTTATGTTTTATAAGTCAGTTGGCTATTCCATTGATTTTATTATTTTTTCATAAAAAAGCTTTTAGAAGTTTAAAATTATTTCTGTTCTGTGTTTTCCTTTCAGGACTTTTGCTTATATTTTGTCAATTCTCTGTCTTCTTTCTTTCTTATTTAAAAAAAAAATCTTTGACTATGAAGACATTGAAGTTAGCAGTACTGTTCTGAATATGTTCTTTGCTATATTCTGTATGTTTTTAAGGAGGAATTAGTCTCCTTTTCATTGTTTCTAATTTTTCTAATTTTACTTTAATATATTGTCATTTAGTTTGTAACGTTCTTGTTTTCTTTAAGTCAAGGATTTCTAGTTACACATTGAAAAATTTTCAGTGTTAACTGTTTTAGGTCTTCAGTTTTGCATTTACATTTAAATTTCTACTTCTATTCAGAGACCATAACTTGTAAAGTATTCTAATTTTTAAATCACTATGATTTTTATATCTAAGTATATGGTTTAATTTTACAGATATTCTGTAGATATTTGAATAAAATATTTTTTCTGTTGAGGAATATGATATATTTTTAATGTTAAGAACCGATTATTGATTTGCTCTAAATAATTTTGTTTGAACAATATTTTCTGTTGATTTGGTAAAGATGTATATTGAATTCTGCATTCTAATCATATTTTTGTCTATTAAATTTTTAAAATTTATTTCTGTTTCTTTAAAATTGCATAATGTAAGTATCACAAAATTTACTATCTTACTCATTTTTGAACATACAGTTCAATAGTATTAAGTATTGGGTTGGCCAAAACGTTTGTTTAGTTTTTTTCATACAGTGGTGCTATTAGTGCTTAGTTGTCTTTAATGTTATTTGAAACAATATTATTAGATTGTTTTGTGACAGTTGTCATATCAGTGTGCATTTAAAAAAACATCAAAATTGGTGAATTTTTTCAAAGCTTTCATATTGAAGGTAGAAGAAGATACGCAACATTTTTGGCACATTATGCTTTATTATTTCAAGAAATGTAAAAATGCAACTGAAACTCTGAAAAAGATTTGTGCAGTGTATGGAAACGGTGCTGTGACCGACTGAACGTGTCAAAAGTGGTTCACAAAGTTCCTTGGTTCTATTGACGTTTTGGCCAAATAATTCTGTGCTGTGGGGCCGTCTGATGCATGGGAAGATGTTTAGCAGCACCCCTGGCCTCTACCCACTAGAAGCCAATAGCTGGAGATAGCTGACATACTCAGAATATCCAAATCAATAAAGTTATTGGTGAAAATCAAAAACATGTCTTTTATTTTACAGAAAAAAAACTACGCAGACTTCTGGCCAACCCAATATATTCACTTGTTGTGCCACAAATGGCCAGAACTTTTTCATCTCAAAAACCGGGAACTCTGCACCCATGTATCTCCCCATCCCCTTATCCCGCCCTCGGGCAACCATCACGCTACTTTCTGTTTCTGAGTTTGACTATTTTAGAAACTTTAGTCTAAGTGGAATCATAGACTTTCTGTGTGGGGCTTGTTTCACTTAGTATAATGACCTCAAATTTCATTCATGTTGGAGAATGTGTCAGATTTCCTTCTTTTAAGGATAATGTTACATTGTATTTATATACCACATGAATATGGGTGTACACATGTCTCTCATGTCCCTGCTTTACATTCTTTTTAGTTATACCACCAGAAATGGAACTTCTGTATATTGAAGTAATCAAGTGTTTTGTTGTTGAAGACTTGCTACACAGTTGGCCACAGCAACTGCATCACTGTGCATTCCCACCAGCCATACACCAGGGTTCCGATTTCTCCACGTCCTCGCTAATGCTTGCTATTTTTTCAATTAAAAAACAAAACAAAACAGTAGCCATTCAAATGGGTGCAGAATGGTATCTCAGTTTAGTTTTGATTTTGCATTTTCCGAATAATTAGGGATGTTGAACATTTTTTCATGTGCTTATTGTGTATCTTCCTTGGAGAAATGTATATTTCAGTCCTTGGCCCATTTTTAGATTGGGTTTTTGTTGTTGAATTGTAGGAATTGTTTCAGTGTTCTAGATATTAACCCTCTATCAGATATGATTTGCAAATGTTTTTCTTCCGTTTTGTGGATTGCTTTTCTGCTCTGTTGATAATATCTCTTGCTACACAAAAGCTTTTAATTTTGCTTTAGTCCACTTTATCTATTTTTGTTATTGTTGTTGCTTGTGTTTTTCATATCATAGCCAATAAATCATTGCCAAACCCATTATCATGGAGCTTTTTGCCTTTGTTTTAAGCTTATATTTTGATGTCTTCATTACATTTTTGATAGCTTTGCTTGTAAGCTATGTATTCTTTGGTATACAGAAAGAACTCCACGACTCTGTAAAGTTATTCCTTCTTTTTTTTATTGAATGCCTTTAAAATGAAATTTACCCTAGGCCGATATTAATATTGTCATGACTATTTTTCTTTCTGAGAAAGAGTTTGTACCTGATATCACTATACCAGTTCAATTATTCTGTATTCACTTTCCCTTTTAAATTTGCTTTTAATATACATAGTGATTTTTTAGTATCTAGATTTTTCTTTTAACTCATTACCTCTGCTTTTTTAGTAGCCACGTTTTACGTAACAACGGTGCCATGTTTCCCAGTTACAATATTTTAGTCCTTTCCTCTGCATACTTTTCCTTACTTTTGTTAATTTTATCAAAATGATACTTATTTCTGTCTACTTCCTATGGGACCTCTGCCAATTCGGAAGATCCACTGTGCTGTGCCACACGACTCATGGTCAGGACTCCTTCCTCAGCTTCATGTTCATAGCCACTATCAGCGTGTGTAGTGCAGATGCCTGCGATGCACGGGGCCCTTCATGCCCTTGGTCGGACAGAGCCTGCTCTAGTAAGAATAGGAAACATAGATATTGTTGCCGTACCTTACTGTAAGGTTACTGCAATGTTTCTACACTTTCTCCTTTGTGAGTTTTCATTATGTGGGTGCCCTGGCATGGTGGGGTACGAGGGATGGTTGATTTTCTAAGAAGATGAGTCTGTGGATACAGTGTACTTTTAGCACTATTTGGTAATTTGCTAGAGGTTTCTATATTAATACTAGTTCATTGGTCTCTTTAGTTAATACTGCAAACCTTGGACAGAAAAGTTACTTTAGCCCTAATTACAGTTGAAAGAAATTTTGAAATTGTTATTCCAGTTTCTAACCCTAATTTAAAAATCAGAGATTTAAAAATCTTTGATCTCCATCTGGGTAAAATATTTTCCGAAAAGTCTTTTTAAAAGTTACAAAATCTTAAACTGGGAACAATCACAGTGTCACAGTCATGCGAATAAACTCATTCCCATTGAGTATTTGTAACGTGCGTGGGGTTATGTTTGGATCCTGCCTTAGCCTGCGTGGGCTGCCATACCAAACACCACAGCCTGGGTGACTGAAAGAACAGAAACGTATTTACTTGCAGTTCTGGGGACTAGAAGTCCCAGAGCAGCGTCCATCAGGGTAGGTTCCTAGTGAGGTCTTTCTTCCTGGCTTGCAGATGGCTACTTTCTTGCTGTGTCTTCACTTGGCAGAGAGGGGGAGCAGGAGGAAGAGGTAGGGGGAGAGGCCAAGGGGACATGCATGTGACTTCATTTAACCTGTATTTACCACTGAGGCCCAGTCCCTCAGTATAGTCACATTGGGTGTTAAGTCTTCAATATATATGTTGGGTGCATGCAAACATTAGTCCGTAAAAGATCTGAAGTCTAGCTTCTTGAGAAGTAAGGCTTTAACTCTTGGTTAAGTTTTCTGTAAGAGTGTGTTCTTAATAGTTTGACTTTCTACCACTCAAGTTAAATGACACATGCCACAAAACAGTCATGGCCATGTAATAAAAAATTTGAGAGATCGAAACCTCATCCAAAGAGTCTTTCGAAATTACTGTATGAACAAAAAAAGTTGGTTTGTGAGCAAGGGCATCTAACTTTGGGCTTTTTGTCCCCTAAGGGTAAAGAAATAATAACCTCTGAAGTTTTGTCGTTGGATACTGTGTAGAGGAATTCTCAAGGTTCTGGCTGTGTCTCAGTGATTGCTTTTTAAATGGGATGGTAGCAGAGAAGAGAAGGAAATAAAGGGTTTACTTTGTGGTTTTCTTCTGGGGATTTATCTAGAGGAAAAATGCATTTTGTCTGGAGATAAGGTGAGAAAAATGAACACATGTTTTGGATGCACAGTGTAGTAGGTTCAGTAGTGGCTCTCAAAAAGATGTGTCCATCTCTAACTCCCGAGAACAGGTAAATACCTCCTTATTGGGAAAGGGGTCTTTGCAGTTGTAACTCAGGATCTTGAGGTCATCCCGGACTGCCTCGGTGGGCCTTAGATCCAACCACAAGTGTCTTTATAAGGGTCAGAGGAGTAGGAGACCACATGAAGATAGAGGGAGAGAGTGGAGTCTTGTGGCTGCGAGCCCAGGAACGCCATGCCAGCAGCCACTGGAGGCTGGAAGAGACAAGGATGGATTCTCTCCTAGGGCCTGTGGAGAGGGTGTGGCCCTGCCATCACCTTGACTTTGGACTTCTGGCTTTCAGAGTGGTGAGAGAGTTATTTCTGTTGTTAGCCACCACACTGTAGTAATTGGTTAGGTCAGCCACGAGAAACCAGCCTCCTTCACAATCGGGAAGGCATTCTGCTAAATGCTAGGGTTGCAGAGTTGAGCAAGACAAGGTTTGAGTCCAGGAACTCAATTTTTTAAAGGATTTTATTTACTTATTTTTAGAGAGAGAGAGGGGAAGGGAAGGAGAAAGAGAGGGAGAGAAACATCAACTCTTGCATGTCCCCCACTAGGGATTTGGCCTGCAGTCTAGGCATGCAACTGGGAATCAAACCAGAAACCTTTTGGTTCACAGAATGGCACCAAATCCATTGAGCCACACCAGCCAGGGAAGGAATTGAATTTGCTTTTGAAAAATTTTTAAAAATTAAAATGTTACAATAAGTTGTGTAATAAAAGTTTGCGCAGAGTATTCTGACAGTGTCAAAGAGTGCAACTACTTTGTTAATTTGGAGGATGGGTCGAGGAAGAAACTTTGGACCTGAGCTGAACGAGGAGTAAGGGTTTGCTGGGAGAACAGCCTGGAGGAGTTAGCGGGAGGGGAAGTGTGTATGGAATAGCACGTCCTAGCCCTTTAACGCCCCCACCTGTGAGGTGCACACTCCATCTCAAATCCCAGTTCAAGTACAAGCCTAGGGCAGTTTCCTGAAGCCACATTGTCATCCTGAGGCCGCGTGTTTGAGACTCGAATGGTCTGTCTCTGTGGTAATTATAAAGGGTGGTTAAGAAAATTATCCCTCTCCACGCGTCATTACTTGGACTTCTGGCTCATACCCTTTGTCAGCATGGAGGGCAGTGTGAAGTCCGCGGCCTGCACAGGAGGCCACAGTTACAAAGACCTCTTATGCTCTGATGGGGGCGGTCAACAAACTTGCATAAAGGTTTTAAAGGTCTGAAATTTTAGGCTTTGCTGCTCCAAGGTGTCTGAGGGTATATGCGTATGTGTGTGCACGTGTAGATATGCATACATATATTTACAACCCTTTAAAGTATGTGTGTTTTACAACCTTTAAAATTGTAAAAGCTACCCTGGATGGTGTGGCTCAGTGGATTGAGCGCAGGCCTGAGAACCAAAGGGTGGCTGGTTCATTCCCAGTCAGGGCACATGCCTGGGTTGCAGGCCAGTTCCCAGCAGGGGACACATGAGAGGCAACCACACATTGATATTTCTCTCCCTCTCTTTCTCCCCCCTTCCCGTTTCTCTAAAAATAAACAAGTAAGTAAGTAAATAAATAAATTCAAAAAATGTAAACGCTGTTCTTGCAGAGCAGGCCTTATTAAGCAGGCCGTAGGCTCTACAGTCTGCTGACCCCTGTTCACGATATGATAATATATTCAATTTGGCATCCCTTTTTCTTTTGAAAGGAGAGTTAAATATTTTGGCTATAAAAACAAATATTAAATATGAGTAACTTAAAATCTGAGCCAAGTTATGATTGATTGATGGAAATTTATAGCTTTCTAAACTTAAACAGATATTAAACAAATTTACAGATGACCAGAAAAATGCTTAACTTTTATTAACATATTATTTTTTTTAATAAATGGAACTTTAAAAATCATTTATTTTAAAAATCTGAAAAGAAAGAGGAAGCATGCCATTCTGACTATTTTTCTAATAGAATACTGCACTTCAGAAGACTATATTTCTAGTTTAGTAACTAATAACACTTTTTTTTAATCCTCCCCAAATGATTTTAGGGGGCAGGGTGTTGAGGGGGGAGAGAGGGGGACAGACGGGGACAGAGGGGCATAGAAGGAGGGAGGAGGGGGGCAGAGAGAGAGACATTGACATTGATGTGATAGAGGAACATGCTTGGTTGCCTTTTGAACACACCCCAACCAGGGATGGAACCTACAACCTTTTGGTGGGTGGGATGAGGCTCCATCCAACTGAGCTGCCCGGCCAGGGCACTGATAACAAGGACCATTCAGTTTCATTGGCACAGATGTTTCCCTATGCAAAATGTATTGTACTTTTAAACACACTGCAAAAAAAATTGTGTTCTTTAGGGTGAATGATTAATTGGACATTTCATATCATCACTTGGAAGAGCTTTGTTATTAGATCATCTTTTCTTTTTCCAGTCATAGCTCCTGAAATGTCTCAAAGTGATTGTCACTTAAGAAATTTTCAGCAAATTGTTTTAGGATTATTTTCAGTTCTCTTAAGGTAAGCTAGTATAGTTATCTCAAAGATGACTTATTTTTAGTTACTATAGAACAGTGACAAAGTAGGTATTATTAAAAACTTGACACTGCACTTAAAATGAAAATAATATGAAGGATATTTCAAAGTGTGTCTTACAACTCAAATTTTCTTTCATACTATAGTACAGTTTCAATGTGTTTCTTTTTTCCCATGGAGTACATAGAGTTCAAATGAATCAGTAGCATTTGCTAAGTTAAACTGTATTTTATTAGATTATATTGAATACAAATTAAATTTCAGAAGTAAATCTCAGCTCCAGCATGAGAATGCTCACTAGACTGCTATGCTTTGTGTAGTACTTGTATCCCATTTCTAGACCACAAGTGCCTGAATCTTTACCCTCAGACGTAAGCCATATCTCTCACTTCACTAACCTCCTTTCAAAGGAAAATCCCAAGTCATTTTTGTTGGAAACTAACTGCGATATGGTTGGTGAAATATGGCAAAAGAATCAGAATCCTGTTCCTTCCGGGGCCTGTTTAGTTATTGAACTGCACTGCATACCCCTAACCTGGGAATAACATCTTTTGCGTTTGTTGAGAGGATTACAGAAGCGGTGCGGAAAGCATCATCACTTTGTCTGGCTAACAGATAGGAGCAGGTATTATCAGACGTTGCTCCTGCTTTCCAATGTAGAGGAAAAGACAGAATGCATTGGATAACTTCTCAAGTGAAGCTGTGATAAGAACCGTAATCCTCATAGTAGAGGGAAAGTTATGGTGATTCCTCCTAGAGGCTCTAAGACTGCTCTGCAGAGGGATGGCCTGTGAGCTGCGCATTGTTGGGTGGGTTGCTTTTGAATGGGTGGAGGGAGAGGAAAGGGCTGTCGGGCACAGGAAGCAGCTTGAGCTCAGGGTGAGGCAGGAAGTTCTGGGTGTGGATAGGGCTGAGGTCCACTGTGGCTGGGTTAGCCCACGAAAGTGCTTTTTTGGGGAAATATACAGTGCTTTCCTAGATTTAAGCCAACGAAGAAACATGAAGAGTTGCACTGAAAAAGTTCTATATTATCAGTGTCTTTTGAAACATCTGAGGTCTCAGAACCATTGGTTGAAGCTTACCACCTTTCCTTAGTCTCACTGTATTTTAATTGCTATATTTTAGACATTTTAATATAGTTTAGTTCCAGTCTTCCATTAATTTTTAAAAGTGTCTTAGCTATTATTATTGCCACTTTATTCTTTTATATGACATTTATAATTAATTTCTCTAGAAATATATGTATTTACAGTTAATTCAAACCTTACTTTATATTGTTTTTCAGTAAAATGTAGTAATTTTTATGTCGAGTTCTATAGATATTTCACATTGTGTACTTGCTTTTGTGAATGTCCCCCTTGACCATTTATGTATTCTAATTAGTCAATGCTGGTATGTTTTTGTAGGAGGTCTCCATTGGCTTGGATTGATATTTTTATGTTAAAGAAGTATCATTTCTTCCCCCTCCCCCACTAAGAATTATGGTTAAAAACAGAGTCTGAATTTTATCAAAGCTTTTGAGCATCTTATGATCTTCCTCTTTGACATATTGATGCTTTATTATCGAAATTACTTTTCAATAATAAATTAGTAAGTTTTCTGTTTTATTTTCTTTGAAAAGTTTTTTCAAAATAAGTTACTTGTTTTTTAAATGTTGAGAACCTTTGTATCTATCTTTTTAAAAAAATAATTCTTTGTCTTCCACTACATCACACCCCACACAGTCTGCTTTGTGGTGCTGATCCGGTCTGATTTCTTGCTTCTTTTAAGTCAGTATTGATTGATATTTATGGTTACTTCCAAAATAATTTTGTGACTATTTTCAAGTTTAGTAGCATACATTTAAACAATATATTTTTAAATTGTCTATTTGGTGATAGAGCAGTTCTTAATTTCATGATTTTTGTACTTTATATCTTTAAAAATAGGCTAGTTTAATCTATGAGTCTGTCTCTGTTTTGCTTGCTAGTTCGTTTTGTTCATGAGCTGCCATGGCTGGTTGGGGGAGGTTGGGGGAGGTAGAGGGAGAAAAGGGGAGATGGGGGGTATGAGGAGGGGTAAGGGTGATGCAGTGAGGCTTGACTTGGGGCGGTAAGCACACAGAACAATATACAGATGATGTGTTGTGCAATTGTGGACTTGAAACCTGTATAATTTTCTTAGCCAGTGTCACCCCAATCAATTCAATAAAAAGGAAAAAATAGTGTATGACTTATTAAAAATGTTCAAATTTAGTACTTTCTTCTCTTACATATTCTAATGGTTATTTCAAAGTGATTGGATTTTACATTTTGCTGCTCATTTTTAGTTAGAATCTGACCCATAAATGCTGCATTTTAGAATTTATTGAAATTTTTTTGTCATGCAGTATGAGTCCTTTAGGTAAAATTTTCATGTATATTTAAAAACAGTGTATTACCTCTCGGTATAAAATTCAATGTGAATGTGTTAACTTTTCGTCACTTGCTCTTGAAGGAGTTCTCCATGGCTTCCTGAAGAAAGGTAACATGTAAATGAACATTTAGAGTTTGCCAAGCAGTTTTGAGTAGTTGGAGTCGGTTGGAATTCAGTGGCTGTCTGATTTCCTATTAGTGTTGAAAAGTTGAGCTTGAAGAGGTTCTAACAACGCCAGAATGACCTGGACCCGGAGCAATTAGTTTTGCTATTGCAGAGAACATAAGCACGTATTCATTCAAGGAGATGAGAGACACACTTGAAAATAATTTAGAAAGAGCCCTTTTATGATCTCTATTGAGTGTTAAGTGTCTGTAATACATTTAGTTTCTTAGATGAATAATGCTGCAAGTGAGGAAGTAGAGCATTGAAAAAAATGTGCCCGAATTGTATATTGAAGATTAAGATAGCAGTTTTTATGGAATGAAAACTAAAGGACCACATGTGTATAAGGCTGAACTCTGCTACCGAGACACATTGTCTAATGAAACCTGTGACTAAATATTTTTTGTCTTCACACTTGCTTATTTCTTCTGAAACTTCGTAGGGTGCAGTTGTTGTGACCATTGTCGACTCTAAAATCTAAAGGCCCTGCATTTCACTTCCCCTTGCCTCTCATCAGGTCATTCTGGGACCAAGTTCAGGAGCACCACCCTGGAGTGCAGGGCAGGTCTCAACGGGTTTTGCTGGGCTTTTCCTGACTTCTCGTTTCTAATATTTGTCTGGTTTATTTCTCTAAGATGCTTTTTTATTCTTCAAAGTGATACATATACCTCACACTTTCATGAGTAGAACATAAAATGATTTAAAAAGTGATGACTTAACATTCCTGTTTACTCTTATTTCTGTGGAGTTAGAATCATCTTTAAATTCAGCTTGTTTGTTTTATTTTACCTTAGCGATTACCATGCTGACAAATTTTGATTGGAAAGGTTGGAGAAGAATTACATAGCAACTCTGTCCAGAATATTTTGCTCTTAGAAATTGAATCCTGAATACACGTGTGTCCCATAGAAGCAACTTTATGCTTTTCTTCTTTGAGCTGTTTGAATCAGAACTAAATCTGTTACCAAGACTACCCTATGATAATACAGAGGAAGAATTAAATAAGTCTTTCTTGAATTGTTTGTCTTGGCTGTATTATATACAGTGGGGCAAAAGTAAGTTTACATTTGTCAGTATGTGAAATGCAGTTTATTTTTGTATTGTTATCTATTATTACTGTATTATTTTCCATGCAAACAATGGTAAACCAACTTTTGCTCCACCCTGTATGGTCCATAGGGAAACAGCTTTGAGTTGCTAAAATACCTTAGTGTCTTTAGAGGTAGAGAAAAATAATTAACAATGTATACTTGTGTTAAAGCAGATGTCTAATAATGGTTTATTTAGCATAATGCATTCACCTATTTTCTAGGAAGTCATATTTTTTTGGATAAGATTTATTATCTTGATAACTGAATAAAACATTCAGAATTCCTGTGAGCACTTTTGTAAGTATGCAATGATTTCATGTGTAGAAAATGTCACTGTTGTTAATCAATAGCATGTGCATTTTGAAAAATATTGAAGATTTAAAAATTGCAAAAAAATTTGTTTTGAAATCTAGTGTTGAGTAAAAGAAATGGGAATTCAATTAGAAAGTATGCTAATGTAGTATCACTTTTGTTGTGTTAGAAACCATTAACTTTTTGTAGTGAAGTATATTATGATTTCACCAATATTTAAAATAATAAATAAACTTTTCAGATAATGAAATGAAAATTTTGTGTTAAATATTTGAACTCAACATCAGTATCTAAGATGTCCAGTTAAAAAATTGATAAAGGTGGCTGTTGAAATCACCTGTATTTATCAAAACAATCTCAGATATCAGTTCAGATAGTTACTCGTTTCCAGCTCTGCAAGCATTTTCTATCTACAAGGGAAACACACGAAGCCTTTAACAGCGAGCAAGCAAAAAATACCATCATGAAATATAATCGACTGTGAGTGCCTTGAGGACAGGGACAATATTTTATAAATAGCCTTGAATTCCCAATGACTGTGGTCCAAACTCTATAGAATAAGGGCTCAACAGGTATGTGAAATTCAGCTGTACTTTTTCAGGCTGACAAGAAATTGCTGTCTCATAAGTACATTAATTTTATCCTACAGTAAGATGTGATGCCGAGAGCATCAGTGTCTCGGCTTGAATCCCTCTCTCCCCCTCCCTCCCTTTGTCTCCCTCTTTTTTATTCCTGGGCACATTGTGTCCTGACTTCTCCCTCTCCCGTTCCAGAGCCTTCTTCCTCTTTCACAGTTGGAGGTAACCAGGCACAATGTACATTACTTTTTATCCTTTTATTTTCAGGGCTTGAGTATTAGTTGAACAAGCCCTTCATACTTTTATGAAAAAGGTTCTTTCGGAAGCTTTCTTTCTGTGAACATGTTCTGGTTGGAAGCCAAGTAACGCTTCCCTTCCACCTGTGTATTTGGTGAGAGAGGCCAGGAATTCAGTCTGTGCATCCTATTCCATATGTATTTACGAATTTACTCTCTTACCAAAGACCCTTCCCCTCCTTTCTCTACCTTTCCTTCCCCTGCCTCATCTTCTCAGTAAACTTTTTGTGTTATGCATAAACCTACAGTGATATCAAATTATTCCACTGTGTATTCTATGATGCTTCTAATTAGACCGATTCAAGTATGATAGTGGCATGATTTTATTGTTCTTAGCTTTGTTTCCTGTGCTTCACTTTATTAATCATATTGGTATTTTTTAAAATTTAAACAAATAGTGTACAATAAAGTTAGAAGTAGGGACAAAACCCAATTCTGTTTTGGGGATTACAAAACCCATATAATTGTATTTCTAGAAAACACTTGTATTTTCAGAATTCTGAAATGGCTCAGTAGGTCCCTGTTCGACAGTCCATCTCCTGACCTGTCTTAAATAGCTCATCTGAGATGTGTAATTGTGTCTCCAACTTGCTTTTAGAGGTTTATGGACACTGCCATCCAATAAACGTTGTGTTTATTTAGTGGAAGAACAGATCTCTTACCGACATGAGAACAGTCAGTGGCCCCCACTGTTCGTGGGCCTGGAGGGTGTACTCAGTTTAATGGTGACTCAACCCGCTGTGAACTGTGCCGCTTACTGTCCGAAAGAAAAGACAAATGCCCAACAGATAATTTCAGAAATTAATTAAATTAACAAAAGTGGGTAAAGTGTACAAAGGAAAGGGCCCCGATGCTCCTGTGGACTCTGCACAGGGCAGAAAGTTGCAAACGAACCTACTTCAGGGATGTTTACTAAACAGTTTAAAGTACGAGAGCCCCACTACTCCGTATTTTATCTCACAGCCACCATTGGTCGTCTGTTGCTTCCTAGAAAAAATGTAATGAATTTAGAAGTTGATGGATTTAGTTAGTAAAACTATATATGTTCATGAACGTATATACTAAACTAGGAAAATGGTTTCTTGACAGAAAATGATAGACGTCTGAAACTGGGTGCTAGCTATATTATATTTCCAGCCCTTGACACGGTGGTGCCAGGAACAGAAAGAAAGAGGTTGAGCAAAATGTAGGGGGAGCTGGAGACAAATAGAGTGAAAATCAAATGTGCCTTGATTAAGAAAGAAGGGTCCTGGGCATTCAAAACTTCCGGCATGTAGATTGGCTGAAACCATATGTGATTGAGTAGTATGTAGTTTGTAACGATTCAGAGGAGACACCAGTCACGACATGTCGGTACCATATCATCTTTATGGGTCTCAGTGTATGTGACTGCGCGGCAGTGCCAGGCTGTAACGTTGTGGTTGAACACACGCCGGATAACATAGATGAGTTTGATCACTCACTGAATATCTCTGCCCGCCCACGGAGGAATAATGATGCAGTGCTCAGAACTGTCTAGAAACAAAATGTACAAATCATTCAAGTAAAGTACAGTGTGTGCGACTAAGAAGACTCACAGCCCAGAAAACTCCTCCTCTGGGAAATTTTGTTACCTGTATATGCTTCTTTACTTTTGTATAGTGTGTGTGTGTATTTTAATAACAGGATAAAATACATTTTAGTGCCCAGGTTTGAATAGGTAATTAGTCCAGTGGGAAAAAATTGTTCTCATCTTTCTCATACGAACTTCATTTCTCAGGATCTGTGCCGGTGTCACATCTTAGCTAACTCCATCCACTTCCACCAAAACTTGAATCATTTGTCTCTAAATCCTGCTGTAAACTGTGATGCTATGATCAAGTATTGAATAGGTCTCATGTTGGGATGCTCAGTTATTTGTGTAATCACTGTACTTTATTTGATAGCATCATAATAGATGAAGGCTTTTGAAATTAGGCTGAAGTGAATTATGGCTCACTCATACATATTCATAGTGATTTTGAAGTTGTCTTTTGTTTCAGATCATTCCAAGGAAAAGTTAACATTTTCTTAATTTTAATTGTTTTTTTTTCTCAAAAATACTTGTGAAGTCAGATAAAAGTAAAGCATTCTAAATTAGCCAAATGCCTCTAATTGAATATGTGGACTTTGTTCTTTAAAATTCTCCATGGGGTATCCTTAAACAATG
Organism: Artibeus jamaicensis; assembly: GCF_021234435.1. Taxonomy (NCBI): domain Eukaryota; kingdom Metazoa; phylum Chordata; class Mammalia; order Chiroptera; family Phyllostomidae; genus Artibeus; species Artibeus jamaicensis. The sequence continues at coordinate 19,653,071 of NW_026521823.1, read as the reverse complement.
GAGGAGACTGACTGCTTGTCAGTGACCAGGCTTAGCTGGCATATCCCTGCAGTGCTAATTTACAGGGAGAGTCTTCTTTTTAAAAACAGTGGATTTTTATGGTCCTTTTTTCCATTGCCATGTATTCCCCTTCTGTCCTCTTCCACTTCCACCCGCCCCCTCTGCCCTGTAGTCACACAGATGTAGAAGATGTGGGACCTCTGAGCAGGCATCTTCTGTGGCACTGTTGACGGTGTCTCTTAGCACCTAGACTGCCGTCTTTGAAATCACAATGTTTTTAAATCAAATCATTGTTTTAACTTGACACTATGAAAAAAAAAAAGAGCCTCCCGTGACCAGCTATGAAAGGATAGCCTATTAATGAAAGGATATTTCTATTAGTAATCCTAAAAAAGTTGAAGTGAAATTTTTTTCTACAGCCAGAATGAAATTGTACAGTGTTCTAGAATTTTTTAATAAAATTTAAAAAATGATCATTAAAAACATTATTTATTTAGGAGTAATTTTAAATTTAGAGCATGTTGCATGAGTAGCACTGTTGTTCGCATTTCGCCCTGATTGTGTGCGCCCTCTTTCCCCTCAGGACTTGGTGTCCTGGGGTGAAGAAGGCGGACAGTCTTCACCCATGTGCAGCCATGGGACGAGGGGCCCAAACGGCCGCATGACAAGTGAGGAATTTTACAAAAGGGCAAGAATGTTACAGATGTCCATTGGAAGTGCTTCCCTAGTGCCCTGCACTGAGTATCTGCTTTGTTTTGCAAGATCCACTAAATGAATTAATTGGTATTTGTGGTGTGGGAAAACATACGCGGCCGTGCTAAAGGTGGTTACACGCTGAGAGTCACAGCATCTGATGTAAGACCAGCGCTTTGATTTGATGGTCTCATGTAGTCTTTCTCTCTTGATCGGAGGGTTCTAGCTTACGTTTCTGAGCAAAGTAAGATTTACACTGTGAGGGGCTTAAATACTTATGGGGATTGATACAGGACAAAAAGATTTCTTTAAAACCATTTATATAATGGTATTAGCAATCTAAGTTGAGTAGTAAAACACTAGTCATAAAAATAGCCCTTCCTAACCTTCAGAAGGCAAACACACGTTAATGTTATAAAACCAGGCCATATGCCAGAACATATGCCACTTTGGGGTTTTTGAAATATGGTTTTTCCATGTGGACTTGTTTACTTGTTTTCTTAAATACAGTACCTTTGAATTTTTTAATATAATTGCCTAATTGTAGTTTAGTGCTACATAAGTGACTAGCAAACTGTTTTCAAAAAAATGTTAAGTCTGTGATGAAGACTCTTTGCACAAAAATTTATTTAAAAAAAAAGGTTACCAAGGCCTCTGGTGCTTGGTTACCACTACAGTGGTGCTTTGCCGTGGCGTTGACTAACATCTGGGGAGTATACATTCAGTCTTGTGGCAAAACCCACAGCCATGTGCGAGGTTTGAGACAGCTGTTCATTATTCAGTAGATAGGATCTCTGAGGCATTAGGCCTAAAGAACCCTGGGAACTTGAAGGAGCTCTAGAAATCATCTGTGTTCTGTAGATAAATGTACAGTGACTTGCACTAGGTTGCAAAGCTTGAGTGCAATACTATCAGAGGCAAAGATAGGGGTTTATCTCTCAGGGCTCTGAGTCAAAAGTTATACCTAAGACCCTAGTGCTTCTGGATTTGGTGATAGTGGTAGTGGTAATAATAATAATAATAATAATAAAAATAGTTTTATAACACCAAGATTTCGTCATGGAATAAGCAAATACTGATGGTTAGCATTTACCTGGACCATTTTTAAGCACTTAATTAACATGGGCTCAGTGTCCTTTTATCAGTGTGTAATTTCAAGATTTTGAGCAGTGAATCCAGCATTAGCCTTGTATGATAAACTGAAAATATGAGTTGCCTTTAGTATGGTGGCTGAATTCCCCGGACCAGGATTCCTGGGATTTTATGAAGAGGTGAATGGAACAGAGGGAACTTTAGAGCAATGGCGTCTAAATACCATTTGGTACTATAGGCTGACTGTGGCCTGTCAAATTAGTTTAGCAGGTTGGTTGATTACATTTCTTAGTTTCTTCCCTTTTTTGGATTTATATGTATTATAAAGTGAAGAGAATAGAAAATTGAATTCTGAGTATTTGCATGTTGGGCCAATAGATGCACCTATCATTCAAAAGGAATATTTTTTAAAGTGTTTGTAGGAGCAGTTTGTGGAGCTGGGGCCTGTAGTGTGGGAAGACAGTGAGTTACTGCTTTAGATAAAAGTTGCTTTGCAATTGCACACATTTAAATCATAAAAGCACATGAATATATGTATAACATATTTATATTGTAAAGTCTACTGTGTGGTTAAATGTTGGTGAAAATACTTAAAACTTTAAAATGTGTTCAAAATGCAGAGAGGTAGTGTCTGAGTCTTGTCACACAGCAAATCTAGCAGCAGCTGCAACATTTGTACCTTTGGATCACGGTTTTGATGCCTTACAGGTTCCTGAGATTTAATCATGGTGTTTAGGAATTTGAAGCTGTTTAAACAGACTCTATCATTATGCTTAGAACTCATCCATGCTGTGATTTGTGCCTCAGTTTTCCTATTTTATTAAAGGAGATCAGGGTTGTTGAGTGAAGAAAAAATCAGAGCAGGCTTTGGTATTTGCGGACCCGGCAAAGATGGGTCCACGTTCTCAGGGTTAAAAGTTTATTTGCAGATGTTTGGAGAAAGGATACTCTCCTGTACTTTCTGAAAATGCCATGATTCCATGCAAACTCTCTAAGATGAGAGTGTAGCAAAAAAATCCTTATTTCACACGTCATGTAAAATTCTTGAATAACTACCAGTTTTGCCATCTTTGAACATGACTCTTGGAGACTTTCAGAGACAAAATTGTTCTGACCTTGGTATTTTATATTCATTTTTAACTGAATTCATATCAGCACAGTGTAAGCTAGGTATTTTTCTTTTCTTTTTTTTTAAGAGTTAGAAACAGAAGTGAAATAACTCAGCCAAGGAAAGAGATTTGGAATTTGAACCCAGAAATGCCTGACCTGATGTTTCTAGTAAGTCCAGATTTTTAACTCTTTTTGTTTCAACTTTCATGCAATGAATTCAGCTAAATGCTGCACAGAATGTGAGGGTTACTTACTGAACTAGGCCATGAATTACGTTCCAGCTTTTCGGAGCTCTCTGGGCAGGCTTTTATTCTAGTCTTCCCAGGAGGAGCCACAGGCTGAGGCCGTGACGTTCCAGCCCCTTCTCATTTCATGGTGATGTCCGTGATATGGAAGGGAATTGTCTCCCCTTCTCATAAGCAGGAACCATGTGTGTAAGCAAGAATAAAAGGAAAATGACATCGGTAGAGTTTTCTTGCTGTAGGTATAACCTACTTAGTTTCCTTGGAAACAGAAACATGATTTACAAATACTGATTTGAAAAAGCTCGAAGGAAATCCTAGGCCATTGTTTCCAAGAGTTTTTCTGAAGAGATCAAGTGAAGTCATTGAATCTTTAGTAACCTCATTTTATTTAGACTACCTCTTGCTTATTAGGAGATTCTGCGGTATCTGGAGTGAGGCTCATTATGATTGTAATACTCGGTGCTGCCTTGTTTTTCTGTGCTAGGAGAAAGGGGGACTTTTTTCCTTATGGCTCGGTGTAGTCTGGTCAGTCACATTTTGATGTTCTGAGCACTGTGTTGTGCTGGGTGCTAGTCAAAGGGGCAGTGGATGCGAAGGAAGATAAACAATTTAAGATAGACCTTGGAATTTAGTTAGGATTATTTTGTGGAACTTTCAGAGTTGTTGGAACCTGGTGCCTTTCAGTAACACTGATTCGGATAAAAGCATGCTGATTTTTATCACTAACAGGGAAGAAGAGGACCTCCAGAAAGAACCTCTGAGCACTAGTGAGCCAAGTAATATAAAAGCTAGAGGGACTGCTCAGTGTTCTCCGTCTAAAGAGAATGAGCCTCTTCAGAGTAGAGGAGCTAGCTCATGACATGGTGGAAGAAGGTAGGAATTTGGGTGGGAAAAACGCAGCTTTCCTCGGAGGAGTCCATGAAGGTGTAAGAGATACAGGGTATGTTTGTGTGCTACGGGGGAACCGTGCGTCCCTGATGGTATCACAGTACCATGCCGAACACAACCCGACACACCCGTGTAGTTCTGCAATCAGATATGAGGCTTGGCAGAGGTCACTCCTTACTGTAAGCAGTGTTCAAATTGGTACCTTCAAGTCACTGAGAATTGCTTAAGTCTTCAGGACATTCTACCGTAATACAATTTATAAACATGGTCTTTAAGAATTAGAGTAAAAAGTGTGGCCCTGGAAGTGTTCACTGTAACAAAAGTTCAGCCGTCTCGGAGGACTTATTCCTTGAGGACTGCAGATAATCGAGGTTTCACTGAATACAGTTTTCTTGTCATTACCCCCTGACATTTCTAGTCTGAAATCCCATGTGGGGTTTGCAGTCGCATCTCAGAAAAGACATGGTCCTGCAGAAAGAGGGAGGTGAGCTGGTGGTTATTCTACCTGGATATTTAAAAAGTGTGGTCTTTGTAGGCTGGGGGGTATATGATCAGAGTCTACAAAGTGTTCACTTTATTGACCAGTTCTTACAAATGGAAATCAGAACTGAGTTTTCTTCTGAAACCTGAAGGTACAAAACAACAGAAAGGAAATAACATTGCATAACATGAGTCGAATAATTATAGAACATATTACTTATGGGAGGTGTTTTATCCTGAAAATATGTAGCTTCAAACATGCATTCAAAATTAGCCAAGTCAACAGAACAGTAGATCTAAAAGCTTTTCTGCTTGTGGAAAAAATTTACCGGGTCCCTCCGAAATGCCAGGCACTGCGCTTTGTTGCAGGGATTTCTCACGTGGTCCTTTCCCCTGAGAAACACAGGGGATGGTGAGAGGGGACGACCCAGCTGACATAGAAAGGGAAGTGCAGAGTGCCACGGAAGCCTGTCACAGTCAGATCATTTCTTCTCCATGAAGGCCATGTGGATATGCTTAAAATTTTTTAAATTGATTTCAGAGAGAAGAAGGGGAGAAAGAGACACATACACACAGATAGAGACAGACATCGGTTTGTTACTCCACTTATGTTTGCATTCATTAATTGCTTCTCGTGTGTGCCCTGACTGGGGATTGAACCCAAACCTTGGTGTATTGGGATGGTGCTGTATAGCAAACTGAGCCACCTGGTCAGGGCTGTGTCTGCTTCGTGAGTCCAGAGCTATTGTTTTCTCGGTACCTGCAGAACATGTATCTTACAGTTATTAATAATCAAACCACTATCCTTGCTTTCTCATCTGCCAAGTGATTTTAGATAATTTGAATGAATAAGATTTTAAACTTTTTCAGCTGCATTTGCATATATTTGTGTGTAGGACAAGTATTTACGAGTATGGTATACATATATAAAAGATAGATGTGTTTACAATCCGTAAAACTACATATATCAGAATCTATAAAATATACTGATCTAAATTCTTGAATAAATATTTGTGTAATTTAAATATAGAATATCTCCTAGTTATTTTTTTTTTATTGTTTTCACAAGTACACCAGGTGAACTCTGAAATATTTGGGAAAACTGACCTGCCCGAAGGAAGGAATGGCTTTCGTTTTTTGTAATTAGTAACTTATGTTGAAATTGGAGCGGTTTAAGAGTGGATTGCTGTTTAAACCAAAATAATGCTCATTTGCATTGATTTGTGTTTCTCTTTATTTTACCTACCAAGGGAAATTGGCCTGAGGTGTATAATGTATTGATTATAGTCCTTCTAACTAAATTTAATTTAATCTAAGATCTAAATTTAATTTTTAAATTAAATTTTTGACTTTATTTTCTTTTTCGCATGTGATGATATATTTTGGAAAACTATAGAATTTGAATTGAGGAGCTGAAATATTCTTTAAAAATTAATTTAGCCCAATTTCTTCATGTTATTTATAAGCAAATGATAATGACTATATTATGGTCATTTATACTTTATTAAATTGTTCTTCATTAAGTGGAATTCCGGCTGTGCTCATATCTGTGACCTCTAAATTTTAATTTCTTCATCAAACATGTCGTGTTAGTGTGGACCTTGGTGTCAGCAGAGGCAACTAAAAAGGAACAACGGGGTCTCCATGGGGACAGGGAGACTTTTTAGATTTGCAGCTCTGCCAAGTCTATTGATTAATAAATGGGAAGTTCTTGTAAGAACTAAGAGACACAGGTATGGTTTCTTCATAGAGGTGGTTAAGGGAAAGAGGACTGACCTGTTTTTGATGAGGCAAGAACACGAGCATGGGAAAAGTGAGGAAAGTAACTGAATGTTTTGTGCTAATGAAGAAGCAGGAGACACTGTGTATAACCACAAAGCTGCCTTTCTTTCCCAAGTTTTGGGGGTACTGATCCCAGCCTGTCCATCAAAAGATGATTTAACCTCCTTAAGATGCCCGTGGTGACTGTTCTGTACCTCACTAGAGCAAGTGAAACAACCCAGCACTGTTAATACCACTGTCCGGTTTAATCTTCAGTAGGCACTTCACCTGGGCCTGTGGTAGGTTGTGGAGCACTACTTGGCATTCAGTGAGGGGAACTCTTTGAGTATGGCAGCGACATGGTGGGAATATTAATGTGAAAAGCTTAATCTGAGCAGCATTTGGAATGGATTTAATGAGGAGAAACTGGAGTCAAGAAGACTAGGTGGAAAGTGGAAACTGGTCTAGCCTAAAAGAAGGAAGTCTTAAGAACAAGAAATAGGTAAAATTAAGAGTATTTTATGAAAAGTAGTTTTTTTTCTCACCTGAGGACATGCTTATTGATTTTAGAGAAAGGAGGAGGGAGAGAAACATTGATGGGTTGCCTCTTGTACGTGCCCTAACCAGGGACCAAATCTACAACCTAGGCATGTGCCCTGACAGGGAATTGAACCTGTGACTTTTTGGTTTATGTATGAGACGACACTCCGACCAGCTGAGCCACACCAGCCAGGGCTGAATAGTATTCTGGCTCCTGAGAATATAAATGTGGAGAAACAGGGAGAGAGAAAGGATTCTGAAGTTTTAGTAAAGGGTGAGTGTGAGAATAGATGATGCTATTCACATAGAGACGTTGCAGGAGAGTTGATTCGGGGTTAGAATCTGAGCACAATATTGGTCATATAACACATATGAGTACCTCCTGTGAGTGGAATTATGGAGCTCAGGTAAGATCTTTGAGCTAGGATAAGTTTTGAGCATAATTCAATACCCTGTGGGGAAATATTGTCTACCTTTCCTCAAGCATTGCCATTTCAACACCTGCCTCAAAGATTGTATTCATGATTCAGTATTTATTAGCATTTTCAAAGTATGTCATCTGGCCAAGCTAAAGTGTGTTTGATTATGAATAAAGAAAATGAACTCAAACTGGTTTTAATAATGAAGGGAACCGAGGTCGCCTGATAATGGCGAGTCCAGAGGTGGGTGAGTCCTCAGGATTAGTTTGATTTAACATCTCAACATTCTCATCAAAGTCAGATCCAGTTTCTGTCTCTGTGTCAGTTTTAACGTCAGGCTGGCTCCTCCGCAAGTGAGCAGGAGTGGAAGCAGGGTATCTGGTTTTCACCTGCAGTGTGAGGAGTTGGTTTCTGGCAGCTCTCTCAGAAGACGAGGAAGCTTCTGTCTCAAGTGCCCCTGTGATGAAGACACCACAGTGAACCATGACCGTGGGATGTTTTCCCATTTATTTAAATCTCTTAAACTTTCTTTCAACAATGTTTTGTAGTTTTCAGACTGTAGGTTTTATATTTATCTTGTTAAGTTTATTCTTAAGTATTTTATTCTTTTTCATGCTATTATAAATAGAGTTGTTTTCTTTTTTATTGAGGTATAATTGACAGATAACATTAGTTTCAGACATGCACCGTAATTATTTGAAATTTGTATATATTGTGAAGTGGTCACCATAGTAAGTCTGGTTACCATATAGAGTTACAATTTTTTTTCTTGTGATGAGAACTTTTAAGATACTCTCTTCCCAACTTTCATATATGCAATACAGTACTGTTAACTATAGGTAGAAATGTTTTCATGATTTTATTTCTGGATTCATGCAAAGATGTAAAAACACAGTTGATTTTTGTATATTGGTCTTACATCCTACAACCTTGCTGAACTCATTTATATTAGTTCTAATTTTTACAATGAATTCCTTAGTAATCTCTATATTCAGGATCATGTCATCCGTGAATAGAGTTCATTTTAATTCTCCCTTTCCAATGTGAACAGGTCTTATTTCTTTTTCTTGCCTAATTGCCCTAGCTAGAACTTTTAGTACAATCCGTTCTTTACTTCTTCCTGATCTCAGTGGGGAAAGCTTCTAGTCTTAAACCATTATACATGATGTAATTTTTTTGGTAAATGTCCTTTATCATATTTAAAAAGTTCCCTTCTATGTGTAGTTTGTTGAATGTTTTCATTGTGAAAGTGATTTGGGTTTTGTCAAATGCTTTTACTGCAACTCTTGGTATAATTATATGGTTTTTGTTTTTTAGTCTATTGATATGGTGGATTACATTAATTGATTTCCAGATGTTAAACCACCCTTGTATACCTCAGACAGATCCCGCTTGGTTATGATATGTAATTTTAAGTGTTTTTCTAGTTTTGGCTTACTGGTATTTTGTTAAGGATTTTTTATATCTCTATTCCTAAGAGAAAACAGTCTACAGTTAGTTTTCTTGTGATGTTTTGGTTGCAAATAATTCATTTTTAAATGCCTAGAGGTTTAGATTAATTGGAATTTTCAACATGTTATCAGTGACTGAATACAGTGGCATGGGAATTAACAATCTATCGTCACATTTTGAAGGGTTTTTTTAAGGATTGGAAAGAGACCATAGTGACACCGATTTGTACAATGGGTGACAGAATCTACTGCATTCATGAACCTGGCGTGTTTTCTGCTCTCCACCTTCATGTGTGTATATGTGTTTGTAAAGCATTTCCTGACTCATTTACCCCATAATGTACCTGAAAAGTATTGACTGTATTATGGTATGAATAAAGTAAAGAGAATTATATGGAGATTAAGCCTGGATTTGTATCCAGGGTTTGATTACCTTTTTTGATGATTCGAACATGTGAATTTTTACAAATGATAATTGTGCTGTTCCAGATTTGGGTTTTGTCAAATGCTTTTACTGCAAGAGGTAGTAGAATAATTTGTTACACAGGTTTTTTATTTTTCCATAGTACAGTTTACAATATAGTCTAAAAAATTAAAGCCAGTTGTCTTTAACATTCCCTTATGGATGCACTTGAAGTTTGTATGTTTAATCATAATTACTTGTGAGTGATATGAACACTTGAGAGTGCTTTCTCATTTGTAATTTAATCTGGCCATCATCAAAGCCTTGTAAAAAATGGTGGAGTTAATATGAACTTACTTTGTTAGACAGACAAATTCAGTCATTGAGAGACCTCAAATCTATATGGTGGCACTGGGAAGATAGTTACCTAGATGTTCAGAATCCCAGCCATATGGTTCTTATAAGTCAAATTATGTCCATAAATGTATCCTCTGTTGACCATAGTTTGATTCCTGAATGGCCCTAGTCTTGTCTTTTTGTCCCGGAGTAGAAAGGAAGCAGCAGGCAACATGGTCACCAGCACAGTTACTTCTATGGTGGATTGAATGCATCTGAAAGAGGGTATTTACCCTTAGTGGAGTGTTCCAGTAAGTTTGCTGAGTAGTAGAATTGCTTGGCTGTTGGGCCTGAGCTCTCATGGAGTTTTTAGCCAACTCCTGCCCCTTAGCATCTCACAAAGTTGAGAGAGAAAGCAGGGCCATACTTTTGCCCCAGTCTGTAGGGTACCACTCCCTCCTGCAATTATTCATCCTTGCGAAATTTCTAAGAATCAGAGGATATCAGTAAAACGGTCCTGGATCGTGCCCTCATTAGTGTTCTCCTTGTTAAGAATGCACCTGGCCACAGTAACCAGCAGTCCCTTCCTTTCTGCTCATTAACTATTTGCGCATTTGGTGGGGGTTTGTTGATACCCCACTTCTGGCCTCCTCTGCACAATGCTCTGAGAAACTCCAATTAATTATCCATTAGGAACTTACTGTTTACAGAGATGCTCATTTGATGCTAACAACTGAAGAACTTACTATTTCTAATTTACAAATAAAAAAACCCCCTGAGGCTCAGGAACTTTAATGACATGACTGGAAGCTGGCACCCACTGGGGCCAGAAACCTGACTTCTAGCAGTTCATATAAACTCCTTGAGAACAGGGAGTACATTTTAATTACCGGTTTAGTCCCAGCACTTAGCACATATCCTGGCCCACAGTTGGAGCCCTGACATGTGTTCTGTGAATGTTGATTCCCTACTCCATCCATCCCTTGTGGCTGCCCCCCAACTCTGCGCTGGAAGATTCTAGACATAGGAAACCTGAGGCTTTCTTCCTAGGGCCTAGGGGCATCAGCTTCTTTGAGAGGTGAGAAAATCCTGCCAAGTTTTTTATTTTTGAAACCGTTCTGCTGTTTTTTTCCACGACCTGCATAACTTCTGACAGAGGACCTGTGTCAACGTTCACATCATATGCACTTGCCTGAGCTCCGTGCACTTTCAGTGGCAGGATTCAAGTAGCTGCTGCTTTGTGTCTGAACTTCGGTCCTCGGCCATGCTTCTTGCTCCTCATTGAACAAGTTGGATTGTCAGCGTTAACTGCAAATGAAATTGTTGCCGAACGGTGTCATAGTTCTTTAGCATCTTCAGTAGCCTGTAAGGGATATGTTCTAGATAGTATATATTTTGGAAGATACAAGGAAAGAGGTGTTTAAAGATTAATGTCTTTAAAACAAAAAATGCTGGCAGGTGGTCATCAGCCTGTCTCCATGCTTAAAAATAACACTGATTTTTTAAGCAAATAATCAATAAAAATTTGTTTTTAAAATGTAAACCACTTTTATATTTACATAAAATATTAATAGCAGTGTATTTTTATATCATTTTAATCCATAAAATAGAAACCAGGCTGAAAGTAAAAGTGACCCTAAAATCTGTCTCCTCAGTGAGGATAATCGTTGCTTAAATGATGGTTTTAGCAGGCACCAGCAGTCCCTACTCCCATACAGATACTTGGCTTTTTGCTGCAAAAATGAAAAATATTGCAGTATTTCTCATTATTTCATTGACATTTTGCACCAGATTTCCTGGAAGTCTGTGTTAAAAGGCAGAATCCCTTTAGTCAACCCCTGATGACTAAATCAGAGCTTTTGAAGTGGGGCCCAGGAATTGGCATTTTTACAAGCTCCCCACTGGCTGTGGTGGACTGTCAAGTTAGAAGCCCACTGGCTAGTAAATAGCAGCTAAGAATTAGAGTCACAACCATTTCAGAATTAGTGTTGCAACCATTTAAGGTTGCTTTGATATTTGTATGTGGAAATAAGGATGGTAATAACAGTGATCACTTCAAAGAGGTGTGAGGGAGGATTCAGGGAATTATGTGTAATCTAATTAGTGCAATGTCTAGTACCTAGCAAGTACTCAAGGGATGCAATTGGTTAGGGGGTTGGGGGACAGTCTCAGAAATGCTTGTCGTTACTACTGTCATTGCATCCAAATGATAGAGTAGTTGACAGGACTCATAATTCCTTGAAAACATCAATGTGTGAGTGTTAACAGAAAAATAACTTCTGAGAGTTATGAAATCAGTGCCAGACATTGCAAAACTATGGCCTGCAGCCTGGTTTTATAAATAAAGTTTTATTGGTACACAGCCACCCATTTGTATAAGTGTTGCCTGTGCCTGCTCAGGACTGTTTGGTCCACAAAGCTGAAAATATTTACTCCCTGGCTTTTGATAGGAACAGTTTTCTAACTCCTGCTCTATACCAATGTGAATTTTTGGTGAAAGCTTTATCCATATTAATTCATGGTACAGAGGTAGTCAGGTGTGCTGGTAATAAGAGAGTGCTGGTAAAAGTAGCCAGTTTTCTTGCTCTTGGCTGCAGTGTTCCTACCACACCTCCTGCTTTAAGAAGGACCAGCTCTTCACTGCGCCTTTCTACCACTGCCTTCTTGTTTTACCTTAAAATCAGTGACAGGGTTCTGTACCATCTTACTATCTGGGGAGCCAGCTGGGTGAATGCTTTGGAGACTCTCAGTAGTAACTCAAATAGTCACATGGGAAAGGGAAATAGTATATAGAGAACGTGTAGACAGACATAGTCATACACCTAGGTGGGCTTCCTTACTGCCAAACTTGAATTCACATTGAATCTAGGCTATCATTCATCTCCTGCTATCTTTAAATTAAGAACCAAAATCAAACCCAACTGATAGACCAGGAAAAACAAAATCGACATGAAGTTATAGAAGGATCTTGTGAACAAGAACACCATCTAATTCTCTAAACCTAAAACTATCTAATAGAGACGTGATTGATGAAATTTGTGGTTACGTGGCACAGTTAAGGTCGGTTCCTAGAACTTCCATCAACAAGTTTTGTACCATGCTCAAGTATATAAGCAACAATTACTTTATAACATTTTGGTATTTTCCAGCTTTTAACAGGAATATCTCATTCCGAAAATACTAGTTACATCCTTTTTCCATGAGGCTCTACCATTGCCATGGACTTTACTTGGGAAAGAACCTGTGGACTGTGGGTTTTATATTCAGTCCCTAACGTAATTTCCTATGTCCCTGGGGGCAAATGATGCACTATCCCCATTTTTGCACTTATAAATGAAAGCATGAGAGACATCTATTAGTTTTCATAAATATGTTTGGAGAGTTTTGAACAGTTAGATGGCTGTTCTGGGTTCATGCAGCTTTGCTTGTGGGTGCTTTTCTCTGTGCATTTCTTTTTTCTGAGGGGCCTTGCAGTTTTCTCAGCATGCCTGCCTGATTCCTCCTTCACTTGGTCCCCTGACTTCATTTGCCCCTTATCTTGCTGCTTTAACTGGCGATGTGTACCCCTTGGGTCCAGTGTTTATGCACTATAACTAGCACAACATGTAGCATTTTTCTTAAAAGAAAGCTTCCTGCCAAAAGATAATTAAAAATCTTTTTATGGGTTCTTTGATTAATATATTTATTAGCTTGCTGACTCTCCAATTAGGAAGAAACAAAATTCCTGTCTCGTGTTTTCTTGGACTCTCTGTGTTGTTGGCTCAGAGTATTTGATTGTTTGATGAAGTGATAAAGTTCCCCTGACATTTCCTACTCACTCTAAATTTGGAACACATGTACAGTATTCTTTTAGGCTTTGTTTCCTAAACCATCTATTTAAATACTGTCTTAAAGCTTAAGCGGAACACTGTTATTATGGCTAAGAATAATATGTGTAATGGAGCAGTAGATTAAAATTCATTACTATCCTCATAACCATGCCGAAACCTTTATTCCTACAAAACAATCAGTAAGTTCTAGTGATCATTAAGTTTTTTTTTTGCCAGTACTGCGGTAAATTTATAATGGTTACTTGTAGTGATTTGTAAGCGAAGTGGTGAGAAGCACTTGACCTTTAAATCCTAGGAGGCCTTTCTAAAACCTCCATACAGGGGCGGAGGCAGAGCCATCGGTACGGACAGTAGTCACAGAACAGAATAGTATCATCTAATGCATGGTTTTGATGCATCCGTAGTGCAGTGAGGAGCTTTTAGTGTAGATGTCTGTGAACTTGAGACTTCTGTGAACTTGAGAATGTTTGTAGCCCTTTTATAGGGAGTGGTTGACTTGACTCTCTTATTGCATTTTTCTTTTATTGTTTATCAGAAAACCTTTATATTTGTTTCATTACCCTAGATTTTTATTGGCTTAGGAGGCATAACATCACCAAGCGAATCGACTTTCAGTTAATTTTTATTAATGAACTTTACATACTTGTTCTGTGACATGGACATAGACGATTTTGTCATTTGAATTATTCTCTTACGCTTTACGATCCTGTGCTTATGTTCTTGCTTTCCCCCTAAAATTCCCATCTGCCACTTCCTCTCCACTCTGCTCCCTCCTCCAACGATTACAACTCGCAAAACCTCATCCTTAGTTCATATGCCATCTGTTCCAAGAAGCTGTCCTGCTTTCCAAAGTCAAAGCACATGAATTCTTTTTTTGCATTTTAATTTCTGTACTCTTGGAGACATTTTGCCTAGACTTCTGCATCACAGTTATTTCATTAGTTTTCGATGTCTGGTACTCTATATCAGGCCAAACCTTATGAAATTACCATTTTTCAATTACTTTTGAGCATTAAAACATAGTAAGTTCCTGTGGCTGAACCTAGTTCTTCGACATTGACTGCACAAATTTTTGAAAGTAAATTATGGTCTGAGTTACTTAAAACCCATTTGGAACTTGGATCTGTGTATGCCTCTATGCTAGAACACTTATAAAATTTTGTGCATGGCAGATGTATTCGGGAAATGTTTGTTGAAACAAAATCATTTGGACTGTTTATTCTTCTTCTTTTTTTTTGTTTATTCCCCCAAATGATGATCTAGAAATACCGCCTTTCTGTGAGCCTCTCCCTGGTCCAGCCGGCATGTTTGAGTTCACCGTGTGCACGTTGCTCAGCCCTTTGCAGTGTGTCAGAGACCTGCAGTCATCTCAGAGACACTGCTCCTCAGGTTTTAGCTCTGTACTGTATTGTGTTCACATGCCATTGCGTTGGCTGACGTCCGCAGTGTCCTGTCCTCAACAGCGCTGCTCAGCGCCTGTAGGCTCATGTCTATGACTTCTTTTTTTCAGAGCACAGAACCCAGGCATGTGCTCTGACTGGAATCCACCCAGCGACCTTTCCATTTGCAGGTCACACTCAATCCACTGAGCCACACCAGCCAGGGCTCCAGGCCATGGCTCCTTTAATAAAGTCATTCTATCTCAGATTTGGTCTTCCTCTTTTCCTGCTGCCTTCTCTTTTTTCCAGCGTTGCTGACTTTCCCAGAGAACGCTGTTTTCTCATGATGTGCCCGAAGCAGGGCCGTTTCAGCCTAGTGGTTTTGTCTACAGCCATGTTTCAGGCTTCACTTGCTCCAGGGCCCCCTTGTTTCCTTGTCTGGTGGGCTGGAGCTCTCCTCCAGCACCGTATTTCAAATGAATCAGGTTTTTTTTCTATTCCATATTGCCTTTGTTGAAACAGTTCTTTTTCACCTACAGTTGTCTTATTGGGCTTTACTTAATGCCAAAGTAATAACATAAAAAATGTTCTAATTGCCCTCAAAATTTTTTACCAACTTAACGCTTGGCTGAAAGTCTATCGGTATTAGTGCCGCCCCGGAAAAATCTTTCCTGGCTTTCTTTGTTTAATCATGGGAAAAAAAAAATTCTTTCCTTCTTTTGAAGTGGTATTCTGTGTTTGCTGAAGGACCAGTTAAATCATAGGAGATAAAAGTTGTACTGACAACCTTGGACATTCTCTGTTCTTTGCCAGAAATAGCAAACTAGATACTCATCTTGTACAGAAATATGTGCTTGTTCATTTGAAACATCTTGTATTGGTCCTTCTTAGAGTGGCAGCCGGAGTCAGTTCCCAGCGTGGAATCTGGGGTGTGGGGGAGATGGGGTCGGTAGGAGGGAGACAAAGTGTGGTGCTGAACAAATGGAGAAAATTGTGCTTTTTCGTTATTGACAGATTCCTTATGTTAGTACCATATACTCTCTGTCTTAGCTACTTACAGTACACCTAATTTCTTCAAGAATTTTTTTTAAGCTCCCTCTCACTTTTTTCTAACTGGAAGGAATTTTACAAGAGAAAAGGAGATTTTGGAATTGGAAAGAAAGCTCAAACTGTGAATACGTGGAAATATTTTGCAGCCTCATCTATAATTATGTTTTTGTTTTTGTGAATTCCTTTTGCTCTTGAATCGACAATTTTTCAACATAATACTGTAGGTAAAAACTTGATTGGCTCTTTCATAAGCTATTAGGTCTGTATAGGTACTGCTCATTTTTAGATAGACCCCATTGGTTGAGGGTGATAAACCTGAGACTCTGTAGTCTGGACAGTTGAAGTTGGTAGTTTTAATAATTGAGTAAGGTGACTTATCTGCTGATATTTTTCTGGCAGGAGTACAGCAGGGGAACAAGTTACTGTAAATCTGTGGAAAGATAATTTCCATGCCTGCATGCATTACTATAACATATGTGTTTCTGCTTATTCCAATGAATAATTCAAGAAATCATACTAGCTCTTAGGAGCATGGATTGGATCCCAGGGGTAGGGATCCGAGTTCCCTGTGCCTGGGATGGGGCCTTGCACGTGACAAGTTTGTAATTGTTATCTGTTGATTCGATAAGTGAAATGTCTGCTAGTTGTTTAATACCAGATGATCAGCTCTGAAGAATATAGAAGAAACATCATATTAAACATCCTTGAGGTGGTAAATTAGAAGTAGAGAACAAAAATCCATGCATGTTAATAGGGAATGATTAGTACTAAACTCCATAGTAAAGTAAAATTTTAACAAAAAGGAGACAGATGAAAGACAGCAGTGTGGTAATGTCATTTTCTAATTACCGAACACCTACTTTGGACCATTTATTGTGCTGTTTTACACATATTTTCTCAGTGAATCTTCACGATGAATCATGGTCATTGTCCCTGTTTTCTTTCAAGATCATCTAGAAATGAATTGGGTTCTGAGACCTGTTCTGTCTGCCTTTTTTACTACTTTGCTGTTTAATCGCTCTTCTAGTTTTCTACAACCATTTGTCTCAGGAGTGGCCCTGGACAGTAGTTGGGTATCACAGGCGGTCTGGGCCCCCGCAGACCCAACAGAAGACTCGGAAGGCTTTCCAAACCAGGAGTGTGATACAGATGCTGCCGTCAGGGGCAGGGGTCTGGGCTCCGCCCATCATATCGGTTTAGTGGCAGGAAGAGGAAATACTGTAGAGCAACTTTCAGGGGCTTCCTTTGTCTCTGCCCTCAACAGGATTACTGTTTTTTAGTGATCTTTTCAAGCTGATCAACTCCAATGTAGGAACTATTTTACGTACAACTATAAACAGTTTTTAAAAACAAAACAAAGTGTTAAACATGACTGGCATTGTGTTTGAGCTAATCGAACTTGGGAACTGGTTAGTTTGACAGGTGTCTGTCTGCTGCTTTTAGTTCTATCACCTGCGGGGAGGGGGTTACAAATATTAGTATTTTATCCCAATCACCAAAAGTTCATAGTCAGTAGGGTTGTGGTGGGGCTCAGGAGATATTTATTTACTTATATTTACTTAACATAAATGTAAAAAACATCCAACCCTTTTTAAGCACCCAAATTCAGTGGTGTGTATTCACATTGTCATGCAACAGATAACCAGAACTTTTTCACTTTGCAAAACGGAAACTCTAAACCCATTAAACAACTCCTCGTTTCTCCTCCCTCCCACCCCGAAGTAGTCATTCTATTTTTTGTTCACATGAATTTGCCATACTCGATAATTTTTATTAGTGAAATCATACAGTGTTTGCCTGTTTGCCATTGGCTTATTTCACGTAACATAATGTCTGTCCCTTTGTAGCATGTGATAGGATTTCCTTCCTTTTTAAGGCTGAATGATCCGCGTCATGCACACACCCCATTTTGTGTATCTGTTCGTCCGTCAGTGGATTTGTGGGTTGCTTCCACTCACTGTTCTACTGTGTGACTGCTGTGAATAGTGCCGCTGTGAACTCGCGCATGCAAACATTTTTAGAAACACTGCTTTTAAATCTTTGAGAAGTAGGATCTTTAGATCATGGTAGCTCCATTTTAAATATGTTGAAGAAATGCCACAGTGTTTTTCTGAGCAGTTCATTTTACATTCCCACGAACGGTGCACAAGGATTGCATTTTCTCCACCGTCTTCCCAAAACTTGTTGCTTTTCTGCTTTCTGACTTTGCGGATGGTAGCCAGCCCCATGCGGGCGGGAGTCAGGAAATCGTGTAAAGGCCCACTGGTGATTCTGAGGTGGGCCAGGTGTGTGACCCACTGTCTTAGCCAGTCTCTGTGTTTCGGAGACTGTGACTGTGTTCTCTTGAGGCATCAGTGAGGGAACAAAACTCTCCAGTCCAGTGTTTCCAGAGGTTTTCTACGGGAAAGCTGCCTTATTGAGTTAACCAACTAGTTACATTGAATTCAGGTTCTTTCTAGCTCAAAATTATTCATTTTGTGATTCTAGTTTACACAGTATTTTTCCCTGCGGAAATATTTTTTAGTTATGATTTTTATTTGTGATAAAATACTTGCAACATAAAATCAATCATCTTAACCCATTTTAAGTGTACAGTTCAGCGGTACAAAGTGCACTTGAGTTGTGTGTAGCCATCAGCACCATCCATTCCAGAGCTTCTTCCCATTTTGCAAAACAGAAACTCAAGACAACAATTGGACGACAATTCCCTATCCTCTCCTCCTCCCAGCTCCTGGCAACTAGCATTCTACTTTCTGTCCATGAATTCGGTATTTCAGCATGAAATCATTCTGTGAATCATAAAAGTGAAATCATACAGTCTTTTGTGACAGGCTTATTTCTAACAAAAAAATCTTCAGATATTTTGTGTAACATTTAAAACATGTTTAATACGTACTGAGGGCTTTTGGAATAGAATGCCATGTATCCTTGAGTCTAGGCTGCATATTCTCTCCTCATACACTTTTTAACATGTTCGAAGGCAACTCAGCATTGTATGATAGTTTCATTGACAAGAGTGTTGTTTCTTGCACAGAAAATAATGTGGTGCATTTTATAATTGATGGGAACTTATTTTCAATGATGGTAAGGTAGGTGATTTCAGTAAGGGAAAATGATTACCTAGAAAACATTCATTTAGGGATGCCCTTACTGTTCCCAGACTGTAAATGTTTTAATTTAACTAAAGAACAGAAAAGCTATTTGGTATCATTAATCAGTACATTTGAATCATTATGCTGAATGATTATGCTTCATTTATTTGTGCCAGAATGTTTTCCACACAATAATAGAGAATAAAAGTGCATCATTAATTACACTTGAGCAGCTCATACATGTGTGGGTGTGTATATTTCCATATCATCACACAGTGAGGGAAATTTAATGTAAGAATCCTTACAAAAGAATTGAAGATCTAATTAAATAATGATATTAAATTCATAACCATTTGTAATTGTGCCTTACAATAGTTCCAAATAATGCTTGAAAAGTTTGGAGAAACATTTCCATATTCCCATGTCTTCTCTTTATAAATGCAAATAGTTTTTAATAATAGGGTTTTTATCTTTGGGACGTAATAGTAGCATACTTTGTAGAAAAGTATGACTGTTTTTTGAAATACGATCAATTCATTTGCAGAGCTTTGCTGTGATAGGGTTTCTGAAAACGATCAGTTATTCCAAATAAAGTTCCAGTTCTGGGCATGGAATGATGGATTTGCCCTTTTACTGTAACCAGGGGCCCTTCCTGAGTGGAACCACTCTCAGATTGCTCTTCTGGTTAGAAGAATGCCTCTCAGGAATGTTCTTTTTCGCTCTTTCTCTTTCCAAAGACCACGGAACAAATTAACAAACAAAACCCGCTTAAAAACACACTGTGTCTGGTTAAGTCCAAAAGGCAGAAGTTAGCCAGTCACCAGTTTGTTTCCTCAATTGTATTTCTTTTTTAAAAAATTAATTAATTAATTTATTTTTAGAGAGAGGGGAAGGGAGGGAGAAAGAGAGGGAGAGAAACGTCAATGTGTGGTTGGCTCTTGCTCGCCCCTAACTGGGGACCTGTCCCGCAACTCAGGCTTGTGTCCTGGCCGGGAATCGAACCGGAGACCCTTTGGTTCATAGGCCAGCGCTCCATCCACTGAGCCACACCAGCCAGGGCTCACCTGTACCTTCATTCAGAATAAAGTAGAGGACTTAGTTTGCAGTTCAGTAACTTCTTAAAAAAGACGAAATATGTCCCTTTTTTATAGATGAGAAAATACAGAGACAAGAAAAATTGCAGCAGTTTAAGTGATGCTGTGGGAAAAGTGGGTGGAGAAGAAAATGTGAGAGATTCTCAGAGAAAGTCAGTCTCTCTCTGAACTCTGTCCTCTCTCTTTTGTGAAAAAGCCAAAATGATTTCAACCCTATTTTTTTTTCAAGCACCAAACCATCTTCAAATGATTTTTAAAACTTTGCTTCAGCTGATTCTTAGAGTGGACTTCTGATTTATAGTTTTCATTGAAATTTTGAGTAATCTGTCACATGTAGGATTTGGGAATTCTGATTATTGGGCTCATTTTATTTTAACTGCATCACAGTTGGTGATTCACTAATAATCCCATTTCGTCCCCTGCTTCCCAATTATGATATCATTCATTTCAGTATTTTAACATTAATTTTTACAGTTTCAAATTTGTGCTCCAGGCTGTAATCCTTAAAAGATGTTGAAACCAAATTCTTTCATATGGAAAGCACCCTTGGTTTTAGGAGGATGTGAAAGAAGAAAATGAGATTTAATGTTAAAAATGATCCGTATTAATATTTTGTGAACTACAATAGTCCGGGTACAGTTGTGAAGTCATTTTTAATATAGTTTAAAATCTACTTTAAAAATTATATATAACAATTTTACTGAGATATAATTCACATGCCATGTAATTCAGCTATTTAAAGAATGCAATTCTCTGGTTTTTAGTACATTCACAGAGCTGTGTAGTGATTACCACAATTCATAAGAAAACCTACTGTTAAAAGGAGAGGTTTTCAAGGACATCGGGGTTGTTCTCAGTTTTGGATGTTACGAATAGAGCTGCCTAAAAAAAAGCATATGTGAGTATAACAAAATAGCTAATCTTCAAATTAATGTCAGATTCATGTGTTTGAAAACCTCTAATTATACTGTAATTATTTCTTGGCTATTTAGAGACATTTTGTGCTAGTGTGCTGACCTGGAAAACGTCACTAAATGTAAAATCCTTTTTTGTTTGTTTGTTTGTATGCGTGTCCTAGTGTTTTTTTATTCTTGTTTTTAAAAGTTTTTGTTCAGGAAAGTGAAGTGGGTGATGTTTGCTTAAACAGATCAGTGTCCTATGTTATTGTAATGGCCATAAACGTACATGTGGTTATTAAACGGAGGTTAGATTTCTGTTTTATTTAGTTTATCAAGTTCACGTGGATCTCGGGCAGAAAACGTATTGTGTATTGAGCAGTGGTCCTCATGATTTGATGCAGGTTAGAATCACATGAGTATTTAAACATACTAGTGCCTTTCCCTGCTCTTCAGAGATTGTAATGTAATTGGTAATTTAATCAGGCATGGGGCCCAGGTGCCAGGAGCTAGCAGATACCTGCTCTGGAAAGGTTCCTTCCTTTTTATCTTCTCTGCTTTTTTCCCCTTCTTTCCTTCTACATTTATTAAGTGCCCAATGTCTGTTCCAGTACTGTTTTATACCCTGAGGATATAAATAAACTTTGGAGTTCTTACATTTGAGTTGGCAAAAGATGCATAATAAATATTTGTTGAATTGAATAAAATCACAGCTGAGCCCTTTTGGCGTACTGCTGAGTTGTGCCTCAGATCCTTTGTAGAAATTATGCCTTTTTGATATCCAGGAACATTCCAAGCATTGTCTGTTCACTTCTTTTTTTATAGTGAGGGACACCCCTCATCTAGCCAGGCTTACCCCATCAGGATGAAGTTTGTTAGCACAGTCACTTAGGTCTCACCTTTGCATGTATCACAGACGCACCTGGGAGTGTTGGGTAAGCTGAGGGGTAATTTAGACACCCTGACGTGTATGTCAGAGAAGGCTGTCTGAGGAGGACTTGCACAGGCTGACCTGATGGTCTCTGAGCCCGGCCTTCTGCTCAGCCGGATGGCACATTTTCTTTTCTGGGAGCAGAGAAGGAGGAGGCAGGGGGTGATGTTGTTCTCGTTTATAAATTCTCACTGGGTTGATCACCCCTCCTGGGCCTCCCCAATAGTTGCTTGGATATTTCAGAGTTGACTTTACTTATTGAAGGGGAGAAAAAAAAGAGGACGTAGAGGTAGTAGCAAAATGTTCACGTGTGTCCTGTGCATGTGCACACACACACGCACACATTTAAGAGTGAGAAAACAGTAGCAGGAGTGTTTTGTTTTAGTGTTTAATCAGTGATTTTTTTTTACTTCTCTTTTGATTTTCCAGCTCCTAAGTATGAAGAAAATAACTTCTGAATACGAGTAAACAAGTATGTGTTGCTGGATTTTGTATCTTGCTGTGGTGCTTCTAATGAAAATAGAAAAGAAGGGAAGACTGGCTGCAAGGTTTAATAAGGCATGCCTTCTGGATGAGTCTCTGATGCTACTATTGGCATTTTTAAATTTATATATGCAATAATGAATAGTGGTGAATAATATTAACCAGTCAATGCGTGGCCCATGTTTTAGGAAACTATTTTAAGAAATACATTGTGCTTTTACTTTGTAAACGAAGTAATTAAAGTTTAGCTATTGAGGTTTATTCATCCACACTCCATTTTTGAACTTTTTATTTGGGCCGTTTTGTTTGGCAAATAATTTATTCTTTGTGCACGTGTGTATTGGTGTGTGTCTTTTAAAGGAGTTTGTTTGGAAACTCTTAAGTATACCAGAGGAGCTTCAGTGTGGCCCCCGTTCGAAGGAAGCTTCCTAATTTCAGTGTCATTAAGTAAGCAGCTGGTGCAGCGGAATTCAAAGGAGCAAGCGGAGTTGCTGACTGTTTTCTCTAAAAACAGCCCAAACAGAGCATTTCCTTCAGCAGTGTCCAGCAGGATTTGGAGCTTCCTATGCCTCTAGAAAGTCTTAGAAAGGTTTGTGGAAGTGCAGAGGTCAACATTACTGCATGGGCCTCCTCTCCTCTCCCTCCAGTCCCTGGTAATTGACTTAGTCTAACAATCTTGTATTTTAACATCATAAAATTACACGATCAGAATCCCTAAGCAAAAAAAAATACGAACAAAAAACAAGAAAGAACCAATGAAGTACATGTTCATATCGGCTACTTCTAGGTAATTGTTTGGAGTGTCAGAGCCTTGTGGTAACACAAATGCTGTTTCATTTAAGACAAAGAGAGTTTGAAAAACTGTAACTTACATTGGAATCATGATGTGCTATTTGTACATGCTGTTTCATTTCTTGTAGGTAGTTAAGGTGAGTAATCTTTTATAGAAATTAGTATGACTTCTCTAAAGATTTTGGAAATGGCAGAGATCAGGAGTTGGCCAGAATTCATTTATGTATTTCTTCATAATAATCATGCTTTCATTGGTTTTTGTTATACTCATGCTTTTTTCAGTTTTTCTTAAGTTTTTATTGGGGTATAATTGACATATAGAATTATATTAGTTTCAGGTGTCCCTGAGACGCCGCATATTTGTATATAATTATTGTGAAAATGATCGTCACAAAAAGTATAGGTAACATTCATTACCACACATAATGATAATTTTTTTTTGTGATGGGAACTTTTAAAATTTACTCTGAACAACTTGCAAATCTGCAGCATGGTTTTATTAACTGTAATCATCACACTACACATTACATTGCCAGAACCTAATTGACCCATAACCAGGAGTTTGTACCTTTGACCACCTTCATTCCCTTTGCTAATCCCCACTCCCTGCCTAATTTTTCTTTTTCATGAGCATCTACATATGCCAGATACTCTGTTGAGTGTCCACAGGAACAAAAGAAAACCTTGATGGCCTGCAAAGTTAAGTGCTAACACAGATGGAATGTAATTTGATGGGAAGATAAGTGAGGAAACTTGAGTGTTCATAAGGAGGGTTGAACACTGTGCCTGCATTCTGTAGTCTGAGTTTCTGTGTTGGTTGTCCAGTTATTCCAAGGGGAAGGGAAATACAGGAGTTCCTGGTTTATTAGATTACATTGTTAGCCACCCTGTGTTAATGCATGAGGAATTTCTCATTTTTCCATTGTTATTAATTTGTAATAGTAAAAATCACCATACAGGATCAGATCCATGGCCTTGCAGGGAGAGGTCTGTCTCTGGGAGTACTGTGGTGTGGTTGCCTCTCTAACGTAGTCCGTTAACCCCTTAATTTCTCTCAGTGACTTCTGTTGAGTCCATTCTAGTTTGCCTAACTTCTAAAATCTCTATAGAACTTTAAAGTATTTAATCTCACAGATTGAGGAATTATTTTTACGTGGATTTATCAGCTGCCATATGAAAGTGATTTTTCCTTTTCTTTATTTTACTTATATTTCTCTCTGGTTTTAATGAGTTGTACCTGAGTGTACTGCTGCCAGAATTAGGTGGATAAATTGTGTTATAAAATCCATGGCAACTGTACTTCTGTAGATTATTTGGTTTATGTCTCTAGACCAGCACACTGTATTATTTTTATATAGCCATCCTCCATTCTCAGGATCATTAAAATGTAAGTGGGTATCATCTTTAACATGCATTATTTATTAAGGCCTGGTTGGTTAATACTGTGAAGAGCATCATTACTCTGTAAAGGTAATGTATGTTTTATTTCAGTTCAATTTGGGTAATGCTTTTATGTATGTTAAGAATGTGTCAGAGTTACCTTGTATAGTGAGCTTTCGGCCCATTTCCTGATTTTCTTACTAACGTCACCTATGATTCAGTAAACATATGAACTGATATTTTTTTCACCGTGAAATGAATTCTTTTACTTTGTGATCCACAAGGGGAGTGTTAGACCTGCTCCCAGAGTCTCAGGAGGTACCTGCATTGCCCAGAAGGGGAGTTGTGGGACTTCATTGCCATTGCCATTATTTCTTCCTGAACAATGTCATTCTCACTCACTCTCACAGATTCACGTCTTTGTCACCCGGAAACATGGACCTGTCAAGTCGAGGACTTCCTCAAGTTCTCACTTGACCAATTTGTGGACCTATCACTGCCTAATTCCATCCGCCTCCTTCCCTCTCTCTCTGGGGCAGGTGGGTTCCTTTGGATTGGGGCTTTTCTGACACTGGTCCTCTTAGCCTCTGGCTCCGTCCTGGTTTTATTGAGGTTCCTGCTCTCCCTGTGTCTCCCATGTCCAAGTCCATCTCCACCTACTCCTCCTCAGCTTATGAAAATCTTGAAAGCTGTATCATCATTAAAAAAAAACTTCTTCCTTTACTTTGTTCCATTCTCTAGGAAATACCCTTACTCGTTCTTTCCCTTTATTTGAAGGAGAGCTTCTTAAAGGAGCTCATTTCTCCTTCTTCGTCTTTCAGCCTGCACTCCAACGCAGGCACCTGAGTTTCTTCACTTGCCCCCACGCCCAGAGTTCTTTTGCTAAGTGGTCTTTTAAAAGCTTAACTGATGGTTTCATAAGTGATCTTGACCTTGCTTTTGCATTTCAAATTAAAGAAGCATTACTTCTTTAATTTCCTTCTCTGGGCTCCTACATCATTTTCATTCCTTTTTGTTACTTTTTAGTCTCCTGTATGGCTTTCTTTTTTGTTCTTGCTCCTCAAGTTGGTGTCTGGAAGAGTTTCATCTTTCTCCCTCTTTTCCATATTTGTTCTTCCTTAGTGTGCCCATTTATTTCTGCATCTTCAAATTCTGCCTGTGTGGTAATATCTTCTAAATAGACATCATCTTCCTTTCTTGATTCTACATCTAGATAGCCCGCATTCCATAGATATCTTCTTCAGGATTTATAATAGTGTTTCAAACTCATCATGTCCACCACTATGTTATTTATCTGTTCCTTTAAAATGCCTTTATTTCCTTATTTAGTAGTGAATCTTTGACCTTCAGGTACTAAGTCCTTAAACCTGGGAATCATCCTTCACTCATTGTTATGCCTCATCCCTTATGTCTGTCATCAGTCACCAAGTTAGATTTATTTTGCCTACTCTGTATCGTTCTTCTACTATTTAATTATATTTAGTGGACCACTTTCATAATCTCATAACTGGTCTCTTTACTTCCTGTATTACCTCCATGCATTTTCTGAACTGTTTGGAAAGATAACAAGTTGAAATACTGGCATGATTGAGTCATTCTTTTGTTTAAAATATAATTATTCCTTTTAATTTATGGTCAGAAAGTCAACTCTGTCCCTCTTGGTGCGACTCCCACCCCACCCCAGCACTTGAACTTCTCCACAACTTGGGAAGTTTTGGTATCTGGTGCCTGTGGCACTTCTTGGTCCTGACCTACTTGTGCACCTGTGCTCTGTCAAGGTCACCTGAACTCACCCTTCAGGCCTTGTGTAAACCTCCTTGACACTGTCCGTTCACCCTGCTGCTCTCCAGATCAGATTCGTTAAATGTTTTTAACATTTAACATTTACTTATAATGCTTAGTACAATGGGTAGCTATTATTTGGTAGCATATCCATCTATCCCTTTAAATTTTGACTTCCTGGAGGTCTAAAACCTTTTTCTGTATATTCACAGTCTCTATTATAGTACCTGGCACATAGGAGGCATTATGTTAAATAGAGAGGAACCTTCTTGACAAAAGAAATAACAGTCGATAGTTGGTCAGTTAGTAAAAAAGCTGTTGCCCTGGTGAGCATGTCTCAGTGGATTGAGCACTGGCCTGAACCAAAAGGTTACCAGTTCGATTCCCAGTCAGGGCACATGCCTGGGTTGTGGGCCAGGTCCCCAGTCAGGGGTGTGTGAGAGGCAACTGATTGTTGTACCTCACACATTAATGTTTCTCTCCCTCTCTTTCTTCCTCCCTTCCTCTTTTTCAAAAAGTAAATACGTAAAGTCTTTTTAAAATATTTCTTAAAAAAGTTATTAAAGTAGAGGAATATAAAATGATGTCTACATACTTCAGATATTTTATTCAAACATAAAACTCATAAATATACGATTTCTGGCAACCCTTTGAGGCAAATCCAGACTTTGCCTTCAGCGTGGAGCTGCAGATGGTCTCATTGCTATCTTTCTCACCAAGATCATACCCGTAGTGGATTGTCTGTTATTTCCAGTTTGTTTTTTATTAAATTGGAGTAAAAACTTAGAAACACTTTTGAAGACATTTATGTTTCATTTTCTGTATTATTGTCCATTTATGATGCCCATACTGTAATCAGTGGTGGTTTTTGAAAATGACTATATTATCATGGAATCATTTTTGCAGAAGTTCAAAGTATTCAGTTACTTTTTCACAGAAACCATTATTGTGCTTCTTTTTTATCCCTATTTTTTAAAGTAATACATTATTTAATAACGTCATGTTATTACAATAAAGTGTCATCACCTAAACAGGTTTAGGATCAAAACTATTGCTAGGTACAAATGCAGCTCAGCCGATAGGAGCAGGGTAAGTCAGCCTTGCCCAGGAAGGAGCTGACTTGTGGGGAACATTCGGGTGCATCAGTCAGTATGATTTACAAAGGGAATGGAGATCATCGGTTAATCTGGACAGTTGGTTAAGTGGAAGTTGGTTAAAAGCTTTCCACCACATTTCTCAGATTGATGCTAAAAGGATGGTTATCTCTATTACTTGGCATTTGGCAACTAAAAGGGTTTAATACAAACTTGTCTGCTTCCCTGTCTATTCTGTTTTCCACAACATTTATAAAAATGTTAAATAAGACCACTTTGAGCACCTGTCCCATGAAGTCCCCATGCTTATATGTCTCATTCTCCATCATTTGTCTACTGCTCTAACCACAGAAAAATGTAGTTTTAACACTGGCCTTTGTTTTTTTCCAGTCAGTTCATATTGCTGTCAAATAGAGTGAGTGCTCAACCATATTCTGCCATTAATTCCTGTTTGATTTTTCCCTCTGTATGTTGCTTTATTCGGTATTGGAAAAGCCTTCATTTTGAAAATTCTGTGGTTGGACATCCTGTTAGCAACTGTATCCTTCTGTGTAGTGCCTGGTTGTAGTTAGAATTTTACATTTGAGCCACCAATTTGCAGATTCCACCTGAGTCTCATACTGTGGGATAATGCTAGTCAGGTTTTTGTCATGCCTACTTTAATAATTAGGTTTACACAATCCCTTAAATTAATCACTGTTTGATTTAGTGCCTGCAACCTGTTTCAAAAGATAAGGTGGTATTTGCAGTATTCTTAATGCTTTCCCTAATAAATACCAAGCAAACAGTTTTTCAGTTTCTCTTTCCCTCCCCATCCCCAGTCTCTCTTATCCTAAGTACATGCTTTGCTGAAAAATCTTACTTTGCTGAAAAAGAGGACTTTATCTTTTTAAGCAATATTTTTATTAGCTTTGGAACACTTTGCAAGGTTACTCTCAAATTCTTTTTTGGCAGGCCTGATTATTAGTTTGTTCTTGACCTGCTAATCTTTGAGCATTTTCCTGTATTCCTTTCGAGGACTGTCATCTCAGTTTTTGAAAAGCATTGGGCTATTTATTTTTCCTCCTACCCTGCCCTCTAGCCCTGGTCTAATCATTTTGATCCTTGGCAGATGTTTATCTTGGACAATGGGTAAGGTCTCTGTAATGATCTTCAAAGGACCTATGGTTTATTTTCTTAAAGCTGCGTGTTTCCTTTTCAGGAATGAAGCCTCGTTTTTAAGAGGTGACTAGTGACCTGTTAGCCATCTTCTAGTGCTGGATTGATAGTGCACTCTGGTTCTGCAAGACTGTGTCCCAGTGAGCAGCTGTCCTTGATTTTTCTTTTTAAATTATACTTTATCGATTATGCTATTACCATTGTCCCAATTTCCCCCCTTTTACCCTCTCCCACCCAATACCTCAGGACACCATTGTTCATGTCTATGGATTGTGCATCTAAGTTTTTTGGCTACTTCATTTCCTGTATTGTACTTTACATCCGAATGGCTATTCTGTAACTACCTGTTTGAGTTTTTTAATCCCCTCATCTCTTCACCCATCCCCCCATGCCCCCCAATCATCAAAACACTCTCCATATCCATAATCTGTCTCTGTCCTTTTTATTTGTTTAGTCTGGGTTTTTTAGATTCAATTGTTGATAGATATATATTTATGACCATTTTCTTGTTCCTAGTTTTGATCTTCTTTTTCTTAAATAAGTCCCTTTAACATTTCATATAAGGGTTTGGTGATGATGAACTCCTTTAGTTTTTTCTGGTCTAGGATGTTCTTTATCTGCCCTTCCATTCTAAATGACAGCTTTCCTGGGTAAGCAGTCTCTGGTATAGGTCCCTGCTTTTCATGACTTTGAATATTTCTTGCCAGTCCTTTCTAGCCTGCAAAGTTTCTTTTGAGAAATCAGCTAACAATCTTATGGGAACTCCCCCGTAAGTAACTAACTTCTTTTCTCTTACTGCTTTTAAGATTTTTCTTTATTTAATCTTTGGCATTTTAACTATGATGTGTCTTGGAATGGGCCTCTTTCTGTCCATCTTGTTTGGGGCTCTGTGCTTCCTGGACTTGCATCTCTGTTTCCTTCACCAAATTAGCAAAGTGTTATTTTTTTCAAATAGATTTCCAATTTCTTGCTCTTCTTCTTTTTCCTTCTGGCTCCCCTATGATATGCGTGTGGAGCACTTGAACTTGTCCCAGGGGCTGCTTACACCGTCCTCATTTTTTTGAATTCCTTTTTCTTAGTGGTTCTGCTTGGTTGTTTTTTTCTTCCTTATGTTTCAAAACATTGATTTGATTTTCAGCTTCATCCACTCTACTGTTGTTTTCCTGTAAATTGTTCTTTATTTCAATTGGTGTAGCCTTCATTTCCAAGTGGATCTTTTTTATGCTGTTGAGGTCCTCACTAAGCCCCTTGAGCATCCTTGTAACAAGTGTTTTCAGCTCTGTATCTGATAGATTGTTATCTCCATTTTTTTAGCTGTTTTTCTAGATTTTTGATCTGCTCTTTCATTTGGGCCATGTTTCTTTATCTCCTCATTTTGGCAGCCTCCTTGTAATTTTTCAATGTTAGGTGAAAGTCCTCTCTGTGACACCAAAAGATATATACTCATATTGCATTGCCGTTATTATTGGTGTTTTTTCTTTTCACGAAAACTATGAGGCTATTATTTAGAAAGATCTTAAAAGCACTGCCCCATAGTTTGACAATATGGGCTCTTTCAATATAATGTATATATGAGTTGGTAATGGCTATATTTCATAGTAAAGGGAAATTATTTATGGAAAAAGAAAAGCACACTAGATTATTAGAACAAGTGGCTTAGGAAAGCAAGTGTTCAAAATATTCACAATGTGCTGTAGTAGACGTTTTGAGAATAACATAGTACAGTCTGAAACACAAACACACAGGCACCTGCATTTCCTCTTCAGGGTCTCATCTTAGTATTGCCTTTAGTCCCACAGCCCCTACTAGACTGCGGGTATAAATGCGCTACATCATTCACAACGGCTCACCTACCCACATCCTGTAGGACTTCCAGCCCCTAGAATGCCTCCCCTCGTCCTTGCACAGCTTCTGTGTACTGCTGAGTCATTCCATCAGCTTGTTAATATGAGGAGTCTTTTCTATTTTGGTCTCTTGCTTGCTTATTCCTCATCTTGATAAAACCCCACGAGGGCCTCATCACTGCTAATTCTCACTCCTAATTTAGGAGTTACATCTAGTAAAATACTTGGGGAAGAACTTTTAATTTTGTATAGCATGACCGATCATTCAGAGCTTTCTCTATTGTTAGCCCTTGAGCAGAAGAAAGGATGTTCCTTCCAGTCATACTCAGTGGCTGGGGTATGAAGCCGTGTTGCTCATGTACTTTCTGCACATCACTCCTACACGGCTTTGAAGCACGACAGGACTTACTCCCCGTCCCTGGTTGCTCTGCATGTTCACTGCCGAAACTCATTTTATGGGAAACAGTATAACACACACCGTACTAGTATCCTCATTCTCAAGCTAAGAAACAAAAGTCTTCCTGCAAATGGGTACTTATGGGCTCACCAAATTTCCGGTCCGTCAGATATACCTAGACATGTCTCATTTCCTTTCAAGCCCTTAGAGGCTCTAGAGATGTAAGTGAGGGTCCAGATAATTTACTACATAATATAAATAATTTTAAGATAGTTACATGAGTAGCTACTTTACATTTGGATTTCTCACTTTGAAAAAGTGTGTTTTGAATACAAACAACAATTACCATTATAAATTTAGTGTGTGTGTGTATATATATGCCGATATGTAGGTAAGAGCTTATTAATCAGATACACAGTCATATAAAATATGTGCATTTGAGGCAAAGTAATAAAATACACGAGTAAGTGGCATGTGTGAATCAAACAGTAGTGTGATGCACGTGTGTTTGTGCGTGTATGTATACATTAAAGAATCGAAAAGAAAATAGTATATGTGTATGAATTAGGGTGATATAGTGAACAGCATATGTGTGTAAATGTGCATATGTGTGCGCATGAGTCCAACACAGTTTTTAGTGTAATGTGTTTGTGTGTGCGTGTGAATAGGCACAGAGTGCTGTAATATATGGGTGTAGGTGAGAATCAGAGGCAGGCAGTATGATGTATTTGTGTGCATGTGTATGTTGGTGTATGCTCCAAGCACATAGTAGTATAATGTATATGTTTTGTGTTTGCCTGTATGTGGATCAGACTCAGATTAGTATAACAGGAGGAACACAGTATAAACAGACACATTGATTTTGAAATGATGATGCCCACGTGACTTTCTGTGATCACAGAACCTTTCTAACACCATTAGTAGAATGTACGATTGTTACCGTATCTAACTCAGGCCCTTTAGGGTTCTGACTTTGATGGTTATTGCCGTCATTACCACAAACTACTTAGTTTATTCCATCACTATGTGAATTATTGCATTTGTAATGGCATTCGTAACTGACCTTTCAGCATTTAGAATCCCCATTGTGTCATTGTTATTATCCTCTGCAGGGGAGAGACATGACTCTAATTTCTTGGTGATATTTTGTGAACTATGCCCAAACTGGGCCTGGTTGTAATGATTAAGGGACTCCTAATACCTCTGAGATACTATCAAAACCAAATTTTTTCAGTCGTTGCATTAACACAAAGAAAGCATTGCAGCAATCTATGTCTCATTTTATTAAAGCTCTGTGGCCATGCAATACCTAACTAAGGTATTGGTGGACTCCTTGAAGTATTATTCATTATCGTAGGCAGCATGAAGATAGTACTTGTCACATGCTAGATATGCAGCAAATAACTGTGGAGTAAAGAAATCACGTGATGAAATGCAGTTTTAAAATTTACTGCCGTGCATTTTGCCCACGCGCTCGCTGGAGATTTCTTGGCGATGGGTGGGGAGAGGTGGTTCCCCACCTTCATGGTGGCAGAACGAACGGCAGTGCTGTTTAGACGCTGCTGTCACTGTGGCAGACGCTGAGAGGAACTGAGAGGTGGTGGGAGTGGAACGTTAGTGCTTTTCTCCCTTTTGGGAGCAGTGACTGTGGCCCTTTTAGAAGAGCCATCCTAAACCAGTGAACCAAATTATTTCATTAGCTCTATGTCCAGAGAATCATATGGGAGCTTTTGCTCTGGGCATAAATCTTCTGTCCATAGGGCACCGAAGCAGTGAATCCCAGTGCTCTCTTTTGGAATCAAAGTGCAGTGTAGACACAGCGCTGAGTTATGATACTGGACCATCACAAAGTCCTTATTTTCTCATTGAATATTCGCTTGACTAGCATGTCGTAACTGTAAAAGGAAGTGAAAAACTCTGTAAGGGAGAATCACAAATATTTTTTTAATTTGCCAATATGGAATTTTTATTGCAGGAAAGTCTCACACTTAAAGTTATTTTTCAAAATCCATTTGAGCATTAATCACTGAAGCTCGCTGTGTAGGCAGAAAATGCCTTTAAAGGCCCTTTGTCATTTTAGGCTGATTAGGCGTAGTGGTAATTAAGTCCTTTGATACCTTGTTACTCATGGAAAATGAGTTAAAATGAAAAATGTGACTTTAAACAATTTGATGATCAGTGTCACAGTTATTCAGGAAGATATTTGGGTTTGAAATGAATGAAGTAAGAACATGCTGTATAAGGTTGGTTTACCCAACAGTTTTGATGTCCGTGAAGTTTAGCTCTGGATACTTGGTATGGCTGATCAGGTTAGCCCTTTTGGCCCAGGGCCTTCTTACAGTGTTTTGACATTTTTGCATTAGGTTTTGCTGAATCTTACCTCTGAAAGGAGATTTCTTCCAGAGTCAAAATGAAATTGAATGTTCATATTAGAATCATAGCCGATTGTGGTGGGGAAAGGAAAAACAGAAAACTCTCCCCCACAGGAGCAGACCGCAGGAGAGCCCTGCCAACTGGCCTGTTTGTGAGAACTAGTGAAGTCATCAGGCCAGAGCTATTTTAATTCCCTGACACGGTGCTCCAAGGCAGCTGGAGGTGCTGTGCGCAAGGAGCTCCAAGAGAGGTTTTCAGGAGCAGAAAATTTCCCTGCCGACTGACAGACAGCATCACCCTGTCAAGTCGGCAGGGACTCTGACAACAGCAGGAAGTGTGAGGGTTTGTGTAATGGGCCAGGCAGGAGGATGGGGAAGAGGATTTCTGTCCTTTACAGGTTATCTGAGGCGATGTCTCTGTATTACCATGCCAAGACTAGCGGAGAGAGTAGGCTGCCATGAGCAGGGAAAATGGTGATGGTGGAAAGCCAGAGATGAGCTCTTTTGTTTCTATAGCAAGACAGATTAGTTTTCTTTTTTTTTCTTTTACTCAAAAAAGTCAGAAATGTGAAGGCTGCCCTTTTGCTGACGGTCTTGTAGGGCACTGTGAGCAAAATAAAGAAAGTGGGACATACAGCATGTGTAATTATCAGCATACTGACAACAGATTGAAAGTCACATTGAACAGTAAGTTGTCTAGAACAGCCTCAGTGTGGAAGAAAACACTGGTAAATGGAAATTCTTAAACTTAAAAAAATCTGCCACTTGTGAACATTTTTTGGTAATCTGAAATTAATTTTAGTTTCCTGATTATGCACTCTGCCTTGTGGGCACTGTCAATAAAGATCCTTCAGAAATGACTATGTGATCAGAATATCATGTACCGGATGCTGTTTTGACCACTTCCGAAACGATCTAAAAGTGTATGCAGAGATTCATCCCTTCAGGGACTTAGAAAAAAATCCACATATACTAAGCAAAGGGTGATACATTTAGAGATGGGCTACTAAGTTTTGAGCATAAAAACTTCTCTTTTTCAGCTTCACTGGTGCAGTATTTTAAATTCAATAGCAAGACGTCTTCTCTGATAAGTAGCTGCCTACAAGAGGGAGTGAATCAAAGCAGATGCTCCTTAGCATGAGTGCACTCAGGGGTCACGACTGTGAAAGCTGCCACGATTCAACCCGGCCAAGCAATGGGAAGCTGAGACAGGAAACTGTCTTGTGTATTAGAAGTGGGCTAACCACAGTCTCAGACGACAGGAAGATTCTGCTGTCACTTTCATTCTGAATAGCAAGGCCTAGTGCAAAAGAAAAAAAAACCTACTTGCTCTAGGTGTTGATAGATCACTAAACCTTATAGTTCTCCTGTTTGCTTCTAAAACCTTTAGTAAGAAGTATAACTCATGACATTTCTTATTTGGTAACAACTAATGGTTTAATAAAGCTCTCATATAAAGTCAAGGTATGGAAAAGTGCATAGCCTTGACTTCTGCAGTACTTTAGGATTTCAGAATAGTATAACTTTAATTTAGGTTGGCTGTGCCCTGCAAACTACTCCAACAGACATTTATTTAGAGATTTCCATCATGCGTCAGCAGAAAAGAAGATCAGAATCTCCTTGGCGTTGCTGGGAAGGAGTGGGGAAGGTTGCGGAGTAATCTTTTAATTATTTTATATCATTTGGGCCAACATTTGGAACATTTTCAATTACAGATGAAGAAACTGAAATCCAAAAGTGTCTTTCCTACCTGAGGTCTCACCGTCTGGGAAGTATTATGGAAATTGGATGAATGAGTCTAATTTTGTGAGAGGGAAATTAAGACAAACTGAAATATGCTTATATTAAAGCTTTTCTGGACATAATTTATTTTTTTCTCTAATACTTACAAGGTCCTGAAGGATCATGGAATTTGATGTAATTTTTTAAAAGCTGTGTTTGAAATCTAACTCCCTGCTGATTGTTGTGGGACCTTGGGCAAGTTACTTAGCATATTTGAGTCTTAATTTCTTGATTTTTAAAATGAGTTTAATATAGAACCTACCTACCAGGATTGTGACGTTTTGAAAGAGTAAATATGAAATGCCTAGTGGTGCCTGGGACGGAGAGAGAGAGATCATCATAAATGTGGGGGCTTCTATTACGATGACTGATAATGTTATTTTGTTGTACAACGCCCTCATTGGAAAGATCTGTTTTTGTTTGTGTTAAAGTATGGGGACCACATGAAGTACCTCAGGTAGCAAGGTCTAGATTTAGCTGTTTGACTTTACCCTTGTACACTAGAAAATAATTTTCCTTCTGGTGAGCTGAAATAAATGCTGTATCAGGAGTAACGTTTAGGAAGTTCTATCCTGTGTGTAGAGGCCAATAAACATCTCATGGAGAGCAGGTATTAGGAATAACAATGCGAGCTTCACAATAGCGGGTTTTATTCGTGGTCGTTGTGTATATTAAGATCTCTTCTTTTTGGCCCTGGCTCGTGTGGCTCAGATGGTTGGAGTGTTGTCCCATAGACCGAAGGGTTGTGGGTTGCTTCCCTGGTTGAGGTGGGTATGAGGAGGGAGCCAGTTAATGTTTCCCTCTCTTTCTCCGACTTCATCTGTCTCTGAAAGCAATGAAAACATATTCTTGGGCAGTGAGGATTAAAAAAACAAAAAAAAGATCTCTTCTACTTTATATTGTGTGCTGGATATGGGGGTACATTTTTATATGTTACTTTTATATATATTATCTAAGTGATATAATTATGAGATAAATTTCTTTATAACTGTTTTACAGGGACTCAGGCTCTAAGAAACTTATCAACAATTAATTACATAGTTAAAAGTGGTTAAATTAACTCTGCCTCAGTTTTTTTTTTTGTGGTCCTTGGGTTTCTATTTTTCTGTTCATCTGCTTCTTCCCTCCTTGGTCTCTCATTTTCATTCTTCATCTTTCTCTTCTCCCCGTGCATGCTGCTGTTCTCGTCTTTCCCCTCATTTCTCTTATGTTGAACAAAAATAACTTTGAGGAAGTTGTTGTCTCTAATAATTTTTGAATTTTTATACCAATTTTAAAAGCATGTGCATTTTCTTTTAAAAGTGTTGAATCAAGCTGAATTGGTGGCCGGTTGATTCAGTTCAGCTCCCCTGCTATAGGAAAAGTAATTTGTTATCTTGTCTAGGACATGAAGGTAAGTGACTCATTGATATATATCTTGAAAATTATCTTTTCCATTGCTAGACATTTCATCTTACACTTACTGAGTGTTCTGGTTTTAAGAGTCATCATAGTCGTTGCTGTTCTGATTGCTGTAAATTTGTCTGTTTGGAGTACAAAACCTGCTGTAACCTGTTCATTGGGGGTTCAGTGAAATGAATCAGACCCTTTCAAAAGTAGCGGGAGGAGGCCGGAGCTCCCTTCTGGCTCCGGGGGCGGAGGTGGAGGCAGCGTAGGCAGCTGGCTGCTCAGGCCTGAGTCTTTCAGTCCCCCACCTGCACTGTCTGTGCGGTTGCACTTTGTACCTCCTCACACACATGCGTGCAGCCCCTTTACCTTGCCTTTTTTTTTTTTTTAAGTGAAAAAGACCACATTGAGTTAGCTTTATGAAGATAAGAGACACTGAAAAATTAAAGGTTCAGGAACAAAAAAGGCTGACATGGAACACTAGGCCATGTGTTTAGAATCCCCCCCTCAGCATCCAGCAGGTTGGGTTTGGCCGCTCATTGTGGTCTGTGACCCTCTTTGTCTCTCTCATTCAAGGCTCCCAGCAAATTCAAAGAAGAATTCTGTGTTCTTCAGTTATGCAGAACACTATGACTTTCTTGGCTCTTGTGCCCAGACCGGCTCTGGATCCCTTTTTACTTACCTGAGGACTCATTAGTATTTTTCTCATTCCAAGACTTCTCCTTTCCCCTTTTCGACGGGACCCCACAATGGAGGGGGATGTGTGCAGGTTTATTTTCCCACTGAGGAGAATTTCGCTCCCGTCCCCTCCCACAGAAGGCAGACACGGCTTTTAAATATTTTCCACTTTTCTACATGTAGAAAGAAAGCCAAAATAAATGATGGTCCTCCTGGCTTCTTGGTTGAGTAGATTTTGGATGCGTTGGAGTTTACTGTAGTTTTAGAATAACATTTTTTTAGTTTGACAATGTGGTTGGGTAACACAATTTTTATTTTCACGGATTACTTTTCTAAGCCTGTTTGTAGACCAACACATGGCAAATACTTGAATAAGTTTCACTTCTCTCCTTGGTATAGGAAACTCTTCATGTTAAGTAGGACTCTTACCACTCAAAAGGATATACTACATAGTTTTACACCAAGTGCAGTATGAGTTGGATTTCTTAGTCATCACATACCATATGCAGTGTCATTAATCTTTACTGTAAGTAAAATAACAAGTGAGCAACAAAAGCAGGGCCTTAAGAAAGTACCAACAAACATACAGGAAAAAAAATTCCCTAACAGATGCTTCAGAAAGAGGTGACAGTGAAATTTGGGTTAAATGCATATTGCATAACTGATGAGTCGGTGTTTGTGCTCAATGTGGTCCTTGGTCTTTGCTTCCAGTCACAAGGTGGGCTTCATTCTTTTCTCCTCTCCCTCCACTCTCCCTTTCTCCCTCCCTCCCCAGTGCCTCCTAAATCCCGTGAGAACATCTTTTGTGGGTGGGAGCCACTTCACTCTCTCTTCTTCCTTTTCACTTTTCAGGCGGATGTTGCGTTTGTCTGTGTCTTTGGTCCGAAGCACACCTGTCGGAACTGCATTGAGAAATAGTCTTTGCAGGGGGTTGGCACTGCTTACATTTCTTGTCCCTGTTTCCTTGGCCTTTCTTGCCCATCTCTACAATCCACTGTTGCTCGTGGGGTTTTAACTATCATTATGATCTGTTACCTGCTCAGCCAGTTGCTCCTCAGTCTCATTCCTGGGCCTTATCATGTGTCCTCGTATCCTTGTATTCCAGGGCTTGGTGGTTTATATCTATTGCTTACTGCCCACCTGCTGCCTGTAACAATTGTGTTTGGGGTGAACTGATGCTGTTGTTTTCCTTCTGCCTGCGTTACATATTTGTACTCTCTATGCAGAATGGAAAACCTTCTGTGGCTGTGGCCAGGTGGCCTCAGTTGGTTGGAGCACTGTCCCATACACCAAAAGGTTGTGGGTTCTAACCCCCATCTGGGCAGAGACCTAGTTTGCAGGTTCGATTCCTGGTCAGAGTGCATACGTTCAGGAGTCAACCCATTGATATTTCTCTCTCACATCGATGTCTCTCTCTCTCTCTCTCCTCTCCTTTCCTCTCTCTTGAAAATCAGTAAATACATATATCATTGGATGAGGATTAAAAAAATCTCCATAGGCACTTCTTAACTATTTCATGGGCGGAGCCACAGGGAGCTGTGTGTACAGAGAGGTTGAGACCAGCCCAACGGCAGGAGAGCCATGTCGTGTCGCCCGGGAAGCAGGTCCAACGCGTGGACTGTGCTTGTAATTTGTTTCCATACTCTGGTGACGAGCATCCTATGTGCACAGTGATATAGGAGCAGACCTGCTGGGCAAGCTTTGTCGTTTTCTGTTACATCTTGTAAAGAACCAAGAAAATACAATTTATGGGTCTCTTCAGATAGTTTGATGGCGAAGTAAATGCCTTGCATTGATTTTATATTATCATGACCCATCAACACAAGTAGCATTTTTTGCCTTTTAATAAATTGTTCTATAGCTAGGGTTTTGTGTTTCGAAGACGTTTAAGTGAATGAAATGGATTTGAAAATCGAAGTATAACCTTTCAGCTTATTTGATTCTAATCTATGAGGCATTCTGCTGAGTGAATAAGGGGCCGAGTTTGACTTACTAAAATTTAAAGTTAACTTTCTTTGGTAGTTTTATGTGACATGATTTTTCTGATGCTTTTTAAAATTTTGGTAGTTTTGCGAATGGCTGGTATCCTGGGACTTCAGAAGTTTTATTCACTGTGGCACGTCCTGCTGGATGCTCTTGAGCAAGGAATTGAACTTCTCTTTGCTTTAATTTCCCTGTTCAGAGATGTTAAGACTTGTAATTATTCCCCACTTTCTTTGTAGAGATGTCATGAAGCTCTACTGTGACGTTTTGGAATAAATGTCATGTGTACTGTAAAATGATAGAACTTTATTATTTTTTTCAAGTGTCAAACCTCTGCTTACTAATGGAAGATTAGGGTAGATGTGCATTGAAGATGGTTAAGCTCATGAGTCATTTTTTAAAATAAGGTCATAGATTCATCCCTTTTGTTTTTATTTGGAAAAGGAGGAACAAGCAATTCCATCAACAGTGGAATGAACATGATCCCGTGACTGAAAGCCCTGAGGTTGACAGAGTCAGTAGAGTTATATAGGCATGCTGATATGTTAAAAACATGAAAAATTACATGAACAGAGGCAGCACATCATGACAATGGCCCCGACAAGCATTCCTGGGTTCCGATCTTGAATCCAGGAAGCGATCTCTCATTAGCTGTGTGCTCCTGGATAACACAGCTCCATGTGCCGTTTTCTCATTTGTAAAGTGAGTCGTTTGAATCTGTTAATCCCAGAGTTCCCTCGTGTTCTATCATCTTAAAGCCGAGTATCCCCTTCCCTGCCCTTGGTTGCCAGCCTCACGGGTCAGTGTCAGGTGCTGGGGCTAGGTTGATGCCAGGCTGTTGCTACAGACCTCAGTGAGTTCACTCTCTGTGGGACTTAGGTGGCTGGTGAGAAATGGCAGCTCCC
Organism: Artibeus jamaicensis; assembly: GCF_021234435.1. Classification (NCBI taxonomy): domain Eukaryota; kingdom Metazoa; phylum Chordata; class Mammalia; order Chiroptera; family Phyllostomidae; genus Artibeus; species Artibeus jamaicensis. The sequence goes on along the minus strand of NW_026521823.1, from coordinate 19,613,345 downwards.
AAGGACAGGGTCCTCAATGGTTTTTGTGTGCTGTTACCATGTGCAAATTACTTCTGCCCAGAGCATCTAGAAGTTAGACGATCACTCTGAGTCAGTTGCTATGACTTACCTTTGTGAATGGTTCAGCTGTGTTGACTAGCCTTGTGGTTTTCAGCCTTTGTATCTTGCTTTTTTTTTTTATATATATAGACAGGGAAACTGACAGAAAGATAAAATAATTTTTTGGGTCATATGCCTAGAAGGTTTGGGAGCCAGACATGCAGTCCTTGTCTTCTGATTCCAAATCTTCTTTAATCTTTACTTGATCCTAATTCTGTCTTTCTCTTGCTGGGAGATGGAGTTGGGTGGGAAGTGGTGATGGGGTCTTCGATCCTCTATGTAGATGGTCTCGTTTGTCATACTCCTTGGTTCATGCTCCTCCATCTCGGTGCTGGAAGCCTCCTCTCCTGTTCTACTCATTTCACTCTCTTTATCTTCGGTCCCCACCGCTACTCCTCTTCCTCTCGTTGTGTTCTGCTGCTCCCCAGCAGCCAAGTGAACCTTCCAGAGTGCCTGCATATGTTTCTGGATGTGCAAGAGTCCTCACAGAATTGTTGGTGGTTGTGTGTGAGCATCACTCGAAAAAAGGGTTCTGTGCCATAAAACTCATTTGTGTACAACTTTCACCCAATACTTTGTAAGTCATATCTATGTTGATATTACTTCCCACTGCAGCATGGTATTTCATAATGTTCACCTATTGTATTTTCCTTTTCTTTTCCCTACTGTGTATCTCCAAAGTCTTCAGCTCCCTTCACTATAGTGTTGCCTTAAACATTTCCAAACTTGTGTCCTTAAGAAGAGTGGAGTTGCCTGATCACATAGGGCATAAACAAATTTAATATTACTGATTACTGCCATATTTTAATTATTTTTTTCCAGCATAGCTGTATAGTTTAAACATCCACCAGCTGTGTGTGAAATTTCTTCTTTCCCCAAATCACTGCCAAAACTTGGTGCTATTCTCCTTTCTAATTTTCCATCATTTTTATGGATATAAAGTAACATGTTGTTATTTTTATGTGCATTTTCTTGATTTCTAGTGAGTTTTAATTTCCCACTTTTTTTCTCTCTCTCATTACAGTAAGCTTTGCCTTTATGGAAACTCACACCTTCGTTAATTCTTACTTTAGTTGTTGAAATATTGTTAAAATATTCTAACTGGAGCCTCTGTCTCTTACTCCCCAAATCCCCTTACTCAGCACTGCCAGATTAATCCTCTTAAAATTGTCAAATTCTCAAATTGTCACCTGGATCCTCTAGTCAATGGCTTCACATTGGGGTGTTCAGTAAACTCCCGTGTGGGTTATTTCCCCACCCCCCACCATCCTATGCTTGGTTTCAGGGTGTACTTGCAGTTTTTGCCCACACGGATTCCCAGCAGTATTTGTCCACACAGCTCCCAGTAGCCCCTGGTACTTTTTGGGTCTCCTCACTGTGCTTTACTCTACTTGAAAGGCCATCCCGCTTCTGTCAGAAATCCTCCTTTCTTTGTTTTTTAGTTTTGATATTTATGAAACTTTTGTATGTACATGGTTTTAACCAACAGAGTTTGTTTTAAAAAAATGATTCTTCGTTCTCTTCCCCCTATTTTCTCATCCTCTGAGGAACTACTCTTAACTGTTTTACCTGGTCCTTCTGATTTTTAAACTTTTTATCTCCAAATAAGTTGTCTACATTTTTTTCTTTTTATTTCCTTGAATGTTAGCCCTTACCCATGGATGGTACAATATGTAATATGAGGATTTAGTTCTTTCAATCCCTTGCCCTCCTCCCCGCCAAACACAGCTTTCTCGTCTCTCCCATGTAGTTACCCCAACTTGAATTTGATCAGTGTGGAGCATTGACATCATTACAACCAGGAGATGCTACTCACAGTTGTGCTACACACAGTGATCGTGTTTCCTTTGCCATACGTTTTATCGTCTGCTTCAGTCCTCGACTCTCTAATTCTCTCTGTGCATTCGGATTCATGAGGTGTTCTGTCAGGTTCTTCTCGGAGCCTCCTTGTGACCGCTCCGGTCCTGGGGTCTCCGTAACCATCCTTTCTTCTCTCGGGCCCTCTGTCTCCTCATCTTGTCAGTCCGCCTCGTTTCGTTTGCTCCCTTCTTTGCTATTCGTATCTTCCTACTTGAGGAGAGGGGTTGTAGGAGAGGTAACTTTTTTGTCATCTAGTATGTTTGTTTATTTTAATTAAAAATTTTCATTTTTCAATTACAGTGACACAATATATATTATACTACAGTTTCAGGTATGCAGTGTATTTATTGATCAGATGTGTATATACCTTAAGAAGTGACCCCCTGGCATTTTGTGTCTTTTTTCTAATTGCAGTTCTGTTATAGTTGTTCCAGTTTCCCCCGTGCTGCTCCCCTGCCATGTCCATGTTCCGCTCCCTCAGTCACTGGCATGTTTAGAATATCCTTACTTTTTTTTTTTTTAGATTTTATTTAGTTATTTTTAGAGAGAGGGGAAGGGAGGGAGAAAGAGGGAGAGAAAGATCAATGTGTGGTTGCCTCTCGCACACCCCTTGCTAGGACCTCAGCCACAACCCAGGCACGTGCCCTGACTGGGAATCCAACTGGCGACCCTTTAGTTTGCAGGCCTGCGTTCAATACACTGAGCCATACCAGCCAGGATCTTACTTTTTATTCTTGATTGACAGTGTGATTGGGTCTGGCATGTAGGATTGAAAATAATTTTCCTTTGGGATTTTAAAGACAATCATCTACTCTAGATTCCATTTGGATGACACTGGAATTCTCAGTACTTTTAGTAATGATCTTTTTTCCCCTCCTGCTTGCATTTTCTCTTTCTCTCTGAAATCTCCCAGAGGTGTCTTCTTGCCCTATAATTTCTCTCTCTTTCTCCCTCCCTTCCCCTCTCTCTAAAAATAAGTAAACAAAATCCTTAAAAAATAATCAGGAGGGACATCTCAGGAAGCCAGCCCCGCACCAGACCACCCAGTGCAGGGTTCCAGTGCCAGGAAGATAAATCCCCACAATTTCTGTCTGTAAAAACCAGTGGGAGTTGGAACAGCAGAAAAACTGCGGGATTCTCAGGCCCTCTTAAAGGGCCTGCAGTGGACTCAGGACTTACACAGCCTCACTCCCCTGGGTTCCAGCACTGGGGAAATGGCTTGAGGGGCACCCGTGGCGTACAGGATGAAACTGAAGTGTCTGACATCAGGGCAAATGCCTGGGGACAGCTTCCTCCCGGACAAAATGCTAGAGTTTTAATAGCCGGGCATTGATCATTTTCCCTTTTTTGAGCCTTTGCCCACGTAGAGTCACAGAGCAGCTGCCACATATCTGAGACTCCACCAACGTAGTTCACAGGTTACCTGCCCCAGTGACTGCCTAAGGCTCTGCCCCATCCATTCTGTGGGTGTGCTTTTCTACATTAGGTCACACTCCTACTACAGGGAGCCAAAAGCAGCTCCACCTAACACATAGAAACAAACACCTAACACATAGAAACAAGCACAGCTGCCAAAATGAGGAGACAAAGAAGTATGTGAAAGAACAGAGCAAAACTCTAGAAGAAGATCTAAAAAGTGGAAACAAGCGATCAATCAGATGCAGAGTTAAAAACACTGCTTACTAGAGTGCTCAAGGAACTCATTGGTTACTCAATTGGTTACTCATTTTGTGCTCAAGAGCACAAAAAAAAGACCCAGGCAGAAATGAAGGTTACACTAAAGAAATAAAGAAAAATTTACAGAGAATCAACAGTGAAGTGGATGAAGCCAAGAATCAAATCAATGATTTAGAACATAAGAAAAAAACATTCAATTAAAACAGCAAGAAGAAAAAGAATTAAAAAATGTTCATATTATAAAGACCTCTGGATAACTTCAAACATACCAACATTGGAATCAAAAGGGTGTTTCTACCCTTTCTTAGGACAGAAGGAGTGACAGAAGGAGAAGAGAAAGCAAGAAATTGAAAACTTATTTGAAAAATAATGAAAGAAAATGTTCCTAATTTGTTGAAAGAAATAGACATACAAGTCCAGGAAGCCCAGAGAGTCCCAAACAAGATGGACAGAAAGAAGCCCACTCCAAGACACATCATAATTAAAATGCCAAAGGTTAAAGACAAAGAATCTTAAAAGTAGCAAGAGAAAAGCAGTTAGTTACCTACAGGGGCTTCCCCTAAGACTGTCAGTTGATTTTTCAAAAGAAACTTTGCAGGCTGAAGGGACTGGTAAGAAGTATTTGAAGTGGTGAAAAGCAAGGATCTACAAACCTAAATTACTCTATCTTGCAAAGCTATCACTTAGAATTAAAGGACAGGTGAAGGTAAGAATTGAAGGTCCTAGACAAGGTAAACCTAAAGGAGTTCATCATCACCAACCATTATTATATGAAATGTTAAAGGGACTTACTTAAGAAAAGGAAGATCAAAACTACGAACATTAAAGTGGCAATAAATTCACAACTATCAACAATTGAATCTAAAAAACATGCTAAGCAAACAAGCAGAACAGAAACAGAACCTTAGATATTGAGATCATTTGAGTGGTTACAGCAGGGAGGGGAAGACTGGGGGAAGAGGTACAGGGATTAAGAAGTACAAAGTGGTAGGTGCAGAATAGGCAGGGAGATGTTAAGGACAGGATAGGAAATGGAGCAGCCAGAGAATTTATATGCATGACCCATGGTCACGACTAAGGCGGGGGAATTGCCGGAGGGAATGGAGGTTACTGGGTAGAAGAGGGAAAGGGAAATAAATGGGGACGACTGTAATAGCATAATCAATAAAATGTATTAAAAATAAAATAAAAATATAAAAGTCTGTATCATCATCTTCCATCCTTTTATTAAATATGTCACTTTTATAATGTCTAAAACTACTTTGAATTATTTTTTGTTGTTGAATAATAATCCTTTTCCCGTGACATCCTCTTCTTGTTTGTTTGTTTGTTTTTGAATGTTGATAATCTCTGTAACCCCTGGTTGGTTGGAGCACTAAAGAGCCTTCCTCTGCCCTGCGCTGGTCTGTGGGCTTCTTAGCAGGGTCACCCATCTGGGCTTCTATTTGCTGAGACCCCGAGGGCAGGAATATCTTTCGGCTTGATTCCAAGGTTGATTCGGTTCTTCATAGAAGGGCCTTCCAGTCTCCTGCCCGTGGGTGTAGACCAGGCTGCAGTTTGCAGTCTGCATGAGAAGAAAACTGGACATCTCACCATGCAGCTCCTTCCCTCCCTGTCTCCTCCTTCCGTCTGTTCTCGGTGTGATTCCGTCATCCACACGGTGTCCCTAATCTCTCAGTAGAGGCTTTTTTTTTACTCTCACCAGAGAAGAAGCCACTCACTGGTCTTCCGGGACTGGGGAGGGTCGTCTGTGCTTGTTAAGGTAGGGTATCTGGAGCTCTAACTGATGTTCAACTGATCTTCCTTGTTTTAGCTAAATTTAACCTCAAGTCTCCAGTCATGTGGATCTGACAGCTTCTTAGAATCTTGGAGTGGTTTTTCTTTTTATTAAGTCATGTTGCTTCTCAGTTTTTCTCACAATGGACTTAGCTTCATTCTGCTTTCTAGGGCGTCTAAATCATTTACTGTTCTTCCATCTGCTTTTGCCCTTTTTCTTTATTTTTCCCTTTTGCTGTTAATGACTCATCTCACATTCTATGCTTAAAAAAAAACAATTACCTCCCATATTATTTGAATCGGAGGAAGAACAAAAGTCAGTGTGCACAATCAGTCTGCTCTCTCTTTCCCCAAAAGTCCTATTTTCTTGTTGACCATTTGTGTTTCTCTTCTGTCAGTCATATATCCATATGTTTTATGAGGACTTTTAATTGGGTTTCTTTTTCTTTCTAGAATTTCCTTAGATATTCTAGATTTTCATTTCTTAGTGAATGTATATTCTCATGTTAAGTTTGCGCCACATGATAAAGGTCTACTTTCAAATTTTTCACTTTCTAAAATGTGAAATTAGATGTTACAGTGCTGGAGTCTATGCATGTGTTACATGGGAGACCCAAAGCAGAAGCACTGCCGTGATTCGATGCCTTGGTGTTTCTCTCTTTCATTACATCCCTTTAAAGAACACCTCTTATGTAGCATGGCGTTTGTATAAGTTGTCCTGGTTGGAAATTGTAGAAACACAACGGAGGCAGAAGCTGATTGTCCCACAGTGTCTGTTTTTACCTTCTTCTGTGGTAACAGACTAGTTACTTGTGCACATTGAAGGTGACGTGTCTTGCCTGTAGCTGTGGCCAGGCAAGGTCTGTCCAGTGAGATGTAAAGGGGTGTGTTGTGTTGCAGCTTCTGTGAACCCACCTTAAAAGTCACCGAAGCACATTTCCCTCGTCCTGTGTCTTCACCCGTCTTCGTTTCTGTTGTGTGGAATGTGGATGTAATGGCTGGAGGTCCGGCCGCCACAGTGAAGCAGTGGGGTCAAACTCTAGGACTGGTAGTGCAGTGAGCTGGCAGGTGGTGGGGGCCTTGAGAGTAGGGGAAGCAGGACTGCGTACCCTCCCTTGACTGCCTGACTTCGCCGTCTGTGTGCTAGAGATGGGAACTGCAGTCGTGTCTAAGCCACTGTCCTTTTAAGTTTGCCGAGTTCTTGGCTAAACCCAGTCTTAACTGATCTACCAACTCAAATTCGCTTAATCAAAAACAGTTTTATGGTTTATTGACTTACGGAACAGGTTCATCCGAGAGGTAAAGCTGTTTATAAGTACCAGCCCCATGCAGCCATTTAAATTATGTCATTAGAACTCTGTCTCTCTGTTTACTTTAAAGCTTTGTTGTTTCCGCTTGCTTTAGTCTCAGGCTGGTAAAATGTGGCTGCAGCGCAGCTGCCTCTACACAGGGCAGTTTATATGCTCAGAGAGACTGCGCATTTGGCCTGGTTACCCATTCCCCACACCAATCAAGGCAGCTTCTGTGGAGAATGCCCAGATTGGTCAGGTCAAGGTCATAAGCCCCCTCCTGGGCTGGAGGGGAAGAGACATTTTTATCCAAACCCGAGGACTAAGCAGAATTGCTGTGGGGTAAAGAGTGGCTGGTTCCAAGAAGATGCCTGGGAGATAAATGCACGCACATGTCCAGCTGCCCTGTATACAACGGAGCTTCACATTATTATAATTTAAAATATGTATATGTGTGTTTATGTGTATACGTATACATATTTAAATACCTATATAGCCCTGGCTGGTGTAGCTCAGTGGATTGAGCACGGGCCTGGGACCCAAGCAACCATGGTTTGATTCCCAGTCAGGGCACATGCCTGGGTTGCAGGCCAGTCCCCATCAGGGGACACAGGAGAAGCAACCATACATTGATATTTGTCTCCCTCTCTCCTTCCCTTCCTCTCTAAAGATAAATAAATAAATCTTAAAAAAATAAAATAAAAAAATATGTATATATGTTATATATTTAATGTTATATATTATGTACTATATAATATACATTTAAATATATATATATATAACTATCCTGCTTTTGTTTCCCAGGAAAGCCATGAATGTTAAAGTGAGTAATTATAAGAGAACCCATGACAGTAAAGAGATAAGAAATAAAGCTAATATCTATAATGGTATAGTAAGAAAGTACAGAGTAGTCTTTGCCTGTGGAGAGAACACAGTAGTAAGATGATCAGATGAAAATATCTGAGGTTAAATAAAAAGCCCTGTTTCTAAATAGAGATCATTCTGTTAGTGATATGTTCTCATTAGAGTGGTTACAGTGTACCTGAGCAAACCTTCTCAACTCTAGTCTAGAATGTAGCAACCTTATAGGATTCATTTCTGATTTGCAATGTCTTAAGAGTAACTCTCCTCTGTCTCCTGGGAGCCTGTCTGAAGGTCCCACCGATTGTGATAGTTGACCCCAGGTTTTTTTCAAACTGAAAAAACAAATCTCTAAGAACCCCTCAGAATCAATGGAATAATCTCTTTTCTTTTGCAAAACCATGGAAAAGTATAATACTTATTTTTAATCCATTTAAAAAAGTGTTGTAGCCTATGAACTTTTAAAAAAGTTTATAGAAGCTTTAAAAAAGCTTTAAAAAGCTTTATTGGAGTATGATATATAAAATTGTACATATTTAACGTATATAATTTGATGAGTTTGAACATGTGCTTATACCCATGATTCCATCACTGTACTCGAGGTCATAAATGTATCCATCACCTCCGAGAGTTTGAGCCGCTTTGCTTTCTGTGTGGTGGGAACACTGAAAATGAAATCTACGCTCTCATCTAGGTGTGCACGGCTGTAGTGTTAGTGACAGGCCCTGCGTCACAGCTCAGGCGTCTGGAACTTCTTCTTCTTATATAACATGACTTTATGCCCAGGGAACCACAGCTCCCTTCCAGAAACCTTTTAAAACTTTAGCTTTGCCCAGAGAATGAGCCAGGCATTTAAAATAATAAACTTCATTTTTAAAAAAAGTTTTAGATTTATGGGAACTAATGCGAAGGTAGTGCAGAGAATTCTTACATAGCCCACACCCAGTTCCCCTGTTGCTAACATTTTACATTAGTGTGGTATTACAGTTACGGTTAGTGAACGTTATTAAACTGTCCGTCCTTGATTCGGAGCTCTTTGTTTCCACCCGCCGTCCTTTCTGTGTTCTGGGTCCCCTCCAGCTCCCCTCACCACACTTGGTGGTCCTGTCTCTGGCTTGTCTTGGCTGTGACAGTCATCAGGCTTTCTTTGTATTTGATGACTTTGATAGTTTGAAGAGTACTGGTCATGGTCAAATATTTTGTACATTGCCTCTCAGCTGGTATCTGTCTGATGTTTTTCTCATGATCCGCTTGAGGTTACAGGTTGTGGAGAGGAGGATCACAGGTAAAGGACCATTTTCATTACGTCAGGTCAACGGTAGAGACCATCCAAACGACTCGGCACTGCTGCCGTAATGACCTGGCTGAGATCGAGTTTGTCCACGTTCTCCACTCTGTGGTTACGCGCCTTCCTTCTTTCCCTACTGTTCCTCTTTGGGAGGAATTCACTTAAGGAGTACAGAGTTACACTCAACTTTCTTGCGGGCGAAGGGTACACAGCCAGAATATGGAATTCTTCAGTTTATCAGGGTTGTCTCTTCTACCTTATCTATCTGCTTGTCTTCCCAGCTAATCTTCCCCTCCCCTTCCTTCGCAGTGATATTATTGATAGTGTAGACTTGAAAATTTTTATCTTATTTTTAGGATTATAATCTAGTTGTACTTTATTTTGTTACTCAAATTCTTCTAGTTTTGGTTGTCGGGAACTCCTGTACTTGGCCTTTGTATCCCTTTGATGAACCCCTGTTACTGTGTTTTTGTCTGTGTGTGTGTTTATTGTCCTTTTCTGTTCTTCTGGCTCTACAAAAAGCAACATCTCATCTTGTATTTCCTGCCTCAGCCCTCACGTCAGCCATTTCTCCAAGGAGACTGGTTCCTGTTATTGGAGAATGGTATTAGAATCCAAGATCTGGGCGCTGGGTGTGCTTGTTGCTGTTAGGGTGTTGCAGAGCAGGTGTTTTTATTGCCCTGTTTCACAGGTGCAGACGCGGAGCTCCCAAATAACAACGTCGGTGGAGGTGGAGGCTGGGGGGAGTGGTGCTTTGATGGTGGGGTCTAGGCCTTGTGTCTGGGTAATTTTCCTGCCATTCCCTGGCAGTTTGGGGACTGATAGATTTTCATCTCTCACAGATATTTTTGGTAGGTGGTTTATTTTCCTAGGCACTCTGATGAGTCATTTATTTAAGGCCAAAGTGTAAGAGAGTTTTTATTAATGTTCTGACTGTAGAGGTTATTCATTGATTGACCACATTTTTTTTGTAGTTTTGCCAAAAAGACGTGGAAATGAAACATGACCTGCTAGAGAATATTGTATATGACCGGCGACAATATGAATAGATGCAAAATTTCTTACAAGATTGTTGGTAAAACATAGGAGTGTTGAATGGATGTAATGCTTCCCTGCTTGTCTCCCTAAACGGCAGCCACTGTGAGGATCAGCCTACCTTCTTATAACTCGGTCCATTGTCCAATTTTTACAATTGTAGTCTTTATTAAAGACACAAATTTACCTTGAATACAGAAATAAAAACCTTTGTCAAGGAACTCTTCCTAGGAGAAAAGTTTAAACCCACCATGTCTTTTACAGCATCAGTTGCTGTTATCCTTTTGCGTTAGGTAATTCATCAGAGCTGTTCAGAAATGGGAGTTTAGTAGCTTCAACTGGTCCAAGACACTTTCATAATTTGAATTTACTATTTTAGTAAAATATCAAGAAACACTGAAATCATTGCATACCGTGTGCACACATGCACACACACGGAAGTTAATTTCCATTTTTCCCACTGGGGCCTGGAATGAGTTTTGTCATCCCCGTTTTGTTGCCCCTGTTTTATCCCAGACAGGGCGACCCTCAGGCACACTGCTGTGAATTATCCTTTTCTTGTCCTCCTTACTCCACTCCTGCTTAGTCACCACTAAGCATCGCCTGTTCTTCTGAAACATTTGAGTGCATTAATTTTTGATGTTTGAGATGGTTTAATCTGCCAAAGGTTGAGGGTCTTCATTTTTTTCATCTTACCATTAGCAGGATAATGAGAAGCTTGAGCAGCACTAGATCCTTCTTTCATCCAATCTTTCACGTTTACAGCTTTAATGAAAAAATAATATATCGTGAAGAAAGTTTCAGTTTAACCTTGTGGAGAGGTTTTTCAGTTGATTAGTCAGACTCTACTTATATTGCATGGAATCTTACTTTTCCCTTCTACCTTCTTTTTCCTTTTTCTTCCTTCTTGTTTCCTTTTCTTCTTCCTCCTCCTCTTCTTCTTCTTTTTTTCTTGTATTTGGATAATCTTGAGAAAGATCCTGACTAATCATCGTTGCATCTTGAATGTCTGATTTCTGTCTTACTCTGTTTCTTCCCACTTTGCTCCGTCTCCTGGGATATCTAGGTACTAGAAAGTCTTTCCCAGAGGAGATCATTGTGCTGTCTCAGCTGTAATTTGTGCCTCAGCTCATGCTTTTCTCATATTCATTGAAATGCTTTATGAGTTCCTTTCTCTGAAGCGTAGATGTTACCTGTTTGAATGACACATTGCAAATATTTAATGTTACATATTTATGAGGACTTTCTGAATTATTTTGTTACCCTTTTGGACATACTTACCAGGTCTTAATTGATATTAAGACTCAGCAATTCATTAAGTCTTTCAGTCCATTCCAGTGCAGGCAGTAACTAGTATTCTTACCATCCTAACTCCCACAGTGTCTGTCTAACACAGCCTAAACAAAACAGAGCACCTGTCTTGGCTTTGCTTCTTTAAGCAGTGTTTGGGACCCCCTGACCTTTGATAGCATAGTTACAGTGACAACATGGAGCACCGTCTGGCAGGGAGAGATGCTCCTAGTCCACCTCCATCTTTAGGATTGGGTCTTCATGCTGCTAATTGGACTTGAGACCCTGTCTGTTGAGAATTAGTAGATAACCTCATTCTAAATAATTAAGCTGTGAATGACCCATACGCATTAAAGAAAGTAATAACCAATGCCAACACATAGCACCTATGTGTATTTAGCATATGCATGTTTTATATGAAGGAAGTACAATATCATAATCTTCATTTTGTGGATGATGAAATTAAGGTGCGTAGAATTTATGTACTTTGAATGCATTCTACACAGTAACAGGTGTGGAGGCAAGACTGGCCCAAGGCATTCTGACTAAAAAGACTGCTGTAAAAACTTCACTGTCTTCTCCTGACCCCCTATTGATTTTCGTGTGTGTGTGTGTGTTTTAGTTGTATATCAGCAATCTGGGGAAATTTCACTGCCATATCTTTGATTTTGGATTCCTTTTTTACTCAGTTGAGCTCATGTTGGTGATTTTGATGAGTTTAAGAAATAATAGTTATACAGAATCAATCGAACTGTTGAAGTTTTTGTCTTCCCATTCATCAAACTTTTAGCCCATTTGCAAAATGCTTGCGTTTGAGGGTATCAGTTTGAGGTCAGTTTCATTTGATTAATATTTATTAATCATTGTCTCCTGTGTACAGTGTCCCATCTGAGGCACAGTGGTCACAAAAAGGCGAGAGTGATACATCTTTGAATGGGTTGGGACAAGGCAAGTCTCCTCCTTGCCTAAGCACTTCTGTAAGTAACTACACTACAAGGCCTGTGAACGGCCCAAGGTGCTGTGGGGGTTCAGAGATAGTAGAAAATTAGGGCACAATTTCTTTGAGGAAGTTGCTTTACAGCTCAGTTGTGAAGGTGGGATTTCTGCCGGAGGCATTTGAGATGCAGGGAGTGCTGTGAGCAGAGGTGCCGAGGTGCAAAGGTGTGCACAGCAATCGAGTGTGGGTAGGATGTGTTCATGGTGGAGAGTAATTTTCAAGATGTGCTTTGTGACTGGAAGTGTGAATTTTATTTATTCCTAGACGATTGTGGCACTGCAAATGGAAAAGAGCTCAATTCGAGAGTCATTCTGAGAACCTATAGGACTTGGTAACTGAAAGAAAGAGAAAAGTCTGGGTGGAGGAGGAGGGGTCAAGGATGATGTCAAGCTTTTCAGTCAAGGAGACGGTGCAGAGGTACAAGGTATTGCTGATGGAAATCACAGGGGCTGGTTTTCATTCTCACGGCTTTGTTAAGGCACGTAAAAATATTTCTGAGTACCTCGGCTCTTGAAAAACCAGGACCACATGACAATATTGTACATAGGGCGTGCATTTAAGGAGAGGTGACCTCTCCCTCAAGAATTGTGGAGAAAATGCCAATCAATAATAACAGCTTTGTTATGTAGTACATTTTTGTGTGTGTCTAAGTGAGGTATTCTGACAAACCTCTTACTCAATTCTTACTCAATTTGGTGTGGAAATAAGGGAGAAAGTTGTAAGCACGTTGGCACTTGAGTCTATAGTACCAGAAGTCCATTTTATTCCTGAAACTGTTCTTGGCTTGAGGGAGGCCCCTAGGACTCTGGATTTCTGAGATCCAGTCCAGGTCTGCGGGTGTTCAGCGCATCCCCCAGGGGCTCAGTTACTTTTTCAGGAGTAGCGGCTGGTATGTGTTGCACAGTCCTGTATTCCACATCTAGGCAGCACAGGGCACACCTCTCTTCCTTGTCCATGATCTCCATGGAGGTATGAATGCTGTCTGCTCTGAGTGACTGTCGAATGTTTGCACTTGACACTATGCCTGGTACATGGTAGACTCAAAAAAAAATAAATGAAGTGATGATTTTCTCCCATAGTCTGTGGCAGATTACATTTTCAGATGCATGATATTCCACTTGCTTGATTAGGGAAGATTTGAAGTAAGGAACTTACATGTCTGGCTTACCGTTTGCATATTTTAATATGTGATATCTGTAGTCGAATTCTTTTATCCAGAATGCCTGTTTAACACCACACCAACTTTTTGACATGCATGGTTTTTTTTCTTCCTGTGAGAAAAGTTTTTCTTGGCCCTTTATACTTACGAATATATTTTAGATTTTTTTAGGTCAAACACATTTTATTTAACAGGAAAACAAAAAAAATTCCATAACATAGTAAATTATGTTAAGTTTGCCTAAACATCCATTTTTTCTAGTTTTACTGAGATGTAATTGACGTGCAGTGTAATGGCTTGACCTCCTTATATAGTGAAATGATCGCTGCTTTAAGTTTAATTAGTCCCCACCATCTCATACAGAAAGAGTAAAAACAGCAGAGAAAAGAGAAGAAAAAAGATGTTTTTTACTTGTCATGAGAACTCGTAAGATTTACTCTCATGAGTTTGTTTGGTTTCTGAACAAGCTGCAGTACATAATTTATACACTGACAGCTGCAAGGCCCTATTTCACATTGAGTTTTGGGGTGATGGGTCACGTGTGGAAGGTCAAGGGCATCACAGGGTGTCGCTGTGTGCAAATCAGCAGTTGGGTGCAGCCAGTGCTGCCGTCCTCACCTCTGCCCTCTTGAATCCAGCGATCATCCTAGATGAGATTAAAGATCTATGTAGAATTTCCATCTTTATTTAACTGTAGTACATTTTGAAACCTCAAATTGGTCCTTTATTTATTTTCTATTTCCAGAGTCATATTTTTGTAATAAATCTTTATTAAGGCCAAAGTATAATACTGGCATTATTCATTTTTAAATTTTACAGAATTATGTTTTCTTGTGTAACATTTTCAGATACAGTATTAGAAATCTGATGGAACCCAAAGATCTGATTAAGCCAACTTGGCAGAGAGACGGATAAATTAAAATGAAAGTTTTGAGGTATTGTTAACTGAAAATTGAGCAGAATCAAGGAGAAAATGTCTCTTATAAAAATTACATTAAGTTAAAATGAAATTATTTCTTTTATAAAACTTTTCTAGGAAAGTACTTAACATGCAAGTGAATCTCTGGCTGTGTTTTGAAAAGTACTAATCTTTAATTCAGATTAATGTTCTTTCATTAGTTACCTGTGTTTAGGTTCTAATAGTAGGCACTATTTTTTCCCCTGGAGGTTATCACCCCTCAGTTCTACATGTTTTAAAGTGAGCTGTAAATTTAGCTTGAACAATTTCGGTCACATTTCCAAAAACGTATCTCAAAAAGCAATTAAAGAAACCTTGAGATTTTTAAGTCAAACATCAGGACCCCCTTTCTTGTGAAAGCAGCCAACGCACATTGACTGAACGTTTCCCTGCTATGAAGTTAGAAGTGCGTTCAGCAAAATCTTCTCTTCAGGGTTGAGGTTTCTAATGACGTGAATCTTAGGTGAATATGACCGTTTTGTACTTGTCACATATAATTATTTATTTTTGAATAGAATGGTGATTAGAAATACATTTGTTTTCACCTAAAGCTTAACTGTGACCTGGACCAACTGCCGATCGTCCCAGAAAGTGTGGTTGTACCTCCCCTCCCCCCCCCATTCCCCACTTTGCGGTGGGTGACTAGGCCGAGCTCCTCAAGGTCAAAGATACATATATAATCATTTTCTGTCTGTAGCCCCAGCATGCAGAGCAGTGCCAGGCAGCACCAGGAACTTAATAAATGCCGACTGACTACACCTATGTACACATGTATGCACATATGTGTGTATAGCCAACAGTTTTTGTAACTGACAGGTTTTCTTTTTGAAAAATTACTTTGACATAATTATAGGCTCACAGGAACCCCCCAAAGGTCCAATACAGGGAGGTTTCATAATCCTGTGTCCCTTCTCCTACTTTCCCCTCGGTGGTAATATTTCCCTGCAAGACTGCAGTACAGTGTCAAAGCCGTGACAGCGGCATGGTTTAGATAGCACCACCTCTGCGGGCCCTCTTGTGTGCGTGCTCGTGTGTTTAGTTCTGTACAGCTTTTATATGTGTAGATTCATGTAACCACTGCCGCAGTCGATGCCCAGAATGGTTCTACCCCACAAGACTTTCCTGGGCTCCCTTTTGTTGGGTGTCCCCCCCACTCCTTTCCCACCCTCAGTTTTTACTACTGCCGACTTTGTGCTTTGCATTGGTGCATTAACTCGGCTTGTGAAAAATTCTGTTTTTTATTCAAGAAAAGGTTAGCACAACTGTGCTGTTTGTCAGTCTGTAGGTCATCCCTCATGCAGGTCTAGTTTAAATATTTTCTGCTTTAAAGAAACATTATCTTAAATTTGGTTTCCCCGAAGTTCGAATTGCCAGCCTTACCATAATGGGAGTTCACTTCCATCAATCAGAACTTACAGACCATGGGATGTGTTCACATTATCCAGAAAATGGCGATGTGGCAAAACATTAACAGAATGTTAGTAACGGGGCTCCACAGCATTAATGAGTTAAATATTGACACGTACATCTTAGAAAGTGATCTCACGAGCACACAATTGGTGCGGCCTCCCATGCAGTGAACTGGGGAATCCAGTGGATTCTAACAGCTGTGAGTAACTGAAGCCGTAAAGATGGGTTCCCGCAGCAGGCCAAGTGCACCTGTATGTGCTGCTTGTGTCCAAAGGGAATCGTCCCTTGGAGTGAACCTGGCAGGTTGGGGAAGACGTAACTGCCATGTTTCTGTAGGGAAGAAGGAAGTTTGGGTGTAGATGGGAGAAAACCAGGTGCTATGAAAGGCTTTTGTTTAGGAAATAGTTGGGAGTTCTGAAAACGCACATCTTTTACTGTCCTCAGAAAGATAAAAATAGACAGCATGACGCTTGGGCTATAAATTCATTACCGTGAGACCTGTGTTTGGCATGACAGAGAAGGCACAGACTCTCCCTCTTTCTTCCCTCACCTGCTTATTCTTTCCCATTTTATTATGCTCCTAAAGGAAGCAGCGGAAGTATCTTTGGAATTTCATCTTGGGGAGTGAAAGGACCTTCTCCCGCTGACTCTGCTTCTTACTTTTCTTCCTTCCAGCCTCCCTTGGCCCCACCCTGGAGCTCCTGCTGGGCAGAAGTTAGCATGAAAAACCTGTTTGGTAAAGAAAAGCCTCCAGGCGACACTCCCTGGGCCTTGGGATAGAAAAATATCGCCACCTCCTCAGTTTTTAAAAAACCTTCCGTCTATCTTGAGAACACAGTGTCCTGGCTGGGCGTGTTCTGTGTGCCTGTGTGTGCACTGTGAGCGGATCCGGGAGCCTGCTGGTGGGCGCGGGGACGCCATGTCTGGGTTAGTGTCAGGCGAGGCTTTTAAAAATAGCTTGTTTTTCATTTTTTGGAACATAACCTCCCTGTTCCAGTTTATTAACAATCAATTTCTAACTCTTACATTTGGTACTGTGGGAAGTTACAAAAGCCTTTATCTTTGAAGAACTGGTAGTCTCTTCAGAGGATTTAAGTGTAAGTGGGAGAGGAAGTGATTTGCCAGTGATGCAAAATCATTGGCTCTGGGATGTTTAAGCACCCAGGGAATACATTATAGGCAGGGTAGAAGTGGCCTGTGTGCAGTCTGTGAAGACTTAGTGCACATGGATATCAAGATGGTTCATAAGTTGAGGAATGATGGGGTTCGAAGAAGGGAGCATTCAGAGAGGCAGGAGGTAGGGATTCGGCTGTGTGCTGGGTGGCCCGTGTATGACCTCGATTTGAGGCGTGGTGAGGTGTCCTGGGTTCAAGTCCTTCCACTCACTAGATCAGTTCATTCAGATTGAGTTCCTTCTCCGACTAAAATCCCTGCCCTGCACTAAAGTTGCTAATACTAAATAAAACAGTGTTTATAAAAAAGCTCTACAGAATGAAAAACTCTATACAGATTTGAGTTATTGTTGTTTGATTACCCGTCATACAAATGAAGTGTTTTTTATTTCTTTTGTGTACAGTAATTTAAAACTGAAAAGAGCTTGAAAGGCTGCTGGTATTTATGTATTTTTAAGAACATGAAATGATACTGAAATAACATAATTCAGCTGATCGCTGTAGGGTGAAATATGTAGTCCTCTTTCAGATGATTTAGGGTGAAATGTGTAGTCCTCTTATCAACCCATCAGGAATGAATTTTTAGAATGATTATGACCCTCTTTAGCTTTTCTAAAATTGTGTGAGGGATATATTGATTATTTCCAAAGAAGGACTATGTACCAGCATTATGTTTGGCCTCAGCCTGACTTTCTGTTTTTCTTAGCAAAATAAACTAATGGGAACCAACAAGAAACCAAAGCTATCTCTGGACCTGCCCTCCCTCCCGGGATCTCCTGTATATATGTCAGCTACTACTTTGGGGGTCAAAAGTTGTCATCAAATTAATGCAAATAGATGCATCCTTTCCAACTGAGATCTGCTATAGAATAAAGGGAAAAGGCCTTAGCACTTTGTACCAGGGACCTCGTGAGACCATTTTCCATGAACAAGTTCTATTTGCGTACAGGTGTGGAGTGAGCTGTGGGATAGATAGTCCTGCAAAGCGCCACAGAGGCATGTGAACCAGGATACAAATATGAAGCCTGTGCATATAATGTGCCGTGTTAGGTATTCTACTCTGGAAGCTTAGATCAAGCTGCTGGTATATTATCCTTAATGCAGTGATCTGCCGAGGCCTTATGCTTTGTGCAAACGAGATATTTTCAGAATGACACTCTAGATGTCAAATACATCTCCCTAATGCTCTGCTTCATAAAAACGGAATCAGAGGAAGATGCAAAAGGTACTAAAGTAAGATTTAGGCGAATACTTTTACAAATCTGGATGAAGGAGATATTTCTAGAGAGACACCAAATCCAGAAATCCTGGATAGATTGATATGCTTGACTGAAAAATTAAACACATCTCTGCAATAAAAATCTTTGTAAATGTAAAAGTAAAACCATGATCTGGAAAAAACTATCTGTAATGTGTGACAGTGAAAATTTAATATTTTTAAGGAAGAAAACTGTTAGCCTGAATGAGGCAGCTGCCCCAAAATAAAGATGGGAGAAGATTTAAACAGGGATTTCCCAAAAGAAGACAAAGACTAGTGAACTGATGAATGGATGTTTTACCTCACTGGTAGTACAGAGTAGAATCATTTTTTCTGCTTTCAGATTGGGTAAGATAAAAAGATGGCCCTACCAAATACGGAGGGCGCCATGGTCAACACGCGTGTGTAAGCGCTGACAGAGCAGGTGTGCACTTACCTTCCTAGGGTAGGAGGAATAAACATTTAAAAACTTGTACCTCAAATTTTACTTCTGGAAATGAACTCTGAAAGTGTAATTATGAAAGGTGCAAAGATTTGGCTGCAATTATGTTCACCAGAGTTGTTGTTATTAAAAATTGGGAAGCAGTCAAAATGCCCAGCACCTAGTGGAATAAATATAGTCCATTGATATAAGGAGCACTACACTGGCATTAAAATGTTTTTGAATTTATCAACCAGGAAGTTTGTCTACCAGGTACTTCCAACTGAGGGACACATATTGAAAAGGCCTTCATATCAAGGACATAGAGGGACTTAGAAAATTTGCTGTATGTTACATACTTTGCTAACTGCCTTCCTTTCTTATCTTAGTTACTGATCACAGTGTTCCTCAGAGTAAATATTAGCCCACTTTACAGATTAGTAAACAGAATCATCGGGGGCTAAAGAGCCGTAGGAAGCAGGAAGCCAGGATTTAATGAGCAGCTTGCGTGTTTTGTACCTCTGTGCGTGCGTACGCATCTCTGAAAGGGCAGACACCAGATGTGATAACAGTGCTGGTGTTTACTATCTGCCACGAGTATCTCAAGTGATTTTAAACCTTCCTATTTATACTCGTGGGCATTATCTGAGGGTTTGGGGTATGTATGCATCTAGAACTTTTCTAATCAGAAAAAAAGCAAAGCTATTTTATGTTTGTATTAAATAACAAAGAGTGGTTTTTAGAAGGGCAGGCAGCACCAGTTTTGATTTGTATGTTTGTCAAGCGTTATTTCATAAGAGATGAAGAAAAATGTGTGAATGATTAGCAAGTGCAGGTGGCATTTTTAGTAACATTTGTGAGGTGTTGGACATTAGGAATTAGTAATTGATATTTTCTCAGATACCAAAAAACTGAGGGTTAAAGAAAAAACAGTTGAACATTAAACACATATATTAGTTTTAAAATGTAAATACTTTTCTTGAAAAAAAAGTCTTATCAGTAATTTAATATTTTTACTGAGCCATCAAGTATTTACTGAATACCAAGATTTTCTAGGGATAAAGAAGAATGTAAAATGCAGACTTAACAATCTAGTGGTGGAAAGAAAATGTAAGAAATGGGAGTCCATACTTAAGACAGTATATAATCAGGTGGTGAGTTGTAAACTTCAGAAGAAAATCCAGAAATGAGTCCACCTTGTGAGGGTAGGGTTGTATGTAAAGTGGATAATGTTGACTAATACTCATGTGTACTTGGGAAGGTGTATGGAGAAAGGAAGCATGGGGCTGACGCTGAACTTGGGATGGGTTAGTAGCTGAGCAAGTGGCAGAAGCAAGAATGAGCAGAATAGGGGCAGGCCTGTGGCTCAGTAGTGTGCAGTCAGGGGCTGTGGGAAGTAAGGTGACCCGAGGTAGGTTACAGAGAGCTTCCACGGTGAAGCATTTATGTAGAAGGTACAGCATGTACATTAAACAAGTTTTTCTTCAAGGCCTTTTACAAAGCTTAATTGTATTTGTTTTCTAGAAGTTTCTCTTTAGTTTTATATATTAAGGGAAAAGTCCTTTAATCAAGAAGAGCCTGTGTCTGACACGTTTGGACGTACCTGTTACACATCACAGGATTTTATTCTCAGTTTTCAAACTATTCTGATAACATTAAGAGTATTTAATGGATTTTACATGAGAGATAGAAGAGCTGCCCAGTCAGATCGGTGTTCTACACCCTTGTGAACAGAGCACTTCACCCCAAAACTTGGGTTTGGTTGGTGCTTCGCACTCATGTAGTTTGACTTCCCACCTCAGTCAAAAAATTTCTTCTATAATAATTCCCGAAGGGGGTTATTTCCTACTACTTGCCTAAAATAATGAATAGAAAGAGAAAGAGAAACACTTGCCTTGCTTCACCCAACATCTTAAGTAGCGTTTTATCTCTTGAAACATAGGGTGGAACAAAAGTAGGTTTATAGTTGTGAGGATGAGAAATGCAGAGTTTATTCTCGTGTTGTTTACTAATTGTATTATTTTTCCATATGAACAACTAAAAAGGTATTTTTGTCCCATCCTGTATATGAATAACTGAGTGAAAATTCAAAAGCACACACGTGTTTTTAAGAAGATACGCACTTACTGGGAAAAGATGGTGTGGAACAGTAAATTACCAGTTAGGTCATTTAATCTTTGAAATGCTTTTTAAAAAAATATTTAAAATCTTTTATTGCAACATGAAAGACTCTTAATTTGGCAAATTGAATATTGATTTTTGTTAGTGATGTATAAATATTTCAGCTCCCTTTCTTAAGTAAGGTAAATAAGTTGTCACTTGATCTTTTGCTGTGACTATAAAAATAACATAGCAAACGTGAAGTAATATGTTTATGTTCTGTTGACTATTTTATTTAATTGTTTTGTAATGTACTCTATATATGAAAGTAAGGTGATCTGTGACTTAACAGGTAGCATATTAAGGGCATATATAAAAAGTCATAAATTTTGGCTTGGTAAAAGATCACATCTCTTTTATAGTGATGCTTTCAATCAAGTTGCTTGTTTTCATTAGTAAAATAATGAACAATTTTATGCCTCATACAAAAACTAGATCATTACCAGTAACATACATATACTCTAAGTGCAAGAGACCTATGATGATAGTTTCTCATGAACCTAGAATTAAGATTAATCCAGTTCTCTGCACCTGAGATCTTCTCCTATCAAACTGAGTTATATACTTGGTGTTCAACATACGGTGTATTGTTGGCACAACTGGTCATTCAGAACAAAGTACAAGACACCATCTCTGTATTTGTTGAATGTAAATTTAATGCACAAAGCCATTGGAACAAAAGAAATGGCAGGAATGGAATTTAAATCACATACAATATCAGATACAAAGCTAGACTGATCGAGTAAATACGAAGGGAGACTTAGTTAAGGAAGGCAGTATGGAGAAAGTGAGAATTTCAAAAGAGCGTGAAGGTGGGGATTGGTGGACAAAGGGAGGTTTCCGTCTAGAAGGAAGGGTGAATTGTCTGTGAACCCATCAAGACCGGGACGGTTTAACCTAATCTTTGTAGATCCAGGGTATAGCATAATAATGCCTTGTACTTATTGGTGCACACTTCCTCCTCTGCCTCCTATTTTTATTCCATATGGTGCCTTTCAGATATCAAAAATTCCAGAAAGTAGATTTTAACTATTTATAGTATAGTGTAGTGGTTCAAAATTCAGTTTGAAATTGGAGAGCATGAAGTTGAGTCCAACCTTAATCACTTGCTTTCATCTCTGTGATGTTAGGCAACGTCTTTACCTTGTTAAGATTTCCTCATTTGTTAAGTGGTATAGGAAGAAAAATATCCAAACTTGCGATTTTCATGATAAGTCTTTCAAAGCCTTCAGCACTGTTAGCTTCAATGTTACCTTTAAGTAAAAGAGACATAGAGCTATGGCAGAATGCTGCTTTTGTGGTCTGCATTAGCATATAAATGTTTTCTTTATGGTCTGCCATAAGCTTCCATGGTGCGATGCTAAGTGGCTTGAATATTATCTATAGAATACAATCGTTTTCTCTATAAATTATATTGACTGGAAGTGGGCCAGGGTCAGGGAGGGTGTGGGAGGGAAGCGAAAGACAGCCAGGTTTTTGTTCTGGAACAGTGGAGCTTTCAGAGTTGGTTTTTTTTGTCCCTTCCATATGTAGGTAATTTAAAATTTTCTGAAAACCCATCTTCAGCTAAGGCGAGATAGCCCTTTGCTGATGAAAGCCATTGGTGTTTCATGGACCCGAGAATGGTGTGGGTGAAGCCCCTGTGTGATTCAGCCAGAGGGACAGAGAGGTGGGGCCACAGCGTTTTCCCTGTGTGGGCAGAGTACTGCCTGGCTTTCTCCAGTGGCTCCTTCCTGATTCTTTTCAGCTTTATCCTAAGAAGTAGCCCTTCCATCCTCAGTGGACTGCATTGTTGGTGAACTTCTCCTTGGTTTCCTGTTTGCCCGCGAGCCCTCTACCGCAAACCAAAACATGCCCCTTGCCCCACTTTTCAGCCCTGGCTCAGCTTCATTCCAGTTCCAGATGTAGGAATCTTGGCGAGCGTCCTGACTGCTTATGTTTGGCCATCAATTTATTCAGGTAATTCAAGACAAATAATGACTTAAAACATTTTAAATGTGATATAAAAACATCTACCAGAGAGTTACAGGGGTAAAATTCACATTTATTTATAAGAAAATGCAGAATTACAAAGAACTTAGACTCATCCGTCGGTGAGCCTGAAGTAGCCACTCTCTTTTATCCCCACACTTCTCTTCCACTGCCTTGCACTTGGCTCTGGTTCTGCACTTCACCGTGGTCTATATTAGAGGTAAGATTTAGTAAGTTATACTCTTGGGAGATTAAGTTACAGAACTTAACCCACATAGGAAAGCAGTGATTTTGTTTAGGAAGGGAGCTAACTGTGCAGGAGCTGATTAAAAACAGGCTCTTTCTAGAGGCCAAGACTTACCTTCTGTGTAGAACAAGACATGCTTAGAAAAATATGTGAGAACAAATAGTAAGAGTAATACTGGGTGTACAAGATGCACAAACCGACTCATCGATCTTCCTAAATACTGCAAAACAAAACTACTTTTAGACCGTAATAAAGAATTGGAAGCTTTTATTTGAGCTGCAGTTGCGAGGCAGCGGGGCAGCACGCAGTGCAGGCAGCAACCTAAACTGGGTTTTACCGAGACAAAGAGGAGTCTGCCTTTTTAGCACAAGTTCCCACCCAGGTCCCCAGTTAGGTTCCTTTTCTGTACATGAGGTATCTAACCTGCAGTTGTGACTGGTCGGCAGGTCTCAGTCCATTGGTAGAAAGACAAAGCCAGGGCCCCCCCCCCCCCCCCCCCCCTAGTGACTGACTCAGATGTCAGCAACAAGCAGAGCATAGTGTGGGGAGCCAAGTTTTCAGTCTAGGATTCTTCCTCGTACACAGATTATAGGAGAAGCCCAGCAGCAAATGGGCCCCTAGGCTTTTATTATTTATAAAATTTGGGCCTTTTGTCAACCTTTTGTTAACCACCTCAGCAAATAAATTCCTTCTCATGGGGTTCACATCAAATGTATCTTTCCTCTTAGGCGCACCTTTATACATCATACATTATTCCTTAGAAATCCCAAGTGGCTTATGCACCAAAGCAAAAACTGAAAACATGTCTGATCCAGTATATTCTGGCAAATTATTCCTGGGGTAGCTAGTCCAACATAAAGGGTAAATGGATCAGGAAACATGCCTGTATTAATTTCATGATCTTAAAAATAAAATACCCAGTGGGACCCATTTCATAGGAAATATGTCAAAAATAAAGATGGCTGATCACGATAAATTTTCTTGTCATGTGGTTGAGCAGCTCTTCCTATTCCAGAAGAACAGAAAAAACAGCTGAGGGAAAGCAAATCTAGGGGGACTATATAAAGAAATATATGTATTGGTTTTATATGATTTATAAATGTTTACTTTCTGAAGTTTTGGAGAACGTACGTAATAAAGGATCAAAACTTGGTTCAAGTCCTACTTCCAGCATTTGTTAGGGATTGCATGGTCTCCACATAAACCTTTGGACAAGTTAGATTTCTAACTGGAGCTTCAGTTTCCTCATCTATAACCTGCAGTTACTAGAATTGCCTCATTGATAGTTTTATACTGAATGTGAATTGATAACTATATGAAACATCTCGCAGGGTGTCTAGGTATATTAGTACTCAAATGAATGTTAAGTATTTTTTTTTAAAGCAGGGAGGAAGGATCATCAAGGAACATGTTTAAAGGTCACACGGTCAAAGCCAAAGGCGGGCAGGATTGAAGGGGGACAGTAGATATGGGTGGAGTGGGGGGATTGGAAGGGTAATGGAGACAATTGTACTTGAACACATTAACAGATTTTTTAAAATTTATTTAAAAATTATAGTTGACACACTATTGTGTTGTTTTTAGTGCACAATACAGTGATCGGATGTTTATGTGCCTCATGAACTGATCACAATAGTTCTAGTAAGCATCGCTGTGCTTGTTATGAAACTACAGCTTATTCTGTTAATGGCCATTTGTACTTCTTAGTTCCCTTCACCTTTTTTGCCCATCCTCCTACTCCCCTAAATGTTAACTATTAGTAGTAATAGTAATAATAATAATAATAGTGATCATTGCAAATTTTTTTATACATCATACATTATTGCTGGTTTTTCTCTAGAGTTTTGTAGTTGCTCAAGCATGTCCATTTCATAATTGGTCCTATATGTAGCCTTTACAATATTTGGAAAATGCTTTTTAATTTTATTTTTCTATTTTTTTATTATATTTCTCTTGAAATGATGTGATGTTTTTAACTTTTTTCCTCTTACTGTAATACTCTGCAGCACATAGTAAAATGCTTTTTAAAATTCTGTTAACATAAAAACTAATTGAACAGTTTAAATCTTGAAGCATTTTCCCCCTGAGGACCATGTTTATTGTATTATTTATTAATAGAGACAAATTCTAGGAGTGATGAGTAATCTTTATTAATCTTGCTTGATAAACACATTATTTGTTATTTATTAATAACAGTTATTTAATAAATCTTTGTTAACAATATTTACTATTAAATCCTATTAATCTTTATAGTTTTTCAATAAACGTTGCCATTTGAAATCTCTTTATTGATATTAGTGTTTTAAAAATAATATTAGGAAATATAAAAATACATACTGTATCTGTTTCTTACAGAAGCATTATGAAGTGATGTCAGTAAGGCAGACTAAGGCAGAGGAAAAAACAAGCCTTACTCAAGGCATCACACCACACTTATTAAACAAATGTTTTTGTGTATTTTACTAATGCTTCCTCACATGCAGGTCATTTTTACTTAATATTGCTCTCCCCCCACCATTTTTCTCAGATGCAGATTATAATGGCAGCGTAATAGTCCATTATGTTGTTTTACTATAATGAAATTGGCCATTTCCTTGTGGTGAACTGTTTTGAGCTTTTAGGTTGCAAATTGTATTTCAATGAGTTTTCTATACTTATAGTTTTTTTCTTTTTTTAAAAATAGAATTAATTAAGAAATGTTATTACTGGGTCAAAAACTATGGACTAATTTCCAGCATGACACATGAGTGCCTTTCGGCTGGGTTCCGGTAGGTGGTCTTGTGAGAAGCAATGTATGAGTGAAGTCATTTTGATCACTCCCTAGCCATGGAGATAATGGGTATTTGTTTTAAACTGGTTAATTTATTGATGCGATGTATATGTCACCTTTCGTTAGTTTTTTGCCAGGGATGGAAATGAACTTGCTGAGGCATACTTAGTTTCTGATTGAACCAGATGGTTACATTTTGTGATTTTTCTGAAGTTAGTTGTATAGTTATAATAAAGCACACATAATTAGAACTAATTTAAAGAAAAACTCTTTAGTGCTACTTGTTGACTTTTTATGTGATGAATTTTATGCATGTAGTTGAAACTACTTACAGAAAAATTTTAAGGTCTTTGAAGTTAAAAATACCTTTAAAAATACCTCCTGCTTATAGATCCAATTACTGATTATTTGACTTAGTGTAACATTTGCATTAAGCTCATTTCTGTCTGAAGCCCCAGCTACCAAATACAGAATTGGAAACCACTGTTTTTGTTTTATGAGCATCTAAAAATAGCTGTAGGGGATCTTTATGTTTAGTTTTACTGTTAGGGCAAACTACACAGAGACTTTCTCCTTAGCTTGCCCTCTGTTTTTTTCTAATTTGCAGGACAGATCTCAGTATTTACTGACACTCTTTTCCCCCAAGACAAAAATGTAGTCGTGTTGGATGAAGAGACATAAACGAGTAAGGGAATATACTTGAGATGTATCATTACATTTTTTTTAAAGCAGGAAAGTGCGAGAACTAGAGAGAAAAGTAAATAAGAAGAAGCAGATCAGGGAGAAACATACAGAAGTATGGAGGGGAATGTACGTTGGTTTTTCACTGCCTTCCAAATCTTTGCGAATTCTGTAAGTGGTAAAATAGCCTGCCCTTTAGGTTTATTGACATCCACTTGATTTGTATTTTTGGTCTGACTAACTCTGCATCTCCTTTTCTTTGTTCTTTATTTTATTTTTAAGAAAAAAAAAAAACGCTGGTTTTTTTCTGTCCTGCTGTGGAGCCCAGCAGCCCCAGGCCTGCAACCTCCCCGCATGAATGTGCACTTCAGTGGCACCGCTTCCTGCCTGAAACCAGAGGCAGGCCCGGGGCAGGTCCAGATTCACACAGGAAAGAACCTGAAAAGTTTCAGGGCCATGTGACTTCCTTGTGGGACCAGCTGACCACCTCAGTACACACGGGGGGGGGGGGGGGGGGTCCCTTCCTTCCTTCCTTACCTTTTGACCTCCCAAAGGTCTGAGATTAGAGTGGCTAGAAAATTTAAAAATCCATGTAACCATATTCCAGCCACAAATTACACAAGATTGGAATTGAGGTTCAGAGTCAGCTGGATTGAAATCAGGGTGAATAATACTGATATTTGATTCCAAGTCAGGTGATTTATTTTTTATTGTAGTAAAATACACATGACATAAAATTCATCATTTTACCCATTTTTTATATATTTATTTGACAAAGTTGTAGCTTTTCACACTGCACAAAGTATTTTTCTAAATAATGGAAATTCAGAGATAAACAGGACCTGCTTCTTGGCTTCAAACAGTAAGAGTAGAGTTTAATTCTCATATTTTCACATAACTGTCTTAACTTTGAAATAGGTGCATATGTATGTACATTTGTGCATTTGTATGTATGTGCATATGTATGTACAAAGACAAACACCATTCCTTTCTTATTTTATGAATAAAAGTGTAAATATCACTTCATCTTCATTTTGTAATTTGGTAAGGTACATATGACATAAAATTGACCTTTTAGCCATTTTGTAACATACAATTTAAGGTGATTTTTATTCACTGTGTAATTTAAGCTTCCAAGGGAATTATGTAAAATTTTATTAGAGAAGAATGAAGCTAAAAAAGAAGTTGATTTGCAACTCTTTCACTTTTTTGAATTAACTGATTTCTGTCCTCTTCCACCTTTTTTTTAATGTGTATTTTGGTAGTTGAACTATTGACAGATTCTTTTAAACCTGATTTTCCTCTGCTATAGATAGAGACCTTTTTATTTTCTCCAGTTCTTAAAGCAAAGATGATTTTTTTCATGGGTTTTATTTGCAATCTATGTGCAGTCATTTATAATAATTTATAAAAATACAAATGTGAATTTGACAACTGTGGATATATTTCAGTTGTCATGAATTGTGATTATTAATACCATCAAGTTGTGAGTAAGGGTACCTAAAATTCATCTACATTATCGGAAAATTTTTAGCAAATCTAAATTATTTAAGGAAGTAATGTTTGTATTTTCCAAATAGTATTTCTTTCTATTGTAGGGACTGTAATGGAGTGAGTATATATGGCTGTAATCAAATTAGATGCCTGATGTATCTACTCGGTCTCTTCATTTAGATATATCTGCAGTCATCTGGTTACTCATCAGATCAATCTAATTCATTTCATTTTGCTTTATTGATTGATGATATAGTCTGCACGATTTTGTATTTATGACAGTGACTATTTATAAAAAGGCAGAACATAATCTTCATATCTGTATTCCCTTGTGTATCTTTCATGCTTAATTATATGTCAGAAAGCTATTACTATGGGCTCGACAGACCTACAGCAATGAGGTACCAGACCTTTGCACCTATTTAGACTACTGGTTGATATTTTAAACTATGAAAAAACCAAAATAAAATGTCCAGTATGTGTAACGTACTAATGTTCATAACCAATTGCTGGCACGATTATGAACCTTCAAAATCAGTTTGAAGACAGCAGTAAATGAGGCATGGAATGTATTTGGACACTTCCTCTGGGTGGAGTTAGCAACACAGGTTTCTTTAATTGGAAAGTAGAAGTAACTGGGAAGGAATGGCATTTGCATAAAGGCACTTCCTTTTGCCACCTTTGTTTTTTTTTTTTCTTTTCAGAAGTGTGGTTTAATCTTGCTCCCGTTATTAAACTGCTTTAAGCTTCTTTCCAAGTATTGCAGCCAAACCGAAGGATTTATTTCCTCACCTGTACTCAAAACCACTGCCATCAAACAGAGTAAGCGAGACAAGCAGTGGAGATGCAGTCCCCTTGCATTCGTCATGACTTCTAAGGTATTTTAAATACCCGAGGGAGTTTGCTGCTTTAAACTCTACTATACATAAATTATTACCTGAAAGTGTTTGTCAGAGATCAAATTAAATGTCAGCCTCGTAAGTGGAAGAGATTGTTTCCTCCCTGAGCTATGTATGTTATGCAGGGAGACTACTGCCTTCTTTATGTTTAGATCTTACTGCATTTAGGAATACAGTGAGTTATTAAAATTAGAAAACTGTCAGAGAGGAGGTGGGTGCTGTTTTTTGTAGCAGTTCAAATATTTATAGTCGACTGAAGCCGAAATAATTTAATTGATAAAAAATCTCTTTGGTTACTTGGAATTTCTCCTAATTTTCAATGTTTTAGAGAGTTTTTTTTCTTCCTTAATGCATTTTCATTCATTAAAACAAAATTTGGCTACCCATCTCCCTTAAAATAGTGTTTAAATGAAGAATACTTCTTTATAGGATACTTAAGGCCACAGAAGATGAAATATATTGGAAGCAACTAATTTTTAACAGTGGAATTATGATTTTGGTCAAAGGGTTTTTGCATTGCATGTATTCATGTGTTCTCTCTCCTTTTCCCTTGTCTGTGATCAAGGGCACTGCTACCAGCACCAGGCCTTTGGAGTCTCACAAAGAAGCTTTTGAGCATGGCAACATGATTCATACGCTCTTATTTAGTTACTGGAAACAAAAATTCTGTGCTAACTGTACCTCATGAGGTTCATTAAATATATAAAACATTTGATAGATAACCAGTGTGCTAAATCATGGAGCATTTATTACTTTGCTGGGTATGTGAAGTTGGACATCAGGAAGTATTTCCCCTGAAATATGATTCCCTGCAGTGTGTGCTTGTTAGAGGTGGTTAATCCTACAAAGCACATTTCCCCTGTAATGCCCCAGCCCATTAGATTATGGTTCTAGCACTGTAACCCTACATGCGGCAGTGTATCTACTGGGAATTGCTTGAGTTTTCATATGAACTTTTAGGAGTATTGTTTTAGTGCCGACAGCAGATAGATGGGTCTGAAAGTTGCAATACATGGGCAGCTTGATATTTCAGAGTCTGCATCTGGAAGGTTCCATTGCACTCGTAGTGTGACAGAGTGTCCGGGCTTGAAATCCCTTTCCACATTATCTTTTAGGGACACTCTTAACCCTAGCTTTATTTTGTACATTCCCCTTCATTGTCTTTGAGGTCCCTAGAAACTTGGCTGTTCTACTACTTGTTCACAATATCTAATGCTTCTGGCCGTAGTTGCTGGTTTTTTCCCCCCTTTTTTCCTGCTGTACTGGGCTGAGTGGTGTCCCCCTAAAATTCATGTCCTTCTTGGAAGCTCAGAATGTGACCTTGTATGGAAATAGGGTTGTGGAAGATGTAATTGGTTAAGACGAGGTCACACTGGAACAGGGTGGGCCCTACTGGACTTTTGTCCTTTTAAGAAAGGAGACACAGACACACAGGGAGAACACCACGTAACGATGGAGGGCAAGATTGAAGTGATGTGTCTTCAGGCCAAGAAATGCCAAGGATTGTTGGCAACACTAGAAAGTAAGGGAAGGCGTGGAACGTGTTCTCCTTTGCGGCCCTCACGTGGGGCATGGCTCGCCCGAGGCTTGTCTTTGGACTTCTGACCACCAGAGCTGTGAGAGAACGAGATCTGCTGCTTTAAGTTGTGATTTGTCACAGCAGACCGGGAAACTGATCCTCGTGCCAAGAAACGAGAGTCCTGAGTTTCTTTCTGGTAGTCTTCTTGAAGCAAGCATTTTAATGATTTTAAGGTTCCTTAAGGGTTAATACTACTAAAAATGGCACCAAGGTGGAATGTAAAATAGAGACAGTTATGATAAAGACTTCCAAGAACGTAAGCGTGGATCTGTAGTTGAAGAACACTAGTTGTCAACCGTAGCTTCGGGAGAGTAACTTGTGGGAAAGTGTTTTCATTCCTGAGTCCTATTCCCAGAGATTCTGAGTCAGTTGGTGTAGGGTGGGGCCTGGGCATCTGTATGTTTAAAAGCTTTCAATGGGAATCGGGGGTACTGTGAAGTTAAGGTTGAGACTCACTGGTAGAGAACAAGGAGTAAGAACCCCAGGTCTAGAGCAGTAGTTCTCAGCCCTGGCTGCACATTGGAATCACCTGGGTGACTTAAGAACTTTCTGGTGCCTACATGCTGTCCCCAGAGGTTTTCGTGTCATTGGTCAGAGACTCAGATGGCTTAGAGGGAGTTTTATTTACTTTTATTTTTTATTTAATTTAGATTTTATTTATTTTTAGAGAGGGGGAAGGGAGAGAGAAAGAGGGAGGGAAACATCAATTTCCCCTCCTCTCCTACGCCCTCTACTGGGGACCTGGCATATGCCATGACTGGGAATTGAACTGTCCACCCTTTCAATTGCTCACCAGGCTGGCACTCAATCCACTGAGCCATGCCAGCCAGGGCTCAGAGGGAGTTTTAAAAGCTCCTAAGAATTCTAATGTGCAGCCAAAGTTGAGAAATACTGGTCTAAGGTATTTATATTCCAGTGGATAGCTGAGATACTTACACTTTTCAAGTTTTTTGAGACTTTTTAAAAAAAAATATGTAATGGATAGTCTTAGGTTACTGGTAGGTTCAGCAATGCAAAAACAAATTCATTATCTGATTCTTTTCTTTTCACAATATAAGGCTTTCCCCCCAACATCTTTGAGAAAGGGGGCCAGTAAGTTATGTGTGTGTTGGGAGGGATTGGAGCAGTGAGTAGTCACCGGCGGCTTTTATCTGTGCCAGGATGTGGGTCGGTGGGTATTTTAGAATTACTCCCTCCCTCCTTTTCTCTGTACCATTAACTTTTCTGCTTTTGAAAGACTTGTTGTGGGACCACATTAAGGAGATGAGCATGAAAGTATAAAGTTGGAAAAGTGTAGAAGGGGAAGACATGGGCAGTGAGAAGAAATGGAACAGGGGAAATGCCACCCGACAGGAGAGGGGGCACAGAGGGGCCGCGGTGCCTGGTGGCTGTTTGGGGATGAGAGTGAAGCGTGTCCGTAGAGAGGACACTTCGTGTGTGTGCAGATGCACATGTGTACGGTTATTTAGCTAGCCAAGGGAAAATTTTGCTTTGCAAATAGAAATACATACATCAAGTAATCAATTAAGTTCTTTTTCTGAAATTCTTTTCTGTAGTGAGTGTCACCGTTGTATTATGTAATGGGTTCACTGCTCCAGGTGTCACAACATACCTTTTTCTATGTAGCCTTGACATTTGGGTTGTGCCTATTGTGCTGTTGACTGAGAGTGAGGTTGTTTTAATACTGTGATGTTCCTTGTGCCTTATTTCTAGTACCTCATTATTGCTGTTCCTTACATAATGACAGTGCATTTAAAACACCTAAGACGACATAAAAATGTCAGATTTAATGCCAGTTTGTTTCACAGAAGGGCTTGGAACGAATGCCACAGCATCAGTTTTTCATTCTATGCAGGCGTAACTGTCAGGGGTGTATGTTTGCTAACCTGCTGTTGACCACAGCTACCTTTCTGTTTGCTCGTTTTTGTTTTTGTTTCTAAACTCCACTACTGATCAGCTGCTACTGTTCAACTCTTTGCATCCTGT
This sequence comes from Artibeus jamaicensis, assembly GCF_021234435.1. Classification (NCBI taxonomy): domain Eukaryota; kingdom Metazoa; phylum Chordata; class Mammalia; order Chiroptera; family Phyllostomidae; genus Artibeus; species Artibeus jamaicensis. The sequence continues at coordinate 19,581,008 of NW_026521823.1, read as the reverse complement.
GATCTAGCTGGGGTGACCTTTAAGGAGACCTCATTATCGGCGAGGTGAAACTCTGTGGTTGGTTTCTGCTTGATGGCTAATTTTCGAAAGTAAGAGTCACAACTCTCCGAAATTCTTGTAGGTCTACTAAGTACTCTTGTTGTATTGTATTTAATTTTCCTATAAATCTTTTGAGGTAGTTGGTAGCACTGCTAGATTATTGGTTGGAGATGGAGCGTTGTAATTTAGATATAACTAGTGGCAGACTGATAAAGAGCTTTCTGAATAAAAAGCCACGATTTGTTGTGTGTGCTGATTTCCTTGATATAAATAAATACACAGACCATGATGCACTTGAAGCTACAAAAGTGTCGTTGTGGGGTTGTGTAGAGATGACCATAGTCAGCTCATCCATGCCTGTACTAGTCAGCTCCAACCCTCCTCTGAATTTCCACCAAAGCTACTGTTTCTGTTGCATTTTCCTCCCGACTTCCCCCCCCTCCATTTGTCTGCTTTCCTGCCTGCATTCCCTCCCCCTCCTCTTTCTCCCTCCTGCTCCCTCCAGGAAATTCATTCAACAGAATCTCCTGCATCACTATCTAAAGAGTATCGTTTCCTATTTGTAGCCTCTTCTATTGAAAGTTTTTTAGAGACATGGAATTATCAATTGTCAGCTTTCACGACCCTTATTGCCTTAAACTGAAGTACCTTTAATAGAATAAGATTTATTATATTAAGTCGTCTCTTTTTTATTCTTAATAAGAGTGTGAGTAGGCTATCAAGCCAAATGCCTAGTCATTCAAATGTAAGTAGCAATTTTATGAACTCATTAGTAAGAAATTAAGTGGATTTTACTCATGACACCAACTTGGTATTTTTTTTTTTAGTTTTATTCAAAATGCCTTTTTTTTTTTTCCATGCCTCCTTTATCTCTGCATACCCCATACCTGAAATTGCCATTCTCCAGGACAGGCTTTGCTTGGCACTGCTGTGTAAAAGCAGACTTGGGAGAGTTCTGGATCCTGATGATAACGAAAAAAACCATGAGATTTGTCAGTCATCTGCCTTCACAATTGCACAGTGAGTGGCAGGCTGTAAAATCTTTCCCATTCCAGATTTTGATGGCAGAATCTAAACACTAATTAATCTCCTCTTTCTTCTCTATTTCTACCTAATTATAAGTCTCCAAAAACACGTGTCTTGAGGTTTCATTCACGCTGTTCCTGGCTCTAACGTTGCCTTCCTTAAAAATGGGGCTGCATTCTAGGTCACTGCACTTGTCAATGTCCTGCCCTTGCCAAGAACTTGAGTGTGATGCATTCGGCGCCTGTTATGTACGTGCTGCTACCATCCTGTAGGCTGGGCCCTGAAGTTGTTAGGGTGCCCGCCTTCTTTCTTCCACAGAGTGGTGATAGGCCGGTGGGTGGGGGGCAGGACAGAGTACTCGAGCCCCTCGCTGGCACAGACTGCTTGCATTTTCTGCATTTCTTTCACTTGATAGAGGGTCCTTTGGTCCGTGTGTGCCGTGCCATTAAAAAAAATATTAAATAAGATTTCTGAAATTGCTCCTTGAACTATATATAGTTATGAATGGACATTTTGACGAATATAAATGTGAGGATTGTAGTCTCCTTTACCACCAAATTCCGTGTAAGGATGACCTTGTTTGGAAGGCGGGCCGCACTCTCCTTTGGCAGCGTGTCAAACCCTTTCAGACATGGCCACAGGACCCGGGATTCCCCGCTCAACAGAGTGTCACTTTATGTTTGCTCCCGAAAGAGTATGGAATTGTTGAGCTTTTGTGACTGCCTGACACTTACATGCAACGCACAGGCCGTGACGCCGCGGGATGAGAGCGGATGGGTGCAGGGCCAGAGACGGAGCTCATGTCACCGTCACTGAGGAAGTGGAAAGAAAACTCCAGGGGGTTCAGTGTGGCTTGCAGTCTAGACAGTCCTATTTTGCTTCTGTTGAGACATAGTTAAAAGAGTGGAGAAGTAGATTTTATCTTCTTAAAATATTAAAATTGGAAGCATTTTCCACAAGAAACATAAATTGCCCATAAAAGAGAAGTTTTATTTCTCAGTCTCATTACAAGAAGAGTTGCAAAGTTATATTGCTCTGTTTCCTACTTTTATTTAAACACACAGATCTTCGATTGCAAGGGACTCGTAACTTAAAAAGACCCTATTATGAGGAGGCTTCTTGACAGAGAAATCTAATTTTCACTCTGAACAATGTAAATGGAAACTGCTTGCTCTCCATGATGGTTCTAAAATAATTGTACTGATTTATGATAAATATATTTGCTATCCAAAAAGAATTACAGTGAAATGGAATTAAATTCAATTACTTTATAGCCATCATATGGAGAGGTAATAGAATGACAATAAAAATATGTACACTTTCTGTAATTTCGATTAGGCGAGTAAAGCATGCCTGACATTAATAGTTTGTTTGCATCAGTAAAAAGTAAAAACACAATATGCCTTTCCAAAGTGGTAGGTCTTGATGAATCCCGTATGAAAAGACTAGCATGTTGCCTAAATATTTGAATGTTCTGGACAGAAACATAATTTCCAGTGAAACAGAAGTGAGATGTCTGGTAAAAACTACATTTGTGAGTGTTTCGAACCAGGACTCATTCCCAAAAGTGATTTCTGCCCTCTCACTGAAATTGTGTGTGGGTTTATTTTGCATACCTTTTTGACAGTGGTGCCCTCCCCTTTAGGGTATTTCTGCCTGTTAAGTCACTTTTGCAGGAGATAATTAGCCCTATATTACGCATCAGAAAGCAGAATAACAGAAGGGAGGGGCTGGAGACCAAAGGAGATGCTGAAAAATTTCTAGTGAACAGCAGTTTGAAAATGAATTCATTGTGTAGCAACAACATTACTAATTTGAAATTGGTAAACTGCCCCCGAAGTTTCACTTACTGAGGATGTTGCCTCTGTGTAAAGACTTTTAAAAGTTTTCCCATGGCCTTGGTTGTTCCAACCTGGATTTCTCACATTCTTCTATGACACTGCTTTGGAAGGTAGCATGGAGCTGGTGCGCAAAAAATCCAGTGCACCCCCCACTTCACCACCCCCCCCACCGCCTCCCCCCACACCCTCCTGCTCTGTAGCAGGCAGCAGTGCCCCTTGGTGACGGACAGCTCTGGAGCTGCCTGCCCTGATGCTCTCCTACCCCTCCTGGTTTCTCCTTGGAGGGAGGACCGACCGTCTGATACGCCAGGGCCTCTGCGTTTGTATGTCGTTCACTGCTCTTTAGCCTGTTAATTCCAAGTCCAACCCAGATGACTTGTTGGAGATAGGTGTGTAAATATAACTATAAATACGTGGTGTTTATCATTTCCAGCTCTTTAGACAGTTGTTGACTTATCTCAGGAGAAACTCTTTCCTTTATCTTCTATTTATAAGAAAAATATTGTCCCATTTCTGCTGATTCATCGCTTTTGATGGCAGTAGTAATAAACCTGTGTATATATAGCGTATTTAGCAAATAGATTAAAATAGAATTTCCCAATAAAGAGAAGAGTTAGAAATAAAATCAAGGTGCGATCTCAAGTAGAATCAAGTGACTAGCCAGGTTCAGAGGATTTCAGACTTCCTGGAGTTGCGTGAATCGTCTGTGCTGACTTAATTTTTTAGGGTAAGGGCGTTTATTTATTCACTTATTTTTAGTTCACCTCTTCACCAGAGTGCAATTCACATGCAGAAAGAGCACATACTACAAATGCAGAAATAGATGAAGGCCCACAAAGTGAGCGAATATGCTCCATGACCACCCAGATGTAGTCATTGAGCGTTACCAGCAGCCACGCACAAGAGTCAGCTAGTCTGTCACCTCCGTCACCATGGGCGACTTTCTGTCCCTCAGCCCCTTAGGAGGACGGCAGGCACTCATGTCTGGTTTTGGTCGTTGAACATTATGTGCTTGAGATTCACCCATGTTGTTCTTTTCATTGCTGTGTAATATTTTACTTTATGAATTGATCAAAAAGCTTCCACAGAGTTATTTGTTCATTTTATCATTGGTGGACATTTCTCTTGTTTCGAATATTTAGCAACTGCGAAGATTTCTTCGTAAATGGCTTTTGGTGTACACGTGTCATATCTCTTTTTTTTTAAGATTTTATTTATTTTTTAGAGAGGGAAAGGGAGGCAGAGAGGCAGAGAAACATCAGTGTATGGTTGCCTCTCCTGTGTCCTCTACTGGGGACCTGGCCTGCAACCCAGGCATGTGCCCTGACTGGGAATCGAACCGGCGCCCCTTTGCTTCACAGGCCCGTGCTCAGTCCACCGAGCCACACCAGCCAGGGTACATGTGCCATATTTCTTTGTGCCATATTCCTAGAAGTAAAAATGCTGAGTCTTGTGGAATATATTTTCTTTTAGGAGACACTGCCAAACAGTTTTAAAGTGACCGTACTCATTTAGATGTTTATCACTAGCACGTGGAAGTTGCAGATGCCCTGTGTTGCTGTGTCCGTGTTTTCTCGCTTTTGCCAGCCCCGTGGCTGTGTATTGGGGTCTCATGGTGCCTTTAATTTACGTTTCCCTAAAGACTGATGTTGATGCGTACCTTTCGTACATGTGAATGGCCATTTGGTTATCATTAGGGAGGAAATCGTCCAACATTTTTTTGTACATTACAATAAAAACTGGTTTGTCTGTCTTTTTCCTTTTTGTTCATTTCTAAAATATTACCAAATTCCAAATCCCGTGTTTCACCAGGTAAGGAAGATGAGAATTATAAAAATTAGGAAATAGAAATAGGTCCTTGCTCATTCATTTAACAAATGTTTCTCCAGCATCTCATGTTCTATACCCGATAGTGGTAAAAGGTAGTGTCTGCCTTAAAGAGTTTTGCAGTCTAGTGGAGTGTTAGGCAAGTGAAATGACCTTAAGAAGACTAGGTAGTAAGTGCTTTAACAAGGAGAAAGCCCAGTGGAAAAGCACAAGCAGGGGTGTGTAAGAGCTCTGAGTTTAAGGGAAGACTTCCCGTAAAAGAAGAAAGGGTGCCAAAGCTGGGATGAAAAGTGGGCATTAAGCAGATGAAGAATAGGATGGAGAGTAGTGTGTGAGGCAGAGGAAGCAGGATGGGGCTGCCTGCGGAGAAAAAGGGCGCATTTGCCCGTATATGAAGGACGGGGATAAAAAGTCCTAAAGCACTCATTAATTTATTTAACGCGCCAAACTTCGTGTAAATCACTAGGACACAAGGGTGGATAAAATTATTAACAACAACAGTAATGACAGTTAATCTGTGCTGAGGGTCTCTGGTGTGCTGGGCACTGTGCTAAGCACTTGACCTGCGTTATTTCCTTGAATTCCCACAGCTTTGCCATGACCTTGGCACCGCTATGATCACTGTTTTGCATTTGAGAAAACTGGGTCCTAGAAGGCTGAGTAACTTCAGTCAGCCCTAGGGGGCCTCTGTGCCCACTGAAGATTTAATTTATTGGAGACTTCAGAAACTGTGCAGAGAACTACACATAACAATTGTAATTGCATCAAGGGTTACAGTAGCATTAAGTTAGATATGCAGTTCACATTTTCTAACATTGTTTTAAAGTTATGGGCAATGAATAAAATAGTATGTACATTACAGAAAATGTACAAATATAATATATAAGTAAGTATACATTGAAATACTTCTATCCCCTTATGATAATGAAAAGGAAATAAACTGCAGTAGTTAAAAGCACACTGGTGACAGAATCCTCGGGTTTGACTCCTGAGTCCACCATTTATTACGTAACAACCCCTGACACACTGTGAACCTCCAGCCTTCACGTGACAAAACGTTGTCTTACATTTCTACTATATTCGAGTCAAAATTTGATGATCCTGTGAGGAAAAACATTCAAATTTGCTTTTGGTCTTTTTCCTGAAAGTTTCAATCTGCTGAATGAACACTAACCCAAATAATAAAAATTATTATTATTATTATTTATTATTATTACTGAAACCTTATAAAGTATATTACTTTTGGGCCTGCAGAAAAATTTTGAATTGAACTGAAGGTACTGAAAATAGAAGGTTATAATTGAAATGTCAGCAAATATAACTTTTACAATTCCAGTTGACGCTGTTGGAATATTAAATATACCATTAAATACATTTTATATTTTCAGTATATAAATTTTAATATGCTTTCCATATCTCTCCAGCCATATTTTCTATATCAATAGTCCCCTGTGGCAGTTTTATCTTTGAACACAAACTATTCTTGTTCAATATTTGAATAGTGATAATGAGTTATATTCTATAAATAACAGCCTTAGTACTCTAAACTACAGCCAGCATAGCTCTACCATTTGCAAGAACTACAGTGCTTTATATTCCAAATAGCAATTTTAATGTTTTATTCATTAACAGTAAACAAACGCAGGACACTCCAAGGAAGCTGCTTATTCTCGTAGAATGGGCAAATCTATTGTTGTGTTAGTGGGGTGCCCTCTGTCCAGGGCTGCGCCACAGCAATTCAGTGTTCCAGGAGCCTTCTGGAACATTTTGACAGTGCAAATTATGTTTGAACGAACAATCTGAGTGACCAGAGCCGTGAAGAACTCCAAAATATGGAAGATTCCTCGGAAACGTGATTTCATTCAGAGCTGTTCAGGGGGTTCAGAGCAGTTCAAGAGGTTGCCCAGTAGCTAGCTTACTTTTCACACTTTTGGTCAGAAAAGGATACTAGTTCCAGGTGTGTGGTTGAAAGCAGACTGTAGCAAATTTATTCTGACCCTCTTGTTTTACTTTAAATCCAGTGATTTTTGAACTGTGTTCATGATATACTGCTTGTTTTAACAGATTCCCCCCCAAAGCTGCACATAAGATTTATGTGTCCATAGGAAACACCGTGTTTTATTATTTGAATTTAGGGTCCCCCTGGCACACTGTTGAAAGGACCCCAGTAAATCTAGTCCCTCCGTAGTTTGTGATTTTCTTGTCCTCCTAGCTATTTTAAATCTGAAGGTATAACACACACCATGAACAGGCTGGTGTGTTTTTTTCTTCTTTTTTGTCAGTATAGCAGTATAGCCAATATTTAAAACTAGGAGATTCCACAAATGGGTACAGATTCTGCATTTAACTCGAATATGACCACAGGACTGCTGTGGGAAGCGGAGTAGCAGTGGCCGGGGCGGGGGTGGGTGGGGGGATTAATCGTCTCTGTGACTTCCGGTCTGATTTTGGCTGCCGCACGTTCCAACCTCCTGGCTCGAGGCAGCATTTAGACTTGAAACTCCCTAGGTCAGTGGGCCCAGAGCTTCTCACCTGGTGTGTCGGGGTTGGTAGGAGCTGTGCTGAGATGGTACTGATTTCCTCAGACATTGGCAGGTGATGTGATAAAAGCAGGGAAGCACCAACATAGTCTTTTGGTAACTCTGCGCCTGGCCCGGCATGCGGAGAACCGTTAACTCTTAAAGGCCTTCTGCAGACTTAAATCCACGTGCTCTTTAACCAGGTGGATCCTCTCTCTGAGGTCAGCGGCTTTCGTTTGTCAGCGAGCCCGTGTCTGTTGCGGGTAGCCCTCCCTGCCCATGCCGCCCGATGGGGGTGGATCGCAGGCTGGCGGGGCAGTGTTCTTGTTCACAGGTACCACTGACGGGAACCCAGCAGGGCGGGGTATTTGGGGGAGGTCACGTGATGGAAAACATTGTTTTGACATGTAATGCCATGAAAAAGTGGGGGTTAATGTTGGTTATAATATGTGATTGTTTCTCTGGTGTGCAGCTAGTTTATCAAGGAGCTGCAGAATTCCTTAGATGTGCAGTGCATTCTTTCACTACGTTTATGTGTTGTGAAAATTATAAACTCTGTTCATCAAATATGTGTATTCAAAAGAATGCCGGAGGAGAAATGTATAAGGAGCAACAGTAAGACACAGAGTAGATGAAAATGTTATTGTCGGAAGGTTTGACATTTAGAAATTTAGCCGGATTGTTTGCTTGAGTTTCCAAATGGTGCTATAACATAATATACTGGCTGTGTTTACTTTAACGATGTATATGTATTGTCTAATGCATTTCCCATCAGCATTGGAGTGGATGTGTGATGCAGAATAAGTTACATTTTATTTTATCAATTTAAATGCAGCTGTGCTTCCAGACATAATGTGAATGTTGGGTTATATTTCTGGTCCTCTGGGAGTCTTTTAGTTTTAATAGCCTGTGAGGATTATGGAAAGCCCTTGACACTGGAGTTCAGGCAGGGCCGTGGGCGAGGGACTGTGCTTTTGGAAGGCATGCACAACACTTTGGAGATCACTTTGCAGAGTTTTCAAAGAACTGAAGATTGATAATCTAGTGAGATAAAAATCAAGTACCAGCAACCATACATTCTGTATGATTGTGCTCAATTAACAGTACATGTCATGATGCGTTTACATCAAGATACATTAAATGCTAGATTAAACAAGAAACCATATCTTTTGGAGTTCAGTGAACAGGATACACATGTCATTAAGGTCTATATAAGATACAGTTGGAGGCCAGGAATTCCCAGTGTGTTGTCCAAGGCTTTGAAATGTGGGACCTTGACCTGCTGTTCATTTGAAATGTAATGCAAGCAGCTTAAGTAACTTTAGAGTTCCTAAAGTGATTAAACCATATATTATTTAACCCAGTATATCCACAATATTACTAATTTAACATGTAAAGGATATAAAATGATAAGTGAATTTATGTTTTGGTAAACGGTCTTCCCAGTCTTGTGTGGATGTCACACTCGCAGAACCACTAAGTTTGACCAGCCACGTTTCCCGTGCCCAGGGGACACCTTCCTGACGGCTGCGGGAGAAGCTGCTGGTGGTCCGTGGCCTTTTGTCTCTTTAGTACTGAGAGCAGAGACTTCACATGATTCCAATTCACACTTCCACGGTAATTTCTTCATTATGCTGAAATCTGTGCTTTCTGAAACCTTGAGCCCATCTGTATTTAGTTGGCATTTAGTTGGCAACTAGGCATTTAGTTGGAAAGAGGATGAGGGAGGGTTAGCACTCACTGACTCAGGGGATGATGGATTAAAGTTCAGAGTAAAAGAGATCAAAGTGTGGATATCCTAATGGTTAAGGGAGTAGGACCAGTGACATTGAAGAGGCAATAACAGAGGGACTGTAGGAGTTATTGAAAATCAAAGTCTGACTCATTCTGGAATAGATGTGATATAAATAATTGGCTGGGGTAGGAGGATGGGGGGAAATGGAGACAACTGTACTTGAACAACAAGAAAAAAAAAGGAAAAAAAATAGAGCCAAACAATCTCTGTAAATAAGAATTGTGGGTGATGGATTTTCAGAATGATCTTTACCTTTGTGGATTTTAGTTTATTTGGATCATATTACCATGAGAAATTACAAACCCATCTTCTGTTGTCCCTCCTTCTGTATAAAGGACCTGTGACATACCCATATATATATACATGTGTGTATACACCCATCTAAGGTCTCTCTGGAAAAAGTCCAACCACTGTTAATATAGAGACAACAGTTTGATGACATCGATGTAACCTGGCAGCCAAGGAGAGTGGACTGGAATTTTCATGCATGAACAATGACACTTCACTGTACTCAGTGGGGGCAGCAGATGCTGCTGAGTGGGCACGTGTACTGTGTGGTTGTCGCATTCAAAATGACTGAATGCGTAGAGCAATGAATCTGCATCAGATTTTGTGTTAAGTTTGAACAGTCCTCTGCAGAAACGAGATGATTCAGAAGGCTGCAGCTATGGGCAACTGGGGATTGGCAGCTTCATCACGACAATGCATCTACTCATGCATCACATCTCATGCCGAGATATTTTGATGAAACATCAAGTCACCCAGGTGACCAACCCCCCTATAGCCCAGATTTGGCACCTCAAAACTTCTGGCTTTTTCCAAAACTAAACTCTCTTTTGAAAAGGAAGAGATCTTAGACTGTTGATGAGATTCAGGAAAATACAATAGGGCAGATGATGGTGACTGAGAGCACTGTTTGAGGTCCCAAGGTGCCTACTCTGAAGAGGATTGAGGCATCATTGTCCTATGCTCAGTGTTTCTTGTATCTTGTATCTTGTTAAAAAAAGTCTCTATTTTTCATAGTCCATGGCTAGATACCTTCTGGACAGACTTGGATATGTATGTGTGTGTGTAAATATTTTTTCTAGAAATGTTTGCCTTTAGTAATGATTTCTCTTTTGTTAAAAAGCATAATTTAATAATATAGGATACCCAGAGAGGTTCTTGTGGCTTTTTTTTTCTGATCTTCTTTGGCTTCTGGCAGATTCTATGGCCTGGTAGTATCACCTCGTTCTGTGTGTTAAAAGACCAGAGTAGCCATTATCAATAAGAAAACTAGTACTTTAATAACTACTACTTTTATTGAGTGCCTTCTGCATTTCTTAGATTCTCCAGACAAGACAAACATTCTGCAAGATAGGCCTTATTTTAGCCATTTTTGTGAATGTTGAAAAACTGAATTTTAGAGAGATTCTGAGTAGGCCATGGCCATATAACTTGGAAATGGAGAAGCTGAGATTTGAATTGCAGGCTTTAGGATGCTACATCTCATTTAGCATCTGGAGCTGAATAAAGTAATTTAAGGAAGCATAGTTGTCTGTGATAAGCTCTATGGTTAATGTTCACGGTATTACAAAAATGAGAGGGTTACTTTCCGGTAACTTCTGAGGCTCCTGGGACTTCTGAGGGTATGCAGGAATCTTCTTGCATCTCTGGGAAAACCTACATTAAAAACAAAGTGCTGGCAAAGAAGACCTCTTGATATACTTCGTTGAGTTTAGACCCCTTCAGTCCCCAGAACGTACCTGGAGAAATGCTACTGAAGCGGTAGCAAATAGCAATATTCAGTGTCTGTGGCTCTGGGTCAGAACAAGGCACATCATAATTACATTAGCCAAGATTAAAATGAAGGAGAGAATCCTAGAAGCAGCAAGAGATAAGGGGAGAGTCTCCTACAAAGGAGTTCCCATCAGACTGTCAGCGGATTTCTCAAAAGAGATCTTACAGGCAAGAAGGGGCTGGAAAGAGGTATTCCAAGTCATGAAATCCAAAGACCTATAGCCAAGACTGCTCTATCCAACAAAGCTTTCATTTAGAATGGAAGGACAGATAAAGTGCTTCTCAGATAAGGTCAAATTCAAGAAGTTCGTCATCACCAAGCCCTTATTATATGAAATGTTAAAGGGATTTACCTAAGAAAAAGAACATAAAAAGGATGAACAGTGAAAGGACAGCAAACTCACAGTTATTAACAACCACCCCTAAAACAAAAGCAAACTAAGAGGACAGCTAGATCAGGAGTGGAACCATAGAAATGAAGATCACATGGAGGGTTAGCAACAGGGGAGTGGGAAGAGAAGGGGGGAGAAGGTACAGAAAATAAGTAGCATAGACAGTAGGTAGAAAATAGATGGGGGGGAGAATTATATGGGAAATATAGAATCTAAAGAACTTGAGATTCACGGTCATAAACTAAAGTGGGGGAATGGTGGGGAAGGGGGTGTACAGGGTGGAGGGGAATGAAGGGGGGAATAGAACAACTGTAATGGCATAATCAATAAAAATAAATAAAAATTTAAAAAAAGAGAACTGAGAACGAGAACATCAGTCTCTTCAGTGGCTGCTTGGAGCCACAAAGTGCATGCTGCAGGGACAGTCTGTGCCCTTTCTGTGCTTGGTGGCACTCCTGAAATCTGGCCACATGTGTCACTGTAGAAACTGGTTCTGGCGTAGCACTTCCGTGGAGCTCACAGGGCGGAGCCCCCAGTGAGAGGCACTGTGGCTGGAAGAAAGGAGGAGAGACTGCAGGATCAGCGTGTGTTTGAATCCCGGCCGTGCAGTTCAACAGCCATCAGACCGTTTCATCGCTTGTGAAGTGCAGGTTATTATCTCCTCCTCACAGCGAGGACTGCCTGGGATAATGTGTGTAAAGTACCTGCCACACTGCTTGGCACATGCCTGATGTGTGGATTATCTTTTTACTGCTGAGATACCATTATAAGTAATATACTCCTTTAAATTATACAAGACAAAGTGACAGACACATTTCCGAGCATTCCAAGGGGCCGTGGTAAAGCTGTTGGAAAGGAAATTACGTACAGTTACAGATAAGCTCTGTTTTAATACAGTGCTGTATGGATTGTGCTTAGAAGAGAAGTCCTCCCTGTTCGCCTTCAGGATTCTCCACGGCCACCTCCAGAGGGTGGTTCGGCCACTGGTGTGTCCACAGGCTCAGCTTTGTAAATAGTGAAAAGATTTCACCTCATTGTATCAGTTTATTTCTTAAGCATTTCCCTTCAGAGAGCCATTTCATAAAGATAGGTGGCATGCTAAATTACAATTGGGGTACCAGTTATCCATTATGTTCTTACCCAAAGCAGTTTAGGAGCCACTAGGAATGAGAAGTTTGGTTAAATTTCCTGAGTTCACTAATTCAGAGTTAGAACTCAAACTCTCCTAACTGACTTTAATTTATTCTAGTTCATAGCAGATGCCTTGCAGCACTGTGCATTTTAAAACCTAAGATTCGTAGGATCCACAACTTTGTAAGTGGAAGGAGAATTGATGATCTTTCAGTCCCTTAATTTTGTAGATAAAGAAGCTGAGGCCCAAACAGGTTAGTGAATTCACCAATGGGGACACAGTAGTTAATGGCAGGATTGTAGAACAGTAAAGGAAGGATGATTGTATTGCTTTTTCCATGTAATTTGACGCAGATCTCTCCAAATAGTATCTAGTGGTCAGCTACAAGTGGTCAGCACGTTGCTAAGGGCAATAAAGACTCCAAACGAAATGCATCACGTAGCCCTGGCCGGGTGGCTCCATTGGTTGCAGCATCATCCATACACCAAAAGGTTGCAGGTTCCAGGCCTACCCTGGTCAGGGCACATACCTAGGTTGTGGGCTCCACCCCTTGGTAGGGCACATTCCAGAGGTGGTGAAACGATGTTTCTCTTTCTCTCTTTTTAAAAATCAATAGACGTATCCTTGGGTGAGGATTTAAAAAAATGCATCATGTAATTGTGTGGTTAAAACTGCTTCAAGATGTAGGGGTTATTCTAGAGGCTTGAAGTATTAGGTTTGTTTCAAGTTGCTTGCCTTTCTCTGACCAAGAATGGCTCTTGTCGGCCCCTCTTGATAATTTATTGGTCCATGGGCCATAGGTAACTTTGAGGTTATGCGTATACTAGACACCTCTCTACAATTTGTATAATCTGTGCTTCCACACCTGTAAAATGAGAGGGTTAATACTACTTACCGCATGGGTTTTGAGGAATATTTGAGTACGGTAGTTAGTAGTTAGCAGTTTGAGCGGTGCCTAGCACATGTGATTCTGTGTATTTGCTGATGCTGTAACCACGGTTACTCCTTCTTCTCCTGCCGCTGCTGCTAATTGACACCCCTCTGCTGAGAGCAATTTGAATTCATTTCTTGGGCCAGCAGCTTTGCCATGCTGTATCTCCCAATATGTATTTAGTCACCTTCAGGAATAAGTTTACAGAATTTGAAGGGCTGTCCTTTTAAAGTCAGGTGTTTTTTGAATACTATATTTAAATTAAAATGTAAAAATATATTCCCCATGTATTCCCCATGTTGGAGAAATGCATGTGAGTACTTAACCTGCTTACTCTGGATAGTTATTTGGTAGTGTTCTATTCACAAACATTTCTTAAAAATTGGAATAGAGATAAATCTATATACATTTATTTATAGAACTAACCCTGATTTTAGTATTTTAGTTTTATGTGTGTCTCCAAGTAGATTTCTCAGCCTGCAGTTGGCTCATTTTTGTTCTGAGATTATTTATCAGAATACTTTTGATACTTGTTGGCTGCTACATTATTATTTTTCAAAGCCATTTGAATTTTCTGGGATATTTTTTAAAAGATAAGCTTATGTAAGTTACATACACTTCAGGAATTTTTTTTTAATTTGTTTTATTTTTCACTGCAGTTTTTCTCATTACCGTTTAGTGCCCTTACACTCCCCTCCCCCACACTTGGGGAATTTCTCACTGGCCAGTGTTTCTACGGCGACGTGGCTGCATGTGTGTGTGTGAGCGTGCCGGCACGCCCATGTGTACTGGCTGTGGGAGTATTTCATGTCTGAAAAATATTTTGATTGGTGAGGGTCAGAGACATCGGAGATCATCTTATGGAACATCACACAGTTCATGGCAAAGGTCTCTTAGAGTCATGTTTTCATAGAAGTAACTTTCTGAAGTCATATTTTAGCATTCGTGATTTTGTATACAGAAGACCAGTCCCTTTACGTTGTAAGACAAATGGGCACCTGAGACACTAGAGATGATACTTTCAGGATTGTTTTTATTATGTACTTGAAGTGAGGCTTCTCTCCATGTAGAGAGTCCTTTTCCATGTCGGAGCCTCGCTTTATGGCACAGGCTGGCTGGCGTGAATACGCCGGTCCTGGGATGCTCATTCGCATAAGTGTGTGTGTATACACACTTGTTCTTAGTGAAAGTACTAATATCTGTGTCAGTGTATGCACATATTTGTATCTGTATGACTTACACATGTGTGTGCGTGTCCTCAGACTCAGATTTAAGTGCACTGATTCCTAAGCCATCCCTGTTTCCTGAAATGTCTTCTCTTGCCCACCTTCCAAGACTCAGCTTTGTTTCCCCTCCGCTGTGAAGCCTCAGTGGGTCCCTTCAACTTGCCACTGTTCCTTATTCCTTCCCCAGAGCCCCTGTGAGTCATCGGGAGTGTCAGCTTGACATTGGTGGGGAATATGGGCTTTGATCACAGTTATTTTCATTGTAAAATGTGGGTTTTAATTCGAGGTCATTGGAATGGCTGTGTTTTACGTGAATGTATTAGATCATATGCAGGGCTTGGCAGAAGTAACGCCTGCTTGAGAGTGGTTGGTAGGGCAATAATATGGGTATAATAATTTATAGTTTTAAGTTGAACATTTCACCTACAGTATCCTATGGTGTGCTTAAGTGTGCTATTGTTATGTTACAGAATTCCATGCTTATGATTTTTGTAATGAAAGACTTTGTAATAAAAAAGGGGCGTTATTTGTACCAAACCTTGCGTGTCAGTGTGAAACATGTGGTAAAGATTCAGTGGGTGGTTCCTGTTATTGTTGCAGTTACTTACTTATACTTGTCGTACCTTTGTTGTCTGTGAGCTTCTTAAAATCAGGTCCTGTGACATATGACTTCTAATGTCGTCCCTTCCTGGGAGCTGTGGGCAATTCATGGATGCATGAATAACAGAGTATGTACCGTGTAATAAGTATCACTATTGTAAATTACTGGGCCTTCATCACTGGCTAGCAAGTCCGTGTATTCTGTTAGAGTTGACCTCTAATTTTGGTTTTTGGTACTTTTCAGTTTTGTTTTTTTCCTTATACACAATAATTGACCTATCATTTAGCATTCTTAACAGTATTTTGATTTTTAGTATTATTTAGTTATGAGAGAAGCATATGGTTATACAATCCACTTGACAGTCTACTAATTTACTCATCATTGAGATTACTAATTGAGTATTCTACTGTGGACAAGATTACGAGCTACGTGGGGGGCTGGTTACGGTGTCTGAATGTGCAAACGGGATTGATGAATTCAGCCCATCAAAACTATTGTTGAGTGAGGCCCTCAGCAGCCCATAAGGTAGTCATTAAAAATATCAAATGAACTCTCTCGTATTGGCACTACTGTGTCAAAATGTCGGTAGTTCCCTGACCTGTCTTCCACGTAGTACTTTAAAATCTGCCTGTGTTAATACTTCTTTTGGTTCAGCTGTATAAAGAGATTAAAACTAAAGAGTGTCCTAAAAATGCATCCAGTCTGATATTTTCTGATTATTGTTAAATATTTTGAGGATGCAAATTTCATTTAAATGTCAGCCGTAATTAAATGTGCACCATTTGCTCTTCTGCTCAGGTTTCACAGTTTGATGGAATGTTTCCCCACCATTCAATAAATATTTGTTTTATTTCCCATGAATTAATTCAAAACTGGGTCAGAGCAACATATTTTAATCAATTATTGTTGTGATGGACTAGAAAATAAATTTACTTCCTAAGCAAACTCTTTATTATGCATTTGAATGGGATTAATCTTGCTTAGCATTGGCAACCTAAACATGGAAGTCAACATTTAATAGGAAAGCCAACTACATATGCTGCATAATAAATAGGCCAAGTCATTTTTCTTCAATGTGTTATAGATCTTTAATGTTATAAACTTTGTAATTACCCTAAAATATATATCTAGCTGTGTTTTGATAGCACCCAGTGGAGGGAGGTAGTAAAGAAATTCTTAGGCTCTGTGAATTATGCATTTTTAATGGGTGCCAAATAGATGTTTATGATGATTTTATTGTTAGTTGTTTGCTCCTCTGTGTATAAATCATACGATCACATTACACTTACATAAAAGGCTAGGGAGTGAGATCAGGACATAGTTAAGCACCCTATTATTCCTTCTCTCCCACCAGCTTTTTAAACATCCCAAAGATTTTAACGTTTTAGCGTGATGTTTAAAACACATCATGGTAGAGAGGATTGAGAGACGATACCAGTGTTCCTGCGGGAATGCAAACTTGTGTGTGGCCGAGTTACCTCCGGAGAAGGTAGTTGTGTGAAGTGGTTTTACGTGCAAGCGCAGTTTGCCCGTGTCTGTATTTGGGTTGCAATTTAACCACATGAATGAGACATATGAAGACAGAATTTAATCATCTTTTTAGTCCTTTGCAAGACAAATCAGATTTCTGTGCGGTCCTGATAACACAGCAGTTACACTTGAATGTAAGCATAAACTATGTTTTAAACCATTATACTGAGCACAGTACATGTAAAAGAAATGTTGAGCTCATTTGCTGTGGTTCGTTTTGTCTTCTGCGGAGTATGATGGGGCGTAAGGGAAGCTAGATTGAAAGAGTAGTTCCCACGTCAGCATGCGTTTTCCTTACCTCCTTTCTTTGAAAATGGGACGTTTATTCAGTGAACTTCTTTCTTACGTGATTTCTCAAGCTTCTGGGCGAACCTTCCTCCAAATGGGACCTTGAAGTTTGCTCCTATTATGCCATTGTCTGCTTGTTTGTTTGTTTGTTTATGATAGTGCAGGATTTCTTGGGTGGAAGCGTATTTTTCAGGGAAACATCAAACTGGAAATAGTGGAAAACAACTTAATAAATAAAGAATTTTCAATGAGTTCATGTATAACAATTCTAAGAGGTTCATTATTGAATCTGGGTTCTTACTGACCTCTGAATTCCTGTTTCTGTTAGTTACTTCATTACTGAACTCTCTTCATGGAAGAATTACAGACACTGTGTTGTGAGATCACAGGGGGAGATGCTGTTACTGTGTATCCCAGTGTCTTCCTGTAAGAAACATGCAACCGTTGTTAGGGGCGGTATTGCGGTAGTGCAGCTTGGGCAAGAGCAAGTCATCGCTTGTTCCTAGTTCTCAGCAAAGTGGAAAGGAGTCTGGACAGTTGATATAAATGCATGTAAATCACCGTGTATATGTGTGATTTTATAAATGATGTAAGTGTAGGGAGTAAGAGTAGGACTAACCTTTGTGGAATACCTAATATGTGCCAGATAGTCTGGTGTGCACATTGTGTGCATTCTGCTTTTCAATATTCCTAGGCTCCCTCCCCCTGCGCAGTAGGGTTTATTATTCCAGTTTAATAGAGAGGGAAGGGGGGCACGTGGAGATTGAACAACTTGTCCCAAGCCACGCTGCCCCCAGCTGTTAGAGCTGGTGTTCGTTCACACCTGGATCTTTTCTATGACAACACACAGCTTTCTCCTGTGGAATGGAGATTGTCATTCATTCAGGGCAGATGCTGAAATTCTGGGGAGAAAAGAGTTCTCTGTGTTTTATTATTGTCACCTGGATTGCCGAATAAGTCAAAGGAAGGGGGTGGAACTGTGTGCCTGGCCTTTTCTCTTGCAAAAGGGAAGTCATACTAGAAATTAAGTGTGTCGTTGTAAAATATGTCCAGGTAATAATCTGTATTGAAGTTTCCTATGCTTTCCTTTTTTTAATTCCTCAGATCATTGCTATGATAGTCTTGTGTCAATAAATTTAATGGAGATTGGATTAATTGTTATAAAAATAAGGGTTTCTATATGGACTGACTCTACCTACCCTAATCCAAGTGATATCTATTAAAAGTTTGAACATTCTTAAAAATGATCACTCTTTAATCTGTAGTTGTAATTCATGAAATTATGTGTATTTTATATGTAGAGGTTAGTTAGAATATTGTTTTTTGTACTCCAAATCAGAAACTATCTGTTCTTTCCTATTTATTGTGAGAAGCGTATCTAAAATCTGATATTCTTATAGCCATGATTTGCTGTCCATCTGTGGCCTGTACTAAAAACTTTGTGAACACAAGGTTCCTGTTTGATAGAGGAAGATGTGTGTGCCATGGAAATCCATGTGTCTGTTCTCAGGAGTCAGACGTCTCACGCTGTTCCAGTTGGGGAGAGAGTTGGAAGTGTCACCTGTCACCTAGCAAGAGGCTTTCTGCTTTGTATCTTTTCATTTTAAGTCAAAATAGGGTGAAAACGCAGTGCTTACATTTGCATTTACCTACAGAGATATTTAGATTAGCCTTCAAATGTCTTTAGTTCCCAAGATAATTCACCAGGGCAGATAAAACGGAGAGAACTTTACAAGAAAAAAAAAAAAAAGGTAACCTGTATGTCAGAAACCTTGCTACAGAGCAAGGCCAACATGGATCTGTTATGCAGACTGTCTCAGACTTAAGTGCCTATTGAGTTCCCTCATCAGCTTTAAAAATTATGGTAACTGGAATGAATGTGTATATAAAAATTTATTACTTGCCTTTAAAAAAATCAGTATTTGAAAACACAAGATCATTCTAATGAAGCAGTGATTTGTAAAGCTAAGTCTAGACGACAGAATTCCAAATGGAATTGCTGTATCAGCACCCGAATTCAATTCACTTGAAAAAGAGCAACTAAATTGCATTTGTGCAGAGAGTGGAGTACCCTGACTAGTCAGATGTCTGTAAGCACCTTTGAAATGTGTTTCTCCATCTCCATTTAAAGATGGATACAGGGATTCTCAGAGGAACTCGCAGCTAGTGAAACCTATGGGTCCTGAAGTATTTGGAATGTATTAGACACTGACCTTTAATGATTGAGAAATAACAGGTCATGTAAGATGTGATGAAGAGCCAGCACCCTGTTACCCTGTTACCACAGGGTAATACAAGGCCTGTACTATGAGGTAATTATTCCAGAGTGATTCCTTATTCATTAAGGTGGGGAGCATCTACTTTCATTCTGGCCAAGGTCATTTCTATTGTCCAGGGAACTCTTCCTAAAGTCTAAAGGAAGCTGGCTGACCATGTGTGGGAATTCTACAGGCAAAGGAGCAGCCGTTAGAAAATGAAGACCTTAGAAAAGCGTTCTCTGTTTCTGTACAATAGCTAGTAAAGAGAAACAGGTGTAGCCAGAATTTCTCCAGACTGTCCACTAAAACATGAGCGTTCATCAGTGGTTCTAGGCTGCAGTATTTTTGTTTAAAAGTGTACCCAAACTTCTTTCCAAAATGTGATAATTTATACTTTTTCTGGTTTGTCATGTTTTTCTTATTGAAATAAGTGACCGACCCTGTGTTCTTCTTCACCTGACAGTGGAGAATTATTTTTGAAGCCAGGAAAGGGAGGACCAAAACCATTTGTGATGAGTTTTTGATGAGGACAGTGACCTTTAAAACTTCTGTGCTTTAGGAAGACTTGCTGGATAATTTCACAAACCTGTTTGGCAAAGCTAAGTGATCTTTTCATTAGGAAATCGGTGAGGTATTACCTGTTACTGGAAATGGGTCACTTTCCTGTTTTGTATCATGGCCTGATTTGGGTGTGGGTTTGAGTACCAACACAAAGGCCCCTTAGCGTGAATAAAATTTGAGATTCGTCTGTTCTGTCTTGAGGTCTTAATTTAGGGGAATTTTTTGCCGTTTAATACTTGAGTTGTCCATTGAAGAGTGATTATTTTTACACGTACGATGGCGCAGGCTGCTGTGTCGACATTGCTTCCATTAGAGTATGTGGGGGGGGGGTGGATAAAACGGTGGATATCCCTGCTGCTCTGGAGAAGTAGGGCCTTAGAGAGGTTAAGTGAGTCACTTCAGGTCACACAGCCAGTGGATGACAAAAGTGCATCTAGAGCATGTCTCAACTGTGAACCGTCTCCATTTGCTCTTGTTGGTGTTATTTACAGTGTAGGCGCGCAGGCTGGGTGCTGCTGAGGCAGGGGTGGTCTTCAGTGCTCTCGAGGCAATGAAATGAATGGAAACGATAGCGAGCATTGTACCAGGCTTGTGCCAGGTTTGCAACCTCCAGAGGTGTTTGTTTAAGTTAAACCCCAAAGAGCTGTGCCGTAAGATTTGGGGACTAAAGGGGTTTGTAAGAACCCTGACATCATCTAACTTGTTACCTTAGTATGAAAATTAACCTCTGATCTTCACGCTATCAAATGGATCTCAAAATAGTTCACGTGCTCAGCTCCTAGAACTGCTTTCAGAGCAAATGATATCATTAGGTTACTTTGTAAACCCACAGATGCTGTGGAAATGTGCAGTATTGTGTTCAAATAATACAGTGTTTAATTTAGCCTTGCAGATTAATTGTACCTAAAAACAACAAATTATATAATTAAGGTGCTAGTTGCTTGGGTACGAACAATTCACACTTGACATACGGGAGAATTTTCTTTATTTGTTTTTTTCTTTCATTTCTCATTATTAGCTTTATTCTTTCCACAAACATGTGTCAGTCTCCCAAATTTTGCTGGGCTGCATGCTGCATGCTGGGAAACAAACTTGGGAATGGCATTGTGAATGGCATGTGTTTTTACTCCTGGTGGGAATATAAATTTGTATAATCTGTTTAAAAACCAATTTGGTGATATATTTTGACAGCCTGAAAAACATGTACGTTATTTTGACCCAGTCATGATATAATGACATTCTAAGGAAATAACCAGCAGTACCTCCCAGAGCAGCTAAATGCAGGATGATTGGCCGGGAACAGTGGAGGTGGAGCCTGTGCTGGGTCCGCCATCACAGTTCCCACCTTCTGAGCAGAGCTTTTCTAGAGAGGACATTCTTTCTAGTCGTGCAGTTTTTTTTTTTTTTTTCACATCTTAATATACTATGAAAATTCTCATGGAATATTAAAATGTGGAAAAAACACAACCACATTTTGAGATATAAGGAGCCAGAATGTAAGATTGAAGCCAGTTTTGAAAGACCGGGTACATTCTGCCAAGAAGTTGAAGCTGATTGTTTTATATATATTTTGAAGACTAGAAAGGACAATCAATATATGTTTGGTGAGAACATGTTGGTTTCAATGACTTTTAAATTCTTTCAGGGGATTCCATTTTATGGCTTTAGAATATAAAAACAGACTTATACTCCTGATTTCGAGAGAATACTTACAGTCTGCCACTATAGTTATTAAGATATTACCTTTATATTTTATTGCTTTGTAGTAGCATTTCTAGTAGTAAAATCTGTAGTATACATGAGGAGGTATGTTTTGAGACATAAGAAACATACATAAGAGGGAGAGACAGACAGACAAAGACAGAAACAAATATTAAAGCTGCAGTAAAGTTAAAGGCCAGTTCCCCTTCCAGGCAGAACCAGTGGACCTTGTGAGTTCCGCCATGTTTCCTTAGGGCCTGATGAGTGAGTGTGTGAGCCTCGGTGGTGGCTGGTCAAGGGCGTGGAGACAGTGCAGAGGCAGCCCGGCCCCACGAATGTGGGCACCAGCTGTCTGCAGGATCTGGGTGTGTCCCCTTCTCCAATGTAATTCCAAATGGAAAAAAAAAAAAAAAAGGAAATCAACTGCATCTAATAAGCTGGCTTAAGTGAATGCCAAAGAAAATTCGCCTCATGAAATGGAAATTCTGAAGCAAGTTACATAATGCTGAGAAAAAACAAATAGAAGGACTTTCAAGATATATCCAAAAGGGGCAGAAGGTCCATTTTAAGCCGAACTCTCCAGTCCAACGATATTTAATTGTATTTGGGAAGATCCACATGGTCCTGGGGATGAGGAAGCTTTTAGAAACCATATAAATATTTACTTTATAGTTGTTTAATTTTTAAAAGGTGACATGTATTAACTTACATCAGTTTTTAAAAGTTTGACTTGGTTATTGGCCACTATGGAGCCACCAGAAAGTATTCTGTTAGTTATTTCTAGCCACAGCATGGCTAGAAATCTCCTAGTTGCTAGGAGTAAAGGCGCCAAGTGCTTTCAGTTGGAGTATTGGTGAGTCCTCTTTCATATATTCCGTTTACTTTGAAACCACTTTCTGCCGTTTTTCCCTCCGTCTTCCCTCCCTGGTGCGTCCAGATCTGTCTCAGTTTGTCACAGCTGGTGTTTCTGCCTCTCTCCCCTCATTTCTCCATTTTGCCCTTTAAATGGCGGCCAAAGAGCAAGCAAAAAACCAAAGCAATGAAAGAAAAAAATATCCCTCAGCTATTATATTTATGTCACTCCACTAATTAAGAGTGTAGAGGATTGTAGAATGAGGATTGTCTGTGTTTCTTCCCCGCCCCTAACTCCAGGGAAAATATGTTATCAGACACCTGGAACTTTTTCTCATTGTTTGTTTTTCTCTGCTTTTCTTGCAGGGTCAATGTGACTCCAGCCACCAATGGATGAATGAATATCCATATGAAGAGGAAAACAATAAAGGTTGGTTAACCAAACTGTGTCAGTGCAGGGAAAACCCTATTTTGCCCCTGGCGACTCGTTAGAGCACTCTTGGTCTGAATATGAGACAGGTCAAGACACCCTTAGATACACCCATCTCTTTGTAAAGTGTAATTTTGGTTTTTAATCCCTTAAATATAAAGAAATTTATGAGAGTAAGAAACAGTTTTTTTGTGTAAGTCTGCCTGTCTTTATTTTCTAGAACTTACGTTGGAATTTTGAGAATCACCTTTTAAATGGATGTCAGATAGTGGCGAACCAGTTGATACAACTGATCGTGGGGAACGAGACAAAAAGGAAAAAAAAAACCTGGCCAGATTTTGTTTAATATATATCAGTTCCTACAAGCACAGTCCTAATACCAACACCATATGGTATATGATTGCTGTGAAAAGCTGTTCTCTTTGAGACCACAATCTCAGCTTTCATTTGAGAGTAGGATGATTTTGAAAGGATTTTAACTTTGGTTTCTCACAGACATGTACCAGGATGAATTAGAGGAGAAGTCCTGTGGTATTGCTTTATTTGTGGTAGTTATTTGAAATTTCCTTTCTTGCATTAACATCTTACTGATGTTAATACACAAATCATAGGTAACATTTTTATAATATATTAAACCACCTTCATTGCGTAAAGTTTATACACTCAACTGGTCTGGTGTACATGCGTGTGCCTTGCCTTGTAACTCTTCATTGAACTGCACAAAACATAAAATTTCATATTTTCCTACTCCAATTACCTGGTACTTTAAAAAAATTCATTTATTCATTTGTTTTTAGAGAGAGGGAAAGGGAGGGAGAGAAAGAAGGAGAGAAACATTGATGGGTTGCCTCTCCTACACAACCCAACCAGGGGCCAAACCCACAACCCAAGCATGTGCCCTGACCAGGAATTGAACCTGTGACCTATTGCTTTGTGGGATGATGCCCAGGCTACAGGGCACCCCAGTCAGGGCTACTCCCGCTACTTTTAAACAAATGTACATCATGTCACATTTTTTTCTGCCAGCCTTTACTTTCAAAGTTACTTACAAATGATTTTGCAGGTCATATTTTTCACTTAAAACTGCCTTTCTTCCTCCTCCTTGCTAAAATTGCTCCTTCTCAGAACATGCTTATACCTGGACAATTTTCGGACCTGTAGAGGGAGTATTGATTCAGAGGTGATACAAGGGTGACTTCTGGGTATAACAGTAATGTTCTTTCTCCTGAACCCAGTGTTGCCCGTGTGGGTGCACTTCATGAGAATTAATTGGGCAGTGTACGCATTTGTACCTGGATCAGCAGTGTGCTTGTGAACCAGCCCGAGGGGCGGGGCTGGGGGGCTGGACCTGGGGAGTTTATCAGTTCTCAGGGGTAAAACTCCTGTGGCTGGTTTCAGAGGTTTCAGGAGTCGCTTGCAAAAGTCCTTAAAGTTTAGCAATTGGCTCTCATGAGCTGTTGTTAAGGTGGCTTTACCTAGCACACCTTTGATCATTTCATTTACAAAGTGAAACAGTTTCACAAACTGTTTAAGACAAATAGGGCACAGTTGGTAAATTTAAATTTCTCTGGCTCATCCCTGTGTAAATATGGAAACCTTCTTTACTGGTGATCATGGAAAGTATATTTATCCCTGTCCTAATGTATGATGTTGATATAATATCACTTTATGTTTTTGTGCAATTGTTACTAAATTTTAGTTTGAATGGATTAGTGTTAGCTTTGCAAACTTATGCATTTTGACAGTGTCATTGTTCTGTAACTAATTTCATGATAACCAAAGGTGATGGCAAAGAGAATCATTGTGGTGCCACTTTCCCTGAGGATATACTCTAAAAACATTACCATAAATGACTATAATACATTATATGCGATTCATTCTAAATGATTGTGCCTCATAGCTGATAACTCATGAGTTCATGAGTGTTTAGAGAGGAGGGAGCGTGGGTATTTCACTGAACGGGAGTATAATACCCATTATTTCTCGCTCACACATGTCTACATAAAGCTGGTCTGTGCGTTCCGAAACGCATTTCAGCAGTGCTGTCGTTGTGAGTGCGGTGGCTTGTGCGTGGGTCTGCTCCAGAACCTGGCTTCCCTCCTGTGTTTTCCCTCCATCGCAGGACGTTTACCAAGTGCTTCCCCGCAGCCGGTTTAGAGCAGGCGTCCAGGGTGTAGACACACACACACACACACACACACACACTCACACTCACTCACTCGTGCAGCTTCTCATGAGAAGCGTTCGCGTGAACACTCCTGCTCGGTGACGACCCCAGAGGAGCCATGGTGCACAGCAGTGGGGGCTTCTCCTCCTTGTGTTTGGAATGTAAGAGGGCAATAGCAAGCCTTTCTGTGAAAGCTTTCATTGTTTACCAAAAAAGTTATTTCCTAGTGATGGACATGTACAATGTGGTTTCTTTACATTTTTTTTTCCATGAGGTGCAAGTCTTCCTCCTTCACACAGGATGGAAAGATTGTAACAGCATCCTGCCTTTCTTTCCCTTTGAACTAGGTAGGTAGGCCCAGTTGCTCAGAAAGCCCTGCTGGTGGAAATGAAACGTGTCGTCAGCAAACATTTATGTAGATAGCTGCCTAGGAAGTAAATATTGAATCAGAAAGATCAAAAACTGTCCAGTCCCAGCTCTGCAGTTCCCTGTCTGTATGGCCTTGGACGGGTGACTTCTTTTCTCAAGTGCAAAGTGGAACTAATAACAACTGTCCTGCCTATCTCAGAAGCGGTTTTGGGGGTGAAAGAAAATACAACATATTTGTGAAAACAGTGTAAAGTTGTAAAATTCTTAAGGTGTGTGTGGTAGTGAACATTATTTTTAAGGCATAAGAGAGGTTCACGACTCTTTTGTATGACTATGTCCTAAAGTCAAGCATTTTGAGAGTTGGAGGTACCCTCAAAAGTCCCTGACTCTTAACATGAGCTTGGTGTGTGGTGGCCTCCTAGATGAGTTGGTTACTTCAGCGGGATGTTGCAACCTCCTTGGAATGTCCTGCTGCATGTGGCGGGTCATCCTATTTCCAGGCACATGTAATTATATTAAAAGTTCTTCCTCTTTTTGAGCCAAATCAGTAGGAGGTATGATGATGCAGACCCAGTAGGTGGACCACGCATGTTAATATATCTCTTCCTGCATCAGGTCACGCTTCTCTCAAGTCACTCCCCCTTTGAGTATCTCATTTCTATCTGGGAAATTAGAACAAGATAACATTCAGGGAGCTGAGAAAGATTATGTAATTATTGAAGTAGAATAGTGGCTTCATCATTTGAAAAGATGATTCATTGCTCATTAAAAAACATTAAAGCATGCAAAGCCCTGTTAGCCCCTCACCTCACCCCCATTGGTGAATTATTGACAGCATCTGTGTGTGTGTATACAAGTAATGGGGGCATGTTTGCAAAAACAGGATTGCATTTACACTTTCTATTTCTAAAGAAGCGTTTTTTTCACCTTTCTTTCAATAGAATGGGAGAAATAGAAACTGAATTTAAAGTGAAGGAATATATTAATTTCTAGTTGATGTCCTTTCACCAAAGTGAGGTTGTTACTTAAGAGTAAAAAGGAGAAAGTCCCAACTTTATGAGTTCTGGTAATTCTGCTTTCTTTAAATGACTGAATTTAAACAGCATCTTTTGACTTTTTGCTAAGAAAGATGGGAAAATTGGTGACATTTCTTTCTAACTAACTTTCCCTCCTCTTGTTTTACTACCTTTTTAATATTGAGGTTATTACCCTTTACTTCTGATTATTCATTGTAATTATGAAAGGTACTTCATCTTGTCTTATTTTTCTCAGAAATATGGAAACTTGGCTTTACTGGTGTCCTGCATTCCTACGAAGGTTGAAACCAACTGGTCTTTCATTTGTTCTTGTTTTGCTTTCCTTCAGATATCCATGGACTAATTTTAGTAAGCTCAAAGTTCAGTAAATTCATCGATTTTTGTCTGGTTTTTATCTTCTATTTTGGTTTTCTTGGCATCTGTCTTTAAAGTCTGAGAAGTAGAGTCTGTTTTTATGTCTTCAGACTTTAAAATTATAATTAAAGTATATTATCCATTCGTTCTGTTCTCTTCTTTAGTAACCCTGAAAATATATGTTTGTTCTTGGCTTTCCATATTTATGATTTTCATCTTTACCTTTTTTCCCCATACTTTGCTTTTCCATGAAACCTTTTTTCTTTGTTTACAGTCAAATTCTTAGTAATTTTTTTACTTCCTGAAGTGGCTTTTCATCTCTATAGTACTTTATAGTTCTGTCAACTTAATTTAATCTCTTCCAATTATCCTGTCCTATACCATTTGAACCCTTGTACTTCTTCCTTGAACTTTTTTTTTAATTTCTTAAAAAAGACCTTTTTGTTTGTTATTCTCTTTTGAGTCCATGAAGTGTGTTGTCTCAGTTCTTCCTCTGATTCCTTGGGTAATTTCTCCTTGTGATGTTTTTTCTTCACTGGACTTTTGCTTTTGGTATTTGCCGCTTTTCTGCACAGTCAGTCCCCTTACGGCCTCTCTCTGATGGTTACTCATCTTTCGATGGGGCCAGTCGTTTCTCATGTTGCAGGTAATGCTGTGGGCAGGGCACAGACAGGCTATGAGCTAGATGCTTCCCAATCTTTGATTTGAGCTTATTTCAGATACTCTCTAAATAAAGGTGTCGTTCCCAGAGTTTTCCTTCCATTTCCACTGTATAGCAAGGCTCCTGAGATGAAGGCCCCCGCCTGCCTTCCTTTTGCCGCTTCAATAGACCCCCTGATGGTGGAGCCAGCCTGTAAGATGCTGTTTTTGCTCTTTTAGTACCACTTTCTCTGCTCTCACTGGATAAGCCTTTCGTGACTGCATGGTTTTACTATTAGGAAGTTCTGTGTCTTCACTGAGGTCTTAGGAGGTGTGTGTCAGCTTCCAGGAGCCTCCAGGATTTCTCAGGCTTTGACAGTTATGCTTTGAGTTTCAAAGGAAGGTTATAAAAGTGCCTTAATATTGCCGTTTTTTAATAAGAAATATTTTAGATGCATTTAAGGGACCCGTGGGGAGTACTGAGCATACTGTGTGCTGTTTAAGAGCTTGGCCTCCTGGGTTTCAGTCCTGGCCCAGCCAGGGCTTCACCGGCTTCCCCATCTCATTTTCACCTGTGCGATGTGGGGATGACGATAATGATGATGAAGATGCCCACTGTATAAAGTTGTTGTGAGGATAAAATGAAACACAATGCTAAAGCACTTACTCTATTGCCTGGCAGTTACTTAGTGCTCATTAAAATGACCATTTTTATTAATGTGAAGCCATGTTCATTGTGTTTATAATGAAGTTTGGTTTTAGGAGAATTTGCTGCTCAGGCCGGCATTTGTCTGGGTTTTTGCCTTTGAAGAGGTGTGTGCTGGGATGGATGGGGCGGCGTGCTTGGGGACACCGGCTGTCCCCTGTAATCTGTCAGCTTCTTATTTTAGGGTCTGCCTGGGACTTCCAGATGGTGACTCTGTGTCTATAAGGAAGAGACACATCTGGCTTTCTCTTGTTACTTACGAGTAGTAAAGAGTAATAAATGGAAGAAATAGAATTCTTGCAGATACTGGATATGCTGCGATGGTTGGTAGACATGTTACTTGGTTCACTCACAGATTGTCGACAACTTCTGTTGAATTAGTCAGGGTTCTTCAGAGAAAGAGAACGAACAGAAGACTTATATGTATATCTCGTATGATTTCAATGCTTTATTATAAGGAATCAGCTCATAAGATGATGGAGACCGAGAAGTCCTGCCCCTGGGGTAGTGCCAAGGCCTGAGGACCAGGGAAGGCAACTGTGTATGTCACAGCCCAAGGTCAGGAGAAGGCTGATGTCCCGGGTTAAGGAGGCAAGCAGGGGCTGAATTCTGTCCCTTTGCCCACTTTTGTTCTCTTCAGGCCCTCAGCGGATTAGCCGGTGCCTGCTCACGTTGGGAAGGGCAGTGCGTGTGAGGAGTCCGCTGGTTCAGATGCCAGGCGCATCCAGAAGCTCCCACACAGACATCCCCAGACATCAGGTTTGATGTGGGTGCCCCGAGGCCCGCCCAGTCAAGGTGACAGATAAAGTCAACCATCCCACCTATCCTGCGCTGTGTAATGAAATCTAGCAGTCATATATTTAGCATTTGTTATCTGTTAGGCATTGGGCTACAGAGAGGAATTATATTTAGACCCTGTCTTCAGCACTTCATCATCTCAGGGACAGGCAAATACCCTACTGCAGTTTGATGTCATTAGGGCTACAATATATTCAATAAAACCTAGAAGGTTGGTGTGGGCCACAGACAGCTTCACATACGCAGTGACATTTGACCTGAGCCCTGAATGATGGTATCACATTGACTGGAAGAAATGGGAGCAACCATGAAAAGTTATAATATTTTGTTTTAAATTTTTAAAAATTGTTTCACGTCGTTCAATTACAGTTGTCCCCATTTGCCCCCATTACTCTCCCCTGTCTTACCCACGCCCACCTCCCACCCTCAGTCCTCGTCCTCCTGCCCTTTGCCTTTGTCCAGGGTCCTTTACACATGTTCCTTGACTTGATTCTTCCCCTTCCTTCCCCTCCCCCCTTTACCCCCTCCCCCCTTTCCTCTGGTCCCTGCCAGTTTGTTCTTTATTTCCAAGTCTCTGGTTCTGTTTTTCTCCCTTTGTTTTGTCAGTTGGGTTCATTTACTGCTTAAAAATTTGTCTTAAAAAATAGAAAGTTATAGATTTTTTTCCCTTTGACTAACACAAAAGCACCCTGAAAAATTTCCCCTCGCAGTTCAGGGTAAATGTGATATTCGGTGATATCTTTAAGTATTTTGGCTGGAATCTTTTGAGGCTCATTTATGTGTCCAAAGGATTTCTGCTCCCCTCCCTGTCTCTCCTCTCCACGACTGCCCCGCTGCCTTTCTCGCTCACTGCGTCTCCCTTGCGCATGTGCTCTTGAGCTCTCACGCTCTTCCTTGCTCACGCATTTTCATTCTCTGGCCACTTGATTATAGTGGGTCATGAGCTAAGCTTTAGGGCATCATATTTAGAGTACATTATCACAGTAGTTTATGTAATGTACCTTTTACCCGAAAACTTTGAGTGATCATAAAAATGATGAGCATATTTTAAGTGCAACCATTTCAGTTAACATTTTGATTTAATGAGAATGTTAGAGTATTAAATCAACGTAGTAATTGATTATTAAAAGCATTTATTAAAGGACTGTATCTCTCCGGTCAATTTTATGTGTCAACATCTGTACATTAGGAAAGAATAGTAACCTCTTTCCCCTCTCCTCATCTATGTTCTCTGAGAATTAATTTCTTCCTATTCTCTAAAGACACTTTTGTTTAATAAAATCATGAATAATATATTGATTCAACAATGAGTGAAATTCTTTTTCTTATACATAATTTAGTCCTTCAGTATACTTTATAGCCTAATGGAGGTTTGATTCACAAATAATCCAATTTAAGAGTCAATTGATTATTAATATTGAGCATGGCTTGTTTTCCTAGTGTTGGTAGTAAATTCTGTATCAGTCTGATCCTGTTACCAGACTAAAGGGGTCTGTTTGCCTCTAGGCATCAAAGCCCATAACACATGAATAGGAGCTTGCAGCATAGAAGGTAAGGGTTAATTTTCAGGAAGTGGCCCACACCTGGAGTCACAGGTGAGCAAATGCTCGAAGATCTGGCTCCCTGATGGCTTCTAGGGGATAGATTATACAGGGAAAAATCATTAAGCATGGTGAAAAAGGGAACCAAGGTCTAAGCAGGGTTATGGTCTCTATGGATTGATCAGGGCTAGGGTACGAGGCAGTTGATCAGTCCATCTGGTCCTGATGCCAGCTATAGCGTCCCTTTGGTTTCCCCACTTTTCTGGGTGTGGTTCTCAGATAACAACTGAGAACTAGATGTTATCTCTATCTAGGTTGACCTAAACTTGTCTCTAGGATCAACAGACCGGAGGCTTTGTTCCTGGATTATTGGACGCTGATAAGAACCTCACTGTACTGAGGGTTTAATGATTAAGGAAATGGTCATGCCAGGGAGAAGGAGGCAGGTGGTTTGGGGTGGTAGGGGAGGCCAGTTTGAATCGAAAGGAAAGAAAGGAGAAGATGGCATATTAAAGAACTCAAGTTTCTATTCACTTATAATCAGAGAAACAGGACTGTGGGGATGGTGTAGAATGCAGGATGTATTAAGAGGATTTGGCCTCATTTAATTGTAGAAGCTAGTTTAAGCAAGTTGCTCCCATATATTTGATGCTAGGCTTGATGTCGTAGGTCAGCAACCAGGAAGCAAGGATGAGGAGGAAGTGCGGGAGAGCAGGGAGAAACCAGAAACTAAGAGGGCGAACTGGGCTCCACACAGGTTCTCTCCACCTACAAGCCTCCGACCTCAGGGATGCTGGCAAGTACAGCGGCAGCTGGCGCCCTTCTCTCAGTCAAACACACCATGGCCTGGCAATCACGTACTGATGGAGGTTCGCAGAAACCGCAGGAGCTGTGGGCCTGCACCAGCCAGATGAACCAGCACATCGGCGACAACACATGAGAGCTACCCTTGCATCTGGAGCCCTGCATTGACCTTCTGAGTGTGAAGCTGGGATGCTGCTGCTGCACTTCTGCCTTCTGAATCTTGCCAAAATGTGTCTTAGAAGCCAGAAGCAATGGGCCAAGGCAGGGAAAACAGTGCTGGGAAGTGCAGATCGAGCTCAGCTAAGCCGTGGCAGTTCATATCTACCGCTGAGTCCCACACTGCCTATTCTCTCCCTTCTCACGCACAGGTCTCTTGCCCCACTCTTCCCTCCACGTGAGTATCATAGATCACGTGCCTTTACGGAGCCCTGCTTTCTTTCCTGAATCCTGCTAAGTCCTGTCTGCAGACCTGAAGCACAGCCCCAGGACCCAGCCTTGCAGTAGAGACAAGGGCCCACACAGAGAAGGCTGCTCCTGTGGAAAACCACCTGCCTGGATTCACCGTTTCTGAGCTCTGCTCATCTCTTGAGAAATGGCGGGATCATTTATGGCCCTGGACGGTTCTTGATTCCATTATTGGTGTCAGTAGTGGCTAAGCCCATTCTGCTCCTGGATTTTGTGCATCTTAATGCTGTAGACGGATGAGGCTCAGGCCAGGACCCTGTGGCTGCAGGGAGCTGCAGTTGAAAGCACAGGAAAGGCAGTCAGCATGAGAACAAGGATGGGTTCTGATTTTGTCCATGGTGGGAATGTGTGAGTTGTCTTGGTCCAGGTAGTGCACTTCGGAGCAAAATTATGACTGAGAAGGAGATCAAAGGCTTATACTAATAGTAGGAATGAATAAAACCCTGGCTGATGCGGCCCAGTCCGTTGGAGCTTATCCATAGCCGAAGGGTTGCAGGTTTGATACCTGGTCTGGGTGCATACAGGAGGCAACCAATTGATGTTTTTTCCTTAGATCAATGTTTGTCTGTCTCCCTTCCTCTCTCTTTAAAAGCAGTAAAAAAATGACCTTGGGGGAGGATAAAAGAAAAAAGAGTATGAATGAATAATAGCAGGTTAGAGGTGAGATGGACAGGCAGTAACTGGAGGACAGTTAATGAGAAGGCAGGAATTAACTCAGACTGGGCCCGAGAGCCAGGAGGCACTAATGCAGGAGGGAGGGGTCGGGTGGCTGGTTGGTTGGAGGGCAAAGGGCAGCGGCAGCAGCACTTCCAAAGTGGAAGCCTGCTGCACCGAGAGAGGCGGGGCCGCAGGGCAGCTTCTCTGCAACAGGGCTGACATGGCAGGTGGCTTCTCATCTCACATGTCTGCCCTTCCATCTTGGCGAGGTCTCTTGGAGGTCTGTGTTGAGCCCTGGTACAGGGCTAGGGGATCCCGTCCAGTTGGGTCATCCTGGGACAAAGATAAAGGGAGTCCCTGGGCAGGTAAGTGAAGGTAGCCAGAGAGAGGGTACTAGCCTCTTCCTGGATTCCAGGAGGAGAAAAAGGAAAGCTTTTGAAAAAAGTTTTGTTTAAACTGCCAGAATTCTATTCATAGCCCTGGAAAGGATAGGACTTTAATTTGTGATCTAGAGTAAATTCAGAATTAGAATTCTGATTGGAAAAAGAATGAGTGTTACAGACAGAGACCGGGGGGCAATTATTGGGCCCATGCAGAGACGCCAAAAACTGTTACAGAACACACACACACAGGTTCATTACGTCCGCCGCCAGATAGGAAAGACGTCCCTCAATGCCAGAGATTCGTGAAAAGGAAAGGAAATGTTCATTTGATGCTGTACAGACTTAAAGTAGTGACCTAATGTCTTCATTAAAACATCAAAGCCCTTTTTTTATACTCTCAGATGCCCACAGTGCTCCCTTCTCCCCCTGCCCTAATTCGGGGTACCATCAGGAAAAGAAGCACGCTGTTTCAGGCCGCTGACACCAGCAGCTGTGTCGCCATCCAGGCAGGATCTCTAATTAATCCAAAGCCATGTGGCACCTTCTCACGGTCTACTGGCAAGAGTTCTTTCACCCTTCTTCTAGGCAAAGTCTCTCCTGCTTCCCAGGCCATGTGGCCAAAGGGAGCACCCCAAAGCCACATGGTCCTCCTCTACCAAAGCTGCAGGGGTCCCCACTCTGGCCAAAACAGCATGGTCCTTCTCGGCAAAGCTGTGGGGGGTGGGGACAGGGTGGGGTGGTCGCCCTTGGTCACCAAAGAGTGGTGGTTCTCTGCTAAAGCCACATGGTGATTCTCTCCTCCCAAACCAGGGGGATCCTCACATGGCCAAAGGCACGAGGCTTTCTTCTGCACTGCCACAGCCGCGGGGTCCTCTCCCCTACCAAAGCTTCGCGTGGCTCTCTACTCACGTGGCTGCGGGGGTCCACACTCTGGCAGAAAGCACCTGGATCTCTCCCTCTCACATGGCTGCGGAGTCTGGGTTCAATCCCCGCGCCAGTCCTCCTCTGTAGCCCCATTTCCGATTGTGATTTCCACAATCAGCCACACTGGCCAGCATTTCTGTATGATTCCAAGTTTACTGGGCTGCCATCGTGTGTCTGGGCAGGTGTGGCCCCATGTCATGGAGCCTATCTTGTCCAAGCTCCCATGCAGGAGTTCCTTTCCATCCCCCTGGCTCAGAGCATGGCCACTGCTATTTAACATACCTAAGCGACCTGCCAAAGGCTATAGATATGTGAAATGACCATGCCATGGACTGGCTGCAAAGCTGTTGCTGTACAAAACAGCCCTGCATGTTCCTGCTCCATGTGTCCCTTCCCTCAACTCACACCTGTGGGGGGAAGGGGGTGAAGACATCTTACATGTCTTTCTAATATTTCCTAGACGCCTTGAGTTCTGGATCTCATTCCCAATCCCTTTTTTTTGGGGGGGGGAGGCCCTCTTGGCTGCACCCCGTATCATGAAGACAATTAGATTCCTTAAAAAAAAAATCAATTACTGGTAGACTTTACCAGTTTGTATTTATACATTTATATTTTGTGTGTCTGGGTCGGGGGAGATTTTCCTGGTTTATGGGTAAATGCTTGCTAGATTTTTCTGAGCTTTCATTAAGTTTCTTATATAATTACTCAATTACTTTTAAACTGAATTGCAAATGCAATTAACATTTCTTAAACACCAGGATCCTATGAATTAAGACACCTCATTATTCCCTTTGTAAGCTCCGTATTTCTCAAGCGTTGATGACTTCTCATGGGGTTTAATGTTGCCAGACTCTGGATAGGAAGGACAGAGAATGTTATCCGAAGGATTGATCATATTTCTGCTCGTAAACTCCTTTCCTCAACAGTGTGCCCATTTTAAAAAGGAGAGAGTGTAGGAAACAGGTGGATTCCGGCTGCTGGGCCAGATTTCTCTGTCCATCTGTGACAGCCTTTCTCACTTCCTGAAATATGAAGGGACTTGCCTAAGGCTACACAGTAGTTAGTCGCAGAACTACACACCGCTCTTCTGTATTTTGTAACATTTATTTGTGCACCATTTCTAAATACTTCAGTCAGAGTAAAATGCTCCGGTAGAGAAATTAGTGTGGAGATGGGGCTTGTGAAAATATCTGGGAAGAAGGGGAAAGAGAGTGAGTGATGACAGGTAGGGCAAAATTTATTTTTAAAGCAACTCAATGGTAGATTTACATTTATAATTTCTACACCAGGACTTAAATGCACCTTAAATGCTTACTTATCTAGCTAGATAATTATTGCAGCCCCAAGTTCGCTCTCAGCTCTCCCCGTAGAGTTTGAGAAGGCACATACTCCGAGGCAGACCTGGCCAGCCACTTGGCACTGCCCACAGCTGGCTGGCTTGGCGCGGAGAGGAAAAGCTAAGAGATTTCTGTGTTACCACTAGGGGTGAGAATGGACTCCTTTCTCCTGGTTCTAATCAGTTGTACAAGAGATGCTTATTTTTTGTTGTGCCAGAAACAGTTTACAAGTATATTATCGTAACGTAAGGATTTAATTATATGGACAAGTTTCCAATGCTTTCAAATGAGAAGTGGAATCTCAATCTTGCTTCGCTCTAACTGCAAAACTGAGGTGCTGATAAAGTGCCAGTAGAAATTGCTGGTAACAACAGGTCACTCTCTTCACATTGAAATGTGTTGTCAGAGTGAGAGGGGAAGCTGAATGGGAGCAGTGGGGGTAGCTAATTGTCATTATTATTTTTTGGCTCAATTTTGTTAAACAGTCCAGGATGCAAAGTCTGTGCTTCAAAGATGATGCTATCGTTGGCATCAAGAGCAGCTTCTTTCTGGATATTCATATGAAACAGTGCTGAAAATTGCCAAGATTTATCTTAGAAATGTAGAAATTTGGAGCTGGGTGGTGTACTATAAGAATTATCGCCTTCAGCTGGGTAATGTAAGTGGGAGGAAAAAGATCGATGACAATGAAGCTTGCTTGCTCAAGGTTACCCATACGCTATAGACGGGAGGTTTGGGAGAAAGAAAGGTGCTAGGGAAATTGGGCTTTTTGGCTTTCACAGATTTTAACATCCAGTTTAAGCCAGTAAGGTGAACTTCTGCCTATTTCTGGATTTAAAGCAGAAGATACCAGATATCTTTTTAATGAATATTTTAATAAATGGATGGATGGAATAAGGATGAAAACAAAAGAAAGAAAATGAGAACAGAGCTCTTTGTTACTTTTTCTTTCTTTGAAAAAAAAGTGTAGTGATCGTGTGTGACTGAAGAGAAAGAGAAGACTTTGAAAAATTGACAGATGGATCACATGAAACCTGAAAATTTCTCTTATTAAGATTGACTTTTTCAGTAAGTAGTAGTTTAGGGAAAAGGTGTCGTTGACAGGCCTTTAACTACGTGGACAATGGCAGGGGAAGGATTTTCCTAAACAGACATGCTGATTGAGAAGGCCAGAATGCTCAGGCTGTGGTGCAGTCTGATAACAAACATGAAGACAGCACTTTCCTGTACTAAGTGCATTTCTAATTACTAGTCTCCACATTTGTGAGGAGAGCCCAACTATTTTATATTGAGGCATCTAGCAAGAAGAGGTTTTTAAAAAATAGATAATGTATCATACTTTAGTTTAACAAATTGAATTTTGTAAGGATATCCCCTCTACCCTCTTTTCCTTATGCTTTCATATTGCAAAGTTTAGTTTGCACAAAATTGTTTTGATTCTTGTATTAAAATGATTGCTTGTGTTGTGTGATGACTCTATAGTCATTAAGCAAATCTTAGTGTTTTTTTACAAAATCAGTAATTTTGAAATTTCTTATTCAATTAAAGGAATATTTTTTAGTTAAAATGTAGGGGTAGATGCTTTCTTCAAGTTATTAAGTATTTCATAGATATAAGAAAATACATATAGTGAGTTTTCTTATATCTATGAAATTTTTTATATTGAAGGAGCACTGGTTAATAGTTCCATTTCTTTACAGCCTTACCAACTTGTGGTGTCTGCTGACATTTAAAGTTTTCTTAGTCTGATGTGTGTTAAATACTGTTTCCTTGGGCCTTAATTGCATTCTCTGTCACTAATTGTTTATATGTTTACTGGTTCTTTCTATTTCTTCCCCCATGGAAATCCTTTTCATATCTTTTGCCTTTTTCCCTGAGGGAACAGTGGTCTTCCCAGCCTCTTCCCCAATGGGGTGTCTATTCAGGATTGATTAAATATGTTCAGAATACTTTCTCTAAGATTATGGACTTTTGTTTTACTTTGTTTATATTGTTTTATATTTTAATGTTGAATGTATTATTTGTCATTTGGCTAGTGCTTTTTCTATACAGTTTGTTATGATCATATTTTATGACCTACTGAATGCTGTTTGCAACATTTTCTATAGGGTATTGGCTTCTACTTTGCTAAGTGAGATTGAAATTTTCTTATAATCTGGCTGGGTTTTGGTATAAATGTTAGAATATTCTTTCTGTTCTTTGAAAGCCTGTGAATAAATACAATAATTTACTCCTTACATATTTGAGACTAGTAAAACTATCTCATAGTCTCAAAAACTATGAGACTAGTTTTTGCTTTGAGGGTAAATTTTAAACTAGAAATCTAATTCCTTTAATGGCAATAGATTATTTAGGTTTTCAGTTTCTTCTTGAGTCAGTTTGGTAAATTGTATGTTTCTATAAATATCTACATTTACTGTAAGTTTTCAGATTTATTGGCATGAAAATCGTACTAGTTTTATAGGCTGTAATCAGAAAATACCACAAACCTCAGTGGCTTAAGTAACAGAAATTTACTTTCTTATACTGTGGAAGCTTGAAGTTCCAGATAAGATATTTTTCTTTTCAACCTTATTTATTTATTTATTTTTTAATAGAGGCAAAGGGAGAAAGAAAGAAGGATGTGAGAAAGAAACATTGACTGGTTGTCTCTCGTGTCACCCTGACTGGTTACAGCAACCTACGGATATGCCCTGACCATGCCTGGGTTGAACCTGTGGCCTTTTGCATGTGGAATGGTGCCCAGCCAACTGAGCCACAATGGTCAGGGCAGACAAGGTGTCAACAGAGTTGGTTTCTTCTGAGGATTTTTACCTTGGCTCACAGATGGCCTTCTGCTTTCCCTGTGCTCTCACATAGCCCTCCTCTGTGTACCTCTGTGTTCTGATCTCCTCATCTTATAAAGTGTACTTGTTGGACTTGGAGATTTTTAGATGAAACTACTTGGTTCATTAATGAAAGAATTATATTTTTTAACAAGCATGTAAGGATAATGTTATAGTTTACATTTCAGTTTCTAAGTTTTGAGATTTTCTTTTACTGACTTATTGAACAATTAGCAACTTTAGAGTTTGTGTAGAACTCCCTACCTGGTCCTCTGCAAAGGCAGGAAACTTGAATTGTGTTCTTCAAGTTTATTAACTATCAAGCTGCAAAAGATGTAATAAACCAGTTTAATGTTCATCAGTTAAAGGTTTGCTCTTTATTCTGGTTCTTTTCTGTGGCTTTTTCATTTTGAGTGTCTTTTTTTTATAATGTATGTCTTGGTCAACTACATTTCATTGTGAAGGTATTTTGAGAAAATATCCTATGTCTATATTCCCTTAGGTACTTTATATTTGAGCATATGAATCAGCTGCTTCTTTTAGGCTCTAAAGTCAGATTGATTTAATAAAATAACTGGATCGCACTTTACTCAGAACTGTGTAGTGATTTGTTGCCTAAGAACTTCCGGAGTTGAATGCTCCTCATGCAGTGTGCTAGTCTGGTTCTGAACTCCATCCATCGCCATTGTGAGTGAATTGTGCTTTTCTGCCTGAACACCTGCAGAATTTTTTTAAATCTTGAAGTTCAATGACATAAATATATAACTTATTTTGGATAATTCTGTATCAATTTTTTTGAACATTGTTAGTTCAATCTCTTCTTCATATTGGGGAAAATTTGTATTAGTAATTACTTGAAATATTTTTGTAACTAGTTTTTTTTTCTTATAGGATCAGCAATTTTCAGCTTCTATCATGCCTCTTATTTGTGTCTATGTATTAACTGAAATTAAAATATGCTTTTTTACATCAATAATTTAATATTTAGCCATGTCTTCTCATTTTAGCCATTATCTCCTCACTCTCTTGCTATTTTTATTTTATTTATTAGTACTGAGTTGATATGCTTTTGGTCTTCAGTATGTTTTGATGGCTCTGCAATATTTTTACAATGTCTAATGTTGTTTTGTCATTTCATCTTCAAGCACACATGTCCTGATAATCATTTTTTTTGAAGTGCTTCTTTATGCAGAACTGTGTTTCAGGTTGTGTTTTCTTTAGGAACGAGTGCCTTCTTCTCGTCTGTCTGCCTGTCTCCTTCCTTTCCTGCCTCTCTTGTATTCCTCCCTTACTTATTTCCTGTTTATCCTGTGACACGTTTACCCTCTGTCCATCTCTTCTTTTCAAGTGAGCCGATATTCTGTTTGCTAGCATATATTGCTGGCTAATCTTTCTTCCCTTCTTTTATACTATAGTTGAGACCTAGCTGTTGAAATTTTCCTTTGGGTGCTACATCTTGAGAATTAATTTTTGTCTCTTTTGTTTTGCCATAATTCAAGGGGATATTCCAAGGAAATGGAGGGAAAGGGCTCGGCTGGATTGTGTGCAAGCTGTGTCAGATGCTGTCTCTGTTCTCCTCATTTTGCCAGGCATGGACAGTGATGCCCCTTTCAAAGGACCACATGGGTATAAAACATCCTTACAAAGGGATTCAAAGTATTTCTGCACCTTTCAGGTCAATGTCATGAAGCTACTCCTTAGAGAGCTTGGTGATGTCTCATACTGTGGCTTCCCTCTTTACACGTGTGAGCCTGGTCACATGGACCTTTATTAAAGAACTGACATTTTCTCCACGGGGTAATTATTTTAAGTATTTAAAATTACTTTGGGGCCAGCAGAAGCATTTTCAGCATTAATAACAAGGTCATTTTACACATTCTCTTGAGCAAAATATATTAAAAAATACTAAATGGGTTGTATTTCACATTTCTCCTTTTTGTATATTTCTATTGCACC
The DNA here is from genome assembly GCF_021234435.1 of Artibeus jamaicensis. NCBI lineage: Eukaryota > Metazoa > Chordata > Mammalia > Chiroptera > Phyllostomidae > Artibeus > Artibeus jamaicensis. The sequence goes on along the minus strand of NW_026521823.1, from coordinate 19,541,318 downwards.
ATTTTCTGTTGCCAACATAGACAATTTACTATAATACTATAAAGTGCATATGATTTTAAATTACTCTGTCATTAGGCAACCTGAAGTTCTGTCATTTTTGGTGTTTCACTTTAAAGTGAGGAAGTATTTATAAAACAGGTACGTAAGCGGCATGAAATCATTATGTCCAGTACCTTGTAGAAACATACTCTTCACTTCACTGTATTCATCTCATGGAAGGGGAATGATTCATCTTTTGTTACTGATATAAATCCAGTTCTCACACGGGAAAAACGTACACAGTCTTCAGTGTGCTCCTGGTGATTCATTAAGTCTTTCGAGTGCAGAAGGGCAGCGGCGGGTCATGCTGGGGCAGGGTTTTAGCCAGCAGTCTGTCACTGGGTATTGATCTACCAGCTGTTTGTTTCATTTATGTCTGAAGTTGCTCCACTGGAGCTGTGATTACTGTGGATTCTGTCTGAGGCATTTAAGATGATAAAACATAGACAGAAACTTACAAAGTTTACAAAAATAGCCTGAAATCAACCATCACCTCCCGTGTGTTATGTTTATATGTAAGTACAGTTGCTGTTGGACTCACTCCTGTTGAGATGGTCCATGAGGAAATTGTCTGTCATTCGGTTTAAAGATTGTGACTGAAAGATACATATAACTAAGGAATGACTGTGCTGTTCTAAAGGATTATTAGTAATTTTATTGATAACATTAATTACAGGGACTTAAACTTTGAAGACTATTTTAAAGACTTTCCATGTTTCTTATGTTTGAAACATTTTTTGGATCACAAACATTGTATTTGTGTTGTGTTATATTTATTTTAAAGTATGCCGATATAACATTGACTGACTGGATTGTTATTTTCTAATATTAGAATCATTGATTATTTGAATATTAAGGAATATTATTAGTGGTATTGATTTTTCTTCTTTGTTTTTAAATAATTCTTAATTTTTTAATTACAGTTGACATACAGTGCTATATTGGATTGGCCAAAAAGTCCAGTATGTTTTTTTTCTCTACAATGGCTCTAGTAGTGCTTAGTTGTCTTTAACTTCATTCAGAACAACTTTGTTAGATTCTGTTGTGACAGCTATCATGTCAGCATTCATTTTTTAAAAGTATCAAAATTGGTACATTTTTGTGCAGCTATTTTAATATTAAAGATAGAAGAAAATATGCACATTTTCAGTATATTATGCTCTTATTTCAAGAAAGGTAAAAACACAACTGAAACACAAAAGTTTGCACAGGGTATGGAGAAGGTGCTGTGACTGATCAAACATGTCAGAAATGGTTTGCGAAGTTTCTTGGAGCTATTGACATGTTGGCCAAATAATTCTTTGCTGTCAGGCCGTCTTATGCATGGGAAGATACTCAGCAGTACCCCTGGCCTCTACCCAATAGCAGGAGGTAGCTGACATACTCAGAATATCCAGATCAATAAAGTTATTGGTGAAAATGAAAAATGTGTCTTTTATTTTATGGAAAAAACTAAATGGACTTTTTGGTCAAGCCAGTATTAGTTTTAGGTATGTAATGCAGCAATTAGACTTTAAATGAGTAAGTGATCACCCCAATAAATTTAGTACCCATCTGACACCATGAATAGTTATTGCAATATTATTGACTGTATTCCTTATGCTGTACTTTACATCCCTGTGATTATTTGTGATAATAATCAATTCATACTTCTTAATCCCATCTCCTCTTTCACAGTCTCCCAACTCCCCTTGGGCATCCATCAGTTTGATCTCTGTAGCTATGATTCTGTTTCTGTTCTGCGTATTCATTTACTCTGTGTTTTAGATTCCACATAAAATAAATTCAAATAGCATTTATCTTCTGTCTTATTTCACTCAGCACAGTACCCTCTAGGTTCATGTATGTTGTTGCAGGTGGCAAGATTTCATTCTTTTTAATGACTGAGTCATATTCCATTGTATATATCACCATTTCTTCTCTATCCACTCATCTGTTGTTGGACACTTAAGTAGCTTCCATATCTTGGCTACTGTAAATAATGCTGCAGTGTGTATGTCTTTTTGATTTAGTGTTTTCAGTTTTATTGGCTAAATACCTAGAAGTAGATTTTATTGTCAAGCAGTGGAATTACTTGTTATATGGCCTCCTTTGTCTGTCATTATATAGCTTTTGTTTAAAGTCTGTTTTGCCTGGCATAAATGTTACTACCCCAGCTTTTTGTTTGTTTCCATTTTTATGAAATGTCTTTTTTTCATTTACCTTCAGTCTGTGTGTGTCTTTTGATCTAAAGTGAGTCTCGTGTAGACAGCATATGTAAGGGTCTAATTTTGTTATCCATTCAGCCTCTGAGTCTTTTGATTGAAGTATTTATTTTCATTTAAAGTAATTCTTGGTAAATGTGTATTTATTGCCATTTTATTATTTGTATTTTTATCTCATTTTTTTCTTCTTCTTATAAAAGACCCCTTAACATTTCATATAATTTTGATTTGGTGGTGATGAACCCCTTTAGCTTGTTCTTATCTAGGAAGCTATTTACCCCAATTTTTGTCCTTCAATTTTATTTATTTTTATTTTTAAAAAAATATTTTATTTATTTATTTTTAGACAGGGGGGATGGAAGGAGAAAGAGAGGGAGAGAAACATCAACATGTGGTTGCCTCTCCTGTGTCCCCTACTCGGGACCTGGCATGTGCCCTGACTTGGAATCGAACCAGTGACCCTTTGCTTCACAGGCCTCTGCTCAATCCATTGAGCTATATCAGCCAGGGCACCTATTTTTGTCCTTCAGTTTTAAATGGCAGCTTTGGTTGTCTACAACCAAGCAATGGTTGCTTTTCATGACTTTGAATATTTCTTGCCAATCCTTTCTGGCCTGCAAAGTTTCTATTGAGAAATCAGCTGACAGACTTGTGGGAGCTTTCTGATACATGACTAACTTTCTTTTGCTACTTTTAAGATTCTCTTTTTGTCTTTAACCTTTGGCATTTTAATTATGATGTGTCTGGGTGTGGGCCTCTTTGGGCTCATCTTGTTTGGGACCCTGTGGTTCTCAACTTGTATGTCTGTTTCCTTTGCCAGGTGAGGGAAGTTTTTGTTAGTATTTTTTTTAAAGATTTATCTTTAGAGGGGAAGGGAAGGAGAGAGGAGAGAAACATCAATGTATGGTTGCCTTTCATGCATCCCCTGCTGGGAACTGGCCTGCAGGGAACTAGCCTTCAACCCCGACATGTGTCCTGACTGGGAATCGAACCACGATTGTCTGGTTCGCAGGCCCGTGCTCAATCCACTGAGCTACACCAGCCAGGTTGTTACTATTTTTAACATAGGTTTTAAAGTCCTTACTTCCTCTCTTTTGCTTCTGACACCCCCATGATGCAAATGTTGGTATGCTTGAAGTTGTTCCAGAGGCTACTTATATTATCCTCATTATTTTGGGTGGGATTGTTTTTTCTTTCTGCTGTTCTTATTGGATGTTCTCTGCTTCCACAACTTCCAAATCTTCGATTGGCTCTTATACTTCATCTACTGCTGATTCCCTGTAAATTATTATTTATTTCAGTTAATGTATTCATTTTTGACTGTATTTTCATCTTCATTTTTATATTTCTTATCTCCTTGATGAAGTTCTCACTAAATTTATTTACTCCCTAAATTCACTGAGCATCCTTATAACCAATGTGTTTTGAATACTGCATCTGGTAGATTGCTTGGCTTTATCTTGTTTGGTTCTTTTTCTGGAGTTTTGAGCTGTTCTTTCATTGGGATATGTTTCTTTGCTTCCTCATTTTGGCTGCTTCCCTGAGTTTGTTTCTGTGTATTAGGTATGTAGTAGGTGTCTTGTAGGGTCCAGTGGTGCAGCCTCCCTGATCACCCAAGATGGGCACTCTAGGTGTGCCTCCCGAGTTGGTTGTATGCATCCCCCTGTTGTAGTTGAGTCTTGGTTGTTTTGGGCACCTCAGTGGCAATCTTCCATGTCTCTTTAATGGAACACTCACAAAGAAAAGGTACCGAGATAATGAGGGAAGTTTAATTTATTGTCAGTGTTTCTTTATCCTGCTAAATCAAAACTCAGAATGTCAGAAGATGCTTAAAATTCTCATCCAGTTATTATGCTATCTTAAACATGAGTATGCTTTTATGTACTCATGCATATTAAGTTCCTTTTCTTTTCTTCCCCCAAGGTAAAGCATTCCAGAATTTAAGGTTTTCTTTGGCATTACCACTGGGCATTTCTTTTCCTGAGAGTCTTTCTGTACTATTCAATTTGATTGATTGCATAACACCAAAAATGTGATTGATTTGTCCAGTGTCTTTCTGCAACCAGTTAATTTGTGAATGGAAAACAAACTAGCAAACAAATGGGAACTTTTTTAAAAGAATTTTTTATTTTTATTTATTTCTTTTTAGAGAGGGGGAAAGGGAGGGAGAATGAGAGGGAGAGAAATATCAATGTGTGGCTGCCTCTCTCATGGCCCTACTGGAGACCTGGCCTGCAACCCAGGCATGTGCCCTGACTGGGAATCAAACCGGTGACACTTGTGTTCACAAGCCTGTGCTCAATCCACTGAGCTACACCAGCCAGAGCTTCAAACAGAAACTTTTTTGAAATTTATCTTTAGAGGGGAAGGGAAGGAGAAAGGGAGAGAAACATCAATGTATGGTTGCCTTTCGTGCGTCCCCTGATGGGAACTGGCCTGCAGGGAACCTGCCCGCAACCCCAGTATGTGCCCTGACTGGAAATCGAACCGCGATTGTCTGGTTCGCAGGCCCGCGCTCAATCCACTGAGCTACACCAGCCAGGGCCTCAAACAGAAACTTTTAAAATCTTTTTCCCCCTTTGTGTATCTGTTCAGTTCAGGTAAAAATAAAATCTACTCCCTCTTGTCATAGGTTATATTGCCACAATGAATATCACACTCTTATTGCCATTAGTACTTACACACCAAATCTCCCGGATAAGTGGTGGTGATAAAACCCATCTTTTCCCTGTGAATTAAGGACTTCCCTTGTTTTGAGCCTCAGGAGAGAGATTCATCATGCATTTTGTAATCCAGGGCCTTAAAGTAATCAACTTCATAGTTCACAGTTTAGTAACTTTTCCTGCATTGGAGAATGTTGTCATGGGGGTGGAACTAAAGTGGAAAAGAGTAATGCAGCCGAGACAAATTACATGTGCATCACATCGTTGTCTAAGAACAGGGGTCAGTAGATTTCCTGGTCTTTTACAGTATCTTATGGGCTGCAGTAGAGGCTGGAAGCTTATCAGACGCTTTGTCTGGCATTTGGTCCCACCATTTATTTTCTTAAGGAAGTTCCCAAATTTGGATTGCTTTCTGCCTCTCCCCCAAATTATTGACTTCAGTATAAAACCCTTACATGCGTCTGGGCTTGATTGGCAGGTGAAGTGTTTAATTTAGAATGCTTACCTTCTTGACTCCTTGTATGATTGCAGCATTTTGCTTTTGGGCATGTATTTGTATTGATATAGTACGTATTTTTAAAAATAGTCCAGTTTTTTTTATCCCTTGCCAAGTCTTGATAACTTTATCATTTTGTGGTATTCATGTTTATAATTTTTTAACACTTATAATTTGTACAGATTTAACATTGAAAACCACTAACAGCTCTTTGGCTTTTCAAAGATGCCCTCCCACAGTTGGTATTTCCATTTTTTGCAGTTTTTGCAATTTTGTTTAAAAAACATTCTCCACCCTCCTGCTACTTTCAACCCTTGCTTTAACCCACTAAAAATGGGTACTTTTGACAGCATCTGCACTGGGAAATGCTTTCCAAATAAAACATTTGTTACAAACACAAATGATTTATTGGGGTACATCTAAGAGCCTAAATATTTTTTTAGCTGCCAGTATGTGCCTTATTGCCTAATGTTTCTACAGCATTGCCACATTGGTACAGACTAGCAGCCAAGTTGTCGGACAGCCTGGTCCCTCCCCGGGAGTGGAAGTGGGTGTGTATGTGTGGAGAGTTGGTCGCACCACAGTGCTCCTGTGTGTAACCAGTTGGCGTGTGGTAGAACTGGCAGAAGTTGACCCCATTGACCTGGGAACATATAGATACCTGGGGCTTCCTCAGTTTGTCCAGAGCGGCTTGAGGAAGCCCACTCAGATCCCCTGTGACATTTTCCCAAGGAAATCAGGATTCATAGGGCACCTTATTCAGTCAGGCTGGACAAGAAGTGATTAAGACGTTCAGTACAACTGAGGTCTACTGTGTCATGATTGTAAAAAGGTACATTATGGTTAAAATAACTACTTGTTCACTGCTTTACAGTTTATGAAATGCACTGTATGTGTTTCCTTATTTGATCAGTCAAACAAAAAGTTCTTGTGAGGTAGGTAGTGCTATATCCATTTTGGAGTTAGGACATCAGCCAGACGAACTGAGCATGTTGATGCTGTAGCTATAAATCCTCATTATTGGATTCCGGCGTCAGTGTTCTGTCTCACTGTGCCACCCAGGAAGTCAGCCACAGCCAGCGGGAGACGGTCTGACCTCAGGTAACACAGAGTGGATTCCAACATACAGGCTCCGGGACAAATAATGCCCCCTTTTTTATTACAAACTCTTTTACTACAAAACTGTAAGCATGAAGTTCTGTAACATGCCAACATCACACTCAAGCACACCATAAGACATTTTAGGTGAAATGTTCAAATTTGAACGGTACATTTTTACAACTATGTTATTACCCTACCAACTACTCTCAGGCAGGCGTTACTTCTGCTGGATGCTGTGTGTTGAATTAAGGACCCAAAACTCTGCTGTACCACCAGCATCAGGAGGTCAGTCAGCAAGCACTTGTTGATCCTAAGTAAGCATATGGGGTTTGTAAAGTTTTGCTTATATGAGCCCCGAAACTATAAATAGTCTCTACATGATGAGAAAAAAAAAATGGGTAAGTGAAGATGCCCATTTGTACTTTATCTAACAAATAGACATGTATAATGTTTTCTCTGTGTGTGAGTGTACACTGCACAAAAAGGAGGAAGACTGGGTGGTTTCCCTGTGAGGCAGATTTGGGGAGTGGTTTCTCATTAGTGCAGAGGGCTTCCACTGCACATGCGCACTGAGTGCTGGCAGCAGATGTGCTCATGCCAGGCAGTGTGCTGGGAACTGGTGTTATAGGATTATTAAGACAGTGTTCAGCCCTGAGGAGGGATTTATAATCTAGTAGAGAACCCTTAATACAGTAAAGGGAATGACTTTTTCAGTTTGGTGGGTGCTGTGGGCAGAGCATCCCCAAAATTCAGATGTGGAAGACCTACCTTCTTGCAGGTGGGGCCTTTAGGAAGTCATAAGATCATGAAGGTGGAACCCTCTCGATGAGACTAGTACCTATACAAGGAGAGATGAGAGATCCCTGTCTCCCCCGCCCTCCTCCATTCGAGAACACAGCAAGAGATGCCTTAGCAGGAACTAAACAGACTAGCACCTTGATCTTATACACTGCTCAGCCACCCAAATGCTAAGAAACTTCTGTCATTTGAAGCCACCCAGTTGATGATATTTTGTTATAGCAGCTTGAGCTGACTAATATGGTAGAAACAGAGGAATTTTCACACTTGTATTTGAACAAGGGCTTGATGGATGAGCAGGAGTTCTGTCACCAAATAAGGAGAACGGGTATTTCTCCCTAGATAAAGTTAATATGGGCATACCCTAACGCGTAAGACCGAACGCAAATGATTTTAGTGGCTGTACATTGTCGGGGGCATTGGAGAAGTGGTTAGAAGCCAGTCTGGGGCCTGTTTGCCTGAACTCCTCTCAAAGGTAGAGAATATTGGAGGGAATTGCACATGCGCCCAGTCCAGTGGCTTTTTAATTATTTTTTCAATTCAGTATCTTCATATGTTCAATTTACTATAGTCAGTATACATTTTCATTATTCACAGTCGTTGTCTGGGATGTGCCTTAGAATCTCTGAGAAGATAGGTGTTGCATCCTGCTCCTCCATCAGTTTGGACCCGTATCTCTTGTCCCTGCATCATCTGTGCTCCCTCCTGCCACGCACACTCATTCGTGCAGGCTGACGCACAGTGGGAGTCCTGACTCAGCAGGAGCGCGGCGATTTTTAGGATTAGTATCTTCCAGCTCCAGTACTGCAGGGGAAAAAAAATAAGAATAGCTGCCATAAGCAATAGGAGGACTTAAAATGTAAATATATATGTAAATATAAATACATTCAATAGGGAAGAACCATCAATTTATATGTTTTATAGAAATATGATTCACTGCTGATGCAAGGTAATATATTATGGAAAGAGAATTCATCACCGATGCTAATTTAAACTGGAAGGGAAATTGTTGGCAGCTGGGAAATCAGTTAGGGGCTATTTAAGAATCAATTAGGATGTGATGATCAGGCTGGAGCAGCAGAGAGAGTAAACATGGGTGGTTTGGAGAGAGATTTCAGAGTGGCATTAATAGGACTTTGTAACTGATCAGCCAGTGAGAAGAATCAGGGGAACTCCTAGACTTCTTACTTGGTAATAACAATATTAATATGAGTAGAGAAAATGGAGAAGAAAAGAAAGTAGATTTTTGGAAGTAGGAGGTAGGGAGTGAAGTCAAAAGAGCAGGCCTTTATAAGTTTTTTTGGATGCCTTTTAACTTACAGGAAATCTAAGTAGAGGTTGTGATAAGGACTAGAGATCTTGAACTCAGAAGAGAGGTGGGAGCCGGAGATGGGTTATTTGTGTAGAGAGGAAATTGTGGAAATGAGCGTGACTTGGATTTCCCAGGGAAGCTGTGGAGAAGGGGGGAGAGGTGCAGACGGAGGTGTGGGCTCTTTAGGCTCCTGATGCTGATACTGGACGTAATAGTAGATGGAAATCATGTGCTAGGGACTCCTGAAGAATAAAAGATGAATAAAGTCCATTCTCTTCAAAAGTTTGCAGAAATATTCTTTACATTTTGCCAAGTATTTGCACAAAACATTGCGTTAGAAAAATTTTAAGCAATTCCTCTCTGTAAACAAGTATTTAGTAAGGCAAAGAAAGCCTCAAAATTAGAGCACTCATTTTGCAATCAATTTACTGATAGGCTTGAGTGATGACTTACACAGGTTGTGCTCTCGGGTGGCCTGACCTAGAGTCGTACCATGTAATCAGTTCTTTGCATTGAGAATATTAGGTAAGATGGAGGCACATAGAAATATAGTGACATATCACTAATAGGGTCTTATTTACCCAGAAACCGTAGATATCTGAGACCCCATTGATCACTGGGAATTGTATAGTCAAGACCTCTGAGAAGACAACTAGACATTATAAGGTATATTCACTTCACTTACATGAGAGCATGTTGCATGCTTAAGTCTGTGTATTACTTTCCATGCAAGTACAGCTGGCTCATTTTTCAAATATATATAACTGGTGAGAGGCAGCAAATTTGAGTTAAAGAGGCAGCAAAGAAAAGGACCTTATGAGTTTTCTAGTTGAATCTCCTACTACTTAGGCATGATTTATCCAAGGTCATTTAGCTGGAACAGTAACTTAAGTCAACTTGACTCAGTCCAATGTTCCTTGTATTCCACCATAGGGCAGAAGGAGTCTCTATAAAAAGAACATGGCAATATCATGAAGTAAGAGCCTGGCATACTATGAAATGCAGATTCAGGAACTCAGGAAGATGTCTGTTTCAGGTCATTTAGTGTGGAGACACTAAAGTGGACCCTGTGAGCAACAAGGACAAAGGACTGATGGATGGGCATGGAGAACAGTGTGGTGATTGCTGGGGGGAAAGGGGGTATGAGGGGACTAAATGATCATGGAAAAAATAAAATAAAGATTAAATTAAAAAAATTAAGTGGACCCTAAAGTTATCTATGTATGCAGCATTGCATAGTCATTGAGGATTGTAATTGTTGATTTGGGACATAAGGTAAATGGTAACTAATGTCTCTTACCTTTTATATAAAGTATATTAGGAATATTTCCATCCAAAGTAGTTAATTTTTTTTCTTTTGAATTTGAAGTTAAAAGATGTAAACCCTCACCCACCCAGAAAAGTAGACTCTTCAGAACACAATATTCCAAGAATGCTGTAATAAGTGAAGCTTACTGGGGAAAGAAACGACATCTCTTGTGACCTACTCACTCTTTCATTAAAATGATGAGACTTAGACATTTGATACAGAAAGTAATATATCCTAGAGGTTGCGTGACCTTCTTTAGAACTGAAGCCCTCATAAATGTTTAGAGGAAGGAGAGACCTATATCTGATACCTTGCTTGCAAAGCTAATGACTTAAAGCTCATTCTTGGTGGAAGGCATCAGAACCTTAGGAAAGTGTGCGGGGTTTTTTTTGTTGGTTTGTTTCTCGTCATTGTTTATTTGCTTGGTTTCACTTGACTTGGTCTTAAAACCCGGCCTCTTAAATTCACATTCTCCCATTATTTACCTCTTTCTTCTATCTTTGAACACCACCAGGCTTGTGTTCTGTTATGTAATACATACAGAGTATGTATGTACTCTGTATGTATTATGAGTTCTGACTACATAATACAGCCTTAGCTGATTCCTTCGTCTTGGTCTGTCTGTGGTTCTCTGCACTGATTCAAACTCATCTTCGCAGTTTTGGTGTCTGGCATAACCTTATTTTAAACTGCCATTTATAGTTCAACCTGTTTGGCTGTAAGCCTCTCCACGTTAACACCTTCACGAGCCCAGGAAACTGATTCCCAAGTTTAAAAAATGCATTTAATTATGGACTTGGAAAATGTTACATTTGTATTTCTAGAAAGTTATAAAAAATTAGTTTTGACTTTTCTACAGGAAAAGAACTTGTCAGAATTGAGCATTTTTTCTCTTTATTTGTATGTGTGTGTTATGTGCCATTGAGGTGGCGCGACTCTTGGTGATTCTGCCCGAGGGACATCCACAATGTCCTGGCCTCAACATCCCGGCTCAGCTCCTGTGAACTCATGACTCTAGCTTTTATGTGGAGTCAGTCCATCTCAGATTTGATCTTCCTCTTTTCCTGCTGCCTTCTATTTTCCCAGCATTGTTGTCTTCCAAAGAACCCTGCTTTCTCTTCTTGTGCATGAAACAGGATAGCTTTCATTTTGTAATTTTTGCCTCCAGCTGTATTTCAGGCTTAATTTGCTCCAGGACCCACTGATTCATCTTTCTGGTGGTCCCAGTTATCCGTAGCATGCTCCCTCTCTATCATATTTCAAACGAATATGTTTTATTCCCTTCAGCCTTCTCCACTGTTCAGCGTTCACATTCCTAGCCATCGGGAACACAAGGGTGAGGATGATCTAAGCCTTGGTTTCTAATGACACATCCTTGCTCTACTTGATCTTTCATATGCGCTTCCATTGGTGCCCTTCAACCATATCATACTATTTATTTCAGTCACTGTTTATAACACTTTTTTTCTATAAAACAGGTAAACATGCATGAGATTTTATAAAGGCACCATCATTTTCTTTCTCTCAGCTTGGGATATTTAAGTGGCTGACATAAGTGACAATTTTTATCATGATGGAAAAGTCAGATAGGCAGGCATTATTTGTGCATTGCAGAGTCTTTACTAACATTCCGCTGTATTTCTTGAGTAAAGTGCTAGCAAATTGCTGGACATATAAATTCAAGGTTATTGTGTTTCAGTGCTGCGTATAAGGCCTTGGGGTTCACTTTCTCTTGAATGGGGTGAGGGGTTGTGGAGGATCAGGGACAATGTATGGAACTGGCTACTTTCTATGTCACTGAGTGAAAATTGTGTTTCGACTCAGTCTTTTTGCACAGGGAGCCACAAGAGGCCACAGAGGTTAGGACTACATTCAAGCTGTCCTCAATGAGGGTTGGCTACCCTTTTCTTCCAAATCCCCCAGGAAAAGAGGTTCTGTGACCCCGGTTGACAGCACATTTCAGAACTTCACAATCACACTTGTAAGGAGTTCTTTCTAAAACTCATTCCTAATCCTTCCTCTTTCAGTTAGTTTCTTTTCTCTGGCCTTATTTTTTTTTTTAACTTATATTGTTTTCTCCCCTTTTAGTTTATCAAAACAACTCATACTTATTCTGTACCCAGAGAAATATCAGAAAACAGGAAAAGAAATCAGATATAAGAAAAATAGACCTACCATAATTTTAATTACACTCAGAACAATGAGATAACTTCCTATGTGCCATTTGTATTGTAATTTTCTACTTAAGAATACGGAGTACAAACCCATGTATCTCAGTGGACGTAATTCTACATTTTTTGAAATGACCCTTTGTAGTCTTTAATTTTATGGCCCTGTGATAATTTATTTAACCAGTATCCTGCTTTTGGACATTTAGATTTGCTTCCAAGATTGAGGAATTACAAACAGAGAAAATGAATATTCTTCTGTACATCCTTAATTATTACCTCAGGAAAAATTCCAACAGTTAGAATTGCTAGAGCAAAAAGCATGTGCATTTTATGGCTTTTAATATTTTTGCCAAATTGCTCTGCAGTTTATAGTCCCACCCATTACAGTATGAGTGGCTTGCTCTTAATTAATTTACATTACAGCTATGTCAAAAGACCTTGGAAAAGACAGCTCACTGGCATGAGATGGTCTTTTCTGCGCGTGAAGAACGTGCTGTAATAAAGGGTGACTATCCATCATCCTTTCCTTCTAGTGAAATTCCTGTTACCTCATGCCTTTGGTCAGAGTGACAAATTTTAATATATTTATTCTCTTTTGAGAAGCAAAGATGAATGGTGAGAAAGGGCATAGGAGTTTTGGAGCAGTGGGTAATCGTGCATGCGGTGTTCTCTGCCTTTCCTACCCTGCAGGCCATTGAATCAGCTTCTGTTATGTTTCCTTGGGGACTGTGTGCAGCAGGGTCCATAAACAGCCATATATATGTGAGTGCAAGGTCTCTGAACAGGTGACAACTGGTTTTCCCATTTACCCGTTCCAGTCTGTGACCCTGATTGGTCTCTCTCTGTATAGAAGTGCACAGAGGTAATTAGAGGCTAGAAGCCCTGCATAAATTAGTGAGAAAAATCAGACTAGTGCAACTTCCAAATTTTATCCAAGAAATGGAGAAATCAGCCGCCAAACATACATTGTGCTGTTAAAATACAGTATTTCTTGTGGGGACTTTATAAAGTATTTTCCCCTGAAGAGTCTTTCATCTGAAGTAAATATGTGAGAAATGTATTGCCTTAGGAAAATGCTTTCTTAATGGCAGCAGCATTTATGTATTGAAGTCTAAAGATACTGATGGTGCTTCGATCCACAGCACTGCTTTCTGTTGTTTTGTTTGTAACCTCGCTGTGTTGAAGGCACTTGATCCCAAGGCAAAGCCTTTCAATCACCTGGCGTGGAATCAGATCACAGTGCTTTCCCCCAGAGGGGTTACTGGTGTGCCCGAGATCTTCCTCTCTTGAGCCTTTGGGACCGTCTGCCAGGGCCAGCTTTGTCTGATAACTCCCCTGTGCAGTAGAGCCATTACCTGCTCAGTCCATTCTGTATGTAAAGACAGTTGCAAAACTCTGCTTATAGACCTGTTTTGGACTTTGGCTTCCTTGGAATATTGTATGCTAGGTTCAAGTCAACATAATGTGTCTGAGCATCCTGACTCAGCCTCCTAGAGATTGCTCTGATGCCATTAATGATTGAGATAGCCAAAAGTTTCAGGGCATTCACAAGCACTAGAGTTATTCTTGTACAGTGATTCTAAAATTCATGGGTAGTTTTGCTATCTTCAGTGCCCTCTACCTTGGAAAAGAGACTTAGCTAGGCTTGGTTTGCACTCCTGTGTTCTGTTAAGCTATGTCATAAAGAGTGGGAGATGCACAGATAATCAGTCATAGACAAGAGGTATTAAGAAGCTTACTGTACCATGGATCTGCTTATTAATATTTGTGTTTTCTTACTGACTCTGTATCTATGTACCCTTGCTGCAGTCCATGTAGGTGAACAAAATGACTGGATACTTGGGTTTCTACTTGAAAGTTAGACCACAGCATAGGTCACTTTCTCGTTGTTTCAAGTTTGGAGAAAGATTCTGAATGGTATAAAATTAGGCATGAAATATTTGTAACAATACTTTAGGAAGGCTCTGTCAGCTTTTTCCAGTTAATTTCTGTGTCTGTTTGCTTCACTGGTAGTAAATAATAAAAACAGGTCCATGAGTTGAACCTCAGATGCCTTTTTGGTTAGTTTACCCTTGGTAATCACAGAGTGTTTGGGCTTCCTCCCCTCTGGCGTTGAGAGGATGGAATCTTTTGCCAGTTCTCCTAGATTTTTGCATTTACCAACCAGGGAACCAGATTTTAGCACTGGAGTTGTATATGGTTTCTTATTTTAAAAATGAATAGCTTAAAGAAATGTAAGTGTAGAGTGTTATTTGAGTACTTACATGTAGATAACTCTATTAGCATTTGTATATTGCTTCTCCTTGACAGCTCACTTTATATCAAAATATTAAAGTGTGTTCAGTCTTGTATTATAAAGTGAAAAATTTATCTCTTAGTGTTAGTGCATCATAACAAGTACTAAATCATCTCAAGAGATTTCCTTATAGGAAATCAAATTATTTTGTTGAACACTTTTTTTAACTTAAAAGGGTGATTGGTAGAAAGAAACATTCTAAAAACATTGTTGAATGACTTGTCTTACTTCTTAGGAAAAGTAGTAAATTTTACTACATAAAATTATTTTTTAATGTTCATGTAATGCATTCTAAAATCAGATTTGATTGAAAGATTAAGGTCAGTCAAGGCAGAGGTCTATGTCTCAAAACCTGCAGTTGTTATTCCCACTAGAAATTTTTCAGGGACATGCAAATCCTACATATATACATGTAACAGATATAACTTATATACAGACACACGCAAATGCATAAGAGGTCTGTCCAGAAAAAGTCCAGCCATTGTTAACATAACAAGGATGGTTTGTGCAGCATCAAAGTAACCTGGCAGCCAAGAAGAGGGGACTGGATGTACATGCATAAACAATGACTACTTCACTGTACTAATCAATGGAGGTGGTAGATGCTATTGGGTAAGCATGTGTACTACGTGGCTGTCACATTCAAAATGACAGAGAGTAGGGCAATGAATCTGCATCAGATTTTGCATTTAGCTTGACATTCCTCCGTGGAAACTCTTCATATGATTCAGAAGGCTTTAGGGGATGATGCAATGACTGCAGCACCCATAAAAGTGTGACATAAACACATCAAAGATGGTAGAGAATCTGTTGAAAGTGATTCACATTCTGGAAGGCAGCAAGCCTTCCGCAACAAGCAGAACACCCAAGAATGTTGAACGTGCACCAGCTGCAATCAACAAAGACTGATGACTGACAATGCAGGAACTAGAGTCTGATCTGAGGATTCCTAAAACTACTGTGTCTGAGATTTTGATGCAGGATCTTGGCATGAAATGTGTCATGACAAAATTAGTTCTATGTCTTCTGCTACCAGGAGGAAAATTGTGTTGCATTTGCTAATGATTTTATTCAAACCACTACCAATGAACCAGATTTCCTCAGGAAGGTCATAACTGGAAATGAATGGTGTGTCTACAGCTTCAATCCAGAAATGGAGGCCCAGTCATCCCAATGAAAGTCTCCTGGTTCTCCAGGTTCAAAGAAGGTGTGGCAAAGTCGCAGCAAGATTACGACAATGCCAACTGTGTTTTTTTTTAGTTGGGAAGGTGTTGTCCATCACAAGTATGCCCCTCCAGGCCAAACAATTAATAAGGATTACTGCCTTGGTGTTCTTGTTGATTGAGAGATGTCCACAGCTATAGGCAACTGGTGATTAACAGCTTCATCACAACAATGTGCCTGCTAATGCATCACATCTCATGAGAAGTTTTTTTGAAGAAACATCAAATTATCCAGGTGACTCAGCCCCCTATAGCCCAGATTTTGCACCCTGTGACTTCTGGCTTTTCCCAAAACCAAAATCACTTTTGAAAGGGAAGAGATTTCAGACCATAGGCTAGATTCAGGAAAATACAGTGGGGCAGCTGGTGGCAATCCCAGTAAAGTATTTGAAGATTGTTTTGAATAGTGGAAGAGATGCTGGGAAATCTGTGAGGTCCGAGGTGCCTACTTTGAAGGGGACTGAAGCATTATTGTCCTGCGTGCAATGTTTCTTGTATCTTCTTCAATAAATGTCTCTATTTTTCATAGCATGTAGCTGGAGACTTTCTTATATATCTTTGGTGAGGTGTCTGTTTTATGAAGACTTTACCTGTTTTTTAAGTCAGGTTGTCTGTTTTTGCTATTATTGAGATGTAAGAACTCTTTGTATATTGTTTTGGGCAACAACAACAACAAAAATCTAGTCTGTGGCTTCTCTTTCATTCTCTTGAATTAGACCAATTTATGATTATTTCTTTCATGAGTTATGCCTTTGGTGTTGTATATATATCCAGCATTTTCTAGGTTTTTCCTATCTTATCTTGAGTTTTATAGTTAAATATTTCCCATTTAGGTCCGCGATCCACTTTGAGTTAATTTTGTGAAGGACATAAGGTGTATTTCTAGATTCATTGTGTGTGTGTGTGTCCAGTTGTTCCAGTAGTGCTTGTTAAAAAGTCTGTCTTTGTTGTATTTCCTTTGCTCCTTTGTAAAAGAGCAGTTGACTGTATTTATGGGTCTATTTTTAGCCTCTCTAGTCTGTTTCATTGGACTATTTGTTCTTTCGCCAGTACCACACTTCCTTGATTACTGTAGGTCTTGAAAATGGGTATCGTTAAGTCCTCTGACTTCATTCTCTTTCTTCAACATTGAGTTAGCTATTCTCAGTCTCTTGCCTATCCATATAAATGTACAATCAGTGTTGATATCCACAAAATAATTTGCTCTGATTTTGATTGTGATTTCGTTGAATCTAAAGGCCAAGTGGGGAAAAAACTGACATCTTGACAATCTTGGCATTCTATCCATGAACATGTAGTTTCTATCCATTTATTATTTTTTGCTTTCTTTCATTAAAATGTTATAGTTTTCTTCATATACATTATGCAAATATTTTAATTTGTATTTAAGTATTTAATTTGGGGGCAGGTGCTAATATAATGTTTTAAAATTCAAATTCACTTATTTATTGCTGGTTTATAGGAAAGTGATTGACTTTTGTATATTGCCTTGTCTCTTGCAACCTTGTAATAATCATTCTTAGTTCCAGAGTTTTTTTGGTTGATTCTTTAGGTTTTCTACATAGAAGATCATGTCAGTTGCAAAAAAAGAAAGACAGTTTTATTTATGATTTTCTAATCTGTATACCTTTTATTTCCTTTTCCTGTCTCAGTGCACTAGCTATGCCTGCCAGACTGATGTCGAAAAGCAGCAGTGAGGACTGACATCCCTGCCTTGATCGTAGTGGAAAGCATTTGATTTCTTAACCAGTAGATATCATGTTAGCTTTAGGTCTTTTTTAAAAAATATATTTCGTTGATTATGCTATTACAGTTGTCCCATTTTTCTTCCCTTTATTCCCCTCTGCCCTGTTCCCTGTTCCTACCTGTATTCATCCCCTTAGTTTGTGTCCATGGGTCATAGGTATAACTTCTTTGGCTTCTACATTTCCTCTACTATTTAAGCTGCAGGTCTTTTGTAGATGTTTGTATTAGGGTTCTCCAGAGAAATAGAGACAGTAGGATATTTAGAGATAGATAGGTATATAAGATTTATTATGAGAATTGGCTCACATCATTATAGAGGTTGAGATGCTACAATGTGCTGGCCACAAGCTGGAGACTAAGGAAGGTTGGTGGTATAATTCAGTCCAAGTCCAAAGCCCTGAGAACCAGTGGAGCTGATGATGCAAGTGCTGAAGTCCAAAGGGTAGATAACCAGGAGCTGGGATGTCTGACAGCGGGAGAAGGTAGATATTCCAACTCAAGAGGAGAAATAGAGCTTGTGCCCCTGTTCTGCCCTTCTGGTCTGATTGGGCCCTCAGCGTATTGGTTGCTGCCTGCATGAGTGGGTGAGGGTGGGTCTTCACTCAATGTACTAAGTCACAACCTGTAATCTCTGGAAACAAACTCACAGACATGAGCAGAAATAATTTTTTTACTAGCCCTCTGGGTGAGCTTTAGACAAGTCAAGATGACATAGAAAATGAACCATCACAGTGTTCTTTGTCAGGTTGAGAAATTTCCCCTTTAATCTTAGGTTACAGAGAGATTTTTATCACAAATGGGTGTTGGATTTCTGTCAGATGCATTTTTTGCTTGTATTTGATATGATCGTGCAATTTTTTCTACTTTAGCTTGTTGATGTGAGGAATTAATTTAACTGATTTTTTGATATTAAACCATCCTTACATGCTTTGGATAAATCCCACTTGGCTATGCTATGTGATTGTTTTTATACATTTTTGCATCCCTTTTGCTAATATTTTATGGAGAATTTTTTGCAGCTTTGTTTATGAGAGAGATAGTCTATATTCTATCTTGAAATGTCCTTGGTTTTGGCAATATGGTAACACTTTGCCAAAGTGTTACCACATATACCGCATCATATATTCAGTTAGGAAGTGTTTCCTCTGAAAGAGATGGTAGGAAGTTGTTATAATTTCTTGTTTAAGTGTTTAGTAGAATTCACCAGTGAACCCGTTGGGGCCTGAAGCATTTTGTTTTGGAAAGTTAATAATTCTTAACTCAGTTTCTGTAATAGATACAAGTGTACTTTGATTGTGTATTTCTTCTTTTGTGGGTTTTGGCAGATATTATACCTTTGATGGTAGTGGTAGATTTCATGTGCTTTATCAAATTTTGGGGCATAAAGTTGTTTATAATATTTTTATTATCCTTTTACTGTCTGTGAGATATGTGATGATGTCCCTTCTTTCATTTCTGATATTAATTTGTATCTTCTCTCTTGTTAGAAGCTTATCAATTTTATTGATCTTTTCAAAGAACCACCTTTTGGTTTTGCTGATTTTCTAGTTCCAATTTCACTTGATTTCTCCTCGAAACCTTATTATTTCTTTTCTTAAGCTTACTTTGAATTTAATTTACTTTCTTTTCTAGTTTTCTAATGTGGAATGTTAGATTGTTGATTTTTAGATTTTTTTCTTTAATAAGTATGCATTCAATGTTATAAATTCCCTCTAAGTACTTAATTTGTTGCTACCTACAGATTTTGATCAGCTGTATTTTTATTTCATTAAGTTCAGTGTATTTTTAAATTTCTCTAGAGAGTTCTTTTTTTGACCCATTTGTTGTTTAAAAGTGTATTGCTCCAAGTATTTGGCATTTTTCAGCTATCTTTCTGTTACCGATTCCTAATTTAGCCCCAATATAGTCTGAAAGGAAACATTGTATGATTTCTGTTTTTTTAAATTGATTAAGATGTGTCTTATGGTCCAGACAGTGTTCTAACGTGGTGAATATTCCATTTAAGCTTGAAAAGAATGTGTAATCTACTGTGTTGGATGAAGTAGGGTATGGATAGGAATTATATCCTGTTCATTAATGGTGCTGTTGAGTTTAATTAAGTCCTTACTAGTTTTCTATCTACTGGATCTGTCCATTTCTGATGGAGGGGTGTGGAAATCTCCAACTCTAATAGTGGATTCCTTACTTTCTCCTTGAAGTTGAATGTTTTTGCCTTACATATTTTGATGGGATACATACATGTTAAAGAGAGTTGTGTCTCCTTGGAATATTGACCTCTTTATCATTGTGTAATGTCCTTCTGCTTGAAATAATATAGTGACTTCTGCTTTCTTTTGATTAATCTTAATATGGTGTATCTTCCTCCACTGCTTCACTTTTAATCTATATGTGTCTTTATATTTAAACTGTGTTTCCTCTAGACAGTATATAGTTGAGACTTTTTTTGATCCACTCTAACCATCTCTGTCTTTCAGTTGGTATGTTTAGATTATTGATGTATTAAGTAATTGTATATGTAATTGGATTACTATCCCCAATATTTGCTACTAGTTTCTATTTTGCACTTTTTTTTTCTGTTTTATTCTTCCACACTTTTTCTACCTTTTGTCATTTTAATTGAACATTTTATTATTTTTTACTATTCAAAACATTTTCATTTTCTCATACAAAAACTACAGTTTTCATTTCCTAAGTAACCCTTGACTATAATATAGCTTCCACGCGAACAGAGACATTAGTTAGGAGCATGTGTCCCCGGCCTGCTTCGGGGGTTACACCAGTGAATTCCTTGGACAGCCTGTCTCTCCCGGGCCAAATGACCTGTCAAGGTCTTTACCAGGCTGCACACAGTCGCACACAGCTTTGAACCCCACATCTCCACAGAATGACGAACAGTGTGGTTCCCGGTAAACTGGACACCTCAAAGCTCAAAGACAGCAGTGGCCTTGAGGTCTAACTGAACATTTTAAATGATTCCATTTTCTTTCTTAGCATAACAGCTATACTCTTTTGTTTTTTTACTGTTTCAGTGATTGCCCTAGAGTTTGCAGTTTCCATTTATAGCCAATCCCAGTCCACGGCTAAACAACACTGTCCCGTTTCACGGATAATGTGAGCACCTTGTAATGACAAAATATTCATAATTCAATTTTCCTGTTCCTTGTGCCAGCCCATCTAAGGCATTTTTCACTTGTTACAGTGTTTCAGATTGCTTGCATTTCTTTTTTTTTTCAAATGAATTTATTGGGGTGACAGTGGTTAATAAATTTTTTAGGTTTTAGGCTTACATTCCCACCATACATCATCTGTGTACTGTATTGTGTATTTATGAACCCAAGTCAAATTTCCTTCCATCACCATCTATCCCTTTTACCTATCGTCTGCCTCCCCTTCTCCCATACCCTCTGGCTGTCACCACACTGTGGTCTGTGTCCATGATGAGTCTTTCTGTTCTTTCATTGCTTAATCCCTTCACCCAGCTCCCCACCCCCTTTCCTCTGACAGCTGTCAGTCTGTTTTCCATATCCATGAGTCTGTCTCGACTTTGTTAGTTTGTTTTGTTCATTAGATTGCCTATGTAAATGAAATCACAAGGCACTTGTCTTTTTCTGACTGGCTTATTTCAGCTAGCTTATTCCTCTCTAGGTCCATCCATGCTGTTACAAATGGTAAGATTCCCTTCTTTTTTTTTACTGCTGCATAGTATTCCATTGTGTAAATACACCACAGGTTTTTTATCCACTCATCTACTGGTGGACACTTGGGCTGCTTCCACACTTTGGCAATTGTAAATTATGCTGCAGTGAACATAATGGTGCATATATATTCTTTCAAATTTGTGTTTCGAATTTGGGTTTCTTGTAGTAATTTAATGGTAAGGTGTAGGGGGAGAAGCGTTCTATAATCTTGTGGTTAGGTTTCAGGGTTTTGGTGAGCTTGTGCCTGTCAACTGTGCACTTCATCAGTGCTTCTCAGCCCATCCCCATTAAAAGAGACAGGATGGCTAGATGGGGCTCAAGTTGTATAGTTTCTTTTCACAGGCAATTTAAGTGCTGATAAGACCCCAGCAGATGGGGCTTGAGTAAGATGCTCCCGAGGGCTGACCTTGTTAGAAGAACTTGATGCTCTGGCAGTTTTCAAATGGAAACTCTCCCCCCGATGGAAGTAGGGGGGATTTTTTTCTTCCAATATTTACTGTAAGGATATGATACAGCTCCTGGAGATAAAACTCCCAAAAGTGCGTGTATCCTCTATAACTTCGTTACCCTGGAGTTTTTAACCCTTGGGCTTGTCCACCCTGAGCCTCCACTAATTCTCCAATTACAGGCCATATTTCTCTACCCTAGCACCGTTCACATGGAGGTTTCTGGTTTGGGGTGGGGGGATTTGCTCTGGTGGGTTGTGGTTTTCTGCATTCTCCTGTTTTGCTCTCCAGTTTTGGGGGGTGGCAGTTTGCCGTAAGACCTTTCTCCGCCGATCGATCTAACAGAAGTTGTGGGTTTCTGTTTATTCAGCTTTTTACATGTTGTTCCTGTGGATTGGCTACTTTAAACTTCTTACATGGTGGACCAGAAACTGAAAGTCCCTGAGGATATTTTTAGTTCTTCCAAAAATACATCCTTGAGAACCCAGTTGTTTCCTCTTAACTCTCTAGGAATTTTCTCAAATAATTCCAGTGTTGTCATGTGACCAGAGACCGTGGCCTTAGCAGTAAAAGGCCCCGGGGAGATGGGGGGTCAGCACAAAGGGCGGGGAGCATAATTGACTGTGGTTGTAATAAGAACATATATTTTGTTTAAAAATATGACAAGTGTAAATCTCTTCACTCCTAGACTTTTCCAGATAAGGACAGAAAAGATGGATTTTTCATAAGACTAAAACCTTTTAAAATATACTCACTGGCTGTTCTTTGTACCCCCCCAACCCCCGCAAAAAAAAAAAAAGTATATGGCCTATAGTTTCCTTTTATGGGATGCTAAATTTTTAGTACAAGATAACAGAATAGTGCATCCATTTTCTATTGTGGAAATGCCTAGAACTTAAAAAATTACAGCATTTGCAGTTTAGATAGCAATGTATCATAGGTTTCTGCCTAGTGGACGTGGTTGCAAACATCCATTGATAGCCCACTTGCAATATACCAATTCAGTGCATCAGTCACAAATATGACTTAGACAATAAGTTCCTTTTAATGCCACCTACTTTATTTTTAGATCAGTAGTCATTAAGTCTTAACTGTAACGTGAATATGCATGCGACTCTGTGTGTGTGTGTGTGTGTGTGTGTGTGTGTACGTGTGTGCACACTCTCCTGGGTAAGAACTGAGTTCTCTCATTTGTTTTCTCTTCCTGTTTGTTTCTCCACCTGTTTGGCTCTTTTTTTTTTTTAATCTGAAATGTTGAACATCCGAGTATTTCTTTTAATTACACAGATAAATAGGGAAATCATAAAATGTGAGAAAATTTGTCAGGGCAAAAATGAAAAATACCACTCCACATGCTTCTAGCTCTTTCTGTCTCCACTTTCTCCCTCCCTCCCTCCCTATGTTATTAGCATTGTTTTTAAAGTTATGGAAACCTATGCTTCTGTTATCTCTTCCTCACTTAATTATACTCATTCATCTATTTAAAGACAAAAGCTATGTATCATAAATTTCATGAATAAATATTATTCAGCTGTTTGTATATTCTGTAATCCATTCAACCACTTTCCTGTTCAGCCTTTAGATTGATTCCATTTTTAATGCCATAAGTCTTCCAGTGTTACACACACTTAACGTGTGTGCTTGCTTAATCATTTTAGACTAGCGTTTGTAATGAACTTCGTTATTTTGCTGTGATACAAGTATGTCTTGATGTTTCTCGTTCATGTGTTCATCTCCAGCTTTTTCCCAGCATGCAGTGGGCTGTCAAGTACCAGTGTCCGAAGGAACCAGTTGCACTTTGCAGTGTTCAGGGATGCTGTCCCTGCAGGTTGGCATGTGCAGAGTGTGAACTGGAAGATGGAACCAAGTGCTTCTGAGCAAGATGAACTTGACCATGCTTTGCCCTTTTAAAATCTAGTAGCAATAAAATGTGGTTTTCAAGAGCATGTATCTGATACTGTGTTGAAGAATAATGCTTCTAAACTAAATCTCTTTTTTTTAAATATATTTTTTATTTATTTTTACAGAGAGGGGAAGGGAAGGAGAAAGAGTGAGAGAGAAACATCAATGTGTGGTTGCTCTCATGT
Organism: Artibeus jamaicensis; assembly: GCF_021234435.1. NCBI lineage: Eukaryota > Metazoa > Chordata > Mammalia > Chiroptera > Phyllostomidae > Artibeus > Artibeus jamaicensis. The sequence goes on along the minus strand of NW_026521823.1, from coordinate 19,517,729 downwards.
GTTCCCTAATGGGGACCTGGCCTGCAACCCAGGCATGTGCCCTGACTGAGAACTGAACGTGACCCTTCGCTTCACAGGCCTGTGCTCAGTCCACAGAGCTACACCAGCCAAGGCTAAACTAAGTCTCTTAATACTCAATTTAAACAGCCATGCTAATTATATAATATGTAAATATATTACATGATATAACATTACATGTTTATAGTATATAATCATACGCATATGTTATATATGGCCACATGTAATATGTAACCATATATGATACTTTTCTTTCCTTTATCTGACTCTTATTGCTTAAAATGCCATCCAATTTTCTAAGCTTTCCTTATTTCCTTAAATTTTATCTGACAACAAAGATCAGGGAGATTCTCCTCCTGACTAGTTTAAAAGTTAAGTTAGTTAAGACCTAGACCTAGTTAGGGAACAGTTGCCCTCTGTCCCAAAATGTCTTTGGCAGCAAAGTGGAAGAAGAGTGGTAACAGGACTGTCACTTGTAAGACAAAAGACTAATGGGGATGGAGAGGAGAGGCTGGCTGTGAGTGGCCAAGGAGTCCAGTAAGTATTTCTTACAAGTTAGCAAAAGAACGGTTTCTTCTTTTCTCCTTGCCCCTCCCTCCCTTTCTTCCCTCAGTCCTTGTATGGAGGTTGGAGAAACTGAATTTGGTTTGGATTTGTAAATTGCACCAGACCCATGGAGTGTTTCTTTGGAGATGTCAACCAGTCATTTGGAATATATTTCTGGATCTTGAGAGAAAGAGGTTGGGTCCCAGCAATTAGTTTCTGAAGTCCAGTTGGCTGGTAATCTCACCCGCCTGTTTTTTTGTGGAGATACAACTGACGTTGTGGGTGGGGCACTTCTTCATTTTATGGGACTGACTCCTGCACTGAGGACTTTTAGCATCTGTGGTCCCCGGGCAGTAAAGGCCATTGGCACTCTTCCAGTTTTATGACATTCAAAACTTTTCACTCCTCACTCCCCCAACTCCCCGTATTTTCAAAAGGATTCGGTAGAAGCTGGAGGGAAGATCATAATACCAATATAGGTTGAGGTCTACTGAAATGATAGCACAATATTAGAAGGCCATATGTGTAGTTTTTTCTTTTTAATTCTTACCCGAGGGTATGTTTTTATTGATTTGAGTGAGAGACAGAGATGAGAGACATCAATATGAGAGAGAGACTTCAATTGTTTGCCTCCGCTATGTGCCCAGACTGGGGATCAAACCTGTAGCTTCTTGGTGTACAGGGCACTGCTCCAGCCAACTGAGCCACTCAGCCAGGGCCTTATGTGTAGTTTTAAATTTTCTAGTGATACCCTGAAAGTTAATAGCACACTAACTTCAGTAATATATTTTATTTAAGCGAGTATAATCAAAATAGTGTTTCAACATGAGTCAATTAAAAGTTAATGGGATATTCTACATTTTTTCGTATAATATCTTCAAGATCCAGTGTGCATTTGACATGTCAAGCACACCCAAATTTGGACTAATCACATTTCGGCTGCCTGATAGCTGGTGCGCCCCCCCCCGCCCCCCGGCACCACAGGTAGAGGCTACGCGTACACTAAGGGAAGTGAGTTGGTTGTGAGGCTACGCGTACACTAAGGGAAGTGAGTTTGTTGTGAGGCTACGCGTACACTAAGGGAAGTGAGTTTGTTGTGAGGCTACGCGTACACTAAGGGAAGTGAGTTTGTTGTGAGGCTACGCGTACACTAAGGGAAGTGAGTTGGTTGTGAGGCCACGCGTACACTAAGGGAAGTGAGTTGGTTGTGAGGCCACGCGTACACTAAGGGAAGTGAGTTGGTTGTGAGGCCACGCGTACACTAAGGGAAGTGAGTTTGTTGTTTGTCTTTCTAGCAGGTCTCCCATCTTCTAAAAGCATTGCCTTCTTCTGTGTGTTTCTTTGAATTCGTAGTAAGATATCCTAGAGATCTAGTAATCCTCACATTCTTAATTTTTTTTGTTGGAAAGCACTTTTCCTCTTCTTTTTTTCAAAAACATTTTTAAAGATTCTATTTATTTATTTTTAGAGAGGGGAAAAGAGGGAAAAAGAGAGAGCGAGAGAGAGATTAATGTGTGGTTGCCTCTTACATGGCCCCCACTGGGGACCTGGCCTGCAACCCAGGCATGTGTCCTGACTGGGAATGGAACCAGCGAGCCTTTGGTTTGCAGTCGGTGCTCAATCTGCTGAGCCACACCAGCCAGGAGCTTCCTATTCTTCTTTAGCAAAGAAAATTCCAGCAGTTTGACTCACATAACCTGTGGTGATTTTTGTTTGTTCTTTGGCCACTGCCCCTAGACAGAAATGACTCCTGCGTTTCCACAAGGGTGTGTTGTCACCACAAGGATGCGTAGCATTTCATGTTCCCCACAAGACAACATTCCTAACAAAATTAATCATGTATAGACAGGCTTGTGTTTCAGTTCCTATTGTGAAGTACTTTGTTCTTGATAGAGGAATTGGTCCCGGTTTATTTTTTTTCTCTTTTTTTAACTGTTGTTTAAGTATAGTTGTCCCCATTTTCCTCTGCCACTCCCACCCCCCCATCACCCCCACCTCAATCTGAGCCCCCTTTGTCTTTGTCCCTGTGCCCTTTATACAGTTACTGTCACTTTGTTCTTAATTTCGATGTGTCTCTGGTTATATTTCGCTTCCTTGTTTGGTTTGTTCATTAGGTTCCACTTATAGAGGTGAGATCATATGGTATTTGTTTTTCACTGCCTGGCTTATCCTGTTTTCTATAAAGAAAAACAGGGGTATGTGAGCGAGAGCTCACGGATGTTTCTCTCACAGGTGGATGGTTCTCTCCTTTTTCTCCCTCCCTCCCCCCAATCTCTGAAAATAAGTAAGTAAAATCCTAAAAAGGATATATCATCCAGCAAATCTGATGGAGAATCAAGAAGGAAAACTCTATCGGCTAGTTTCCTGTTCAAAGTTAAGTCACCATGTCCATGTGGGTAATTACAGTCTCTTATTTGGGGACTTTTCTGAGACTAAGTTGGTCGATTCTCACTGGCCACATCTTAGGTCTAGAGATCTCCCCAGTAGCTTGAGCTAATGAGCAAATTTGTAGCTCCTTTCTGGAATCTTTGCGCTTGTGGGAAAATCTGGATATGTAGACAGGGGAGAAGGAATTTAGAGAAAACCATAAAACCATCTCATAAAATGTTGCCCATTTCCCAGCAAGTATATTCTAACGCAGACTATAAATATTCTTTCTGTCAGGTATTTTCTTTTAATATCGAGGTGGTGTTTATACTCTAGGGCAATAAAAGTAAGATTCTTTTCTAATGAGCTCATTCTATTAGTAATTATGAAACTGTTTCTTCAGTGGGGCACTTTCTGCCCCCTGCCTCCTCATCCTTGGTGTTTGGCCGTTTCTGCGGGCATTCTGAATTGCTGCAGCTACCGGGTGAGGGAGGGCTGCTAGCACATGCAGACAGAGTGCAGGGATGCTGCTGAACACCCGCAGTGTACAGGACGGCCCCACAGCAAGGAGAGACTGGTCTAAACGTCTGCACTGTAGATGTCGAAAAGCCCTGGTCTGAAGGAATATCTGAGTTATGGCAGTGGGCTTCCTAAGTATTTACTCTGTCTATGAGCAACATTTATTTTAGCCATAGTCAGTATCAAATAGCAGGAAAAGGTAATAGAAACTTTCTGGGTACAATAAATTATACAGAATCAACATTATACTCTTTCTGTTTTCATGGGGCAGGTTTATTAAGAGGACGGCGGGAAGAAGCAAGACCTGAGTAAATACCTTGCAGTTATAATTCCCTAATAAAAAGTATGGTTTGGATTTCTGCTCAGTGAATTTTGTTTCTTTTCTGAATTTTATTTTGTCAGACCAGTAATTTGTAACCGGTGTGCTGCAATTTTTAAAGCATGCAATACCTGACAATATAGTCAGGGACACTGACCTCTTTTTCCTTAGATAGTCAAATAAAAACAGTCACAACAGCCAACACAACAATAGCCATTCTACAAGAGTGAGTCAAAATTATACTTACATTTTTGGCAGAGCAGCAAAAAAATACAGTGTATATTTTGATGTTCCACAGAATTTTAGTAATTAGTTTATGTGTGCTGTGAGACGAAAATTGAAAGTACCCACACAAGGGAAAAAACAGCCCTGGAATTTACACCTACACCCTATGGAATTTCTGAGTTGGGATAGAGATGGTTGATCAATGAGAAGATGCAGAGATGGGAGAGGACTTTTAAGGTGTCCTGCCGCCTGGGTGATGGCGTAGAGGTGTTAATAATTATGGCTTCATATTGCCCTAAACAAAGGCAAACTTCAAACCTTTGGCCTCTTATTGTATCTGCTATGTAGTTCTGTTTTTGTCAATTTTGCAAGTTTTCCACAGTTCAGTGACAGGCCACTCTGTAGGTGTCGTCTTCAGTACGTAACATATGTGAAATAGATTGAGTAGTAAATATCTTTCTTTAAAACAGTATATTTCTGGGCAATATGTGACGTGGAACCCTAAGTCAGGGCTTCCTGACACTGCATCAAAGGCTCAGGTTTACTGGTCACTTCATGGTTGTGTCTGGTAGGTAGAGACTAAGAAATGTCCTCCTTAGGATATCTGTGCAGAGGCAGATTGGGGTCCTATGTGATTGGTGTGCGTCTTTGCAGCTTTAAACAAATAAAATAGTTCACTGTTGCCATCCATCGTGAGAAATATATGTCAATCGTGCAGATCAGACTTCCATCATCAGTATTTTTAACTCTATTGTTTTCATTTCAGTTATATGATAGTTCATATAGAGAATCTAAGACATAAAATTCCTTAGATTCTGCAGAGAATCAAACAAAAATTAGATTAAGACATCCATTTCTAAAAGTAAGTTTTAGAAGAATGCATGAAATAGTATTACTGGTACTGTTAATAATTTTAAATTTTAAATATTAACTATTAAAATACTTGTAACATGCTAAAGCACTTTGTATGCATTGTCTCGCTGTATCCTTAAAACTGTTCTGTGAGGGAGAAAGTTACCTGCATTTTACAGGTAAGAAAACTAAAACCATGACAGTGTTGTCCACCAAATGGCTTGTTCTGTCCGACCCCAGTGTCTATTCATTGGTCCCATGTTTTGGACAACACTCTAACTCACACTTGTCTACAGTCAGAAAAGTGTACAGAGAAGGCCTAGACGTGGAAGATAGAGTGCTTTAGAAAGGGTAACAGCTAAGGTAATCTGAACTCTTGCCAGTGATAACTGAGATCAAGTGGAAGTAAATATGGAAGAGCATTGCCCAAAAAATGTCAGATTAGTTTAGGATTTGGATTGTACATAAACATTAATTATTAGAATGAAAGACCATCATTTATGAAATCTGGAAAAAGATCAAAGCTAGAGGTGGATATACAGTACTTGGAAATTGACAGTTCATTTTGGGTTGAGCCTATGCATTTGGCCATCGGTAAGCAACTAGGAATGTCTTTCTCCACTGCATCTCCTGGGTGCAGAGTCTGGGGACAGAGAGAGAAAGAGGAACTGCATGGCCATTTTGTATGCCATGTTTGTGGGTGGCCAGACAATTGTTGATAAAATCTTTTAATAGCAATTACTTTTTTTAAACCTTTGACAATATGACAAACCCATGTATGTAATACTTTCAGATGCTTTGCTAATACTTCTGGGATGAAAGAAACTGTAAAGTTTATTTTCTTCTACTTTTTTGAAAGCTACATTAAAAATCAATATTGTGCCTAGGGTTTTCAAGGAATATATTATATATGGTACAATCCTTAACTAAATGAGTGTTTAGAGTATGAAACAAGAAGGGAAGTGAATATAGATTCTTGGAGGAAGGGGGAAACCTAACTTATGTGTTTAACAGTTGACACAGTTTTCTGACCACAGAGGAGAACTTTAAGGTTGACCTTTCCCATTTTTGTTTTCATTAGCATAGTTATAATTTAAAAGAATTAACTTGGATTTTTATTTCTCCTCAATATTCTTTTACTTATTCCCAATTCTTCAGTACTGTTTCTTCAGGCTGTGCAGCAGACAAATACTCTACAGCCTGTGTTTTAATAAGGTAATTCATTTTGGATTTGATAAGGAGCCACTTGACATCATCATAGACCAAGAAAGGTGGAAATATAGGTCAATAGTCATTTCCTCTGTTTCCCACAGAAAATAAATGACTTAATACTTGATAGTAATCTTCATTCTCTCTAGGCACAGAGGACCAGTGATGTTATTTCATTACATACTCTGTTCAGTGTTCTGGGTGGTTTTTTATTCCCATCCACATGATTTTCATAAAGGGAAATGACCAATGAATATGCTAATGTTCAGTACTCTTAAACTTGTACTTTGGCAAATATCTATTCTGGTTTTTTTTTAAGTTTTGATAACCATGAAAGTCTGTAGAACTGATAAATCCTGGAGAGAATGTTGATAAAAAGCAGAATAAATTCTCTTGACTACGTAGCTAATAAATTGATTTGTTTATATAGTGTTTTTTTGTTTTGTTTCTTCCTTTATTTCAATCAAATTTGTATGATTCCAAGTTCGGATAGATTTGACTTTATATATCTATTATAGGATTGGAATATCCTCAGTTTAAGAGACATCTTCCTCTGTATGTAAGCAAAAACATATTGGAATTAAACAATATACCCAACTATTCATGTATTCTCAGGTGTAGCAGGTCCTTTCCAGGATATTGGAGGAATATATAACATGGTTGACTTTTCTTTCTGGACTTCTTGTCTCAGCCTTCGTGTACCATCTGGAAAAAGCAGCGTCTCCTCGGACACTCCTCTCATCTCTTAACCACCGCACACTCTCTTCCTTATTATTCATCAAAGGCTGTTCATGCTTCCTATAAACTCTAGGATTCTTTCCCCTCTTTATTCCCACTGCCACTGCCTCAGTTTAAGCTCTTACCACCTTTCCACTGGGATATTGTGATAGCCTATGAACTGGTTGCTTTCCCGTCTGCATCAAATCCCATATGTTAAGCCATCTTCCAAATTAATTCAAGTGCTGTCTTTCTAAACACAGATCTTAAACACATTATGCTTTTGCTTAGGAAACCTTCAGGACTCCCTGTTGCTGCCTATTGGGTGACGCCAGAACAACTTTCTTCTGCATTTACCTCAAGCCTTTCTATCTTGCACTTGTACCCCTAACAACTAGTGCACAGCAGGCATTAAAGAAGTGTTTTTGAATGAATAAATGAATTACCATAACATGTAAGACCCATTGTTATCTAACCCCAACTTACCTGTCTGGTCTCATCTCCAGTTTCTTCTCCAATGAGCATTCTGTTCCAGCCCTACCAAATCTTTTTTTTGTTTGTTTTTTAACCTGGTTTCTGTTCTCCAGTCTCTGGCTTGCCCATTATCTCACACTGTGCCTTGTGTTCATGAACGAAGGTGGTGTGGATAGAATGAGAATAAGAAGACTTAGGATTAGCACTGATCCGCAGTGCCTGTTTCTGGAGAGATCTGGCCGACTCGAAATCCACAAGTGCTTACAGTGCTTTAGAATGTGACAAAAATAATAATCTATTACAATTCGTATTAATTCTGGGGCTGAAAGTGTTACTTAGAAGCTCAGATCACATTTCTAAAATATTAACATAAACTATCCATTGTGGTAATTTAGCGCTTGGCCAATATAGGAAATAAAATGATATTTGCTATCAGGGACATATAAACTACTGCATTGCACACGGAGTTTGGCAGTCTTAGGAGAACCTCCATCCCATGTTTCAGTGTCAGGTATTTATGGGAGGGTTTTGGTTTTTGACGTAGACAGATATTTCTGAGTGATGCGTATATGGATCATTGAAACCACTGAAGGGGATTTCAGTTGAGAGTCCCAATGGGTCTGTAGTTTGACTCTTAGTTCTGTCATTAAAATGCAGTCCTCAGTGTGACAGCTCTTCTCCCGTGCTGCAAAGCAATGAGAGAGAAATGTCTGGGCTGGAAAGGCAAAGTCCGTATTTGAGATGATGATTTTTGGGGAATGTGGGGTATATGCCTTTTACAAAACTGACTTAATCTGAGGACATGTGAGCCGAGAAAAATATGCCTTTACATTAATCCAAGTGGTAATAAGTGAAATGTGATGTCCAAATATATCTCTCATGAGTACCAGATTAAGTTCCTATATCATCCATGTCCACGAAATGATAATGAAAATACTGAATGGGCCACCGAGGATAAGAATCCCTTCAAAACACTGGGTAGCAAAGGAGAATACCATAGATTTTTCCGGATGTTGAATCAGGATGGGACTTATTTGCTAAATTAGTTGTGAGATATTTAAGGAGGAAGGGGAGGGAGGATAGAGAGAGAACAAGAGGTGGTTAGTAGCTCATCTTGGGTTCAGACTCATTTGGTTTGCAACAGAGTGAAACACTTAACCAGTCTTGTGACCTTGGGCAGTATAACCTCCTGTCCTGTATAGGAGATGCCTCATCTCCAGATAATACAACTTTGGCCTCTTGGGTTATTACTGTAAGCACAGGATTTGGTCCATAGTAAATATACATGTAGTAGGTTTTCTGTTACCAAGAATAATAAAATGGTTGTTTTATCCTACCACGTGTGGGTTTTTTTTTTTTTTTGCATAATAAGAGATAACTGACACCATTGGCTGAGTATAATTCTAATGTATTGTTACGGTAGAGGTGACTCCAGAAAGGGGAGACCTGTGAAGTATGCCATTGGTATTTTAATAGGAATTACGTGGAATCTGTAGATTGCTTTGGGTAGTGTGCACCTTTTAATGATGTTAATTCTTCCAATTCATTAGCACAGTGTATGCTTCCATTTATTTGTATCTTCCTTAATTTCTTTCTTCAGTGTTCTATAGATTTCTGGGTACAGGTCTTTTACATCCTTGGTTAAGTTTATTCCTAGGTACTTTATTTTTCTTATTGCTATAGCAAATTAGATTTTTTTCTTAGTTTCTCTTTTTGATAATTCATTGTTGGTGTACAAAAATGCCCTCGATTTCTGAATATTGACTTTGTATCCCACTACTTTGCCAAAACCAATAGTATTCTTCACATATGAATATATCTAGAACGAATATTTCAAAAATTTATGTGGCACCAAAAAAGACCCCGAATAGCCTCAGCAATCCTGAGAAAGAACAAAGTTGGAGGGATCGCAATACCTGATACTAAACCACATTACACATCCACTGTAATGAAGACAGTCTGGTCCTGGCACAAGAACAGACACATAGACCAATAGAACGGAATAGAGAGCCCAGAGATAAACTCGTGTCTCTGGTCAATTAATATTCAACAAATGGGGCACAAGCATACAATGGTGTTAAAACGGTCTTTCCAATAAATGGTGTTAGGAGAATTGGACGGGTACATGCAAAAAAATGAAACTAGACCACCAGTCTACACCATACACCAGAAGATACTCAAAATGGTTAAAGGATTTAAATATAAGTCACAATGCCATAAAAGTTCTAGCAGAAAACATAGGCAGTAAAATTTCAAGCATTCCATGTGGCAGTATCTTTGCTGATATATCTCCCAGGGCAAGGGAAATAAAAAAATAAACAAATGGGATGACATCAAATTAAAAATTTCTGCACAGATAAAGAAACCATCAAAATGAAAAAGGAGCCAACTATATGGGAGAACACGTTTACCAAGGGTACATCAGACAAGGGTTTACTCTCCAAAATATATAAAGAACTTATATGACTCAACGCCAGGAAGACAAAAAGTCCAATTAAAAAATGGGTGCCCTGGCTGGTGTGGCTTAGTGGATTGAGCACCAGACTGGGAACTAAAGGGTTGCCAGTTCTATTCCCAGTCAGGGCACATGCCTGGGTTGTAGGCCAGGTCCCCAATAGGGGGCACATTAGAGGCAACCACGCCTTGATGTTTCTCTCCCTTTCTCCCTCCCTTCCCTCTCTTTAAAAATAAAATAGTAAAATAAAATAAATAAAATAAAATAAAATAATAAAATAAAATAAAATAATAATAAAAATGGGCAAAGGACCTGAATAGACACTTCTCTAAGGAGGACATATAGATGGCTCATAGACATACGAAAAAATGCTCAACATCATTAGTCATCAGAGAGATGCAAATTAAAACCACTTTGAGATGCCATCTCACACAGGTCAGAATGACCACCATAAACTAATCAACAAACAAGTGCTGGCTAGGATGTGGAGAAAAGGGAACCCTAGTGCACTGTTGGTGGAATTGCAGACTGGTGCAGCCACTGTGGAAAACAGTGTGGAATTTCCTCAAAAAATTGAAAATGAAACTGCCTCATGGCCCAGTGATTTCACTGCTATAAATATACCCTAAGAATCCTAGAAATATACCCTAAGAATCCTAAACACCAATTCAGAAGAACTTATGCACCCTTATGTTCATAGCAGCACAATTTACAATAGCTAAGTGCTGGAAGCAACCTAAGTGCCCATCAGTAAATGAATGGATTAAAAAACTGTGGTGCATTTACACAATGGAATACTATGCAGTAGAAAGAAAGAAGTAAGTCCTACCTTTTGTAACAGCATGGATGGAACTGGAGACTATTCTGCTAAGTGAAATAAGCCAGTCAGTGAAAGACAAACACCATATGACCTCACTTACAGCTGGAATCTAATGAACAAAATAAACGAATGAGAAAGATAGAACCAGAGACAAGGAAACATGGAACAGACTGACAGCTGTAGGAGGGGAGGAGCGGGTGGGGAGCGGTGGAAGGAAGGGGAAGGGACTCGTCAGAGAACATGTACGAGTGATGCATGGACGTGGACAAGGGAGAGGGGTGGGCTGTGGGCTAGAGAGGTGGGCTGGGTGGAGCAGGGCAAGAGGGGAAAAAGTTGGGACAACTATAGTAGAATGAACAATAAAAAAGGGGAGAGGTTGACTTCTCTAATTTTTTTAGCAAACATCTAATTTTCTTATAATCTGATTCCTTTGCTTTTTCTGTAGAAAAGTATACTGGAGTATGATACTTTTAACCAGTTGGAACACTTAGTGATAAAGCTTTAAGAATCTTCTATAAAAATGCCTTAATCAGCGCGATGCAGTGAATCCTGAATTGCTACACAGTTTAACATAATGTGGGTGTGTGTGGAGGCCGTTCCTATTTCTCATCACCTGTAGCCAAAAAAGAAAATTTAAGATGGATACATATGTAAGCGACTCTGCCCTGTACCTTGAGAAATCAAAACACTAGTAGGTATTTTTGGCTTATGAAGGAAAGCCCTGTTTGAAATTAGGTCTATTGACTATTGCCTGGCCGACTCTTTCTTGCTACAGTTGTACAAATTAGATGACCCATCCTCAGGAGGGAGTGGGGGGCAGATCGGAGTGGTTAGCTTGGAAAGTCACACCCCGTTCGTTCTGTGTTGTTCTGAGATACGATCATTGAGTGTCAGTCTCTTTCCTTCCTGCATATCCCACTCATAATATTATGATTTGGGAAGACCAGTGATGGTTGTGTTTCTACAGCTTTTGACCAGGGGAGCTATGTCAGCTGGGCAGGTATAGTGCCAGATCTCATTTGCCAAGTAGGAATATCCAGAGTACCATTCTCATTCATTCACATGTAATCGACCAGCAGCCAGCTAATACATCTGATGGCAGCTTTTGCTTTAATTGACAAAATTTACTTGCACAAAATAACTGAACTGTACACATGTGTATGTACATGTATGTATGAATATATTCACACATGCATAAATTATATAGGGTTGTGTAATATCAAAATGTTACAACATAAATATACAAAGAGAACCATGTTACTACAGTTGATGACTGTGTAATTTTATTTACCTCTTGGGAATCAATGGGGCTATTGATTCCACAGCAAATGTGTTTTGATTAATATCATGGCAAGATATGTTTGACAGCAATTTCAAATTATTAGAGTTTATTACGTATTGAAAGTCTACAGTCACCTGAGATTGTATATATTTGGTTTTAGCTTAGAGAGAGAAATCTATCAGTGTTTTTCCCCAGGATTGTATTCAGTGCTGTGTGGTCACCATGCACTCTGTAAAAACCATACCCCTTTCTGGATACTCTGGGAGATGTGATGCTCAGTGCTCATGTTCTGCTAAACAGGGTTAGAATCATGAATGCAGAGGTCAACATGCTTTGTATATGCTTACAGTATAACTTTCAGGCACACATACAGATTGAATCTGCACCAGTTGAAAGAGTTTAATAATTAAGGACTGGTTCCTTAGCCGTGAACATTATCATTTATGGTGTTGATGATGGGTGTGGTAGTGGATCCTGGAAAATTAGGGAAAGAGAAATATTCCCAGGGAAAACTGAACATCTTTAAAATATTTTGAAAATGTGTTTTATTTTTTCCACTTTTACATGAAAGTGAAACTCACACCCTTCTTTCACACATGAAGAATTATTCAAGAACAACAATAAAAAGAAAACCATCCTGAACATGCATTGATATTAAATGTGCTCAATGGAACATGATCCCAGTCAGGTTTTCATGATTTATTAGTTTTTAACCTCAAAGGCTCTGGTTAGCTTGCATGTTTTAAACTAACGAGTTTATCACAGCCAGTGAGGAAAATGGTTAAAGTATATCAGCTGTAAATTGGTACAGAGCACTAAAAGGGACATTAGCCTCTAATCAGATTCTAACAGTTCATTAAACCTGCCTTCCCAGGATCGCTCTTTGTCTTTCCCCCTCCTTTGCCGAGCATCTTCCTTTTTCCTCTGAACAAGACCTCCTCTGGGGTAGGAAGCAGTATCAACTCATCCTTCATTGTCTACCAACTAAGCAGCCCACGGGATGCTTTGTTACAGTAGATACCGGGCTGCTGTGCCAGGCGGGGAGTGCTGAGGGCTGGTCGCTGCTAGAAGGCTTTCCTGAGGCTGGAATGGTGGTGAGCCAAGCTGGCTGCTTCCAACCGGGGAAGCAAATGACACACTGGGATGTGAGATCCATGCTTGATGTGTAAACAACTCGCCAGCCTCCATGAAAGGATGTTAAGCTTGGAACAAATGAACTGAGTGAGCCAGGAAAGTTCCTGCTGCTCTGAGCCATCTATTAGGATGCACCCCCACCCCTACCAATATGGACAAGTTAAAAGCAAAGATTAAAAACAGTATCCTGTCAATTTTAATAATAATGTGCATTTCCAAGAAAAAGAACATGACATTTATTTTCTTTTCATTACCTAATAGACAGGGTATCATGAAATTTGTAAATGTTCATTTGTTAATTGTAGAATAAATTTGCTTTTCCTTCTTGTTGATATTTTGCAGCAAATAGCTGTAATAAGAGACCTTATAAATTTTATTTCTTAGAGTATTTTTCTTAAACAAAAAGAGGAGTCAAGAAATAGGAGAAATAATTAGAGCTTCACTATACTGCACTCTGTTGGTATTATTTGGTAATAAAAACATTTAATTTGTAGTTTATTGAAGTGGAAGTTGTTCTCATTCAACTCTACGGTAAGAAAGGCTAAAAACCTGAGGTTTAGAAATGATATTAACCTTTGTTACCAGGTAGACAAAATATTATAGAAACAGACCTCTTTCTTTTAATAAGATCACTTTAGTGTCACGTAGTTATGTTCTATAATGGAGCAAAGGAACCATTCTGAAAACTCAGTCAGATTTAGTCATTTCAGTTTTTTGGTTTAGTCAGTATGCTAGGCGAAAGTTGGTATTCTCAACATGTTTTAAAACATGAGCCCGATTCTGGCCTTAAGCAAGCACTGATATGAGGCTTTCTGACTCCCTTCATAGGTTATTGACTTCAGAAAACCCCCGAAGCAATGACAATTAGCAGAAAATAACCTTGATTTAGTCTTTCTATAAATATAGGTTGAAATCCCATTGAGTCACTATAGGAATAAGGTTTTCTTTTTAAGAGGAGGCGGTTTGAGGCTAGAATATACCAGAACCAAAAAAAACACATTATTTATTCTTTGGTTATGACTTCAGCTTAAAAATGCACTCTTAATCCAAGACTTGGGTTAGTTGTCTTTAAAGATGTTTGGGGTTGATATGTAAAAATTTGTGTTTGATCAGAATGGCCATGGTGCCAAAATTCAGTGTCTAGAACTGTATTATCTGGTTTTTAAGAATTTGAGCCAGTAACTTGAGAACATATAAATTCTTTTTGTCTTTTTTCTGTTTTATGGATTTGTAGATGCAATACAGCCTCCATAACTAAAGAAGAAAGAAAGTTGCCTTAGATTTCCTTCTACTATGGCAGAAGTGTGATGAATTGTCCCAGCCTCATATAAATTAATGTAATGTTTCCTTACTCTGGTTTATTACAGTCTGACCTCCAACCCTGAGGTCAGAGAAGCAGACTGATTAATTCAACTTCCCGGTCATTATTTCCAATGAAAGTTCAGAATGAGGAGATAATTGGTTATGCTGATACTCTCATTTAATTACACTTCATTGTTAAAGAATTAGGTTAGCGGTACTAAGTGTTCTGCAGCGAAGGCAGACTCCACCAGATGTGCCCCCCTTTGCATGTTTTAACGCTGAATTCCCCTCTCTCTCTTCTTCCTTCTCAGAATATCAACCCCTTTGGAAACAGAATGCTAATGCTTGATGGGATGCCGGCAGTCAGAGTCAAAACAGAGCTTTTGGAATCTGAACAAGGGGTAAGCAGGAGCTTCTGACATCTCCGCACCCACTTCTCTCTCATGATAGCGGCCGTCATTTCGAGAGTGTCCTGAGGTTGGCAGGATTGTTCACTGGCCTCAGCTTCATTCTCTTGAGTAAAATCATCTGAGCCTGTGGTTGATTCTCACCCATTTGCAACCTCAAATATTACTTACTTGGAAAAGATAACTCCCTGAAATTAGGAAGGTTTAGTGACCTTATAAGAACCATATGGCTTTATTTAAACTGGTGAATGTTTGAAAAGCGAATAAAAATCCAAAGCAAAAAGGAAGTCCTAAAAAAATAGAATGCGAATATAAACTCAATGTCAAAATATCTTTGTTCTTTCTTAGGAAATTACAATGTCCAGGTATGGAAATGTTACTGTTTTGGGGGTAGATTGCTCTTTCCTCTTTCGACATTTGTGTTTATCTTTTTTCATGCCATGAGGAGAGGGGACAGTTGGTAAAATTGAGGTCACTGAGTTTGAGCATAAAAGCAGAAGAAATTTTATTTCACAGTGCATAGCCAAATTGACGAATTAATTTATGGCTACTAAAAATATAAAGGTTTAAGAGCACAGCTAGATTTCCTATAAAGGATGTCAGAGACTTTATAATTGTTAACAATTATAGCTTCACCAATTACAATCATGATAAGGGCAGTGTGATCACTCGCAATATCAGCTGACCACGTTTTGAATTTAAGTGAGCAAGAGTGCACACTACCTAGCTATCTTACTAAACCACTACCACCGTGACAGTACAAATGCCTAGGAAAATGATGTAAACTACATAAATACTTCTCCTTAATTTGATTAGTGTATCTCCTATTCAAAAAATCAAAACTAAACATTAGCATTATCTTGTAATCGAACAATCAAAATAAAATTTAAATGTGAATAACACCTCACTGTTATGAAAATCAGGGTGTATAAATTCATGCGGGCTGACGTTCAAGGTCTTAAATACTGTTGTTCCGAAAGGATTTCTACTGGGTCTGGGTGGCAGCATGGGTGGGCTTTCTCCAATACCTTCCTCATCCTGGGGCACTGTGTGGCAGGGTGGGTGACACCTCAGTGCATATTTCTCTACTTCTTTGTAAGCCTGTGTCTGAAACACCCTTGTCATGTGAAGGATATCACGTCACTTTCATGTCCAGGGTTGATTTCATAGCTCTGAAATGAACTTTGCGGACCAGGTCAAGCCATGCGGCAACTCCACAGTTCTGTACCTGACACAGTGACTGATGGCATAGTTTCAGCTCAAGAGACGTAGGCAGTAGAGCATCATGGAAGAAAAGCCCGTGTGGCAGCTATTAACATTATTTGTTCAGTGTGTCCAGACCTTCAGAAAAAGGTATTATTCCACCTGGATTTTCTAGCCTGCCTTATCACGTTAAACTCTCTGTCCTCTAAATTAACTAGTTCTTAGCTTTTTGGTTTAATCTAACCATGGGAAAATTTGTTTTATTATTTTGAGTTCTGTATTTTTTAATCTAAATGTATTAGCATCAGTTTAATGGAATACATTTCTGCACAACCCATGCTTAAGTTTAACAAGTGATACGGACTATGACATCTCATTCAGAGAGGGTAGGCTTCTCCCTTGTGCTGCTGGAAAAGTGAATCAGCAGTGTATTTCCCAGCGTTGGTTTTTATTGCACAGTACATTTATTCTTCAACCTGAATACCAGTACATCCACTCGAGTCATCATGTTGGAGGAAGGCAAAACAGAACAGGAAAACAGTCAGAAAATGCTTCCTGGGCCACTAGTCAGAGCCAGGATGGTGTATGATTGTCACTGGGAATCTCTGATGATATCTCAACACTACCCTCCCTTTACTGTTATTTTTCAGTTCTAAAGTAAAGTTTGCCTAAACAGTTTAGGTGCAGAAAAACCCCAATACTCCTAGAGGTTTTACAGCACAGATATTTATAGAAGTGTTTTTTCTGTCCTCAAACAGGGAAAGGGAAAATTGTAGGTGCATAGGTTTTACTTAATACCAGTTCATTAAAATCGGTTCTCTTCTTCCTTGTGAATAGAGCTGATATTGGTATTTTAACCCTAATTTGAAGGGGAGTAGAACCTTGATTTTATTCTTCTTCTCAGTTTTTTGTGTAATTTTAAAATATATAATGGGTGCACTTCATTTTCTTTTACAGTAAAACTTCAGGAGAAGCAGCCAACAGTGTTTAATGAAATGAATTGTGACAACTATTTGCTGAATACCATCATTTGTGTTTAGTAATTTGTAATACTTTAAATCAGCTCCTCTTTAGAATTGGAGATAAAATTTTAGTGAACTTCATTTCGGTCACTGTACTAGAGTTCTTTGGTGCTAATGGAATAGATAACATACTATATAATTTCCAAGTCTCAGAACTATTTTTAGAGAAGAGGTGCTAGAATTCTGAAAGTTATTTTCTACTTCAGTCTTATGGGACTCTTTCCACATTTATTATTAAGGCTGAAGTTTGGGTCTTCAAAAGAAGGTGTAAACATAGTGATGAGATTAATCACATGTGTGATTATGGCTTTTTCAAAAGGTGAGATGTGTTGGTTACAATGAACAAAAGACGATAGGAGTGCATCTGTGTGTCACGACAGTGAAGGAGGAACCCTGAGGTCGGTGAGTTTGAGGTCGGTCCAGCCTGAGGTTGGCTGGACTCTGAAATTACCCTGGAGAACTCAGTTCTGAGATTCAGTTTACAAGACACAGGCATTAAGCTGCAGTCTTTCAGGAAAGAAGAGTTAGTCTGCCTTTCAGGCTACAGGCAGCATTGCAAGGATGTGCTACTCTCCATGGACCTCATGTTCAGGAACCATGAAGGCATTCCTCTGTCCTCTCCTTTTGGCTATAAATAGTCCCTTAGGTCTCTTCTTGTCAGCTGGTCTTTGCAGTCCCCCCACACCTTTGGGGGAGTCAGGACCTTATGAGCATATTTTAGAGGCTAAAGAAAGACTGTGAATAAGCCGAGGACAGCCACTCTGCCTGTGGATGTGCTTGCGTTTCTTGAATCAGGTTGTAAGTGCTCAGAGGGCAAGAACTATTTCTTTTATTCTTCTGATAGCTCCTGACATATGATAAGTGCTCGGTAAATATTCACTTTATTGAACTCATCATCCAGGCATTATAACTGACTGGTGAAAAACGTGAAACCGTTCAGTAGTTCATTATAAACCTGTTCCATCTTCCTCATAGGGTTGTTGTGTACATGGAAATAAAAATTGGCAATACTGGAAATACGCATTCTTGTTGGTGGCCAAGGCCTTCATCTGTACCTGTGTGTCCTGGATGGATAGGCTGGCATATTGACACCAACTCTGTGTACCTTGCTTCTGTTTGGCATTCCCTGGTTCTTGCATCCTTAGTTTTGTGATAACTAAGTAGATAATTATTGCAATCTCCAGAAATGTGACTTTGGTTTTCTTCTGGCTTGTTGGTAACACAATGCATGTTGTTAAGCAGCCCATGGGAAAGGTATGTAGTCTTGGGATGTACTTTGGGGTGGTACGAGGAGTGTTGGAATAGCTTTCTGACCTTTCGTGCTTGTGTCCTGCTGCTACCTGGGCTTCCCAAATACGGTCAGCCATTGGATGCTCTGACCTGTTATCAAGCAAAGGACAAAAGCAGGCGGAAGAGCTCTAGAACTCCAGGATGCAGAGAAAGGGCACTGCCCCAAGGACAGGAAACCTGATTGTGGTCCTGGCCCTGCCTTTTGCCATCTTGAATGACGTTGGGACATTACTTCAGCTCTGGGCCTGTGGGCCCTCCTCTGTACAGTTGGGATGTCAGAGAGGAGTGATGCCTTCCCAGGTTCAGCCTGGCCGTCTGTGGTCCTGGTAAGGGGCAAGGAGTGGGAGAAAGCATTTCTGATTATGAGTTTAACGACCCTGCTACAGTGAAGCTACCTGTGTGTGGAAGTGGAAATGTGTAGACAGACTTTAAAGTGATAATTGACTCCAGGTGCTTGCTCAGCCAGATGCCAGAGGTGTGGGTCACCGTAGGTCTTCATCTCCTTGTTTACTCTTACCTAGGAAGTTAAGTGAGCCACCCAGCTTTCCAACAGCCCCCTCCCTAAGGTGGATGCGGAATAAATATTCCCCTTTTGAAGAAAAAGAGGAATAAAAAGGGTTCCATTGTTTTAGTTTCTACTGATGTACTTTCATAAGGCGTTTAGTAAAGAACGGATTACAGAGATGCTAATTTATAATTGTAAAAGTAGAATTAAGGTAAATCTCAAATTGAAGCCCTTTTTTTCACTTGAACTCTTATTTAAATATATCTGGAGATATGTTTTAAATTCTGGTTAGATTTTATCTTGTAAAAAAATGGAATAATGCAGCCAGAAATGAATTATTAAATTAACATAAAAGTGACCTGAGATTTTAGCGTGATGATGGCATTGGGCAACAATTTTTTTTACAGAGAAGTTCTGAGTTCCCACACTTGCAGAGTAGTCCTTGGTCTACTTACAGATGAATGATCACGGGTCTGGGATGAGCTGCAGCATGAAATGGAGGGAAGACTGGACACGAGCAGAAGCAAGACTGGCCAGGATCCCACTGCCACTGACGCTGGGTGATGGGTGCAGAGCAGCTCATTGAACTGTTCTTGCTTGATTGTTGTATGTTTGAAATTCTTTAAAGAAACATGTCTTTAAAAAAAGGAGAGCTCTCTAAATATATGAATATATGTATTTTGAAAAGAAACATAGGTGCAGAGTTGTCGGAGGGAGACAAGAAACATACAGTTCTCGGTGACCCTCGCTGTTTTACGAGACCCAAATACTCTGCCCCAGGGAAGGAGCTGGCCTGAGTCCTACCACCAATCATGGCAGTGCTGCCATCCTTGGTCACCTGGTCTCTCTCTCCTCTTGCAGAGGCAGTACACCTCTGATCCTCGGATGGGCAGATAGAGAGTGGTAGCAATAGTGTGGTGGGGGTAGGGGAGAGATGGGTGGATGGATGGATGGATGGATGGATGGATGGATGTTGAGTGTTTTCTGACTTTAAGTGCTCTAAGCAGTCAGTAATTATGTGGCATAAGACCCCTCAGTGTTAATTATGGGGAGAGAGCCGAGTGTCTGTGCCACAGCCTTGTAGCTGGGAAGTGTACAGGTAGGGAGCAGACAGTATAGGTTCATTTGTATTTTCTGTGGCTCTTTAGCAGAAAGTATCAGCCCTACTCAGACCAGAGATCCCCCTGAGCGCCCTAACTTAGAGGTAGGGCAGAAGAGAATAATGGCCTTTTCCCAGGAGGCAGCTTATGGTAACTTATACAAACCATTCTGCAGGACGTTCATGACAAGGTGAGGCGGACGTTTCTGTATTACAAAGAACCGACTAGCACCATTAATCCAATTCTATTGGAACTTCCTTATGAGCAGGAGCTTATACTTTATGTTTCTGCTTATTTCTTATCATGCCAGCACAAAGAGTTTATAGAGGGACAAAGCTCAATAAATAGTGATTAATTCAGGTGTTACTATTGTGAGAGCCAGCATCACAGTAAATAGGATTTCGAGGTAGGTACTTACTTGGAAAAGACCTCAGTCCTTAAGCTTTAATTACAAAAACTAGAGATGGGTGTGAGTTTTTGTTGCCGATACTAGACATACGCTATGCAAAGCTTATGTAAGGCAGTTACGTGAAAATTCTGTAGCTTTAGAGGGGAAAAAACA
This sequence comes from Artibeus jamaicensis, assembly GCF_021234435.1. NCBI lineage: Eukaryota > Metazoa > Chordata > Mammalia > Chiroptera > Phyllostomidae > Artibeus > Artibeus jamaicensis. The sequence goes on along the minus strand of NW_026521823.1, from coordinate 19,497,401 downwards.
ACAGCAAACCTGACTTTTTCTCTTCCTCAGTAAACCATTCTGTTTAATTTAGCAAAGATTTAATATGCATCTGTGTGTGAAAGCTTATAGTAAGATAGTGTAACTGTAATGATTTTATCAGAGGAAAAGAAAAGGCATTATAAAAATGCCATTTGATTAGCCTGTACCAGAGTCTCATTACTCCGTCCCCTACTGTGGGACAGGAGGCAAATTAGCTAGTGAATTGGTAGAATCATCTTATTCCTATAAACTTGCTTATTGTTGAATCTTCTCTGATGACCCACTATCTCAGATCTCTGGGTCTGTGGTGTGATGCTGGCATGTCACTACCTGGCTTCAAAGAAGAACATATGCAGAATCTGTGTTACTGCTAATACAAGAAGACCATTTTTTAAATGCAGGCAAAAACATAGCTGCACTTGCAAAAGTCATATTTTAGAAAAGATATTCTCCACCAAAGAAGCAGAGCTGGACAGACTGTAATAATGTCAGAATGGCCAATAAATGTATTAATAGAAAGAATTGAAAATCAATGAGCTGTGATAGTAATTACAGATAGTACCCAAGGGAAATATAGCAGACAGACAAATCCTTTCCCTCAGGGCCTGCCCTGAGCCAAGCGATGAAGTCAATGATTCTGCCCTCCTTCTTTCCCATTAGTAATGTACTTTCTTCTGCAACTATATTCTCCTCCACCCACTATTCAGACACCTGACCCTCGGGACTGTAATGGTTCACGGGACCAACAGATGAGCAGTTCTAACTGCAGTCTCATTCATTGGGAATATAAAATGCTATTCTTTCTGAGAGTTATGGATTTGCATTTTTATAGGGTCAGGACTTTGTAAAAAGGAACACTTCTCAGAGAAACTTCATGTGCCAAGTAATTTGGAAATTTTGATTTGGGGGAAATTAACCTTTCCAGAATATTTCAGCTTATGCAAGGCCGTGTTCTCCTTCATTTACTAGTCTTTGCAGGAGAATACAGAAGAATCCGGACCTTGAGGCATATGGTTCTGTCTATCAAGATGTGTTTTTATGTGTTAATATTTGGGTAGTGATTCACAGTTTATAAGTTACTTCACAAAAATATCTTATTTAACCCCTAAAGGACTTTTGCTTCTAATCACAAGGGATTAACTGCTATGGGAATTGACATCCCAACATAAACAACTTGACACCAGACAAAATATATGGAATGTTTTTAACATTTTGGGTAATAGTTGGTTAAGGATTGTGATTCCTGGGAGCAGGACAAAAAAAGGAGATAAACTGTGTGACGACCTGAGACTATTGCTTGAAGGCAGAGCAGGGAGGGAGAAGCCAGGGAGTTAAATGGACAGGGATTAGAATTTGGAGCAGATAAGGCAACTAAGTTTAAGGGGAACAGTAACAGAGAGGAAGGAGTTGTACAAGAGAGGGCTCTTGTAAATCGTTAGAGTAGTCCCCTTAAGGGTTTGGCTATGTAGTGATCTGCCTGTGTGTGGAGGAAGGCAAAGAAAGAACAAGGAATGTGATAGCCTGAACAATTCTTTGAGTTCACATAAAGCTGGCACAAATGGTGATAGAGACTGGTCTTCATACCTGGGGCATTTGGTGGAGGTCTCAGAAGAGTCAGGGCTCAGTCAGGGGCTGCAGTAGTCCCGGAACAGTCTCATCTGGCCCTCACCGCGAGAGGCCAGAGGAGCAAGTCTGGAAACCATCAAACTGATCTACACGTTACGTAATCATGCCAGGACTAAACCCACAGCCTAAAGGAAGGCAGCAAGATTTGGCCCTCAGTGATGTAAGTCACAATGTCTGATCAGATTGATCAGACAGACGAAAAATACTGAAAAAATGAACAGAGCCTCAGCAACCTGTATCTCCAGTCATCTAATACATGCACAGTTAGACTCTCAGAAATATTGGGGGAGATCAGAAAAAGTATTTGAATTAATCATGGCTAGACATAATCCAAAGGTGATGGAAACTCTAAGCCCACAAATCCAAGATGGTCAACGAGCCCCAAGCAGAAGAAACCACATGAAAGCATATAATAATCAAATTACTGAGAACCAGTAATGAAGAGTAGACTTAAAAGCAGCCTGGGGAGAAGGGGGTTGCACCTGACACATGGAGGGACAAAACTCACACTTGATATCAGACACGATCCAGGAAGAACTTCCTTAGGTAGAAGAAAAAGGACACTAGAAATTCCCATCAACACAGGAAATAAAGAGCACTCAAAATGGTAAATATCTAGGCAAATATAAAAGATTATATGGCCCAAAGGAAAGAACAGAGCAAAACTTCAGAAAGAGAACTAAGTGATGAGGAGATAGCCAACCTATCTGATGGAAAATTTAAAACCCTGTAATCAAAATGCTCACAGATCTGATTGAGCTTGGTCAAAAAATGAAAAAACAAATGAAAGATACCCAAAATGAAATAAAGCAAAACATTCAGGGAACCAACAGTGACAGGAAGGAAACCAGGACTCAAAGCAATTATTTGGAATACAAGGAAAAAATAAACCTTCAACCAGAACAGAATGAAGAAACAAGAATTTTAAAAAGTGAAGAGAGACTTACAGAACCTCTGGGACAACCTGAAATATTCCAATATCTGAATTATAGGGGTACCAGAAGGAGAAGAACAACAGCAAGAAATTGAAAACTTATTTGAACAAATGATGAAGGAAAACTTCCCCAAGCTGGTGAAGGAAATAGATTTCCAGGAAACCCAGAGAGTCCCAAAAAAAAGTTGGACCCAAAGAGGAATACACAGCATATCATCATTAAGTTACCCAAGATCGAAGATAAGGAGAGAATATTAAAAGTGGCAAGAGAAAAGAGTTACCTACAAAGGAATTCCCATAAGGCCATCAGCTGATTTCTCAAAAGAAACCTTGCAGGCAAGAGGGGCTGGAAAGAAGTATTTGAAGTCATGAAAGGCAAGGACCTACATCCAAGATTACTCTATCCAGCAGAGCTTTCATTTAGAATGGAAGAGTAGATAAAATGCTTCCCAGATAAGGTCAAGTTAAAGGAGTTCATCATCACCAAGCCCTTATTATCTGACAGGTTAAAGGGACTTACTAAGAAAAAGAAGATGGTCAAAAATATAAACAGTAAAATGACAACAAACTCACAACTGTCTACAAATGAACCTAAAAGAAAAGAAAAACAATGAAAACAAAAACCAAGCAAACAGCTAGAACAGGAACAGAATCCGAGAAATTGATCTCACGTGGAGGGATTTCAGTGGGGAGGGGGAAGGGAGGAATGGGGAGAAAGGTAAAGGGAAAAAAGAAGCATAATTAGTAGGCATAAAAGACAGGGAGAGATAAAACTGGTATAGGAAACAGAGAACTTATACGTATGACCCATGGACATGAACTAAGGTGGGGAATGCTGGAGGGGGCAGGGCAGAGGGGGGATAAAGGGGGAAAACTTGGAAAAACTGTAATAGCATAATCAAGAAAAATACTTTAAATAAATAAATAAAAAATATTAAAAAGGTTTTTAAAAATTGCTCAAAGCAAACATAACAATCTCCATTATGGCGTTTATAACATGTATTGAATAAAATGAGAAACCATGAAGCAGAGGCGGGGGAATGGACACAGAACACTGTGTGAACACTGTGAGGTATGGTATTAATTGAAGGTAGACTGTGTTAAGTGAAAGGTGTATATTGTAAATCCTACAGCAACCACACACAAAATAAAAAAACAGATATAGTTCATAAACCAACTGTGGAAATGAACTGAGATCATTTTTTAAAAAATACTCGATTTTACCTAAAGGAAGGCAGGAAAAATGAACAGTGAATGAAGAAGTAGAAATAGAAAACCGAGCAAGTTACTGCACTTAGACACAATGTGTTGATTTATGTGAAATGCAAAAGGTGTAAGCACTTTAATTAAAAGACAGATTATCAGATTGGAAATAAAAGCAAAACTAAACTCTGTCCATAAGAAACTCCCTTTAAATATAAAGATGACGGTAGGTTAAAAGAAAAAGTATAGAATTAAGAGTAGTCAAACTCATGAAACGGATAAGGAAATGTTGAGTTCTGTAATGGATATTCCGTTGCAGTTTTACAAGAAGAAGCTATTCTAGAGATTGTGAATAGAGTCGACACTACTGAACTGCCTATATAAAATGGTTAAGAGGATAAATTTTAGAGTATGTATTCATTACCACAGTTTTAAAAAAAGAAAACCAGGAAACTGATGACTTGTAACTGTACTAGAAGGCTTGTGTAGATTACTCAAGGAGGACTTTAGCAGAAGTTGCTTCAGAGAGTTCACATGGGAAGAAGCTGGTTACAGGTTCCCATGTAACCAGCAGCAACCATGGGTCAGTCAGTGGCCCTGATTTTTACATACTGTGGTGGACAGTTCTTAAATCAACGTTGACTTTGACAGTGCTCTTCCTCTGACTCTGGGGGAAGGGGTTTGGTGCGAAAGATGAGGTTATTTGTGTTTAGTCATTCTAATCCTATCAACTGCCTGTGAGCAAGGCTTATCCTCGTCCAGATCAGAAACTGGAGTTCTTATACTTGATAAAATCACTGTTGTTAAAAAGTTTAAGTATATCTTAAAAACTTGCCAAGTAAAGAATAAAAGGCATGCTCATATTACCTTGTAATAAAAGCTGTTACTGGCTTAGAATATTCTCTTTCAGGAACATAATAGATCTATAATGAACATTCTTTCACACAAACAAAAAGGGAGAGGTTAGAAGAATGTGTATCATGTATACACTAAATAACAACAAAAACAAAACTGTGGCACTTGCATTAATGATAGTTGGCCAAAAAAGACTTTAGAAAAAGAAGTATAACCAGAGATAAAATGGAACATTTCCTGTGATAAGGGTCAATTCATTAAGAAGATGTAAGAGTCCTAAATGCTTTTGTACCTTAGTATATACTCTTGAGGAGATGTAATTTTATCCCCATTAGTAAAGAAAATTGCAGAGAAATTGCACTTCCAGTAACACACCACCAGTAAGTAACAGACAGAGCTGGAATCCATTCCGAATCCGCATCTTTTTGCTATTGCAACTGCGATTGAATGACTTCCTTTGTTGCTCAATTATGATAGTTATTGTAACTGATGATCACATTGGAAATGATCTGGTATCAAATGAGGTCCCACTACAATTTTAATGTTTAAGAAGGATTTAAGCAGGTCATATGAAAATTTTAAGTTCAGTATTCCAATAAATGCAAATTTACCTGTGGAAGTAGAGTGGCTATTGCCCACTTTAGCCCACAGTAAGAACTTTTCAAAAATATCTCTTCTATCCAAATTACATGGGATGTTTAAAAAACATCTTATTACATAGGATATGTTTGTTTAATATAAAATAATGTTTTAAATTATTTAAAAATAGGTAAAAATGTGCAAAGATATTTCCTGGGAGTCATATAGTCAAAATTTTACTTTTCTCTGTGTCTAGCAATTTCAGGCATCAACAGATGGAGCCAAGTTGAAAGCTGCGTGTTAGATTCACCTTCTAGGAAACTTCCCTGTCTCTCTGCTACAGTATTTTGAGACCCAGAATTTCATAAATATATAACAACAACATAAAGATGCCAACAATTGCTTTTTTATTGCTTTACAAATTATGTCACCATTATCTCTGAGGAAAATGCATCGTTTGTTAGCAAGGCACCTTCAAACTGGTGGCAAGTTGGGTCAGTTTGATGTCTCGCCAAGTGGTCATTTCTGTGGCCTGGGGAAAAAAATGAATCTGTCTCTGATACACTGGTCAGCCCTTTTTCTTTTCTTAAGGAAATATTGTCAGAAGATAGTCTTAGTAAAGAACTATGTACTTACCAGCAATTGGAAATGAACTTGGATGTTCAGGTGACTTGTAGTTCCCATGACCAATTCTGTTTCCAACTCTCAAACTTTAATTCCATTGCTATGTTCTTGTCATGACTAATTATGTCTTTTTCAATAAAGCCATGACGGTGATTATTTTTCAGTCTTAAAGCTTATGTCTGTTAAATAAGGCAATCTGATTATTTAAAAGTAAGATAAAAATGTAAATTTTTAAGGTTTTTAAGTTTTACTTATATTCTTCTTTCATTTTCAACTTGAAAGAAATTAATGCAACCGTGGCTCTAAACCTCCACTCCCTTGGCTAAGAGAGCTGTAACAAGGTGGTAGAGCAATTCTCTGGGGTCTCTTCAACTTTGGCCTTGTAGAAAGATGAATATTCAGCCATTTAAAAATGGATCATCAGTATATTATTTTATTTATTAAAACCAGTAAAGTGGCAAAGTGTTTTCTGTGAGCAATGCAGTGGGCACGGGTGTGTTTAGGGAGAGTCCGGCATTATTTTTAGCCCCATATGTAGGGCCTCTTCCCACACAAGATCATCCATGTATCTCCCCCAGTCAATAGGTACTCATTAACAACTTACAAATCTTGCTGAAAACTTCTTCAGTCTTTCACAATCAACTGTTTTGCAAAAGAAACGGTTTTCATAACTGTCATGATTACTAAATGGTAAATAAATATCAACAATACAGCAAAACCCTGAATGTCCACTGTTTTATTAGGTCATGAAATAGGTAAACAGAACATTCTCTCTTTCCAGTCACATGGTGTGACTGTTTGCTGTCATCGCCCACCCAGGTTCCTTTGCCACCATGCCTTCTGATTTCCACACTGAGGTTTCATAAATATACATAAGCGAAGATTTTACCTTTATCCTCTTGGGATTATTATCCTTGGGGTAGGCTCACATTTTTATGCAGCATTTTCGAACTATAGAAACGTTTCTGAGGAGGTTGTGAAATATTTTCCCGTATTTATATTCAGGCAAGTAAAAGGTATAGAACTCAGCTAGAATAAATGATATATATAATGCTTAGCATAGTATGCTGTGTATTAAGCAGCCAGTAAAAAGCACCTGCTCTTTTAATTGTTATTGTTGATCTGAATTTTTCTTATTTCATAACATAAAATATTATGTGCATGTAAATTACAATAAATTTGCATAGCTCTTGAAAAAAGAGTTTAACATTAATGATGCTCCAAAATTATGCTATTCCGTATGATTCCACTATCAGTTTTAAAATGGTTCTGTCAATCTGTTTCCACACTAGAAATAATATGTATTAATATTCTGTTATAATATACCTGCTTTACCCATAATTCACATTTAGAAATGTGTCTTTATGTCTGTATTCTTAGACTGTATTCAGAAACACTGTATTCCATCCTATGTAGCTAACTTTCCTAAAACATAAAGAACTAGAAACAAAAACACTTTATTTCACATTTTTATTACCACAAAGTTATATTGCCACCGTTCAAAAGTTTCAACCTACAGCTCTGTAGTCAATTAATATTCAATAAAGGAAATAAGCACAAACAATGGGTAAAGACAGTTTATTCAATAAATGGTGTTGGGAACATTGGGCAGATATGTACAGACAAATGAAACTAGACCACCTCCTTATGCCACACACAAGGATAAATTCAAAATGGATCAAAGACTTAACTGTTAGACCCAAATCACTAGAAATCATAGAAGAAACATTGGCGGCAAAATCTTAGACATTGTTTGTAGCAATATTTTATTGGATATATCTCCCTAGGCAAGGGAAACAAAAGAAAACATTGAAAAATGGGGCTTTATCAAACTAAAAAGGTTTTGCACAGGAAAGGAAATCGCCAACAAAATATGACAACCCACAGAATGGGAGAACATATTTCCCAATACATCTGATACGAGGTTAATATCCACAACTTATAAAGAACTTCCAAACTCAGCACCAAACCCACCCCCACAAAAAAACAAAAAACCCAGCCCAGTTGGAAAATGGGCAAAGAACCTGAACATAGTAGACAGTTCTCCAAAGAGGACATACACATGTCCAATAGACATGTTACTGTAACTTTATTCAAAATGATTTTTTAATTGTATTGTGACAGCTGTCCTATCAGCGTGCATTAAAAAAAAACTTAATGGAATTGGTGTATATTTGTGCAGCCATTTTAATATTGAAGGTGTAAGAAGATGCACAATGATTTTGGCATATATGCTTTATTATTTTAAGAAAGGTAAAAATGCAACTGAAATGCAAAAAAAAAGATTTGTGGAGTAGGTACTGTGACTGATTGAACATGTCAAGAGTGGTTTGCAAAGGTTCTTGGTACTATTGACATTTTTGCCAAATTATTGTTTGCTCTGGGGCTGTCTTATGCATTGGAAGATATTTAGCAGCACCCCTGGCCTCTACCACTAGAAGCCAGTTATTTGGAGATAGCCAACATACTCAAAATATCCAAATTAATTAAATTTTTGGTGAAAATTAAAAATGTGTCTTTTATTTGATGGAAAAAAACTAAGTGACTTTTTAGCCAAGCCAACATATGGCCAGCATCCTAAATGAATATCTTTTGCTTGTTCTTATAGGAAAAATGATACATCTTGTTATGCTAGAACATTTTGAAATAGGGGGGAAAGTCACCAAGTAATTAATATTCCTAGTTTTTGAATTACGTGAATTAACATCTTTATGCTTGAAAATGTCTGTGTTATAAGACAATGATGGCCTTTGCTACAAAGAGTAAATTATTTCCAAATGAAGTGAAGGTGTACCAACATGATCTGCTCCTACTTTATGTGGATGGCATTGTTCACCCAAACTTCTCAGCCTGCCTATTAATCTGTGAGTGTAGTGGACTTTGTGCTTTTATCATTCTGACTTTGTGTTAGCTTTCCGTATTGTGATTCCGATCTCCTGTAGATAAAATTTTTTAAAAAAGCAAACCAAACAAAAAGCCTCTACATTTTCTAGACTCTCTTGCAGCTAGGGTATGGACTTGTTGCCACTCAGTTGCACTTAGCACAAGGGCGAGGAGAAGGTAGCAGTGCAAAGCTGCTTGCTCATGAAAAGGCTGCTGTTCAGTTAAGTGCAGTATCAGGAACTTCTGACTCTTGAGAAAAGGTTGTGACAGTTTTTGTGGCAACAAACACTGGAAGATAGTAGTGGTGGTATTTTTGCTGGAAGACATCTGTGATGTGATTTGGCTTTCTTCCACTCATATATTTTTCTGGCTAAGTAGTATTCGAGCTTGGTCTCTGACCTACCAAAAGATTCTCTGAACTGCTATTTAAAAAATTAGGTATATACGTATATATCCACTTAAACTAGTGAGAAGATTCTGTTGTTTACAACGGACACAGGGATATATACTCAGTGTACTGCTTAAATATATCCAGACTATAGCCGGATTTATCTTGATGACTCTCTGTGGTTAAGCATATGAATCCTGGAGCTAAACTGTATTTATGTCCTGGCTCCATCTTTTTTTTCTGTGACCTAAGTAAGCTACTTCATCTTTCTCTGTCTGTTTCTTTATCTGTAAAAAAGGGGATTATAATAGTACCTACCTCATGAAGTTTCTGGGAAGATAAAGGAATATATGTGTGTGTGTATAATATTTATTTGTTGCTGGCTGTTGCTTCCTCCTAACACCCTCTGTCTTCCTGTCTCCTCCTATAGTTTATTTACCTCCAAGGTCATGGTTATCCTGCAAGTCCCAGGACAGAAATCACTCATCTGTAAAGTATTCTGATTGATCCCTTTCTTCTCTGCACTTTTATGGAATCTATCTATAATCACTACCCACCCAATTTAGCACTTACTTGAGCTCAAATTGTATTATGTGTGTTAACTCTTAGCTTGATTTCCACTAAATTTATTTGTTAGTTTAGTCTCAAAAAAATAATTTATTGTGCAGGTTGTTAGGGATCAAGGTAGGCGATATTCTTACTTGAAGGGGCCTCACAGTTAATTTGGAAGATGATCCTAATAGTAAATTTCCCAATAAGAATAGCATGAAGTATACCATGTATGGACACTTGTACATGCCTGGTCATTTATATCATCATTTCATCTAACATTCCTGGTAATCCCATGGCGGTCCTCTCTACTTCACCATGAGAACAGTTGTGAGTAACAGTGGTTAAGTAATTTCCGAAGGTTGCACAGCTTCTCAGGGTCAGAACCAGTTGTGTTTGAACTAAAAAAAAAAAAAAAGCTTTCTGTAATAGTAAGCTACTATGGAATAAATGCTAGAAATACTTTATTTATTTATTTATTTATTTATTTATTTATTTATTTATTTATTTATTTATTTTTGTGTGTGTGTGTGTGTAAGCAGTTTCTTTTTTTTTCAAAAAATATCTTTTTTTTAAAAATTTTATTTAGTTATTTTTCAAGTACAGTTTTTTGTCTATTTTTCCCATCCCAGCCTCCCCTGCCCCTTGCTCCCCACCTCCCTCCCATTTCCTCCCCCCCCCTTAGTTCTCGTCCCTGTGTCCTTCCTATTTGTTCCTCCAAATCCCTCCCCCTTTTTCCCCTTAACTTCCCTTCCTTCTCCCCTCTGGTCACTATCCCCTTGTTCTCTGTTTCAGTGTCTTTGTTTTTTCCAAAAAAAATAGAAATACTTTAAATGAAATAATCATGGAAAATCATTGATATTACAGTTCTAGAAGAATCATCCTCATTATTTTATTATCACTGCTTCTGAAAAAAATATTTATTGAAATAATCTCTTTTTGGCTAATCTAGCCTTACATTTTCCAGGTGTTGGATATGTACCTCTGGCTTTTTCAGAGTTTGAAGTCTGAAGAAAAATGATAGCAACAGTACTGCCTCGCATCTTTGTGTGTCCCTTGCATAATTCAGAGTTCTTCCTTATGTGTTATTTGATGCTTGCATAAATTTAGTGAGAACAGCATGTTGTGATGACCATTTTTCATATGAAAAATTGGGGACATAATAATGCAATCACTTGTCTAAATCCTAGAGATATAGTAAGTAGCAGTTGCTCATGAGATTATTATCCAAGGCATCTAGCACTTTAACGGTCCACATATTTCAACCGCCAATATGTATACAGGTCGGGATTTCCAGTGGAACTGTGGACAGACAAGATCCCCAGAAGGCATCATGGATGTAAGCGGTGCATGTTAGTGTCGGTCCCAGGAGGTGCTGACCGGATGTAGAAGGAGATGAGATCCAATCTTGGTGTAAGAGTTTGGAGGGGAAGTATAAAGAACATGAAAGGATGTTCTTGGGTCGGTGGAGATGGTGTACAAAAACCTTGGTGAGAATGGGGCTTATTGTTACATAGGCCACCATCTGAGAGCAGATTTTTCAGAATAAAAGATGGTATAATTCAGCCTTTTATTTGGACAGTGGAACTCTTCTGCTTGCAATATGACATATTTCTCTCCTTCCTCAGTTGTGTTATTTCTCAGTTCCTTCTGTGGTACTGAATGTTCAAGCCTGTTCTGCTGTTCCAGCATCATTTAGGTAAATTTGGAATTATTGATATTTGTTAACATAAAAGCTGTGTTAAATGGAAGCGGTTAGGCATTTGAGTTTCATGCTTCACACCCTTTGCAATGTTTTATGCCGTTTCATTTGTCTAATATAAATTCATTACAGTTCTGTGTAACACTGCAAGCATAATCCATGGGATTACTTCGGGGCCATTATTTCTAAAGACCTGGAGAATTATTTGATTGCTGCTCTGTCATATTCTCAGTTAGAGTCTTACAATGGTGTGATTGTGATTCTCAACACTCTCCATTTTCCTGAAATCGTAAGTCCTGTAGATGTGCAGTGAATTCAGCCTGGTTCTGCATAGCTCCAATTACTTGGGCAATTCAAGCAGAGAAAGCACATGAGCTAAAACTGGACCGTTTATTGTCTGTCTTTCATTAGTTAGAATGACTTAGTCTGATTAGTTTTGCAAAATAAGTTATCCTTCTAGAACACCTTTTTAGTTCTCAAGCATTCATTTATTTATTCGACCATTTCCAAAAATGAAGGGGAGGAGCACTGAACAAATATACATAGGAGAACCCCGAATGTATGAAGTGATGTACATTATTCAACTTTCAGGATATTACACTTCATTATATACTGATGTACTTTATTATTTGAAGAGTTGGCCATGTTATCTGTACCTGAGTTCCACTGTACACCTGCAGACACCCTTGGCATGCTTCAGAGCTTTCCTTTGCATTATAATTTGATGTTTGTATCAATTCAGTGAGTTGGTGCAGTAGAACAAGTATAGTGATCATTTTTCACATTGGAAAACTGAGTAATTAAGTCTTACTTAAGTGTGATTTAGTTTGATAATTGTTCCTGAGGGATGGCCAGGGAGCGCAGGTGTTCTAGCATGACACTGGTGACAGATGGAATTAGTGGGAGGAAATGTTCATCTCAGGACGTGGGAACCTGGGGCGTGGAAAGCAGCATATTCCCCGGTGTGGTCTGCTGACCATGGTCGCAAAATCTCTCGGGTTTTTGACCAGACCCACCAAATCAGAATCTCTGGGAACAGGAAAAAAACAACCTGGGCATTCAGCAAATTTCCTTTGTCACCCTCGTGCCCACAGCCTTTTGGAGACGTTGATTCAGAGTGAGGTAATAGGGGCTCTGGTTCATTAGGCTCCTGTGACTTTGACTTCTAAGGTGCTACCATCTAAATCACAGAACCCCACTCCTCTCGTGGGGCGATGGCAGGTCCCCCATGGCTGCTGTGGCACTCGTGGGAAGTCCGTCCTGGCTGTGGCACTGAGCTTGTCAGAGGAGTCAGTGGGCAGTCTGGGGGCACTGTAGGAATTTTTAGTACCTGGATTGATGAGTAGATGCGTTCAAATTCTGAGGGGCACGGATAACTCCTTTAACAGCTCAGTGAGAGTCGGGAGGAAATCGCAGAGCCAGTGGAGTTAGCGTGATGCTGCTGGTGTGGGCCCTCTTTCCCAGCAGCCTTTGAGTCCCATGGAGCCCGCTGAATTCCCACTGGCAGGTGCAGCTCCGTGTTTGAGGGTTCTAAGCCAATTACCCTGGAATCCTGAGAAATGTACTTACCTCTTGTCTTTGAAGTAGCTCACATTTTGGTCATTGACATTTTATTTTACCTCTTCTCTACTAAGAGCACAGGTGACTCATTTGGAAGTTAAAAAAAATACTTGAACTGTTTTAAAATATTGATGTTGTAAGTGCCATAACTCAGAAGGGGAAGCATGGAAATTGGCATTTAAATGATGTCTCCAAAGATTCCTCCTTTTTTGTACAGAATGATACTCGTTACTGCAGTGAAACTGTGATGTTGGATTCCGATTCACCTCTGCAAGCCTGTCAGCAGGCTCCTGAGCCACACCGAGTGTCCCCCTGCAGAGGGGAACTGCGTTCAATAGTCTCTCTGCTCTCCTGGCCCATCAGGAGCCCTAATTACTCACTGAAAGAGGTGTCTTTTTTTTTTAAGTTTTAACAGAGGCCTTTTGGGTGAGCTGAAGTCTGCACAGTTTCTATGACAGTGGATAAAGTGGGTTCTCAACAGATGTTTATTTTTTAAACATCTATTCAACCTGATAGAAATCTGAGATTCTTTGTCTGTGTTCCCATAGCATAGTGTCAAGAAGTTGCTATGTAGAACCCAATTCTTTCTTCACCTCTGACACGGGTGGAGCAAAGAGCCCTGCTTTCTCCTGGCTGTAAGGAAAGATGGATTGCCTCTCCCCACCCTGAACCGAACCAAACCAAACCAAACAAATGAGCAAATTCCATCAAATCTTCCGAGACCCGTGTTGCACTGTTCTCCTGGCTCACTTCCCCCCTCGTTTTTCTAACCCATCTCTAGTTTCCCTCGGGCAGCACCGTTTCTGTGCCATTGTCGCTCCTTAGCAATCAGAGATGAGTATGTATGAAAGTGAATGTTAGCCAAGAATCAAGGCAAAGACTCCAGGGAGTCATTTCTTTAGGTGACATTTTATTTTTTAAGATGGAAAAAAGTTGTGTCATAAATGTGTGTGTGTGTGTGAGAGAGAAAGAGAGAGAGGGAGTCTAACTAAAAGAGCTTAATATTTATTTAAATATTTAAATAGCCTGGCTTGTGTAGCTCAGTGGATTGAGCATGGGCCTGCGGACTACACCATTGCGGTTCGATTCCCAGTCAGGGCACATACCTGGGTTTCAGGCCAGTTCCCAGCGAGAGACACACAAGAGGCAATCATACATTGATATTTCTCTCCCTCTCTCCTTCCTTTCCCCTCTAAAGATAAATGAATAAAATATTTTAAAAAATATTTAAATAATGTTTTTTTATAAAATATGTCTCTTTCTGAACTACTGAGAAGATGATAGTTTTAACTTCAGTTTTCTAAAATAGAAATAATATCAACAATAACTTAATTCTCTACTTTTTCTTTTTATCCCTGGCAAGTACCTTTTTGTTTAGCCACAAACCGAAGTTGTGAATTCTCTGGAGGTATGGGAAAACTGGTGAGCTGTTTATTTTGTTTGCAGAATAGCAACAATTGCTTGTGATTTCTGTCACTGGTATTGTTATGGCTGGCTGAAATCATCTCAAGGTGGGTAGTATTTCTGTGGTCTGAATTTTTTTAGGAAGTTAGAATCACTGAGGAAAAAACTTGGCAACATCTTTGTTAATCAAATACTGCAAAACGTCTTTACAATAGGCTAACCTCTGGGTTTGGCTGGTCTTCTCTGTGGACACAGAGAAGTTAAGCTCATCTTCTGTCCTGTAGTGTAGTTGAAATACACAACTGATCTATTTCTGACAGCAGGAGAATATCTGTAGGATTTCCAACATACATACCACTGAAGGGGGAAGTAAAAAAGCAAACAACTTTAACCCTCAATTCATATGTGAAACAGTTAAGACAGAGATCGCAAGAACACAGTAATTTTCAATATATTGAGAATATGAAGGTTTTACTCCTTGAAGATTGTTAAGCAATATAAATGGAAAAGGATTCAATTGAAACTAGGCAACAAATTCATTCAGTTAAATGAAAACTTGGTATAAAAAAAGAACTTCATACAGCAGTAGAAATCCCTCAGATTCTTTGCACTTCCCAAAGCAACAACTTCTCCACGAATAAAAGGAGTTGTGCAGTTAAAAACAGAATTCTAATTATTGGACCTATGAAACACTTAGGAGGAAGTTCACAGATTCTGAAGCTCCTTCTTGTAAAACAACATCTAGATGTGATAATAGAGGTTTAAATTTTTTTTATTCTTAAATCAAGAGGACACTTCCTTCCTCCTAGGAGTAGGGTATAGAGGACAACTGAAATGACGTTGACAGACACGGTGTCCAGGAATCCCGCTGCACGGGTGTTTGACACGTGTGTTATTTAGGCAGTGCTTTGGAAATACTTGAGTTACTTTGAGACTTATCAAGCTAAAAAAAAACCTGAGTTAATGTTATGGAATTGACGGGGCAGGTAAGACCTGTGTTTACTAACAGATTAGTTGTAGTCTTTTAACATTTGGATGACATTTGATTCTACTGACATCATTTTCAGTCAAGCAGTTACATCTCAGAACATGTGTCCATCTGAGGCCAAAACTTAACCGGCTGTGTTCTTCCCACTGCATACAGGCAGTAAAATGTTATCTTGAGTGTCCTGATATACATGTGAGGTAGGGAGACATGCTACTGTGTAGGTTTCATAGCTGCTCTGTTTCGCCAGCTCCTTCCGGTCGTGGGCCTTTGTTATACGGGATCTGGATAACATGGGGAAGATGTCTTTTGAGGGTGGTGCTGGGAGTAGAAGTGAAACAGCAGGGAAGCTTTGCTTTATTCTGAAAGGGCAAAGAACATGTTGCTGAGTGAGAGAATAGTTGATTTGGAAGGAGTGTGCAGTGAGGGACGGGGTAGGGAGGTTGAGCATAAGAGCTGAAAAGACCTTTGGCGAGTTTCGATAGCCACAAAGTTCGGTGGATGCGGAGGGATAGATCTGCCAACTGTTTCAGATTTTGAAAAATGCGGAAAAAAGCATTTTAGAAGCTTGTGTGTTACAATCACATTTAATTTTTTTGTTTGAGACACTCCACTAAACATCTGAATTATGTATTGAATACTGGACTGGAATTTCCTTGTGACACGTTGTTCTGCCTGGCCCACAGGGCAGCTCACCTCCACTTAGGTTGCAGCGTGTTTTAAACAATAAGTATGCACACATGCACACGCACTGCATGTACACATGTAGCTATAGGTATGTAAATGCATGTTATATATCTGTGCATATATACATTTATGTGTGTAAACAGGAAATACAGATATATGAATATGTTATGTTTGTACATATATATTCATATCATTCACACATGCATTGTTGTTTTATGCATAAATAATTCTGTATACACAACACTAAATACTGTCCACAGTATTGACAGCGCCCTATTGTTAAGAAAAGACTTTTCAAACTACTTTACCTTTTTTCTGACTCTGAGGAGAAAGATGCCAACAGCGGGGCCCCTGGCAGGGGACGGGTTCTGTCGGGACAGGGCCCTCTCTGTGCTGTCTGGGGTAACTGCTCTTGCTGGCTGGGCATCCATCCCTGCCCCATATTGAGGAAAGTTCATGGAGAAAGATTTGCAGTGATAGTAGCGATCAGCTTGGCTGTCTCTTACATAAAGGTGTAGACTCAAAGGAGATTTCCAAGTCTGCTGGAGGGCGTCTTGATGGACCAGAACGTGCCTCGTGTGAAGAATGACATCAGATGCTTTCCAATATCACAGATCTTTGGGGAGCTGGTTTGCTTTTCGTGGTGTATTGATTACAATGCCCAGGACTCTAGATGCCTTCAAATGAAATGTTAAGGATTAATTCAGGACAGTATGGAGTATTTATGTTAATAATGTAGTTAGAAATTAAAGTTGAGTAAAATGCAATAATAAAATGAACGGGATGATTTGGCCCATTAGGGAAAAATACAAAGTGATACAGCCAATTTTAATTTGCTGAGGGAATTTTAAATGTTTATAGAATTTACATTTTAAAAAAGGTTTATTTAGTTCTCTGGTGACTCTGTTCTAGATTTAAAATTTAGAGAGAGTCAGTTTTTTTCCTAATACCAAAATAAGTAGGGTGCCCTGACTGGGTGGCTTAGTTGGTTGGAGTGTCATCTCAGCCACCAAAATTTTGTGGGTTCCATTCCCTGTCAGGGCACATGCCTCGGTTGTGGGTTCGATCCCTGGTTGGAGCACCTACAGGAGATAACCCATTGATGTTCTCTCTCACACTGATGTGTTTTTTTTCTCTCTCTCTCTCCTTTGATCTCACTTTTAAAAAAAGAAGCTAAGGAGTGTCAACAGAGAAAATCCAGGTTGTGTCTGTTCCATCTAGAGAGGTCATACACATAGGTCATCATGGTATGGTCAGTGTTAGGTCTCGCCGTAACAACCAGTATTCTGTCATGGGGTCAGAAATGTTTCTAGGGTATTAATCCTATTGGTGGACAACAATTCTGGAAATTTCAATGGTAAATCTTGCTTAGTTAGGAGCTTTCCCCATTAGAATTCTTGAAGAAACACCAGAACTTAATCCGTGAGTCCTCTGTCAACTTTGAAGTTTTCCTGACAGTGATCCTTTGGCTTCTGGGGGCCTCATTCATCCCGGCTGAATCCCAGCTGCACCCCGAGGTTAGTACAAAGACTTCCATTGGCTCTCTGAAGCCGAGAGGAGGACCTGCTCTGTGTGTTACTACCAACAGTCTGTTTACAGGACACCTATTTATTTAGCATATGGCAGGTGTTCTCCACAGTCTGATTGGTTTTCAGAACAGTCAAGTTCACCATCGATTGAGGGGTCATGGCGTGTTCTGGATCTTCAGGACTTGAGCAGCACCACTCAGACCTGAGGGATTTAGAGTAAGTGCAGCAACACTGGAGAGTCAATAGGAGTCGGGCTGGGAGCACGCTGGTGGAAAACCTCAAGGGCAATTAGGGCTCCCTTACAAGTCTGAGGTCCTGGCAAGAGAAACCCAATGTCTAGCCAAACCCAGGGTCAGGTGGTAGGAAATAAGTCCTGGTTGGATCATTCTTTTACTGGCAGTCTTCCTTTTTTCTGGTTTTAATTGTTAAGTAGCTCTCCAAATGTTTTCTTTGCATTGGGTAAAAAGCTTGAATCCTATGTAGTTCACATCACAGAGTCTGCACGGTTCTTTTTGAGTTTATTTTTTTGTTATCACATATGAAAATGTACTTAGAATGATCCTTTGTAAGAACTCCTGTACAGCATGGAAGGATGAGACAAGAACTATGCCTTGAGTTATAGTTCATCTACATCACAGAGTAGAGAATTGGAATTTTGCAGGAGCAAGTTAAAAGAGAGCCAGAGAAATAGTTGTAGACTGAATGTAGACATTCCAGTGATGGAATGTCAAGGTGGAAACATATTGCCATGGAAACAAATATTTGAGTAGGAGTAAAAAGAAGTAAGAGAAATTGCAGAGGAAAGTGTATTTGGAAAAAAGTCAAGGATGGAAAATAAGCTTTAAGTTTAAGTCATTCACAATTGTGTTTGCCAAGTCAGCACCCACGTTTGTACTGCTTCAGACTCAGTCTGTGAGCAAAACCCATAGACATATATCTTCTTAACTAGACTGAGCACTTAAAGATTAGCTACTCTTTAACTCAGCCAGGCTTTTTAACTAGACTGAAACCCTAAGGACTGAGAAATGTCAGAAATGATATATTTTTTTGTTTTTTTGTGACCCGACAATGGAAGAACTGAATAAATGTTGTGCCATTAACATTTTTTATTCAATTTCATTTTAAAAATGCCTTTTTTTATGCAGTAGTCACAGGGATAAAGTCATAGGGAATATAGTCAATAATATTTTAATGACTACATATGATGTCAAATGGGTCCTAGATTTATCACGGCGATCTTTTCATAAGTTAAATAAATGTTTAATCACTGTTTTACACCTGAAAATAATATATTGTATGTCAGCTGTAATTGAAAAATTGAGGAAATAAAAAGAAATGTAAAACAGCAACAAAAGCTTTAAATTATTTTTAGAAATTGCTTTCTGGTTCTCTGTCACATGCAGGCACTGTCCTGTGTGCTGGAGGGACACAGTGGCATAAGACATCGTCTCCGACGTGATGTGCTCACGCCCAGAAGCTCACGCTCATGAGATTGCAGTAGGAGGAGTTACATTAGCTGGTGTGCTCTCGTTACTTACTTGCTGGATGTAGCATTTTACATTCTTCATTTCATTTAATTGTTCTGGCAAATCTAGGCATTCTTATTCTCCTGTTCCTTAAAGAAACTCGGTCCCATGAAAGACATGGCCATCACTGAGGTAACTAAAGTGAGTGACAGAGTTTAACTCGGTGTCTGGTAGGAACCAAGAGCCTGGCTCTTGAACCCTGTGTGTTGCTTTCATCTGTGTACGGGATGGGCAAGTACAAAAACTCTGGGTATTTAAAAATAAGATTTCTGAGCACGAAGTGACTGTGTGTGAGAGGGTACTTGTGTGTAGTGTATACATGCTGAAGTATTGAGAATAAAGGGGCAATGTGTTTGAAATTTACTCCGAAAGGTTCGAGAGAAAATGGGCCTGTTTCTACACATGTATGTAATGCATGTGTATATAAATATGTATATGCTCATATGTATGCAGATGCGTTTAGATAGATATAAACATACCAAGAGATGTGTGATCAAGCATATGGATGTGATCGTGTACAAATACATGTAAATAGGGCAACGATTTGAAATCCAGGTAAACAGGTATACAGGAGGTTTTATAGCTTGTTGCATTTTTTTATGTCCCTTTAAAATTATTTCAAAGTAAAAGTCACCCCCAAAATGGCACAGAGGAGGTCATGAGACAGTGTGTGATGATAGCCCTGAGTTGTGTCTCCTGCATTTTCCCTTGAGGAGTGGCACGAAGAGGTTCTTCAGAGTGATTTCTTCCAACCTTGTTTCGATTTTCCAGATTCGTGCTTTATTGTAAAAAGCCAGCCAAATAATTTTATTTTTTGATACTTGTAACTTTATACTCATTTTTATTAAAGAAAAATCCATTTGCTCATTCAGTGTAAATAATATTTAATTGTAGGCCATGATGGGCCCTTTTCGAAGCACGGTGGGGGTAGAAGTTCATGAACATGTCTCACTCTTTAGTGCAGCTCCTGGGGCTGGGACGTACCCCGCAGCTCTCCGGCAGTGAGGGGTCACATCAGGCTCGAGGTCCCTGAGAACAAGAGGATTGGTTCCCCCGTGGCTGTTGGGGCTCACTGCAGAATGACCTGCAGCCCGACCTGTGTGGGGAGAGTGGGTCTGTTCCAGGTACAAGCCAGGGGTTTGTGCTGGTGGGCCTCAGAAAATCATCAGGTCCCGGGTGCAAGAGAAAGGCCCGGAGTGGGAAATTCAAGGGATCGGAAGCAGAAATCAGAAGTAGGTCAGAAATGGGGTTAAGGAGATCAGAGTGAAGTAGTTTGGGGTATACAGTGTGAAAGGGAAGGTGCTGTGGGCCGGCGAATGACCTTGGCAGAAGCAAGCCCAACAGCTTGAAGACTCTGGGCTGGGCCAGCCAGAGAGGAACAAAGATTAAAATTAAATTTACTTAATTCATAGATATGCGATATAAACGGTTTCTTGCAAAACACTTAACAGGGCTCTCTCTTTTTTACCTGTTTTTTTTTTAACCAGAAAAATGTTTATATAGCTGTTTGAAATGCAGTTAAAAGTTGGACTCCCCATGCTTAGAAATTTGGCATATGCTGCTTATATTGGACAGTTAAAACAGAATCAGGTGAAAATATATTGTAGGTAATACTAATTTATACATCAAAGTGCTTTCTAAATATAAATGTTTTAGCTATTTTCTTTTAAATGTTTGAAAAACATGTATCTCCCCCCTAAATTCAAATCTGCTATTTTGCTCATCATCAACATCAATGCTTTCTTTTCTTTCTTGACCCCTCCAGTTGGGCCCCCCCCCTTTTTTTCCTCTGTGAGAGTCAGAGGGTGAAAATTCTCTCAAGATCACTTATACCAGCAGAAGGAAAAGGTACTCCTGTTCATGCTCAGATCCACAGAATGCTGCTTTCTGCTAGCCTGCTTGCTGACCACCAGTCCAGGCAGGCCAGGTGAGTGAAATGCAGACCTCAATTCATAGGCGATGATTACATTACAGCAAATATGAGGAACAGCCCAGGCTCCTGTAACTGGCTGGGCCGTGGCTCTCAGGTGTTGCCTTGGCTGGTTTTTCTCAAAAGTTCTTAGGTTTTTCACACCTAAGACTTTTCTCAAAGGAAAAAAAAGCCCTAAAATTACTTGTTATGTTTAAAATTGATGATTCATTGATGCATCGGGGCAAAATGAAGAAGAAAGGAAAGTCCATGGAGATGCAAGACAGCAGCAGTTCCGCTGTGCAGCCAGTACTATGATCCTCACGTTCCGTTTCATTTCGGGAGGACGGCGATGAGAAACAGCCACTGGGTAAGAGGGCACAGTCTGGTGGGGCAGCCAGACATGTTGCAGAAGCGTAGGTTATGCTTGGGAAGGAGACTAGGGAAGGGTTCTTGGAGAAGGTAACTCATGAGTTTTGAACAAGTTAATGAAGTGAAGAAGTAGGAGAAGGCCGTTGAAGAGAGAGAATGTCACAAGCAAGTAAGAGGAAGCACAAGGCTGCATGTTGCGGTGAGGACAGTGGAAGTAGTTTGGCATCCATCACAGGAGGACGATGATAAAACACAGCAGACAGAGAAGATTGAGTTAAGAAGGAGGAGTGGTGTGTCAGAGTATGTGTTCGTTTCTTAGTGCTGTCTTAAAGGATTACTGCAAACTTTGTGTCTGAGAACTACAGAGATTTATTCTCTCCCAGTGCGGGAGGTCAGAAGTCTGAAATTCATGGGTTGGCAGGACAACGCTCCTTCCGAAACCTGCACGAAACCTGCACGGGAGAATCCTTCCTGCTTCTCCCAGCTTCTGGTGGTTGCCGGGAAGGAATCCTTGGTGTTCTGGAGCTGGCGAGAGGCATTGTGCTAATAATCCCTATCTGTCTTCTCTGTATTTCTGTCTCCGAGGCCCCTCCCTCTTTTAAGGACACCGGTCATTCCGGATTGGTGTCCCACTCTACTCCAGTGTGACTTCTTTAATGACACCTACCATGACCCCAGTTACAAATAAGGTCACAATCTGAGGCACTGGAAAATATGTTGCTGTACTTCAACATACCAGTTTGGGGGACACAGTTCAACCCAATACAGTATCCATAATGGAATATTTAAGTTTATATTTTCCCTGGGACTTGATTAAAAGTATGCCACTCAGTGGGAACCTGTGCTTGTGTATTGGTTAGCATGGTGAATTTCTCTAAGGCCATGTCAAAGAAAAATGGGCAGACTTCAATTTCATGAACTTAGGAAGAGAACACTAAAATAATTGTAAATGGGATTGTTTGCTTAGTTTCCCTTTATGATAGGTCATTATTGGTGAGTAAAAATGCAGCTGACTTCTGGATATTTATTTCGCATCCTGCTACTTTACTGAATTCATTTATCAGTTCGAGCAGGTTTTTAGTGGAATCTTTACAGTTCTGTACATATGGTATCTTGTCATCTGCAAACAATGAGCAGTGTGGAGGAAACCTAGTATAAACGAGGAAAGAAAAAAACGTGCTATTTGATACCAGCCATATACTTAACGCGCTGTAACCTCTGTGAGTTCCCTCTTATCTGTTCATAACAACTGCTTTTCTCCTCATTACTAAGCCATTGGATATATCCAGAGGAATAAAGTTTGAACATTTTAAATTAAAAAACTTATAAACTATAAAGAACTGTACAAGTATAGAATAATGATATACAAAATAACCTGAGAAGGTTCTTGGAATAAACAGATCAAGGAAAAACAAAAGACTTTGATTGCAGCAATCCATTGAGGAAAACAAAAAAAAAAGAAACTTGCCTTTAAATCATGTAGATAAGATGGGAAAATGTGGACTGAATCAGAGTAACACTAAGTAGATTCATAAACCGTTAAACATTCAAAGATTTCCTTCCTTTATAGAAGTAGGTCCTGTCCAGGACCCAGTGGGTGTTCACTACTTGCAGGTAGAGGACAGATAGTTGACTGGGTATCTGGGCTCTTAAACTTTCCTGACTTTGCTTTGAAAATACCACATTATGGCAGTACACTTTGAAAAAAAGGGATCTCTTCAGATGCAAGTGGTTAGGATGGTGAGGAAGTTGAATATTATTGTGTATAAGCATGTCTGAGATAAAAGAGTATTTTAGGCCACAGGGGAATCAACAGATTTTCAGATTTTTGAGAGATCATCATAGATGATCTATATTTTATTATAAGTAGTTCAGAAGGCAGTATTAGAACACACTTTAGAAGTTAAGAGGAAGACAAGATTAGTATACATGAGAAAACAGTAGTAACAGTGGAATTGTTTGAAGAATGAGACCCTCTTTCTGACAAGAGCTTTGCATTCTTTCACTGATATTCTTGGAACTCTTTCTTTGCACAAATTTTATTTGGAGGTTGAAGGTAATCTTTTAAGTTTATCTTGCAAAGATTTTGTAATTCCGTGAAAGACCTCATATACAAATCCTGAGTCTACTGCTCAAGTACCCGTGACTGGTTTGTTTTCCCTTGCACGGTGAGCTCTGTACAAGGGTGTACAGTCTTAACATGCTGTTGTGGCTACAGTGCTAACACAGCTTAAACAACTGCATCTGCTGTTGCTATTCATTTGTTTGTTTATTTAGTCAGTATGTTAAGTTGTGTTTCTAGCATACCCTAGGCATTGTTTCAGGGTGTGGGATTAAAGCAGTGAAGTAAACATACAGTGATGCACTTAATTACTTGGGGGAGCGGGGAAAACAGGATAGAGATCAACCACTAAATAGATATCAGGTGGAAAGTTCTGTAAAGAAAAATGAAAACATTTAAGGGGGTTAAAGTGAGGCAGGAGGGGTGATTATAAATAAGATGCTCAGGGCTTTCTGATAGGAGACTTGTGCCAAGACCTGAAGGGCGGGGCAGAGTAAGCCAAGCAGACATCTAGACTAAAACCATCCCAGTCATGTTGGAAGCTAGTACAGAGGCCTGAAGGAGTATGCTTTCATGTTTGAGGAACAGTAAAGAGGCCATCGTGTCTGAGGCAGAAAAAACAGAGAGATGTGGGAAGTCCTGTGACTAGAGAGGTTGTTGGTTGGTCAGAGGAAGAGAGGACAGACAGTGTGGGTCACTGTCATGACTTTGGCTTTTATTCTCTGGGGGAGCCATGAATGCAGCAATCTTGTTCAGAGGGAGAGTAGAGGTATTGAAGACCAGCCAAGAGTAAGCCCGGACTGTTGATGAAGAACCAGGTGTTAGTATGGTCTGTGTCCTTAACCACTCGGCGTGATGATTGATTGTAATTGTAAGGATGAAATAGATTGCCCTGGCTGTGTGGCTCAGTTAAATAGAGCATCATCCCGAACACCAAAAAGGTTGCAGGTTCAGTCCCAGGTCAGAGCACATAACCTGGGTTGCCTGTGCGATCCCCATGTGGGGCGTGTATCGGAAGCAGCTGATGGATGTTTCCCTCATATAAATGTCTTTCTCTTTCTCTCTCTCAAATCAATAAACATGTCCTCATGTGAGGACAGTAAAAAACAAAATGAAAAAAGTGACATATATATATATGTATTTTTTTTTAAGATTCCTTGATTAAGTAGCATTCTGTGTTAAATTTTCAGTTACAAAGACTGTGGAAATTGAGGAGAGTAGAGAAATACTGAAATAAATAAAGTTTAATGAAGGGAAGCATGTCTAAGGTGTGCTTTAAAGCTGGGCGGATTTTAAACCAGTGGAGCAAAGAGGCCAGAGTAGTTCAGAGGGGAGAATGCTCTGTGGGTGGAAGCAGAACAGGTGCTGGGCCTGGGAGGTCTGGGGAGCTGTAAAGAGCCTGGTGTGACCAGGGTGGCAGGAAGCCCCTGGAGGAATTGAAGCTAGTTAGATGCAGGATGTGAATGTATTGAACACCAGGCAGGGAAGACCAATGTCTTCCAAGGAGTAAAGAGCCATCAAATATTTCAGAGAAAAAACTAACAGGTTGATGCGACAATTTAAGAAAATAATATCCACTTTGCTTCCAGGGAGAAATATTTTATTTCAAACCAACAACATCCTTGATAACTACAGTTTTTGGTGCATCGGCAGGGATTAAGTAGTGCACAGTCTCTAACATGTACCTCGTTTCCACTGCCCTTACCAAAATCGAACAAAGGAGCAAAGGTGAGAACCGGAATGCCGATCGCTCTGATGGCAAGTGAATATAAACACTGCCATCTGTATTTCAAGACTTGTGCAGGCAATAGGGAGAGAGGTTCTCAACTTGAAATGCTCATTAAATTAGGACATTTGAGGTGGGCTAAGACATCTCCAGGTCATTAGCAGCCTGACTCTCAGCTGAAGGATGCAGAAGTCCTCTCCCAAGCCCTTGTACAGGTTTGCGGGATGTTAGCAGGTTTACGTCAAGCAGGATGCAGTTGCTGTTCACCAGCTTTATGAGCAGGTGAGCTATTTTGAGTGAAAGTTAGCCAAAGTAATGGGACCGAACATTTAAGGAGTGAAGATATTGGGGTTATCAAATATATAAAATAGAATGGTTTTTTGTATATGTTTAAAGAAATGAAGGGTTAAACATAAAAGTGAAGAAGTAACAAAAGACTATTGGGAATGAGTGAAAAAATTAAATGAAAAATATCTAAAAGTGGAAAACACTGTTGAAATATGAAAATGCTTAGAAAAGTTAAGAAGTAAAGTAAATCGGAGCTAAAGAGAATAAACTGGACATGTATATAAGACTTAGTCAGAAAACAATACAGAGAGAAAAGGAAGTAGAAATACAAAAACATCTAAATGTATCATGTCCATGTTCTCAGACTTTCCGAAGTGGGAGAGAATAAAGGAGAGTTACTACTTGAAAACATGTTGGCTGATCATTTTTAAACTTGGTCATTCAAATGAATGTAAAGATTCAGGTTGTACAAATATCCCAAGTAGGGTAAATGTAAATATTCATATGGCAGTATTTGTAAGGAAAATATATATTCATTTTCTATTTTTGGAGCATTTGGGCACTAAAACCTGGAGCTGGTGACATCAGCTAAGAGTTTGATTGCCATCATTATTGGGTGGGAAGATGGCTTGAATTAAAAATGATACAATGTAATGATGAAGAGGTGATCAGTACACAGTTTGAATCAAAACCCAATGGGAGAAATGAATGAGCTGATATGAGAGTGAAGGAAAAGATCAGTTCAAACAGCAACTTGATCAGTTCAAAAGATCAGTTCAAACATAAAATCTATTCTAGATTTTATGACTAGAACATAAGAGTTGAGAAAAGCTGGGGAGTTGAGATGGAATAATTATGGGGAAAAGATGTTGAGTTTTTAGATAGGTTAATTAAATTGGGGGCGTGGAGGTGTATTGAAGTAAAAAATTCATGAGAGAGCCTATCCCTGGGCACATTTAAATATTTTCTTACGTTTGGTTTAAAGAAAAACACATTACACAACCGCAAAGTTTCATTTTGTTATGTATCTAGAGTTAAAAATATAAGGACCACGGTAGGCCCTGGCTGGGCAGCTCAGTTGGTTGGAACATCATCCCGATGTACCAAGGTCATGGTTTGGATTCACTGTCAGGGCACATACAGGAATCAAACGATGAGTGCATAGGGAAGTGAACAGTAGTCACTGTCTGTCCGTCTCTCTCCCTCTCCTCACTAAAAACCAATCGTA
The DNA here is from genome assembly GCF_021234435.1 of Artibeus jamaicensis. Classification (NCBI taxonomy): domain Eukaryota; kingdom Metazoa; phylum Chordata; class Mammalia; order Chiroptera; family Phyllostomidae; genus Artibeus; species Artibeus jamaicensis. The sequence continues at coordinate 19,470,782 of NW_026521823.1, read as the reverse complement.
TATATATTTGTGTGTGTGTATATATATATACATTTGTATATATATGTATATATATATACACATGCATAGATATCACTTTAGTGTAGTATTTTAGCATGTTCTGCTTCTATGTATTACATGATATAATGAAAAAGGACAATATGATAAAAGTTCAGCTACTAAATTAACTGCAATTAAATCCCCGGAGTTGAAATTTTCTTATTGACATAAATTCGCAATGGCAGGAGTATAGGAACTAATGCCTGTAGAACTTGCATTAGTTGATTCTACAGGCATGAGTAGAATCAAGAACTTCTTGGTCTTGGGCACTCATACATTGGTTTCACTCCTAACTTGTATTTCTAAAGCTGTTGTACTGTTACCTACCCAGGTGACCTATTTAGCAGTGGAATGCTGAGCCATGACAAGAACATATTTTCACAAAGCCTCATGAAAATGAGAAAAGCTAAGCGCTGCCTCAGATTTCAGCTAGGCACAATAAACCAAAAGCCTTTCACTTGCACAAGTAAAACAATTAATTTGAAAGTCAGAGGTGACTGGATAACAGAAGAGTAATGATGAACTGCAAAACTGCAGATTAAATATGAGTAATAAATGGATTCCTTGTAAAGAGGAAAAAGTCTTGAATACCTTTAATTGTGTATGATTATATTGTTGCATTAAATAAGAATATATTAAGGACAGGCTTAAAATGATTGTGTAATAGGTCTCTGTAGCTGTACAAACAAAACAGCTACAGATAAGCCAATTAAATAGAATCAACATTTTAGAAATCTACAAAATTCATATGAATATCAGCCTGTGATGGATGATGCCTTCTTGCCGAGTGTAAACTGCTGTCACTATGAATGGCTACTGATTGCAGAGAAGCATGGGTGTTTTTTGAGTCTGACAGTCCTGGCCTGCTGGTTCTGTGGATTCCTGCTACATCCTCAGTCTGAACTGCTGGGAAGCCGTCACTATGCTCCCAGGTATCACTGTTAAATCCACCTCCACTCTTCTCCCTCCAAATTAGCCCTGGGTGTTCAAGTTCCATCTCAGCATCTCACAAGCAAAGCAGTAAACACAGGTACAAACGCAGGCGCTGAAATCACATGGCAGTCTTGTAATGAAATGATCCAGAATATAATTACAGTAATTTTTAAGATCACTAAACTGAAATGACATAATTTTCTCAGAAATAGCTGGGATTTCTGACATGTCTTTTGGCCTGTTTGGGCCCAAATTTTACATTGTGCTGATGGAATCAAACTTAAATAAACTGAGTAATAAATAAAATACACATGAAAAACTACCTTTCTCTCTGTTAGCAAGGTTGATAACTTTAAATAGCACGTATTTCTGCCTTCCTGAATGAAAATTTGCTATCTTTTGAATGACCCAAGGGAACAACTTCAGAGATTCTGGGGAAGTGATTGTTACACAGACCAACCTGCACAACTCAGAAAACAAATTTGTTTCATTTGCATGAGGAGGAATTGTAGAGTAGCAGGTTTTGTCAATGATCCTTAATAGCTGTAATTAACATGTACAACTTTTAAACAAGACTGAAGTCAATAGTTGAGATTATTCTGATCACTTATTTTTTAATCTATGGAGTCTGTATTTATAGCTCCGTCTTTGCCTTTCCCTGCTGTCCAAGGTTTGCTTGAAGGTTGTTGACAGCCTCCATTGTAATTGTTGTTTAAAAATACCTGACTGTGGTCCTCCTTGACCTGGACCACTTGCTTATGTTCACTGGTATATGTGTAGCTTTAGCTTGACCTTGTAGATCGAACCCAAGAGCAGTAGATTTTGAAACTTCCGAGCATTAACTTTCCCACTCAGTTGTTAAAAATTTGGTTGATCTGTTTGAGAATTGTATGACTGTGTGTGTGGGTCGTGAAACTTCAAAATAATTACTCAGTCCTTTTCTTGAATTTGACTTTTAGGTACAAGCCCTATTATTCTTCATACTAATGTGAAAACCTAGATGGCCACATTTTTATTCTTTTAGAATATTTTTAAATGTTATGTCAAATTCATCATTCCCTTTTACTTCCCCGTGCCGCTCTAGGTCCAGGCTTATCATGTGTTGTGGAATGCCACAATTAATAGGACTGCAGGTTCTGTGGTTCATTTCAGTGCCTATTGCCCGTCTCCTAACGTGAAGATCACTTCATCACTGTCTCAGCGTGTCCTGGCACACTCAAAGGCCACACGCAGACAGCAGCTCTCTTTAAAAAATTATATTGCTTTAAAAATTAATGTATCAGTTAGACTTCAGCCAAGTGAGACGATACCTTCTTTTAGATCATGTTACTTACAAACTCTTGTCAGCACGGATGAAAAAGTATTATAATGTCTTGATTTATTATGGACCAACTTTTTTTGTTTAAAATATTATAAAAACCATTTTTCAGTGGCACATGCAGAGGATCTGATCTGAATGAAGCAGCTGTATCCCACTGAACTAATGGAGATTATACACAGAGATGCCTTCGGATTCTCTAAAAGAAATGGCATTAAAAAAACAAAAACAAAACTCAGGTCATAGTGTGGGGCAGCAGTTATTTTTAGATTCGTCCTTGTGTTAGAATTCCATAAAGGAACACAGGGCTATTGAGGGAGCGGATTTTTATCACTTAAACAATTAGGAATTATCTTTGAGAATAACATTAAAAGAATAGGAAAAAGAAATCTTTGCTGTTTTTGATTTCCCAGTGAATTTTTACCATATGCTGAGGATGTTTCTTCATTGTTTGTTTGAAGAGCATGTCCAAATGGAACATGGAGCTACTACACTGAATAAAGGGGCACCTGAAGTAACATCATAACTCAGTCCTGGCAAGAGCAGAGGCCATCGAGTTAGAATTGTTTTCACTTCCTGTGAGCTCTGGGAGCTTGTCTCTGAACTTGGGCAAGTCACTTCATCTTCCTGAGCTTTGGTGTCTGCTTCTGTGAAAATGAAAAGATGCTCTACTTCCGCCTCTTCCCATGGCCATTGTTCAGAGATAATTAACACAACATATGTCGAAGGGACTAGTACAATGCCTGGCAACCTTGAATTAAACACTTAGGCAGTTTAAACTGAGTGACTGAATTAAACACTTCAGTCACTGAAGTGACTGAAACACAGCACCTATCTCCAAGTAGTTGAGTGTTAAAGATTTTTAGCCCCCACCTGTTTGTCAATCTTACCCTTCTAACATTCTTCTCCATCCCTTCCCTCCTTACCTGTTCCCTGACATACTGTAAGCTTTTTCAATAATTAAAGTCCAAATTATTACATTTTTGTTATTTTACTTTTTAAGTTACCCTTTTTAAAAAATTTTTATTTAGTTATTTTTCAAGTACAGTTTTTTGTCTATTTCTCCCATGCCAGCCCCCCCTCCACCCCGTGCTCCCCACCTCCCTCCCATTTCCACCCCCCTTAGTTCTGGTCCCTGTGTCCTTCCTATTTGTTCCTCCAAATCCCTCCCCCTTTTTCCCCCTTAACTTCACTTCCCTCTCCCCTCTGGTCACTGTCCCCTTGTTCTCTATTTCAGTGTCTTTGTTTTTTTTTCTGCTTGCTTGTCAGGGTCTTATACTTAAAGGGCCTTAAAAACAAGCACATTAAAATATATGCACTGTAGATAAGTTCTCTTTTGTACCTGTGTTCCACATGGCATGCTAGGAACTTCCACTGAAAGTATTTACAGATGTGTAAAATGAATTTGTATTTTTTAGCCCTTAGTAAAACTAACACAAATGAACTTGCCTCAGGGAAGTTCTTTCAATTTTTTAAAAAAACAACCTTTAAAATAATTAAGAAAAAGAGTATTCCCGCTTCTCATCCCCAGTTAATGATTCTTAAAATGTTTCTCATGTTTGGGTTGACAAGATGGGATTTATTTTCCTATTTAAGACTGCGGAGGATACCTTTACTCTAGGACATCACTGACCCCTAAACACCCCTTGCTCAGAATGAAGAGAAGGGATATGGAGAATTCTTTGCTGATCTTTATTGCTTTGCTGCAATAGGAAAGTTTTCCAATTGAGCCAAGGGAGCAAGAACCCATTAGTCAGGGGCTGCTGTCACTGGGAAGATTTGTGTTTTCCATTTGGGGGAATGTTTTAGAACTAAGGACCACATATCATTTGTAACCATCAGCACAGAGTGAGTTATCCTATAATCTGGGCTAATATCCACCCCCACCTGAGCCCAGCACATACACATACACACAAACACCCCTAATAGCAGGTTAATGTGAAGGTAATGTTTCATGCTGAGGACAGGGTGGCCTTAAAATATTTCTATGGCAACAGAAAGGCCCCTACAGATATCTGTCTTCTTAAGTTGATGCTGTTTATTAGAGAGGTTGCCTGTTCTACAGACTGTAATTATCATTAGGTGGAGAAAGGTTGTTGAATGTGGGTAGACTGCTTAGCTGAAGCTTTCTGACCGATTTGTTGAGCACAGCTTTGAAATCAATTTCAAAGAAATATTAAGAACCTGAGATCATTGTGCTGCTTGTCTCTGTAGGGGAAGCCATAGCTAATTACAGGGTGTTTGCTGAGTGCATATGCAGGTTTTGAACAGGCAACACAACCACAGAGGGAGCGGCCTCTGTTACACGATTGTAGTGGGATGCACTTCAACTGTTTAAGAGAAGTCTAGTACTTCTTTTATGGGAAAAGGCTTCCGTCAAAACCGCCTTTGAATTAATCAAGTTGTCATTGGCGTGTTTTTCCAGGCTAAGTCTAGGATTCAGAATTTATCTTCTGTTTTTACAACTAGGTCTCAGACTTCCAAGATTTTTCTTGGTTCTTGGCATAAAATTTAAAGCAGATGGGCCAACAAAAATTTCGTTCTGATTCGGATATGTGTGGAGCAGTGGTTTGTATGCTCACATTTGTAGTCGCAAATAATACATCCACCAGACCAATACAATGTTCTTACTGTCAGAAGAACACACAGATCTTTGACTGATTTTGGCAGCACCCTTGAATTGTCTTCATTTTTTTACAAAAGTGAGATTTAAATTGTAATGTTGGCAAAAGCCAATTTCTTACTCTGTATGATTGGTTTTCCTTAGAAGTTAGAAACTAGTAGTTTCAGCATCATTAATCTGGATATGGAGTGAGATTTCTCATGACTGATGATATAATTGCAGAAGACTTTATTTAGAAGCCATGTAGTCATGCCGTTAGGTGTAGAACCATGAATAAATGGATTCCACTGAAGTTTAAAATTATGCAATAATGTGTTACACTGAAAAAATGTATTAAGCGGTTTAGGAGGTGTTCTTATATTTTATAGATACCGTTTTTGGAGTTATTGTGACCAGTAATTAATAAAACTTACTGAAAAGAGAGGTCATTAAGAACGGAAGCAATTTGTCTACTGAATATTGTGGACTAGCATAGATACATTTGTCTTTAATATGCGGAGGTCTGACCTGGTGCCAGCCCTTTGGCAAATTGTTGTCTCATTTGGATAGTTTTACTCTCCTGCCTGTGCTAAACCCCTCATGATGAGATCTCGAATCAGTTTATCAAACCATCTGAATTTGGTAAAGTATAAACACAAAATTATTTTATATTTTTTCTGTCTCCTAGGTTCTCATTCCTTATACCTTAATTGACATCTCATCTCAAATGTTGTCTATAGACTATTAGTGACTTTCGGTTATTTAAAGAAAAAAGCTTTCAGTTCACTTTCAGACTTCATATCCTACTTTAAGCTCTTCTTTTGCAAATGGGTCTCAGGAAGAAAGTCAGTTCTGCTCTTTTACTTCATTTGCTTATTCACCACCTTGGACTGTGTTGTGGGGAAGGGGGTGGCAGTGTTGGCCTTTGGGTCATTTTCATCCCTTTTTGTAATGGGTGGGAGTGGCGGGGAGGAAGAGAGATGAGGCAGCGATAAGAGGTATTCTCAGGTTTGATCTGGCTTGGGCTAGTGCTGTGCTCAAGAGAGCAGCTGCTGCTCTCGGTGATGCCTTCATTATTCTCCATCCAGCTGATGATCAGCTTTCTTCCACCTCTTCAGAAGACCTGCTGAAGCAGGGTGGCCACGTTTCCTTTCTGTCTGGTACAAGCTCTAGTACCCCTTAAGGCAGGGCACCCTGCTGGTGGTCACCTGGGCGGCTCCATTGTGTGGTAGGAGCATGACCTTTTCAACCTCATCACTCTCAGCTGTTGCCATCCTCCTCCGTTGCCATGCACGACTGGATAACTTTTTTGAGGTACAGGCTCCGCTTCCTTCTGTAATTCATGGGACTGACACATATTATAATACCAAAAGGTAGAACGTAGGCTATGCACACATGCCTCCACCTTTGTTCCTCGCTGGCCTCTCATTTAGTGGGTCCTACGTGCATGTTCAACCAAGGTTTGAGATATAAAATTTCTCCTTCATGCAACTACAGCAATATTTATGATAGATGCTGTTGCTCTCCATCGCCTATACCTTTGGTTAAAGAAAACACCAAATCCCCATCCTCTTCCTGTCCTGGCAACCCAGGCAGAGTATACATGACTCCACAATTCTCTCCTTTTTCTCCCTGGTCTTTTTCTTAAAGACGTAAGAAGTGGGCCAGACATGGCGGTAAGTAGCAGAGCTTTTCCAGCCACATTTTAGAAAGCCCTGAGGGAATTGTCTGACACTAGGTATTTATGACTCTCTTTAAGTAGGAAGTGGTTTCTCTTTCTTTGTCCTTAGCTTTGGGGCAGTGCACGAATCAAGTGCAGTAGAAGCATCTTAGATGTATCCAATAATAAAGTTTTCTTAAAGAAGGAAGAGAGGAAGAGGGCAGGGAAAAGGAAATATGTGTTGCTGCTCTTTGTGCCTGCAAATTATTAACCTGATGATCACTTTTTAACACAGGCTAATCCACTCTTTGAACATTTTTAGGAGTTTATTGTGTGTCAAGCATAGCTTATGCAAAATGGGAGAAAAGTTTTTATTAAGTGGGAGAAAAATGCTTTAATAGGAAGCATGCAAAGTCTGTCCAGAAAGTATACAGCCACCTACTATAGAAAAGAGAGACATTTATTGAAGGAGATACAAGAAACACTGTACATAGGACAATGATGCCTTAGTCCCCTTCAGCGTAGCACCTTGGGACTTCACACAGTTTTTCTAATCCCCATGCTGCTCTGTTGCATTTTCCTGAACTTCATCAATGATATGAAATCTCTTCCCTTTTAAAGGTGATTTTAGTTTTGGGAAAAGCTGGAAGTCTCAGGGTGCCAAATCTAGGCTGTAGAAGGCCTGAGTCACCTGGGTGATTTGATTTTTCACCTTAAAAACTCTGCACGAGACATGATGCATTTGTGGGCGTGTTGTCATGGTGAAGCTGCCAGTCACCAGTTGCCCATAGCTGTGACCTTCTGAATCATTCAGATAGTTTCCATGGAGGAATGTTCAAGCTTAATGCAAAATTTGATGCAGATTTATTGCTCTACTCGTCATTTTGAATGTAATAGCCACACAGTACACATGCTCACTCAACAGCATCTACTGCCCCCACGCTGACTAGTACAGTGAAGTCATCATTGTTGATGCATATGCATTCCAGGCTACTCTCCTTGGCTGCCCGGTTACATCAGTATCCTGCAAACCATTCTCATTGTGTTAACAATGGTTGGACTTTTTCCTGACAGACCTTGTACAATAAAGAGGGCGGTTTAACCCAGATGTTGGAGGTCAGAACTCCTAGAGGAAGTGAAATCTAAGTAGCTGACCAAAGGAAAAGTTGGGCACAGGCAAGAAACGTGTTCCCTGGCAGCAATAATGATCTTCACAAGAAACCAGGATGAAGAGAGAATATGGAACCTTGAAAAACGGAAGGTCTAGAGTAGCTAGAGCTAGGGAGGAGGGGCTGGTGGAAGTGGTCTTAAATATGACTGTAGAGAAGTCAACAGAAACCAGTTTATGAGAAGGGTTTGAAAATTATCCTAAAAGAATTAGAAAACTGATGAAACATTTTAAGTGATGGCTGGGCATTGTGAGATTTGTATTTTTCAATGATTGCCGGTGTGTTGAGAGATAATGGATTGAAGAGGGCAAGTAGAAAGTAGGGAAGTTAAACAGCCACAGCAGCAATGCACATGGGGTATGACAGTGGCCTAGGACAAGGCTGCGTGCGGAGCTGGTGTAAATAAAACGGACAAATTAGAGAGCAGGATGGGCCGTGAGGCAGTCAGCATGTGAGGACCAGTGGCCTGTGGGGGAGTGAAGGAGAGAGAGGGAGGCGTCAAGAATGAGGCACAAATTTTGCCCTGGGATGCTAGGTAATTGGATACTGGTCTGTGCTGGGATGGAGAACACTGATTAGGAGGAAGACCTGATTAGGAGGATGGTAGATTTAGTTTTACATGATGAGGGTTCTGAAGTGCCCAAGGGTCATAATCACAAAGGTGTCAAATAGGCATTTGAGCTATGAGGAGATAACAGGCCATCAAAAACAGACTGTATTTGGACAGCTGAATTCATCACCAAAGCTATTTCTTCACTCAAAATAAGAATAAGGGGCCACTGTTCTTACTGACATATTGCAGGGCTAATAAAGTCAATTTTCATGTGAGGCGGTGTTCTTCCACCGGCCTAAAGAGGATTTATTAAACATTTTAATATGCTCTAAATTTGCAGTTCCCTCATTCTTGCATAAGTCAGGAATTTTAAGGTAATTTTGGCCACAGGAAACACATTGAGAGCCTATGTGTGAGTGTCCATGAACGTGACTGCCAGGTCAAAGACAGACATGCTAGGTCTGAACGTCATCGCTGGTTCTGCACACCTTTTGTCATTCAAGATGGGATGTGAACTGTGATAAAAGCATTTGCCCAGGAAAAGAACATTTTGTATTATGAGTTTAGAATTTTTTTAACATGATAAAACACAGAAATGATAAAGTGAAAATCTTCACAATTAGAAATGCTTCAATCTGTCATTCCTTTTGGAGGAAACCAACCAATAGCAATTGTATTGCAGCAAGAGAAAATGTGAGTCCCGCATTTAGGATCCATACATATGGGTATGAGTTTCCCTGAACAGAAACAATTTTTAGGTTTTAGGGTAAAGAACCAAATGTGAAGAGAATTGCTATTCTAAAGAAGAGCGCCCAGATTTAGGAAAAAAATTTATTAGATGTTAAAATGCTTCAAGGAAGATGTGGTTTAGATGGGGAGGAAAACTCCTATAAGATGCTCTAATGCTTTTTATACAAACTACTCTTTTGTAGATTAAGACGAATGGACCACACTTTTACGGTCTGTTTTTGATGATGTCTCCATCAGAGGCTTGGAGGCCCCCCGAACTCTGAGCAGGGTTCAGCAGTCTTGCTCAGCATATTGCTTGGCGTACAGACTTTCAAAAAGCATTCATTTCCTTCCCACACATTTGCATTGCTTTTGAAAAAAAATTCATTTCTCACTGTGGCAGTTTGATTTCTCCATAAACTGTTTCTCACCCAAAGATGTAAAATCAGTTAATTGGGAACTATTTGTTCAACATAAGCTGCGCTCTGGGTTGTAATGAATGTAAAGGAGGTAGCATTTCTTCTCTTACAGCAAATAATTTTGACGTTAACTTTTTTTTAATGTGAAGAATGCCTGGGATATGATTCCTCAAAAACTCATCATCTGTTGCAGGCACGTTGTATTCTTCCCACTCACAGGATCCTCTGGTGATTTGTCTTTGACCTATTCATGGTGGTCAGACTTCAAATCCAGGACAGCAGGACTTGAACCTAACATCAAACTGTCTTATTGTCCATTTCCTCTATCCCAGTTAGGGTGGTCTTTCATTGTTCCCCACCGTTCATTTCTCCCCAGAGCACCCCTCACATTCCTCCAGTGCTCTAGCCAGTGCCATCCTCTTTGAGACACGGCTCATAACTCACTCTGTAACTTTTCCCTTCAATATCAGCCTTACTAACCAGCCACTGTGAGGACATTAGGATGGCTGGCATAGATTAAAGCACCTACTTTCCTTTCCTAATGTTTCAAGCTTTACCTATAATCTCATATGGGAAATGTGCAATTACCCAAATTAAATGGACAAGAGAAAAATTGTGGTGTGTGAAAAATATTACTTGGTGGGCAGACTGAGATCTTGACTTAAGATCACTACACTCTTTTGCACATTGGAAAGTACATTCGAAACATTGCTTAACTCTTTGGATTTTAGTGATTTGATTTTTGTTTTCCCTGTATAATGAGAGAAAAACTTTCCTAAGTTCTCCAGCAATTCAAGGACCTATAGAAATAAATTCCTTCGTGACACAGTATGTGGGCTTTAAGTTAACCTCAGCCATCTAGAATCTGGAAACTGAATAGAAGAGACAAGGATTTGGCAGCTTTGTGTATCAGCAGTGACGAAACTGGTGAAGAAGTGATGAAGAAGCCCGGCTAATGCTTGGACTGTAACCGTACGGTTCACGCACAGGGAAATGACCACAAAGAAAGAGAGACTTTTGTTGGCTGGCTCTGTTATAATAAAGAACTGTAGGGAGATGAAGAGGAACAGGAAAGAAAAGAATGAATAAAAAGGAAATCGTTTGTTAAATAAAGAAAACTCTTACTCTGTAATCCTCGCAATGAATTCTGACATTTGTTAGGACGCAGTAGCCATTCTCTGTAAAAATACTAAAAATTAGGATCTATTCAATATTGGAATAGGTGTGTCTTCTGACAAATAGTAAGCAGAATGTTTAATTAAAAAAAAGAACATTTCTGTTAAAATCAGAAAATTTAAAAAAACCTGCTAGCATAGTCATAACTATATTATTGTTTCAGAAAATCTGCTCACTGTGTCCAGAGAACACAAAGAGTAGCACTAAACAAACCTAGGTAAAAAGTGTATTATTTTAGGAGCATCTGACTGAATGCCTAAAGCTAGAGAAATGTGTGGTTAGAATTAAATGACTTCACTTTAGTAAAGGTGCTGAAGTAAATAGCATATCTGTGCTTCATTAATAACGAGGTTAAAATACAATGGCATTTATGGTGGCATCTTCTAATGAACTAACCTAAGGATAAACCTAAAAAATGAAAAAGGAGATGAGAAAAGTCAGGTGGCTCTCTTAGCTCCTCGAAGGTTTTACACACCTCACTTTGTACATCCTCTTAGTGCATGCATTCGGTGCCTGTGTGGTTGGCCTTGTGTGTGTACTTATGTTCAGTGTGTGCACCACACATGTGTATGATGTGTATTGTAGGCATCGATCTGGGAGGTGAACATTTTTAGAGATTTTGAGACGTTGAAGTGCTGATTAATCATTACGGAAATCCCATTGACTCTTTGCATTATCCATTCTCCTGCAAGCCACGCTTTCCCAATTTCTCTTGCCCTCTGACTTCTCAGGAAGTTCAGCCATTGGGAGGTTTGGGGAGACAGCTGGGAAGGTTGAAGGAGGGGAGAAACCAGGGCTCCTTTGTGTCTCCACTTGAGTCTCCAGTTTGTCTCTTACTTGGGTAGCGTTTTTCCACAGTGGATGTGGCTCTTGTTACCCAGCTCCTGAGGCAGCCCCAGCTGTGGTTCTGGCTCCCCTGCATTCTTATAACATCTTATTCACCGTTTGTTTTTCCAGTTTTAGGGATAACAGTGACTTTTTGATTTTTTGCTGTTGCTTGTCTGGGTTACTTTCCTGTTCCCATTTTGGCTTCTCAGCTCTTTTGTTGCCTATATTAAATCTTTTAAAACACCCATAATGGTACTAGTTGCTTGGCTGGACCCTGATTTACATAAACACACTATTGTATTTTGTTTTTTTTTTACTTTTAAAAGCTACATAGAACAATATCGGGCATATAGCAAACACTCAATATTGTTGATTGAATGCATTCTAAAACAGTGAAGCCGAGGGAGAATTAACGGGTCAAATTATATTTAGTCAACTAAAGTGAATCTAAAGATCTGCTCATACACGTAATTAAATTAGGTCACATGGATTGTGTTTGGTCCTTAGAAAAGGGATCTGGAGGCTCCTTTCTCTCTGACGCGGTGCCAGATGGGAGAGTGAGCAGAGGCGTGGGTCGTGGGCATGATGTACAAGTGCCTTTCCAAAATAAGGGGTCAGGGAGTCAGCCTTGGGGCTGATAAGCAGTCAGCAAAGCCGGAAACTAGAGTTCTTGGTTTTTACTTGCAAAGCTCTGTCTTCTGAACATAGTGCATTATCAGGATGTATATATTTTGTCAGCAAAAGTGAATGATTTCTGATATCTCTTTGGTTTTTTATTTTAACAAAAGCAGAATATTAATTCAGTGAAAATCGTGGTTATAAAATAGGGGCTTCACCCCCCTCATCTCATCCACAAAGATGTAGCCAAGGTGGATGGTGTATTGTACCCCCGCAGTGGCCTACATGTATATTAAGAATAGGAAGGTTATATCTTGTAGTGTATACTGATTTCCCTTCTTTATTACTAAAGAGAGTATGTAACCTAGACATTGCTCTAGCAGTCCGCAGTGCTATGCCGTTCATTTTAATGGCTACGTAGTACTCCATTGTATGGATATTGGCTGGTTTACTTGTCAGATTTGTTATTGATGGGCACTGGTTTGTGGCAATGGCTTCTGTCCTAGCAGAGGACAACTTTAAATAAAATAAGAAGAATTTGACTGTTTTGTGGGTGTTTTGCCATAGGTTTATAGTGTTCCTATTTTTATATAAACATCTGGTTTGCTGGAATAGATAAAAACATTTGTGGCTATGAAATTTGTACAGCTTTCAAATACTCCTGAGAATATATGTGTGGACACTGGATTCTGGCATCTTTTAAAATCTTCAGTGGAAGTTCTTTTCAAAATCAGTTTTGTTACTTGAGAACAGGAAAATTATTTTTATTTTGCTGGAAGGAGCTTGAGTTCATCCTGAAGTAATGTCACTGTTTCCTAACGGTTTTATTCCCTTTGTCTTCCATTGTTGTCTTATGATTTGTATAGGTTAATGCCAGAGTAATATTTACATTATAAAACAGTTCAGAAGAGATTTCTGACGAAGAAGAAGAGTGTGTAGATTTTCAAATAAGGCCTTATAAAACACCGAAATCCAAAGTGTTTGAATTCATAAGTTCATACCATTAAAACAACAAACTGGGCTACAAGATAAATTCTTGTCACAGAATTGTTTCTTTTGGTAACACAGAAATATCATATTGTGAACAAATGCTATTGAGAAATGGACTGTAGTAGCATTTACTGAGGAAATCATGTTCTAGAAGTTTGACAACTACATAATAAATTATTACTTTGGATTTCGATTTAATATTTTAGTTCAATAAATCAGTATTTTAAGTTTTTGTTGGAAGATAACCATATTACATTGTTTAGGAATTGGTACACACTCACTCTGCCTCACTCATAAGAAAGATAAATGATCCAAAAATGCAGTCTAGCAAGAGAAACTTTGTTAGAAATACATGTTGTAGGAAAAAGTATAGTTTACTAGTTTCTGTCTTCTCATCATCTACATGTACAACAGTAACTACATCTTTAGAAGCAGACAGAAGTCAGTGCATATAAGTAGCCCCTATCCAGGAGAAGACTGTAGTATGTTCTTTTTGGTGAACAAATTAAGATACATAATTATCTTAGAAATATTTTCTTCTTAAACCAGCTTTCATTATAATTATTTTGAAAGTGTACTTGTCTAGAACTCATCATTTCCCATGATTCTGGAAAACTATACTTCCGGACCTTCATTTCAATTTTAAGTTTCATTTTTAAGGCAGAAGCAATTCAGTTTCTGCGGGTTTCCATGTAAAAATATTATTGAAGTGATGACCTTTATTTGTCCCAACTTTAATGTATTCAGCTGTTCAGAGGAGAGGAGATGGTTCTTATTCTGGACTGTTCTACACAAGTGGGATTTCTATCCTTATATAGCAACAGTGTGAGAGGCAATCTGCATTTTCTGAAATATATAAAAAGATATTTTAAGTAACATTTGATTTTTAATATAAAACTGTAAATCTTTTGACTAAAGTTTATTCTTGTGATCTTTCCCAACTTACCTGTATCCATGAAAATGTATGTGAATATATGTGCATATTTCTTGAAAGGGCAGAATACCCTGGCACAGTGTTTTCTGCTTTCAGCTTTCTATTGGAAATATTTTTGTTTTTTGTCCTCTTACTTTTTTTCTTTATTCATGTGAAAAGAAGTGTTGGAATAGCCTAGGAAAATGCATTACACATTTTGGTACTGCAGCTAAAAAATTGGAATGCAAATTTTTTGAGATGGTTGCAAGGGTTTTGAGCACTTCCAAAAAAGATGTCTATTCTTTTTTGTTTATTTCCATCTTCAACATTTCCATTGCCTTTATTTTTTTAATTTAATCTTCATTGTATTTTTCCCATTACCACGTAGCCCCCTCAGACCCCGCTTTCCCCAGGAATCGCCACAGTGATATCCACGTCCACGAGTGTTTTTTCCCTTTTGTTGAGCCCCTCCCCCTTCTAAGTCCCTTCCCCCACTAGCTGTCAACCTGCTCTCCATTTACATTGTCTTTAAAAGTGTGAAATTACTAGTTTCCTTTGAACTTTTTCTTTAGGATCAACCATTAGTTTGAACATTGTTAAAAATCTATTAAAGTAAGTGTCCATTAATTTGTTAAAGCTTTCACTAGAAAATTAAAATTAAAATCACTGGATCATACATGGTTAAAATCTATTAAAGTATGTGTCCATTATTTTTAAAGCTTTTGCTAGAAAATGAAAGCCTTCAGTCATCTTTGTTTAAAATTAATCAAAAACAACTCCACTTAAACGTATATAAAGTGATTTTTCAAATTATTTATTTTTAGAGGGAGAGGAAAAGAAAGAGAGCACAAAACATTGGTTTGTTGTTCTACTTAATGATACAGTCTTGGGTTGATTCTTGTATGTACCCTGACCGAGGATCAAACCCAAACCTTGGCCTGTCAGGACGATGCTCTAACCAACTGAGCTACCTGGCCAGGACTAACTCTTAAAGAGGTTAAAATAGTTAATTTTCACTTATGGGAAAAGTCTCATATCGACTGAATTTTTTCCCCTGTTTTTATGCAAAGTGTATTTGGGGTTAGTTAACTAGTCAAAAAGTTTAAGCAAACCTATAGAAACTCTATAAGGTTAACTTCTTATTGCTTGGTATAAAGAGGCATTTCTGGTGATAGTTTTTGAAATACAGCCCAAAGCGAAGCTTGTAAAGTCTCTGACCCTGGACATGTATATGAGGCAGACGATAAAGCAGTTGGTGGGAATGAGTCAAAGGAAATTTATCATTACTTATCTGATAATAAACTACAAATAAGACTAGATAATACCCCACTATGGCATGTTTACAGACAAAGTCCTTGTGCGTTCTGTGCTTCAGATATGCTTAAAGTCAACATATGTCTGATAAATCAGCTTATTATATCATAATTATACTCTTAATTTAGTCCTATAGACCATTATTTAGAGGAAATCCTATAAAAAGTAGGACTAGAGTTTCATTATTTTAATTAACTCTTTATATTTTTATTGCAAAAAATGCAAAATGTTTTGTAGTAGAATGGTTCCCTCACAACCTACTATTTGAAAAGTGTGATTATATTTATAATTGCTTTTATCTTGCAGTAGTCTAAACAAAAGCAGTAACAGCAACATTTTGTGTAAATATTTAAAAATGTTTTCTCTTGATCCAACATTTTTAGATAATTTTATGTTTTAACTCCATCTTTAACACTATCTTTGCTGATACTTTCTAAATATATAAAATGCCTCAGAAATGTAATAATACTTTTGGGTTCTCCTGGATGAAAGATAGTCCTCAAGTGTAATTTTTAAATGTGTTTGCATTTTTAACAAGGAAAAGCAAACACGTTTATTAACATGTGTGCCTTATCATGCATGAGAGAGACCTAAAAAATGAACAAATTCCTTGGTGTTAAAGTTTAAACCATACATCTATTGTTGGGCTTTCTAAAAGTACGCTTTGCAGTCAACTGCAGAGTCCCGCAGAAGTAAGGCCTGCTTCAGTATGACTGGTAGGGTAATAATATGGGAATAATTTATAGTTTTAATTTGAACATTTCACCTAACATGTCATATGGTGTACGTGAATGTGACATTGCTATGTTACAGAATTACATGCTTATGATTTTGTAATCGAAGATTTTGTGATAATAAAGGGGCATTATTTATGCTGGATCCTGTGTTAAGGTCGCAGCCCTTGAATATCAAGAAAAACAAAGAATAATCGCTTGGATTCTAGGTGTATACGGTGAGAAATGAAAAGGAAGTTAACCTCAGGTTTCCAGTTTCTGGATGTGCGAAGCAGACATAACGACTTCCACATTGTAGGCACTGAGCTATTACATTGCACAGGTGCCCCAGGTGTTCAAAGACTGGGGTATTGCTGCTCCTTTATGGAAATGGAACTCCAGACTCCTGATGCCATACGTCACTGTGGAGGAAATGTATAGAGAAATAAAGTGGAAGTATGCCTCTAATATATGTGTTTATGTGTACACATACATATACAGATAAAGGGAGGCCTGTCCAGAAAGTATCCAGCCATGCACTGTGCAAAATAGAGACATTTATTGAAGAAGATACAAGATAGAGAAACATTGTACATAGGACAATGATGCCTCAGTCCCCTTCAAAACAGGCATCTTGGGACCTCACATAGGTCTCCCAGCATCTCTTCCACTTTTCAAAACATTCAGCAAAATCCTTTCTTGGAAATGCCATCAGCTGCCCCATTGTATTTTTCTGAATCTCATCGTTGGACTGAAATCTCTTCCCTTTCAAAGGTGATTTTAGATTTGGGAAAAGCCAGAAATCACAGGGCACCAAATCTGGGCTGTAGCAGAGCTGCGTCACTTGGGTGATTTGATGTTTTGCCGAAAATGTCTGCACAAGACGTGATACGTGAATGGGCGTGTTATCATGATGAAGCTGCCAATCACCAGTTGCCCATACCTGCAGCCATTTTCTTCATATTGCATCTCTCAGCTGAAGAAGAACATTGAGGTAGTACTCCTGATTAATTGCTTGGCCTGGAGGGGTGTACTTGAGATGGACAATACCTTCCCAATCAAAAAACACAGTTAACATGGTCTTGATCTTGCGGGAGCTTGGCTGCTCCTTGTTTGGGCATGGAAAACGATTGGGACGACTGGGCCTTCCTTTCCAGATCACAGCCGTAGACCCACCATTCATCTCCAGTTATGAGCTTCTTGAGAAAATCCGGTTCATTGGTAGTGGGTAATGTCATCAAGACATTAGCAACTGCAGCATGATGTTTCTTCTGCTCTGTAGCAGAAACTGTGAAATAAATTTTTCCAGGATACATTTTATGCCAAGATCCTGCATCAAAATCTTGGATACAGTAGTTTTTGGAATCCCCAGATCAGCTTCTAGTTCTTGCACTGTCACCAATCTTCGTTGATTGCAGCTGGTACATGTTCAACATTCTCAGGTGTTTTGCTTGTTGTAGGCCTTCCAGAACATGGACCACTTTCAATGGATTTTTAACCATCTTGGAAGTGTTTGTGCCACACTTTTATCTGCACTGCCCTCATAGCACCATCCCTGAAAGTCTCCTGAATCATGTTGAATGGTTTCTGCGGAGGAATGTTCAAGCTTAATGCAAAGTTTATGCAGATTTGTTGCTGTAGTCCCTCAGTCATTTCGAATGTGACGGCCACACAGTACACATGCTCACTCAGTGCCATCTACCACCCCCACTGACTAGTACAGTGAAGTTATCGTTGTTCACACATGCACATTCCAGTCCATTCTCCTTGGCTGCCAGGTTACATTGATGTCACACAAACCATTCTCATATTAACAATGACTGGACATTTTCTGGACAGACCTACTGTGTGTATACCTGTTAGACCTCTCTATATAACTATCTAGTAAGGATGACAAACCTCTCATATCCAAAATATCAAAGGCATATTGGGAGTAAATGGCATCTGAAGGCTAGAATTTCAAAGACTCATCTTTGTAACACTTCCATTGATTGCTATCTGGTGACCTTTGTCCCTTTTTGGAACCCCTCTTTGTGGAAACCCTCCAAAACCTCCCCCCACATCCATCCAGAGGGTCAGTTTCTTAGTGTGCCTCTCTTACCTCAGTAGGTAGCACCAACCTTCACTGAGTTTCTTAAGCTAAAATCATAGGCATTGTCCTTGATGCCCTTCATTCCTTCACCTCCCACAGCAGATTCTTAACTTCTAAATATGCTTTTATCCGAATTAATCTCCACCTTCCTACGTGTTCACACAAACGGCACTAATAGGCTCAGACATATTACTCTAATTTCTATTCTCACCCCCTTCAATCCATTCTCCACTTGGCAGGTTTCTCTTCCAAACTTAAAACATTTCAGCAGCTTTCCACTTCCGTCTTATTTCAAGTCTTGATTGAAATGCTGTCAGTAAACCCTTCCATTACCACCTATGCAAGAGCGTGGTTGCTTCCTCTGGTGAAGCGCTGCAGCAGATGAGTGGTGATGAGAGCAAGAACAGTCGTGGGAAGACAAGTTTGGAGACTTCCATAATGGTCGAGACTAGGTGGGGGTGACTAGGAGTAGGTTTGTGATATTAGAGGTAATGTATGCAAACCAATTTTTGTGATGTGTTTGGAGATTGAGCTAAAGGTTCTCACTTAAGGATTGGATTACAGTGGGGGGGCTATGAAAGAGAAAGGAATCAAGAATAACCCCTTTCATTCTTTCTCGAGTTACTAGGCAGAGAAAGCCTAGTAATGTTGATGCTATAATGGTGTGAGGAAGACTTAGAGGAGGTGGCTTTTTGCAGAGGAGAGAAATTAAGAGGGTGGCCATGCATTTGTTACATTTAAATACTAAGCGAAGATTTCAAATACACCATTGGTGATGGGAATCTGTATTTGGAGGTGGAGGTTTTCTTAGAAATTGCCGTATTGACATGCTAGATTACTGAAGAGGGTGTAGATAGAGTAGAGGATGCAGGACCAGGCCCTGAGGCATCTCAGTACTGGGGGGAGTTGGAGCACTATGAGTAGAGTCAGCAGAGAAGACCAAGGAGACTGCCAGGGATATAGACAAAAAACCAGGGAGGTGTGGTACCCCCAAGGTCAAAAGAAGTCAGGACGTAATGAAGAAGTGATTGCTCAGCGGTGTTGAATGTTACAGAAACATCAAAGAAGCCCTGGGTGGCGTAGCTCAGTGGATTGAGCGTGGGCCCACGAACCAAAGGATGGAGGTTCAGTTCCCAGCCAGGGCACATGCCTGGGTTGCAGGCCAGTTCCCAGCAGGGGACACACAAGAGGCAACCACACATTGATGTTTCTCTCCCTCTCTTGTTCCCTTCCCCTCTAAAGATAAATAAATAAAATCTTAAAAAAAAAAAAAGAAACATCAAAGAAGATGAAAATAAAAAGGTCAGTAATGGATTGGGAGCAAGGAAATCATCGCTGGCCTTAATAAGAGAATTCTCAGGGGCCAATATTATGGCATAATCCCTTGCAGCTATTTAAGTTTAAATATGTGTTAATTCAGATTATGATATTTAAAATGTATTCATCACACTAGTCATATTGTATATGTGTGAGAGCCACCTGGGGCTATATTGGATGGTTCAGGTATTGAGCATTGCTAACACTGCAGAAAGGTCTTTGGCTAGTGTTATTCCAGAAGGCAGTGTAGCTCCAAGTGGCCACACCCTCTCTTGGCCTGGCAGACTCCCCTCCCTTTGGGGAGGGGCATGGCCAGAGGAAAACCAGAGCAGAACCCTTGCAGACCCTGGCTCCCACATCTCTGACCTGAAGGGGATACTGTCTGGCAGACTAGTGAAGATGAAAGCATGTTCGGAATGGTCCAGACGATTGAGGACATGGGGACATCCACTCTGGTTTTGAAGGCCATGAACGTGATTATCACAGGTCTTTTCTTTTATTGACTGTAAGTGTTAAATTGTTTTGTGCAATGACATCTTTGGGAGGTCAAGAATACTGGATGAAATTATTATAAAGGTTTGCATTGCCTGGAAAAATTTTGTTTAGTAGGTGTCCTTATGCAAGACTGAAGATCAAAAAGATTCAGATCCTCAAGACAGTATTGATATGCCCTTCAGCTGGAGGGAAAAAAAATACAGACAAAGTTGTGGTTTAGACATATCAACACATATAATCCTCAGAACAAGTTTAGATGGTTAGGTACTGTTAATACCCTCATTTTCCAGGTGAAAAAAATAGTTCCATGTTCTTTTGACAAATGAGATTCACAGGTAAACTGAGATTTTGTTCTGTAGACCTCTAAAAACCAAGAAAAGGAGTTAAAACTTTAACATAGTGCCCAAGAAGGACTCTGGGTTTTTTTACTGATACTAATATTAATTTAGGTGAAGGTTACACTCTAGAAAGGCTGGTGCTGTTTCCAGTAGCTTGCATCACTAATTAAGTTGGCCACCACTCTGTTTTAGCAGTGTTTGTCCTTTATAGGAGAATGGCCACTCAGTGTAGAACAGGAATGTGGTTCATCTCACACATTTTCATATAATACATGCATTAAATTTAACTTTTCTACCAAAAAATAGCACTTTGTTGAAGTATGAGTTATTTTATCAACTATCTATAAGAAGCAAATGTCCTACCTTTTGTTACCTTGTGCCTTATCACTGAATTTACTGTATATATGCCATTTTACACCACAAGGGTTCTAAGCTCTCTGTGGTAAAGGTGGGTATATATTTGCTTTTCCCTGGAGTGCCCTCCACACAGCTTTGCCAATAATTAGATGTCGAATAGATTAGACGGGATATTGAATTACACTAACTACTGCGTTACTGCTGCTGAATCAGTTTCAGGCGAGCAGTACCTCTCTCTCTCCATCTACTTTCCTTTTGTGTTGATCTTATGATGCCCTCCCTTGTCACATCTCTCCCATTTACAAAAATAAAAACAAGTTCCAGCGATACTACCATGTTGGTCTTCCCAGCTAACTGTCATTCTGCTTCTGTGAGGCAAGTCACCAATCCAGCGAGGACAGTTAGAAGGATCTGTCCTCCAGAGGGTTACGGTGTACCTCGTAAGGCTTATCTGATAGGAATTGGTGCTTTGTCCTTTTCATCACAGAGAGACTTTTGAGACTTTGACAGAGTCACTCATTTTGTTCTCATGCAAATGACTTTTAGTTTTAATGAACTTACTGCTGTTCTCATTAAAGTTGGCTGTTAATAAAAAGATGTCTAACAAGGCATACTCTTTTACTTTACATAATAGCTAATGACAAGCTTCAGAATGTGTAAAGAACAGGAGACAATATAATGTTGATGTTAGCTGTGGTAATTATTGGGAGAAGATATTCTTAATTTAGCAGTCATTCTTATAATTATGAGATTACTAAATTTTGTATTCAGAGATGAATGTTTTTATTTCACAGAAGACAGTTTACAAAGATCCTAATGTAACAATAGAATGAAAAGAAAATTAAGGAATGAGGATGACTCCCGACACAATTTTCATTTGCCTGAGCATGAGATAGTTCTGTAAACCAGGCCATGTATGATCATACATGTCTTCTTCCATAATTTGATTTATAATATGTAAATGATGAACTGCCTGGTTAGGAACATATGAAGTTCTTTCAAAACGATTATGAGACAAAATATCAAAACATTGGATGTATATGTTTTGGCTCTGGCCCAGAATCAAAACATTATGGTATGGTGGTTCAAATACTGTAATTTTTACTTATATCATTCCTTAGCAGTAAAATATGGGTTGGTAGAAGCTGAATATTTAAATATCCTTAGTAAAACAAAAATTCAAATTCTATACAGTTAATTTTTTGCACTTAACATGTCTCACAGACATTTTCAAAACAAAAGTTATTTATTAATGATTTAAACATATTTTTGTTTATTCATTAAATTGATTTACTTGTTTTGAAGTTCAGAATTACTTACTTTTTAAAAATCCGTATCCATTTGATATAATGAATTAAAATTTAAGTACAAATTTCTTTCTCTATTTTACTATAGTCCGTTTCTCTCTCTCTGTCAGTATATTCTGTTGGGCCATAATTTGAAGGAAAGTAAAGAAAATGACCAGAATGAAAATAGCTTAGAAAGATGCAGTGCTGAGAAAATGTGTCACATAAAAGAAGAAGTCCTACCATTTGCAGCCATGGGACTGGAGCTTCAGGGTATTATGTTAAATGAAATAAGCCAGACAGAGAAAGACACAAACGTTATGATCTCACTTATGTGACTTACGTGTGGAATTTAGAAAGCTGAATCATAGAAACATAGAGTGTGATTGCCTGAGGCGGGGGTGGGAGATGGGCAGAATGGCGAAAGGTGGTCCAAAGGTACCACCTTTCAGTCAAAAGGTATGTACGCTCTGGGGGTGTGATGTTCAGCATGGTGTCTACAGTTAACAAGACTGTATTATATATTGGAAAATTGCAAACAGAGTGATTTTAAAATTTATCACAAGAAAAAAAGATAGTATCTATGTGTGGTGATAGATGGTAACTAACCTTTTTGTGATGATGATTTTGCAACATATCCATATTTGGAATCTACATTGTATACCTAAAACTAATAGTGTTCTGTGTCAATCATCTTTCAGTATAACTGGAAAGAATATAACTTGGAAAACTCAAAAAACAGCACATCTTTCATATGCTAAAGAACAGGAGTTTTTAAACTTCAGGGTTTATCTGAAGAAGTCAGGATCTCCAAGGCCTGTGATGGGTGTGTAGGTAGCAGGAATGAGAAAGGCTGACCAGGTCAAAGACAAGGAGAGCTAAGCTGTCATGGTCATTATCAAGTGTAACACCCTCTCACTTTGTGCTTTAGAATGTTGGGGAGGTGGGCTTTAGTGAGCCAACGTGGCACTCCACAAGCTTCTAGTTTTGAAGTTCTATGTACTCTTTAGGCAAAGCCACAATTCATACTGTTTATTTCTAGTTGTACTGAAGTGAGAGACCTGGTTGCCTGACTTTTTTTATAATAAATTTTATGAATGTCAGATAGATAACATAATGCCATGTTACTGGAGTTAGATTTATTGTCATTTCACTCCTCCATTAGCACTATAAAGATAAAATGGGAGAAGAAAATTCATGACCTGGGCTGGGAGTAGGACCAGATTTCTAAAGATATTAGTGACTTTGGAGAGGGAAAGCCAATGTGAGGGATTGTGTTAAGTTTGTCAGAATAAAGTAAGTCTTGTATGCAGCGTGTACTTTGTAGCTATATCTGTAAATAGCACAAATTTAAAAAGTACTTTGCTTATTAAAATGATTTATACTAATTTGTAAATCATTTTATATCCGAGTTATAAAATGGATTATTTTTCTGTAGTTTACCTTTTATTTCCGAAACCGTGTGCCCTTAATTTCTGTGTAATATTCACTTGGTAATGACTTCTGAAGTTTGACTCTCGTTTATCTGTTGAGAGCATGTTCAGAAATTAATTCTTGTAAATAAGTACATAAAAGAGCTCTAATCTATTTTAACATTTGAAGGTATCAGGCTTGCTTAAATCTGGGTGCATGTTTTATTTTTTAACATAATAATATACCATCCATTTGCTAACATCAAGTTTGTTCTGTTTAAAGACAGAACATCTTTATAGATTTTTCCTCTTTAAACAGGTCAGGGTGTAGTTTTCCATTCCATAATAGTTCAGCTAAATTGTACCAGGTTTCTGAGTCAAGAAAAACACCCATTTAGAACATGGCCAAGAATCTGGAATTCAGAAAAAAAAATCTTTGGAAAAGCAGCCCTGTTCATGCACCTGTGAAAGAAAAATCCCATCGGTCCTTAAAAGCCTATTTATTCTAATTTTAGACACCAGTTTTACCACATGTTTGTTCTGTGTTCCAGCTCTAAAAGTAGTTTCGAAGCAGCAAATTAGGAAGGGAATGGTGAGTCATGGCTAGAAGCAGCTGGAAGCAGCTGGAAGTGGCAGAGGAAACTTCATCACAGGTTGGAAGCAGTTCCTCAGAAGGACCAAAGACCCTGCAGATACCTTTTATAGGAATAATCCTTTATAAACTCCTCCCGTAAACGTATGGCATGTAAACAGTTTACCATGCTGACTTGCAGTGTGAGGCAGCGGGTGAACTAAAATTAAATTTCCTTGTGACTCAATTAACTCTTTCTTAGTCTGGCTTTCATGCTGACTACAGAGGTTGACAAGTTTAGTATGTCTTCATTTGGAAAAGCAGTGCAAAGCCCACAAAACTTTTCCTGCTCTTAGCCAGCTGACATTTAATTGGGGTGGCAAAGATATAAAGAATTAAAATCTTGAGAGCCAGGTGTGAAGTTCCAGGTGTGCACGAGTGGATGTACACCTGAGAGGAGGACTCTGGGCACACCGGACAGGATGTGTCACTCAAGGTGGCCTGAGCGGAGTCTGGAGGAGGAGTGGGCTTACCTGGGCAGAGTGTGCCAAGAACCAGGTATGCCCCAGGCAGAAGGGTTTGCACTAGCAGTGAGAATCACAGGAACAAGGTGCGAGAACCCCAGTTGGTTGAGGAGTTTCTGGTGAAATGAGATACAGTAGAACCAACAATTTTTTTTCTATAAAGGACAAAGAGCCTTATGGACCATATGGGCTGATGTCATGGTTCCACTTTGCCGTTGTCCTACAAAATGCAGCCACAGACAGTATGTAAATGCTGGGTCTGGCTGTGTTCCCTGCTTACAACTTACAAACCTTGTCATGTTGATTTGGCCTGGAGCTCCAGCTTACCAGGCCCCTGGTTGTGTTAGCACCTTGACTGTCTACTGCTTTGAATACTTTTCTTGTTGCTTTTGTTAATATCTTTGTGGGATTGATCTGATTGGTTTAGTGCAGATAGAATTATAGCAAACTTTTATGTACCTCCTCTTCAAAACATTTTCTTTCTGAATTTTAAGTATTATAGTTTTACTGTGTGTTTAATATCTGATATTTGCTTTATGTTATGGACATTTTGACATTTATTAGCAGAGGTTTATATATATGTATTATATATGTGTGTGTGTATGTCTGTATATATACACCTTATGTTTCAGACTATAAGACACCCCCCCCCCCAATTTGGGAGGAATAATTGTTGTTAATGCTGCTGCTGAGTTCTGTTTACATTTACATTGGTAAAATACTATGTTATTTATGTTATTAAATATTTTACCACATTTTTTGCTTCAAAGTTTTTCTATTTTCCTCCTCTAAAACCTAGGTGTATCTTATGTTCTGAAAAATGTGATATATTTATATATATGCACATACATACACGTATATATAGTAATTACCTATGATGTCTCAGTACCTTCGTATCTTGTGCTCTTTTGTTTTGTTTTCCAAATTTGGTTCACATTCAGAATGTCACGGTAGAGAGCAGCAGACAAGAACAACGACAGCCCCAGGCTCACAGAGGTAGGCTTTATCAAATGGTAAAATTTGAGCTCGCTCTTGTGGGATAAGTAGAATTTTTCCAGCAATGAGAAAAAGGAATGATATTTTGGCTGTAAGACATAGCATTAGCAGAAGTAAAAAGGTATGAAAGGCAGTGCAGTACTCACGGAACATCCGGGACTCTAGAAGCCAGGAAACCTGGAGGATGTAGGTCTTCCTCCTGTTTCGAAGTGCCTTGTGGACATTCTCAGTGGTTTGGATTCATCTTGCAGCCTGTGGAAAGTTCTTGCTCTTCTTCAGAGTCTATTGTCTTCATCAGAGTGAAATGATCTTTTTGAAACATACCTCAGATCATATCACACCTCTGTTTGAGGACTTTCCTTCTCAAAAAATAGAATAAGAATCCTTGTCACCTTCTAAAAGATTTGAGGTGACCTGGCTGCTTACTCCCTTGTCTGAACTCAGTTTCCCCCATGTTTCCTGTTCTGCCTCCACTGACCTCCCGGGAATTTCTCAAGTACACGTATGCCCACAATACTTCCTCTTGATGGCGCTCACTGGTCCTCTGGAGCACTCCCCGGGACACTCCCCGTGAGGCTAGCCCCCTTAGTTCATCCAGGTTTCAGGTCCAATCTCATGTTGGATGAGACTCGACAAGCCTTCCAGGAACACCCCATCTAAATAGACTCTTCCTCCAGAGTAGTCTTGTGCCCCATCCTGCCTTACTTACTGTTGCTAGAAACGCTTTCTTTTCAAAGGTTAAGTTTAATGCCACTCTAGAAGTTGGACTGTGAAACAGGTAAGGACCATGTATTACACGAGAACAAGAACCTTGGCTGCAGGATAGAGTGTCTAGCACAGAACAAATTCTGGATATTTTAGGCCAGAACATTTTAAAATAATTAATAGAATTTTTGTGTCTTCTTAATGTTTTTTATTATTCTTCATTTCTTTTTAAAATTTTGCTTACTTGGAAGAGTTCGCACAGCATGTCCAAATGAGAAAATCTATTTTTATTTAAGAAACATCAAATTTCTAAGGTTAAATTTTATGTCTGTTTGGCCCCTATAGGAAAATGAAAAAAAGATTTGTCCCTTTTTATTAGCCTTTGTATAATTTTCTGTGCTTATCCGTATAGAACATAATTGTATAGAGAGGTTGTGGAGTAAGTAATTTAATTAAATTTACTTTGAGTTTATGCTTTTCTAAAACTGAGTATAAAGTCAGTGTAACTTGTGATTCATGCAGAGTCTGAAATTCATGAGAGAGATCCATTAACACCTTTTCAGACCTGAAGGTCAAGAGAAAATGCCAGTTGAGTTATTACTATTTTATCCTGAAGTCCTTTGGGAAAGCTAAAATACTAAGAAAAGTAGCAACTAAATGACAGGTAATAACAGTTTATTAACTGACAAATATCTGTTTGAGGGGAAGATACTCCAGATCAGGAAAGGATTTATCATTCATTTTATATGAAGTAAGCAGTTATACTCCCCCTCTGAGGCCTCTGACTCCTTCAGGTGCACAGGATTAAGGAGTACCCAGGTGAGGCTCACAAAGGAGTAGATAAACAAAGGAGTATTTATAGTCATTCCTGGTTGAGAGATATTTTAGAAAAATCTTTGTCTATCCATACATCAAACAATGAACCATAAAAGGAAATGTTTGGGGCAGAACAAACATTCCCCCCAAAACAAATCCTGTCTGCTTCCCAAGCCAGTACAAGTACTTTCTTCTTCACATTGGTGTATAATCGGTGCTGTGTGCTAAATAAAGTAAAAGCCCGTTATTGAGAGGATTTTAATTCAGAATGGCCTGGTATTGCTGCAATGATGTTTTCTTAAACAACTGAATTCATCAGCACTAAATTTTATTGTAAAAAGGGCATCACTTATATTAGATGATTATACAGCTTTTAGTAAGATTGACTGACTGATTTATAATCCGTTCTAATTTACGGTAGTACGTAATTGCCTTAACGTATTGAACAGGCGTGGAATGTTTCAGAGAACTTTCTCCCTCCTTTTCTTCGGATAATCCGAATCATATACCTTTATAGCACTGCCTATTTTCCTTGTAAAGACCAAGTGTCTAGTATCTATAAAATAGTCCAAGGTCAAATATTCACACAGTTCATAAATACCTCATTCAAACCCATCACAGTGTGAGCAAAGCCCAGTAATAAAAATTCAGAACTGCCCCCTCCTGAGTGAGTTGGTGCACAGCTCCGGAGGCCGAATCGGCCTCATCAGGATTCTCCCAGCTGAGCAGGCCTCCCACCTTGCCTTTTCCTCTGCCTTAGTAGCCTTTGGTTCCTTGACTTCCTTTTCTAACCAAGTTCACTTGTGTTAATTTGCATTTTTAATGAATTATTTGCTTCAAGGCCTTGTTTTGAGTGGTGCCATATGCTTACTATTCACATTATAAGCTCTGAGTGCCTTCTTCATTTAGAGTACCGTAGCGGGGCTTTGCAATACATCCTCAGCGTGAATTATTTTTAGATATTTTGAAACATTAATACATACAGGGTGGGGCAAAAGTAGGTGTACAGTTGTGAGTATGAGAAACACAAAGTTCATTCCTATGTTGTTATTTATTAGTGAGTGTACTTTCCATACCAACAACTATACACCTACTTTTGCCCCACCCTGTATTACTGATACTTTGTAAGCCTACATTTTCTTTAATCTGAGGACAGTGTATTAAATCTTTTCATTCCACATATTTTTACTTGGAGCAAAACACAGTCAGGTTTATGTATTACTGTTATGATTACTGTCACTATTTTTTTAAAAAAATAGTTAATTGAGGAGTTCAGGCTGAGCAGAAGTTTGCATAGTTTTCAGAAAAATCCACAGAAGCAAATATGAACACAGGGAGGTAAGAATAAAGTGGGGTTTTAGTAACTAATTTCTCAGTGCTTTGATTATAACATTTAATTCTGGCTTATTGTGTAATCTGTGTTGTACGTAAGTTGATGTTTGTCTCCAAATAGAAAAAATACAACCACTACAATAAAACAGAAGCAAAAAAAGTTTGACCAATAGGATTCTGAGAATTGCCCTCTGTGTGAAATTAGGCTAATGATACAATGGTAGAAATCTGACCCTATTGAATGAAGCTTTGTCAGGAAGCCCCTCTTCTTTGTCTCTGACAGATCGTTCTCTGGGCTCATTTCATGAAGGCTCATTCTCCCCTTTGTTTATTTTTGGAAGTTTAATCAACTAAAGTGATTTCTGTGACTACTTATTGAAGTTCTCACTTATCAGGGAAGCTGGGAGGAGAGCAAAACAGGTCAAATTGATCATTGATTAGGCTGTTTTAACAGGCTATTATCAAGTGGGAAGGGTCATGAAATTACTCATTTACGTCAGTTGCTGAATCCGTTAAGAATGTTTTGTGGCTAAATTATGTGATTAGTTTTTCACCTTTGAGTTTAAATGTGATTCCGCTTACATTCGTTATTGCACATGCGTGTGCATAGGCACACAAACACACAAACCTGACCATGAAAATTCTTACTTTAGGCTTAAAACCATAAAAGTACGGTAGATGCAGTGCTCAATTCTGTGACCAAAGGAGATCAACAAGAGAGCTAAGCAGAGAGGACAGAGGTACCCATAACAGCCCCGCCTCATTCTGCTCATTGATTCCTAAAGCATTCCAGGTATCGGGGGTATAGCAGTGAAGTAAATAAAACTCTCCACTCTCATGCAGTTTCATTTATTTCTTCTCTGTGAGACTGCCTTGGCTCCAACGAGAAAACCTGATTGATCCTTCAGGACGGAGGAATTCCCACTCCTACAAAGCTTGACTGCATTTGCCAGACCATTTCAAAAATCATGAGCTTATACCTGATTCCTCCCTTCAGTTCCACTTCTATGTACATACCCCCTTAAGAGGCCGTCTGAGCCAAGTGAGGTGTTGAAACTGTTTACCAGCAGGTGGAACAATGACCCATCGATCAGTCAGAAAGGATTCTGGCCAGATGAATAAAAACTAAAGTCTGCACTAGTCAGGAGTTCATGTTCAGTCGTGGCCAGAGGCCTCCTGGTGCTCCCACATTTGCTTTCATATTGAAAGGGTTTAGAAAACCCAAATGAGAACCCTCAGACACTAAGTCATTTTATACCAGGTGTAGGTAGGTGGTATTGGCATATAGGTATACAGATTAAATTTTGAAATATATTTGCAGTGTAAGGCCAAACACAAATGAAAATCCAGATGAAAAATTCTCATCATTCAGCATGAATAGGAAGTGTCAGAATCACTTTCCTTTCTAGAGGGTGCAGGGAGTAAGCCCATAAAGAGCTCACAAGAAGAAACAAAAGTTTCTCTAGGAAATCTTACATTGACTCAGGACTTAACGTGATCAGTTCCCTGAGTTTTTCCTCATTCCCTTTGAAAACTAAGTAGTAAACCAGGTATTACTATTGTTATTACTGTCACTAATTTTTAAAAAAAATAGTTAATGGAGGAGTTCAAGCAGAGCAAAAGTTTGCATAGTTTTCAGAAAAATCCACAGAAGCAAATATGAACACAGGGAGGTAATAATAAAGTGGGGTTTTAGTAACTAAGTTCTCGGTGCTTTGATTATGACATTCCTGTCTTCAGGCAGATGGAGCAGTGAAAAAATACAAAATCATCTCTCATTTCTTCACTTATTCACATTCGTTGAATATGGTTCCACATCGCAAGGAGCTCACAGTCTTCTAAGAGCGTGGACGGATAACTTTCTTACAGCCTGGGAAGTGGAAAAATTGTATGGACCCAGTGAATTAATGGGGTTCCAGAAGAAAGCTCCTGGTTGGCCTAGAGTATCAGAGAAAGCTTCCTGGAAGAAGGCATATCTGAAGTGCACCTTTAAAATGTTTAAGAGTTTGGAAAAAGTGGAGAGCGGGGAAGAGTGGGTGGGAGTGAATTGTGTACCCCTGTTTAAAGGTAACAAGGTGTGAAGGGCCCAGAAGGGTCAAGAACGTAAGGAAGCCACCTGCAGTGGGAGGCAGGGGGAGGGTGTGAGAGGCGGGTGTGGGGCCGTGGAAGTTCGTGTTCAGAATGTGAAATGCATGTGCTCAGTGATGGGTAACTACTTTGCTCCTCCCCTTTACATTTCTCATGTGTATTCATGTTACCTGTTACCCAACTTTCTAACCATTATGTCAGTTAGAATATAATACAGGAAACAGTAACCACGCTAAAAATTTGAGTGGATTTCAGGCAACAGGAATTTTATTTCATGAATTAGATGTTTATGTGATCCATTCAAGGGAGAAAGGGAATTGTATGTAGTATATTGTGTCTAGTAGAATGCTCCATTCTTGTTTATGTATTTTGAAAAATGCTAAGTACAATTTTCCCTCCATCCCCTAAAGAACCTACCTTTAATGTGAAGGTGACCAGAAATTTAAAAAGGGACATCGCTATGAGTGAAAAGAAGTCTGGAGAATAAAGAGACTCTAGCTGGGACAGAGAGTTAAGAAAAAAATAGAACATTAGAAGGACACAGAGGTCATGGCAAGGTTTAGAGGGAAATCATCATCCTAGCAAATTTTAGATGGTTTTCAACGATCAGTCCTTCACACTTACTCACCTATTTCCACTGGAACCTTCTGTTTTTCTCTACTTCAATCTCATCCATGGTCTGTAGGCAAATGTTCTGGCATTACGGATATCATAAAGTCGAATGACCAAACAGGCATGAGGACAGAGTATCACTTCAAAAACATATTTAGCCCTGGCTGGGTGGATTAGTTAGTTGAGCATCGTCCTGTACACCAAAAGGTTGCAGGTTCAGTTGCCTCTTAGGACACATATCTAGGCTGTGGGTTCGAGCCTCAGTCTGGGCATGTCTGCTAGGCAACCAACCAGTGTTTCTCACATGGATGTTTCTCTTTTTTGTGTCTCTCTCCCACATCTCTTCCTTCCTCTTTCTCTGAAATTAATAAAAACATATCCTCAGGCGATGCTTAAAAACAAGGCAAAAAAGGACTGTATTTAAGATCACTGTCTATACATACACACCTTCTGGCCAGTGCCTAAGTACTTTCAAGAATATGCTCACTCTATAGGAGAACAAAGAGCAAGCTATGGACTTCAAAACTGGGCATATTTAGAAAGTGATAACTATGCAATGGAACCAAATTTGTGGTGACAGGTGTTTTACCATGTAATTACAAAAACCAGTGAAATATGTGTGAACTGTTTAATCACATAATGAAACTATTATCTGAGTATAGTGTTAGGATATCTGGTGCATCTCACTAACTACAGTTATTTATTTTTTTGCCAGATAGAAAAAGGAAGCAATGAGGTGAAACCGATGATGTTCTGATTAGGTTCTGAGTAAGAAGGAGGAACTGCTTGGTGATCTTGGTGATGTCCAAGTGATGGCACCTGGAGAGAAATGAAATTTATATTGCAGTTTGTAAATGTAAAGGAAGAAAGGCTAGACATGGTAGTGGAAGGGTGACTTAGAAAATCTGACTTTGTGTAGTCCTGCACGCAGTAAAAAAGTTACTGTTTGTTCAAAATAAATGAGATACCTAGCTGGGTAATTGTGCATCATGTAAATGAATCCAGAATGAAACAGTGATGCTGTAATGGGAGGGTTTTCTTTTATATTTTGAATGGTGTAAGTTATTCAGGGACAGAGAAAAGATAGAACTGTTCAGTATTTGTCCTATCAAAGAGCAGTTCTCTAACTTGTAGAAAAGGGTGACTGGCAGACTTTTTAAAGAGGAAATTGAAGTTTTTGATGGAAGAGGAATTGTTGAGAGACTGTCTGATTTATCACTGAGTGCATTTCTCATTTAATGATGCTTCACGGGTACCAGAAAAATCGAAGTACCAGGAACTGTGTTACGTGCTAAAGACACTACGTATATGTACATTGATACATTCTGAATTTTGTCAAGCTTTGATAACAAGAATGCCACCCTCACAAAAACATTTAGAATGTGTTCTTTTTTTATATATTCTGGAAGATTTTGTGTAGGTTTTTGGTTGTTTCTTAATTACTTCATAATAATGTGTTTAAAATCATTTATGAAACAAATCTTGGCCTAGAGTTTTTTCTTTTTCTTTTTTTAATCCTACCCAAGGATATATTTATTGGTCTTAGAGATAGAGGAAAGGGGAGAGAGAGAAAGAGAAACATAGAGACAGAGAAAACTAAGTGAGAGCAAACCCGCAGCCTAGGTGTGTGCCCCGACTGGGGGTGGACGCACAGCCGTTTGGTGTGGGGGCTGAGGGTCCCACCAGCCGAGGCCCTCTGCCAGGGCTGGGGTTTCTTTTCCGATAAAAGAGGTTCAATCACTGGTGTATAGATATGTATAGGACCTTTCAGACTTTCCATTTTTTCTTGTGTAAATTTTAGTAACTAGTACTTTTTAAACAATTCCTCTATTTTATCAGAATTTTAAAATTTGTTATCATAGATCTTTTTATAACATTCTCTTATTATGTCTTTCATGTCTGTAGGCTGAAATCCCTGTTTCTCAATCCTAATATGGGTAATGGCTGTTCTCTCTCTCTTTATTAGTTTTGCTACAAGTTGATTAGTCTATCCAACAAGTTTTAGGGTTTGTTGAGGTTCTCTGTATTTGTTTTGTAAATTCATTCCGCTTTATCTTTATTATTTTCTTCTCATCCCAATTTAGGATTAATTGGCTTTTCTAACTTCTTTAGATATATATTTGGATAAGATTATCAGTCTTCTTTTCTAATATACGAGGCCTGTCCAGAAAAACTGCAGCCATTGTTAATATAGCAAGAATGATTTGCGTGACATGGATGTAACCTGGCAGCCGAGGAGAATGGACTGCAATGGGCATGTGTGCACAATGACACTTCACTGTACTAGTCAGTGGGGCTGTAGATATTGTTGAGTGAGTATGTGCACTGTGGGGCCATCTCACTCAAAATGGCTGAGTCAGTAGTACAACGAATCTGCATTGAACTTCGAATTAAGCTTGAACATGCCTCTGTGGAAACTACTCAGATGATTCAGAAAGCTGCTGCTATCAGCAACTGGTGATTGGCAGCTTCGTCACAACAACGCTCCTGTTCTTGCATAATGTCTTGTGCAGAGCCTTTTTTTGGTGAAAAATCAAATAACCCAGGTGACTCAGTCCCTCTAGAGCCAAGATTTGGTGTCCTGTGACTTCCGGCTTCTCCCAACTAAAATCATCTTTGAAAGGGAAGAGATTTCAGACCATCAGTGAGATTTGGGAAAATGCAACAGGGCGGCTGATGGCAATTGGGAGAACTGTATAAGGTGCCTAGGTTGAAGGGTACTGAGGTATCATTGTCCTATGTACATTGTTTCTTGTATCTTTTTTTTAAATAAACGTATCTCTTTCATAGTACATGGCTGGATACTTTCTGGACAGACAGACCTTGTATGTTTTAAGGGCATAAATTTTTCTCTAATCCCACCTTTAGCTATATTGCTCATATTTCACATACAATATTTTCTTATTCGATTAAAAATATTTTCTAATTTTGTTGCAAATTGGTAACTTTTCAATCCCTTGGTTGACTTCAAGGCATACTGCTTAATTTCTAAGTATATAGGAATTTTCTAGTCATTCTGGCCAATTTCTGCTCACTCATCTTTTAGTTCATTAGTCTGTTCTTCTGCTGTGTCTATGCTGATGGTGCACAACAGGTACCAAGTTTTCAGTACCAGGCTTTGTATTTTTTTCTTTTAGATTTATATTTCTCTTCTTTTTTTCAGTAGATTCTGGCTTTAGTGTAAAGTTTCACTCTTAACCTGTTTTATTAAGTATGTTCCTACAGCCATTTGAAAGTTCATGGTTGATAGTTCTAAAAATTCTGAATCACTTGGTAACTATGTTGGCTTTTTCTCTCCTAGTTTTAAGTAATTTGAAATGGTCTCCTAGAATAATTTTTATATTTAATTAATTCCAAAATTGTGATTGTGCCTCAAAAAATAAATTAGTTATAGAGCAAAAGCTCTTCTCATTGTGTTTATTTCTTTTCTGGATCTTGTACCTCAAGTCTTGGTTGCTTTAGTTGATCTCCAGTGTCTTAAAATTGCGCAGGCAAGAAGGTGCTGGAAAGAAATAGTCAAAGTCCTGAAAGGCAAGGACCTATATTCAAGATTACTCTTTCTATCAAAGCTCTCATTTAGAATGGAAGGGCAGATAAAGTGCTTCCCAGGTAAGGTAAAGTTAAAGGAGTTCATTGTTACCAAGCCCTGATTATATGAAATGCTAAAGGGACTTATCTAAGAAATAGAAGAAGATTAAAAATATGAACAGTAAAATGACAACAAACTCACAACTATCAATGACTATACCTAAAAAACAAAAACTAAGCAAACAACTAGAATGGGAATAGAATCACAGAAATGGAGACCACATAGAGGGCTATCAGTGGGGTGGGGGAGGGGCAATGGGGAGGAGACACAGGGAATAAGAAGCATAATTGGTAGGAACAAAATAGATGGGAAGATTACGAATAGTATAGGAAATAGAGAAGCTAAAGAACTTGTATGTATGATCCATGGACTTGAACTAAGTGGGAGGAGAATACTGGAGGTTGGGGGGTGCAGGGTGGAGGAGGGATAGGGGAAAGAAAAAATTTGGCACAACTGCAATAGCATAATCAATAAAATATACTTAAAAAATTGCACATTTTGAAGTTTAATCCATTTTCCTGGTGTTCTTAGCAGGAGAGTTGATCTGACAGATGACTTTGCCTTAGCTGAAATGAAATGTAGCCCTTTCTTTTTCCACTTTTTATCTGCAATAAATTAGCTGACTTGTACTTTTTTCCACCACTTTGGATTCTGCCCACAAAGCCTTTTATGGAAAAGTCCTGCAGTTTAATGCATGTTTTGAAACAGTGGTGAAAAATATATATGGTTCCTTTTTGAGGTAGTGATCTGAAGGGTTACTCATATATTTTTTATCCTAAGAAGAAGCATAAAGTCATGTTTAAAGTTTATCTATCAACTTGACCTTGTATTTGCTTTATTTATAGGTTCTCCCCCTTTTGTCTTCATTCTCTATTTTTAATTTTTATGTAATGGCATATCTGTATTTCATCATATACTTCTTACTAGGGTTGTCCCTCTGTATGTACTTGGATAATTGAAGTTTTTAAACCTGTTAATTCTTAATTATTCCTTGATTTTAGATTGAACTGAAACCTATTGCTCTTATTTGTAGTTGCCGCCATTAAGTCTTGTACAAAATCCTTATTTTTAAGGACTTACTTTATATATCCCTTTTATTGCACAAGTCTTTTATCATTACTCTGTGAATTTCTCATGTCAGATATTATTTGGCCCAGCCCAAATGATGAACTTTGTTGGATGAATAGTCCTGTTGAACAGAATTTTCAGCAAGTCCTGCCTTGGCAGTCAGACTAACTAAGGAACTCCTCTGTAACTTAAAACCCTTCTGATTGGATATATTAGATTTATATATTGGATTTATAGAAAATATTGGGAATATGTTTTCCTTTGCTCATACTAAGAATATCCATATGTCAGTGAATGGTGTACACCCTTTACTTCAATCTTCTACATGTGTACATCAAAATACTATCTTTTGCTTCATCTTGGAGAATATTTACAACCTGTATAATGTGTATGTATTTCTGGGAAAATACAGTATAAATCAGTGTATTTTTTCTAAGAATCCAGCCCCTTTTTCTATCATATTGTTTACATTCTATCTCATTTATTGACCAGTGAAAGTATCAAAAATTTAAGTTTATTAAAACTGAAATATAATAACTTAATTCAGCTCACCAGTAAAATATAGCTAAGAAAGAAACCTAATTAGAACATGGGGGGAAGAATAACGCCAACTACATGCCGTCTTCTGCAGATTTGTTGCATGCTTTTTTAAGTTAAGGAGTAATTACTTAAGCTTGAGTTACTGTTTAGAATTGTGTTGACAAGAAATTTTCCAAAACCATTTTATGTGAGTTAAGAAAACATTTTTCTCCCTCATTATCTTACCCCATAATTCCATGATATGTAGTACAGTATTCATGGGAAAGTGATATTCATGGTGTTATTTAATCCAGTTTCAGAATCTTTTACCTGGAATTCTAAAAGTTCTGAGAAATTAACAGTAAAAAACCTATGGAGAGTTAAAACCTGAGCCAAGCTCCGGTGCAGGTGTGTATAGTCTTTATCTGCAACACTCAGCGCCCATGCTCATTGTTGTGTTACCATGGAAACACCGAAGTGTCTCAGTGCACACTTCCACCCGCTCTTGGCTGAGTGCTACCACCTTCCAAAAACACCCCAAAATTTAGAATTATGAAAGTATTATGGTCTTGGGTGTTTAAAACAAGAATTGTGCATCTCTACTATTTTATAGTTTATTTAGATAGTTAATTGCAAATAGGCCCAACCACCTTCTGCTCTAGCAAATTATGAACAAATTTTAACATTGGACTCTTGATGGTGCAGCATATAATTTATTGAAGAATCAAAGGCTGTGTCTTTTTTATGGAAGCTAAACTCATGCAAACTGTCAACTCTAGTATTGTAGTTTTAGCACCACAGTAAAATAGATAAAATAATAGCTACAAAAAAGTAACAACCAAAACTTACTTTGATTTAATACTTTGTGTTAGGTGGTAGGATTCAATTAATTAATTTTTAAAACTGCCTTCAAATGGAGGGACTGGTAGCCGAACCCTTGATATAAGTGAGGAACTGAAATTGAGCGAGATAAGCAACTTGCTGTGGTCACTGAACTAGACCAGAGCCAGGACACACTCTTTAAGTCTGAGGGTCCCTAGTCCAAGCCCTTCCAACCTCTGCTATAGTTTTGTAATATATTCTTGTAATTAATTACATATGGTATTTAGTAAGTATGAAATGCAGTTTCACAATAAATTTTGCCTATCTTGCTATCAATTTTCTATGGGGAAAAACTCTAACAGCAAACTAGCTTTTCTTCTGGCATCCAGCACGTATCTGGTACCTTTCCCTCTGCTGTCGCTTGGCTTGTACTCAAGAAATAGAAATGCATTTCAATATAGCCTGTGAAAAAGAATACAATTATGGCAATAAATCTGCTGGATCATATAATGAATTTAAAGCCCAACATAAATGCTTTTTGGATTATCTGTCACTTGGGATTACTTGTACTACTATCCCTTGTAAGACTATAGATAATTGAGTGTTGGCTGTTTTTATGGCAGCTGTGAAGGTATTGATGCTAAGCAGAAAATGAACTATGCAAATGTGACTTTGCTTATTTATTTAATATTCGATTTGGGGTTTCATCACAGAGATCATTTAAAGCCAAAAAACACAAATAAACTTTTTCTCACGGGAATCAACATTCTATTATTTGGGTCAAAAAGGGATTAATGTGCTTGATTCTATTCTTGTTCTTATTTATTCAATAAGAAATAGTTGAATAATGTACAATTGTTTCTTTCTTAGAGATATTATAGAGAAAAAAAGGGAGGAAAATGACTCTGCTAAGATATATTTGTGAAGTCCACGAAAGCTTTCATCTAACCTTCTTGACCCACTCCTCATTAAACATTATAGTCTTTCTTAAATTTCATGAAATGGAAGGAAAAATTGTTTGGGGAGTGGTTCAGTCACTTCAGCCTCTCCTGATCGACTGGAGGCAGACAGTGTAAAGTCAGTTGTAGACGTCATATAGTGGAGGCCATGGGCTTGTCGATAGAGATCACTAGGAATTATGTCTTGACATCGCCACTTACACCTGCAGGGCCATTGGCATGTTTCCTCACTTGTCCCAAGTCTCTGTTTTCCGTCTGTAAAATGTGATTAACGGTAGTTTCCTGTATGGGGATGTTGTGAGGATTAAATGAACATACCATATGCATCTCCACATGGCTATAAGTATTAAGTATACCTGCTGTTACACCTTTATATGTGGTGCAGTTTGTTCAGGTTTGATGCTAGATTTAACTGGTATTTGGCATCCTCTGGGCTGATATCCAGAATTCTTAATGCAAAGGCACATGCTTAACAGAGCCAGGAATCATTTACTGCACTTGTGATTTAAGCTCTTGAACTCAAACCCAGCTCACCTTGACTGTTACTAAATATATACATGTATGTATATTTATGCATATATACATATATATGTGTGTGTGTACCCTTCTGTTCATGCACTTATGCACAAGAATGAAAACTAACAAAATGAGGTCATACGGACATTCAAATACATCTGCATAAATAGATTATAAATACAAGTTAATTTTTGTGCATATTCTTACTAACACATTCCTCCCATAACTTTTAAGTACTTTATGCTAAGAAGTCACAAGAATGTGTACATCCTAACTAGCTTTCATACCAATACATAAGCCGTACCACATATCTACAGAGATGCCCATACTGATGTTGCATTGTATAGATACAGTTAAATACGGGGGAAGTCGAGGAGGAAAACATGGAAGAAAATACAAAAATCTAAAAAGTTTTTTTTTAAAGATGGGGTAAAGCAGTGTAGAGGGAAAGAGGGAGGAGGAAAGGGCTCATAGCGTAGTGCCAGGTTTCTCAACTTGGCACTCTTGATCTTTTGTCTTTGTTATGGACACTGTCCTATCACCCTTGCCCTGAGTTCTGATAATCAGATATGTCAGACATGTAGATGAAATTGGAGACCATGGCGTGTAGATGGGCACAATTTCTAGTCAAATAAGATTAGCTGAAAGGAGCTGAGCACAGTGAGCAAATAGGGTAAGAGGAGAGAGGGAGGTAGAGTGAAGTACACAGAAAACATGCAGTAGAGTTTGGAAGAAATGAGGGGTGAACTCAGGATGCCGGTACAGGGCACCCCGCACAGAAGGGCAGAGAGTGTTTCTCTTTGTTACCATGGAGTAGAAAATTAACAGTGATCAGACATACATTTATAACTATATTTAATTATAAAATTTATAATCTCTCTTCCACGTGTTACTGAATGACAGAAAAAAAACACAAAATCATAACTAACTTTAGTTGAAATCTGATAGACATTAAAACTGGATTTTGGAAGCAGAAGACATCATTTAACATTTTATTACTGAGATATATTTAGCAATTCTATCTATGCATTTTCTATTTATTACAAAACATAAAACACTTCAAATGAACAAATATATAAAATGTGACTTATATGTTAGGTTTTAGACCCATTGAAAGTGTTCCTTCATCCCTTCTTTAAATAATTATCTTGTAATATATGGAAACTAGTCACTTAAAGTTCTGTAGTGAGAGAAATTTTTAATGGCAATTAATGATAAACTTTTTAATGAATGAATGGGCTGATGGAAACTTTCACCTCAAACTTTAATGCTATAATCAAGTTAATAAATATATTTATTGCTTATTAAGTTTCAGACATGGAGTGATTTCACAGAGTTATTCAATAGGGCTTTAGGGATCAATTGTAGCTTTAGTAATGAGCTTTAATTAAGTGTTTACTTCATGCTAAGAACTGTGATAGGTACTGGGCTGAGAGCCTCGTTAGAGAGAGACACACCAGCCGCAGAATGCTCTGGAAGCCCAGAAGAGCTGTACCTAACTCAGGGCAGGTGGAATGTGGTAAGGCTAGAGCTGATAATAGACACCTGGCTGTGCAGAAGCATAATTGAGGTCACTTTCAATTAGAAATTAACGAGGCAGTGAGTAAACTGGTCCTATAAAACAGAACCTAAACTAGAACTCAGGGAAGTACGCTTTTTACAAAACCACATTGCCTCTCACTCATTGTTCCATTTACAAAAGTTATACTTTGTTATGCTGCTTTTATCAAGAAATGCATTCACCTCAGTCAAAAATAAACAGTGTATATATTTTTGTCATTTCTGAGTGTTTGACTTAATAAATTAAATAGACGATAAGCTGATTTTTCTACTTAGATTTTAATTGTTCTACTACAAATCAAATGAGGCTTTTGGTTTTCCTGTTTTATTCTCTCATCTGTGTGCATTTCTTTTAAATATATCACATAGAGCAGGGCCAGGGCACAAAACGTGAATGCTATTCCTAAATTAGGAATGATTTTCCTAGTTGCCATTATCCTAAAGCTTGGTGTGAGAACAGAGGGGAACTAAATAAGAAGTATGTTACAGTGCTGCCTGCCTCATGCCATTGAACTCGTTATGTGCGAGGTGTATTGGAGAAGTGAGCTGGTGCCTGCCAGACAGCTGTCTGAGCAGTGGTCATTTTTATACTCTTCCATTGGACAGTGTCAGATACTAACTGCAAGTGAGCTACGCGAAAAGGTTTCTCATACATAAATGCAAATTCTCTCCCTCCATCTTCCAGAGCTGCTGAGGGCTGCCCAGGGCGGGGGGTGGGGGGCGCGAAGTAAATTCAGTCTTAAGAATTATACACAGATCTGCATTCCATTGTGGCCCTGGATGATTCTTTCAACTTCTGTGGGACTACATTTCTTCATTTATAAAATGGGAGAGGGAAATTCTACCATATAAGGTTGTAGTAAATATTAAGTATGCATGTTCATTTTCTGCATTTTTAATCATCATCATGATTTCATTATTAATATATGAGTATAAGGTACCTGTAACACTTATTCGTGTATTTACTTGTTTTGTATGTATACTCTGAAGTTGATTTAAAAGGCACAACTCTGTTTCCTCAAATTCATTTTTAATGCCCTCCAATTTTTATAGCACAGGGTTGAAGCATTGCCATTGCTTATACATATCATGTTTACTGAATGAGTGTAGTTCATTAAAAAAATGATGAGACTCTCATTAAATCCCCAGTGACTGGGGGCAGAGGAAGAGTTACTTCAATCAGGGCAGGGATTAAAAGTCTTTTTGCAGCATCCTCAGATTTATCACAGTGCATTGCTGATTATATATTCAATAATAATGTCCATTAAAGATATATTGATGGAGTGAACGTTTTTTTAATCAAAAACACAAAAAGTTTTGTAGTTTCCATACATTGAGATATGATTTTTTACATTAATTTCTCAAGTATGAAAATGTTTACCCAATAAACTAATGCAGTGGCTTGGAATTTCCAGAGGAGTTCATAGTTTTAATCCACTGGGGGAACTGGAATCACTTACCTTGAATTATCATTTATGTTTAGCTCTTTTCTGTAGTTCAGTTCTAAGTTCTATGGAAAGATACATTAATGCCTGTAGAATAACCGTGCCACCCATCTAAACTTGATATTAGTAATTCCCATGGCAAATGGAGCTTTTAATAGCATTTGTTGTTTTCTCCTAACTGGGCATAGTAGAGTAATTTTCTTCTGATAACGTATGGTCCATTAGAATCTAGGAACAGAAAAGCCAGATTAAAAATTATAAACACCTCTGTAACTTTTGGAGGTTTTACAAAAATACACCTTGGATGCTACTCATATTTTTATCTTTCTGAATATAGAATGCATTTCTTTTTACTTTAAAACTAGCACAGATTCACTATAGAAAATCTGGAAAAATTATGAAAAAGTAAAAAAGGAAATACAGATCATTGCAAAATTCACCAAATGCAGAAATCATTATTAATATTCTAGAATAGTTTTACTAGCCATTTTCCCCATCTTTTATATATGAATAAAAATATTGGGGGGGGGACAAAATTAAGCTTATTCTCTCTTCCCAGTTTCACATACTAAGATTTTAAAACTAATATTATATAGATAGTACTTTCTCATGCTGTTCACTGTCGTTTCTCAAACTGGGCTGGTCCCTGACGTCGCATTTTTAAACTATTGCGATCTCTGCAGATCCCAGGCCCCCACTGCGCGTCTGACCTGCAAGCCTATAAGGTGTTCGTGGATGATTGGGTTGAAACCATTGTTCTACACGTACTCCTGTGTTTACACCCACTTCATTATTTAGCATTTCTATTCCTAAAATAGGCAGGGTTAAGCATTTGTGCATACTTTATTAACATCCCAAATTGTCATGTATGTCCAAATGCAAGTCCCCGTGTGCAGTTGCCCTCTATTTTTCCAGAAGGAAATTTTATAGCCAAGTTGAATGTTGAACTTATGTAGATAATTTAACTCTGATGGTTATACTGTTTTAATATATTAAATTAGTTGCAAAACCAATTGAGAATCACATTTTATAAAAAAAATAATGTAGGCACTGGCCAGGTAGCTCAGGTGGTCAGGGCGTTGTCTCAGTACACCAAGGCTGTGGGTTCAATCCCCATTCTGAGCACAGGCAAGAATTAGCCAATGAATGCGTAAGGACAACCACAAATCAGTGTTTGTCTCTCTCTCTCCCCTCCTCTCCTCATCCCTCCTTTCCTTCCTCCCTTCTTCCCCCCTCCCCTTCTCTAAAATCAATTTTTAAAAAACAGAATAAGGTATAAGCTTTCAAATACTAATGGTTTCCTATTCTCAAATCTTACGCAAGTTACTTCAGTGTCTGTACGTGCAGCTGTGGCTGTAGGTGGGTCCTCACTAGAGCCACTTTTTACAGTGATCTCACAGTTTTCTAGGGCACGTCATCTCAGCTGTTCTATGATGTGCTTGAGATGTGACACTTGTTTAAATCAGTCGTGATGTTGCCCCTGGGTTTTTTTCCGAGTCCTCTAAAGCACTATTTGCATGATATTGAGATGGTTGAAATATATAAAATATATGTTCTTTCTCACAGAATGACCGTCTTTTGGAAGCTTCTTCATAGTGCCAACTTTTAAAAACTTCACAAAATATAAAATTATCGAATCAATATATTGTACACCTGAACCTAATATAATGTTATTTATTCACTGTATCTCCATAAAATTGGTTATCTCAGCCTCTCTGAAGTTAGGTGTTCTTGTCTCTGAAATTTGATATATTTCACTACTAAAAGATAAAGATAATTATAAAGATAACTCTTAATGGTGAACATTTTATGAAATCAAAAGTAGGTTTGGGGCCCTGGCTGGTGTAGCTCAGTGGATTGAGTGCGGGCTGCAAACCAAAGGGTTGCCAGTTCTATTCCCAGTCAGGGCACATTCCTGGGTTGCAGGCCAGGTCCCCAGTGGGGGCCAGGTAGGAGGCAACCACACATTGATGTTTCTCTAACTCTCTCCCTCCCTTTCCCTGTCTAAAAATAAATAAAATCTTTCTTAAAAAAAGTAGGTTTCATCTGGTAGCAAAGAAGATTAATCTGATGATGTACATTATTGCATGTTTTGAAATGGATAGTAGAACAGAACATTGCCTTAGGCACTGAGTGAGGCTGTGGCCTATGATAAGTGAACTGTCTATCTCTATAAGGCATGTTTTTCTCTCATGTACAGTGAAACTTCAGTATTTTAAATTATCAGGCACTGAATGATAACAAAACCAAAAGAACAAAATTTTGATTATAAGTTAGAAAAGATGAGCTAATAAGTTACCTCTTTTTTTTGTAATTTATAAATGTGAGACAGTTTTAGATTATTAACTTTACAAAGAGAGGTAGACAAAGTAATGGACAGAATTGGATCTCATCACTAACATTAATATTGAATTCAGTTTATTTTTTAAAACAGTGATTTATTCTCTTAGTACAAATGTAGACTCACAGAATTATTTGGCAGGAATCTCACCCTACCTCAATGCTTTAAATAAGTTTCCCATATTGTTAAAGTCTTGCATAAGTGTAGCACATTTGCCACATCTAATGAGTTCATGAACCTGTATTGGTACATTATTATTAAGTAGAGTCCATGGTTTACAGTAAGGCTTATTCTTTGTGTTGTACAGTTCATGGGTTTTGACAAATGCATCGTGACATGTAAACATCATTGCAGTAACACACAGAAGAGTTTCCCTGAAAATGTCCTGAAAATACCCTGTGCTCATTATTCATCCCTCCTCTCCCTTCCCCCAGCCCCTGGCCACCTTTGAGCTTTTTACTGTCTATATAGTTTTGCCTTTTCCAAAATGTCATATAGTTGGAAACATCAAATTTATTTGTAGGACACCTGTGCATGTTTTGGAAGATTCAGTTTGACAGCAGTTGTAAGAAAACAGGAGCAAAACTAACTTCCTAGACGTTTTGACTTTTTTTTTATTTGGCGATGCTACTTTTTTTATCTCATTTGACCAGGTGAGGAGGATTTAATGGTTTATATCTTGAGCACAATGTTCTTGTCTAGCAAGTGTGATTCAGTACTCAGTGATGATATTATGTAGTATTAATTTGTTAAATATTCATATATTTACATGTGATACATAACACATTATGTTCATATCCAAACATGTTTGTCGGTATTTGCATTGGTTAGGAATGTCTGCTATTAATTTACAAACTGCATGAGTAGAACTCCTTTTATCTTCCACCACAATGTAGGAGACTCCATCTCACCTCCTGTTACCCCACACGTGTGCT
Source organism: Artibeus jamaicensis (assembly GCF_021234435.1). Classification (NCBI taxonomy): domain Eukaryota; kingdom Metazoa; phylum Chordata; class Mammalia; order Chiroptera; family Phyllostomidae; genus Artibeus; species Artibeus jamaicensis. Next base: position 19,426,113 of record NW_026521823.1, on the reverse strand, counting down.
GGACCAGTTTCAGATTTGCAGTCAACTGTTAATGTAGATTCTGCCTGCTTTGCGTCAGTAATATGGTACATGACCATCCTGGGAACTGAATAGGTCGTGGAAAAACATGATGACTAGTGAGCAGGGAAAATTTGTAATAAATTCATGTGTGCATTGAACCCTTATTTAAGGCTAGCGTTTTTAGTTCACAAACATTTTATGCTTGTGAAAGCATAAAAATGTAAGTGTAAAATCATATAGAGTCTTTCTGTTATGCATGTGTTCTGAATTTTCTCAAGGAATCAAACATTTCTTAAACTAATGCTTGAGAAGTTGATATAAGGCAATTGACTTAAATACTCATTCAAATAACTTCCCATTACAGGCAGTAAGTAGATAACTCACTCTGTGCTTTTGAAAGCAGGTTCCAGAATTGCCGGTGTAGGATATTTCTACTTGTTTTCTTTACTTCTTTCACTTGTACTTTCAGGGAAACTATCATTTATTTCTCATTCTATCTCTTATTCTTTACTATATTTGGCTTTCTTTTTTTCTTAGTTTTATAAATTCACACTTACACAACACTAATTTTTAAGAGTGCCCTGGAACATGTAAAGAAGAAACATCACTATTCTGAAAACAGGGAAAATGATAACTGTGAGGGCCCATGTAAGACAAATCTTAAAAAATAGGCTTTCTTTTTTAGTAAAATAAAACAAAATAGTAGAAAGTGAAGTGTAGGCTTTAGTTACAGATGGATTTTCTGTGACTTTTATACTTAGATCAAGAATGTACAGAGTTGCAGGTCACTTGCTTTAGCCTGGTGCTCATATCTTTATAATTTTATTTACTAATAAGGGAAAGGAAGGCATGAAAACTAATGCATGTAACTACTATGCATTTTCTGTAAAAACAAGAATTTAGCTCTTTAATTAAAATGTACTTCCATTTAAAATCATACCATATAACTTTAATGCTCAAATGATCACAAATACGGAATCATAGATTTAGTTTATTTTCTTTTTCTTACATGAAGTGCACAAGTTCCATTAAGTACCTCCCATAAAAGGCACATGTGCAATTAACTACAAAGTCCCTCATGAATAGAGAGCAAGCTGACAGCTGTCAAGGTTTGGGGGACTGGAATGGGTAGAGGGATTGAGCAAAAAAGAAAAAAAAGAGAAAGAACTCAGGGCACAGACAACAATGCAGTGAATGCCAGCTGTTGGGGAGGGGAGGGTGGTGAGGGTATAGAGGTATAAATGTCTCTGTGGACAGAGACTAGACTGGGGTGGTGAACACACAATGTAATGTATGGATGATGTGTTGTAGAATTGTGCACCTGAGACCTGTTTAATTTTGTTAACTAGTGTCACCCCAATAATTTTGATTAAGAAAATCACAAGGTCAGAGAGTGAAACTTACATAAAACTAGTTTTCTCCTGAGACACACAAAAAAACAAATAGTGTTCTGCTGTTTTTATCCCTCAGTAAGACTGTTAGTGAATGGTCAACATCCCGTAACAATTATGGTAATGTATTTACATCTTGTTATAATGGGCACAAACTGAACTATGGATTGATGTGTGTTATTTATATTGTGGAATTAAGAAATCAGACCAATTAAAGTATTTTCCATCACCTGTTACATGGTCTTTCTGTGGACCAATCTAATTAAGCTAAAACTAGAAAAAAATTAACATTTCAGATATCTTTTTTCTATATTTTAAGAGAAAATACGTTTGTACAAAATTATATGTGGACCCTAAATATGCTCCCAATGTCCTGACTCAGTCAGTTACTTTTATAATCCATGTCTGTTTGGTTGTTTAGCAAACACCAAACTTCTATTGGTTGAATTATGCAATCTGGCCTCAAACGTATCTTATGCTGAATTCAATAAATGAAGTCACTTTGGAGAGCTACAGTAATAGATTAGGTGGTGTTTGGAATTTCTAGTTCCAAAAGGGGAAATTCAGGTGCTTGTCTTCCATAGATCTCTGTATTGCTTAAAAGCACTTAATACCCTTAATTCAATCATTACAACACTTGTATGAGTTGGGAATTAATAGTACTCTTTTATAGGGGGATAAATGCAAACCTAGAGAATTTTAATGATGCTACCAAGGTTGCACAGCAGATAAATGAATTCAGGTCTTTCGAGTCCAAATCAAATTTTCTTTTTGTAATAACCACACAGCAGGCTGTAAAGCAAAGAGTCTTGTAACAGTTAAGCCAGCTGCTATGTAATATTAGGCGTTACTTTATCATATTTTCTAAAAACTGCCATGAGATTATATCTCAAAATTTATAAAGACAGAACTAAACAGTTCATTTAAATACTGGCTAAGTAGATGGATGGGTAGATAGTTGGGGGTGTTTGTGTGTGTGCATGTGATGAGCACACGCATGCATGTGCTCACATACGCCACTTCTCTAAAACCCCAGTGTCAGGAAAGTCAAAACAAAAGGCTTGTAAGTCTGGGCTAACAGTTAACAGCATGTTGGACACAGGGGGTACTCAAACATTAGGTTCATTTTCCCATTCATTCAGTAAGTGCCAAATAGTAGTTACATTTTTCAATGTTTGCTCAGGAAAATGGTGATGTGATTAGAAAAGCTCACATGTAATCCCCAGATCACTGAGAGGAATATGTTCAGTAGAATATTTTGCATAATATTTATATTATGAATAAAACCAGGTTAAAACTTTTGAAGAAAGTGATAGTGTGACAGAATAATCTTGTTTATATTTATATTTAGGTTTTCACATACATATTTTTAAGAATTGTATTGTTATCTTTTCCCTTGCAGCACTTTTGTGTGTTTATGTAATTATTTCTTAAGACATTTTATTTAAAAAATTACTTGTCAGCTCTTTCAAGTGATACTACATAATCTGTTGGAAAATAAAATTATTCTCATTCTCTTCCAGTGTTTCCTTATAATCTTTATATCTTTGGAAAGTGTGAGGTTTTTTTTTAGATATTGTTGAATTTAGTGTTTAATCAACAGCAAAAAGCCAACTAAAGTTATCCCTCCCAGGCAGAATTCTTGATGGGCTTTTATTTAAAACAAACAACACAGGCGACAACGTGTAGTTGATGCCAGCCCATCAGTGCTGTGGCAGGAATCACACCGCTAGTAGCAAAGGGTGAAGTTTCCCTAAGGAATGCTTTCTTTGTTCTTTTTATGAAGCATCTCTTCCTCTTGGTGCTTACAACCTGCAACTTTTCTTTATTGTTTCTGATCTTTTCAGCATCCTGCCCCTCAGTTTCCTGATAACACACCCACATCATCTCTCACTTTCGCAGATATAGTAGTCCCTTCAGTTCACTTGGAACTGCACTAAGTGCTTTCCCCGTCTGGGGCTTGCCCTTGACCTCCTGGGTTCCCATCACCTCACTGTTGCCTCCCATTCGTAAACCAGTGCATCACTGTGCTCCACTTTCTGAAAGTGAAGAAATGGATTCTTAATGCTGATTTCAGGATCAGTCCTTTCAGATCTTTTCTCTTTCCTACAAGGAGGAGGAAAAGTGTGCTGTAGCTGTGTTGAACCCATGTCTGCAGTACTGCTGACTGTACGTGTACGTATGGGCGGCCTGAAGCTGGAAGTGGGGGTGGCTTTACCTGCCTCGTTATCACAGCAGAAGCGATTAGTGTGGACTGTGAGCATATGATACTATGTCAACAATATGAACAGATGAATGGTACAAAAAGGATTTTGTCCTCTTTATACTGATGAGGTGTTATTTTTGGACTTGCTGCCTGCATTTCAACTGCTACATATGTAAAAGGAACCAGCATGTGCCTCTGTGATGTGTACGCTTATATATTCATGCATAATATTCCTATGGTTCCAAATAAGATAATCCATAGTCCAAAGGTTTGGTTTGTCCTCCTAATTTTTATGAGCATTTTATATATTTTGGTGTGAGCTCATGCAAAAGCTATAGTTATCCATACTCTGAAAACTCCTAGGGGCTAAATAATACACTCTCGTCATAGAATCGTAAGAGGAACACTGTTCTGTTTCTGTAAAACTGCTTCAGGAGTGAATATTTTTCTTACTGATGCCCTAAGCAGATACCTTCTTGAAGGTGGACTCCTGTTCATAATGTAAGGAGTTCTGAGCAGGTTGCAAAGCTCAGTGAAGCCTGATGCCTCAGAAGCCATCTCGTTACAAATAGGCTCCGTATTTATCACCTGTATTGTCATAATCTGCCCCAGTAGTGTTTTGTTCAATTAGAAATGTTTCTGCAATGGTGAGTTACATCTCTTAACCCTATGTAGAAAACTTGTATCTAAATAGATAGGAGGAGAAAAATTTGAGATGGAAGTACCGTATTTTTTGGACCATAAGACACACCTAGGTTTTAGAGGAGGGAAATAAGAAAAAAAAAAGTTTGAAGCAAAAAAATGTAAAATATTTAATGATATAAATAACATAATATTTCACCAGTGTAAATGTAAACAGAACTCAACAGCAGCATTGACAACCATTATTCTTCCCAAATGAGGGGGGAGGGGTGCATCTTATAGTCTGAAAAATATAGTAGTCACTGTTTCCAAAATTAGAACTTTGGATATGTCTAATGAAGTAAAAAGAAAAATTAATCAAGATTATATCTGTCATCAAACAGTGTTTGATAACGTAGACTTAATGACATAGTTTATAGTTTTAATGATAAGCCAGTTGAGATATTTTATGACAGCAACCTTTCATAAAATATTTGACAAAGAAGTTAGATAATAATGTTGGGAACCAATTGAAATATTCTAGATTCAAGACTGGATAATGATAACAGCTTCTTATAAAAGTAGTTGTTGGTGGTGTTCATTTCTCTTTTTTGGGTTTATTAATGTCTGAGAAGATTAAAAAGCACTTCTCAATTGCAGGACATAATTGAAGTCTTGTTATTTAGAATTTCGTGCAGGAGATGTTTGGATGATTTATTTTTCTATTTTTTAATTTTATGTTTTTGTGGGCCAGTAATCATTTTATCATAGAAGCAAAAAATACAATAAAACATCAACTCATTTCCCTTTTCAGTTGGTCTGGAACCATTGTTGACTTAGTCTCTTTCTCTATTGTTGTGGATGAAATTCCCTTACATTACTGCCCATTGTATGTTTTGAATGGAGCTATAATTTATATTCTCTAACAAAAGGTTTTGAGAGACATGTTGTTGTTCCTTTAAGTGTATGCTCCAGTTTTTTTTAGGGGCTAGCAAACCAAAATCTTTTATTGAACAAAGATAAAATGTAGCAATTCAATATAATTTTAGGTATTGTTGTTCTGATACCATAATGAAGCTAAAAAATGTTTCTGGTTTTTATGTACTAGAACAATAATGTCTGTGTTCGTCTGCTCAAATGAGACATAACCAGAATGACCTGCCACAGTCAGACCCTTTCTGTCCAGGCTGACACTTGCTAAGTGAACTCTTGAGCCAGTTTGGGCCTCGGAAGTAGGCACCGAAGAAATAACGTGTTGAATTTACAAGTGAATAAAGTTAAGGATAATTTATATTAATGCCCTGTAATAAAATGCTGAGTCCATGATTCCGGGTAGAATCTTGATTGTTAGTAGTGGTATAAGAGTATGTTTTACTCATTGCAACTTAAAAGAATGAAATTGAACTTGGCCAAAACTATTATCACTATCTTAAATAGAGCAGTCATAGACAATTTAAAATTTTCAGAAAAAAGTTTTTTCTGAAATTATTATTTCCTGAAAGGTATATTGTACAAGTTCTGTATGTTATTTTGAGAAAAAAATTATCATCATTAAGAGTTAAGTTACAATCCAATTATTAGAAATGATTTGTATTTAGTGGGCAGGTGTGGGAAGTGCGAGAACTCTGTCCCCTTTTTAATACTCAGGAGAATTGTACGGTAGCTCCTTGCCCAAATATGAAGGTTTTCTAGTACTGTTGCTAAGTAACATTGTAGCTTCAGATTTTGATGATGTTGAGTAAGGGTCAGATTATAAAACTGTAGAACTTGGACCTGGAACCATGTTTAAGGTCATCTAATCATAATTTTCATTAGTTTATGACTTAAGAAACTGAGACTCATAAATCAAGGGTGAGTCCAACCAACAAAACTAATGGTTTTAACTAAACAGATTGCATGTATACAGTTTTAAGTAGATAATGCTTTACATACTCAACTTCTAGAAAATTTTCTGCAAAATTACTGTTTGTTTTTAGGTTCCTGGGGCATGCTTACTCCTCCATAGTGCACTTATTTCACTGGATTTTATTTGATCTCTTCCATGGTGTAGTTGCTCCCTTCATGCCTTAATATTTTCATATTGTATTTTTCTGTTACCATTTAGTGCCTAACACCTCCCTGCCCCTGCAGTCTGCCCACTGTCACTGGAGTTTAACAACAGTGCCTGTCTGTCCCTGCAGGGTGAGTGTGTCTTGAAAGCAGAGGCCATTTCTCACTTCGTTTTGTACTTTCGTCCTCTCAGCTTCAGTCGTGATGATAGTCACAGAGCAATCCTTGACATATTTGGGACCAAATGAATGTCTCATAGCAATAAGAGAACAATTCATGATCATTCCAGTAATAAACCTTGCATCTATTAACATGTGCTAATAGATGTGCTATTAACAAAGATAAATATGTGTTCCATTTTTCTCCCCACAGTCTCCAAACGTCCACAACTACCCCGATATGGAAGCCGTTCCTCTGTTGTTAAATAACGTGAAAGGGGAGCCCCCGGAGGACTCGTTGTCTGTAGATCACTTCCAAACACAAACTGAGCCAGTGGACTTGTCCATCAACAAAGCCAGGACATCCCCCACAGCTGTTTCATCCTCCCCGGTTTCCATGACAGCGTCTGCCTCCTCACCTTCTTCAACTTCAACCTCCTCATCGTCTTCTAGTCGTCCAGCCTCATCCCCAACTGTTATAACATCAGTATCTTCAGCATCATCTTCGTCAACAGTATTAACTCCAGGGCCTCTTGTTGCCTCTGCATCTGGTGTGGGAGGCCAGCAGTTTTTGCACATTATCCATCCTGTACCACCTTCAAGTCCCATGAATTTACAGTCTAACAAACTGAGTCATGTTCACCGCATCCCCGTGGTGGTACAGTCGGTGCCTGTTGTCTACACAGCTGTGCGGTCACCTGGAAATGTGAACAACACTATTGTGGTGCCGCTTTTGGAGGATGGGAGAAGTCATGGCAAAGGTAAGAGACACAAGGAAAGTCTTGATTTATTTCAGCACTAGTGGTAACTGTTCTTTCATTCAGTGAGTGGACCCTAAATCTTGTGCAAATACACTACATGAAAAGAGGTTCTATGCCCATCAACACAGAGCCATTGAAGGTAGGCGCTAAACTATCGGTATATGATTCGTTATTACTTAGTCTCTATTTTATGTATAAAGTCATTTCGCGTCAGAATTCAGATACCTAAATTTGCAAAATAGTGTTTACCTTCAAATACCCAGATGGGAAGGATAATCTATAGTTAATGTAACTGCTTATAAGTATAAATGCATAAATCCCTCATAGAAATGATCCATCATGAAATTTTAAAAAGTGAATCAATAATGCTTGTTCTTGCAATGGTTCAGATTGGAACTTATGTGGATGACAATGATATAAAATGCCATGAAGTTGTAATGCTTGAATTCTGATCATTCACTTTTAAGTAACTTGTAAATTAATTGGCCATTAAAATAATTTTCAAGTTAAGTGTTTGGCTACAAAATATCATGTAGCTTAAGTTCTTATCTTTACATAAGTTTTAAGTTGTTATTACTTTAAATAGCTGGATGGCTCAGTATGATGGAAATATTGCAACATACAATATTAATACTCCCTTCTAGGGCTTAGAAGGGAATATTTAATAATACCTAGGTAGTTAATTATGTATGATGGTTTATAGTTGATCATGAAGTTATTTATTTACCTCTGAGTTCTTTTTCCCCCAATTTACTAGAAGGAACTTGTAACAGAACCATGTTTTGTTTTCTTTCTTTCCCATGAATCTGAAAAGTAAGCCACCCTTCTATAGGAGAAATATAAACTGCCCATGATCCCATGATCATTAATTCATTCTCTTTAAAACTGAATACATATGTATGCATTTTGTCTTCAGAACTTAGAAATGATGAAGGACTAAGACTTTATGTTGTATTACTTTTTGCTTTGAAAACCATGTGACTACTGAGGCCCATAGTTAAAATATGATTCGTGAATACATAAAACACTGCCATCTCCTAAAATGCCACTAAACATGGCTGTTTAGGTTCTTGGGTGGGGTTGCCTTCAACACATAGGAATAATGTTTGCTTATGTATTTACAGAGATTTTTGCAAACATACTACAAAATTGCACATTCCCCTTTGACAAGGTAGTGTTTATGAGTAGCACTATGAGTTTTTCGCAGCATGGGAAGTAAATTTCACCTTCCCAGTTTTACTGAGTGAACTATTTCTTGACTCACAGTGGTCCAGTTTCAGAATGCAGTCTTGAGAAGCAGACACCACGCTTACCTGACAGTTTCTTTTTCGTGCTGTTCTGGGTGAAGGCCAGAAGCTGGTGCCATCGCTCTTTATGAATAGGTTGAAGAAAAAGACAGAGGGAGGGGCCTCTTTACCGGTTTTTACTTGAGCTGAACTCTCTTTGTATTCTACTACTTCTGATCAAAATGAGCTAATAGATTTGAATAACAACATAACTGATGACATCTTAGGTATTTATTTTCTTTCATAATTATAGATGTTTTTGTTATATTCCATTTTGGACTTTATTTTCCCCAAACTTATTCCCTACCCATTAAAATCCTACTTTATTCCTTCTATTCTGTTTTTCTTTTTAAAATTTCTAAAATTACGGTTTTTACATTTCATATTATTTTGTATTAGTTTCAGATGTGCAACATAGTAATTGTAGATTTTTTTTTAAGAATTAGGAATTAGCAAATAGCAAGAATATAACCTTGTGTGTTATATTATTTTATATGTTGTATATATGTATACCATACAATTCAGTCTTTGTGAGAGACCACTTAAGGGAAATACTGCTTTTATCATGAAATTGATTGATAAGGATTTTAACATTGTTCATGTCTTTTTAAAATAATTTTGATGCACTAATGAAGGAAAAGAGATACATCTTTTATTTGCTATTATCATTTTATAGGAGAGATTATTTTTAAAGGTTTTATTTAGTTATTTCTAGAGAGAGGAGTAGGGAGGCAAACATTATTCGGTTGCCTCTCGCATACCCCCAATGGGGGACCCAGCCCACAGTCCAGGCATGTGCCCTGACTGGGAATTGAACCAGCTACCCTTTGCTTCCCAGGCTGGCACTCAGTCTGCTGAGCCACACTAGCAAGGGCAGAGAGATTATTTTTATTTAAAGTATATAACATATAAAGTATATTGCCAAAATTTAATTTTCTAGAAAATATGTCTTTGCAGAAGAATTTGTTAAAACTCAGGATGTTATTTGTTCTCTACATGAGTCTATTTATTAGTTATATGCAGTGATTTTACTCAACATTTTTCATATAAAAAATAAATATTCCTATAATCATGAACATACTGGACTGAGATGTGGCCTGAGATTTGGAATCAGGAATGTATGAGTTAGAATTCTAGTTCTTTCATTTACAGCTTTGGATTTGGGAAAGTTATTTAATTTCACTAATCATTGTTTACTTCAGTGATAAAATGGGATTAAAAACCTGAATGATCTTTGGAGATTCTTAGGAAGATTAAGTAAGAGCTTATGTATAAATGTCTAGCGTTGATTAACTATCCATAAATGTTTGTAGTTATTTATAATTATTATCTCCCCTGCCAAATACATGAAGCAATAATATTCAGAATTTTTTTTCTGTCTTGTACAAACAGAAAGTTGGAGGGAATAAACTTACTGAATTTAAAAATAAAAAACTGCTCCCAATAACATAGAAATGCCTCTCAAATTTGTTACTACAACAAATTGTAAAGGACGAGAGTTTAGTATGAGAAATTGTCTGGAAACATCCCATATTTTCTACTTTTATTAGTTTATATTGTTTTTATAATCACTATATTCTACAAATATTGCTTACAGCATTTTACAAGTTTTTAAATTGTTTAACTGATTGATTAGATGGCGGTAAAAGTGTCTAGCGGAGGAGGTTTGCCTACCTCCCAGAACTGATAAAGGGCATTTCAGTGATTCCTCAAGTCTTGGTGCTGCACAAATGTAGCCGGGCACGAGGCCAGCAGTGAAATGGTGGAGTGATAAAGGCAGCCACTATTTCCATTCCCACTTAGGACTTGTGTATCTGGTTTGGATGAGCAAAAGAAAGCACGAGAAAGGAGGTGGATTTTCAGAGTGCTAGTAATAAAAGTAGAAAACTCACTCATAGAAATGTAGATGATTGAAGTTGGTATAACATACTCGGTCGCTGGTAGAGAAGCGGGTTGCTACCCGTCCCATTACACAAAGGACTCTCAGTGCACGCATCCATGTCCAAGGTAGCGCAGTGCATGACTTGAACATTTGTTGACCGTCACTTACTGCCCATCTATCATGTGTTAGGCATTTTACTGCCACCAGGGATAGAGTGGTGAACAAAACAGACGCTGTTTCTATCTGAGTGTTTATAATCTACTAGGAGATGTGGATATTAAACAACAAATTGTACAAATAACTGGTAATTATAGACAGAGTTGGATGAAAACATAGACCAGCCATGGACTTGCCCAGGGCAGAGTTTAATTTTAATTGCAGATAGAGAAAGTAGTATTTGACAAAGTATTTTCATGGAGGGTGTTATATGGTTGGAAGCAATGTTTTTACTGTGATGCTCGGAAGGGGTGGTTATGGTTTGGAGATGTTGGGTGAAAACTCCACATGGGTGTGCTCGACTAACAACAAAGGATGTGAAATGACAGTATTTCGGCCAATCCAAGTATTTAAAGAATATTAGTCTAAAACACAGGTGGCAAACGCAAAACCCGAGGGCAGAACACGGCCCTCCACTTTGTTTTATTCAGACCGGCACCTTGTTTCTACCCAGCACTGAGCTCTCACTTAACTGTTAAGCAGTAGTTATAGTCCTAAAAGTCCTAAAAGTACATTCAGCCCTTTGCAGGCAACCATGAGGCTGATGTGGCCCTCAGTGAAAATGAGTTTGATGTCCCTGGAAAAGAATGGCAAGTTGTTAGCTAGCCCAGGGTACCAACACATCTCAGAGAAACTCCCCCTCAGAGAAGAAGGAAGACATTTTTTTTTCTTTGCTTTGCTTGATATCAAAAGGACAGAGTAGCAGATATTCCCTCCGAGCAGTAGTGCTGAAAGGTAGAAGACTCTCCATGCAGAAGGCATAGCCGCTAGACTGGTCTGGCCCACATTTTGTTACCAGGTAACCTGAAACATGTTATTTATAAACAAGACCCTAAGGGATTATTTTACATCATAAAGGAATTTCACTACAGCCTGGGGAAGTTTTTGGTAGAGTTTACAGATTTTCATCAATTTTTACAGATATTTAATAGCAAGTATAGAAGGTCTTAGATCACAAGCAAATTGTTCTTGGCTTTGCTATTGCGTTGATGGAAGAGTAGGGGTGTTTAGGGTCTCCCTCCCTGCCTGCCTTCCTTGTTCCTTCTCATCTGCTAATGAGGTAAGAAGAAGAGCAATAAGGAGAATGCAGCTGAAGAATATTCCAAAGAGGGAGCCATCAGTTGTATCAGAAGCTGCCAAGGGGCCACACAAAATAAGGACTAATAATTGAGCACTCGGTGGGGGTGGAGTTCGTTGGTGGCACAGTGTGTCAGGGTGGTGAGGACTCAGGACTGATGGGAGTGAGCTTGTGTTTGGACGGGAGGTGTGAGAGGAAAGACAGAAAGTCTAAACAGCTCTTTGGAGTAGTTTTGCTGAGAAGAGTGGTAGCGGAAGGCTTTGGAGCTCTGGAAGGAGGGATTTTAAAACGGAGGCAGTATAGCATATTTGTATTCTGTCAAGAATAATCCAGTAGATGGTTGAAAATGGGCAATTCTAGAGAGGAAAGAATTGTAGAAGCAAAGCCCTTAATTGCACATTAGTCGCTTATACTGTGGAAGTAACTTGCATCTTGTCATTAACAAATTCTAAAGTCATTTTGTTAAGAGTGACAGAATTTTTAGGAAAATGTAAAAACAGAAAATAACCTAGGGTCAACAATGGAAAGCAAACAAATGAAACTTTAGTAAAATTTGGGTTTCATAGAGAATTACAAAAATGATACCAGAATTAATGTAAATATAAGATCAGACATTTCTCTCTCATCACCTAGCAGAATACACAGAATGGATTCAAAACAAAAGATTAACACGAAATAATTTGCATTTGTTATTTAAAGACGTTTGAGTATTAACACATACTACATTTTAGAGATTCAAAATACTTAAAAGCCAATACTATAACAGTCTGTGAAAGTCCAATTAAAGACCTTTAAAAAAAATGGACTTATACCCTCCCTGCTATACCTGAGCTGAGCCTGTGTCCATGTAGCTGGAGGAACAGGTATTGTTACCTTGATGCCCAGACTTGAGCGAGGGTGGGATTGATCGGCAGTTTGGGAACAGCCAGAAATTTAAAGTCTGGTGTGTCTGGGTGGGTGTTTCACTGTTGCCCGATTTCTTTTCTGACCACTACCCCATTCTTCTTCATGAGGTCATGTAGATGGTCTGTTATTGTCCCCCTCCCGCCATTATTGCCTTCTCCTTAGCCAGCCAAGCCCCTCGCATGACCCCATGTCCACGTGACTGTAACCAAAGCAATCAATCACCTGGAGGGAGGAACTCCGCTCCAGTTTTCTCTGCGGCCACATTTTCTTCCATGGAAATGCCATCCCAGCAGTCCAGGCTACCAGAATTTTATAAAACGTATTATTGCCTTAAGACTTTTTATGGTAATGGTGTCATGGTTGAAAGATAACTTATTGTGGGTCATAAGTGCATTGTTTCTGACTTAAAACTTTTATATGATTAGGTCCTTGACTGTGAATTACATTTTTTCCCAAATATCTGACAAGAGCGTGTTGATACTGCTGTCCAGAAACCAACCCCCCTTGGGCATGTAACTTCTTTGGTTGTCTCCTTTAAAAGAGTGTTGTTTCCTTGTTATATTTAGATGAACTGAAAAATCCTCCACAAATATACCTTATTTCCATGGCACTCATTCAAGGGTTTCCAAGGGGTGTGGCCAGGAACAAATTTGAGATACACCCTATTTTCTTCCTGCGGGCTGTTGCTTTTCTCAGCCACCGACAGGAAGAAGCCACCAGTGTATTTTTAGCCCGATGCCACTTACATCCGTGAAGGGAACACGGTTGTCACTGTGATCGTTGCCAAGCTGGTTGGAGGTGGCTTCCGACCACCGACTGCAGCTGTAGTTTTGCTCCCAAGGAGCCCGCATTTCAGATCCAATCGTTTCACTAGTTTTGTTCTGCCTGTAGCTTCCTCCTTGGTGTTAGTGATGTCTTGTTTAAGATCGCGGTTCACTTTGCCCCTGTCTTCTGTCTCCCTTACACGTGACAGAGGACAAAGCTTGTCCTCTTTTCCTTCACCATTCACTGGAACCCTGGTGACATCTGTCCATGGGACCAGATAGTCCGGGACAGCTGATCTTGGCTTATGCATTTGGTGGGTGTCTTTGCTTCTTGAGTGATTCAACTAGCACATCTTTCTTTGGTGAATTTATTCTTATACTGATGCCTGGGTGTGATAACTACTAGATATAGATTCATATTTTAAATATGAATTTGACTTATATTGACAGACCACCTCATTATGTTCTTTAATTTTTTAAATGTTGCACATTGGGAAGTCAGACTGGAGAATTGATTACTTTTGGATTATTATTCTTTTTTTTTTTTTTTAAGAGAGGGGTCAAGGGAGTGAGGAGAGGGAGAGAAACATTGTTGTGGGAGAGATACATCAATTGGTTGGCTCTCACACACCCCCAACCTGCAACCCAGGCTTGTGCCCTGACTGGGAATCGAACCAGCAGCCTTTCAGTTCCCAGGCCCACACTCAACCCACTGAGCCACATCAGCCAACGTCTTGTTTATTATTCTTAAAAATAGACTTTGGTAGGACTCAAGTGTTTCACTCCTATCATTATATAACAAAGACAAGAACTTGTTAAATAATGAGAAAAGCAGTCAGCCAATATTTATGAAAAATAGAATTTTAAATAGGAGTTTGGAAAATTGTATTTTATATAGATACAATGGTCACTCATTGTTTGATTTTTACCTGATTTTAAACATGGAGCAGAAAGCTTATCTGTATTTTTTCACTTCTGGGCATGCACAAGAATTTAAATAGAGTCTACCAAAAATTGGCTTCTTATCCTTTTGTTTTTCTAAAATACTTTGAATCTATTGATCCCTTTGCTTCATTGGGCATAGACCAGGTTGGTTTGAAGATATGATAATAATCACTGGCTCAGAGACAGAAATCGTCTATATTTTTCTAAGAGAATATGCAGAAAAAAGAACAGTAGGTAAGCTCCTTGGAACCTGTAAAATGTCAAGGAGTGAGTCTTATTAGCTTCCCCCCACACAATTAAATAGTAAGTAAAAGTACAAAGGCCAAAAGAAAAGTATGGACACACCAGAAGGGATCACATTAAAAGAGAGATGATGTTTCATTCATTGGTAGATACTACTTCAGGAAGGGACGATATAGACAAGAAACAAATCCATTTATTAGATAAAGTAACTAAAGCAAGAGATTAACAAAAAAGGACTTTATGCTCACTCCGTTATAAAGTGGTATGTGTCATTCCATTTCAATTTGTTGGGGCACATTTCTCCTATAGTTAAAAAATTAAATTTTTGTTTACATAAATATCAGTACATGCTTAAATGAGAAATGCAACTAATGTTGTATCCTAATGTAGTAAAAACCTTCATTTTTACCACACCTGAAAAGTTTTCCCTGATAACATTTAACTTATTGAGCATTCCATATTGGGTTTTAAAATATAATGTCTTTGTTTTCTTTGTGGTTTAATTTTTAAGAATAATTTTTTTCTCTCAAATGTAGAGCCTCTAATTTCAAAGCATAAAGGAACTGTTATGCTACTAGAAAATTATTATTTTACTTATTAGATTACAGGTATTTATAGGATTACTTTGATAGCTGTAATCCTGTAACATATATACTCACTACAAAAACCTTTGGAGTACTGGAAATATATACATACACATATATTTAGTAAATGGGCATTTTACTCAATAACTCTTAATACTTGGAAGGAAGTAATTAAATAAAGAAGCATGTAAGGTCCAGGAGGGAAACTTGGTCTTAGAATCATTGCCACCATTGTTTTTACTGGTTCTTTAATTATGTACAACTCTTTGGTTGTGGTTTCTTCCCTATATTTTTCTTATTTCCTTAATATTAATTTTTTTCTTTTCTAAACTGTTACTATTTTCTCAGCTCTTTCTCTGTGCTTGTTTTTCCCCTCTTAGTGGAGAACTTGTTCACTGGTATTCCGCTTTGTGTTCTTTAGAAAAGAACATGTTGACATTTGTCTATCCAATAAATAAAAGAACAGCTACTAATTTACAGAGTAATCATCACATACTCTATTTTTCCTCCAGCCTCCATCATGTGGGGGAAATGCTACTTTGATCTCTGGCCAATTAAATGTGTTATTCATGACCAGGTGGCTTCACCATCTTTTTTCTTCAATTAATTAGTTCATTTATTCAACAAATGTTTTATGGTTGATTATATGGCGAGGAATGTCTACTTACTCCACACAAGGATGAATTTAAAAATACCTCCTCTTAAAAGCCAGCTCTGTTAAACAATATTGTTTATTACCCTGTGGCTCATTTTTTCTGTCGGTGAATTTTGAAATTAATTTAGTAGCTCATAATCAGCAAGTTTGAAAATTAAAGCATGAAGTAGATTTTAAAATACTTGACAATATCACCCAAATATGAGTGCACTGTGAAACTCTTACTCCTCAGTCTATTCATGTACATGCATACAGGTCCTGTGTGTGTGTGTGTCTGTGTGTGTGTGTCTGTGTGTGTGTGTCTGTGTGTGTGTGCTGAGCCGTACAGAAATTCGTACGTCTTACTGTGGTTTCTGTCCAAGACGCTGGAAGGAGACCTCACTGGCGTTCTCTGACCTTTCACTCAGCCCCTTTCCTCTGTCCTTCTCTCTCTTTTTATTTATTAATTTATTTATTTGTTTTAATTTTCAATACCAGTTTACATTCAGTATTATTCTGCATTAGTTTCAAATGTTCAGCTAAGTGGTTAGAAAATGATGTGCTTCACAGAGGGGCCCCCTCTCTGTTTCCAGTTGCACCTGGCTTGTATTGCACGTATTTTTCACAATGTCATTGGCCATATTCCCCATGACTTTACATCCCTGTGACTGCCAATTTATACTGCTTAGACCCTTCTTTTTCACGCAGCTGAACAGCTGCCAGTCTGTTGTCTGTATCTATGAGTGTGTTCCTATTTTGTTTGCTTATATTTTGTTGGATTCCACGTGTAAGGGAAATCACTTAGTGTAATAATCTCCAGGTCCACCGTGCCTTCCTTTCTGGCATCTCCTTCTCGAAGTAACCTCCTTGGCTGTTCCACCCTCTTTTCTCTGCCTTGTCCCTTTCCATCTTCCCTCCATTCCCCTATCCTCTTCCTTCTCCCAGTTGTCCACCCCTCACCATGCTACCTTTTCCTGAGTCTTGATTTTTCTTTCTCTTCCCTATCTAACCAAGTCACCTATCCCCAGAAGTAATTATTATGGAACGAAGTGATCCATATTGAAAATTACAGTCTTTGTACTGCCATCTAGTGGCCGAATTGTAAAAACTGTGAACTGGGAGAGAACTCCATATAAACTATTCTGTGATTGCTCCTGAATTTTTCCAGTGAGTTTAGGGTTGGTTGTCAGTCAGGGAGTACAGTGTATATACCCTTTTAAAATAAAACTTGAACTTGAAACTTAACTTATCCACTGTGTTTTTAGAGCTCTAAAAAAAAGACAACTATCTTGGTCCAGAAAGAAAAAGCATCACTTCCTCCTTGTCTCACTCCCCGTCCGCAGATTTGTTTGAAAGAAAAGGAAAGAGGTATGTTTTGGGATGGCGAGGACTCAGGAAGACAGAAAATAGGAGACCTTGGTATAACTGATAACTGTGAATAGTCATCAGAGGATTCATCACAGAAGTGTCTTCTGAATAGCTGGGGGCTTAGGAAAAGTTCAGTAGAAACAGAGTAAAATTAGAAAGATAATCCCACAGTATATGGATTTTGCAGTTTCCTGGGGTTGAAAAAAGCCTAGTGGGACTCAAGTGACCTGCCAGAAGAATAAGCTCCTCTGTTGCAAAAACTGTGGTTGCAAAAACTGTGGTACAATGAGGTGTGTGTTATCAACCCTCATTCCTAGGGTAATGTAGGTTGGTAACTCTTAGGATCTGTCTAAGCCTCATTAGTTACTGTTCCTGCAATATATTGCATTGTGCTCGGTACTAGCAAAGGCTCAATAGTTACTTATTACATGAAGAGATGAGGGAACAAAGAATGGATTAATGGCACAGTGTTCTGTGTAAGATGCCTGAGAGTGCTGTGGCCAGGGGTGGTCTGCAGCCCTAAACCCTAACCATAAAGGGAACCTTCCCTTGTAGGGTGACATAGGAGAAACAGCACCACAAAATGATCACCCCCAGGGTTCCTTCCCGCCACTATTCCACCCCAGTGTGTCGCCATTCCACCAAACAGGTGCCTTGTCCCAGCTCCCCGTCCCGTGGATTTTCAGATTGACACCGCTGCTGTTATCCTGTAATTTCCTCTCCCTGGGAAGCCTTCTTCCTCCGGGGAAGACCTCACTCCAATTTCTTCTAGAAAGGTACACAGCAAACTATAAACCAATGTAATTTATATATATAATCTCTTAGCTCAACATATTTGGCTCAAGTCTAATATATTTACTGCATATAATTATAATGATATCTGTGTCATTACTGCCTTCTCCTTTGTCTGGCACACAGTAAACAACAAGTGTTTATTTAGGTTTTAATAGTTTCTAGAGTTGAACCCCTGTGGGTGAAAACTATTTTTATGGCTTCCAAATGTTCATAATGAAAAGATATTGCTGTATGAAAATTATGAGTTATAGTCAGTTCTTATTTACTCTTCTAGTCTCAGATAAAATATTTTTACCTGCAAAACCAGGATAAATAATGCTTTTGATTGGATCCAAGCAATTAATAGTGTATGCTAGGTTTCTTATATAATAGGAATGCCAATTTCATTTCCCAGTCGGGGTGAAACAAATTATGCCTCCTACCTGCTGCAGTTAACTGCGTCAGCATCAGAGTGCTATAAAATCTCAGTAAAATATGAGGACTGCGGAGTATGGATAATCCCACTATAAATTGTAATAAAAATTACCCCTCCAGACTCTATATTCTCTCCATTAAGTTCATAGACACTGTCTCTTTGTACATAAAGTTTTATGAAATAAATTGACCAGTTTTCCTGTCCTTACCACAGAGCAAGCTGTTTTGATTTAAAAGCTGATAACGGTACAATCAGTTTTTGGCGTTTGCAGTGCATTTTAAAAGCATAAATTTCATCTAACGAACCTTAAGTAGAAGGAAAATGCTACTTTTATTTGCACTTTGCAGTGAATGCCTCTTTGTGAGGAAGAATAAATGACGTATTTACCTTGGTGGGCCCATTCGTTGGAGCCATAAAACAATGATTTGGGTTCCTTCTGCAGGTCTCTAATCTTAAAGGTGTATTAAGCAGACCCAAGCACAAATCTAAAACAGCTTTGTGTGAGTTGCTTGAAATCTTCTGTGCTTAGAAGGCATTGTCGATTTCGTGATTGTATTTTTCTCTCTTTCGTGCTGAAGCCAAGGACTCCCCAGTCATCTCCGGGTGGCCTTTGTCAGAAGTGGATGTTTTAAATCAGTCCCTATAAACACAGAGCCCTTTAAAACAGAGGAAGCCTTCTAGAGACCTAGGTTGTAAATCCCTAAAGAACATGAATTAGACTCTGGAGGAAGTCATGTGTTATAATGAAGGTAGAGTAGGTGGCATTTGAGGTGAGAGTTAAAGAAGCGTAAGGCTGTGCTACTGGGTGTGGGGAGGAGACTCCAGCCCAGGTGAAGAATAAACAATGAGGACAGAGAATGAAGGGCACATAAGGAAAAAAGAATGGTATAGTTTTTCTGAACCGTGGGTTAGAATGCACTCACACACATACTGCATTCGGTTGTAAACCATATATTGCATGTTTGATGGATACTATGAATTACTTGTAGGAGAGCATCTGCGTTCCTCCCCTGAAAGAACAGCCCGTTAACTGTGCGTGGGCGCTTGCTTTGTGGCATATACAATTTTCCAGCTGTGCAGAGAGAGGGAACTGACCACAAGTGGACAAGAACAAACTAATGAGAGGAATAGTTCTCGATTTTTATTTTTATTACTCGGGTCCCCCAAAATGTCTTCTCAATAGATTTTGTAAAATAGCCCCAGGAACCACAAGGATTTTGTAGCATTTCACATTCTGTCGCTTTCCTTAGTAAGAGAAAACAGATCTACCGAGTTGCATTTTCCCAATCCACTGCCCTTTAAGGCTGTTTTCTGCCAGCGCCCTTCATCTGTAAGTGCACCGAGGTGAAAGGCGGCAGCCAGCAAAGACAGTATCGAAATTATCATTGAAATAAGAACTTGAAAAATCACAGCGAGGTCTTTTGAGATTGGAGTAAATAGGCTTAAATGGCTCTCCAATCCTTGGAGATAGTACTTTATCACAGCATAATAACTGCTTTTGAAATCATGACCAGGAATAATGAAAGAAAGGGTGCATTATAGTCAGTCTATTTGAGGTAAACAATAAAGTCTGTAATTAATCTTATATAGATATTTATTCAAAATCATCTCAGTAATTAACCTACATGAATACTTAGATGTTGTTCGTGCTTCATATGCATTGTCTATAAGTCTTATGTATGTAAGGTGTTGGTATATGGGTGTTACTGCCTGTCTGTGTTTTACACGTAAGAAAACTGAGACTCGTGTAACTGCCTCGACTCCTTAAAGGTCACAGCTTATGAGTGGTACAGGCTTGAAAAAAATCAAAACTATTTTATACCCTCAAGCCACTTTGCGGTACTTGGGCTTGATGCTCAGTAAGGTGTGCTCTAGCTTTCTAGAGAATTTGTTGATATTAAATCGCCCTACCCCATATTTCCTCAGTAAGATACATTTGTTTTTAAATCATTTATTTTCTGTGCATGTTAAATTTTTTTATATGTGACATCTACTATATACAAGGTGGGGGCAAAAGTAGGTTTACAGTTCATGTGAAAAATAATGTAGTAATTAATACTACAAGGATAAACTGTTCTTCCTACTCACAACTGTAAACCTACTTTGCCCCACACCGTGTATAATAAAATTGCATATACATATATATGAATTGCGTGAAGTCTGTGTTGCTAAATGCTAGCATTGTGGTACCATGTTAAGTGTTTCCATTTCTCCAGCACCTCAAAACATGAAAAACAACAGCCTCGAGCTGTAGGTTAGCATTTCGAGGTTCAGAGAAATTTTGTCACAGCGCGGTTGACTGAATTTCAGGGACCGACATCTGTGTCATTTGGAGACATGTCTGGCCCCTGCCTGGAGCTCTCTCGAGCAGGGAACCCGTTAGACGGGCTTGCTGGTTCAGCCTCTCTTTGTCCTGCTCATGATTGTTTGCTGAAAAACAAAGGGGAGAGTACCAAATAAAAATACAGCCAACTTTTATTATTACTGTTATAATTACATTTATTTTTCTTAGATTAATGAGCTCAATAAAATTCCGAGCAGTAGCCAATAGCTAATAATGATGATAACATTCCAGATTTGGAATTATCTTAGCTTATATAAGCAGATGTTCTGAAACGCCTTCCTCAAAACTGGAAACTAAAGTCCATAAAATGTGCATTGGGTTACAGAAAACAGCTGCATAGGAAGACCTGACATTTCCTGGGTTTTATTTCGGTTTTTCTTCAGTCTCGTGCAGCATGTTTTCTGTTTTTGTAGTTCCCCTTACTATCTTAGTAAGTTCATCAAAGAGTAAAAGGGCTTGTGTGCTGTCCCAGACCAATCGGTGTCTTGACATGTGGTGGCACGTGTCTTCCCACACATTCTCCAAGTCCTGGTTGTGCAGGGACACAGCCCATCTGTCCCCTGGCAGTCCAGCACTGACATAGGCGCTGCTTAGAGGCGTCACTGTGCCCGTGGCTGTGACCCCTGCTCATCAAGGTAGCGTGACCTCCACCACGTGCTTTACCTGGTTACCCGTTTTGCAAATGTGACAACTATTACGAGGCCCACTTCATTTTTTCTGTGACCAATTGTGATCAATTTTATGTTAATTACCATAGTTAGCCCCTTACACTTACCTTTTAACTATAAAATACCAATTTTAACTATATAATTTAGTATGATAGGACTGAAGCGGAAGATTACAGCCTTGGCCATTTACAAATCTAAATAAGCCACCGAGTGGTTCACAGCCATTTTTCAGTGCCGTGCTCTGTATTTGTAACTGTGATTAACATTGAGAATGGAATCATTTTTACTGACAAGAGTATGTTAGCAAAGAGTAAGCTATCGAAGATTCAGACTCTACTTGTTAACATCACGTATTCCATACTCATCACAGAGCAGATGCGAGGCACACAGCCATGTCATTTCCAGGCCTCCCGTGGGCAGTTTACGTGGAGAGTCCGTGCGTGGTGGTGAGGTGCAGGGTGCCGAGACCACCTCGTGTCGGGGTGTGTTCAGACGTGCTCCCAGAGGAGCTGGGCAGTGCACCTTATGCGTGCATGGTGTATAATACACACATAAACACACGAGCACACCCAGAGGCATTGTGTATTCGTATTTTACAAATACCACCTAGAGCCCTGGACAGGCGGTCCGGCTGGTTGGAGCATCATCCTGCGACCAAAAAAGGTCCCAGTTCAGTCCCCGGTTGGGGCACGTACTGGAAAAAACCAATCAGTGTTTCTCACTCACATTGACGTTTCTCTCTCTTGTGCTCTCTACCTTCCCTTCTCTCTGAAAAAAATCAGTTAATATGCCCTCAAGTGAGGATTTAAACATATTAAAATAACAAATAAAAATACTACCTAGAACCTGTTATACTTTATAAAGTAAATGAAGTTAGCCGACTTATTATACACTTACTGAATTTTGTTGCTTATGTTGTTCCATTGTAATGGGCCAAAATTCTTCCTGATTATTATTTAAGTGAACATGATTATAGCATCAATTTATTTTATTTCTTGCTTTCTTATTCTTTTCTTAAAATGAAATAAAATTTGCACTGCCAGATGAAAAATATTAAGAATTCTATATTAAAAAAATTTTAAGCACCATTTTTTAACTGCTTATCTTACCCAGGAATTGTCCAATGTATTTCTTTCCATTCACTCATTCATTTGATTAATACATTTGTGATTCCGTCAGATGAGCAATGCACAGGCAGTGCTCACAAGGAACTCATAAGTCGAGTGAAAAAAGGGACGAACCAGCTCTAGGGAGAAGAACTCTGTGATGCGGACATGTGTAGACCCACGGAGGTGGATCACAGGGGAAGGAGCCAGAGCTCTATGGTTGGGAGGGGGTGGGAGGAAAAGTTGTTTCTCAGAGGAGAGTGTTGGTTGCATATCCATATCAATATGAAAAAGGAAAGGCAATTTAAAAAGATTCCGAGTCCTGGAGATGTGCAAGAGCACAGTGCATCCTGGTAGATGCTAGACTATACCAGTAGATAGGTGGGTTTGGCTGAAATAAAGGGTGTTGATAAGAGATGGAAATGAGGCTCCAGGGGATATTCTTGAGTCTGGTTATCAAAAGTATTATGTGCCAAGCTAAGGAGTCTATGTTTACTGATGCCGCAGGGAGATGCAGAACGGTTGAAAGTAGGTGGGGAGTAACATGGCAACATTCAAATCTGCGGATGAAGGACTGAATATAGTGAAAATAAAGGAAGAGAGGAGAGTTAGGTGGCTATTTTAGGAAGTCAGGTGAGAGTTCCTAAAGGCCTCTGCAGAGCAGAATGAACGGAAATCTGATGGGCAGTACTTATGGCCCAAACAGATGTTAAAAATGGAGGGGGGTGGAAATGAATGTCGGGTAGTTCTTGTTTTGGCAACTGAGATGTTGAGAAAGGTCAGTGGAAGAATATATGAACTGAAAAGTCATACAGAGAATTTTACCCAGAAAACAATGCAAAGCGGGACAATTGACAAAAACATGAAGGAAAAGTTAGGAGATGTCAATTGAACTGTTCCAGTATTTATCTAAAAGGATTTCTATAAAATAAGAGTAGCTACAGTGCAATATTCAGAGAAATGTCTAGTAACGGTGAAAAATTGAAGGAAGTCATGAACCTTAGAGTATAAGCAAATATGTAAAAATCAATCCACATCAGGGCACATAGCAGTGACACTGTCAAGCATGATTCATAAAGAAAATCTCGAAGGCTTATCCACAGAAGAATTAAAGAAGGGAAGAACTGGCACAGCAGCAAATGCCACAAACAGAGCAGGGGACTCTTCAGAGGGCTGGCCTTGCCCAGAATTCTGGTCCCAGCTAATGTAAATTCAGTTGACAGTACAATTTTTTTATCTTTATCCAAAAATATGGTTATTAATTTTAGAGAGGGGGAAGGGAGGGAGAGAAACATCAGTTGGTTACCTTTGCTACACGCTGTGACCAGGAATTGAACCCGTGACCTTTCGGTTTGTGGGACAATGCCCAATCCATTGAGCCCTACCAGCCAGGGCGACAATAACAGTTTTTTTAAATCCAGATATAGATATAATAAGAGCTTATCACCCATGCAATTTGCTGAAAGATGTAAAGGATACATTACGGAAAGAAATAAAAGAACCAAAGGAAAGGTGAGTTTAGAGCTGATTTTTAAGATATAGATTACTACCTGTATCAAAGAGACAAATTTTAATTAACTCAACATTAAAACGAGCCAAATTTCTAGACTCTAATGAAAAAGCACATAGACAAGGTGGAGATGTTCGTTGGGAGTTGCAGCATGCTGAATCCTCCTTGCGTTTTGGAGGAGACTAGATATGCAAGATGACTGTAGAAAAAACTGAAAATCTGACCATACAAAGCCTTACATTATGGGGAAATGGGCATATTTCTACATCAGTGGGAGTGTGAATTGATTCACCCACTTTGGGGAGCAGTTTGGCCATATCTAATTAGACCGATGGTCTGTGTACCCTGTAATTGCACTACCAGGTACAGACTACAAGCAGACTTGCACTGGCTTTTCTAACAGTGTGTATGATGAACAACTTGATTTCCTGTCACTACAAGAACAGATAAATGATGGTGGTCCATTTACAAAGTGAAATACTATGCAACAACTGAAGTAAAAGAAGATAAAGTCTCAAATGTAATGTTAAGTGAAAATAACCATGTCATAGAATATGTTATCATTAAGTGCGGTTTTTAAAAGAGCAAAACTGTACTGGTGGTGGGTTGTTCATTGACACATATGTAGAAAAAGCCTAAAACTTGCATAGACGGAAACACACCAGGATAATACAAAAGACAGAAACAAGGTAGGAAAAAATACAAAGAACCAACTATTTCTGTGATATGTTACTGCTTGTTTTTTCATTTTGTAAAATTTTTAAATGTAATTGTTGTTCCAGTACAGTTTTCTGTCTTTTTTAAAAAGATTTTATTGTGCCCTGGCTGTGTGTAGCTCAGTGGATTGAGCACAAGCCTGCGAACCAGAGGATCGCGGTTCGATTCCCAGTCAGGGCATATGTCTGGGTTGCAGGCCGGTTCCCTGCAGGCCAGTTCCCAGCAGGGGACAAAAGAAAGGCAACCATACATTGATATTTCTCTCCCTCTCTCCTTCCCTTCCCCTCTAAGATAAATAAATAAAATCTTAAAAAAAAAAAAAAGATTTTATTTATTCATCTTTTTTTTTTCAGAGGGGGAAGGGAGGGAGAGAAACATCAGTAGTGTATGGTCGCCTCTCGTGGGTTCCCTGTTGGGAACTGGCCTGCAACCCAGACCTATGTGCCCTGACTGGGAATCGAACCGCAGTTGTTTGGTTTGCAGGCCTGTGCTCAATTCACTGAGCTACACCAGCCACAGCATTTTACTGCTTTTTAATGATCTGAAGGAACTGCTGCAAATGTTAAAGTTGTTTAATCATTTGGGAGAATAAATAGGGAGTCCTCCTATGTATGTATGGAATCTCTAAAAGGATTTGAACTTTATAAGCAAGTTTATGGAAGCAAATGCTGGCTCATCTGTTAAATGGCTGGTCTTTATACATCTTGTTCATAAAGGATTGTGGGGTGTGAGAAACTTCTGGGAAGCTGCTGTTTTCAGAATGTGGGGTTGTTGAAGGAAAAGCGGGACTAGGAATCCTGACGTATTTAGTTGATGGTGTAAGTGTGGTGCACACACAGGAAGAAGCCCTTTATTAGCACAGGAACATGCATGGCGTGTAACGAGCCAGCAGGGCCTCCCAGACCTCCTGCATGGGCTCAGGGGCAGCCAGTCCTTAGTCTGCGGGGACCTGCAGCTTTAGTTAAAGAAACCAGGGTAAGTGATGTTCAGAATGCGTATTAGTAGCACACTATAAATTTCAGAAGTTTATCCAAACATAAATGTTGCTGGTTGTTACCAATAAAAATTACATTTATCTTTATTTTTATATTCAGAGAAGATACTCTCAAACTTTTGTGTTTGTTTAACACCTAAATATACCTGAACTTTTCCTAGGAAAGCCCAAGACTGCAGCCTCCACCAGAGCCCTTGTATTTTTCTTCAGGAACTTAAGAGAACCCAGATGGGCTTTCATAAAGAAGTTAGTGCAAACCCTGTTTAAAGTTAGAAGACTAAAAGTGCCTACTGTGTGCCTTCTCTGCCCTCTCTCAATATGGCATACATTATAGCAGTGTCCTCAGAATACCTCTTTCCCCTCGCCTGTCTTCTTGGCAGAATCATAGCCTTGATGGCTTGCTTGTTCACAGTCGTTTCTGGAGATGGTGCCACCTGCTGTACGGGCTGCTTTCCTTCCACGTCAGAGGCTCAGGGAGGGGCCTCAGTAAAGGAGCCCCAATGCAGCGGTCGTTGAAGGCCGATGAAAGTCCTAACTTCATTTGCTGGTGGCAGCGGTCTCACTGGCTTCTTGGAGGCTAGATAATTTATCATCTCCAGGCGGGGTTTATGGCATATTATCAAAATAATATCTTTAAGAACAACCTAAAATACATAGAGTACATGCTTCTCATCGACTCATGGAAACTAATGGAATTGTCCTTTCTGATAAAAATATACCACTCACAGAATTAATATAAGAAACACCTGCATATCCAGTTTTACATGTAAATTTTCCTCTGAACACTTGAACCCCCACATCCTTCAACCTAGATTGAAACAGAAGAAACAATGTAACAATACTTGCTTTTTGGCCCAAAGATGTTCACTGATCACCTTTGAGAAGCCGCTCAGCTCCAGATAGGGCAGCACTCCCACTGCACTGCAGAGAGAAGAGCCCGCTGCCACGTTTCTCTCACAAATACAAGTTACGTTTAACACAGTGAACCCAGGCACAGATGTAGCATCTTCCTGCTGTTCGCACGTGTGCCAGAAGTCTTATGTAGCTTCTGCTTTGCTGAGTTACACGTTAGAGTCACGTGAACACACAGGCCGTCAGTTCATGAGTGAGCCGCCTCCACCGTAGGGCTGGTCTCCCCGGTGCCCTGTGCCCTCTGCTTGTGGCCCATCCGGTGATTCTCACAAATTCTTATAAATTACCAAATGGGAAAGGAAACTGATGTAAAAATTTTAAAAAATGTTTTGTGAGGATGCATAAGAAACGTATAACGCTTGATAGAAGTGAGAACGGGTCATAGGGACCAGTGTGCCCATTCAGGAAGCCAAGGGAGGAGAGTTCTAAGAGGCCAGAAGTGACGTTGAAAGGAGATCAACACCACTCCTGAAAGCCACAGAGAAATCCAGTAACACGCCAGAATCATGTGGACGGTTTCAGAACGTGTCTCCAAGAATTCAGAGGGCCTATTGTGTGTCTAAGAGGATGAATTAAATCCCTATTACATGTCAGGAATTGCTTTTAGTCTGGCAGGTGTAGTAAGTATAAGTGAGCACAGCGAGCAAAACCATTTGGAGGGGGTGGAGGGCAGCGGCAGCACTGATTGGAAATGTGCCACGGTGGTTCCTCTTTCATTGACCTCCCCCCATTTAACCAGCAAAGAACCTTCCTATGCAAGTTACTCACATGCCAATTAACTGTACATGGCATAGCTGATAGGGAAGCAGAACTGTTAGTCCAAGGCAGGTTTTTCTGCCCTCTCTTAAGTATTTTCTATATCTAAAGCACATAAGACAAAGACCATGATTCAGTGGTACATAAAATCATCATATTAAAAGAAGGTGGAGGCTGAGGCAACAAATTCTAAAAAGTACAAAAGGAAATCACAATTCACCATACATACACAATGAAATATAGTATTTATAGTTCAGTTGTAAAGAATGGTATAGGTACCTAGGTATTGTCTTAACTAAACTTTCTTTGTTATTGTTATTGTTTAATCCTCACCCAAGGATATGCGTACTGGTTTTCGAGAGAGAGGAGGGGACAGCTAGAGAGAGAACTGTCAGTGTGAGAGAGAAACACCAATCAGTTGCCTTCCATAGGTGCCCCAACCGGGGATCAAACCCCCAACCTATGCATGTGCCCTGACTGGGGGTCAAACCCACCACCTTCAGGTGAATGAGACGATGGTCCGACCAACCAAACCACCAGCCCAAGGCTGTCTTAACTAAATTTTGATTGTTATTCTTCATCATTTTTTTTATTGTTATCCTTCATCATTTTTGTCACTTGGGCTTTTTTCCCCCCTATTAGACTAGAACTAAATTGTGTTGAGGTCGGTCTGGAGGAGGCATTTGGAAGCTGCCTCCAGGAGCATGTACCGTCCTGGCCTTTGCTTCTGACGCTCTAGAACTTGAGAGGAAGTGTTGGGACTGCACAGTGAAGGGCGTGCGACTGAGGTTTGTGCTGGGATGAAAAGGCTCACTTGGGGAAAAATTATTATAGCAGATCTCAGTGTATTTCTTGAAACATTCAGTTCTATTCAGTCCACAAACCAGAAAATATAGATGGCACAAAGACCAATTAAGTGAAATAAAAAGTGAATAAAAAGACTATAAATGAATGCCTAAAATTTTTTTCCTCTGTGCATTAAAGATGAAAATTAGTTCAGTGATCTCATTATTCTCTATATGTACTCACCACAAAATCACTTTATCATTAAGTATGTTAAGCCATCTCTGCATAAAGTGGATTCAGTTTTGAGTAAATCAGTTGGAGCTGGTTGGCCAGGGGTTTGAGCAGTTGCAAGGAACTGGCAGAACGGACGCTCACGGGAAACAGCAGTGTCCTGAATCTCCGAGGGCTGCTAGAGTTCAGGACTCTCGGCTGACTCTGGAGAGTTCTGTATGAGGTTGCCAAGCATAGTGTAAAAGTCCACTTATTACAGGAAAATGTTATGAAGTTTTTTTTAATTACCAAGGCCTTCTGCCTTTGAAGATATACTTCCAGTGGACACAGGGATAAATCTGTATTTGCTTTCTTTCTACAAATAAGAAAAGTAGTTTTAGTTATGGTTCTTTAGAAAAATGAAATCCTAGTAGCCTTTGTGGTAATCTCAACAAACATTCATTTTTAAGCTATATTTTTAAACGACTGAATTACTTCATTATAGTCTCTGAGCACTAAGTCATAGAAGTAATAGGTATGTTGAAGGATTTAAAATATTTTCCTGAAAAAAAAAAGAAAAGCCTGTTTAATGTAATGCATCTAAAAAGTGAATAGAAATTATGAACATTTTCTTCCCATGTCATCCCATGGGCTGTTTAAGCTAAAAATATAATTAAGACTTTATAGAGCAATAGAAATTTAATAATTGTGACTTCCCCCCACAGATGCTAATATTAGAATATAAGCCAGAGTGTAGTTTTTAAAATATAATGGGAAGTAGACACTTTTATCATTATATTGCAGAATCTTTTGCCAACTGGGAACCATTGTGATCATTTTAAGTAGACACCTGCATTTATTACCATCATTTTCATCAATAAATGTTACATTTTAACGTGTATAAGGGAGTATAATTGATACAGTCTCTCCTTAAGGAATAGACAGAATAATCTGGGATGTATAATAAATATATGCCTAAGTATAATTCAAAATGGAAAAGCGCAAGAATGCCTATATATATGGGTGCTCTTTGAAAAGGAGACATTGCATTTTGTTAGAAATGAAAGGAATGTTCTTGACTAAGGTATTGTTTTGTAGGAAGGGTGGATTTTTTTTTAACTGAATTGCCAGTGGAAGGGAATAGCCAGATCCAGCTGGATTAGGGACTTTGGGGATGAGATGCATTAGAATTCCAAATGAAAATGAATTGTGGGATCGTTAGGGAAAGCTGCTGAACCGTATGTGTTAGATGGTGGGGAAAATTCAAGGTTGTCCAATGAGTAATGTTATTGAGGGAAGTTTTTCTTTCATTGAGTTACTAAGAAATCTCATATGGGATGGATGTCTGTAGCAGTCCTTGGAGGAGGTTCATTCAGAAGCAGTATGAAAAGGAATGAAAAACTCCAGAAGAATTGTGGTATAAAAGCAATAAAAACTGGCAGCCGATTTAATAAGTAGGACAAATGACATAAATGAGAGTTTTGAACGTAGGTAATCAGGAGAGGGATGGGTCTATGAATTGAGACTTGAAAGAATAGGACTCAAGTTTGAAATGACTTTTGGACATTCAGGTGAAGAAGGATGTGGAAAATGCAAGGCTAGAGTTTATGGGGGAGGTTGGAGCTAGAAATAGGGATTTGGTATTTCTTTTCTTTGAGATAGTAGATGAAACTGTAGAAATTATGGCATTGGGTAGCATTTATGAGAAGCTCACCAGTAACAGCAGAAAGAAGAGGGTAGGTAGGTAGTGGAATCTGAAGAGGGAAACTGACATTTAGGTGTATTCACAGAAAAGAGATAAAGAGGGAGGTAAAAGGAAGGAAGGAGGGTAAGGGAGAGGGGGAAAGAAAGGGAGGGAATATAGGGAGAAAGAGAGACCCAAGCAAATTAAATAATGTATAACAGAATCTACAAATACTTCCTCTAAACTAAGGGCCAAATGCTAAGTAAAATAAGTCATACAGAAGAAGTCAAGAACCAATTTCTTTGGAACTCTCTGAGCTTCCTGGACTTCTTGGAAGTCTATTTCCTTTGCCAGATTGGGCCCAAAGAGGAGCACACCAAGACACATCATAAATAAATTACCTAAGATTAAAGATAGAGAAAGAATCTTAAAAGCAACAAGAGAAAAGGAGACAATTACCTACAAAAGAGTTCCCATTAGACTATCAGCTGATTTCTCAAAAGAAACTTTACAGGCAAGAAGGGGCTGGAAAAAAGTGTTCAAAGTCACAAAAGGCAATAACCTACATCCAAGATTGGTCTATCCAGCAAAGCTTTCATTTAGAATGGAAGGGCAGATACAAAGTTCTTCCCAGATAAGGTCAAGTTAAAGAAGTTCATCATCACCAAGCCCTTACTATATGAAATGTTAAAGGGACTTACCTAAGAAAAAGGAGATCAAAACTATGAACATTAGAATGACAACAAACTCACAACTATCAACATGTGAACCTAAAAAAACAAAAACAAACTAAGCAAACAGCTAGAACAGGAACAGAATCACAGAAATGGAGATCACATGGAGGGGGCGGGAGAGAATGGGGAAAAGGTACAGGGAATAAGAAGCATAACTGGTAGGTACAAAATAGACAAGGGGATATTAAAGGTAGTATAGCAAATGAAGAAGCCAAAGAACTTACATGTACAACCCATGGACATGCGCTCAGGGTGGGAGGGTGCTGGTTGGAGAGGGTGCAGGGCCAAGGGGGATAAAGGGGAGAAAAATGGGGCAATGGTGATAGCATAGTCAGTAAAATAGACTTTAAAA
The DNA here is from genome assembly GCF_021234435.1 of Artibeus jamaicensis. Lineage (NCBI taxonomy): Eukaryota > Metazoa > Chordata > Mammalia > Chiroptera > Phyllostomidae > Artibeus > Artibeus jamaicensis. The sequence continues at coordinate 19,395,038 of NW_026521823.1, read as the reverse complement.
AAGAAAGTAAACTTAAAAACGTCCAGAACCACATGATTATACCCACATGTGGAAAGGTAAAACAGAGCAATGAAGAACAAACAAGACAAACACGCTCAGACACCGACAGCAGCGTGGTGGTCACCAGAGGGGCGGAGGGACAGAATAAAGGGTAAAGGGGCCAGAAGGAGACAGAAGGTGACGTGGTGACAGAAGGAGATGTGACATTGGGCGGTGAGCACACAGTGCAGTATATGGATGATGTATCATAGAATTATACACATGAAACCTACATAGTTTTATCAACCTCAAAAAAATTGGTAAAAAATAGAAGGCCAGATGGTAGTTTCTGTGACAACTACTCAACTCTGCCGGCGGAGCACTAAAGCCACCAGAGACAGAATAAAGGAGCACGGTTGAATAAAACTTTATTTACAAAAAGCAGGTATCAAGGCCCACGGGCCCTAGTGTGCCCAGTCCTTATAACCAGGGAGGAGAGGGTTTTAAGGAGGGGCTGGATGTGAAAGTGAGAGATGACCCGCAGTCTGGAGAAAGGCCCAGTGGCATTATAACTGCGAAGTGGACTTTGTGCGAGGGAATTACCAGAACATTATGAGGTTATTTTTTAAGATAATGGGAGCAGAAGCCATTACACTGTCAAGCGTGCAGATAGGAATTGGGGAAAAAATGAATAAATTGCATATTATATCTACACAGTAGCAACATCTATGATTTACATAACCGATTGCATTTTTAAGTCTTCATTTGGGGTTATATCAATCACAGTTGCTACTGTGAGGCATACAGTCTCGTTAGCAGTAACAAAAGTAACAAAAGTAAAGAAAGTAACAAACAGCATAGTGGAAACATCAGTAAGCAGGAAAGGGCCCTGGAGAGCCGGTTGCAATCTCAGAGTTCACCATATTTTCAGTCAGGCTTTATTTACTTATGTATTTTTCTCTCATCATGTATGTCGACATGCTAGAAAAATTAGGCACATATTTGAGCAACTGCTATTCTGAAGCCAAATGAGATCAGAACATCAGTTGTACAAATACATTATGAAGAGCACGCTTTATCACCCTGCAGGTCATAAAGTCCTGAGTTATAGTATGTGCAGCCAGCTTGAGGTGAGCGAAGAGCAAAAGCCAGTGCAGTTTTTAGAGGGGATCAGTATTCCTGTCACTGACGATTCTCATGCACCTGTCTCCGGCTGCGTCTCCCCCACCCCTCACCCCGAGCTCCTGGCTCAGGTAGCCAGGGTGGCCCTTATCAGGTGACACAATTCAGATGGGGTCATGCTTGTGCTCCGTGCCCCCCAGTGGCCTTCCTTCCCAACCAGAACAGGACTGGGCATCCTTTCCGTCCTCGCTAGCCCTTTCTGTCTGTGCTCCTTCACTTCGCTGTCCTTTTCCTGGCAACAGGTGTGGCCCCCTTGCCAGGCCTCAGACACACGGAACCCGCCCCCGCTCAGAGCCTCGGTACCTGTGTTCACCACCACCACTCCACCCCCCAGAATAAATCCGGTCGGCCAGCCTTCCTCGGCACCTTCGGGCCTTGCTTGGATGTGGTCTTCTTCCCGAGGCCCCTCCTGACTTCCCTCTCTGACATGGTCTGCCTGCCTCTCACAGCCCCCATCCCCCGTCCCTGTTCTGTCTTTCTCCGTGCCAAGTACCTGACAGTAGGTGGTCCTGCCTCTCTGTTTTCTGTCCTTTGCCAGAAGCAGGAATTTGACTCTGCCTCCTTCACAACTTAGAGGGCTTGGGACCTCACTGGTGCCGGGTAAATATCTGTTAACTGAATCCATAAGTGAATGTTTGGGTCAAGGGACGTGACAGTTTTCTATGTCATCCAGTATATGCTCTGTAGTGGTATGTTGAGTTGAGGCACATTTAAAAAGAAGACTGCCCCGTTGGGCCTCGTCCTGGGGATGGTGTCGTGTGAGGGATGGCAGTGGGTGCGCAGTCGGGGAGGCAGGCCCAAGAGCAGCTGAGAAGGGCCCGCAGGGCCCTGAACGTTTTGCAGACGTTAGTTCCTTTACCCACCGAGGATGAGCAGTGGGGGAATCCAGTGCCTGAGGTCAGATGGCCGCAAGCGACAGGGCCGGAGTCACACTCTTGTTCTCTGAAGCCAGAGCTGTGGTTTTATCCTAGGGAAGCGCTGTGACCTTCCTTTCTGGAGCGATTCTGGCACTGGCTGAGCCAGACAGGAGGACGCTTGCGCTCTCTGAGTCCTGGGTGCCGTGACTTCTCCCCCGCGGACCCCTCTCCCATGTGTTCATGCCCCCCGCCCTCCCTCCGTCTCCCACCGCCCTTCCTTCTCCTGGAGCAGCATTGGCCCTCCCAGAAGCCAGGGCTTCCTCACTGGGGTGTGTTTCAGCCTTGGCAGGGCGAACAAGGAGGGCATCTGCAGGGAGTGGGCGGCCGTCCGTGGCTGAAGGAGGGTAGGACAGGCTGAGGGCACCCCGACCCCGCAGCTGCTGGCTGCCTCACACCCCCGCGTTCATCCACCTGCGCTTGCTCCTCTGCCCTGCAGCCCTGATGGGTGGAGGTGAAAGGGACTGAATAATTTCTTCTGTGATTCATCCTGGTTAGGAAAAGTTAATCTCTGGGTTTCAGTATGTTCATAGATTGTTATCTTGGGCACCTTTAACAGGATGGCTGATGGAAAAACTTCTTTTCCTTTAAGTATTGCTGAATAGGCCAGTTTATTTCTAAGGAGGTTAGAAGGGCGTTTAATCCTTTGATGGTACCTAGGAAGGGGGGTGGGGAGAAGGCACGATGATGCCACTGTGTTGGTGTCAGCCCACCGTTGCACGGGGAGAAGTCAAGGTTGCGTGTCTTCTGTGAGTGGAAGAGGCAAACGTGAAATAGAGCTTTGGGAGGATCCACTGGAGTGAGCGCCCTATCAACCTTGAGCTTGGGCCGGAAAGCTTTGCCCTCCTGAGCAGTAATACCAGCCACTGGCCCCGTTTGGTAGAAGCCCACCAGAGGCACAGTTAAGGATCAAAGAAGATGCTTCTAAAGCCAAAGCCCCTGTAAATACATTTGGATATTTTGGTTTGAGAAGGAAATAATGTAGAATATAATATGTGGCTCTTTGCTCCGGCCCGCGGAGCAATCAACTGGGGCTCGACCACCTACCTAGAACAAATGAGTTGGGGGGGGTTTCAACTTATTTTTCATGGGTATATATGGGGGAGGGAGAGGAAGGAGATTAGGTTGCTTCTATCTAGCTAAAAGAGCTGTGGTGCACTCTTATTTTCTTTTTCTATATTAGTAGCCCACTTAAACGTATGCCAGGCAGGGCCTGGCTTCCTCTGAGGAGGGGAGTAGAAAGTTGTGCGATGGTCTGGCTGTGGCTGTAGCCGCAGTTTGTTCGAATCTTTGCCAGGACTTCTCTGGAGAGAGCTGGAGGAGTAACATGGTGCATTGATTATATATTGCTGCATAACCAGTCACCCCCAAACTTAGGAGATTCAAATAGCATCTATTTTATCTGCTCAGAGTTTTGTAAGTCAGATATTTGGAATGAGTTCAGCTAGGAAATTCCTGTGCTAGTCACCTACATGGGCGTGGGTGGCTGCCGGGTGGCCCGTCAGCCTAGTGTGGCTCGCTTACATCAGTCCCCTGAGCTCTGTGGCTCTGTGGCTTCCTGGGCTTCTTCACATGGCGGCAGGGTGGTAAAGATGGCAGAGGTGTTATAAATCATCTATCATCATTACTCGGGGTGATCTTTACAGGAACACCGTACTGTAGGTGCTTGTCTGAAAGTCAGAGTGAACAGGTTCAACTTCAGGTGTTGGAGTTCTGTGTTATCTTCCTGGGGAGTTTACCACATTGAATGACGCTCACGGTGTTCCGTGGTACCTCTGACTCAGGGGTGGCACCTCTGCCAGCAGTGAGCGGGCACACCCAGAACTGTTGGATCCCGTCTTCATTTAAGAGGAACAAAATCTCAAATGTAAATGGATGCACACAGATCATCTACTGCTCTCTCATGCAGGGATGTAATGCTTTTTTGCTTCTGGTGCCCAGGTTACTGTTCCCTTTCCTCTGAAGGGGCTCTCCAGAGAATGGGTGTTTCCGAAATGAACTGAGAAACTCGAAGACTAATGAGGGTTCACTAGGGAAGATGCCCCCATCCCACATTTAACAAAGGGAGTGGGGAATTATGCAAGTACGCAGACAAGCTAATCATCTGACCTAATCAGCAATGCAGATTTTCAAAATCCTTCTAATTACTTCCTCAATTTGGCTGAAGGTATGGTAAAAAGACTTTCTCAGCAGGATGGCAGCAGATGTATTTCATAATATTGATTGAAAATATTGGAAAGAAATCCTCAGTTATAATGTTCCTGAAAAGTACATAAAAAAAATATCATACTTAACATATTTTAAACTCTCATGGAGATAGAAACATGACATAATTTAGATGATCAACGCTCACCCCAGTTATTTGGAGCCTTTTGCTTGGCCGGACTTTAACTTTCAGTCAGGTTGCTTAGTAGTTACTTGCCCACATCGTCCTTGAGTTGTATCACTTACCCGTGAGAACTCTAGTTGTCTTGGACCTGATGGGATCACCAAAATTATTCCCTTATCTTCAGCTGTTTGTTGATTTTGGCATCTTGGCAAAGGAGTCTTAGTGCATCATGTTTCAACAACTTTAAATTGTTGACATTTACAGGCAACGTAATACCACACAATATGTAATTTGGAAGCCTCGATGGATCTGTTACTCATTTTCTTGGCTGAAGTTGAGTAGTTTTGACTGATTGTTCGCTGAATCATTCTAGAACAGATTGCCCCAAACTGTCTGGGAATTCCTGGTTGAAATGCCTGTAGCATCTCTGTGTTCTGTGCTGTGGAAGTGCTGTGCGTGCATCTTTACCTCACATGCTGTGAGCTGTTCAGTGTCTTTTCCAGTACGTGCTGTTCAATCTTAAATGATGGGGTACCTTCAGTGCCTTTGGAAGGACTGAGCTGAAGTAGCTCTGTTATCAGATGGTTGTGGAACTTGTTCCTTTCTTCCACAAAGAGTTTCTCCGACATCCCTTTTGTAGGAAATCTTCTCTTCAGATCAAATGGAAAGTCTTTTTGTCCCATCACATGCAGGACAAAGAAAACATTCAAAAACTCTTCAGTGAGCGGCACTGATACTTCTGGCATTTGAGGAAGTGAATGCTATATTTCAGGAACTGCTGAGGGCTGAGTCAGATGACGGTGAATTGTTTTATTTGAGGGCCAGAAAATATGGATAATCTAATATATGATTTAATTTCTTTGCTACTGACTGAAACTAGAACATAGTTATGCAATTGAAAGTCACAAGATGTAACATCTTTCTGTATCCAAACTCTAAACTATGTAGCTCAGAGTTTCTCAGCCTGGCACTCTGGGCATTTTAGACTAGTTAATTCTTGGACATGGGGGACCAACGGTCCTGAGTGTTGTGGGATGTCTAGGAGTATCACTGGAAATGCCAGTGACAGCCCTGGCCGGTGTGGCTCAGTGGGTTGCAGCGTTGTCCCAGAGCCAAAGGGTTGCGGGTTTGGTTCCCAGTCAGGACGCGTGCCTGGGTTGAGAGTTTGATCTCTGGTCCAGGCACATGAGGGAAGTAGCCAGTCTCTGTATCTCTCTCATGGATGTCCCTTTCGCTCTCTTCCTCTCTCTCTAAAAGCCATGAAAAAATGTCCTTGGGGAGGATGAAAACATCTTTTTAGAAAGATGCCAGTAACATCTCCCTCCCAAGTTGTGACAAAGCCAAATGTCTCCAGACATGGCCAAGTGTCTCCTGGGGGAAAATTTTCTCTTGTTCGAGGACACCTGGTTTAGATTATTTGAGTTATTTTCTCCTTAATTTAACCAACAGTTACCGAGCACTTTCATGGCTCACACTGCAGGCTAGTACGTGCATGCTCACAGGAATCGTGTGTGGCAGACCCAGCAGGTTCAACACTAGGTTCAACAGATACACATTCCTTCCTAACCGAGCGTCGTCACAAACATGCGGAAACTCTCCAGCCAGAGTTTTTCTATTCATACTGTAAATGTTAGGTGAACCATAAACATGTATCTGTTCGTGGGTAAAAAAAAAAAAAAAAAAAAAGGTGAAGTGTTAGCTCTAAGAAAAAAATTATTGGAGAAAAAAAGAAAATTGAAATGTGCTCAGATGTCATTGTAACCATGATTCTGAGTGGATTTGCTGTTTTCTTTTTCTTTTTTTTAACTATCTGTGGTGGCTTTAGAAATGTTGTGTGGGCAGGTTTGAGGAGCAGTGGTCTGGCTGGAGGTGGCTGGCGCCGAAGCTGCGTGTTCTAACCACACGGTTGTGCAGCGAGTGCGGGACTTTTATTTGGAAGGTGTGTGTTTTGTGCTTGACGTCAAGGACGGTGGAAATCCCACACAGGGGTTATCAAAGCTGCGTGTAGAGAGAAGGAGGCGGAACTGAGATCTAATTTTTAAAAATGCGAGTTCAGGTATGAAATGTTGACTGCCTGACTCTTGTTTGAAGGGATCCGATGGTCCTGGTCAGCAGGGCTCCATCATCAGGCCGTGTCTTGCTTTGACAAGTTCACAGTGGGCAGAGAATTTTATCTGGAAATGCCTTTTTGAAGAGTACTTATAAACACATACGCAAAATGCTACTACTACTTCTGTCCTTTTGCTACTCTCAAATTGCAGTAATGAACTGCAAGATCATCATTCACTAAAGTGTGAAAAAACACCTAAAACTTGATTTAAGTCTTGTGAAGCCTGCTCTTCTTTAAGCTTAAAGAGCTATCTATGAGCAAGGGCAGTAAGATGGCCAGGATGCTAGAAGCAGACACAAGGAGAAGCCAGAGGGTCGAACAGTAACCTAGGGGCTCCCTGCTCAGCTTCTGACGCCTCAGGAGCAGATGTTGTCCTGGGTTTTACAGTTTCTACTCTGCAGTTGTACCCTGAAACCACTGAGACTTGTGGAGGTTTGGGAAATGGAATGAACAAGGGAAAAGAGTCAGCGAGTACTCAGTACATGAATTACGTTGCTTTCACTAATCCCTGGGATTTCTAGAGAATTCAGTGTGTGTGATATACACAGAAGAGACCTTCCATGCTTGATGTTGGTCCAGGACGAGGTTCACTTACTGCGCACTAATTTTAATTCATATATATGCCTTTTCTTCCCAGCACAAATGGACCCCCGAGGCCTATCTCCCAGACAAAGTAAAAGTGACAGTGATGATGATGACCTGCCAAATGTGACCTTAGATAGCGTTAATGAAACTGGATCTACGGCCCTTTCCATAGCCAGAGCAGTTCAAGAGTAAGTACCACATTCTCAGGATGAAATAAGATTTGCCACGGTGTTCAGTGGATAATGGAAATAGCGGCATCTCCTGTCCCCAGACCTGTCATTCTAGCCCTGCGCTGGCATGTGTGTCAGCATCTCTCCATTCAGCCTGCTGTTCTTCGGGAGGAGACGAGGGGACAGCCTGCGGGCGTTCTGCGTCGCTGAAAATTTGTGTTTTGCTTAGAAATGAGACTTCCGTGCATCTTTGCCGGTAGCTCCTGCCCCTTCTTCTTAACTCTAAAAAACATTTCTTCATTCTGAGTGTCACTATCCAATTATCATCCTCATTATTACTGTTCATGTACAAGAGTAAAGAGAAATAAGTACAGCAAGTATTATTATTTTGTTTTGATAGGAAAGTACAGTATAGCTTTTTTTGACATTTCAAACTTGGGAGACAATGTGTTACCACTTGAAAAACCAGAGCTATGTATAAATTTTAAGAGGATCCTTTCTCTTTCCTTTTGTCCAGACCATAGGGTTAGATTTCAGCCCTTGTTTATTGAAAGCAGCTATTTTTTTGCCATTGCCAATTCTGTATTTAGAATCGAACCTATGGCGAGTCTGTCTATATGTGTTTCTCTAGAGTCATTTTTAATAACATGATCTTGAAGAAGATGAGGCACTTAATAGCCACTGTTATTGCTGACGTGCATGCTAATTAACAGTTTACTCAAAATGATTTCAGTTACTTCTCAATATGAATTCCTTCTTTCCCAAGTACCTACTGTGTGCCACATATTAGACCTTGAAATGAAAAAAAAATTAGTATACCATCTTAGAATTGAAAACATTTGCATATATGTGAGTGCATAAAATGAGTAATGTATCTCTATGCAATATAGATTATTTACATTATATATGTACATGTGTATATACAAATATATATGATATATTAAAGGAAACCAAGATGTAGGTCAAAAATGAAATTAAGCATCATATCTGGATCCCAAGTCACGTTCAGGCTCTTAATATCTGTGTAATTTTGGCAACTTACTTAACAACTCAGATGTTTCTTTATCTGTAGTGAGAAAATCAGAACACTTAGTTTACAGGACTGTTGAAAAGCTGTGATACAGTTACAAGGTATAAAAAGCAAATCTCAGAGTTTGAGCCCATAGTAAGCTGTGATTAATGGTAGAAGTGGTGTTATAATGTGTCGTGGTAATGGTAGTAATAGTGTGTGGTGTAAGCACGTGACAACTAGGAAATAAACAAGTGTTGGATGTACCATTATTCTGATTGTACAAGTGAAGAGGACCAGAGAAGTTAAATGACTTGTCCAGAGTCACATAGTAAATGCTAACAAGACAAAGTTTTAGACTTCTGACTCCAAAAGCGAATCTTCTAAAAGATCCTGTAATGTCTCTTTCCATAATATCCTTCTGCTTGAACATTTATAAAAGCATTTTCTTCAAATTTATTTAAAGATTTTATTTATCTTTAGAGGGGAAGGGAAGGAGAGAGGGAGAGAAATATCAATGTATGGTTGCCTCTCGTGCATCCCCTTCTGGGAACTGGCCTGCAACCCAGACATGTGCCCTAACTGGGAATCGAACTGCAATCTTCTGGTTTGCAGGCACACACTCAATCCACTGAGCTATACCAGCCAGGGCTCAAATTTATTTTAATAACTGGTTACAGTAACCTAGTTTATCCAAAGCAAATGTCAGCACGAACCAGGATGGGCACTAAGTCGAAGGGGTTACTGGAGGTGGGCTTGCAGTGGTGGTATGCCAGGTTACCTCGTCACTAGTTCAGGGACCAGCACAGTGGTCCCAGGTTTGTGTGGGCTGAATCCTAATGTCGGAGATTCCATGATCTCATCTGCAAAATTAGACTAAGTGATGTCAGGTTTCAGTTCTGAGATGAGTAATAAATTTCATAGATGGTTTAATCACATTGTTGTCCTGCATACATATATGTATATATATGTATAGATCTCTGTGTATACATGTTTATAGACATGTGTGTTTCTTTTAATTAAAACTTTCAATTTTGGGACTGTGATTACTCAAATCTAAATTATGCTTACTCCAATCGGGGCTTATATATATAGCAAGGAATTGTATTAATTTCTTAAACATAACCATTTTATGCTTCCAGTATTAATGTTCTTATAATATAATAATGAGTATTATTGTGAAACATTTAATAACCTCAGAAACCAGATATTCTTCTTCAACATAACCCTCCTGATTTGCTCAGTGGAGACATTTTCAAGCGACAATATTTTGTATATGTGTGCGTATGCCTGCCTTTATTACTGTTACAAAAGTCGCATGTGTAACACCTAGGGAAGTACCAGATTCGTTATTCATGGAAGTGTTTTCATTAAACGATTAGTAAAGAGTACTGAGCTGTCACCTGGGAAGCCCTCGAATGCTAGGACCCGTCAGTAGTTCATCAGCCATCCTTCACCTGCGTGTGTGTGTGCCAACGCTGGAAGGTGCGGTGGGACTAGCATCAAAGCAGAAAGATTGTTTCTCAGAGACCTCTTCCATGTAGATCTACTTCAAAACTTACAATAATATATGGCAAAAAGTTTTGCTCTGGCACAAATAAGTATGTAATCCTTCCTAGAGAATTAAAAAATAAAAACTGGGCCTAGGTCCACCCAAAGTTACCTTTCAATGTACACAATCGTGACATGTCTTTCTGCTCTTATGTCCTTTCATGCACATCTCTGTGTCATTATTAATCTCTCTTTCCTTTCCTTCTGTGTGTCTTTAGATCCTGATGTTTTCTATTAACTCATAAGCTGTCACACAAACCCAAAAAAAACCATTCTAAGATACCATGATCAATAAACTAATGCATTAACTAATAAAAAGCTGAAACAACAGCTTGGCATGATTGAGATGAGATGATTTTGAAAGACATCAGCGGATCTATCTCCTGCCCTTGCTGAACTCCCCTGAGAGAGTTAGATTGAGAAGAATGTTTGAAGGTAGAGAGGTGATGACCTAAAAGATTTGTGCACAGTAGTGGTAACACATTTTAAGGGACCTGGGCAAACAGTTCACTTTTGTTTTTCCGACTAGACACACACACACACACACACACAAAACATGGTTTAGGAGGGGGCCAAAGGCTGGCCTCTTATTCAGTGGCCACCACGAGAGTGCCAGAGAAGAGGAGGAGGAAGATGAGAAAGGAGAATGCTAAGGAAAACTGACACTGGAGAAAGATGTAACTGCCTTGTCCTGGGCCATCCCTTAAAACAAGAGGCCAGTGTGCAGGGTGAATTTCTCCATCTGAACCTCTCCTTTCCCATTCAGGGTCATGGTCATGTCACAGGCAATAATCATTATAGTTTGAATTTTTAATTTGGTGCTTTATTGATGTTATTATATTTACATGGCATAAAAGTTAATGTGCTAATAAATGTTTGGCTAATATAATATGCATTTTACTGTCTGCTGGTTTTTCTAAATGAGCTGTTATTAAAGCTTCAGTTTAAGAAATGTTTCCTTTGGTTTGAAATGCAGAAGTTGTTAGTTGGAATTGCATCTCCTGCCCCGCAACAAATATTCACATACTTATCTTTAAATAAAAAAGAACATTGCTTGCTGGCTACAGCAGCAAGCTGAGGTTACCTCGATTTATATAGATTTATCTAATGAGGCTGCCGATCTGTGCTAGAATCAGTCACTTCAGCCACTTTCATGGATTCACGTGATTCCTGTTTATCAGCCCAGCATCAGTGAATTTCAGATAATTTGAAGAAATGGCCACAGACAGGCCCGCAGACCAGCTCTGCCCTTTTCTTAGTTCAGTTGTAGAGATTTTGTCCGAGTCAGAAGCCATGTGCCCAGTAATTCTGACAAAGCCAACTCCCAGTAATTCATAGAACATCTGTTTTATTTTGACCTGTTTTTCTTTTTCTTTTTTTTTTTACCCCTGATGGTATAATAGGGTCATTACCCTTAACAACTTGACAAACATAATTATGAAATAAGCATTTGGGAAAAGAGAGGTACAGGCTCATGATTAGAGCAAATTATTATAATTAACTCTTACCCTAGGCAAAACAACAATATTTTTTAAATAGGCAAAGTCTGGCTTTGTTATCCAGAACCTCTAATCTCTGTACCCCATTTACTTCTTTTTTTTCTAATTCCAAACATTCATAATCCTCATTTGTTGATGTGATTAGAATAATCAGTTTCCTTCAAGTTAGAGTGTAAATGAATCATAATATCTGAGATAGGGCCCTGTTCAGAAATATTTCTGTTTAGCCAGGAGCAAGCATTAACCTGAAAGAATAAGGCTATAGATACAATACTTTCAGTAAGAGCGAAATGGGAAATGGTAGCATAGTGGGTGGAGACTGTAGCGTAGTGGGTGGAGACTGTAGCGTAGTGGGTGGAGACTGTAGCGTAGTGGGTGGAGAAAGCGGATGAAGATGCTAAGGACGCACACCTGTGTGTCTCAGTCTTGGCCCTTTCAGAATCGGTGAGTGCACATTACGGTTTAACTCACGCCGTATCTGAGTAGTTTATCCTCAGGTTTTAACTATAACTCTCAGAGGGGAACAAAAGCAGCATAAATTAGTGGTGTTAATAACTTTTTGCTTTAGCTAGCATCTCTGATATCCGCACCTGTTAAAAGGATGTTTTGAAATGGTTCTTTGTCGATTACATTTCAGCTAATTAAAACACTTCACTGTTTTCCTCCTGTTTTTATGACAGTTGACCTTTGCCTTACCCAGGCTCACTTATATGTGGATTTTTTTCAATAATCTAATGTAAATGTACTTCCCTTGTGATTTTCTTAATAACATTTATTTTAAGAATACAGCTCATAATTCATACAACATACAGAATGTGTTAATGGACTGTTCATAGTATTAGTGAACCTCGTAGTCATCAGCAGGCTATTAGTAGTTAAGTTTTGGAGGGAGTCAGAAGTCACAGTAGGTTTTCGAGTGCGCAGGAGTCAGTGCACCAATCCCTGTGTTGTTCAAGGGTCAACTGTGTGTTGTTCATGTGAAGCGCTCTCCTGATGAAAAGCCATTGTGAATTACTGAAAATGGAGAGTCTTATCTTTAGTGCATTTTCACTTAAATGCTCTTTGAAAGAAGAGATAGGTAGCTAGTTAGATATGGGATTGCTTCCTTCAAAATTAAGAACCTTCAGGCATCACAGTTCTTATTTTAAAAAATTGCATTTAATGATCAAAGAAAGTCAAAAATCTTGGGGTGATGATTTATTTTCTTCATTTTTCTTGTTTCAAACTTCTTGAACATATACCTCCTGTTTTTCTTAATCTCATTTACAATTGTGCTAATGTCTTTAAATTATAGCAGAAAATAGTACCATAGCAGGTACTAGCAGGAAATAGCAGGAAATAGTACCATTTCCTCACTAGAGGTGAGGAAATGAGAAAAAACAAAAGAGCCCTTAGCGAGAACCTACTTTTTAGCGGATTCTATGAAAATTTACATAGTTTTTCTTTAATTCACCCTATGATCCCGTTTTTATCCTATAGAGAAAGAAAGGGAGGCTCAGAGAGGTTTATTCTATTCCCAGAGTTCCTACAACTGGTGATTGGCAGAGCTCATGTTGAAATCCAAGTTTGTCTGATTGTAAACCCGTATTACCGCATGGTGGTAGCTCCCATTTTTATGCTGTGCCTTTAAAATCTCTAAACCTATCCAAAATAACTATCCAAAATCAGCAAAGCTTCTTGAGTCTTGAGAAGTAAGAGAACATTTATGAACTAATTTCAGATTTCTTTTATCTTTAAACTCATTGTTACTTTAAATATAATCTGATTTAGGAGAAAATGATTCTTTCAAATGCCTTCAGAGAATTTTTTAAAGGTCTTTCTCTTCTGTAAATCATAAACAGATTCTTTTGACATTTTAAATATAAACTTAGAAATATCAAAATTAAACAGTTTTATAAATTATACCAAGCACTTTAAACATAATTTGAGAATGTTAAACATTAATTCTCAACTCAAAACAGTGACATTCATTAAATACATCCTGGTATTGGCCAATATGAGTCTAGTTACTTAAATCTAGTGATTGATAGGAGTTTGTTAGCCCTGCCCAAAATTCAGCGATAATTAAAGGGTTAAGCAAGTCTTCTATGTAATAGCCCAGGTAGCTTTTTAAAATCCAAAACATTCATACCCCCAGGAAAATGATAAAAACATGTGTAATTTGTACTGAAGAAGCTGATTAAAAGGCTGCTTCAGGATAGATGCACATTCCCTTAGAAAGCACATAGGCAGACAAAAACGCCGAATTGAATATAGGTACCGTTCTCTCATAGTTGCATAACAAACTGCAGGTTTTTTATGGAAATGTGAGAAAATAAAATACAAACCTATTACAGTGTTTTTTAGACCAACCTCACTGTTACTGTTATTTCATTTAAAGTGGTTACTGCAGGGAAAATGTGGTTTCAGGCATGATTCAGTGTAAACATAAGCGCTGACATCCCCAAAGCCAAAGCGTGAACATCCCTGTTAGAACCACTATCAGCCTTTAAACAGAAAAGTTTATCCAAGTGCTGAAGTGGCTCTGGGTCGTCGTACTGCACACCCCTGGACTGAAAGATGTGAGAGCCCCTGAGTCGTGTCATTTCCCTCATGTGCTGATTAGAACAAACCCAGCTGAGCTGACGGTGCCCAGAGAAAACGCCAGAGAACTCAGCGTGTCCAGTGCTTCCTGCTTCTGCTCTTAGATCCTTCCCAGAGCAGCGTCTCATTAAGAGAACTTATATCTTTATTTAATAAGCCTACCATGTTTGGGACACCTTCAAATTCCTATTTTATGTCTCAACAGAGAAATACCTTTGATTCAGACCTTGCGATGGAAGCCCGTTTCTCTCAGAGTGACTGTCCTGGCTGATGTGGGGGCTGCTGAACGATAAAATCTGAGAGGCTTCACTGTGTTGCCTGGGGAAATAATTACTACTTTGTTAGTTTGCTCTTCTTTTGAAGGAGGTCAGAAAAGCTACTGATTTACTGTAAATGAACTCACATAAAAGCTAACATGGATGCTTAGCTTTCATTAGCCCAATAGTCTTCCAAGCCAAAAAAAAAAAAAAAGAAACATTAAAAATAGTGAAAACTGAATAAATCAGTCTTTGGATTTAGTAGCAAATGGAGAGTGTAGTTTATACAGAGTTCCTCTTATCTGGTTTGGTGGACAGTGATGGTCTCTTTTTAAGTTAAGAAAAGTGTACCAAGTTTGGTCAGTAATTTATGGGATTTTTTTTGTTTGGTTGGTTCTTTAGAATTTTTAAATTTAATCTTTATTGCATTTTTTCCATTACCATTTTTTAGTGCCCTTATAACCCCCAGCCCCCAGCAATCACCACTCTGTTGTCCATGAGTCCTTTTCCCTTTTTCCTCAATCCCTCCACCTCCCTCCCCCTGCCACTAGCTGTCATCTGCTCTCCATCTATGAGCCTGTCCCCATTTTTCTTATTAGTTCAGTTTGTTCATTAGATTCCACATGAGTGAAATCATATGGTACTTGTCTTTCTCTTACCGGCTTATATCATTTAGCACAATGTTCTCCAGGTCCATCCATACTGTCCCAAAGGGTAAAACTTTCTTATTTTTATGGCCAAGTAGTATTCCATTGGGTAAATGTCCCATAGTTGTTTTATCCACTTATCTACTGAAGGACACTTGGGCTGCTTTCAAATCTTGGTGATTGCAAATAATGCTGCAGTGAACATAGGGGCGCTTATGTTCTTTAAAATTAGTGTTATAGGTTCTTTTGGATATAGTCCCAGAAGTGGGATAGCTGGGTGAAAAGGCAGATCCATTCTTAATTTTTTGAGGAAACTTCATACTGCTTTCCACAGTGGCTGCACCAGTCTGCATTCCCACCAACAGTGAACTAGGGTTCCCCTTTCTCCACACCCTCGTCAGCACTTGTTGTTTGTTGATTTATTGATGACAGTCATCCTGACAGGTGTGAGATGGTGTCCACTGTGGTTTTAATTTGTATTTCTCTGGTGATTAGTGACCCTGAGCATCTTTTCTCATGTCTTTTGGCCATCTGTTTGTTCTCTTTGGAGAAGTGTCTATTCAGGTCCTTTGCCCATTTTTTAATTTGGTTGTTTGTTTCTTTGTTGTTGAATTTTGTAAGTTCTTCATAAATTTGGGGTATTAACTGCTTCTCAGAAATATCAGCGAATATGTTCTCCCATTCTGTGGGTCATCTTTTTATTTTGTCGATAATTCCCTTTGCTCTTCCAAAAAAATTGTAGTTTGATGTAATCCCACTTATTTATTTTTTCTGTCATTTCCTTTGCCTGGGGAGATATATCCGACATAATATTTCTACGAACAATGTCTGAGATTTTGCTGCCTATGATTTCTTCTATGATTTGTATAGTTTCAGGTCTAACATTTAAATCTTTGATCCACTTTGAATTTATTCTTGTGTGTGGTGTAAGAAGGGGGTCTAATTTCATTTTGTTTGCAGGTATCGGTCCAATTTTCCCAACACCATTTATTGAATAGACTGCCTTTAGCCCACTGTGTGTGCTTGCTTCCTCTGTCAGATATTAATTACCTATAAAGATGCAGTTTTGTTTCTGGGCTTCCTATTCTGTTCCATTGATTTCTATGTCTGTTTTAATGCCAGTACCAATCTGTTTTGATTACTATGGCCTTATAATATAGTTTGATATTAAGTAGCATGATTCCTCCCATTTTGCTCTACTTTCTTAGGATTGCTGTTGTTATGAAGGGCCTTTGTGGTTCCATGTAACTTTTTGCAGAGTTTACTCTAGTTCTGCAAAATACATCATTGGAATTTTGATAGGAATTTTGTTGAATCCATAATTGCTTTGGGTAGCATGGATGTTTTAATGATGTTGATTCTTCCTATCCATGAACACTGTATGTGCTTTCACTTATTTGTGTGGTCTTTTATTTCTTTCTTCAGTGACTTATAATTTTCTGAGTACGGGTCTTTTACCTCCTTGGTTAGGTTTATTCCTAGGTATTTTATTCTTTTTATAGCAGTTGTGCATGGACTTGTTTTCTTAATTTCCCTTTCTGTTAGTTTGTTATTGGAGTGTAAAAATGCAACTGATTTCTGGATATTAATTTTGTATCCTGCTACTTTACTGAATTCATGTATCAGTTCTAGTAGTTTCTTGGTGGAATCTTTGGGGTTTTCTATGCATAGCATTATGTCATCTCTAGATAATGACCATATTACTTCTTCCATTCAATTTTGGATGCCTTTTATTTCTTCTTGCCTGTTTGCTGTGGCTAGCACTTTCAGTGCTATGTTGAATAAGAGAGGTAAAAGTGAACACCCCAGTCTTGTTCCTGATCTTATGGGAAATGCTTATCATTTTCATCTGTTGATTATGATGCAGGCAGTGGGTTTGTCATATATGGCCTTTATTATGTTTAGGTACGTTCCCTCTATTCCCACTTTGCTGAGAGTTTTTTATTGTAAATTGGTGCTGGATCTTATCAAATGCTTTTTCTACATCTATTGATAGACTCATAGGGTTTTTATCCTTTGTTTTATTTATGTGGTATATCACATATATTGACGCGTGAATGTTGCACAGACCTTGCAATCCCATAATGAATCCCACTTGACCGTGGTGAGTGATCTTTTTGATGTATTGCTGTATTCAGTTTACTAATATTTTGTTGAGGATTTTAGCATCTATATTCATCAGGATATTGACCTGTGATTCTGTTTCTTTGTAGTGTCTTTTTCAGGTTTTGGAATTAGGATGATGTTGGCCTTGTAAAATGAATTTGAGAGCCTTCCCTCCTCTTGAATTTTATTAAATAGTTGTAGAAGGAAAGGTGTTAGTTCTTGGAATCGTTGATAAAATTCACCTGTGAGCCATCCAGTCCAGCCAGAGCTTTGGTTTGTTAGGAGTTTTTTTCATTACTGCTTCAGTTTCAGTAGATGTAATCTGTCTATTCAGATTCTCTAGTTCTTCCTGATTTATTTTTAGAAGATTGTATGTTTCTGGGAATTTATCCATTTCATTCAGGTTGTCCAGTTTTATGGCATACAGTTATCATAATATTTTCTTACAGTCCTTTTTATTCTTTGGTGTCCATTGCTATTTTTCCTATTTCATTTCTAACTTGATTTATTTGGATCCTTTCTCTTTTTTTCTTGATAGATCTGATTAAAGGCTTCTCATTCTTCTCTGTCTCTTCAAAGAACCAGCTCTTGGATTCATTGCTCTTTTGTATTATTTTTTAGACTCTATTTCACTTATTTCTACTCTGATCTTTATTATTTCATTCCTTCTACTCACTTTGTTGTTCTTTTTGAAGTTCCTTTAAGCCTGAAGTTAGATTGTTTGTTTGTTTTTGAAATAAGCCTGTAATGCTACAAATTTGCCTCTCAGGATTGCTTTGCCAGAGTCCCACAGATTTTGGATTATTGTGTCCTCATTTTCATTTGTTTCAAGGTATCTTTTGATTTCTTCCTTGATCTTCTTGTTGACCCATTCATTGTTTAATAACATTACTTAGCTTCCATGTGTTCTGTGTGTTTTTCAGTGTTCGTCTTGTGATTGATTTTTAGGTCATACCATTATGGTCAGAGAAGATGCTTCATATGATTTCAGTCTTCCTAAATTTATTGAGACTTGTTTTGTGTCCTAACATGTGGTCTATCCTAAAAAATGTTCTATGTGCACTTGGAAAGTATGTATAGTCTGCTGCTTTGGGGTGAAGTACTCTGAAGATATCAATTAAATCCATTTGATCTAGTGTATCATTTAAGATTGCTCTGTCCTTGTTGATTTTCTGTGTGGAAATCTATCCATTAAAGTCAATGGGGTGTTAAAATCCCTGATTATGACAGTATTTCTGTCGATCTCTCCCTTTATGTTCATCAGGATTTGCCTCTCACATTTAGGTGCTCCTGTGTTGGCTGCATAAATGTTTACTAGGTTGATATTGTTGGATTGTTCCCTTTATCATGATGTAGTGTCCTTCTTTGTCTCCTAGGATAGCCTGGTTTTAAAGTTTATTTTGTAAGATATAAGTACTGCTAACCCAGCTTTTTCTTCCTTTCCACTTGCATATCTTTCTCAATCCCTTTACTTTTAGTCTGTGTGTATCTTTTAAACTGAGATGCGTCTCTCAGAGGCAGCATACATATGGGGCCTGATTTCTTATCCATTCAGCTACATGCTGTCTGCTGTAGGAGCATTAAATGTTGGAGCATTTAAGCCATTTAAGTTGATTATTGATGGATACATATTTAGTGCCATTTTATTGTTAGACTATTTTCCTCTGTTTTTCTCCTCCTCTTCCTCCTCCTCCTCCTTTTTCCTTCTTTCTTTTTCCTTCTTCCTTCTTCCTCCTTCCTCCCTCCAAGCTGTTTAACATTTGTTGCAGTACTGGTTTTGTGTTCACAAACTCGTTTAGCTTTTTTTTTGCTGGGGATCTCCTTATTTCTCCTTGGATTTTAAATGATAGCCTTGCTGGGTAAAGTTGCCTTGGTTGTAGGTCTTTGCTTTTCATCACCTTGAATATTTCATGCCACTCCCTCTGGTCTGAAATGTTCCTGTTGAAAGACCAGGTGGCAGTCTAATTGGCGCTCCCTTGCATGTAGCTACCTGCATTTCTCTTATGGCTTTTG
Organism: Artibeus jamaicensis; assembly: GCF_021234435.1. Classification (NCBI taxonomy): domain Eukaryota; kingdom Metazoa; phylum Chordata; class Mammalia; order Chiroptera; family Phyllostomidae; genus Artibeus; species Artibeus jamaicensis. The sequence continues at coordinate 19,376,104 of NW_026521823.1, read as the reverse complement.
GGATTTTCTCCTTGTCTTTAAGCCTTGTCATTTTAATTATGATGTGTCTTGGTGTAGGCCTGTTTGGATCCAACTTGTTTGGGACTTTCTTAGCTTTCTAGACTTCTGTGTCTGGATTTCACCAGGTTGGGGGATTTTTTGGTCATTATTTCTTTATATATGTTTTTGATCCCTTGCCTGCTCTCTTCTCCTGGTATTCCCATGATATGGATGTCATTATGCTTCATGTTGTCCAAAGTGTTTCTTAAGTTCTCCTCATTTTGTATTTTTTTTCTTCCTGCTGCTTTGTGTGGGTATTTATTTCTACCTTTTCTTCCAAATCACTGACTCAGCCCTCTGCTTCATCTAAACTGCTGTCTTTTCCTTCCAACGTATTATTTATTTCAGGTATTTCATTCTTTATTTCTGGCTGGTCCTTTTTTATTGTTTCTATGTCTTTTTACATGTTGTTGAGTATCCTTAGAGTCATTACTCTAAACTCCCAATCTGATAAATTGCTTGCCTCCATTTCATCTAGTACTTCTTCTGGAGAATTTTCTTGTTCTTTCATTTGGAGGCTGTTTCTTTGTCTTCCTATTTTGACTGCTTGTTCATTTTTTTTCACCTTTTTTGTTAAACCGAACAGTGATTATAGCCTCAAGCTATAATCAGCAGTCTGACTTATGCACCACAGGGTGAGGCAGAGGAATTCCTGTGGGCGGGGCTATTGCTTCTCTTCAAACTGATACCACTTGGAGAGGAGTGCTCTGCCTGAGAAAGATGGTTTCTGCAGCATGGGGAATGACTCAGCATGGGGATCCTGGTGGCTGTTGCTTCAGTTCTCTCCTCAGAGCCACCAACCCCAGACACTCCTCAAGCATCTCTAGTCTACTCTGCCCTTGCTCTGCTGGAGCCCAGGGTAGGTCACTGCAAACAAAATTTTGTGCTTTGGTCCTTTAAGAGGCTCACTTCCCCGGCAGATACAAACCCTGCTGCTTTTCGCAGCTGGGTATTATCTGGCTTCCTTTCCAGCTCTGGTGCTGTAGGCTGGGGAGCCCAGCTTGGGGTTTAGACCCCACACTTTACAGGAGGAACTTTCTGGCCACTGAAATATCCTCCAGGATTTCATCTGCTGCCCTTGGGAACCCAGCCGGCCCTCTCGCACCTCCTCCACACTCCCTACCAGTCTTCCGACCATTGTGGTGAAGTGGTTTCTTCTGTCTGTCTGTGGTTATAAGGCTTCTCTCCAGCCAGTGTCCAGTGGGTTATTCTGGATGACTTCTCTACAATTTAATCGTAATTCCATATTGGTCCTGGGAGGAGGTTAGTGTAGTTCCCACCTACTCCTCTGCCATCTTAGGCCTGTTTGGTAATTTGAATTATTTACCGAATTATCAAATTAACTTATATAATCATGTGGTGAGTAATTCGTTCATTTATTCAGCCCTGTGTTACATGCTGGGGTTAGGAATGATTCATAGTACCTGACAGCAAGGAGTTCAGCATCAAAATTTATGAGATAAATTAAAGCACAACAGGGTGAAAACATGAAGGACAGCGGTGAGAGAACAGTGTGGGTGGTCACGTAACTCAGACTGGAACAGGTAAGAACATTGTCACGTGGTGGGGGTGCATAAGTTCCTAATAACTGGTGCTTACGTGAGTCTGGAGGAGAGGTGGGAGATGAAGCTGCTCAGAGGGGCAGTGAGGCGCCTCATCAGGAAGGATGAATGTATTCAGGAGACAGTGGGAGCCATTGACAGGCTGTAAGTGGGAGGAGCATGCTCAGTTTGTGTCTTACTGGTATCAGTCTTGAGGAGGCTAGGTATGGCTGTGCACACTGAGCGCTGTACATCCCAAAGAATGTCTGTATACACATACATGTACACACCCATATATCCCTGCTGTATGTTGAGGTACACAGAGGGCACGTAACATGTCCTTGCCATCCTCGTACCTCCAGGGCTAGCATGGTGCCTGGCAAGGCACTTTTTTAAGCATTCAATAAATTAGACAGAATCATTGATCTTGTGGTGTCTGTCTTCAAGGGAGCAGGTGGAAGCAGAAAGACAGTAAGCATACATTTCTGGGGAAGGTAAGTGCTGTGGAGACACAGAAAGAGGATTCTGGTGCTCGGCAGTGTGGAGGTAGTAGACAGAGTTTACTAGTTCGTGTGAGGTATTCAGGGAATTCCTCCCATGAGACTGTGCCTTAGGAGGGCCCTGAAGAGGTGTAGCGTCAAGTCACAAGGATTTTAAAAGGAAGAGCACTCCAGGCAGCGGAATAACAAATCCGGAGACCCTGAGGCAGGAAAGTTCTGGAATGACTAAATTAAAAGACAGATTTACTGACCAACTAGAGAACACTGATTAGAATTTCTTAGTGTTACAGAAGACATTGGGCTCCACAGAGAACAATGAATTGTTCTGGCATCACATTCCTAGATAGAGAGAGCCAGGACTGAATCTGTGTTTTCACGTGTACTTTTTCCAATATGCGGTTACAAAAATTCTCTTTCTCTAAGGGAATCTGCAAACAGTTGTTTAACCAAAACAAAAAAATGAAAAATCAAACAGGTAAAAACTTTTTTTTCAAAACATTTGCTTACTTTATACCTACTTTTTAAAAAATTTTTGCTCTGAGGTCTTAAAATGTATTTCCTGATAAATCAAAAATATCTATTATCCTAGAAAAAATTGTGTTACATAGTATGACTGTATCTTCTAGCAGCCATTGACTACCTTTGTCCCTAAAAATGATGTAACTCTAGTTCTGTGTGTGAGCTTATCCTTAGAAATTTGGGTGCGTAAATCTTTTTGATCATTAAAAAATAAAAGGTATAATATATGAAAGCTACTACAGAGAGGCTGCTGTTCCGAGAATGTTTTCCTTTGCCATCTCTGTGCAGGGCATTTTATACTCAGTGTAAGGCTAAACTATCAGTTTGACATGCACCCACCGCAACTGAATGATCGTCTTCTTCTGAGAGTCCCCAGGTACACAAACAGACTGTTTTTAGCCTCCCCAAATATTTAAGACCTACTGGGTTAACTGAGTGTTCATTTGTTTTTTAAAGTGCCATACCTCATTCTCATGAGAATTATTTCTTGGTGATCAACATATAAATAGAAATCAAACATTTTAAATACAAACTTTTTCTAAGTAAGGGATTCCAAAACTACCTCATGGATAGAATTAAGGAGCCACCTTTACTTTAGAATAGCTATTTATTTTTACTACTTTTAAATTATTTTTTTTAAATGATCTAGTGTTAGTAATTTATAAGGTAACTCATAATTCTAAATATAATGGTATTTCATGTGGTCATACAGTATACTCCAAACTGATTGCAAGTATTTGTTTGGTTTCAATTGTTTGATGTATTTCTTCATGCGAGATATTCATATAGCTTTTTTCTTGCCATATGTCCTACTTATAATTATATTGTAAATTTATGTACGCAATTTGTATTTCTCATATATATTCTCAATGGGTGTAAGAAGCGAGTATAGGTAGTCATTTCTCAGGCATTTTTGATGTGTGTTGACATAGATACTCAGTGATAATGTTGAAATATTAATGTTTTCTACAAATTCCCGGAACTTTTCATCACTATTTCATTTATTAATATAGTCAGAAAGAGTACACATGATAAAAAGCCATACTGTAATAAAATTGAAATTAGCTCAATTCACCAGGATATAATCTCTTATTTTTAGTCAAATGCTCTAGACACACTCTCCTTAGTACCCTTCATAAGCTATAGCCAGCATGCCACAGTTCTCCTACACTTTATAGCACCTTGCTGCACACTCAAATCTCGTCAGGTACGTTTACTTACATGCATCAAATGGAAGTAAAATACAGAAGGATATGTTTTCCTGGAGAAGCTGCTGCTATATGGAGAAATCTGATAGAGATAAAAGAGAACTGGGATAAGGGGCAACCTCACCATGATGCTTTGCCCTCTGCCTTCACAGTCACACACCCACGGGCTTCCACCCTGAAGAAATCTGCATCGTGGCTCGTCCAGAAAATGAAATCCCAAACCACGGGCGGTTAGTGTAATAAACATGCCAGGACATTTGGAGAATGTTTCTGTTTACTCTTCCAAAAATTACTAATGTGGGGAAAAGAGTCCCAGACTTTAAATGATAAAACAAAATTAATTCTGCCACATTTTAGTTTTAAAATCATGAGATATATCATTAGTGTTATCTCAACTTATGGGAAAGCATATCCAAAGTACAAAAATTGACACTTAATTTTGATATAATTATATACTCTTAGCTAAAATGATCATTTTATCTAATTTCTGATATTAGATTGAGTCAAGTAATATTTCTAGATAGAATTATGTATTTTCTAAATAATTTGAATAAAAACATGTCTGTCTATCAACCTAACTACCTGCCTACTTACCTGCCCACCTGCCTGTGTATCTTTTTAAATATTGGCTAATACTACTTTTGGCCGCAAATAACAATAAATGTAACAGAGAGCTCAAACAGAATAACCTTCATAGTGTAACAGAAAGTCTGCCATAGTCAGGACAGGCTGGTGGAGGTGCTCAGAATGTCCTGGAGGTTCTTTTTCTTTCTGTTTTGGTCCTTCACTTGTGGCTTTCTTACCAGTGGTTACGTGAACTCTGCTCTGTCTCCAGGTTTCCTGCCCTTGTTCTAGTCAGGACAGGAGAGGTAGAAGCAGAACCAACTCATTAACCAGAGGGACAGACAGGCCCACCCTGTCACCCTTACGGAGCTGTCCCAGGAGCGCCACCCTATGACATGTGCATGGAGCTTGTAGGCCCAAAGTACTTTAAGCGGTTCCAGTGATTGGAACAGAGCTAAGGAAAAGAAAAATATGGGCAGGAGCTGAGTCAGTTAACCAATAAAAGCTGCTTCCGAACTTAAAATTTAATTTAATAAAACTTAAAAAAGTATACATGACATCTCCCCAAGTCCAATACCAAAGTTATTTAAAATCAGCCATCAATCCTGAAACACCGATTCAAAAGCAGGTGTGCAGCCCTGTGTTCCCAGCAGTGCTGTTTACAGTCGCCAAACTTTGGAAACAGTGTAAGCGCTCATCAGTGGATGAAAGGATAAAAAAACTGCGGTATATTTACACAGTGGGATACTATGCAGCTGTACAAAGGAAGGAATTCTTACCTTTTTGCCAGCATGGATGGAACTGGAGAGTTTCATGCTAAGTGCAGTAAGCCAGTCGATAAAAGACAAATACCACATGATCTCACTTATAACTGGAATCTAATGAACAAAATAAACGAACGAGCAAAACAGAGAGGCACAGAAACATGGGACAGACTGGCAGCTGTAGGAGGGGAGGGAGGAGGTGGGCACAGGTTGCAGTTAGGTGAAGGGGTTAGTCAGAGAACATACAGCATGACCTATGGACATGGACATCTATGTGGTGGTTGACTGTGGGAGGGGGGCGGGCTGGAGGGGGGTGCACAGAGGCCGAAAACTTGGGACAAATGTTAAAGTATTTAAAAATAGTGATAATAAAACCGGTCATCTACTGCCACAGTAATGCCACATAACCAACCCTTCCAAAACCAGTGGTTTTACTATCATAAAACACCCACTTCTCGTCATGTGTCAACTAGTCAGCTAGGGCAGGTCTACAGGCTGTTGGGCTGTACTGTTCATGTCTCCCGTTTTTCTAAGCCCAGCAGACATCCTAGGACAAGTGTTCCCATGGCAGTGGCTGGAGCACAAAAAGGCAAGCCCTGCTTCTACACATTTAAGTCTTTGCCATATGCCTCTCATCTGCCAACATCCCATTGGCTAACACAAGTCACATGACCAAGTCCCCATGACCGGCCCCAGTGGGAGGGAGATGGGGAACTTTAGGAAAGAAGTGAACAATGTACTGTTTTGGAAAAGAAAGGCTGTTGTTTGTGGAAGCAATTGCAATTACGTAATAAACCTATTTTTATTTATTTATTTATTTTTAAAGATTTTATTTATTTATCTTTAGAGGGGAAAGAAAGGAGAGAGGGAGAGAACTGGCCTGCAACCCAGGCATGTGCCCTGACTGGGAATCGAACCGTGGTTGCTTGGTTCCCAGGCCCACGCTCAATCCACTGAGCTACACCAGCCAGGGCTAAACCTATTTTTAAAATCTAATTTTCTCAGTTTTAGCAAATTTTAATCATGTTCTTTTATAAAATTTCTAGATGATTGTGCTAGAGCTCATAAATTCTTTCTCCTAGATTCACTTAATGATGTATTTTTAAATTGTAATCATTAGTACATTTATTGTATCTTGATATTTGAGTTTCTTAGTGTAAATCCCTATCTCCAGGGTTACACTCTCAGAAATATTTTGTTTCACCAAATATTTTTGCATTTCTAAAATATAGAGAGCCAGACAAGATGCCAGTTCCATCTGAATAAAAAAAAAATCTTTGAAATACAGTTATATTTAGTCTCAACACTCAAATTAACATTGATTAATCTCTTACGGTGCAAAAATTGACAAAAAGTAAGGTCAGCACTTGTGCCTCTTCTTCTTGATTTCTGAAATTATATAGCTGGGGGCTATACCAGTGACAAAACAGAAATAAAACATAACATTGAAGCCGTTATACATCTGAGAGAGGTATTCAGATAATTGTGTATGAATGGAAAATAAAATCTGTGAGCTAAAACTTCATGACCTTTAAGCAGAAAGTATGTTGGTTTTCGCACCTGCATCCATTCCGTCCTTTGCTCTACATTTGTAAAGCACTATTACAAATGCAAGAATGTATAGAATTGATTCTGTGGTTCCCATTTTCTACTGCAAGTATAAAACATATTAAATTACACATTTAGGAAAACGTTTCTAATATTTAATATGAGACTGCAGAGAAGAAAATTTATTAGAAAAAAATTAATGACTTTTATAACCAGGACATTAAAATACCTCCTTGTCATGTTGAATTGGGCAAACTAGATTGTGTGGTTAAAATACTACTTTTCACTGTAGCTTTTTCATGAAGCTTATTATCCAAGTAAAGTCAGGACCGGTCAAGGTTTTACATTGTGGAAATGTCCAGCAAAATTAGAAACTGTTCAAGAAAACAAAACAGTTACTGATTTAAAAGCATGCAGTGTCTTTACATAGTAAAATCAACCATTTTTTAAATGTATTTATAGCTCTGGCTTTTTACTCCGATATTTTTACCTTGTTTCTAGACTTATAAGTACTTTGAAACAAATGTGGCTTTTTATAAATCTTGCTACATGTATCTTTAAAAGATCAAGATGATACAATAGTGTTTTAAAAGGGGTTGCATGGTAAATTAATAGTCATGAAAATGAGTAACAGTTTGGTCATGTGCCTAAAACCTCAGGAAGAACGTGTCGGAAGTTATTGAAGTAGTTCAGGCAGGAGCCTGGCTGGGCCGGGGCCAGAGCTGGAGCAGCGCCTTTGAGAACGAATCAGTAACAGCCCTGAGTGTTGCATTAAATAAAAATGGAGAGCCTTGTAATTATCAGTTTATTTTTATGTATGTATCTCGCGATCTTCCTTAATACAATGATGACTGAACTATCTCATTTTTCAGATAAGAGCAATAAGACTCATGGAAATTAAGTGACTTAGTTGGCATCGCAGAACTAATAAGGAATGATATTAATGGGGCCCAATCAAATCGAATTTTCTACAACGCGATAAAGTGCTCTTTCCTGCATTCTGTCATGAAGACAAAGAATTTATGGTTTAGATCGTTTTTGTGCTACCTGTATTCTAAAGGGAAAAATGGAGGAGGAGGGAGCGGTCCTGCCTTTGAACTGAGTACTGCAGTCACTGGGGGAGGGGAGGAGTATGGAACACCAGCGAAAGATCCAGATGGAACTGTCCTGGTGGTGTTTGTGGATCTGAAACTGGTCAGAGCGCACTGGTACTGCAGAGGGGGAGACATTGGCCTAAGAACAATTAATGAGGTCTATTTATTTTTGTTTTTCAAGGTTTTATTTATATATAATAAAATGTACTTATTTTAAGGGTACAGTTCAGAGGGTTTAACAGTTGTTATACTCATGTAACTGCCACCCAAATCAGAATACAGAACATCTCCATCACCCAGAAAGTTGCCTTGTTCCCCAGCCCCCACCAAACCCCAGTAAGTTCACTGCCTGCTCCCAGCCTCCAAACAGCCACTTGCTGGTGTCTCTCTCCAGAGAACAGTTCTAGTCCTTCGTTCATGGAATCGTATATTGTTCTAGTATCATATTTTCTTCTTTCTCTCAACATGTTTGTGGGATTCTTGCATGTTGTTCCATTGCTAAGTAGTCTTCCACGGTATGGTTTTAACACTGCTTATTTATCCGCTCACTTCTCCATGAACATGCATTGTTTCTAATTTGGGGCTGTTATATGAGAAAGTAAGGCCGTGTGAATATTCACGTGCAGCTCTTCCATGCACGTGTGTTGTCATATCTCTTAGGTGCATCCCCAGGGGAGGAATTGCTGGGTCAAAGGCAGATGCGTGTGTGTCTTCTCAGGAAACCACCAAACTGTTTTCTGAGGAGTGGTAGCCTTTTACATTCCTACCAGCGGTGTGTTGGAGGTCCGGTCACTCCACATCCCCAGCTACCTTTTGTATCGATAGTCTTTTTTTTAAGGCACTCTAATGATTGTCTAATCTTTGAAATAGGATCTATTCAATTATTCACAGCGAAGAACAGGATGCCAAGACCCAGTTTTAGAGAAAGGCCGGCAGTGAGGAGGCGGATGAAAGAAAGTCAGTCAGGGACAGAGGGGCTCAGAGAAGCGTCAAGAAAACAGGGAGGAGTGACTTCCAGCCAGATCCCGTCCCTCTGCGGTTCCAGGACAGTGAAAAACGAGAAGTCTATTCAGTTCAGCAGAAAACGAATTAGAGGCAGTGCAGACCTGGTTGAATTGTAAGAATGACCTGTAAGCCTGGTGCAGCAGGTCACTAGGAGGGACTGTGAGTGCTGAAAGGCTAGGAACCTGTATTTTGTGGAAAGAAATGTAGTTATATATTTATATTTAATCTATATTTTGCTTATTTAATCATTATCTGTGTCCAGATAATACTTCAGAATATCCTTGTTAAAGGCCCAGGATGTGCCAGAGCCATTTCTATCTTCTCTCCATTTTCATTCTAGGAACATGTTTGTCCTCTTAGCCACATGAACTTTGAAATTCTCCTTCCCTTCTTTGATCTCTTAACTTAAATCATGAGTAAGTATTTGTAAACTTAAACCCAAAAGGTAGGCTGAGTCTTGGTTCATTCCGATGAGAAAATAAGATTCTTTTCTTTTAGTAGTAGCCCTCCCGTTTGCTAGCCCCGTAACGCTTTATAACACCCTAACCTTCCCATTTCTTATCAATTGGAGATACAGGAGTCTCTTAAGCACTGTATTTTTCGGAGTATAAGGTGCACCCCCCCAAATGTGGGAGGAGAATGGGGGTACATCTTATAGTCCAAATGTAGCTTAGCTGGCTTGCTGGGGGGTGGCCTGTGTTATTTATGTTATTAAATATTTTACATTTTTTGCTTCACATTTTTTCCCTGTTTTCCTTTTTTAAACCCTAGGTGCATTTTATAGTCTGGTACATCTTACAGTCTGAAAATTTTGTTTCTTTCCAGATTTCTGTACTTGTCGAATGCCCAGGAATTGCAGTATTACTTTGTTAGATTGCATAGAACTTAGGTCATAAAATCCAATCACAGATAAAATTACTGATTGATGCAGGTGCTCCTACCAGATCACTTTGAGTGACTGAACTGTTCTACATAATGACACATCAAACATCAGAAGGGAATTACTTCATTCTTACACTTTATTCATTCAGTGCTTATTGAACACTCACCTATGTAAAACACCATGCTAAGTAGGCTTTGAGGAGGAGATAGGGAGAGAATGTCATGTTTAACATGCCAAGAAAGATTTCATTTTCTGTCCACCGTGATACCTACGATACTTGTATTTGAAAAAGAGCGCCAGTGTATTAAAGCTTTGCCACTGCAGTCATTTATGTCACCGTTCATGGACAGGCACGTTTATTGAGCATTGACTAAATGCCAAGAAGTCACCAGTTATTGTGGAATGTCTGCAGTGGGTCAGACAAAATGGTCTTTCTTCAGGGGAGAGAAAGATTCAAGATTGTCTCAAATGTCTTCCCAATTTAGGAGGGAAAAAAGCATCAATACTTTCTTGTTAGCAAGTCTGATGCTTGTAAAACCCAGACTTTGCTGATTTTGAAACCAGGGATAAAGAAATAGAGGAGGCCCTGGCCAGGTCAGTCAGGTGGTTAGAGAGTCATCCTGATGTGCTAAGGTTGAGGGTTCAAGAAGCAACCAATGAACGCATAAATAAGTGGAACAAGAAATTGTGTGTGTGTGTGTGTGTGTGTGTGTCTCTCTCTCTCTCAAATCAATGTTTAAAAAAAAAAGAAATAGAGGCAAGCAGCAATAATCTGACTCTAGCTGGGAGAGTACAAAGATGTGTATTATACAGAGAAAAGTGCAGTTAAATTAGGTAGATAAATTATCTATTACATTAGGTAATAGATTATATATAAATTTATCTAATACATGTATTAATCTAATGGCTTCTTAATTTTGTGAGCTAGTTAAAGTGAAGGTGAACTCCGCACAGGGCAGATTAGTCAAAACATTCCTTCATGATTCTTGCACTGTACTTGTAACATCCTTTGAGGAAGACTGTGGGGGTGGAAGTCCCAACGTTACACTGACAGTGTGGAGAGTTACAGTTTTGAAGGCGTTTCATCAGGAGCAAAAGGGGACCCTAAGGATGTTCTCAAAGTTATGTGTAAATAAAATGGCATCAGACAACAAGCAGAGTTTAACTGTTTAAATATAAAGAAAGAAGATCCACATAAAAACATTATGTTTTCTTTACTGAAATATATTCGGAGATGCGTACAACTATGTACTTGCAACTTTTTAAAAAAATTTTAGTTAGTTATTTTTCAAGGACAGTTTTCTGTTTATTTCTCCCATCCCAGCCCACCCCTCCCCCATGCACCCCACCTCCCTCCCATTTCCACCCCCCTCAGTTATTGTCCCTGTGTCCTTTATACTTGTTCCTCTAAATCCCTCCCATTATTCCCCCTGAAATTCCCTCCTCTCTCCCCTCTGGTCGCTGTCCCCCTGTTCTCTATTTCAGTGTATTTATTCTTATTTTGCTTGCTTATCTGTTTTGTTGTTTAGCTTCCTGTTAAAGGTGAGATCATATGGTATTTGTCTTTCAACCCCTGGCTTATTTCACTCAGCATAATGCTTTCCAGTTCCATCCATGTACTTGCAACTTTTAAAAGGATTATTCCAACTCGTGACATAGAATTCCATTTTTGAAGGTGGGTTGAGGAGCCGGCCTGTTGGCCACTGCTGAGCAGTGGACCCAGAACAAGTTGCCTAACCTTTTGTGCACTTTTCTTTTCTCTCAAACAGAAAACAAGGAGTTTGGACTAAATTATCCCTTGGGTCTATTATGTACAAAACTGGTGATTTGCTAACATATTTGAAAGGCCCTTTTCACTAAATATAACTTCCAGTAGCCATCCGATATCTTTTACTACTCAATCTGTGTTTACAAGTTTGTGTTTCTGCTCTGTTGTGACACATGACAACTACGTCTGGAGTGACAGCCTCCCCTGAAGGAGGAGAGTGACAATATTGTGGTTTAGCCCAGTTTGAGCCACATTTATGTATTTGTTTTTTAATAATCAGTTACTTCAATTTAAGTAATTGAGTGTTTGGAATTTAGAAGTTTAGAAATAAAACTGTCAAAGAAGATTTAATTCAGTGAAAAAGGATCATTCTTGAGAGGTACAATAATAAGTGTCAGGAACTTGACATGTGAAAAATATTAATCATGAGGAGAGTGGTTTATTCAGGAAGGGGTCCTGGTCCAGGAAAGTCATTTGCATCGAGGCTCCAGGCTTGTTAACTGTTCTTGTGGTCGGACAAGAGTTGTCAGCTAGAAACTCCTAGGATGGATGAGAGGGTAACATCTGCTGTCAAAACGTTGCTTTGAATGAGTCTTTTCAGGATAGCACCTATAGAATCCTAGGTTGTAAGTGTTCAGGGTCCGTTTTAATGAAGTTTAATTACTTTTTAAATGGCAATTATCACAGAATTCCATATAAGTGAGTTGCCAACTAACATTTTTACACACTTGAAGCCTGTAAGTATGTTCGTTTAAACGACCAGATCACAAAACAGATCTCCAACCATCTCTGTTTATGAGTTTAAAATTCCTGTAAATGTAACTCTTGCCCTGAACTCGAGAACTTGGCAGAGCGCCTCTGATACAGTAAATCCTCCATAAATGTTTGTCGTTACTGCTTCCTGTTACCACCTTTTGTTACATGTAACAGTTGTCACTTTGCACTAGTTCTTTACAAATGCATGTCTACAGATGTCCACTCACATAAAATCGCACAGCGGAGCACGTAGGGAAAGCACACGTGCCAGGCTCAGTGAGGCGGCCGGCGGAGGCAGCACACGTGTGGAGCATGTGCCCTCGCCGTGTGCCCGGCAGTCGCTTGCGTGAGGACTCACGGGTGTTTTGTGTGTATGGCCAAGATGATATATTGGAAATCTTTTTGGTGCCTGTTTTCTTCACTTTAAAAATAATGATAAACAATGCATACATTTGTTACCGATTTTTATTAATTAACTTGGAAATAAATTCCTATTACTGTTTTTCAGGCCTCTGGGTCACGGTTTTCCTATTACAGTGGATTCCGTAACACTGTTACATATAGAGATCTTACGTGTATAGCAGAGTACGTTCACGGGACCTTCATATAGCTTGCGATGTAGAATATTTTGAATGCCTCAAAAGGTTCTTTCTTGACTCCCACCCAATAATGATCCAGATTATCTTAGTACTTCACCCAAAGCTCATCTAAATTATTCTAGTGGGAGATGGCCTATTAAACACTCTGACCATCCGTAACTATGCACTTCAGTAGATGCAGATTCTCTTGTACTCTCTAATGGAAACAAAGTGTGAGATAATTTGGATACCACCATTGATAATACAGAAACCGTCAGAGTTCAATATTTATGAAAGTGCATCGTTGTTCTTTTCCAATGTACTTCATAGTAATTATTAAGGATTTCCATTTATAAAATAATTTTTATAACTAACCATTGCCTTTATCTCTTTTATACTTTGGGATTCTGTGTACAGTGTCATTGTAAAAAGGCTTCTAGAGCTGGTAGTTTTCATCTAAGAAATGGATACACGTTGGTGTGTTAGGGCTCACTGGTATGTTGGAATCAGCTGAAAGAGTAGGGTTGAAACTGTCATATAATCTGCTGTCTGTCCCTTAGCCACGGTGAGTGGGTGACCTTAAAATCCGGGTTTATTTATGTCTATTTGTCTGTGTCTGTATGACACCTGGGAATTACAGGTCTATAACCATGGGCAGAAAAGCGGGTGAAAACAGCTGATACGGTCAGTGGTTTGCCATGCTTTAGTGCCTCCCACCAACCAGGGGTGCAGATGGTGGGGAGAACCTCTGACCACCAAGATACCAGGGGCGTGAGTCCTGCTCTGACGATCGTGTCCTCTTGTCCACAAGGGTCATAATTTCAGTTCTGTACTGGAATTCCAGTTACGTGCTCTGCTATACAGTAGCCTTAACCCTGGATCTGACACAGGGTTGACTATTTTATTTCTTTACTTACTCCTTTGCCCATTTCAAAAGAAATTCCATGATAATTTATAGAAATGTATCTAGTATTGTGTAATTGAAAAATTAACAACCAGGCAAAGAAATCAAGTTGCAGGAAAAATTATGCAAGAACTGTTGGATAAAGCTAAGAAACTGTTAATACTTCGATATGCAGGGTATGTGGTTCCACATAGTAAGTGGAGGCAGGATGCTTGTGTCAGCCATATGTACCTGAAGGTCACTTCTAGGAGAATAGTGACAAAATACTGCCCAAAGAAGGCAGTGAATGTTTTGGACCTGACAGCTTATTTGGAATGACAGTTAATGTGGCAGAAAAAAACATTCAATGAGGAGGTATGAAAACTTACATTGAAGTAATGCTACATTATTACTTATTTGTATAAAAATACTTTCATTTGAACTGCATTAGATAATAGTGCAATAATAAATTGTAACTTCTATCACATGTGAGCAGACACGTGAGTGTGCCATTGCACTAATTAAGTCTAATAAAAATTTCTACTCTGGCTGTATAAAAAGTCTATACGTATGTACTCACTCTGGTGATTGTATTTTGTGTTTACTTAATTTTCAGATAGCTTTAAAAAACAAAGTGAAATTGGGCTGTTTTAGAGATCTTGAGAGAAATGAAAATGAATTCTTTTAAAGTGGATTTCTTGTGAATTTAAATGCATGTTCCAAGGGGCAGTTCGCCTTTTTCATCAAAAATTTCAAATCAGAATAGAAAAAAAATTTTTAGCCACACAATGTGTTCTTTTTGTTTTCTGGAAGAACAGAAAGGACTTTCGTGGAAGAGAGAATGTGACTGAGGGGGGGGCCCGGGGGCAGGGTGCCCTTCCGCTGCATTTTGGTCCCACCTGTTTGCTCGGTGGGTTGTTGGCACGTCACCCAGCCCTAGCACTCAGGGAGGCAACATGGAGATAAGATTCCCTCCTCGGCCGTCGCGGTTCAGACGAGGAGGAGGAAGGCATCGGAATGAGCTGAGGAGTTCTGCTTCTTTGTGAAGGTGGTCCTGAGTGTGTCATGGCATTCCATGAAAATTTCCTCTGGGGGCTCTCTGTGAGCGCAGCATCATGCCCGCCTCTACCGCAGCAGGGAGAAGGCAGTTTAATCACATGTGTCTCTGGGACTTAATATTGCGTACCGCCACCCTAGAGAATATCGGCTGTTATTGCTGCAAAATAGTCTCAGCAGGGGTCACTTCTCAAAATATTTGATAATTGGAAGGATTAACTTCCATTCGGATCACAAAGTGGTTCATTTAAAAAAGAAATTACAAAAATAAACTGACAACAAATGGGTTGGCCAGAGTAGACTCATGTGGGTTTTGACTTACACTTTCAAACCTTAAATTATAAGAATAGTAAGCTTTACTGTTTGGCCTAGTATTTTAGTGGACAGGACTATATATAATAAAAAGCTGGAATACTTAATTAAACAAAATGTAAGGATTACCTGTGAGAATCAGAAACAATCCATTTAAAACCTGTTTTTGTAAGCAACTGTGAATTGCTGAAGTGCTTTTAGTTTATGAAATGAAATTTGAAAGCTAGGTACCATCATGTAAACAGAGATTTGGGATGAAGGGGGAAACTCAGTGCATGCTGGGTAATCATTACAAGCCAGACACCCACATCCTGATTTCTTTTCATGCCCGCAGCTGCAGTTGGTTGTATTAATATTCCCACTCAGGGATGAGGAACCTAAAGTTGAGTGAATTTATGTGACTTGCACCAGGTCACAAGTAGTGTCTTTGGAACTGTGGTCCAGACCTCACTCTCTCTGACTCTGACACCTTCCTTTCCACTCCATTCTGGAAGAACAAGGGAGCTCTTAATCCCCGTGAGGCTGAACTCAGACTCGGGGATGCTGGGCCAGTGGGGAGCAGCGTTATCCTCCGTCGGGTCGGGGGTGAGGAGGGCACACACCAGGTCTTCTCCAGAATTATTCCTGGCTCTAGATTCTGTCAGGGTCAATGTTCAGAATCGGTGCTGGCTTCTGTCTGAGTGGCACTGTTGTGACGCCCAGCAAGCCACCAACCCCTTAGGATGCTTCCTTACAGAACGCAGAGCGTGTCCTGCCTCTGTTCCTGCTGCTGGACTTCCATGGGGATCCCATGAGATGACACGCGTGAAGGTGTTCTGTGCCCTCCGCGTACTTCCCGAATAGAGAGTATCGTGTGGTCCCCGGCATAATTTCTCCGAAGGGCCAGTGATTGAAAATATTTGTAGAAAAACAAAGGCGCACAAACCTCCTCCTTATAGGCAGCACAGGAAACCGTCGTGCGGTACCAGAGCTTTTATGTTCTTCACTCACCATAGTGAAATGGAAGTCTTTCTTAGTGGTTTTGAGTTTTATTAATGACTCAAAACTGTGACAGTTCTAGGAAAATGGAGTCTTAATAGCCTTCAGAAATAGCAGCAAACCATTTTGAAATGTACAGAGAGTGCGAAATTTTCTCTAGAAGGAACTTGGCAGTTTGTGGAGACAGTAGGTGTAGCATCGACTGTCAAGACACGAAAACCATCTTTCACTGGCTGTGACTTTTACGCACGTCACAATTAGCAGAATGCGTAGGTGCAAGTTTCACACTTTATAAGAAAAATTAATTGCAGAGAATTTCCATTTTCCCGGCTGGTTACTTAATTTGAAATTTAACATATAAAGTTGAAGTGTTCTGAAACAAAAATCAAAAAGATCTAAAAGCAATTTTGTGAAACAAAATTTTTTGAAACACAACTAGAAAGCTAACATGTAGACCAAGGGACCCTGGTGTGTGTGCGACACAAGAGCACAAAAGTGGTCTCTGCACGCCCAGGGCAGACCACCCCCCACAGACCCGCCCTCAGCGGTCACTGGGTGGGAGCGGCCAAGTCGCCAGATGGTGGCCTTCTGTGGCAGAGGTTAAGCTGTGAAGGAGGCAACAGAAATTGTGATTTGTGTTCCTCTTTTTCTTTTTAATAAAAAGCTTATTCTGTATATTTTTCATTTGGGGGGGGGTCCAGGGAAAAATTAATAAACACAGGTGATTTAAATCAGACATTTCTTGCCCAAAATAAAAATATTGATGCCAGTTTTTAAAATGCTGTTAGGATTCCAAATTCAGCTGTGTTCTGTGAGCTTGCTCTCAAAGGCAGTTTAGAATTGGCAGGCCCTTTGTCCGTTGGGATTTAACACGATAGCCAGGCAGTGTCTGGATTAGACAATTTTGTGGTTTACAAAAGCAAAGCACATTAAAGCTCCTGAAGATGTTATATTTTTATAAAAGACAATTGGAAGAATAGAATGGCATAATTTAAATTTAATACTGTGCAAATATATTTTTGAATTGCATCCTGGTGGGTAAATTCATGGTCAAAGTAAAACGTAGGGCATATCCAGACCCTTGCGAAAGCCACACAGACCTTCTGTAGTCATTCACAGAAGTAAAGCAGACATATCTTGTCCTTGAAACCCCGGAACCTTTATGTCAGTAATGCTCTTACCTAAAAGAGCCATGAGTTCGTCCGCCCATGATTTGCTTTGCATGGATTCAGGCAGAGGAGCAGGCGTGTGTTGAGCAGGACTGTGTGTGCATGAGCAGGAGGGAATATCCAGGTTCCGCCCCATCTAGTACTGTTCCGCATCTGGACTGCACTAAGTCCGTCCAACTGACCCACTGGTTCGGTGCTGCCCAGCCGATGGGTTTGTGAGCACAGCCACGGTTAGGAGTCGGATTGGCGGGTTGGGACCCCCGGTGGGACAGCCTCTTTACAGTAAACTTTCTCCCCCTGTTTTGCTTATTTATTAAATTCTATGTTTCAATTACAGTTTGAATGCAACATTATTTTTTTATTGGTGTCAGTTGCACAGCGTGGTGGTTAGACCACCATACACTTTACAAGATATTACCCCTCCCCCCATTATTTCAGGTACCCACTGGGCACCATGCATAGTTATCACAACACGGTTGACTGTATTTCCATTGCTGTACTTGACATTGCTGTCACTGTTCTGAAACTACCAATTACTGCTCCTTAATCTCTTCACCTTTTCCCCCCTGGCCCACAAGAGCCCCCCCGCCCCCGAGTCCCAGTAAACTTTCTTGACTCTCATGCCAGCCACTCATCTGGTATTAAATGTAAACCAAATTTTTAAATGTGTAGAAAACTAAAAATAAACTGAAGTCACCACTGGGTCATACTTCCTAATCAGTACATGACTTGTGTAGTAAATTGAACGTTCAATTTCCAAAATGCTGCTTACTCTAGTAGTCTAATAGAATGGGGCCTCTGCAGCGATAATGATGAGTTTGTCTTGCTATTTAATAGGATGTTGCCATGCCCTGGTTACTTTTTATTGGAACAATTAAGCTTTTACATTTCTTCATGGTGAATATCCCTGGTTATGTGCAACCAGGAAGCTGGCTATTTTGTGATGGTCCTTTTTGTAACCTTTTAGCAGTCAGCTTGTGCTCAGTACGCAAATAGAAAGAGAGAGAGGGAGTCCTCTTAGTTATTGCCTTTGAGAGGAAAACGGGACACAGATACGGGGTGGCCCCGAGCAGACGTCACCACTGCAGTGTGGGGCTCAAGTGGGCAAGGACAGGATCATCAAGACTTTCATAAGCACATGCTTTGCTCGAGGCATGGCTCAGAATGAGAGGATATAACTGCTACCCTCACAGTACAGACGGGAAGGCGGAGGCATAAAGAGTCAGTATCTGCTAGGATTATACCCTAAGAATCCTAAAACATCAATATCAAAGAACCTATGCACCACAATGTTCATAGCAGCACAATTTACAATAGCCAAGAGTTGGAAGCAACCTAGGTGCCCATCAGTAAATGAATGGATCCAAAAATTGTGGTACATATACACAATGGAATTCTATGCTGCAGAGAGAAAGAAGGAGCTACTACCCTTTGCAACAACATGGATGGAACTGGAAAGCATTATGCTGAGTGAAATAGGCCAGGTGCTGAAAGACAAATACCATATGATCTCACCTTTAACAGGAAGCTAAACAACAAAACAAACAAGTAAGCAGAAAAAAAAAACCCCAAAAAAACAAAGACACTGAAATAGAGAACAAGGGGATAGTGACAAGAGGGGAGAAGGAAGGGAAGTTAAGGGGAAAAAGGGGGAGGGATTGGGAGGAACAAATAGGAAGGACACAGGGACGAGAACTAAGGGGGGGGAGGAAATGGGAGGGAGGTGGGGAGCAAGGGGCAGGGGAGGCTGGGATGGGAAAAATAGACAAAAAACTGTACTTGAAAAATAACTAAATAAATTTAAAAAAAAAAAAAAAAAAAAGAGTCAGTACCTCACAACACAACCAGTGAGCAGTGGATCTGCTGGTGAGTGAACCAGGCTCAGTGTAGCCCTTCCGTGAAACTTTTATGGTATTTGAACTCTCTTGTCTGGATGGTCCTTTAGGGTGGGCGCCGTATTTTATGCCTGTTTCCATCACCGCCATCTAGCACCGGGCCTGGCAAATAGTAGAAACTATTAACTCCAATTTATTAATTATTATTTTCAAATATTGAATTGTAATTTTATCCCTTGTACAACCACTGAATCATATTGCTCACTTTCTCAAATCTCTGGGGCGGGAATTATAAGAAAGAAAACATCAATTGGTTCTGTTTTCATTTTATTAATTTTTTATAAAAATCACAGTGTGTCTATTTTACTGCTTGGTAATAGGCAGTTTTTAGGCCTATACTTTGTGGTATTGTTTAATATGCACAAGGCTTTTTATTCTGTTTATTCCTAGGTTGATTCTTCATATTTCTGCAGATATTTCTGGGATTCTGAAGACTCTTACTTTTTTCCAAAGCAAAAATAATGCTAAATAATAAGGTTGCTTTTGTGGGCAATTTCCAGACCCAGCCTGTTTCACTAACATCTGTATTTAATCAAGGACTGCAAATTCAAACTGTTCTAATCCTATTTTATAAATTCAGTTTGTCTTCATTATTTATAAGAGAGTTATCAGGATTGGCAGACTTAAGTATAGGTTGATTCTGTTTCATGGGCATTCCTTCCACATTATCTAATAATGATGATTGAGGGAAAATAGCCACAACCAAAGCTTTGCAGAATTTTTTGAAGATGGTTAAACTTCACAAATCATAATCGAAGTTTGTCGACAATGGTGTATGTGCATTATTCCTGTGTTTGGCTCAGCCACGGGGGCAATATGAGTATTATAAAAGCCCGATATACAATTATTTGAGGAACAGATTACGTGGTTGGTTTTCCACACACCAGCCAGATCTCCACCCTGTGACACCCCTGGGTGTCCGGCAGTTCAGCCTCAAATCGGACGTGGACTGTGCAGTTAGCACAGGCCCCACAGGCAAGGGCCCCGCCCTCCGGACACGCCTCACTTTGGATGCCCCCCACATTACCCAGACTCCTGTCTGGCCAACTGCAGAACTGAGGGTTCCCATGAACCCCTTCTCCCATTTAATAATTCAGTGACTCACAGAATTTAGGACAGAGTTTTACTTACGATTACCAAATTATTATGAAGGATGCAATTTAGGAACAGCCAAATGCAAGGGATGCCTAGGGCGAGGGATGGGGGAGAGGGGTGCGGAGCGTGCATGCTCTATCCAGGTGTGCTACCCTCCCAACGTGCTGACGTGTTCACCAACTCGGTGGCCGTGCAAATCCTGTTTCTTGGGGGGGGCGGGGGTTAGGGAAGTTTCATGACACAGGCACTCGATCTCCAGCCCGTCTCCCCTGCTCAGGGGCGGGGCTGGAAGTTCAAACCCTCCAGTCACATGCTTGGTCTTCCTGGTGGCTATCCAGGGGTCACCTCACTAACATAAACTCAGGTACAGTCAAAAGGGGTTTGTTACGAATAACAAAAGACACTGCTATTCCTCAGCAATTCCAAGAGTTTTAGGAACTCTGTACCAGGAACCTGGGGCAAACACCAAATACACGTTTTTTATTACACCATGGACATGCAGATTGATGTGTGTGTGTTACAGTCAATATTTTGATGTACAAATTAGATGGTCATTTAAAGATCTCAGACAAGTTTAGGAATAATTTATACACATAATTCTCGATTGCAAGCAATATCCCTTGGTAAAATGAAAGCATAAGTAATTAAATGTTGCTACATATTCCACTACTCTAGCTAATCTCCCATGAATATTTTTTTAAATAGGTTTACTTCTTTGTTCATAAAATAATCAGAGCGGGACATTTTTTAAGACTGTGGCATCGGTGTCTGTCAGGTCTTGAGTCTCAACTCCAGTGTGTGACCTTGAGCTTGGTATAGACAGTGCCAGCCTCTCAAAGCTTGCTCTTCTCATTTACAAAGTGGGAATGACGGTACCTGCCTCACAGGTGGTTGCGCGGATCAGTGAGACTTTCTGGTGAAACTCTAAGCACGTATGAAGTTCACCGTAAGCTCCCATCTTTAAGAAAGTATTTGGGCATACGTAGCTGCTGAGTGTCGGGCAACATTTTCATGCCCACGTGGCCCCTCTTCGATCCGTTCCTTGGCTTTCCCTTCTCCTTCGAGTGTTTTAAGCCCTGTTTTCAGTTGCCTGTTCCATCTAACACAGACTCAGAGCTTCCATTTTCTTGAGGAAAAAAGAAAAACCAAATGACTTTTGTCTGGAGTTCCAAGCATTTCTCTTCTTTTATGGAAATGATTCTCAAACAGATGTTGTTTTCCAACATGCTTTCATCCCCACTCTGAAACAGCGATACTCTAAAGCTTCTCTGTAGCTTTACCAAAAACCTGTTCTTAGCATCACCGCTAATTGACCCGTATCATTGTTCTTTGTCACTGTCCTCCCGTTTAGAAAATTTGACAAAGTGATTGTGTTGGCTTCTGATGATGCCTTTTCCTCTTCTGCTGCCGGCTTTCCCCTGCACTCCCTTGATTCTCTTCCCCTCGGCCCCACTGCGGGGCATGTCGTAGCAGCCCTGCACTCTTGGCTTGGCAGTTTTTCTTTAGAAATCTCACCTGCCTTTTCAGCTGCACCTTTCTCCTTTATGTTTATGGAATGGTGATCCATTCCTGCAAGTCTGCCCTGCCTCCTGAACTGCAGTCATTCGTGGCCAGCTGCCTGAAATACAATCCGTGTGCCCCACCCTTGTGCTAGTCTTTCAGAGTTTCAGGGCTCCTCCCTTTCCTTCCCTCTATCCAGCGTCCACACGCTTTGCCAGCTCCGCTTGTTATCTCTTCTCTACCCTCCCATCCCTCAGGACCTCTTCTGTTTAGACTTTGCCTCTTTACGCCCGAACCATTGCAGTGTCATCGGGATGACCTTTTCTGACCCTTCTGCATGCTGCCTGCAGAGGAATCCTTATGTGATAACATCACTCCTCAGACATGAACTCTCCCAGCAGCTCTGTACTCTCCTGAGAGAAAAATGTCAAAACATCTATCGCCTGTCATCAAAGACATTCCACTCTCGGGGCTACACCGCCTTTGGTGAACTCCTCCTTCCAGCTGAGGTGGCCACGTGCTCTGCTCATCTTTCCACTGCTTCCTCTTTGCTTGTGATTTTGTCCTCACCTGCACACCTGCCTGCTGGCTGTTCTCCGAGCCTGCTCGGGAGCTGTGTCCTGAGGGACACACCCCAAATCTCACACCATTTATCTTGGAGTGACCTCCGTTGCCCTCTGACCTCTTGACATAATAGTGTTTCCATGTTTTTGTTATTCACTCTGCCGTGACAACTGTTCTGTCTGGGGAACTGGTGTTCTCAGACTCATATTGCTGTGACATAGCTTTAATATTACCTACATTGGATAGCAGGTGCTTTGAACATGGTAGCGCTTAATACATTTTTCCTTTTGTGTTGAGTTTATTGGGGTGACATCGGTTAATAAAATTATATAGGTTCAAGTGTACAGATCTGTAATACATCATCTGTATATTGTACTGTGTGTTCGCCACCCCAGGTCAGATCTCCTTCCATGACCGTTGTCCCCCCGTACCAGCCTCCCCTCCCCTCAACCCCTTTCCCTGTGGTAATCACCATGCTGTTCTCTGTGTCTATGAGTTGTTTTTTTTATGTATGTATTATTTTTTCTTAACCCCTTTACCTTTTCCACCCAACCCCCTTGCACATAATACATTTTAACCAATTCTCTCCGTTTATCTTTTTTTCAATCACAATAATGGTCTGGTGCTTAGTAAGCAACCAGAACACCAGTGTAGTTATCTGTATCAAATTCACAAATAAGCAAAATATCTAAACCAGCTGTGCTTTGATTTTGCCTGTTTCGTTAATGTAATAAGCAGTACATGCTTTTACAGGATAAACCCTGTAACCCCTTAGATTGGTGCTACATGCAGCAGAGAAGGAATCCTGGGGCTGACAGCGGGGCAGAGGAGGGAGCGGTGAACTTGAACCCAGCCAGTGTACACGACATTGATCAGTTGTGGAGGGCCTGGTGCATTTTGTAAGTGCTTATGCAGGTGTGTTGCTGTCTGTCCAGTCTGTTGGTGAACTGGTGTGTGATCCTTCTTATACTCCTTGCCAGTCTCCATGAACACCTTTAGCTCTGTGGATACTGACTGATGTTTTGGCAGCTCTTGGCTCAGGAGCCAAGTTCTGAAATAAACTGTGTCTGCATATGCTAGGAGATTAGTTTCTGGCCCCTTTGCCCTGAAGTCCTCCAAGCTTCTTGGCCGTCAGTTTGGGCAATGAGAGGACTGCCTCTGGCCATCTACTGATCAGATTCTCTGTGATTCAGTACTGAATCCATCTCTTGGATACCTTTTCTTTGATTGATTGATTGATTTTTAATCGTCACTCAAAGATACACATATTGATTTTAGAGAGAGAAGAAGGAAGAAAGAGAAACATCAGCGTGAAGAGAGAAACATTGATTGGATGCCTTCTACATGCACCCCAACTGGGAACTGAATCTACAGCCGAGGCATGTGCCCTCACTGGCGATTGAACCGGCAGCCATTCAGTCCATAGCACAATAGTCCAGCTGACTCTGCCACACCAACCAGGGCTCATTCCCTATGATTTAAATGGTGTCCACGAACAAACAAATCAGGATTCACACACACACAAAATACATTTTAAAAGAAAATACATTTCTTTTAAATGCATTATTTAACATAATTAAAGATAATGGTTACATATAACTGCCAGGGTGGAGTTTTTCTAACATTTGAAATTTTTTTGAAGGAAAATGCAAGCTATATTTTCTTCTCAAATATAGGTTGTCATCTTTAAAGTCTAGTTTTGCCATTTTCATTATGCCTTGAACTAAATGATATAAAATTTTGTCCTACTCAGAGGAATAATGGAACAGCCTAGTGAGCTACAACACCTTCTTGAGAGAGTACCATACTGTAATGGATCCATTTTGGGATGACAGAAAGCCCATATTACATACTTTAACATTGCCTTTTTTTGGCCTAAATGAAGCATCTCAAAATTAATGCAGCCAGAGGCAATAAAAGCATTTGAGGTAATTTTTCAACGACTTACTATTCTTTCTCGACCAAGCACACCAAATAAAAAGCATTACCAGTGTGACTAATAGAACAAGTACCAATCAAAATGCCTCTCAGTCATGAAATTTCTCCAACTCAGTCTACACTAATGACGGAATCAAAGTACTTCAGTACCTGTATCAAAGGACAGGTACCTTAATGCACTGTACACTTAACAATGAAAAGTAATACATCAGACTTACAAACATGCAAAGTAAAGTGCAAAGTTGAAGCAATTCCCAGAGCATCTCTGGTCAGAGCAGGAATTTGGGGTCCGTATTAACTGGGTAAAGGTCAGGTCCCATGATACAAGTTGTTGCTCTGCAGACACGAGTTAAATTTCCCCCCAGAAACTCTCACGATAGCCTTGCTTTTTGTGACCTTTCAAAACATCTTTCTCTTTTCTTTTACTCCTTTCTTTCTATTACTGTTCTACATACTGTTATTAGTAATTCTGTACCCAGTGCATTACAAAATTATGATGGTGAAAGTAATAGAATTTACTGATGAGTTTATTTACTTAAAGAAAAGTTTGCTAGAGAGAATGTACTGTATACTCTATATTTATAAACATATAGAATTAAAAAATATGCCACTACTTAAAACAAAAAAGTAGTTTCTAGAAAGTCTATATTGCATATATTATTTTTTGAGATTTCACTATAATTTTCATTATTATTTTTAACTGTATTATTTGGTTATGTTATTACAGTTGTCCCAATTTTCCCCCTTTACCCCCCTCCACCCGATACCCACCTTCCAGCATCCCCCCCACCCCAGTTCATGTCCCTGGGTCATATATATAAGTTCATTGGATTCCCTATTTTCTATATTATTCTTAACATGCCCATGTCAATTTTGCACCTACCAATTATGCTTTTTAAACCTGTACCTTTCACCCCACTCTCCCTCTCCTTCCTCCAGCTGATGACCCTTTAAATGATCTCCATATCTATGATACTGTTCCTGTTCTGGTTGTTTGCTTAGGGTTTTGTTTTTTTGTCTTTTGTTTTGTTTTTGCCTTTTTAATGTTCATAGTTTTGACCCTCTTCTTTTTCTTAAATAAGTCTCTTTAGGCCCTGGCTGGTGTAGCTCAAAGATTACTCTCCCTCTTCCCTCCTCGTAAATAAATAAAATATTTTTTAAGTCTCTTTAACATTTAATGTAAAAATGGATTGGTGATGATCAACTCCTTTAGCTTTACCTTGTCTGGGAAGCACTTAGTTAATCTGCCCTTCCATTCTAAGTGATAGCTTTCCTGGATAGAGTCATCTTGGATGTAGGTCTTTGCTTTTCATCACTTTGAATCCTTCTCACCAGTCTCTTCTTGCCTGCAAAGTTTCTTTTGCGAAATGAACTGATAGCCTTATGGGAACTCCTTTGTAGGTAACTCTCTGCTTTTCTCTTGCTGCTTTTAAGACTCTCTCTTTATCTTTAATCTTTGGCATTTTAATTATGATGTGTCTTGGTGTGGTCCTCTTTGGGTTTAACTTGTTTGGCACTCTCTGTGCTTTCTGAACTTGTATCTCTATTTCCTTACCCAGATTGGGGGAGTTTTCTTTCATTATTTTTTCAAATAAGTTTTCAATTTCTTGCTCTTCCTATTCTCCTTCTGGCATCCCTATGATCTGGATGTTAGCATATGTGGAGATGACCCAGGGAATCCCAATTTCTTTCCCTTCAGTGTTGGTTCCCTATAGATTTTTCTTAGGGAATCAACTGTATTGACTTAGTATAACCTTCATTTCTTCCTTTATGTTGTTGCCATACTTAATGAGTTCTTTGAGCAGCCTAATCACCAGTGTTTTGAACTCTGCATATAATAGGTTGACTATCTCTGTTTCATTTAGTTCTTTTTCTGGGGTTTTGTTCTGTTCTTTCATTTGGCCCACATTTCTTTGTCTCCTCAATTTGGCAATCTCCCTGTGTTTGTTTCTATATATTAGGTAGAGTTGCTTTCACACCCTGTAAAAGGTGATCTTCTCGGTAAATGTGGCTTCTTTAAATCCCTGGTTGTCAGACTTCCATACAGTTCAATTTTCTGAGAGTTCTGCATGTTATTTGTTCTGAGATTTAGTTGTAATTCTTTTTGTAGTTACACAAGGAAGCTAAGAGTGTCTACCTACATCTCTATTTTAACTGGACTGTAATGCTTATATTCTTTATCTCAGGTAAGGTATAGTACTTTAAAAATGCTTTATTTTAAAATAACAGTAGGATTTGCTTACAGCCAAGATAGAGGGATAGGTAGATATACTTTGCCTCCTCACACAACTAGAAGAAGGACAGCAACAAATTTAAAAACAAAAAATAACCAGAACTGCCATAAAGTCAAACTGTATGTCAGTCCAATAACCAAGGAGTTAAAGAAGAAACATTCATCCAGATAAGTAGGAGGGGCAGAGACTGGCAGCCGGGATGGAGAGGACTCACAGCAAGGTGGCAGCTGGTAGACCAGGTGGTCCCACATTTGGGTGCAGATAAACAGGGAAGAACAACAGGGGAGCAAGACAGACCACACAACCCAGGGTTCCGGCACAGGAAAATAAAGCCTCAAAACCTCTGGCTGTAAAAACCTGTGGGGGTTGCAACAGTAGTAGAAACCCCCAACCTCACAGGCGAGTTCATTGGCAAGACCCACAGGGTTCTAGAACATACACAAAGCCACCCAACCAGGAATCAGCACCAGAAAGGCCCAATTTGCTTGTGGGTAGGAGGGGAAGTGACTGAAAGCCAGACGAGCAAGCGGCATTGTTCCATTTCAGATACCGCCCCCACATACAGCACCACAACACAGAAACCTGGGTTGGCCCACCCTGGCAAATACCCAAGGTTCTGCCCCTGAGAATGTAACAGGCACACCGAGACAAAGAAATATGGCCCAGATGAAAGAGCAGATCAAAACTCCAAAAATAGAACTGAGCAGTGAAGAGAGAGCCAACCTATTAGTTGCACAGTTCAAAACACTGGTAATCAGGATGCTCACAGAAATGACTGAGTACGGTTGCAAAATAGAGGGAAAAGTGAAGGCTATGCAAAATGAGATAAAGAAAAATATACAGGGAACCAACAGTGAAGGGAAGGAAACCAGGACTTAAATCAATAATTTGGAGCAGAAGGAAGAAGTAAACATTCAGAACAGAAGGAAGAAACGAGAATTCAAATAAATAAGGAGAGGCTTAGGAATCTCCAAGACCCCTGTAAATGTTCCAACATCCAAATCTTAAGGGTTCCAGAAGGAGATGAGGAGAGCAAGAAACTAAAAACTTACTGGGAAAAGTGATGCAGGAAAACTTCCTCAATCTGGCAAAGGAAACAGATGTCCCAGAATCTCAGAGTCCCAAAGAAATTGGACCCAAGGAAGCGCACACCAAGACACATCACAATTATGTTACCCAGGAATCTCAAAAACAGCAAGAAAAAAGGAGACAGTTACCTACAAAGGAGTTCCCATAAGACTACCAGCTGATTTCTCAAAAGAAACCTTACAGGCAAGAAGAGGCTAGAAAGAAGTATTCTAAGTCACGAAAGGCAAGGACCTACATCCAAAATTATACTCTGTCCAGCAAAGCTAGCATTTAGAATGGAAGGGCAGATAAAGTGCTCCTCAGATAAGGTAAAGTTAAAGGAGTTCATCATCACCAAACCCTTATTATATGAAATGTTAAAGGGACTTTTCTAAGAAAAAGAAGATCGAAAATATGAATAGTAAAATGATAATAGACTCACAACTATCAACAACTGAACCTAAAAACAAAAACAAACTAAGCAAACAACTAGAACAGGGACAGAATCACAGAAATGGAGATCACATGGAGGGTTAGCATAGGGAAGTGAGGGGGGGAGAGTAGGGGTAAAGGTACAGGGAATAAGAAGCATAAATGGCAGGTATATAACAGACAGGGGGCGGTTAAGAACAGTATAGGAAATGGAGAAGGCAAAGAACATATGTATGACCCATGGACATGAACTAAGGGGGGAGGAATGCCAGTGGGAGGTGTGGTGGCAGGTGGAGGGGGGAATAAAGAAGGGAAATGGGACAATTATAATAGCATAATTAATCAAATATAGTTTGAAATAATAATTATAGGATTTTAAAATTGCAAAAATACTATAGAGTGTTCATGGATACCTTTTGCTCACTTGCCCTAGTGTTTCTATTGCATATTATCATAGTATAATTTTTCAAACCAAGAAATTATCATTGGTTCAACGCTATTAACCTGACTATAGACCCGATATGAATTTCACCAATCTCTCCATACTGGCCACTAATTGTCCACAAATTTCCGCAGAGGTGCGGAAGTGGCAGATGTGTCTGCTTTGGTGCCCTGGTCCCATGCGCCGACTGGGCGGGAGGGATGCAGGATGATGTGAGTCCACAG
Organism: Artibeus jamaicensis; assembly: GCF_021234435.1. Lineage (NCBI taxonomy): Eukaryota > Metazoa > Chordata > Mammalia > Chiroptera > Phyllostomidae > Artibeus > Artibeus jamaicensis. The sequence goes on along the minus strand of NW_026521823.1, from coordinate 19,347,547 downwards.
AACCCATCTCCGTGCAGCCAAAGCTTTTCTTGGACAGCACCTGGGCCACACATCACTTTTTACTCACCTTCTCTTCCGCTTTGTACTTTATCTTTAGTATATATTAAATATAGTCAATATTAAATAAATGCATTAAATTGTTATTTGTATTTACTTATTTATTGTTCCAGATTGCTGTAAGAATAAACCATAGGAAAAGTAAAAGGCTACTATTATGAGAGCTCATCATCTCCTTTTGTTTACAGAGCAGTACTTAACATGTGCCTACCTTGTACCAGACATAGAGTCCTAATACTGGCCACGTAGTAGAGAGCTTAGAAGAAATAGTTCCTGCCCTTCACTGAATTGTCCTGTCTCTATATAACTGCAAGCCTGATGAGTTTTATGGAGGACAATGAAGAGAATAATGAGAGTCTATACTATAGAGACAGAATCCTTTTGGGTGAGTCATGCGGAGTTAAGTGATATGTGAGCTGAGGGCTGGAGATAAGTTACCTAAAAGAAGGAGCAAAGGGCCTATTGGGGTTCTGTAGAAAAGGACTTGTCCTGGCAGGCATGGGTCCACAGAACCTGAGCACCTGCCTGCAAACCAAAGGGCTGTCAGTTCAATTCGCAGTCAGGTCACATGCCTGGGTTGCAGACCAGGTCTCCAGTAGGGGGCACATGAGAGGCAACCACACACTGATGTTTCTCTCCCTCTCTTCCTCTCTCCCCTGTCTAAAAATAAATTTAAAATCTAAAAAAAAAAGGGAATAACATGCAAAGGTAATGAGCTGAGAGAAACTGAAAGGAGATCGGGGCTACCACCCCAAGTCAAGTCTGCTTCCATCACCACTTATCCCCCTTTACCATCTTTTACCAGCCCCCGCCCCACATTTGCCTTTTAGAAATAACACTGGCTCTAGGGCAGCACATGGACGGGGGGAGAAGGTTTTGGGATGAGTGCAGGTAAGAGAGAGGGCTGGGTTAAAACAAGTTAGTGAGTCTGGAAGGGGAAGGACTGGAGACAGAGCAGGGGACTGAAATGGGTTAGATACGGAGAGTGAAGGTCAGTGAAGGATGCTTGCCGTGTTTCTGGGTTCTTTACAGACTTGTATCAGTGCCATTTGCTGCCCAGGGCAGCACCGAAGGAAAACAGATTAATCTATGTTTGGCTTTTCTGGCATCAAAGGAAGGGTAGAGAAGATCCTGCCTTCCCTCTCTTAGTATTGATGGTGAGATCGTCTGAGCCTAAACTCAGTCACGAAACTCCAACTTCTCACTGATAGGTGAGGATCTCTGGCATTCCCTGGGTGGGTAGGAAAAGAGTTTTAAGTTCTCCCAGAAGATGGAGTGATTCCGGTGTCCTGGCCTCGCTCCACAGGTCTTCTCACTTAGGTTCTGACTCTGAAACTCAGGGCTCCCCTGCTATCCATGTGACAAGGATGCTCATGTCTCCAGCTCTCTTCTTAAAATTCTCTGCTGAACCCCAGATCTGTATATGCCCCTGTCGGAAACCCACTGTATTCTTTCTAGTCCCAGATATGATCTTACTCCTTATACTGGCTCTTCCGATCGCCCGTTTTGGAACCCCGAGTGTTATCCAAAAATTGTTCTCTTCACTCTGCCCTGCCTGCCCACACGCCTTGCTTATACTTCGACCAGGTCCCAGGGGTGACAGTTATTGATTGTGTATTCATCCTCTTACTCCTCCCCCATTCCTCCATATCCCCGCTTCTGCCGTCTGAGACCCTGTTTTGCAGCATTTTTCCAGTAGCCTTCTAATGATATTCCCTGTGTAATCATGCATTTCCTGCAGGCCACCCTCTGCACTGCTGCCCAGGTGATTTTTCACAGATCTGCTTGTGTCAGTCCCAGCCTTAAAAAAGCTGTTGGTGGTGCCCCTTTAACCCTCTTTGAGTTCACTGCTTAGCGCAATATACAAGATCTTCTGGGATCAGAACCTTGTTATCACACAATCCCCTGCCCCACCAGGCCCGCCAGACCTTTTACTGTAGTCGCCCAGAACAATGTGTAGGTTTGCTGCTGGACATACGTGCATCTCCATATTGTCCTAGAGAAACTTCCAGGCTGACCGTAAATCTTAAGTGAGGTGTCCCTTTTATCTGCTCTTAAGGTCATTGATGACATTGCACCATGGTGGCCAGCTGTTTGCCTGAACACACGTCATATCTCAGGCTTCCTGAAGTCAGGAACCCTGTTTTAACAGGTGTAATGTTTCTTCGCCCAGCACACCTGGTACTTCTGAGCCTGGGACAGTGTCTGGCACAATAGATGTTTGATTAATTTTATGAATAATTAATGAATAAATTATGAAATTATTTAATGAATGAAAGTAATGAATTAATGAATAAGTAACAGATATGCAATAAATGTTGTTTTAATTAAAGATACAAGTGACACTTATATTTCTCTGAGCGACACAGGAAGGATTGGTATTACCCCATGGCTGACCGCCCCAATAAAGTCAGACATTTATTTATTGATCTGTATTCTAACTCTATTAACATTCTAGCTCATCTCCCCCTGATGTTTCTCAGGAACTTTACCCTCACACCACAATACACTCTCCTATTTAAATGATTAACTTAGCTCCTCTTCTTGAAGTATCTTCCTACCATCATTCACTTCTGATTCGGAAAGTTTCACTTATCCTTCATTTTCCCAGCCTACAGGTCTCTTCCTTGAACCTTTTCTGTTATTTCACAGTTTGACTTCATTCTAACTCCTTCACTCCAATAAAACTTGAAATGTCCTTTAACTTTCCTGCCCTGCTTTATGGTGGTTGCTCCCTGTGCATCTCAACTAGACGGGAAGCTTCTTGAGAACGGAGCTTCTGTCCTACTCCCTAGTGCAAGACTTCATGGAAAGTCGCCGTTGAGTAAAGTTTGTTGGGTTTCATGAATGTCGTTCAGCACTGAAGCTCCAGGTGCTCTGGAGGCGTTCAGTAAGTCTTTCAGTGAAATAGCTCAAATTTCTAAATCTAGAACTTCTTATCTTTTTTCTGCATCTCATTGCTTAACGAATGTTTATCGCATGTTTATTGCACTAATCTCTGAGAAGAGCATGGTGACTCAGGCAGAGCCATTGTCACCCATTCAGCCGTTGAAAGTTACAGCATAACAGGAAAATAGGGCTGAGCGTACCACAGTTAGTTACTGAATGCCCCCTTCATGGCAAGTAACAGGGATAAGAAAGAGAGCCGAGAAAAGGTCCCTTGTCCCTTTGGAGCACGCTGTCCGGTTGAAGAGACAGACAAAATAAACGAAACATACAAACAAATATAATCTTCCACTAACAAGTGCTGAGCACCCCGTGCTGGGAATGAGTTGACCTAGAGCTAGAGGTCCAGGGAGGCTGCTTAGAGGGGAGCCTCCGCCGACCAGCTGACAAAGGGAGGAGACCCTCGGCGTCCCTGCCACACCACGAGCACGAGGGGAAGTTGGGAGGAGAGGCTGGGATTAATTCCTGGAATAATAAACCAAATGTGCTCCTTTTAGAATTCCTCATTCTGATAATGCGTGGCAGGAATGAATACATGTTACTTCCTTCAAAATACTGTGTTTTTAATAAGATGTATACTGTTAGAGTAGACAGTGGGGAAAAAATCCCATTAAGTCCATACGATGTTTCAGTGTTGCTCACTGTTCTGAAAATAACATCAATGGCTTTGAGTGAGAGAAAAAGACAAATGTAACGAGGAGGAGAGAGAACTTTAAAAATACATATGACACTCCTCATGGTCATATAATCACTGGCTTGATAAAAGCAGAGAATAAAAAGGGCCCACTTAATTTAAACACTGGTCACACTTTTTATTTGGTCAAATGTATTGTATATATATATTATAAAAACATCCATGCCCACCTGAATAATCATGAGAGTTTGTATTCAGTACAGCTATTTGTCAGAAGGAAGCAATACCAAGAATTACTTTAAGAGTATCTTTCATGTGATTCTGCACAGGAAAATACTGATATTTAAGAATGATTGTCGGTGTCGGGGAGTGGGTGAAGAGGTGAGGGAATTAAGAAGTATAAATAGAAGTTACAGAATAGCCATGGGGATGTAAAGTACAGTATAGGAAATGGAGTGGCCAAAGAACTTATAAGCATGACCCATGGACGTGAACTTGTGGACAGGGGGAGGGTGGTGGGTAGAGGGGGCAAAGGGGAAAACATGGAAACAACTGTACTAGCATAATCAATAAAAATAATTTAAAAATAATTATGGAATTATTTCTTGATTAATCTTCCACAAATATAGTAAACTGAGTTGTTAAAGTATGTATTATGTAGAATAATTGGGAAAGATTATGGATGGAAGTATGGGTAATAACTTTAATATACAACATAAAAATGGACTTAAGAATAGAAAGCATTAAAAAGGACTCATGGACAACAGTGTGGTATTGCAGGGATGTAGGGAGTAAGGGGGATAAATGGTAATGGAAAAAAACAATACAAAAGAAAAGAAAAAATAGAAAATATTTGTACATAATTTCTCACAATCTTGCTAATGAAAATCTCTAATCTTATTCTCTGTGTAATTCTTACAATAAATGTTTTATTGGTCTGTGACTTCGAGTTTATTTTGATTTTCCTCAATATTAAGCAGCCTCTCTAATGTATGAGCATGAAAGGACAAGCATTATTCCAAGGGTGCAACTGGGTGAATGATTCCATTTTTTTAAAGTGAGAAGATTTGGAAAGGAATAGCTTAAAAAAAATTCTTGAAGGGAAAGTTGGGATCGAAGAACCTGGGTCCAGCACTCAGAGAAGATCCAGCGGTAGGTAGAGATAGAAAGTTGGGGTCATTAGAACGTGGGTGGTACGTAAGGCCTGGAGCTGGGATGGTAACATAGAGGACGTGAGGCTGGCTCTGTCGGAGTCGCTGGTAGCCTAGGGAGCAAGTTGAAATTGGGGACAGAAAGACTATGGGAAGGAGACCTTCCAGCCATGGCAACATTTAGAAGTCAAAAGAATGAGAGAAGGAGCTTCAAAGCAAAGGAGAAAAAGCAGAGGCAGCAAGCCAGAGAATGTCACAGGTGCTGAGTACAGAAAGCTTTTCAAGGCTGGAGTGGTCAGTGATGGCAGGTGCTGCTGAGAATTTGAGAAGACAAGGACTGAACCATTCGGTGTGAAAACGTGGGGGCCGCTGAGCAGGATGATGAGGGCCGTGGGCACACGCTGGATTGCGTCCTAGAAAAAAACAGGAAGCGAGGAAGTGGATGCAGCGAGAATTCATTCCACCATCTAAAATTTCCATGTGCTGCACATTTTGTGTTCAGTGGCAATGCCAGTGTGAAGGAATTTTCATAAACACAGGGAAGAACACAGTATATTACATATTACTATGAATATATTTCTTATGAGTACCCACAAGCTTGCTACTTAGTCTAATGCCAACTTTAGGTCAGAAAACCTGTATTTTCACTCTGAGTCTATTTACACTGTAGAAAGCACAATAGGACACTAAATAAACTTGCTTTTTGGGAAAGCACAAATCAGCGCTAAAGCTTCTCATTGAAGCCCTTAGCGCTAATCTACTCTATTACGCCCTCTAGGGTCGTGTGGAGGGACTGGGGTGGGCAAGAGCAGGTTTGTAGCTCTGAGGATGTGAAGCACAGAGCTCAGTCTCGTATTTCTTATTCATTATTGTATTTTCCATACAGACAACTGTAAACCTACCTTTTCCCACCCCTGTTGAGGTGCTCACAGGAACAGAAGGTGACCTGAAGTCGATCTGGTCAGGTATACCTACGTTCAAGTGCTGATTTTGCTGTTCACTAGTTCTGTACCCTGGCAGATACGTACCCTGGCAGTTACCTACCTCTTATGTACCTGCCTTGTCAAAGCTAGAATGTGGATAATAAGTATCGGATAATAAAGCATAGCATTAGATAGTGTAACGTTAAGCATGGTGCCTGGCACATAGTAAGGTCTTAGTAAATGGGAGCGATTTTTGTATTGTGTGATCATTGACTTGTTCTTGAATGGGGTATAACTGAGATACTATGCAATTTAGTAAACAGAAGATAGGTCTTTTAATACACAGCAGAAAAATGAAGTAGCAGAGAGAAAGACATGTCTTAGAAACCAGTGTTTGGTTCACATTACTCTCTGTGTTCATTTCTCTCTGTTACCTCATCTTTAGTAAAGTCATATACGCTGAGTGGTTAAGGTTGCAGCCTTCGTCAGATTACATTTGTTATCTCGGTCGCCTGGAAGGAGCTGGCCACTCCAGCTCCATCTCCCATGTAATCCCTTCCCATGTAATCAGCACTGCTAGTGAGAATAGCTAACATGCATCAGCCCCTTCCTGGGTACCAAGCACTGCTCTCAACACCTGACAACTATGAACTCACTGACATCTCCCAGCCCAGGAAGGTGGCTGCTGTCCTTGCCTCCATTTGCACAGGCGAGAGAACTGAGGCCCTGAGCAGTTAACACAGTTGGTTAGTGGTGGGGCTGGAACTCCAACCCAGGCAGCCTAGAGACACAGTGTGTCCTCTGTTATCACTTCACCCTGATTCACCAGGGTCTGCAGGGTGGAATTTAAGTGGTCACTGTTTGTCTCTGGGGGGCGAGTAAAAAGACAGGATGGGTAGGAACCCTCGGTGGCCAGTGCGCCCCCCAGTGTCTGGGTTTCACATCCCACCTCCAGCCACCAGCCAATTTGGAAAAAAGTAGGTTCATGAAAACTGAGAAACAATGATCTTCGTCTCTGAACTATACATATTAGTCATGAAAATAGAAGATTAGAAGGTTAAGTTTTTTGGTGCTTATACCCAAAGAAGGAAGAGTCATTTCTGCATTAAGCTAAAGAAGTTTTCAGATGCTTAGCAGGAAAACAAAAAAAAAGCCCAGTGTTGGGTAAAATTATAAACATGTGCCTGCCTCAGATGCTCAAGTTGAGTGCATGTAAAGAGAACAGTCGGTATACGTGTCCTCGACCATACAGCTTCCTTCTTTGTGTAATGCAAATCGTGAGTGTGACCCCTTCCACCTGACATGAGCGGTCCGTCTCTGAAGAGCACACCGTAGGCTTCGACGCATGTTACACAACCACCAAGATGGCCCTTTTCTCCAACATGGTGCTTCTTTTTTCTTTCCCTATCCAGCGGTTAGTACCCAGGCCTGAAACCCTTAGTTACAGAACAAAGTGGCTTAGCAGTAATCAGGCCTGTGCGAGGCTAAGGGGAGAAGAATGAAAGTTCCCTTCAAGCTTCCTGCCTGGATGCAGGTGCAGGAATCAGGGGGCCATGAATAATGCATGACATGCAGATTAGGTGGCGGTTTCTCCTACTGGGGCTTTGACTTTGCTACCTGCCTGGCTGCTGCATGTGGAAAGAAGTTGGGCCTTGGCAAAAACCATCACAATTTAAAGACTGAGCTCACACAAGCAAACACTGCCTGTCCTTTTGAAGAAATAAAATTGGGGAGGCAGCTGAAATGTAAACCTTTGTGGTGTACTTTATCAGATGAAGTGAACTCTAGGTTATCAATTTACTAATTTGGGGAAGGGAAAAAAGCTTTCTTGTTTTACTGTTTTAATTTAAGGAACTTTATAATTATTGGATCACACACAATCAGTAATTCTTTGAAGACAAACTGTTATGGAAATTGTCTGCTTCTAGTAGTTGATATGTGGCTGGATCACTAAGTATCTACAGAATATTGTAATTATAGTTCAAACTGTCCTAGTTTTCTCCACTGCTATGTACAGTGAGAACCATCAGTCAGAGAATATATCTATTATCAAACTTCAGCTGGTGGAACTATCATGATAAATAGAAATGTTAGAGTTAAGGAGGAAGCAGAACAGAGGTAAACATTTAAAGACTGTAGGCTGAATTAAATAACTGTGTGGACTGTTCCTTTTTACAACTGTGTTTGGACTATGCCTTGGCCGAGGCAGAGTGACCGTGACACCCAGTGGGGATGTTGGCGAGGTCCAGGAGGGCTTCCTCTATTCGCCTTAGGTCAGGGGCTCTCACTGGGAGGCAGGTTTTGGCTCACAGTTCCATTTTGGTGATTGGATTTCAAGGACAGAGAGTGGAAGAAAAAAGGAAGAAGAGAAGAAAAAAAATGAGTTCTCTCTCCTACTTTTGTAAAATTCTCGTGCGTTTTTTATTGCGTGTTTTTTTCCCTTCTCCAAGGTCGGGTTACTGGAGTGTGAGCAGGCTCTCATTTCTATCTGAGCCTGTCATTTCCGCTAGACTCCAGTTTGGCCAGATGCCAAGACCAACAGGTGATCCTTGAAACTGCAAAACAGCAGGAAGTGGGCCTTGCTTGAATGAGACAGTTCACCAGAGGGGCTGTCTGGCTTCTCTCCATTTTCCTGCATAATTAACGTCCCTCCCCCATGCCGAGCAGAAAATCTGTGCTGAGCAGCTCAGCTGCAGCAGCCATTGAGAAGCGCTGTGAGGAAAAGAATGTTAATGAGGGATGTTGGGAGAAATAAGCCTTCTGGCTCTGGATTTACTGAGAGACTGCAATTGGCCCTTCTGAGGGGCTAGAACTGTATTATCTGTTTTGAAATGGTTTGCACTTTGCCAGACACCTTTGGAGAACTGGGGTTCTAATGAACATTGGAGCTTTTGGTTCTAACTGGGCTTTAACAGGAGTTTTAAAAAAACCCCGTTTTCTTTCTTGTCTTGTAAATAAGAGTAATGTCTGGGATATAAAGAGTAAAGAGACACAAGCCAAAATCCTGCCCAGATCTCACAAGTCCTAGTAAAGACAGAACAAAGCAGGAAGCTGGCCACAGAGAAGCAGGAAGTGGGGCCAGTGAGTGTTGCCAGTGAGTGACCCACCAAGAGGTGTAGGGGGTTCGGCAGCCAGCTTGTGATTGGAAGATATTCTGGGTTCCAGGAAATGTAAATTATTTCCAGTGGATGACTCCAGTCCTGAAAACTTTAAAAACAGTATAGTCTTTACTCCCCCATGATTTAACTAATATTTCAAATTGACTTTGCCTACCTCAAAGCCCAAAGCTGTAGAGCATCACATCCAGAAGGTCTTTTTCCTGGCAGTAACTGTCCACCTGTCCTTCCTCCTCCATTCCGACAGATTCTGTTCCAGGACATTTGGAGGAAATTATTATAGGGGAGGAAAGAAAAACTCCCTCTCAGGTTCAGTGTCTGGAGGGGCGGAGTGGGGGAGGCTGCAATTGAAACTGACAAAAGACAGATGAGCAAGAGGCAAAAAACAGTTTATTTATGTGCGTGACATGCATACCTGCAGAAGTACTCAGTGTTAAGTAACTCAAAAGGTGATTAGAACGGGGAGCTTCTATACCATTTTAACAATGGGTAATAAATCACAGAGAAAGGACTAGTCAAAAGAAAAGGGATCTGGCCTTCTAGGAAGGTAAATTGTAAGAAGATGACTAGCAGATGTATGGGGAAAATAATGGTAAATGGGGGGTATGCAGACCCATTTCAGTACCATCTCTGGTGATAAGAGTTATACGTTAGGCTACCCTTCCTGGAATGAGAGAGGGGGACACCTTTCCAAGTGAAAATGTTCTTTACAAAAGATAAGTTTCTGCCCTGCTGTGAGGCCTTTGAAGGGCAGATACAGACCTTTTCCTGTGTGTGTGCTGTTTCTCAGTTACCATTAGTTCAAAACAGTCCTCATGCCAGAGTAGCATATTTGGGGTGGCATATCCGATCCCCTTTATCATCTTTCTGGTTTAAGTCTGGAAGTTAACTGAGGAAGCATGCACTTAGACTGTCTCTGTTGTGCCCCTGCGGGAAGAGGCAGCAGAAAGGGCTCATTGAAGGCAAGTACTACACTTTACATGATTTTCACCCACTCCTAAACCTGGCAAGGAATAGGTCATACTCTTTGTTGGACTGAATGAATGAAGTCAGTTGATTAAAACTGGTGGTCCCGCTTTGGAGGGTGGTTCTTCACAGTGAGCATATGAGACAAACTCTTGTTATGTCACAAGTGGTACAGAAGGAAAAAGACATACTGTGCGGGTTTGCAAGCAGAGGAATTTTAACAGCATTCATTTCCTAAGAGGTGCTCCAGTTCTAGGGGGTTCTATACTAAGCAAATCTAAAAGAGATCATTTATATACCAGGTTCCTTTTCATATGTTCATTTTTAATCAGGAGTATGCTTTTTCAGTGACTGGATTACTCTCATCTGCCTGCAGGATACATCCGTCCCCAGTATCGAGGGTCCGAGGAAATCGAATGAATAACCAGAAGTTTGCTTGGTGAGTACCCAGTCTAAATTATCAGAACGTTCAAGTCTTACGGGCAGTTTTAATGGGGCTGCGTGAGAGCCCAGGAAAGTCACTCCTGCTTCTCTGTCAAGAAGGTGTTTCTGCGCAGTGAACTATGTCGTCTCGCTGTCCTTTGGAAAATTTCTCTACAGCCCAAACTCTTCACTACCTAAAACCCACACGGACATATTTTTGCTAACAGATATGGCTTATTTCCCAGGATTATTAACTGTCACATTTTTAAAGATACCCCTCTTTTTAAAAATACTGTAAGTTTCTTAGTTAGATTTAGGCAACAATTCAGATTTTTCCTCAGGTACCAATTTCCACTTCTCATGAGGATTTTCATAGTAAAGTAATATATTAATTTTGAGGTTTACTATTTCAATTTTTCAGACTGAGCATTAAATATCCAGGGGTTTTATTTTTTAAGGTTCTAGTTATTTAATTTTAGAGCTAAGGGGAACTGAGGGAGAAGGAGAGGGAGAGAAACATCAGTGTGTGGTTGCCTCTCATGCGCCCCCTACTGGGGACCTGGCCCACAACCCAGGCACCTTCCATGACCAGCAACCCTCAGTTTCACAGGCCAGCACTTAGTCCACTGAGCCACACCAGCTAGGGAGGGATTTTACTTTTAAATTTGGGGAATACAGATATCTTCTTGCAGTGACTAGTTCTTCAACAAAAATATAGATGGGAAGTTATCATAAATGACCTGAAAAGTAAGTTCAACCACAAAACATTTATTATTGATTCTATAAAGAAGCAATTTAAGATGTTCTATGAATGTTTTATGTGAAACAAAAAAATAATTAATATACATTTAAAATCCATTTTGTTTACATTAGCCACTCCGTTACACAAAATTAGCCTTTCTACACACATTGTATCTTTTTTAAAAAAGAAGGAAGAAAAGAGGAACTCGAACTGTGTCCTGTTTATTTCAAAGGTGAATGGAAATCCAACAGATCTCCATTTTTACTTCATTGAATTGTGCTTAGAATGGGATTTTGATTAAAAATTGCTTTTTTTTAAGTATGGGAAGATGATTACCAAAGATTGAGCTTCCAAATTAATTTTATTCCTAAATCAGGGTTATTTTTAGACACAAAATAATGACTCTTTGATTTTGAATAGTGCCTAATCAGCTCACCTCCCTTCCCCCATTAAATCTAATTAACTACCTCAGAATAGCTGGGTGATGTTGTTAAATATTATGCTTCTCTCTTGTCACAGAGAGGGAAATGCAGCACAGATGACACAGCTGCTTTCTAACACCCTGTCTAGAGCTGGGGCATCCTTCATGGTGCCCCGCGATCACTAAAGCGTATTGGCCCCCGTCCCACCGGGACAGCTGAGGGAATGAGAAGGCTGACAGCCGCTGCATAAAAGCACAGGGAGAGGTCAGGTCCTCTCCTGACCGAATGGCCTTGCAGGCTGAGATGCTCAAGTGAGCACCATCAGTTAGGGGGCAGAGTACAGCCATGCTGGTCATGAGATCTGGTTTCTGCAGCGTATTTTTCAGTGGCTAAATGTGCAACGCTAAGTAAACAACAAATATTCTTTTCTTCACTTTTTCTTTCCTAAATAGTAGAGTAACAATAACTGGTTTCTACATAATGTATCGCACATTATTTGGTTAATAAGTTTAAACCACTTTTATCTCTTGAGAAGTGAGAAAGAAGAAGGATTTTCACTGTTAGCCTTGAGAAAATTCAACTTTTATTTTTATTCAGCAGCATTTATTTACTGTCCTTGGCCCTGTGGAAAACACTGGATTAGAAAGATAAATAAAACACAGTTTCTGTTCTCAAGGGGCTCACTGTCATGAAGGGAGTGGGTGTGTATGTCTTTGTGATGTCGCACACATAATATACAATATTCGTGGTGTCATATGCACTACTTATATGTAATAAAATGTAGATGGTTCTCTAAGGAGATATATTTATAGTATTGAGTTGGCCAAAAAGTTCCTTTAATTTTTTCCACAAAATAAAAGATGTACTTTCCATTTTCACCAATAACTTGATTTGGATATTTTCAGTGTGTCAGCCACCTCCCACATGGTAAAATGTTGATTGTTCTCAGTTAATGTCTCTATTTGATCTCTGTCAACTTCAACTGGTCTACCGACTGTGGAGCATCATCCAGTGAGAAATCTCCCACATGAAACTTCACAAACCACTTTCGACTAGTCACAGAACCTTCGCTACACTGTATAAATCATTTTTTGTGTGTTTCAGTTGCATTTTTACCTTTCTTGAAATAGTAAAACATAATATGCTGAAAATGTCACTTCTTCCATCTTCAGTATGAAACTGGCTACGCAAAAATTCACCAATTTTGACATTTTTTAAAAAATCCATGCTGATATGATGCATCTGCCACAACACAGTCTAATAAAATTGTTTCAACTGAAGCTAAAGACAACTAAGTACTACAAGAGCCATCCTACAGGGAAAAAAAAACAAACCTTTTGGCTAACCCAATATAATGTTCAGAGGAAAATGTTATCAATTCTATTTAAGACCGATTTGAGAGTAAGTAGTAGAGAAATGAGAAAGTACAAAGGAAGGAGAATACAATCCGCAAACCCACTGCAGAGGAGGATTTTGAGTAACGACCCAGAACCAGTAAGAAAAGCAGAGTGTTGAGATGGTACTTTCTTTACAGGTTGAAACACATATACAGGGACTTGGAGGCATTGCTAAATTAACTGTAGCAGGAGCGTACATGGATTTATTACATGTGCTTTATTTGGTCATGAGTCAGTTAAAATTCCTACTGTATGTTACTACCTTGAATTTTCCTTCAGTAAATACTGTGAGGCTGGTATATGGAAATCAATCAAATAAATCACCTGGCTGAGAAGCAGCCCGGTGAATCACCCAGCATCTGCATCTGATTAAGTGATAAACATTCACTCCTTCTTTGTGAAATATTGGCTTTGAACATCCAGGAAGTTGAACCACTCCGACTAGCAATGGAGATGAAGGGAAAGTGATATTTGCTCTCCTCCAAGAAGTGTGGGGTAATTTATAGAATTAGATGTGAAGTTCAACCCCAGCTTGGCTCAGGAGTGAGTTAGAGCTGCAGATTCTTCATGCATGTGATGTTGGGTGGTTTTGTGAAGTCGGGCTAGCAAATGCTTCAATCAGGTGAAAAAGATTGCTCATCAGAACATCAAATAAACCTCGCTAAGAGATGGAAAGGCTGGGGTTATAAGGTATGGATAAGAATGCATGACAGTTGGTGGGTTGTACGTATCAGTGCCTGTGGTGGAGCTGTCAGACCTGGGTTGATCGCTGAGTGAAGACGGTTTAAAATTTTAAGCAGTGTTTTGCTTTGCATAATGTGACTACGAGAGGTGGCGGCCACTGGCCTCGTTCCTGTAGCAGCATTTCTTCTAGAGATGAAGAAATGTATGGAAGAGAATTTCTGTGCAAGGCAAACAAACCTTCTGGAATGGAAGGAAAATGGGGTAACAAATGTACGTATCCAGGGACAAGATGAAAGTCTGGAAAGGTCAGAGGTGCAGTGACAGGTGTTAGGATGGAGCCAGTTTGCTGTAACTATCTGCTAATTCCCAGGGATTAAAAAATGGCAGTAAGAACTTCTTGTACCCCAATAAGGAACATGAGGTCATGGTATGACTACAATTAATCAAAGGTAGCAATCGGGCCAGACAGAAACTCACGGTCACTATGGCCGTCTCCTCACAGCCACCTCACTATGGTAATATTTGTTGATTTGAGGATTGATAAAGCCTTTAAAGTTCAGCCTATGAGCTTCCTTCTTTATTTCATGAGTCATATCTCTCCTCTTTCCTTCACCATTGGCTGTAACAGGTGATCACACCTTCCTTTGTCTAATAACTATATAGACTGTTTTTAGAACATTCCCACTCTTTCTTGCCTAGGATGATGCCCGGAAAATATTTTGCTCTGTTTTGGGCAAACTGCAGGGAGTAGGGCAAATTGTATCAAAGGGTTGAATGTGCAGGTGGGCTTTTGTCCTCTACAGACCTTTTTTGCATGAGGCTATAACTTTGTTAGTTGAAATCCACAGGAAGTGTTCGTTTCCAAGTCATCTTTAGCTGTTTTACTCCCAAAGATATAACAGAAATCTAGACCCCATGTTGGGAGCAAGCCAGGGAGGGGCTAGCCGGGGAATACCTCTGCACTGAACATCGAAGGTTCTGGACGGAAGGCTCCAGAACTTTCTAGGACCAGTGTAAGTATTCTGAGGATATACATATTAGCATGTGCTCATCGTTAGTTTTTACCCTTTCTTCTCTTCTCTCCACTTCTCCTGTCCTGAAGTTTTAAAGGACTTGGACATATATTATTGTATCGATGATGATTGTAGTAGTGGTTACACCTCGTGCTCAAAACAGCCACCTAGAGCTCTTATGTAACAGTGGTAGTTAGTGGGTGTCACATGACAGAGACTTTATGGGTTATTTATATGATGACATAGAAAATAAGGTATTGTTGGTAAGAAATTTCATCAGTAAAATTGAAATAATTTTCTCTAACCAATTGGATGCTGCCTCCATCAGTCTCAATTATGATTTATTTCTTCCATGTGCCTGAGATGGTATGCAGCTGTATGTACAAAGAGGCCTCCAGTTTTTGACAGAGCATCTATGCAAATTCTAAGACATTCTGGGTGTGAGTCACATTTAACTTTTGGATGTGGTAAAGTTCTGTGTCACAAATTTTTGTGGAGAGCAGGAAGAGCCTTTTCACACTGATGTTTTATCGTTGGAGATAGAGAGCTACAGTGAACCTAAATATTTATATGCACACAATTGCAAATGTTAGACATGACTTGCGAGAATCCTTCTAGAGAATCTAGCTGGTACAGATCCTTGTCATGAAAATAAGAACAACCATTGTCGTTTAAATCTTTGCCTTAGAAGAGGAAAGCACTGAAGTTGTTAATACTGGAAACCTCTCAGGAAGCTGATGCAGATCTTGTCTTTTGGGGGGGGGGCAGAGCATTTCCAAATGTAATAGTTACTGATTTCAGCATTTTAAAACAAATGTCAGCATCCTCAGGTTCAGTACGACTCCTCACTTTCCAAAGTGCAACATGTCGGCTGCTGGCATAAACCCAGGTCTCTGCACACCTGTTGAGTCATCTTTCCACTTTGCAGCAATTAGCTACTGCGGGAGAAATGCTAAAGATTAAATAAGATGGATGTTTAATTCATTAGGAGCTGAGCAGAAGGCTTTTGTCTGGGAAATTCCCCTGATATTGATGGGATAGGGGAGAGAAGGAGAGGCCTAATGAAGACTCCGCTGCCCACTCCACAATGGGGCAGTCACTCCCTGCTGACTTGTGTAGTCATCATGGTGTCGGTCGCACGCTCATTATTTATAGATAATACTGAGTGTGTTACTTTAATTACCAGAGCATTCCACTGCTTAGCCTTTTGACTTACAGGGCAAAAATGATGATAGTATGTATGGACTTCCATACGTAGAGTTTCCAGACTCCAAGGTGCCTGACCTTCATGGTTTCTTTAATCCACGCATGGTGATAAGCCTGTCACAGCACATTGCCTTCCGGGTTCACTTGGAAGCATGCTCTCTCCAGCGTTTGATAACAGATTCGGAAAATGGGCGTCGTTCGAGTTACCATGAACTGTGTTCTCTGTGTACACACTGAGTCACAATGAAAAAGGGCCTCCGGGATGTTGCTACACTTTAAATCTCTCCAAATTCACTTATTTTCTCTTAATGTTGCCATCCAGGATCTGCCATTAACTTCTTTAACTACTTCTACCGCCTCCTCAAATGTAGCTCGGTGACAGTTACGTAGACTTTAAAATTGTGCACCGTCTTTCCGATTGACCTCAGTAAAGACTTTGGTCTAATTTTCCTTAATTCTCTTCACCCAGAATTTCAGCAAGAAACCTCATGATAAAACTGGTTCACATTCCTATGAGCAATATATGATTTTTGTGTCTAGTATTGCTTCAGTCACAATAAAGATGGTTGGAGGAAAATTGGCAGGTTATTTTCTGCCACTATTTCCTTAACTGTAGGAGTATCGGGGCTATAAGAGGAGGTTGAGCTATAACGATCACCACTTCTGAGGTGCTTTGTATTGCAAGTCCCCGAGTGTGTTGTTCTCACCAACCTGCCGCTCAGAAGCTCTGCAGGGTCTTACTGGAAACCCGACAGAGAACCCGCAGGCCTGTCTGTGTACGTGTGCTGACTCCTGGCATCTTCTCGGCGCTGCAGCTAGGTGCGGCACTCTCCTGAAATAAAACACCGCTGTTGGTTGACTAACTTTGGCCCGACCTAGAGACACCAGTTCAGGATTCAGAAGGGGATTGTTTTGGGCAATCCAAAACACGTGGAAGCTGAACAACATGCTTCCAAATAGTGCCTCCGTCAAAGAACAAATTGCAAGAGAAATTTAAAAATATTTTTTGCTGGATGAAAATCTGAATACTACTTACTAAAATTTGTGAGATGTATCACAAGCAGCGCTTTGAAGGAAATCTCTAGCATGAATGCATATGTTACGAAAGAGAAAAGATTTCAAACTAATAATCTTAGTTTCCACTTTAGGAAACCACAAAAAGAAGAGCAAATTAAACCCAAAGGAAGCAGAAGAAAAAAAAATAAAATGAATCATTGGTAGTTCTGGGACTCGTGGCATCTTTTTTGTATAATTGTTATTTTTCTAGGTAGGTTTTATACAATTAAAGATACTTAAAACGACACCATCAGGATTGATGATTTACTCTGGGACAGCTATTTAAACTACAGTATTTTATAGAGTTATAAATTGTGTGGTGGGCATTCTTTTCCATCACATGCCTTCCCTGTTCAGTCAGGGAAGAGAACTTTAAAGTCAGGTGTAGAACTTTAAAATAATGGTCATGTTGTAAAGAAACATGATGAATAAGGGGATACAGGGAGTCATTAATGACTAATGCAGAAAAAAAACTGGGTCCCACTATGAAAGAACTTGTGGGAGCACAAGTCATGTCATGATTAACATATCAATTGAATAAAAAAGAAGAAAGATCATGTATGTGTGTGTGTAATCATATACCCAGAGAAGCTGTATTCTTTTCTGTGTTTCATAGTGTTTTTAATGGATATATTTGGGAAATTATATATCCCATGGATATATTTGAGAAATTGGCTGATCGTAGCTGTCTTCTAAATACTATATATTTGAAAGAGTAAGGACCGATGTGGGGACCCAATGAAAGATCCTAGTGTGTCATGAACACACCAAGAGTGCTGCTCCCGACGATACAGCTGAAGGGGGTTCTTTTCCCTGTGAAAATGCCAGGCACACCAGCAGTTGAGTTTTTGTTTTTATCTATCAGTCGTAACTGCAGTTGTCATCTCTCTTGCTGAGATTTCTCTGTATACACATGGACAGTGAACTTGCAATTTTTAAATTATATATTCTCACCTTGCTACAGTTTTTTCTCAGCTGACCCCTAGGTTTAGTAATTTTCCTAAAACTGGCTCTTTATTGCATTTCTTAGTATAGCACTAGATTACCTGAAGTCTATTTAGTGTATTTTAGAAATATACTCATAATTACTACATTTCTTTTCATCTGTTTTAGGAGAGCAATATATAGTGTGTGATATAGCAATCCAAAAATTAAAACCAACCCACTATCACCCAGGTTTCAACACAGTCACAGCCACTCAGCATAAGCCCGCCGCAAGCACAGTAGCTGGAGGGCTGAGGACCTGCTGGAATCCGCGGTCTGCTTGTAGCCGTTACCTCGTCTACATTTTCATTCACTGTAGTCTCCTTGAGCAGGTGGAGTTCTTTTGTTGAAAGTCGTAGAAACTGACTGAGTCTGGCCAACTTAAGCTAAAGGCGGTTTTGCAGAAGGACAAGAGGCCGATTACAGAGTCAAAGGAGAACAGTGGATGGGGCCTCAGCAAACACAGGAAGCAGGGCAGAGGGGTCCAGGGAGCAGGATTTACTGAACAGGGCTGCTCCTGGACGTCACCTCTTTAAAATTGCAATAGAGGAAGCCACCCAGTCTGATTGGTCCCAGCCTGGCTCAGGCACCCAGCCTGGACCAGGGAAGGGGCTGCCTCGGTGAACAGTCCTGGTAAGCTGCATGTAGCGAGAACCACGGGTAATGAGGACAGGATGGTTTCCCAAAGGAGTAAGAGGTCCTGGTACCAAAAAATGATAGGAAGAACTACTGCTCTTCATCAGCTAGCACCATTGGTTGTCCCTACTGTTCAGTGAACTAGAAGCTGTCACTAAACGTAGTTAACGAGCTTCAACGTGTTTCCCTGGAGGCCATCATTTCTTATATTTTGGGTGATAAGGTACTCAGCAAGAAGTAACTAAAATAAACAGATTCTTATAGGTCTTACTCTTGGTTATTCAGTGGCCAAAGCATAAGAAGAATGTCAAGGTAGATAGACTCCATTCTCCTTTAAACATATGGTTTTTAATCCTAATCCCCTCAAACCCTACCTTTTCCCAGATTTCCTACTTTAAATCACATACTTTAAAATGCAGCCTTTAAAACCAAACATACATAATTGTGACTATACATCCAAGATAGTCAAAACAGGGAACCTCCTGTGAGACGCACAAAGCTGGAGTCCGCAGGCTCAGATTCTGATGTCAATTTTTCACATCTACCAAGTGAGTCTTTATACTGCCTGTACGTCTGCATTTCTATCAAATGAATGAACGAATGGCATCTGACCCAGACTCTTCAAACCAGATCTTGGGAAGAGTGCAAAACAGATAATTCTCTTTATAATATCACCCTGAAAGAAAACGCTTCATAAACTGAGGGTACTAACCCCCAAATTTTAACTTTGACATAAAAAGAATGTCTTTACTACCACCTAGCTGACTCATTGATGCACCCAGCTTTATTATAGCCTCAAGTGAAGCTGCAATTTATTTCAGCTCTCTTGGGTCCTTCTTAACTCGAACAGCTTAGAGTCCTGAGCTGGTGTCTATGTGTAGGGACTGGGGTGCCACACATTAGGTAAGTGTAGGCTCCCGTAGGGGGCCCATGTTACAGCCAGGCAGAAGCGGTGGCTTTTTAGAATGTGGGTGAAGCCAGTTTACCTGAGCTTCTGTGAAAACCAAATAAGCCAGAAGGGTACCTCTCTGTGTGTTACCCACCTGATCACGATTGTGATGGTTAAATCCTCTCTTCCATCCTATCATTTACCTGGGACACCTTCATAAATGAACGTATCAGGTTACATCCTTTAGAAAGCAATGATTGACATTGCCCATAGGGCTACATTGTTCTTACTATAAAATAGAAATCTCTCCAGTGCCATCTATTTTCCCATTTCTCTACTCATTGCCTTTTTCCCTCAGAGGTCTCTAAGGAAAATGAAACAGAGTTCTCCTCAGACTTTGCAGTTAGTAGGTAGAGGGAAAGAAGGAAAATACCCTTCTTATTATTTTTCTCTTTCGACTTGAATTATTTTATGCTTTTTTAGAAACCTGGTAGCTTCACCATGAGAATAGACTGATCTCTTACAGTAAAAAGTGGCTTACAGTGATCCTCCCCAAACTTTACAGGCCGCACGAAGTGTTTATTTGGGAAAAAGAAGGAAGTGTGGATTTCTATTGGAGGTAGGAAACAAAGAGCCAAGGCAACCGTGTTGAGAATAGAAGAAAGTTGCTGCCACCTAGAGGTAAAAACTGAGAAACGTTGAGAGTGTACTGTCCCGAAATGATAGTGAAAGGCGACCTTGATGTAATATCATCATAAAATGAAGGGCAGCCTGTCGACTCAGTCTCTATCTAAGTGGGACTGGACTTATCCCAGCCCTTTCCCTGTTGGCATTGTGCCAGTATTCCATACGAGCATTTTCTGACCTTGGTGGGCTTTTCAATTTTTGTGGACAGCAGCCTTGTTAAAAACTCATGCTGGGTCATGGGACATCTACCTCTTGTATAATGCAGTCTGCTCATTTGGGAGGTTTGTGCTACTCTGGCTAACAAAGAACGTCCTTCCCATGATCCAGGCTATCTCTGTGCCCGCAGGACACATCCTCCTTCGGTTGTGGCTGGTGCTCTGGTTTCATGGGAGGCACAGAAAGCTGGGAAACCAGTGAGGTGAGAGCGGAGAGTCCCGGGGACACCGTTCAGAGGAGGGTATAAATGTTGAATATGTTACTTTTTGTTTCCTCCGAGGAGGGTCCCTGAGACTCACTGGAGTTCTGCAAAAACCTGAAGCCAGTGCAGTACCAGCCTCAACAATGATGTGCCATTTGGCCCATTTTCATTTTGGTTATTAGGAACTCACCATATGTAGCGCTGACATTTCTAAAGTGGTTCCTGCCAGGACATTTTTTGATGGCAAAGCCTCCCTCATAAAAGAGCTCAGACAGGCAGAAATGCTGCGCTGCCCCATTTGGTTTGCAGGCCTCTCCCTTCGGGTCTGCTGCCCTGGTGCACAACCCCAGGGGGCAGTGTGCACAACCCAGTCCTCCCGAAGGGCACCTCCTGGGCACTGAAGCAAACAAGAGGATGTGAGTGTGAGTTTACACGTCTGCCCCCCTCTTCTCTCCTGGATGAAAGACGTGATGGAACCTTGTTGATCGTGATGATGGTTTTCTGGGGAAAAGGGACTTCAGAAACACCACAAGGCATCAGTAGTGCCGTTCAGGAAGTGAGGGCAGCAGGCAGCATCAGTAGTGCTGTGCAGGAAGTGAGGGCAGCAGGCAGCATCAGTAGTGCCGTGCAGGAAGTGAGGGCAGCAGGCAGCATCAGTAGTGCTGTGCAGGAAGTGAGGGCAGCAGGCAGCATCAGTAGTGCCGTGCAGGAAGTGAGGGCAGCAGGCAGCATCAGTAGTGCCGTGCAGGAAGTGAGGGCAGCAGGCAGCATCAGTAGTGCGTGCAGGAGTGAGGGCAGCAGGCAGCATCAGTAGTGCCGTGCAGGAAGTGAGGGCAGCAGGCAGCATCAGTAGTGCCGTTCAGGAAGTGAGGGCAGCAGGCAGCATCAGTAGTGCAGTGCAGGAAGTGAGGGCAGCAGGCAGCATCAGTAGTGCTGTGCAGGAAGTGAGGGCAGCAGGCAGCATCAGTAGTGCTGTGCAGGAAGTGAGGGCAGCAGGCAGCATCAGTAGTGCTGTGCAGGAAGTGAGGGCAGCAGGCAGCATCAGTAGTGCTGTGCAGGAAGTGAGGGGAGCAGGCAGCATCAGTAGTGCCGTTCAGGAAGTGAGGGGAGCAGGCAGCATCAGTAGTGCCGTGCAGGAAGTGAGGGCAGCAGGCAGCATCAGTAGTGCTGTGCAGGAAGTGAGGGCAGCAGGCAGCGTGTTCCTTGTCTGTTGAAACCCTAGTGCTTCCTTAAGAATGCAGAGCCGGATCCTTCCTCTGCCTCGCCTCGCTTGCTTGTGCTCTTGTTCCTGTCCTGTACTTAATCTTAAGTTACAATTTAAGTATTTACTATGTCACTTAGCAACCTGGTCACTTTCGAAATTGCCAGAAATTATTATTTTTTAACTCTTAATCAGGAGCATTATCACTTTTCTAGAAGCTGTGTGTCCATTCATTTGTTCCCTTATTCAGTAAACCCACAGTATCCACAATGCTCTGGTCCCTTTTCTGGGGACGCTGTATTTAATCAGACGGACAAGCCCTGCTTCCATGGAACTAACCATGTAGTAGAGTAAGAGTGACAACTAGTGATAACTGCTCTAATGGACACATAACAGGGGTGATGGGAGGTGACTACACAGCCATCCAAGAGGCTGGTCAGAAAACACCTCCCGAAAGGACCTGACACAGAAGTTGGGAGCTGAAGGAGCACGGACCAGCTGCGTGAGCAAAGAGAAGAATTACGGAGCACACCTAGTTTCAGTCTGAGCGACTTGTGATTGTGGTCTGGAGCTTAGAGGACAGGGCAGATCTATAGATACAGAAGCGGGAGCTGATGGCCTATGAATAATACTTACTCAGGAGGCATGTGTCTGCATTTGCTGATGAAGAACAGAAATGTTTTTGAGATGAAGGAAACCTGAAAATAAAAATTTTGCGGACTGTGAACTGGTAGCTCTAAAGTGAGGCCGCGGAGCCACAAACACCCGCACGGTGGATCGATCAGCCAGCCAGACGGAAGCAGTGACAGTGCCCCGGAGGCGGCCCACTGTGTCCTCGCGGAGCAAAGGAGCACCAGTCTGTCAGTTTCTTTGCCCCGCCTCTGCCCACTGTCCACAACCCATCATAAAATGATGCTGCCTACCCCAGTACATGCCCAGGCACCCATACTAAATAAATAGACCTTAACACAGTAAAGCACCTTTTCCCAAAACACCACGTGCCCTGACCTCTTTCTAACAGGAAAAGACTTCAGCACTGGAAAAGATTCTGTCTGTTCATACCCTCCAAGGTCGTTTTCTTCCTACCACCCATCCACGCACTCACCCCAGCCAGGAGCCCCGCAGTAACGTCCGCTCTGTCAAAATCAGCATCCATCTGATCGTTTAGTCTGGGGTTCCTTCTAACTATTTCTTGTCAGTTGGCTCTTCTCTATTCCACATGCCCTCATCATCTCTTCCCGGAAATATTAACCTCAGCTCCTCACTGGCCTCTTAGGATTCAGATTTTTTTCTACTCCTCCCACCCACTCAATCTTCACCTTGTCTGTGGTGATGTTTGTGGAATGCGAATGAGGTCACTCCTCTCTTGACAGCTGGCCCTGACTTTGCTGTCCTGTAGGAGTCCAGAGCCCTTAGCACAACTCATGATACCTTTTCAAGACAATTCTTTTACTCCTTTCCTACTCACTTTTTTCCCATCTTCCCTGGGCCCTGCATTCCCAGCCATGCTCAACTTATGTTTTCCAAAACACCTTGTTCACCAAGGAAACTGATTCCAAAGGACTGTGGAAGGCGTCTCTTCTGTGCAGTCTCCCCTACAATTCTCATCCATCAGCCTCTTCTTTCTCTCTGATTTAGTGCCGCTGAACCAATGAACCAATGATTACCCTCATCACCATTTATGGTCATCATTTGCCTGTGTGCAGTGGTCTTCCCCCCACCCCCTCTCTCCTCCAGATGGAGACCCTCATGGTGAGAACTGTCATTTCCTGGCTTCTAACACAGCATATGGTACAGCAAGCTCAGAGCATGCTGATCAATGAAATGAGTGATTTCTTTCAAGATCCTAATCTTGTTGGTGGGAAAAATAAGGCCCAGAGGGTTAAATCATTTTCTCCAAGTTTGCAAATTAGAGCTAGAATTAGAACTTGAATCTCCTGACTTTGGTAGTTCCCCCACCATTTTTTCAGGCTTTCCCCATTCCTTACTCAGTAGTTTAAGAAAAGTAGAAACATTCAGATCTAGAGGTCGACAAGAGTTTTTTTCATGTTAGAAACATCTTTAAACGTGGGTTCCATTATCTCCACTCTTCCTCTGCTGATAACTGTTACACTCAACAAAATATTTAAACAACAGTGAGGGACTACCGACCTGAATTTCAGAGCTTCTGGGCCTGTTCTGGTGCTCTCTTCATGACATGATCTGGGGCAAGGTTGATTCCCGCATGCCTACCCTTCCCTACATATTGTATTTCATAGGAATGATATGAAAATAAATGTAGGAAATTATATAGGAATATACTTTATTCTGTGGAAGCCAAGATGCTACAAAATGTCTCAGTGGTATTATTTGTCACCATTTACTCTCTATTAAATGTAGCCTCTTCTATGTTTTTAAATATATATATTCGATAGCTTCCCTTTTCTCTTCTTGTTGCCGCAAAAGATTAGGATCCCAACTCTTACCTCCGCCTGCCTCTCCCATTTATGCCCTTCCTTCTCATCCACTGGATTCCTAATTTAATTATCAGACTTATATCAACACCCTGTCTCTTTGCTTTCTTTCCGCCTAGCATTTCATTGCTGAGTGAAAAGAGCTTGATTAATAAAAGCTTATAATTAGTCCAGTAAAAAGGGTCACCTCCTGGACGGGCTTTCTGGGGGTAGGGTTTTTTTCTTTGATTCTTCGTCTTTTGGATATGCTAATTCGATGGCTTATTTTTGGATTTGAAAATCAACCTTGTAGTTTTTATTGCTACACTTTCAAAAACACAAGTGCTCACAAATACCATGACTCTGGAAACAGGATTTGGAGCAAGATTTAAACACTGGGTCTGTGGTTCAACAGGTTCAAGACCCATGACATTCTCAGATGAAAAAAATAAATAAATATCTTTTTGTTTTTAATCTTTATCAACCGGCTCAACAGGTACTGAACTTGAAGTGGGGCTGTCAGCCCATGTTGTTGTGGGGAGTTAGATCATTATCCTTCTCGGCGGAGAAGCCAGGCCTCCCCGGCGCAGGGCGGCTATGGGTCCATGGTCCCCGAGTGCACCCCCCAAAGCATCTCCTGGTGATAATAAGGCAAGGTCATTTACCTTACAGGAAATGTCCATCAAGCGAATCTAGTGCTGTGATTGGCCACAGAGGGAGATGTATCCCCTGAAGGACTGAATGTAGATTTTCACTCCTCAGTGACTTCTTTAAGACCTTTAAAACAGACCCCCGGCAAATATGTAGTAAAAGCTGAAGTCTAAGCAACACTGTGGGAAAAGCACAGGCTGTGAGACCAGGGGATGCTAGTTCAAACCCCACCTGCTACACTTCTGCCTGTCTGGCCCCAAGTGAGCATCTAAATCCTGACCACCATTTTTTTTCTGGGCCAACAGCAAAATCCTGTCTTTTCTGGATCTTTGCAGATTAAAATTCAAATGTGCTAATTCAGGTTAAAGGTCTGGACAGAACAGGATCAGGTATGTTAGCTATTATTTTGATTAAAACACTAACTCCCAATTATCTGCTCTCTCAAAGACAGTCCTCTAAACATCATTTGTGTCTGACTTTGCCCTCTGTGTGGGTACGTGCTACCTGATGATAAAGGGAACCAGACACAGCCTTGGAAATGGGCCCTGAAATTAATAATTTGCTCCCAGGCAGGCCTGGTTATATTGCTAGTAAATAATTCATTCTCTGGTGCCAGAGGTAGGTCTCCAGAGTGATGCTCCACACACGCTTCATGTTTAAACACTTCTCTGCAAGGGGAAGCAGTGAAGCCTGATTTCCTCAGGACACGGACTGTGTGCTTTGTTAGAACCACCTTCCAATGACATTTTACATCCTTAAGCTTTTTATAGTTTCACACACTTTCATATGTATCATTTGTTCCTCATAACCATTCCGTGGAATGTCTCAAAAATGAGAGGCAGAATAGAGTGGGGATTCAAGAATCAGCCTGCTTATTTCCAGATTCCACTCTCCGCAAATTATCATCTCTGTAAACCTTAGGAAAATTGTTCCGCATCTTTGTGCTATAGTTTCCTAATCTGTAAAATGGGGCTTGCTGTTTATACCTGTCCCAAGGTCACTGTGAGGATTAAATGTGCTGATACATGTAAAGCTCTAGGGCGGTGTTTAGTATACTCAATAAATGTTAGCTGTTGTAAGGAGGTACAAAGCCAGTTTTGTGGGGCCATAGCTAATACATAGCTAACATTATCTCATTGATGTTTGGAGAGTGTTTTGACTCTGGGTTAACTGAATCCCGCATCATGATTCATTTTGTTGACCTTGACATTTCTGCTGTGTCCCTCCTGTCCTCTTCCATGTTCCACGTTCCATGTTCATGTTCATGTTCTCCAATATTCCATCCCATTTTGCATAATCTCTCTCAAAGGTAACAGCCTTCTCCAAAGTTCAAGCCCCCACACTTTTGTATGACTGATCACCTCCTCCTCTGGGCCCTCATGAAGAATCTCTGTCCCAACCCCTGAGCATTTGCCACTGTCTGTAGGCCTCTGTCTTTTAGACTCAGTCCCCAGTACCTTGCATAAGGTCTGGTGCATACATAGTAGGGACTCAAGAAATACTTGAGGAATAAAGAAAGAAAGGGATTGGGCAAAGCTTTAAACTGAAGTCTTCTAATTCTTTTGCAATCTTTCCTGAAATTCTGGAATATTCTAAGATTTTTTCCAAGCTTATCTCAATGAAATGATTTGCTAATTGGAAGTCCAGCATATTTCGAGCACCTACTGTTTGCCAGGCACTGTGCCAATACTGGGATGTAAGGATTCCCAAGGCACTCCTGTCTTTGGGAGACAGTTCAGACGTGCATGACTGAGTTAGCAAAGTTGTGTTAATGGTCCTCTCTGAAGATAATGTCACCTGTTTGTCACAGGCGGGGCTTTCTATTACTCACCAATTTAATGTTTTTAGGCACTAACTCACACGTAGGCCCTGGGAGCTAGCATTGCTCGAGATAATGGAATTCATGAATGGAAGTTATTTTCATTTATAAGTTTTAAATGAATGAGTCTCGTTCCATCGCCTTTGCCCCTTTAGTGTGTCCCCTAGTGTGGTTTGCCAGATGTGTAGCCTGAAAGCAGTTGGACTCGTATAGTCCTCATGCTGTGATAGGTCATTGTTTGCCCCGTGCACCTACACACACTCCCAACTGTGGTCATGCAGTCTTGTCATTGGTTGGTTTCATCTGTGGGTCTTGACAAGCCTGATGCGACGCCTCTACAAAATGTCATTAGAAAGCATATTTTTCTCTGGGTTTAGACAGCCATTCTGAAGGCATCAGTGGTAGCTTTTTGTGTGGTTTAGACAGCATGTGCTACCTAACAGAACATCGCTTTCCTTGAAATATAGAAATGATACCATCATTTATCGCGTGACTACAGGGCACTAATGTTTTTCCGCCATCATTGAGTCAGTTGTGTAATGACACGCACTTGACTTGCTGTTCACTGTCTTCAGAAGGGCATTAAGTGAAGTCAGAATCATGGTGCTGACTGCTTGACACTGTCTAAAGTGGTGCGTTACTTTTGCAAATTGGTGCTTGTGAGTGGGTTTAGGCAGTATGGTTATGCCGTCCAATGACGAGTGTTGACAAGGTGCATTTCCCGTCTCTTTTTCTAAGTACTCTGACTTAGTATGGGAAATATAGTGATGCCTGCATATGGTACTTCTCACAAACTCTGAAACCAGTCCTTGTCACAATCTGGGTATAACATGACCTCTGTTAGACACGTGTTGGGGGTCGTAGTAATTATGTTGAATATGCGTAAGTACGCATTGCTAGGATCATATTGGTTGGTGTATGTCCTTCAGCTCTCATTCTTCTTGACCCAAGTGTCACGTGATTTAGCATGCACAGAGGAGGAAATCCAGAGCCTGCTCGAGCTGTCGGCACAGCGTCTTTCATGGTGAGCCCTTTCACAGCTTCACGATGTTAGTCACAGCTGGGTAAGAGTAGTGTCACCTCTTTCCTACATGAAGCATGCTCTGTAAATGAGCATGCATTTGCAGTGTGCAATCTTGTATGTCCCCAGAAGTCAAAGAACACAACGTACAAAAGTAACCCCATACTGAAGATGGTGCATGGTGATGAGCCATATTTTAAAAACGAACACAAAGACATTAACTACAACTTCTCATAAGTAATAAATGAATAAATTGTTTATTCTAATCAATAAATAATAGCTATAATTTTAGGGACTCATAAAAACAACTGATTATGTAAGCAGCCTTCATCCACAGGGTGTAGCCGGCTAAAGCTAGAAGGTTCTATACCTGTCGGCACAGCCGTCACCGCAGGATTTAACACCCAGTGCATCTGTGTCGGCATCTTCATTTCTGCAACACCAGCTCTCGTGGCAGGTCAGCCCTGCTGGCTACACTCAGAAAATAGTGAACTCTGATGAAGTACAGCAGCACACACGAACACACACATATGTGTACATAGTTCTACCTCTCTTACTCTGTGGTTTGATTCCTTAAAATCCTCATAGAGCTTCTGCAGGTGACTAGCATGGTATCGGCAGGCTGCCCTTGGCAGCACCTGCTGCTTTCCCGGCCTTTCTTGCATTGCTCTTGGGGGCCTGTGTTGCTGCTCTTGCAACCCTGGACTCCACAGCAGGTTTTCTTTCCTGTGTCCCCCACTCTGGCACAGATGGCCGTTGCTGCCATCTCCCTGCCCACCCTAGACCTGCTCCTGCGTAGCTGACCCAGGATCCAGGATGTCCACCACTGAGACCCCTGTCACTTGTTCTCTGCTCTTACCGCTGACTTGTCAAAAGGGTTTCATAAAAGACCTGTCTTGGAAAGATCCCTATTAGAAGGGTCCTATCCCCATCCCTTTAAAATCGTCTCCTGGGAATTTCACAGCCAACCTTTGAGACATTAGCATAGGTGTTCCTGCCCCCAGGTTGTGAGTGTTTCAGCCAGGCATCCTGAACGGAGACCCAGTGACGTGTTCTGTGCAGAACGTCTCATCCCAGATGCAGTGCTGGGTCTCCGAACCGGGGCCGCCCAAAGTCAGGTGCCACCTCTTGTTTGCGGAAGGAGAATTTTACCACAGACATATGAGCTGTCATTTATTTCTGTATGAAGACACCACAGATCTGGATGTTTGGTTTTGTTTGAAGTATGGAAAAATATTTTGTAGACGGGGGAAGAATTTCCAGATAAACATGAAAGGTTACTGAGGTTCTTGAAACTGCTTTCAAAACCTTTTTAGAGGTATAGATTAGTTTATCTCTGGAATGTTTGAAATGGAATCTTGCCCCCAGGAACTAGGGATTCTAAGAATTCTCGGTATACTTGCCAGTCAGGTGATCTTTCTCCTTCTCCTGGACATCACAGTTTTCTTAGAAACCCACTGTGCTTTTATCACAAACACTGTAGAACTTTACAATAAGGTGATGACTCTGCAAATTACTGGTGGTTCTGAAGCAGGCTATTACCAAAATGATTTTTTAATATGCTCCTTGGATCAAATTTTTCCAAATACACATAAATGCACATTAACCTATGCATATAACATAACATGCATGCTTTAGCTATTGGTAGATTTTCTTAAAAGCCATTTAAAAGGATTTTTCATGTAACTTTAATTGAATGAGGTAACATTCTCTCTAGTACTTCTTTTTCCCTTTATTTCTAAATGCGTTCAGCTTGTTAAATTGTATCCTGAGTTTTTAGGCAAAGTGAGGTTCTCTGGTGCTTCCACGGTCTTAAAACAGTAGTTTTATTTAAAAGATAGTACTGATCAGACAAGAGAATTTTGGACTACATAATACATAAGAGTTGATCCCAAGGAACATCAGTGTTCTGCAAGAGTAATACTAACAACACCCAGCACGTGTAATGTTCAGGAGATTCATCAATGAATATGCTTCATCCGTATTTGCTCCTCTCTGAAGCTCAGATTTTGGAAACAGACTGTAGCCAGAACTGAAGACAAGAGAAATCTGTCATCAAAAATGGCTGCTGTCTTTAGTCGTCTGAAATGTAACTTAGGGGGTTGATACTAACGGTGTACTGCTTGACCTCATTCTTTTTAAACTTGCTTAAGCTTTATTTTACTCATCTGTAAAATGGGATGGTAGTGTTATAGAAACTGTTGGAAGAACTAAATAAAATGATCCATGTAAGAGATTTAACAAAGCATCTGGCACACATTAAATTGCGCTATAAATGTTAGCACTTGTTAGCTACTGTGATTTCAGTACCAAAAAGTTCAGTAAGAGGAAAACCACTGTTTGTAATAATCTTCAGTAGAGACTAAAATCTATATACACTGTATATTTAGAGCTCAGGTTTGACTGGAGTAAAGCTAGCAAGTAATTTTAAAGACTTGGTTCAATGCTTTAAATTTTCTGCTTTTCCAAGTGAAAAATTATGCATGTTTCACAGAACCCCAGAAATATTCTGTAATCTTCCCCAAGTCTAACTCCTATAGCAAGAATCAGAAATAATAAGTAGTGCCCTCTTCTTCCAACGTTCTTTTTTTTCTTTACTTAGATCCCTAAATACCCAGCATTTTATTAAATCGACTAGTAGCTCTACTTACCAAGCACAAAACAGGAGAAGACTCAGCAGGTTGGGCTTCAAAGGCACCACATCAGTGGGCTTCCCGACGTCTTTTAAGAGGTCAGCGGGGCTGCAGCAACGTGGAGTCTCCTGTCCCTGGGGGCCTGTATTGCTTGTGGAGCAGGCATGTGCAGGGACTGTCACTGCCACACTCTGCTGACCCCCCAGAGCTCAGTGCTGTGCTCACACCTCCCAGGTGCTCGGTAAATGTTTATCAAATACTAAATAAGTGACAGACCTCACAATATCTTCTTGGGATTTTTCAAAAGCAACAGATATTTTTTAAAACTAAAGCATACATGGAATAGCCCTGGCTGGTGTGGCTCAGGGGGTTGAGTGCCAGTCTGCAAACTGAAAGGTTGCCTGTTTGGTTCCCAGTCAGGGCACAGGCCTGGGTTGTGGTCCAGGTCCTCACTGGGGGGGTTGTGTGCAAGAGGCAACTGATCCATGTATCTCTCGCACATCGATGTTTCTCTCTCTTTCTCTCTTCCTTCCCCATTCCCTAAAAATAAATAAAATTTTTAAATAAATAAACCTTACATGGAATATTTAAAAAGTTAAAAGTAGTATCTGATTAGTATAAATATATTTTCTATATATTTAGATTAATTTAGTGTTTTAAAGTCAACCATTGAGAGTGATAGAGATGTTGACAAATGAAATTTGTAATTGAGGGTCAAAGATGAGAGTTATAATCTCATTATCTTAGCCTGGTGTACTTAAAATGGAATTAATTCAAAATAGTGACCCTTAAGTTTTGAAGGGTCCATTGTACACAGCTTAAGGCAACTGTCATGGATTTAAGAGAGAATGTGTTGTTAGCCTGAGAACCCTATGAATAGCCAAGATCTCTCAGATTGCAATAAAAGTCTTTGCTGTTATTCTCTATAAATCTGAAAGCAGGGTTCTTGTCCTGCAACAAAACCAGAGTTTAAGGCTTTGAAATCACATCTGTATATGGCCAAGCCGAAGCTTTCATGGGCCTCCGGAGGAATGCAGGTGCAGCCCACTCCCAGACGTGGGGACAGCCGTGGAAGGCTCCCTGGACAGGCACTGGACTGCCCAGTGCACATGAGCTGTTGTTCTGTGGTGCTGGTCACGTTGACATTTTTTGTCTAGTTGGGCTTCGGGTTTTCTCCTATAAAATGCAAGAAAACTTCTTTCTGTTCCATGGAAATATTGCCATAATGACTTGGAACTTTAAAAATGGGCAAAACATTTTTAGGGGAAGTTAAATTTTTCAGAGGAAAGATGCTATAGGAATGGAAGGAGTTACAAACTTTTTAAAAAATGAGATACATAAAAATGCCGTTAGCTCTTAGAGGCCGTCCCATTTGTAGTCCTTGCGTGTTGCCTCTCCTCCTGGAACGCTCAGGCCTGTGTTATGGACGTGCGTGTACAACGCACTAACGCCAGGAGAGGTTTTTATTGGCTCTTTGACTGGCGGAGCCCAGGGTTCCGCTGCTTCTGCGTCTTCAGAACAGTCTGCTCGCACGCTGCCCTGTGGCGATCCGCTCACACTGCGCACGCGCTAGAGCGCAGCTTGCCTCCCCTCTGGACCCAGAGACGCCGCCTTCTCTGATGGGGCAAAGAAAAGCTAACTAGTTGCTTTGAAATAACAAAGAATTAAACTCAGTTTGGTCATCTTCTGAGAGACTCACAGGATTTTTTCTAAAGAAGATGCTTAATTAGCTCTCATTAATAGTGCACATTTTCTTCCATCTCTTTGCTGCAGAAAATATATTTCAGATAAAGCGTCATGTATTTTCTCAAATACATAATATTCTTGCAGAGAACTAGAAGAACTAAAAGACTTCCTAGTCCACGTTAAAGTGGTAGTTAGTATGGACTTTGTATCTGGTTCTGAGATCTTTTCTGGTAACTCATGTTGGCATCATTGCTGGTAATACATGGAATACATTAAGCTTCGTAGTGACCTGCAAGGTTTACGGGGACATCAGCTTTTTTGAAGGACCTCAGAAGATAACCTGAGAAGTTATCTAGGTAGTCTAGATAATAAACAAAAGAAAAAGAAACAAATCGCTTTGATTGCAAAATAGGGGAAGAAGTCTCAGAAATCAGTGGTACATAATCACTTGTAGTAAAGCATCAATTTATTTTTAGAAGTCAGCATATAATAAAGAGAACTACAAGTCAAACAGTGTGTCATCTGTTGCCCTAACATTATTTAGTTTTATTTTTAGTGATAAATTTTATTGTAGATTATTCTAAGTTCTCTTTCCATGCACCAGTAGTTGAGATTATATTGTATAAGAAAAGCTAATGACAGATACTGGCATGGCAGTCACTGCCCTGAGCATCTCCATGTGCTGACTCACCTTATTCTGCCGACACATGGCGGGGGGGGGCGGTGGGTTCTGTCATTAGCTTCATCGCCCAGAACAGGAAGCAGGGAGACTTGCAGAGCCTCCTTAGGGTCGTGCAGCTAATGAATACTGGAATGGGGATTTAAAGGCTGTTCAGTTCAAGAACCAACTCTCAAAACTACTGAGCCATGCTGCTTTATAAAAAAAAATGTTTGAACCACAGTTTACATTCAGAATATTTCCACACCGGTTTCAGATGCTATAGCAAAGTGGCCAAAAACCACGCACTCTGTCTACAACGCTCCCCCCACACCCCCCTGCTCCAGCACCCACGTGGCCCCTAACCCCTCTGTCTCACACTGTGGACCGTACTCTCCGTGCTGCAGTGTCCGTCTCCGTGGCTGTTCCGCAGCTACCAGTTTGTACCGCTCAGTCCCCGCACCTTTTCCACCTTCTTCTGAAACTGGATGATAGATACACGTTGTATGTTGGAGGATGTTTATTAGTATCTACTTTTCCACTGTGAAACCCTTTTGTTTTGGTCACTCTCTACCAGAATAAGCATCAATAATTTGTTTTTTCTGCCCTACCTGCTCTGTGAATGAACTTAAACTTGCACAGTGGTGTCAAATGTGTCTGAACAGTGGATCACAGCCTAGCTCGTTAATCCTCATGGCAGCAGCCCATGTGACAGCCCACCTTTGTGTTGTTCTTCAGGAGCCGTCATATACATCACGTGGAGACTAGCACGTTACCTGTGACCAAAGCCTGAAAATGCATGGTGATACTTAAAGTTCCTGCTTGACAATATGATGTTTAACATTAAGATATTACTTCACCTAATACTGTGTAAACTTGTGCAAATTATAAGATAATGGGGGAAGATCATAAAATACTGAATTTTCTAGTCTGTGAATCATTTTACTGACTCTTGGAATTAGACCGTCTTAAAGTACTGTAGTTTATAATGACAGCTGGAAGAATAAAATATTTATTATATTGATGATTAACTTTCTGAGTTGAGAAGAATAAATTGTAATTCAGAGAAACTTCTAGATGTCTGGAGACAATACCCTAAATTATTGTCACTAGTCTACGAATCATTTCGCAAACTGCACATCCATATTCCCTATAAATGAATTATATTATGTAGATTTTTATGGCTGGAAGGTGGGTCCTTGTGTGAAGGAACCAGGGATTATGTCAGGGGCAACTAAAGGATTGCAGTTAGTAGGTCTTAAGGGTGAGACACTAGAATGAGTGGAGGCTAGTAGACTCGTCTTGGGAAGTGGGGAGCTGATGAGAGTGTTAAGGTCATACCTAGGTGGCACCCCTGACTATTATTACAATGTTAGAAAAACCCCAAGTTGAGAGCAGGGCAGGGAGACAGGAATCAAAGCCAAGTAATTTGTCACAGCATCTAAAATCTTTACCCAGGTGCCTGGGCATCCTTATTTCTCAACCATTCATTCCTGTCTTTTCCTTAGTCTCAGTTTTCCTTCTGTTAAATGCCAATAATAGTATCAATCTCATAGGGCTGTTCTGAAAATTGAATAGACATTTCTTACACAGCATATGGCACAGTGCTTGACATTGTCTATTTAGTGCTGAATAAGCACGAGCTATTACTCTCCCTCCTCCTGTACTCAACCAGAGGCAAACCCTGACTTTCCAGTCGCCTGCGTTGCTGTGTTTGACTCAGTGCCTCATTCGTTTTTGTGCTAGGCCCATGCTCAGGCGATTCACCCAGGTAGAGTGTGACGCTGTCCACCCCCTCCACACCTCCCTTACCTAATTCCCACCCAGTCGGGGCCCTGCTCCACCCTGCCGCGTCCAGGGTGACGCCCCAACCACCACCGCCCCAAGGGGTCTCCCTCTCTAATGGGTTTCTCCAATGCCCACAGTCATTGAAACACCAGTTCATCGTCCCTTCTGTTGTTATGTGCCTTTCAAATTATGTGTGTAGAAATGTGCCTTATCATGGTAAGAACTAAATATTTAGCATGTTCCTCAAGGTAAAGATGGTGGGAGGTAATTCTCTGTAGCTTCCAAATGGCCAAGTGCGTATAGCAGAATGACGTGGTAGAATAAGCAGTGAGCTTCGGAGCCAGACAGAGCCTGGCTGGAGTCCCTGGCCTGCCACTTACTTACTGTGTGATCTTAGGCAGTTTACCTTTCCTGAGCCTTATTTTCTCATGTGCGAAATGCAAATCTCCTATAGAATGTTTTTTTGAATAGTAGCGATGTGTGTTGAACGCCAAGAACAGTGCCTGGGCACAAGTAAATGCTTACTGATCTTTTTGTTATTCAGCTACTTCTTAACTGAGCAATGGGAACGGCCACTAAGAAGAGAAGTAGATACATACATATATGTTTTAAATTTAAAGATTTTGTCACTCTCTGATGAAAAGGAAATAATAGATTAAGATCTAAAATATTACCACCTATTAAGCCTTTATAAACATGTAGCCATGCAGTCTGTCAATAATTAGCATCTCTGATTTGCCTGGCAGTTTTAAGAACTTTGGATTAAAAAAATGTATAGGAAAAAGTCCCCACCCACAGGGAATTTACATTCTGCTGAAAGAGAGAGATGATGAACAAATAAACGTACTGTACGATGTTAGGAGTAATAAGGGGTATGAAGAAAAACAAAGCAAAAGATGGGGAGAAGGTGCAGACAAAGGGGATGGGAGATGTCACAGGGACTGGTGCTGGGGGTGTGCCCTCTGAAAAAGCGACATTTGACTACATATGTGCGTGTGAGACCAGGATGACAATGGCGAGAAATAGTTCTAGGCAAAGGAATAGCAAAATGGAAGGCTACGCGTCGGAACATGTCTGATTTATTCCAAGAAGAGTTAGGTGGCCAGGTGGCTGGAGCAGAGTAAGCCAGAGAAAGGATGATGAGGTCCGAGGGTTCCAAAACAGGTCTGGTAGGTGAATAAAGGCTTAGAAGTAAAAGGGAGACGCTGGTGTTTAACAGGGTAGGGTTTCTTTTATTCAGAAGACCATGAGGAACCTCTTCACAGCTGTCAGGATGGCTATTATTAAAGAGTGGGAGAGCCCTGGCCGGGTGGCCCGCCTGGTTGGAGTGTTGTCTGAGACACCAAAAGTGTGGAAGTTCGATCCCAGTCAGGGCGTGTACCTGGGTTGCAGGTTCAGTCCTCAGGTGAGGATCTTAAAAATATGGAAAATAAGAAGTATTAGTGAGGATGCTGAGCAGTTTCAGAACCCTCGTATATTGCTCTTGGGAATGTAAAATGGTGAAGCTGCAAAACAGATTAGCATTCCCTCAGAATTTAAACACAGGGTGACCCTGTGATCGGCAGTCCCACCTTTGGGGAAAGTGCCCAGATGATTGCACACGGGGACACTTGTACAGCAGTGTGCACAGCAGTGTGTTCACAATGGCAGAGAAAGGTGGAGCGACCCAAGTGTGCACCAGGGGATGGATGGACGGACAAACCGTGTCACCTCCACACAATGGAACAGTATTGGCTTGTAAAAAATGAATGAAATCCTGACACCTGCCACGAAGTGGGTGACGCTTTAAAACATCATGCTACATGAAGTAAGTCAGACACAAAAGGACGAATACTGCATGATTCCACCTGTATGAGGTGTCAAGAGCAGTCCCCTTCAGAGGACCAGAAACCTGCAGCAGAAGTCACCAGGGACTGCGAGGAGGCGAGGATGAGGAATTACTGTATAAGGGACCAGAGTTTCTGTTGAGGACGGTGAAAAGTCCTGGAAATGCACATGTTGAGGGTTGCACAACACCGTGAATTTACTTAATGCCACTGGACGGTACTCTTAAAAATGATTGCAGGAGTAAATTTTTATGTTACATATTTTTACTGTAATAAAAAACAGAAAGACTGTGGGTGGGGGGAAGGGTTTGGAAGCAGGAGTTCCAGTTAGATGCTTACAGCAGGAAACCAGGTGAAAGATCAGCTGTGACAGTAGTGAGTAGTATTCAAAATCGTGATACATTGTGAAAAGTGGAGCCATTGGGTCCTGTTGACAGGTGGTAAGTGGAAGAAAATAATCACAATAGACTCCCTTTCTATTTCTGAGCTACCAAGAGGGCAGTGGTCATCTCCTGAGATGGAGAAAACTTGGAAAGGAATGAGTTTGAGGGACACTATCACATGTTCAGCTCTCAACATGTGAAATTAGAGACATCTAACACCGAGCGGAAGGTGAAAAAGACACATGAGTGTGGAGCTTGGGGAAGAAAGGCCATAGAAGTAAAAATGGGCTGAGCCGAAAGGAAAAAGGGCTCATGGGCTGGGCAACAGTGTGGAGATTGCTGTGGGGTGGGGGTGGAAGGGGA
Organism: Artibeus jamaicensis; assembly: GCF_021234435.1. Taxonomy (NCBI): domain Eukaryota; kingdom Metazoa; phylum Chordata; class Mammalia; order Chiroptera; family Phyllostomidae; genus Artibeus; species Artibeus jamaicensis. Next base: position 19,310,736 of record NW_026521823.1, on the reverse strand, counting down.
CTAGATGGTAATGGGAAAAAATAAAGATTAAATTTTAAAAATAATTAACCTTAAAAAATGAATTATAAATGGCAACGTACAAAAAGATGAAGCATGGGAATGACCGTGATGGCCCAGGGAAGGAGCTGAGACAGAGGAGTGTCCAGAGGACTGAGTGCAGGGAAACCCCCCCCCATTCGGACTCTGGAGGAGGGAAAGAACGTGGATGTGAGGTGCCTGCCATTCCGACCCAGCAGATTTCCAGTGAGCACTTCCTCTGTCTGGCTCTGTTTGGGGGGAGTGGGATACCAATTCCGTAAAAAGGCAGCACCCATTTTGTAATTCTATGCTCTTGAGCGAGCTCCTGAGCTTGACTAAATCCCAGACTCCTGACCCGTGAAATGGGGTTAATAATGAGGTCAGCACAAAGTGAAGAAGCAACAGTAACTTCAGTCATTTCCTGAATATCCACCTGTTCGTACAAGGTATTTTATTTTCATAACCCTAATCCTTTGTATAATTCTGCAAGATAAGTATGATTGTTTTATAGGAAAAGGTTTAATGGAGCTAATCATTTTTTTTTCTAAGACACAGCTAAAAACTTAAGGGCAAGATTCTTACTCTGGTAGTTCTGAACTTGCCTCGTTCAGTCCATCCACTATCTATTTCAAGCTATTCTAATAGGTAAAGCACTCAGCAAGATGCCTAAGGCAATAGTTAGTGCTTCAGAATGTGTTTCTTTTATCCCTTCGTCCTCCCCTCCATTTAAGTGGAGGTCTTTGAGGTCCTGAAAAACTAACTCCTATAATTAAAACCAATCGGAAAAGCAATCGCCTGTGTCATCAAGTACATAAACTGCCAACTATAAACTTAGTAATCTCCCTAAATGAATGTAATGAATGTTAATTGATGGAATAAACAAAAACTGTGCATTTTTATGCTAATTTTATCTCCAAAGTACCTGGCCTTTAGAGTCACAGACTGGATAGCACTTAATGAAATTCCATTACCATTAAATTAAATTTATTTTATGAGGTTTCTTTTATAAAATACATTCAGGTTATCCCTGAAAATACTTTGTTTGCTACCTGGTTTCTAACTACCCTTTAAAATTATTGCTTCCCTAACAAGTGAAAAGAAAATGGTCTTTTATGTTTAAAAGATCACTCTGTTGTCTTTTAAACATAAATCTGTTATTTATCTGGAGATTAATTTTAATCATTAGCTTCTCTGATCTCGCCACTGTAGGTTGGGTAAGGACATTCCTATTATTCTGGCCACCCAGGCTAAGATGGTCAGGTCTCATCTCATTCCTTCTTCTGCCTTATCCACCATTATTTAATCAGCCACAAAGAACTGATCGATCTACTTCTAAAATGCCTTGGAATTGGTCTCCTCTGATTCAGATTTGGTCCAGGCAGAATTTGCTGCTTAGCTGATGGCAATAAATAGCTCACTACTTGATAAAGGCCTTGACATTAATCACGGCCTCATCAATGAGTCCTACTTACATAAGCCAGAATTTCCCTCCTAGATCTTAAAAACAGAAAAAGAAAAAAATCCTGACACTTCCAGGACCTACAAAATGAAGTTTTCTATTAAGGAACACCCTGAGTCCACGGTATCTGGCCCTGGCCATCAGATCTCATCTTTCTGCTTTCTCTTTCCCTCTCACATTTCTGCACACCGGTGTTCTTTAAGACAGACTTGTGGGTGTCCCACATTCAACTTGTCCCGATCGTCTCAAACACAGTTAGATACTCTCTTCCTTTAGTCCCATAACATTTTATTATTCCTCTCTTTAACACATCATTTTTTATGGCTTCTATAATTATGATTTGCATATATAAGCTGGAGAAATTTTTATTACCCTAACAGCTGGCACCAAGTTCCTCTAGAACAGAACTCTCTTGATGTGGAAAATGTACCTTTAGAAATGCCTGGAGGTGGACTGTCAGCTGAGCGCCACTCCCACCTGCCAGCCAAAAGCTTGGATATAACCTCAGCCCCAGGGCTGTTGGTAGGAGAAGGCAGCTCTGCTGGTGCCAAGGGAAGGAATTTGGTTTTTTTTTCTCCTGAATAAAGAGGGAGTGGGGGTGGAAGAAGAAATCAGAGGAGAGATAAAGGACAGAGAGGATGCCGGGAGGATGAAGAGCTGCCTGAGGCTGGACTGGACTAGGGGGCAGCACAGAGGGAGGCAAAAGCATCTCACAGACACAGGGAACGCTGGGAAGAGAAGCTGAAGCTCCAGGAGTCCTTCAGTGGCTATGGTAGAGAGGGCTACTGAATGCTCAGATGAGTTTATGGGGTCGTTCTTGATGTGAAATCAAGGAAGGTGCTGGTTGGCCAGGGTAGCCCTGAGCATATACACCTCCCAGAAATTTACATGCATCTTTCCGCAGCGGGGGTTAGATTTTCACACGTCACAGAATTGGCAAAGATTCGAGTCTTTTTTCACCTATTTGAGGTTAGTCAATATCCAAATCTTACATTGCACCAGACTATAAATGCTCTGAAGATGCCCCTGTGTGCCCCTTACTTTGCCGTGGTAAACTCCCAGAAAGTGTTTATTTTATTTACTGAATCAGTAGTGTTAATATGAAAAACCCTGTACAACTGACTACTCTAACTTAACTCTCTCATCTTACTGATTTTCTTAGCAGGAAACAGCCAAGTTAAAAAAGAACAGTAGTGCAAATACATTTAATCATCAATAAATATGGTACAGAGAATTTAGTATTATCATCTTGATATATTTAAACTTTTTCCATCTTTCTGTAGGGAAGATCCGTGTGTTCCATTTCTCAGGTACCTAACCCTGAGGGCTACTTTTTTTCTCAGCCATTTCTCAGCTATATGTGAAAATCAATCAATGTATTATATTATATTAGCATACTAAAAAAATTACACCTAATTATCTCAATAGATGCAGAAAAGGCATTTGGCAAAATATAGCATCTTTTTATGATAAAAAACAAACTAGGGATAGAAGGGAATGTCTTGAGCCTGATAAAGAATTTCTATAAAAACCCACACCTAACATATTTAATGGTGAAAGACTGAATACTTCCTCTAAGGTCAGGAACAAGACAAAAATGCCCATGCTCACCACTTTCATCCAACATTGTAACCAGGACAACCAGGTAAAAGAAATCTTCATTGTAAATAAGGAAGTAAAATTATCTCCATTTGTAGTTGATATGATCATATATGTAGAAAATTCTAACAAATTTCTCCCCTAAAAGCTGTTAGAACTAATGAATGAATTAAACATGGTTGCTGGACACAGGAACAATATACAAATATCAACTGTATTTCTGTCCACTAATAATGAACAATTTGAAGATGAAATTCAGAAAATAATTTCATTTACAATAGCATGAAAATGGAGAAGATATCTAGGAATACATGTAACAAAAGGAGTATAAAATGTGAACACTGAAAACTATAAAACATCATTTTCATATAAAGTATTTATTTATTTATTTAGAGAGAGGGAAAGGGAGGAAGAAGGAGAGGGAGAGGAACATCAGTGTGTGAGGGACACATCAGTCTGTTGTCTGTCGCACACTCCCAACTGGGAACCTGGCCCGCAACCCAGGCATATGCCCTGACTGGGGATCAATCCAGTGACCTTTCAGTTTGTAGGCCAACACCCAATCCACTTAGGCACACCAGTCAGGGCAAAACATCATTATTTAGAAAGAAATAAAGAGAGAGAGAGAGAGAAAGGGAAGGGAGGAAGGGAGGAAGGAAGGAAGGAAGGAAGGAAGGAAGGAAGGAAGGAAGGAAGGAAGGAAGGAAGGAAGGAAGGAAGGAAGGAAGGAAGGAAGGAAGGAAGGAAGAGGAAAGAAGGAACTCTTAATGGAAAGACATCCCATGTTCATGGATTTAAAAACTTAATGTTGGTAAGATGCCAAAAAAATCCCACAAAATGGTAAATGAATTCAGTGCATCTCCTACCAAAATTCCACCTTTGTTTACTTTTGCAGAAAGTAACAAACTGATCTCAAATTGTATTTATATGGAAATCTTGAAAAAAGGAACAAATTTGGAGGACTAACACTTTCCAGTTTCAAAATGTACCTCAGAGCTCTAAAATCAGGACACTATGGCACTGTGACAAGTGCACACATATAGAAAGAACAGTGCAATAAAAGTGAAAGTCCAGAAATAAACTCTTATATTTGTGGTCAATTGGCTTTCCACAGGGTTACCAAGGCAATTCAATGAAGAAAGAATGATTTTTTCAACAAATAATGCTGGGACAACTGTGTAAAGCTTTATGGACACAATCAAGAAAATAAAAAGACAACCCACATATTGGGGAAAACGTTAGAAGTTATATACCTGAAAAGGGAGTATCAGTATATGGGGTCTGTCTAGAAAATTCCAGCCCTTGTTAATATAATGAGAACCTGGCAGCCAAGAAGAGTGAACTGGGATGTGCGTTCATGAACAATGATGACTTCACTGACCAAGTCAGTGGGGGTGGTAATCACCACTGAGTGAGCACATGTAGTGTGTGACTGTTCATTCAAACTGACTGAGCGAGCCCTGGCCGGTGTAGCTCAGTGGATTGAGTGCAGGCCTGTGAACCAAAGGGTCGCCAGTTTGGTTCCTGGTCAGGGCACATGCCTGGGTTGCAGGCCAGGTCCCCACTGGGGACCATGGAGAGGCAACTACACATTGATGTTTCCCTCCCTTTCTTTCTCCTTCCCTTCCCCTCTCTCTAAAAATAAATAAATAAAAATATTTTTTAAATGTCAAGGTGGATTTAAAAAAACAAAACAAAATGACCGAATGAGTGGAACAACAAATCTGCATCAAATTTTGTGTCAAGCTTGAACACTACTCCATAGAAACTGTTTGGATGATTCAGAAGGCCAAAGCCATGGGCAACTGGTGATTGGCAGCTTAATCACTCCAATGCATCTGTTCATGCATCACTCACACCTCATGCAGAGTTTTTTGGTGAAACATCAAATCACCCAGGTGACTCAGCACCCCAGAACCCCAATTTGGTGCCCTTTGACTTCTGGCTTTCCCCAAAACTAAAATCACCTTTGAAAGGGAAGAAATTTCAGACCACTGATGAGATTGAGGAAAATATGACAGGGCAGCTGATGGGGATTAAGGGAACTGTGTGAGGTCCCAAGGTACCTACTTTGAAGGGGACTGAGGCATCGCTGTCCTGTCTACAATGTTTCTTGTATTTTGTATCTTCTTTAATAAATATCTTATTTTTCATATTATATGGCTGGATACCTTCCGGACAGACCTCGTATACAGAAAGTATACAACTTGACTAAGAAAACAACACAGTTTAAAAATCAGCACAGTGGCCCCTGTGTGTTAGGGAGTGGATTGGGCGGCCCCCCCCGCCGGTTTCTTCGGAGCATGTTGGCCTTCCTTTTGTTTTGAATAGATGATTTTTCAAAGAGGACATGCAGATAGTTTTGAGCTCGTTAAAGGATGCTGAACTTCATTAGTCGTTAGGTGAATTACAAATACAAAGCACAGTGAGAAGACACCTTACATTCACTATGATGACAAATCAAAAAGACATAATGTGTTGGTGAGGACAAGAAGAAATGACAACTTCTTACAGTGCTGGTGAAATTATAAAATGTTGTACCCACTTTGAAAAACAGTATGAAAAATTTCTGAAAATATTAAACATAAAGCTACCATAGTAATTCTACTCCCAGGTGTATACCCAAGAGAACTGAAAACAAAAGTCCACACAAAATCTTGTATAAATGTTTATAGCAACATCAATCATAAGAGTCAAAAAGTATAATCAACCCAAATGTCTATTGACTAGTGAATACATAAGTGGATATATATACATGACAGAATATTATTCATGTATATATATAATGGAATGAATTACTGATGCACACCATAACATGGATTAACCTTGAAAACCTTATGCCAGATGTAAGGAGCCAGACATAAAAAGCCACATACTTGTATGATTCTATTTTTAGTACATATCCAGAATAGTCAAACCCATAGAGACAAAAGGTAGATTAGCAGTTGTAAAGGGTTAGGAGGAAGGTGGAATGACTGCTTAAGAGGATTGAGTTTCCTTTTGGGGTAATGAAAATGTTTCAGAACTAGGTAGATGTGATAGTTTTGCAACATTGTGAACATAATGAATGCTACTGCATTGTAGAGTTTACAAGGTGAGTTTTGTGGTATGTGAATATCTTAATAAAGTCGTTAACCAGTAGTGGAAGAAGGGCCGGAGGCTAAGGAGTTATATTGGACATATAACTCTATGTTGGAGATAATTGGACATTGAGTCAGAGTCAGGTGTACTCTACTCTGGCCTAATCTTCCTCCCTTCTGCAGTTCCACATTTGAAACTCAAAAATCTGGAAGTCAAAGATTAAATGGTTAGGATGCCATAGCTAATAAATTATACTGAGCCATAATTCATGTCTAGATTTTCAGATTACAGCTATGCTTTTTCTTCAGGGACAGCAACAAAAAAATAGAAATCTCGTAAGTTTCTTTTTCTTAAAGACAATAATATGAGCTTTTTAATCACAAACTTTCATTTAGAAGTTTGCATATTCAAACCCAGATTTAAATTTCACATTATTTTTCTCCATTTTTAAGAGCAGCATGTTACTGGTTTTTGTTTTTGTATTTTTTTTCATACAAAAATTGGAGTTTGAGTGGAAAATAAACACACCAAATCTCAGGCTATTTGTTGCTAAATTTCCTGGCCGCAAAAGCAGAAAAGTAAATAGGATAGAGATTTTAGGTCTAATTATCAGATGAAGGGAGGTGAGGGAAGGAGGGAGAGAAAGAGGAAGGGAGGGAGGAGGGAGGGAGGAAGACAGGAAGGAAGGAAGGAAGGAAGGAAGGAAGGAAGGAAGGAAGGAAGGAAGGAAGGAAGGAAGGAAGGAAGGAAGGAAGGAGAGAGAAAGGAAAGAAAGAAAAAAAGAATCTGCATTGCCAAGCAGATTTTTCTTTAAGTAAAAAATCAGATTTCCTTTTTAAGTGAAAATCACAGCCTTTCTACAACCTCACTGGAGAGCAGAGGATTCCTAGTTCGAGGCGTCAGGAAAGGGCATCTGGTTTCAGCTCTGCTATTTAGTGATATCGCCTTAGCACAGCAATTAATTTAATTAACTTTCTGAGCCTCAGTTTCCTCATCTTCTAAATGTCTTTTAAATATGAATTTGGAGACATTAATATGCATTCTTACCCAACATTAGTTTGGCAGAGTATTTGAAAAATTAAATAAAGTTTTCAAGAAAAGAAATAAAAGACAGGGTATTTCCTCCAATAGATGGGAAGATTTTTATTTTTCTTCAAAATTCAAATATATGTACATTTTGAGAAATGCTTATCTGTGGCACCAGATAGCTCTCCTGGCCCACAGAAACTTGTGTTCCACAAAGTGGAACATTACCAGTGAGTCCTACTTGGTCTTGTTATTTGTATGCCCCCATAGAAGCGATAAAAACTGTTTCAATAATTCATGTAAGCCCAAGTACCAGATAGCTAACTGATATCATTTCAGTGCTCTTTAATAAAACAAATCTCTAGTGTGACATAGACCTGGTTAATGATCAGCATAAAATAGGCAGAGGCCTGTTATGATGGTCACTTCAAAAGTTTATTTATGATTACATTACAATATTTCATTAGAAGTGCACAGTTGGAACATTTTATACATATTTTTTTTAATATTTAAAACACAGTCGTACTGTGTACTGTCCTTGCCTGGGTTACAGCCATAAGACTATCTTATTAGCAATTCTGCCGTATAATAAGATCCTTCTGATAGAGAAAAGTTAACCTCTTTATAGTCAGTGCTGCCCTGGTGCAGTGTTGCGGGGAGACTCCAGCGAATGCACTTGGTAAGTCCTCACGAGGCTGACGTTCCCCAGGCTGCTTCTTCCATTTCTTACCCTTCACTCTTTCAAGTAGCTGTAGATATGCCAATTTCTCGAGAGGCGTGCATAAAACCAGATCTTCGCTCTTGAGGGGATGAGAGTGTATCTTTAATGAGATAAGGAGAACTTACTTTTCTAGCTTAGCACAGTTGAATGGAGTCTCAAAGTCCGAGGGGTTCCAGGGCCACACCGGTAGGATGAGGGTGCAGTGCTGCCCTCTTAAGGCAGTGGGGGTGATAGCTCTCCTGCCAGCCTGGTGTGGGGATGGGGTGAGGGTGGGGCGGCTGCTTTAATATCATTCAGATTAAAATTATCCTGTTTGGACCTAGAAAAACTTCAAACAATCCGTGAAGCCACAACTCCTGGAATAAGAAGTTAAACCCCACTGTTTAACTGAAGATTCTTATTCTTTAAATAAGAATTTAAACCCCACTGTTTTCTGAGGAAATCCTGTGGAAAACTTCACCTTAAATATTTCAGGGCATTATGTGCCCTCCGTTTAATGTCCAGTGTAACTCAGAGATCCACACTCCTCCGGAGCCTCGTTTCCTCCTCCATTACGAGTTGCTTTTATGGGGTCGGGTCTTTCAAATGCATACAGTGCCCCCCCTCGCCCCTCGCAAAGTAACAACTTCAACGCTACCTGTATAACTGCAAATCAGTCTTATTTGTTAGCAAACAAACATCTCTTGATTTGTAATCGAACTCCATCATAAAGTTTGATAATAACACCAAATTCAGCTAATGCCAGTAATGATTCATTTTTTTGTTTTATCTTTGAACCTTTTACTTAATACAGTTTATGATTTTACATGCTAAAATGTGAATTAGAACAGAGCAGAAAAAAACCAACCTCTTATTTTGTAACAATTCTGAGTATTTTGATAGTCTAAAAGTGATGAAAAATACTTAGTAGCAGCTGTTACATTTCAGTAAAATCATGATACACTGTGAATCTGCCTATAGACTCACTGTCAGTAAAGGCTCAGTGGTAAAACCATTATCTTTTCATTAATAGGAGATTTCATTTATTAAAATAAAACAATCATTAGAAAGACATGGCCTGTCCATATGAAAAAAAAGTGCCAAGTTCTAGTTGAATATATGCTAATAATTAGCTTTTTAACACATTTTAGCAATTGTATTGTTCTTGATTTATGCATATTGGGGAAATTATTTTATTTTTATTGAATCCACATTCGAACATGGAGTAGTATAATGCTTTAGTCACAGCTCCTAGAAAGGTTAGTAGCTACTGATCTTATAATTTCAGCCTGTTCAAAAGTAGTTTCCAAAACTACTTTCCCATAGTCATCCTATGAAAGCAGAGTTCATTTTGATGACTCAGCACGGCCTTGGAAGATAGCTTCTGGGGATTAGATAGTGAGTGTACTTAAATGGCACTTTTCCCCCAATTAATTTCATCGAAAAGAAATTGACAGGGTTTGACGGGAGCTCAGTAGAGTCTGTTATGGTTTGGAAGATAAACACAGAGATCCCAGCTTCTGAGAGCCATCTGCTAGCTAAGAAAACACCTCCAAAAAGATGGAAATGTCTGGCTTGGCCATGTGGATAGAACCTTATTATAATCCAAAAAGAAGGGAGCCTTTGGTTAAATCAAAGTCTTTTTTTTTTTGCCTTGATAATTCAATCCCAGTGAGGTGTTTGACCTACTACAGAGGAAGCAGTTCTTTATTTACATGTCAGAAACCAATCCAGAATTCCAGTAGATGATGTTTAATGTGTTAATTAAAATAATTTTAAAATGAACTTTGGAAAACAGTTCAAACTACAGTTTTAAAACCGAATGGTCTCCCTACCTTTAAGGTAGTTCAGCTGTACAGCCAACTGGAAATCCTTTTTGGCACAATTGTAAATAAGCCAGACTCGCAGGGAATAAAACTAGTCCCGCAGCCCAAGTGGTAAAAAACACACAACCACACACCACTGCTTGACCTGCCTTCCGAAAACATTACCCTGGAATTAAATGTACATTTTTACAGCAACCTTAGGAAAGTATTTTTAATAGGTAGATTAGTATTAAATAATTATACTGAGCACCTCCTTCTTCTGGCAGCATTTATTTAAGAGTTTACCTTAAAACTCCCAAGAGAAAAGTATATACCTTCTTCTAGCAGGATACATTTAAAATGCTTTTATGTGCTGTTTCCTGTAATGGGCTAGAGGGAGAATTTAAATGATACAGATTATTTTGTTATGTTTTCATATTTTATCACATGTTGGTTTGTCTCCTGTGTACCTGAGTCAGCAGAATAGAATAACTAAGATTGAGTTTAGTAGTTTATTTGAACCCAATCACTTGGGTTCAAATAAATGCTGGTGTGGCCACCTATTTGGTTTGGCCTTGGCCTTGGTCTTAACTTCTCTGTGCCTTAGTTTCCTCGTCTGTAAACTAGGAATAGTAGTAACGACCTCAGAGAGTCAGTTGAAGCCCAAAGCGTTTAGAGCAGTGCCTGGCACTCGTAAGCATTCTACAAATGTCAGTCGTCATTGTTACCCTCCACTGCAACCCTTGGCATTGTCTTGAAATAGCTGGTGTGAGTGCTGGAGTACCTTCTACGCTGCTGATTGATGCTCTGGCTTTAAAATTTGGGATGAGTGTGCCCTCTTTCCAACCTTAAAAGAATGGCCTGGCTTTTTTTTTTTTTGAACTCCTGTGGAAAGTCCAGTTGCAGTGAAGGGCACCTCATCACACTAAGGTCACACGTGACAAATGGTCTTTCATTACCTGCTGATTACAGTTAACCTTAATTTCTTTCATGGCAGTCATGCGGTGCCTTCCATTTAAATAGAGCTGTTCCTGGATGTGACTTTTCAAGCCTCTCTGGGTTTAATTCCAATTTAACTTGCCATTCCAACTGGGACCGTTGTGCAACTGAAGTCATGATTCACTCATTCGTTCTCTCTGGATCTAATTATTACCTACTCTGTGCCTGAGAGGCCCCCTCAGGTGTCAGTTCCCTGCTCCGAATGGTCTCACCTTCTGGGAAGGGAGTGGGCCTTGAGAGGTTGTTTCTTTGAACCAACCGTACAGATGTGTTCAGTACACTTTCTGGGAACACACTAGCAACTGTCTACTGTTTTCATCCTGCCAAGCTCATCACTAAGGGTGATTGGAAGAATCCCGTGCTGGCACAGGCAGTACCTACCTGCGCTTCCCCATGCTTTTAGAGCAAGGCCCGATTTGAAGTACAGAAGACAGTTCCCATGCAGTTGTGGGTATCTCATGCGCCTTCTAGACAAAGGGCACGTTGCCCAGAAAAGCTTGGGCAGAGCAGAAACACCCAAAGTGTTTCTCTTATACAGCTGTGCTGTTACCAAATGCCCATGCTTATGAGTCCCTGAGTGAGACAGGGCAGGATGATATTACTAAGAGTAAGGATCATTCCTTCACCCTTTCCCACTCACCGGATGCTTGGTAGGATGAAAGGGAAGATTTTTATTTCATTCACCCACATCCTGTGTATGTTCAAGGGGATCTCAGTGGCCTCCCACTGAGGATGTTAATTGTGAGCAATGCTTTGGAATGCCCTTCTCTTGAACTTGGAGCAAAGAACCGAGGCACTTATTATGTACATGTGGGGTTTTTAAATAATCATTTTTATTTTTCAATTACAGTTGACATGTATAATATTATGTTTGTTTCAGGTGCCACGGACCAGTGATTAGATATTTATATAACTTGATTATCTTGATAAAATAAGAACCCATCTCACCCCACACATAATTGTTACAATATTGTCGATTAGCTCTCCTGTGCTGTACTTCACACCCTCTCAACTTTCTGTAACTACCAGCTTGTCCTTTTTAATCCCTTCATCTTTTTCACCCAAACCTCCTGCCATCTGGCAACCGTCCAAATGTTCCCTGTGCTTATGAGTTGGTTTCTCTTCTGCTTGTTTATTTTATTTTTTGAATTCCACATATGAGTGGAATCATAGCCTGTTTGTCTTTCTCTGACTGACTTACTCATTTAGCACAATACCCTCCAGGTCCAAGCACGTTGCCACAGGTGGTGAGATTTTATTCTTTTTTATGCCTGAGTCATATTCCATTGTATATACATACCGCTTTTTCTTTATCCATTGATCATCTGATAGTCACGTAGGTTGCATCCATACCTTGGCTATTGTAAATGCTGCTGCATTGAACATATAGATGCAGATGTCTTTTCAATGTAGTTTTGGATGTCTTCAGATGAATACCCAGAAGTGGGATTGCTGGGTCCTCTTTGTCTCCTGTTAGAGCCTTTGTTTTATTTGTCTAAGTATTGCTATCCCAGCTTTTTTGTTTGTTTGTTTCCAGTGTCGTGAAGTACTTGTTCCCATCCTTCTACTTTTGGTCTGTGTGTGTCTTTGATTTGAAGTGAGTCACTTGTGGGCAGCATAAGTAAGCGTCTTGTTTTGTCCTCCGTTCAGTCACCCTGTGTCTTCTGATTGGAGCATTTCCATTTGTACTTAAAGCACTTGTTGATAGATACATATTTGTTTTCATTTTATTATACATGTTTTTTACCTTTTTTTCTTCTTTTTCTTAAAGAAGACTCTTTAACATTTCTTAGAATACTGGTTTATTGGTGACGAACTCCTTTAGCTTTTTCATATCTGAGAAACTCTGATCTGTTCTTAGAGTCAAAATGATAGCTTTGCTGAGTAGAGTAACCTTGGTCGTAGGTCCTTGCTTTTCATCACTTTGAATATTTCTTGCCAATCCCTTCTAGCCTGCAAGGTTTCTGTTGAGGAATCAGCTGAAAGTCATATGCAGTAACTAACTGCTTTTCTCTTGCCGGTTTTAAGATTCTCTCTTTGTCTTTAACCTTTGGCATTTTAATTTAATGTGTATTATTGTGGGCATCTCTGGGTTCATCGTGTTTGGGACTGTCTGTGTTTCTTGGACTTGTATGTCTCTTTCTTTCACCAGGTTAGGGAAGTTTTCTGTTATTATTTCTTCAAATAGGTTCTGAATCCCTTTCTCTCTTCTGTACATGTGGTGTAAATGGTTATTCTCAATCCCTGATATTTAGTAACTATTTTGTATAGCATTTAAAATACAAAACTTAGGGAAATGAGAAAGAGTAAGAGCAAGGAATTGAGTAATCATTATCTGAAGATTTGTAGTCAAAGGATCCTAGTAAGAATAAGATAATCAAAGGGGTTAATCAATTGATTATATTAAATTAAAAATTAGGAGTGCCTGTCTTAATACAGCCCTCCATTCATTCCTCCATTCATTCATTCGTTCATCCTGTTTAACAAACATTTCTTGAATGTCCGCAATAGGCTCTAGAGAGACGAATGTGCTTGTTGCCAGCACCTGGACTGTCAGTCTTCTGCCACGGCGCTGGCTTGGCTAAACTCCCCACCCGTGGTTGTCTTCTGACAGCAGTGCCCACCCACTGTGGGAACCAGCAGTGGGCCCCAGCCGCCTTCTGTGCACTTGAACTGTCCTCTCCTCTTCCCTGTGGCCTTTAAGTTCTTCTGCACTTTCAACCCCCTTTTATGTCGGCCCCTTTACCTTCCTGCCTTTCCACAAAGTGGTCAGATAAGTAGTTCTAAAAGGTACAGCCTGGACGAAGTTTCTTTTACGTCCAAGGATGACTCTGCCATTTAAAAAGGGGAGCCAAAGAGAACTCTTCCCCATCGAATGCCATTTCAGAGCCAGCTTTGCTGGGTATAGCTGTATCGCATTCACCTTTCTAAAAAATTGGTTGGATCGCCCTGGTAACTTTTTAAGTGGTTTTTCTCCATAATGTCCTAAAACATTTATCTTTAAAATGAGGAAAACAAGGGTGCAAAGTTTTGTGGTATTAAAGACATCCACCTAACATCTTTATCTTAATGTAAATTAAAAACCGTTAGTGAAGTAATTCTGTGCCATTCCATAGCCTTTGCTTCCCTCCCTCTGCCAGCCACGTGGTTCAGTGGCTGATGGACTCTATGGCTGCATTGCTTCGTTGGTCCCTTAAAGGTCTGCTCAGTAGTTACTTGGTTTTGATTTCAGATTTATTGTTCACTTTTCTCTATATACCCGACTGCACAGCAAAATAAATAGCTAACATCAACCACAGATTATGTATAGTTACATTTAGACTTCTACACATTAGTATGTACATAGTATGTAAACAAATACCATGTCATTTTCATAATTTAGAAGACAGCAAACATATCACAACACAAAAGTTTCTATTTTTGAGGTCCCCAGCGCCAAAATCCATATTTATTGTCGTGTCTGAATACTCAAGAAATGAATTGTTGTTTCCCTGTTTTCACACACACGTCTCATGTGTGCACAAGAACCGCGCCCTCCCAGGGCTGACTAACGCTGTTCTTTCGTGGGCGGGCTAGGACACTGTCTTGCGTCTTTGTGAGACAGGCTCTAGTTCCTGCAGCTGAGTCAATTATGTGGGAACTGCAAATCCACATTGACTGATAAGAAGGCTAGGAAACAGGGCTTAATGCTCCATGTGGTTTTGTTCATTCTACTAACAGAGGTCTTGCATGAAACTGTTTGAAACTCAAGTAGATAAACATCATTTACATTTGATCTTACCTAGTAATGTAAAGGTTTGGCTACTGAACCCTTATTTGTACACATGAAAAGATACATTGAAAACTTGAAAGGCACATATATATAGAAGGCATTTTTTAAAAGTTGATGGGAGCAATATTATAATGAAATATAAGGAACATCTTATATGTCCAGCACTTAGGAAATGGTTTTTAAAACTCTGGGATGAATATTCATTGGACTATCACCATATTTCATCTAAGTCAGATATCAGCCAGTTGCAGCCCACTATTTCATAAATGATCTTTCACTGGAATATAACACACTCATTTGTTTATATTTTTTCCATAGCTACTTTCATGCTACAGTTTCAGAGTTGATTTGTTACCTTATAGACTATATGACTCTCAAAATTCCAAATAATATATTTACTATCTAGCCCTTTAAATGATTTGTTACCTGTTGACTCTCAAAATTCCAAATAATATATTTACTATCTAGCCCTTTAAAGAGAAAGTGCACCAACCTCTGGTCTAAGTTAAAATACCATCTACTGTAAAATGCACCATTAGCTTACGTACCACTAATAAAGAAAAAGTAGTATGTCAATTAAACTATGACAAGCCATCAATCGTAAGACTCCTAATTTTAGCAACATTAAAATATGAAAACAAATCATCTTACAATTAATTGTGATACATAACATTTCAGATGAATAGACTACAGCGTTTGTATCAAACATGGATAGATCTCAGATGCTTGTGTTGAGTGACAGTTTGAAGAATGATGTAAACAGTAGATTATTTGTCTCTTAAAAAACACAAAGCAACATTACAAGTTTCTGTAAATGCAGATATGGGTAGATAAGCATAATTTAAAGGAATTGGAAGGATTTAAAGAAAACCAATGACAGAAGTTTTCCCTGAGAGGAGGAAGGGTCAGGGTGGTTATGAAAGACAAAGAAAGATGATCCGTATCTGTAATGTTCGGGATTGTTTAACAGGTGAATTATTAATACAAAATACTTTTCTTAATTTTGTTCACATATAACTTTTTCAAAGATTTTGTGTATTTATTTTAAGGGGAAGGGAGGGAGAAAGAAAGGAGAGAAGCATCGATGTGTAGTTGCCTCTTGTGCAAGACGCCCCCACTGGGAACCTGGCCTGCAACCCAGGCGTGTGCCCTGACTGGGAATGGAAGGGGCCACCCTTTGATTCACAGACCAGCACTCAATCCACTGAGCCACACCAGCCAGGGCACAAAGTACTTACCAAGAGTATCAAAACATGGAACAGCTGAAAAAAAAGATGTCAAAATATTAACACTGGTAAACTTTCTCTAGTAGAAGTATGGTATGATATTGATAGAAGTATTTAATTATATTTTGCTGTTATTTCTTTAACTTCATAAATAACTAAAAAAATGAGTCATGTGCTTCATTTCTATCTCAATCAAAAGAGATTAAGATTTGAAGAGGTGCATGTTAATCAATTACCTGGCATTACAAACTAATCCTGTTTTTCTGCTGTGGCATGAAAATTAAACAACGTGCAAGTCAGGGCCAAAATTCAGAGTTAAACTTCTTTCTCTCATTCGTGGTACAGCTAATCTTTAAAGACAATGAGCTTTATTCCTCCCCATGCAAAACCACCAACTGTAAAAGTTCAATGTCAGGTGCATTTTAACGAACAGAAATAGCTTGTCGTGAGTCATGTAATGGATGTACTGATGTTGCTTTGTTCAGCCCAACCTCATTTGTTTTGAAAGGTACCTTGTGATTTTGCACAATTTTCTGTGTTGTCACATGCAATTCAGACCCTCATGTTCCGTATTAAATGCTTTCATTTTTGTCACTTATTTATAGCAGGGCTTCCCAGAATGTTCTCTGTAAGTATATCCAGAAGTTCAAAATGTTGAAGTGTAATTTTAACACCACCCGCTTCTTTCGTATTTGTGAACAAGGATCTACTCATTTGCCACTGCTCTCATTTGCTTGTTGTTTTGTCGTTTTTATTTTAAGCCTGCCTTTCTCTCCCTAGGAGTGGCTCACCAGAAATAGACCAGGCTGCCTGCCTCCCAGCTGAGAATGAAAGGTGTCTGGGAAATGGAGACCCGGGGCCTTGCATCTGTGCAAAGCTACAGGCCATGAGACGGAGGTCTCATGCCACTAGAGCAAACCAGACAGCTGTGTGTCTCACTGTTTAACTCCACTTTTTCTTTTTCCAGTTCAATTTCACCATTTAGTATTGAGAGCACAAGACGCCAGAGGCGGTCTGAATCCCCAGACTCCAGAAAACGGCGTATTCACAGATGTGATTTTGAGGGATGCAACAAAGTCTACACAAAAAGTTCCCACCTGAAGGCTCACCGGAGGACACATACAGGTACAGTGCTGCAGGGCTGCTCACCCGAGGGTCAGTGAGAGTCCCAAAGGGCCAGCTGCTCCACTCCGGAGCCGTGTGCGTGCTGAGGTGGCGTCATTGTGGGTACATGTTCAGTTTAGTATCTTTCTGAGCAGAATGATTTTCCTCTCTCAGTTGAAAAAGGCTGAAGTCTTAGTGAATGTTAGCAGCCAGTGGAGTTATTCTTCCATGGCTTTAGAAGTTATAATGGTACGCACATGGCGAGCTGGTCTTTTTTCATACACAGCATTACCTCTTAATCATTGTCCAGTTTATCAGATTTTACATGTCCATCAAGCAACAAGCTGGACAAAATTATTCTCTTAAAGTCAGCCTTTTAGCCACCACTTAGATCATGCATTTCTCCCCTTGATCTCGTCCCCCAAGTAACCAGAGAAAGGAACTAATAATAGTAATAACGATAATGAGGATGATGATGAAATTGGCATATACATAGCACTGCAGGGAGTTTCAAATATTTCTACATTATTCCATTTGATTCTCATTGGTGTTTTTCTTTTGTATATGAGAGGATTTTTAGTGTTCATCGTTTACAGAGAAGAGAACTGAGACCACAGGTGATTTACTACCTTTGTCATTATCCATCCATCCAACCATCCATCCATCCATCCATCCATCCCCCACCCATCAACCACCCATCCATTTCTCCACCCACCCACCTAGGAAATAAACTGATGACTCTTCACTGAGCCCCTTGTCTACCCCATTCATCCTCTGCCTGGTGTGTCCCTCCACCGACATCCCCTGGCTTCCTTGGCTTCTGGACCCTGTCTGGTGCTACCAGCGGGATGGATGCTCTGAGAAAAGACAGAAGGTGGGAGGAGGACCCCGTAATTCTACTGCCTTTTCTAGGAAAACTGACTGGAGACTGAAACAGGTTTCATAGAGAACTGTATTCACACCCATTCTGGGGGGCAAGGGGCTGCAGATCAGACAAGCCCAGTCCAGTGACTGTCCTCAGCAGGATTCAGACTCCAGCACCTGCGTTGAACTGAAAACCTCAGGTGTCACTTATTTCCATAGCGCTGTGTAAATAGTCCTCCCGTCTCCAGGGCATTAAAAATAACCACATTATACTGCCCATTTCCCAGCTGAGGCAGCAAAATCATTTATATTGGCATTCTTCGCTGTTATTTCATCACGTTCTTCCATCAGAACCCTTCCAGAGCTACCTTGCAAGACGGCTTCATGACTCCGCACACTGAGGCCGGGCGTGGTTTTGTGTGTGTCAGGAGAGCACTTGCCCAAGTCAGAGAAGCATCACAGAATCTGGAGTTGACTTTTTTGCTCCTTTAATGCTTTCTAATTGTAGTACTTCTAAGATAATCAACACATTTTGCAAGCTGCCTCTTCCATTTTTCTTCCCTGCCCCCGTCCCATCCCTTTTCCCACTTAATTCCAGTTTCTTCCCTCTCCATGAATTCTGAACTTCCCCAGGAAAGGTGTCCTGTTTCTTAGGCACCAGGTTTGAATACATTTCTTCATTATTGAGGCAAAGAACTAGGACAGATATGAGAGTTGAATAAGCATGTTTCATTCTACCAGGAGATAGTGAACACAACTCATAGTAGCAAGTATGGTAGAGTCGTATTACTTTTATAGGATCATTTCTGTTTAAAAAAGAAAAGAATGACCTCTTTTCAGTGAATCATCATAAATTTTGAGTTATTCCTATTTTCCCTGTACTTTCTAAAAATACGTAATAACCTCATTTTCACACGGACACCGCTACTCCACTTCTTGAAGTGGTGAGCAGTGGCAGAGAGGAAAGGTTTAATTTGGCCCTATTAAAAGATCTAACTCCACGGAGCTGTAAGGACCGCATCTTACAAGTTTTACCACGTGCTGTGGAAGTAGGGCAGACATGGTGTACGCGTTATAATTCAAAGTAACATAAGCCTTGAATGCTAAAGTGGAGTTAATTAGCTTGGCTTCTTAATAAGATGAAACCGTAGGCTCCTAGGGTCCAAATGGTTCAGAGTCCAGTTTGCTTCCTAACTAGAGGGATCCCTTGGGTGTCATCTCCCACAGAGATCAAGCCACTGCTGTGCAGACCTCTGCACTCACACGTCGTGTGTTTGATCTTCACACCTGGTGGCTGCAGCTGTCATTACCTCCTGTGTGCACCAGTCTGGTTCCTGATCAAGGTGCCGTCCTCACACAGCAGTCGCTTTCCCACGTCTCTGTGAACAGTTTGGGTGTCAGAGAGCTTATTTTTCTGCAAACGAGTTTGGTGAAATTTTGGGGGGCAGAGTCTTCATACCATAGATAACTAGACACTTGGGTTTAAAATTCAGTGAAGAGACGATAGCAAGACTGATAACTTGTGTTTTTTCAGTTGAGATGTAATTGACACATAACAGTGTGTAAGTTTACAATGTCCAGTGTGTTGATTTGGTACATTTATATGTTATGCTATGATTACTGCTATGGCCCAGCTAACACCTCTAACATGTCCCATGGTGGTCATTTCTTTTTTTTTAGTGAGAACAATTAAGATGTAGTCTCTTAGCACCTTTGAAGTTTGCAATACCTTTTGTTGATTGTAATCACCATGCTGCACATGAGATCTCTGGAATGTATCTACTAGTTGCAAGTTTACACCTTTAACCTCTCCCCTCTTGCCATGTTGACTGCTTCTTACAGTGAACGGTGTTTGGCTCCCAGTCCCTTCTGGTAGACTGGGCTAACCCATCACGCTGTATTTTTCAGCTCCTGGTCCCGGGGCCCTTCATACCACCACCATGATCCATGAGCGTCTTCACTCCCCCAGCAGCCTCAGCTCACAGCCACATTCTTCTAGACACCCTCCAAGTTATCACGGTGTCTTTTTAAGCTTTCTACACCACAGATGGAGGAAATGGGTCTGTTAGTGGGTGTTGCTCAATAGAAGCGAAGATAATGTTAAGTTTTTTTTAACAGGTGACTCTGTTAGGTCATCTGAGTAAAAAATAAATTAAAAAGCTGAAAACTAGGTCCTGTCCATCCCTTGTCCCTGTAACTCATTTCTTTTAAACCTAAACACGCAATGTTGTATTTTTAGTTGGACCTGTCCTTCATCGGATGGCTCCCTCGGGAGTATGGGTGCACCTTGGAGATCCTGCAGGTTGGGCTCCAGACCACCTTGCAGGAAAGCAAGTCGTAACCTTTCTGCTGATAGAGTCTTGCCTTCAATTTGTAAAACATGCAACATCCTTGAAGTGCAATAAAGTGAAGCGCAGTAGAACAAGGCAGGCCCCTGGCGGGTTTGCGTACCACGGAAGCGTTTAACCACAGGCTATGATGATCTCTTGTGGGGGGCACACGGCAGAATCATTGTTATGAAGGCTGCACGTGCCCTTTGAAGTCTGGAAAATAAATATTCTATATCTATTATATTGATTTCAGCCCATTTTCTATTAAACTGAAACAACTTTGAACCGTCCCATCTACCCTGTATCTCTCCCCTTCAGCTTCTCCATTTTTGTCAAATACCGCATAGGACAGATTCAAGGAAAAAGCCCTGAGAGGTGATTCTAGAGCCTTCTATCCAAGTGGGTCTTAATTCTTTAACGGGTAATTAAAAATCCACCTAATGGTCCTGCATCTACTCCGTGTTTCTCCGTCTCACAGATACATCAGAAAGTCTATGTGAAATTCCTGCTCCAATCCATATGCCAGATCCATTCAGCCACTTAACAGAGAGACACTGACTCTCTGCTGTACAAGGCATCATTTTCCAAGAAAGAATGACATTTGTTTTATTGGCCGCCACGGGTTCAAAGTGAGCCCATACTGATTCCTCGTTTATAGTTATTTTCAAGATTTCATAACTGTGTGTTCAAAACGAAATCAACGCTCATTCTGTTGGGATTCAGGTTGGCTTGCTTTGCTTTTAAGAAACATGTTCCTAGCCTTACCTCTGCTTCAGGCATGTTGAGCAAGTTATTTATGTGTGACCAATTGAGTAATAGGAGGTTTAGGATTGTAACAAATGACTTCTGAGAACTACACATGCTATGGGAGATAAGGAAGCAGCAATGAGAAACACTTTTTGAGAAAGTCACAGTAATTTTATCTTTAACAGGTTTTTTTTTTTGCTTCATTAGTACACGATCGAGTCCTCTCTTTAGGACTTATACAATAAACTAAACATTTATGGGAGTGTGAAAGAGGAACATTTTCTAGATATTAACAAGGAATTTACAGTACAAAAAAAGAAATGCTGAAAATGCCTCTTTTTTAGGAATCTTCCAAAATATATCACTTAATCTATGTTTGATAGATCCGCACAGCCCAATAAAATACCAGAAAGGATACCTTAACATCTGAACTGAAAAAAGTGTCCCCAAAGCAAGCGTGCATGGATCATCAGAATTCTCCCTTCCCAAACAGTGCACCCCGGTGAGACTGCATACACACTTCTCATTGCTCAGAAGCAGCTCATTGTCCTGGCCGTGTAGAAATCTGTTCTCCCAGAGCCGCCAAGCTTGTGCCCTTAAATCTCACAGGTTATTCGTCAGAATAAGAGTCACAGCCCTTTCTCTTAGAGAAGCAGGGCTGACAGTAGGCTCTATTTCAACAATAACTTACAGATTTATAACTGTGCTCTACCTTGCTCCCTTACAATGTGATTGAACTGCCAGATGTTCAATATATGTGGATGTCCACCTGTAAAGAATAATAAAATAAAGTATACTTTCATGGATGGGCGGTTTAGATAATAACATGAAGATTTGACCAAATATTTTTAAATGCCTTTACTAACATCTGCCAGTGGCAAACTGTTTAGACCATGTTATAAAGGAGGAGAAATACGTATCTCAGCAATCACATATGTGTGGCCATCAACAGGTGCATAGTTCCTGTCTAAACTGTAGGCAGTTCATCTCCATGAAGCAGTGTATAGAGTATTTAAATGAATAGGCAGTATGTGTAAATGAATGCTCATTTAAACTGGGCTACCCACAGCTACTATATACTGTGAATTTCTCTCCTTTCATTTTAATTTCACTGTTAAATTATTTAAGTATGAACTTCATAAGAAAATGTTTTTATGAGTTTGGCATTGCTGTGTAGAATTCGCATTGATGCACTACAGTCAGCAAATAACGCTCAGGCATCCGTGAGTCCCAAGCCACTAGATGGCGCACTACAACCAGCTGTTGGGTGGGTTTAGTCTGAGAGGGTCTGAGCCATGGAAGCCTCTAGTGGTGTGTCCGACGGGAAGTTATTGTCAGTGTTGCGCAGAACTTTACAATTCAATAATGGACAAAGAAAAGATAAAGGTGAATTTAAAACCAGAAGTTCAATAAAGTAATTTCAACATACTAAACTATTGAGTTTCAAATGAATCTGGAAATATTTTTATGTTCCAACTTGATAGCCTGTTCTATAATAAATCTCTGAGGCTCCTTTAGCCAGTCTTACCTAATGTTCATTTTAATTCACTTAAAAACTGTACACTTAAATTTTTTAAAATTAGTAAACATAAGTCACTTCATCTGGCTTGATGAAAATGTTTTCATATATGAATTTTACACATCAAGGAGATTAACTCATACAGATGCTTTTAAAATAGGAACAAATTTCAATTTAAAAGTCTCTAAGACAGGTCCTTTCCTGCTTTTACAAATGGAGGAAATGATGCATTATTTAGCTCTTCCCGTAAAGAATGAAGCCTTTGTAATTAATACTGTGTGCTCTGATTAACACCTGATCTGTTATGCATTTGGAATCAATCCTGGATGCTCACTGCCTGTTTCACTTTTGTACTCGCCTTGTTCCTGCTCTCTGCTCTTCCTATATTTCTTGCTTCTAATTTGACATCTTACTTTACGGCATAAAACTCTGAAATGGTTTGATGGCAGTCCTGCAAATAAAAGCCTGGGCTTTGTGACGGCTCTGGATCTTGGTGGCCTTTTGTTTACAAACCCAGAGGTTGCTGGATCTCACCTTCGGCAGTAAGGTGCTGCCTATACGCTCACGTCTATCTTTGTTAATTGAATGACTTGTTCCACATAAAGCTCCACGTCGAACCCTCTGTCTGGAGTCATTGTCAGGTAAAGCATAGGGCTTAGTGATCCCAAGATAATTAATCATGTAAGAGCAAGCTGACATTTTTCAGGTAAAAATCCTCTCTGTATAGGTCGTAAGTCCTAGTGAAACAGCTCACAGATAGGAGCTGTATCAGGAAATGTTGAGAAGCAGGAAACTGTAAAAGAAATAGCCCTAAATGCGAAGTCAGGAGACAGAAGTTGTCCTTGATCCCTAACTGATTGGCGAACCCAGGCAGGCTCTTCTGTGAATCTCGGGTCTTCTTTTGTTTTAACTTTGAACATAAACGTAGCATGTTTTTGTTGCATAATTATCACGGGGGACGAGGTTATTTTTATATCCCCAGTAAATACAGTGACTATCGCATTGTGAGGCTTGATAATTACTTGTCGAATGGAGTCGTCTGTGTATGGGCATTGATATAGACATGTGTTATTATTGTGAGCAGTAGGTTCAAGAAAAAAGTTTGGGTAATCTAGTATGTACTTAGCACAATCACCTCTCTCTTTACTTCAGACTCTACTGATTTAGAATTTATATAATTTAGAAAAAGTTGGAGTAAAGCTAACCATTGTTTAATAAGCCCTTTTGCCATTATTTTGATAAAATGAGAGTGTTGATAATCTTTTAAAGAATATACTTCAAACAGTCAAACTCTCAAAAGGACCCATTCATAGACATATTCAACAAGACAAATATACATTGAGAGCTTTCCAGATCCGAGGCAGTGT
This sequence comes from Artibeus jamaicensis, assembly GCF_021234435.1. Lineage (NCBI taxonomy): Eukaryota > Metazoa > Chordata > Mammalia > Chiroptera > Phyllostomidae > Artibeus > Artibeus jamaicensis. The sequence goes on along the minus strand of NW_026521823.1, from coordinate 19,287,120 downwards.
AGATTTTCTTCTTGGAAAAGGCAGGAAGGGGCATAGGCCCCCATCATCAATGAACTTGCCCATGACTACTCAACAAGACTTGTCAAAATAGTCATAACAAAGGCCAAATGTGCAAAACCCTCTAATAAAGGTACAAGCACAATGACAAAACGATGCAGTGGGAGCTGTCTGTTACGGCCAGGGCGTCTGGGGACACCTGCCCAAGCTGGGCATGCAAGCCCATCTCTTCCTGTTCATCTGTCCAGCATCATTTGCTGACCCTAGAGCCCCCCATTCCTCAGCCACACAAATGAACAAATGTCCAGGTGTGTCCACTGGGTGGGGTGCGTTCTTCCCCCTACCTGAAATGGCCTATGTGTCCCCTTCTTGCCTTGGGAAATGATTTATTTCTTGGAAACTGCCTCCCTGCCCCCTTGTCGCCGACCTCCCCCCTCCCGAGGCAGGCAGCATTCCATCCTCCATGACCCTAAGGCTCTTGGAAATGTCCCTGGTGCAGCAGCGTGGTGCTCGGAAGGGAAGGTATGTGGGATATACCAGAGCAGCAGAAACAATGGGCATGACGCCAGGTTGGACACGAAGGTAGGGGAGTGCCCTACCTGCAGAACTTGGAAGCCCTCTGCTGTGTGTGCTCAGGAGTATGGAATGCTGTGAACAGACAGGGACCCCACAGCTGGGAGAGAGCACATGTTTCCGTCGAACCGGGCAGATCCCGTGTGCAGTGTGCTCAGCTCTACTCGTGCTTCCCACAGTTGAATCACATCTGCGAATCCCTTGAAAGGCTAGAGCCCTCATCCCCTGTCACGTACTAGACAAGCAGGGCAACTGAGATCCAAATCGGGGCTTCTGGAACCTGTCCTGTTGTCATTACACCTGCTCTCCGACACGCTTGCTCATAACCTGCCAGTCCCCTCCCCGCCGGGGCCACACTCCTCTGCCTGTCTAGCCTGCAGTGCCTACCTCTTCAGAGTTGGTCATTAAAGTACTTCGAAGTAATAAAACAGCAAGTGCGTTTTAAGGGTCTATTTTTAAGGCTTCTCATTCATTTGAACTGGTCTTGCTTCCCAGTGTACTGCAATTTTACTTTGTGAGAAAGCCAGCGGGAAGACCAGGGCCAGAAGCATCAATAACTAAATCAAACAGGCAGCTCTGGAGGGCTTGCTGGACATCAGCTCCGGGAACAGTAATGGGCGTGATGTAAAGAGGAAGGCAACCCACAGTTCTGAGTCTGGTCGGAAGACAACCACATCTTCAAATACCCAGCACGCAAAGCGTGGTAGGAAAGCCCTGCAATACACATTGCTACAGCAGCACCAAAGGGGTCGTTGGTCCTGGCTACCTGGGTCTGGCGAACCTCACCTCCCCAACTGCACAAGCACCAAAGTGCCATCTCTAAAAAAGAAAGCAAAAAATCCGGATGGGCAACAAAATGCTGTGGAGGTATTGCATTTGTTTTCATTTATGGACAGGGAGTTACTGTAATTCGTCAGAGGGAGTTAACTCTTTAGAACACACTGAACCTGTGATGTACACTCCCAGAATGTAGGTACAGGTGCAGTACATACCCTGTTTATTTTTTAAAAATAAGTTCATCTTTTTTATACATTTAGAAGTAAAGGCTTCTAAAACAGCCTACCAATCCTTAAATCTGTTTGTCATTAGCACATACCTCATCAGTGACAGTGGTGAGTTAAATTTCTGACCATGCTCCCCATTTTTCTTCCTTTGCTTTTGGTTTTATTTTATCCACACCGCCACCAAAACCGTGCTGGAAGGAGGAGCGGGGTAGTGATGTCCCCGGCCCTTGTACTTTCTCACACTCTGCCAAAGAGGGACTAGATTGTAATCGTTGGCTGTCTTATTTTGAATGGCAAAATGAACTATTGTTTACCTAAAATCTGTGGTCTGAATGGAATTATTGACAATAACGAGGGACTGTTTTTGTAGAAAATGTCTTCCCCACTAAAGAATATATAAAAATAATGTTTATTTATAATGTCTTGATAACTAAGAATAAGAATAATTGTAAAGTAAATATATCAGTCATGCACTGTGTTACTAATTTCAAAAGTTTAAACAGATAGGTAGAGGTATTTGTTTGCAGGCTAGACCTTTAAGTGTCTCTAGTTTTAAATAAAAGCCTCCCAAATTTATTTTCCTTTTCAGATACATATATATCCAAAAGGAAAACAAATATACATGTAATTTAAAATGAGCAGACTTTATTTTTGGAACAGTTTTCGGTTTACAGAAAAATGGGCAGAAGGTTTAGAGAGCTTCCACATGCTCCCCCCTCCCCCACTGCCTGGTGTCCCTCGTTGTCAACATCCCGAGTTCTCACGGTCCATTTTGTTACAACTGGTGAGCCAGTCATGGTATGCCGTTGTTAACTGAAGTCCATAGTGTAAGTCAGGGTTCACCGTTGGTGGTGCACATTCTGTGGGTTTTTACCAAATATATAAGGACACGTACCCACCATGGCTGTATGACACAATACTCTCAGTGCCCCCAGAATTCGGCGCGTTCTGCTTATTCATCCTTCCCTCCTTCTCTTCTTCATCCCTCCGCTCTCGTAAATCACCGGGAAGCACTGATCTTTTCACTGTCTTCATCGTTTCGTCTTTTCCAGGATGTCACTAGTTGGAATCATTGAGTATGTAGGCGTTGCAGATTGGCGTCTTTCACTTAACAGGATGCATCTAATATTCCCCCATGTCTTTCCCTGGTTTGAACCCTTTTTTTTAGGTTTGAGTATTTTTATTATTTTTAGTTTTATTACATGTATTAGAGTGACACTGGTTAATGAAATTATACAGGCTTCACGTGCACAGTTCTGTAATCCATCATCTGTATATTGCACTGTGTGTTCAGCATCCAAACCCAGGTCTCCTTCCACCGCCACATACTTGACCTCCTTTCCCTTTTCTGCCTCCCCTACATCCCTCAAAAATGTGAATTCTCATTCACTAGAACAGGACAAAATTATAGAATAGGGAAAATGAAAGCAATACTCTCTGTTTCAAAAAATAAGATTACTCAAGTTGTCTCTTATGTATTCTACTTTTGAAGAATAAGAAGTATTTGGAACTTATTTAAGTTTCATCAATAAGCATTTCTTAGCACAGAGCACTAAGGTGTAGGTCCTGGGGACACGGTGACTGGCAAAGCTCAAAGCCGACCTCGTTCCCCGCGGCCGAGTTGGGCGGTCAGACGTGATAGGAAAACCGCCAGTGTCAGAGGGGAGTGATGACCGTCCTCACACAGGTGTGCCAGGGTGCCGACGAGGGGCGTGGTCAGCCTGCCTTTCGGGGAGTTGTCCTTCAGTGCCGTGCAGCTAATAAATTGGAGAGGGCTGGACAGAAGGCAGGGAAGCAGACCCAGTAGGAGTGGGTGTTGGAGAAAGGACGGGGGAGCCTGGAGGAAGGCGGACCACCAGAGCGGGGGCGGACCACCAGAGCGGGGGCGGACCACCAGAGTGGGGGCGGACCACCAGAGCGGGGGCGGACCACCAGAGCGGGGGCGGACCACCAGAGCGGGGGCGGACCGGAGAGGGAAGTAGACAGGTATTTGGAAGGCAGAGCTGGCAGATGTAATCATCAGGCTCGGGCAGGTAGAGAGGAACAGATAGGAAGGAGGCCAAGAAATCTCTCCAGGTGGAGACAATTATGACTTGATACCTCAGTAGATGAGGTTGCCTTTTTTTTTTTTCCCGGTGGAAAAGCACCAGGGGAAACATATCTCGTTTAGGTGGCAGATGCTGCGTGAAGTTTTGTCGTGAGGTTGCTTTCGGACTGTTGGTTACAAATTTCTTACGTTCTGTGTGGTGCTTCAGAGAGAGACTGAGGCGTAGATACTTCAGAATCTTTCCCTTATAAGTTGTGGTGGGAGCCAGGGGAAACTTATGCAGATGAGAAGCCAAAGTCAAAATCTTGGAAGACATTTAGGTAACAAGTCAAGGAAGAGGTCTCTGCAAAAGAAACGGAGAAAAAAGTAACCAGAAACAGGAAAATAAATATTGTGAACACGTGGAAATAAACTCAGAACAGCCAAGTAAAGTACTATCTTAGACCTTGAACTTTTGCTTTGAATAGCATGTGTATTATATGATACTTTTGTTTATATTTGATTTCTAGATGAGAGGAGCTAAGCCTCTGTGTTATGTTAGCACATTGTCTGTCCTGAGATGACTAATTCACATTCTCAGTCTGCTTGTCCAGTTCCGACCACGGATCCTGATTTATTAAAGCAGTGATTTCAAGTGTTCAGAGGCATTACAGAGTATTGATTAAGATTGTGAACTTTGGCCTTAGTCTCCCAGGGTTCAAATCCTGCCTCCACCATATACTAACTTTGAGTAAAGCGGGGCTGGTTACTCCAGCTACTTCATCAGGAAGTTGTCGAAGTGAAATGAGCCCAGATCCGAAAGCCCTTCAAGCCACGTGTGGTGAAGGAAAGTGGTCTCTGCTTTAACATATGCAGTGTGTTCTTTATCAAAGAGACCCATATAGAGTTGCATGGGGAAGACTGTGTTCCCACGTAGAAAAAGCATGATCAACTCATTCGGTCCAGACCATTCAGTGGGGCAAAGACTAACACTGAATATTCGTTTGATTGAATTGACAAAACCAAGTGGATCAAACAAAGTAAAGAGCAGATGGGTCCCTTTGGCCTCCAAAGTAGTTTTATGTTTAAAATGTTAGGAAACTCAAAACTAGCCTAGGCATCTAATTACCTGAAAACCTTAACTCATTTCCTTATATATAGCAAAAAAAAAGGATCTATTTTTAACTTCTTATTTATACTCCTTCCCCAAAGCAAAAGTTTTGAATGTCATAACTTTAAAATTGAATACTCTTTTTGGGGACCTGTCATTTGCCAGGCACCCGGCCTGTGTATTTCTGTTTTGCCACAATGCTGTCAGAATAGGGTTCCCGTGTACAGGTGGGGGCCTGTGTTTCAGAAAGCTCACCTCCCTGGCCCGAGATGGAATTGTCAATCCTGCGGTGGCCCATGCACTCTGCCTGATGGCAAAGCCGGGGCTGCTCTGTGCCACCTCACCCCACCCAGAGGGGACGCAGTCCGGTCTGCCCCTTAGCCGCATTAGGGGCCTTGCGTTCTCAGCTCTGGCCTCCTGTTTTCTCATTTAAAACTATCTAATTTTTTCCCCCCAGATCTAAAATTCTTTGAACTTTGATGAACTAAGGCAACAGAAACCAGAAGACAAGATAGGAATCTGGATTCTGGTTTTTTCTCCCTCATATGCAAATGCCATTCCTCAAGCGGAACAGATTGTCACTGCAAATATGTCCGTCCCCGAGTGCGATGAGGTTCATTTGTCAGTGTCTGGGGCCCCTTTTGATAAAAACTAAACAGGGAATCATTTCAGAAATGTACTTCTGAACCAAAGAAAACGCCTGTTTCTTGCTGCAAAAGGTGTTCCTTCTCAGTTGCCTGAGAACTTCACAGCGAAGCTGGTGTGAGAACATGGGTGTTTTGTTCGACCCGAGCTCTTCCAAAGGGCACATTCCTCCTCCGTGTGTTGCTCACACATCATTTTAATACGAAAGGGCACCTGTCTTTTGTCTCAGGACAAATTTACCTTTCAGCATGTTAGACGGTGAAGTGGGAGGTACCTGAAAAAGTTATTTTTGTTTCGTGAGTTTTGGGAATCCATTCAATGCCTGGTGTTTTCTTTAGACTTTATTATGCCTTTGGCTGGGTAAATGTCATGGAAATGCATTCAGTGACTCTTAATCCTTTTCTTCAACTAAAATTGAAAGAGACAGCAGTTCTCTTAATAAATCAGTTTGTTGACTGTTTTCAAAAAAACAGCCCTGATGTGAGTTTTCATTTTCCCAGGACACTTCATTAGAATTCTGTTTTAATAATGCCTGTGAATGCACACACACACAGGCTTATATGCAGAGCAAATTATATTTATGGTAAACCCCAAATGTGGACTTAAAAAGAACATTTTAGAATGAAAATGAGCAAACCCTCTTTGGGGGGGGCTATGTTCTTATTTGAATCTTCACAGAACTGTTTAGTAAATAGAAGCTCTTGCTGTTAGTTTTAGTTAACATTTTTATTTTTCAGAGGTTCCCATAGTTTAGCCCAGGTTTTTGTTTTAAGGAACTGAAGGAGGACAGAAATTGTGCTGCAAAATGGTCAGATTCTTTTCGTTAAATACAGAAAGTAGAAATGGCTTATGGGTTTGTCATGGGACACGGAGACCTTCACTTCAGAATTGAAGACTGGGAAGTTAATAACCACCGCCCTGGTGGGAGGGGTGGGGGTCGTGTTAAGCTCTCAATTACTTAGCTCTTGTCCTTTGATTTTTCATATAAGAAAAATCAAAGACCATCTGTTGGTGCAATCAAAACTTTCAAGTATTTTGGAAAATGCAACATGTACTTTTGAAGGTATCGCCACAAGGGATTCTAAGTGCTCTTGTGGGTCAGATGAAAGTAAAGAAGGAGGGCAGGCTATTTTTCATTTTTTGCTTATTTCTAGAGAAAACTGTTTTGAATAAATAATACATCTGCAGGATTCTAGTGCAAATGAGTTTAAGGACAGGTCACTGTTCTCGAGGAAATGACTGGAAAGCACATTTGCTGTCTCCATCACTCAGCCAGATGCAGAGCAGCGGGGAGCTATGGGAGTGCAGGCCCCGGAAGTCGCCTGCCTCCTTTTATTGTCCAGGCAACTCTTCCCATCGGAAGATTTTCATGGGAAACTTACCTGCCATTCTGTGTTTTTCACTGACTTTTAACATTAAATTTAGCTCTCTGTTGTCTAGCAAGATTTTAAAGGAAAGAAGTTAGAATTCTGTCTGTTCTTTCATTATATTCTTCAGGAATCATTTATGCGTACTACAATATATCTTACAAAGTTATTTATCATTTTAATTAGTTTTTATTCATATCAGAAAGTTAGTTTATGTTATCTTAATTTGTGTATAAGATTGTACCCTTTTAATTGTTACAAAGCACAAGCATAAAATATGCCGTTTAATACCATGTAGCAGCCACTAAATTTGCTCTTGTATCTATTTTAAAAACTTGACTTTAAAGTTCAAAGAGAGCATGCACTGTCTGGTTTTGAATGAAGTGCTAGGCACTGGCGGGTGTACTCAAAACTTAGGTCTCTCCTTAGCAGGGACAGGAGCCGGTTCTCTGCCTGCTCAGAATGGCCCGCCCTCTTCCCTGCCCATAGTTCAGCCTCTGACTTGAGAGGTTTGAAGATAGTGTTTTCTATCAAACCCTCCTGCTTTCTTTTTTGTTTTTCTTTCTTCTTTTGAAATCTGGAGACATGTTTCATAATATGTCATGCCCATAATACTGAGTTTTGTCAAGGAGGCAATGGGGCCAAGGAATATTATGCATGACTTTTGGGGTATTAAAAAAAGGTATACATTTTTGTAAGAAAATTTTCAAGGAAAACTCATTTATCACTCAGATAATTAAGTTTATTATCTTTCAATATACTTTCTCCCTCCTCCCCTCTTAACCCCTAGTAACTTACAAACTTATGTGTTATTTTCATTGGTTTTTTTCATGAGGAAGAAAGCATATGCCTCTTGTCTTTTTGAGGTCCATTCCCTTTTCTTTTTTTAAATTGAGACGTATAGTTTCAGGTGTTCAACATAATGATTTGCTATTTATATGCTACAAAATGACCACCTTACAAAATGATCACAATAAGTGTAGTTGACATCCACCAACACACATAGATGCAAGTATTTTTTTCTTGTGGTAAGAACTTTTAAGATCTCTCAGCAACTTTCAGGTACACAGGGCAGCATCCTTATTAACTATATTCCTCCCATGCTGTGTATCACAGCCCCATGCCTTATCAGGAGAGGCTTAGTACACCTTTGACCACCTTCGCTCATGGAACCACCTTTGTCTTTCACGATCGTTTACTGCGCTTGATTCCACCTTGCAGAACACATTTCAGACTTTGCACTAAGTTTCCCCCGCCCACATGTGTGCTTGGCAAAAATCATTGCCCTGACTTGCCTTCCCTACTCCTTCCCTTTAAAATATCCATCTTAGAAACATTGCCAAACGTCTAAGCTCCTACTTCCTGATTCTTCCCTCCGTGTGCCCCCCCCCCAGACTCAGTGGAACACTAACTTGTCACCGTTCAGAGGGGCTGTTGTAACACGATTGTGCTCTGGACCCCTCTCCATCCTGACCCTCACTCTCATGGGGAAGACCTTCACTTTTTAAGGAGCAGAAAAGATAGTGACAATATTTTTAAAACTCTGAGTGAATCGGGTGAGCCTTCTCAAAGAATTACTCATTTTCTGATGCCGAGAACTCTCATTTCAAAGTATTTGGTGTGAAATAGTGTGTGTTTTATTTCTGAGAAGACTGTTGGAATTTTAACTGAGGCCCTAGGGTGGGTGGGAATACGTGATCATTCTATAGCCAGAATACCCCCTCACCGAGCCATCCCCAACTAACAATATGTCTACAAAAAGCAAAGGATCAGCAGACTTTCTATAAGATGTCAGAAAATATGTTAGACGTTGCAGGCTATATATTCTCTATGGCAACTCTCAGTTCTGCCACCACTAGAAAACTGCCATCAACAATGCAAATAAATTAAAGTGGCTGTGTTGCAATAAAAACTATGTCCTGGCTGGTGTAGCTCAATGGATTGAGTGCCTGCCTGCAAACCAAAGGGTCGCTGGTTCAATTCCCAATCAAGACACATCCCTGGGTTGCAGGCCAGGTCCCCACTGCAGGCCATGTGAGAGGCAAACCACACATTGATGTTTCCCTCCCTTTTTCCCTCCTTCCCTTCCCCTCTCTCTAAAAATAAATAAATAAAAATCTTTTTAAAGAAACGAATTAATGGATGCTGAAATTTGAATTCATGTAATTTTCACGTGCCACAAAATAGTCCTCTTTTGATCTTTTTTAACCATTTGCAGTTTTAAAAGGCCATTCTTGGTTTGCGTGTTGAACAAAAAAAAAACAAGCCACAGACTGGATTGCCCTGGGCCACAGTAGATTTTCAAGCAGAAAGGACATATATACCATTATTAAACAAGCAAAACAAAAGTAGACTGCTGTAACTTTTGAGGAAGAAATTAGAGAATATTAAGTGCCTAACTAGGTATACAAGGACATCCATAGAGCACCTGAGACAATAAAGTGTCTCCATGGTGGTCCATACCAGCCTCTAAGGCCCTTCTTGAGATGTAACAGGAAGCTCCTGTCTCCTTCTCCTTGCCCTTCCGGTAAGGCCCATCCTAGTTATGGAGCCTCTTCCTTGAACTTGACCTGGAATGGTCAGGTGAGGGTCCAGCAGCTTGTCTGACCCCGGTCAAGCTCACGTGCCACTTCCTCCCCACACTAGACACACCCACCCTCCTGCCACACAGCTGAGAAATGCTTATTCCTGATTCAGAAAACCCTCTATTCTTAGGCCTTATACTCTCTGCAGCTGCTTCCATAGTACCAGAGGGGAGAGCCAGGAGATGCCTGTTGGTGACAAAAATCAGCTGCCTGAGCTCAGTGCCCCAAGAATGAAAACATGGTTTATATCAAGCTGAACTGATGAGAACCTGTGTTCGAGATATAAATTTAAAACGCATAAAGGGATGACATGTAAATAAAAGCATGTCAACAGTTGCCATTGATACATTATCAAGTAGTCCTGCCCTCCCAATATTTTAAGTTAGGGATTTTGCTGTTTTTTTATTTTTCTAATTCTGGTCAATAAATACCTGCAAAAGATTTTTGTCTTCATAGGACATCCAGGGGGGTCAGGAGTTGAAGTTTGGGGATCGTTCAGTCAATAGGCTTTCAAGTAACCTGGAGCTGTCAGTCGGCCACAATCAAGTGCATCATTATTTCACACTTCATTGGTCTGAACTATTCACACTCTTCCAAAAGGGCCATTTGCTACAACTAGCATTTGTTTAACGGTTACATGAAAAGTGTTGAGTCCAGTTCGGTCCAGTGTTCATACGTGGGCATCACTTGTCCATCTCACTTCAGAGCTTGTTAGTTTCCTGTATGTACGTGTGTTCCAGTTTCAGTAACTCACTCGACCATGTGCATGGCACAGATTCTAGCCTCTGCAGGCACTACCATGGGGGAGACCTGCTCTCTGACCTCCAGGTGTTCAGAAACTGGGGGCGGAGAGAGACACCTAAACAAAATCTGTGTGATCTGTCGTGATCGGTGATTTAAGGGAAACAGGAAGTGCATAATTGGGGAGAACCTAGGAAAGGAGCACTAACTGTCTGAAGGTGTGACAAAGTTTAGATGAATTACCCCTTGAACGGTCGCCACTGAAAAGCACTAGATTTGGAGCCAAACACATCTTTTTCCTGGCCTTGGGCAAGTTACTTGACTACACTGAGCCTCAGTGTTCTCATCTGTCCAGTGGGGTTAATGAGACACAATTTGCAGCTCCAACTCTATAGCACGAGTCAGCAGACAGCTCTCTTCCCTTCTCGGGCCCTTTTCACCAGGTGCCACGTGGGGCCCAGCAGTGTGTGGTGGACTGTCCGATGGGAGGGGCGGAGGAGAGCTCAGTGTTTGCGGGGTTGCCTGGGGACAGGGCCCCCATTCTGAATGGGAGCCAGGAAAAAGCTCGCCTGGGTCAGCTATTGTCCCGCTCCCCCGGGAGCTCATTCGGACAATGGATAGCATATCTTTTCCAGGCAAAGCCTTCGCATATTTTTACTGTCCTTACAAGTTGACTGAGGGACCTGGTCAGGTTACATACTTCTTCAGACTGCTTTTTACTCCAAGTTTCTCCCCTAGAACCAACCCAGTGATTGATTCCTCAGGGCTCACCCTAATTCCTGTCGCTGGAAGAGGTATTTAAACTTTACACCATTAGGATAGCTCGGATTTCTTCCCAATAGATGGGCAAAAAGTAGATGTTTACGAAATAATATGTACTTAATACTTCATTTCTGGGGGTGGTGGAGTGCTTTACATTTTAATGAGATTGTGTGCATATTTGCAGTGACTGATAAATGGGCATTGTACCCTAAAATAACCATTGCAGTGATCCCCGTTTGGAGTATTGAAACAAAACATAATGAATTAATTTGTTTCCTCCTTAGAGCCAAATCAACCTGAACAGAGCCCTAATATCCCATGCAGGCCACTGGAGGTCCTGTTTTGTCCAGGAGTCGTGGGGTTTGTGCCTTTTGATACTTTGACTGCAGAGTAATATACCTGTAATTGAGGATGAAGTGTTAACTAAGTTGCCGGATGTCACAGCAGGAGAAGATGAAACTGAAACCCTCATGTCTCTCACCCCAAACGCGCTGATGGGATGGGTAGGCTTAGGAGAAAGGCTTACCCTTAACAAAGGGTTACCGTGGAAAACCCATTGAAAACAGCCACTTCCCAATATAGCGTTCTGGCCTGGTTATTACAGAAAAGTGAGGCAGCACCAAAGCACGTGTCCCTTTGTTTCTTCCAGGGGAGAAACCCTACAAGTGCACCTGGGAGGGCTGCACCTGGAAGTTCGCTCGTTCGGATGAACTGACGAGGCATTACCGCAAACACACGGGAGTGAAGCCATTCAAGTGCGCGGACTGTGATCGCAGCTTTTCCCGGTCAGATCACTTGGCACTGCACCGCCGGAGGCATATGCTGGTGTGAGGGATGCTGCCTGTCCAGCTGAGTGGAAGAGCTGGCTCTCTTAGCGGCACCCAGGTCAGCAGGGCTGAATCCCCTTCACAGTGTTAACACAAAAGGGCATCGCCATCCCACGATGTCTGAAACCAGAGCGGGAAGCGGAAGGAACACTTTTCCTTACGGTCTGAAGGTAAACCCCATCGCGACTCCACAAGACTCGGCTTCACCCTGGCCTGGGAGATCGGGGACGCAAATGCTGAAGAGACAGGCATAGTTTTCCGTGCTGTGTCCTCTGCCATTTAAAGATGTTTGTAGCTTGTACATTTTCTGAGCTGTCAGACATTTTGTTATTGATACTTCAAAGGTCATCTACCACAAATTGATGGCTAGAGCAAGACCTTGTAAATTGGGATTATTCTCCCATCGTCCCACCCCCCCAAACCCCTTTTTACAGAAATTTTAGTTTCCATCTGAGTAAGACAGGATGCACCTCCAGTCCGTTACCAGCAAGCAGCATGAACGTAGGAAAGAAGAAGGTGTCCGAGAGGTTCCGTTACCTGATGTAAAGGGACACCCGGGTAGCCCTTTGCAATAGCGATGGCCGCAGCTAGATATTGCCCACAGCTTGTCATTATGCCATGCCCTGAGGAAAACAACATTGAACCTTTCATTTGTTTGTTGTTGATTGTTTCTGTTCTGTTTTGATTCTGTTTTGTTCATCTGTTCGAGCAGAGGGGCAGGGACGTTTGTCTGGGAGTCCAGTCCCGGTGTCCGCCCTGGCACGGACTGGCACGGAGCTGTTCTGTAGTTGAATAGGAAGAGCCTGTCTAAACAAACTACTGCCCCACTTCAAATTGCAGTGTTCTGTCACCTAGGCATCGTCTCTTCCTGGCCCTAGTATTTGATTACAAGGAATCGGGGGGGGGAAAAACTTTCTTAGACTCACTGGCACCAAGGTAAGAAGAGGTGGGGCTGCCCAGGCAAAGTCAGAGAACATGAAAAATCAGACAAAGCAGAGATGGAAATAATGCGCCTCTTGAGGAGAAAAGCAATAATGAATAAAAGGACTTTCCTACAATAACTTCACTGAGGACTCACGTTACCGATTTTCATACTTACTAAAGGGATTGTAAGAAACACCCCAACATTTTAGATGTCTTGGTTACATTTACAGCACTGAGGTCATCTTTCTGCTGTTTGTTGTCCTGCTTGGTCGACTACCACAATTAAAGATTGTGCTCCCCTTTGCTTGTTGGAAAATGGTCATTTGGCGACTAGCAACGCCAGGGAGGCAGGGCAGGGAATTAGCTCCGGGATTAATGGGTCAGCCCTCCTTGGAACCAAGTCAGTAGAGAGAGCGTGCTCCCCGAGGAAAGCCTGATGCGGTGCTAGCTTCCTGACTTGGAGAGCCAAGGACCAGCGACTCTCCAGTAGGTTCCTCTGCACAGATTTCATTTTCTAAACTGCACCAGGGCCCGGTGGGTCCGAGTCAGCCTCCGCGGGGATGTTGAGTCCCCTCGTCCCGGGCTGAGGGTGAGAGGCAATTACAGGCTCATCAGCCCCCGAAAAGTAAGAGCCTTTTTGGCAGTTCGCAAATTATACAGTAAACAAAGCAATACATCACCAACAAGCATTCTCTCAGAAAAATTATCATATTATTTTCCCCACTAAAAGCTGTTTCTTTCAGCTTTATGTGGCTAAGGGGCTTGGTGAGGTTTTTAGTTATTGTCGTTGTTAAGATTTTTTATAGCTTAGATATAAATGTTACCAGCATATGGCTAGACCTTTGCAATATACTTTAATTACAAACACTTGATTTTGGGAATCGCACAAATTAACCTCACAATATTACTAGCTCAGTTTTAAATGTTTGAATATTCTAAAATAATTTACAGTTGCAGAACTGTCCTTTTTAGAATCATCTTCTAATTCAGATAATCTTACTCTGATGAAGCAAGAACTATAAACCTTGAAACAAAGACAATTTGTGTTGGATGGTATTAAAAGAAATTTTGTTTTTATCATTCAAGCAACAGCATAGTGATTTTCAGGTCAAATTCTGTCTTCAGAAATATGTGCTCTACATTTTCTGCCAGGTCTGAAAAATTCATCAGGCAATTTTTTCTCCAACAAGGGCTGCAGTTTGATTGATAAATTGCTTCTTTAGCTGCACAATCTACTATCCACCAAGCACTGGGATTTTTTTTTTTAACCAACTGGAAAGATTTTTTTATCTGTACTGTATGGAACTCCTACTTCTTATGGCCTGTGACCATTGGGAATGAAAAAAACAGGTTTCTTGACGCATGTCAGCCAGCATTGGTTCTTGGTCCACAGCACAGAACAGGGTGGTGGGTGCACACAGCCACAGAACCGTCTCCGCTGGCCCCAGAACCTAGTTGGCAGGTGGTAGGTGAATTGCTCAGGTGAAGTGTAGACATGGTTTAATTCTGTCTGCTCATAAGAGGGGCCAGTTCTGTTCTGTGCTGAGAGATGTCTTGAGAGTGTCACAGGTAGAAAGGGTTTGTAGAATTCACAGAACTGACAGGCAGTGGGAGCTTCCTGAGTGGCAGCTTGGTTTAAATTTAGCACCGAACAACATGAGCTGCTCCCCTGTAATAACATAGGAAAGATTCAGGAAAGTGCGTTTTTTCTTCTTCTTCCTCTGAAAGTGGAAACCAGGCTGAGACGGTCTGTTAGCTGAGAAAACCTGTCAGTGTTCCCCCTTTGACTGGTCCCTACTTCTGAGGTGGGACCCAAGCACAAGGAGTGAATTGAGTTGCTGATCTAGCCCCAGGACTGAAACTTACGTGGGGCTTGGCTCTGCACGTAACCAATGGTCTTTGTCAAGTTTTCTACAGATGTTTTCCCATGGAAAGGAAACTACTTTGGGAGAGAAAGAATCGGATTCTTAAGTGGGAATACCTGTAGGCGTAGAAAAGCCCCCTGTTTTGTCCTATGTCCATTGTAGCCTCTTTTTCAAAAGCACAGTAGATGATGAACAGCAGCCAAGCAGTAGAATCCAGAGGACTCGTCAGATGTTCCCTAACCAGCAGCATTCTTTGGTTTTAAAGTCTCAGCTGTTCAGGCGCTTTGCCGTGGGACACATGTGCGTGTTGGGGAACTCCCGCCCATGTGGCGGAGTGGCTTGAGAAGCTGCAGGAGGCCAATCTCTTTGCACTGGGGAGGTTTGAGTTCAAAGGGGTTAATATTACCTGAAAAGTTCCAAGGTTCAGGCTTTGAGATTTAAACAGATTCCCTGATCTGAAGGCGTCAGAAAAAAATTCGCCCTTTCCCATCATCCTCCAGCCCCACCCTGTCAGTTGTGTCTAGATTCGGAGAGGCCTGCTTGGGAACTTGTCTTGTGTTCTGAAATTCCAGTGGCTTCGCCATGAACATCATACCCACTGCCTGGCATCACTTCTGCAAAACACTACAGGACACTTGTTTTGTTTTTTTAAATAGTTGAGCAACAGTAACATAAACCCCATTGGGGGAGAAAAAGGAGCACTTTTTTCACTTTAAAGTTTAAGTGGAAAATAGGAAGAGGATCGTCAAGGAAAGAAAATCTTACGAAAAGCTACAGTGTTTACAGTGCCAGTTCCCGGTCAGAAAGGCCACGCTCTAAATGGTTGAAATTTGAATCGCTCGTGCGAAGCTTGTGGTCGTTTTTATACAACTTTTTTTAACTTCAAATTGCCATTTGTGTTTTCAACATAAATATAATTCTGCACTTTGAAATCAGTTCATTAGAATGATAACATGTATATGGATAAAGGTGCAGTATTCCTTATTCTGTACTTTATTTATTATACTTACCAAAGCTGCAGTTGAATAAATCTGGTGAGGTGAGGCCTTCAAATGTATTAATACGCCTTTGTTATGTTGTTATGACTGCTTAGAAATGTAGCCATAATGTTGCTATAAAGGTGTCTTAACATTTATAGTAAGGATTGACAGAATTTAAGCAGTGTTAAGAATACCAGCATTCATGATATATTGAGTTATAGCCTTCATATAAAGGACTGAACATGAGGTAACTCTTACGAATCATAAAAATAGGCCCAGAAAGCCTTAATACTCATAGTCCATAATCCAATCTCAGATTTTGCTTTTTACTAATCTGATGTCTGTAGATTTAGGAAATAAACGTATTCTTCAACTTCATTGACCAGCTCTCTTCCATCACTTTTTCTGAGGTAGTGCATCTCATTACAAAAATCTTTCACTTTGATTTGGTTTTGTTTAAGAATGAGGTTTGGTAAGTGGTGTCTTCCATGTTACATTTCTACTTATCCCCACACTGCCACCTACTGACCGTCCCAGGCACCGCCAGTACACGCTCACCTGTACACGCACCTGTACATGCAGCCGCCAGGGGGCTCCTGAATGTCAACAACCTTTTTTTAAGAGAATGAATTTGTAATAATCCATGCTGTCTACAAATGTAAGTTATTTACCTTATTAGGGAATCAGCTTATAATGCTATATATGACTTTGCCTGCATTTTATAGTTAAGAAGTGTACATAAAGATTTTAAATGCTATATTTTCACAGGTTCATTATAGAGTGATGTCTGTTTAGCAACCCATGTCCATTGGTACTTTCAATATGCTAAATACTGTGCAATTGCGGTAGAAATTCAGATTTTCATAAGAAAATGAAATTGAGGATACTGCATCTTTAAAAAAATAGAGTGAAGCTATTTTACTGTATTCGTAACATATGTGATAATGGAAAAAGTATTTTCAAACTCACGAATTTTTCAGAGGTTGTAAATAGTTTGATGAAGAATGTTGGGGAAAAGAGCTTCTAGTTTTCATCACAATAAAAAAAGAAAACCTGTTCAGATATGCCTTGTATGTCTCACACACAGTCAGCGGCACCGCCGCGGGGACCCGGGCCCACCCCCTCACAGCGCACTCCTCCTGTGCTGGAAGAATGGAGTGGCCACTGGTCTCAAGTCAGCCAGGAGGGTTTAAAACCCGATGAAGTCGTTTTAAGTTGCAATCAGCTGATTCCAAACTCAAAATGTCTTTACCTGAAAAGGGGGAAATAGAAACCGCTGCACAGGATTTTACTTGTGCTGAAGAGAAGCATCTAGCAATTGTTCTCTTTCCTCAGTTATCTTCCTCCTCCACCAAGTAGTTCTTGATGGAAAAACAAAACAAAACAAACAAAAAAAACTGTACAGTGTTTATTCTTGTTTAATTCCAGGGGGAACAGTTTTAGGAGTAGCTAAGTGTTGACAAGATTCAGTGTTATGGATACGGCCACGTGTTTAAAGGAATCTATCCTGGCGATAGTAATAAGCTAATGCCCAGTTCCAGAAATGAATTGAAAGCTGAAAGTGCCTGTCAGTGAACATTACGACCAATGAGATATCCTTCTACTTTTTACACAGCAATAATCCCTCTTCCGACTGGGTTTTTCCTCTACGTTTGGGAACAGGTGCGCATATGCACATCGTGAATTGGATCTGTTCACACACCCATAAAAATATTGTTGTGTCTTTGGACGTACGCCCCATCTTGTTTACATGAGCATTTATGAATTTAATCTTACATACAGCATGTTAAGAATGCCAATCTGAATATTAAAATTATCTTCAACATACACTAGGGTGTATGGCAGTTATAATTTTGAGATAAAGACTTCACTGTGATTTGCCCCAAACTTAGGAAGAAGCATTGAGTAGGCTTCAAAAAGTTTTGCTTAGTTAACAAAAGCCAATGTATTTAGAGTAAAACACTAGAGACATTTGTTTGTCTTACTTTATTTTCCCCACTAATATCAAATGCATGAATCCATCTTTGCTCGCCATGTCCCTGATATTTTCTGTTTTCATTTAGGAGCCATTTTGGAATGAATATCGACACAGTCATTTATCCCTCAAACATCTATAGGAGTGTAACTGACATTTAGTAAGCCAACCTTTAACCAAAGTTTGCAGTTAGCCCTGGAAATTTCCAGATACATGTTTAGAACCCAACAACTTTTTCTTGTCATTATTTACTGCTAAAACTGGAGTCATGAGTAGAAATATATGACTAGATCGTATGCGTAGACCAGAGCCCTGGAAATTTCTCCAGCCCTGCCATCTCAGCACAGATCCACCCAAATAAGCTACTGAGGGCTATAGGCAAAATTATACTCCTTCAGAGCCAAATGTTTGGTCAGAGCAATTTAGAAAGTATAATGGTAATTAAACACTCAGGCTTTAGACAGTGGGGACAATCAGGGTGGACAGTGTTCTCCAGAACCAGACCACAGGCCGAGAAAGCCATCCGCCCTTCCCTCCTCCAGGTTTCAGAAAGAAGGAGAAGGAAATGAGCCAGGATGGGGCGTGAAAGAACCCATTAAGTGTCAAAGGAAGGCTGCTGGGGTTCCTTCACCTCACTGGAGTCAAGTCTCCTGACTGGGCAGCTCTCTGGGAGCTGTCAGGAACCTGAAAGGTCCCAAACTCAGCAAGCCATTAAATAATGGCTGTGTATGAAACGCATCTGATGTGCCAAGCACTGTACTGGGTGATTTGGAGACACGTTACCTCTCAGGTGTACGACAGTTCTACATGTTACGGCTGGGAGACTGAGGCACGGAGAGAGTGGCAGAGCTGTCCTCCGACGGGGACATAGCGGATGGCTAAGTGGGAGTGTGAAGCTCCCTGTCACTGCCTCCGAGGCCTGTATTCTTCCCACGCTGCACCTGGTTCCCAGCAGCCAGCTTTCCATATCTAACTCTTAAGTAGTTTTTCTTGTGGATGCGTAGTCATCACATTTTCCGAGTCAGATACAGGGACCTGATGTAGCACAGATTGGACAGGGGTCCAGAGTATTTGAAACCTGTCTTCTCCTCAACACTCACACATGAAGGGTCACTACAAGGGACTTGCAATAAGCAGGTGTCTCCCTGAACTTGTCACTGTCCTCACACCACTGTCCTCCTAAGTGTTTGGCCTGAAGATCCAAATCATCAAAACTCTTCCCTATTTTGTAGCAATTTAGCCAGGGTGGGTTTTTATGATTCTGTGTATTTCTTTAGGCGTCCTGAAAGCCTTTCCACCTATGTAGCCCTGCTAGACTCTGCTGGCGGTACATTTGAAACTCTGACCTCCACGGAGCTGGTCCTTAATAACAGAGCCCATTCCTGGTAGTTGTGAATGGGGTGGCAGCCACCAGCATTCAGGCAAGGAGCAGGGAGAGATAACAGATCAGTCCTTTTCAGATTTCCCACCTAACGGCACCGCCTTGGAATGTTTTAAATAATCTTATAAATAATTTGTTTATAGTCGTTAGTTTAATTGAATTTTTTGGTGAGAAGCTGTCCAACATTAGATGAACCACCCTCCTCCTTTTCTGTGTAGAACAAGGTCTCTGACAGTATTGATTCATAGAAGTGCTAATGGACTTAGAAAACATTAAGAGAATGTCGTTTCTCATGGTGTTTCTTTTGCTGAAAATGAGTCTCCTGAATTATGATCTTTCTCCCTGTTACTTGGCTGAGGGAAGAGATCAAGCCCATGTAAACAAATTCTTTCTGTGCTGAAAGCCAGTGGTCTGTGTACACAGCCCACTTCGGAAAAGGGCTCTCTCCTCAGTTAATTGGGTTTCACAAGCAATAATTTCTCAACAACAAAATCATGACTTCCAGTGAGATGAAAAGAGACGAGACGAATAGTGGAAATAGTCACACCAGTACTTTGTTCATTCTAGACTTCATCTCTAGAAATTCAAAATATTTGAGACGAGAGAGCCTGCTCTTTGTGTAAAGCAAGAACCACTGACTCTTTGTATGAATTATTCTATCTTGATTTTCCAAAGCAGGCTTACCGAGACTTTTACAGTGATTGATTTTTTTGTTGTTGTTGGGAAATGAGGGCGAATAGAAGAGTAGTAGTATTTGGGTCAAATTCTAGTAAAAGTGCCCAAGTAATCTCAAAGTAAGATATTTTGAAGACCTACCAACATCTTTCCTTTCTGCTAATTTCATGCTCCAAAGATACAGCATAAAACATTATATAGAAAATGCTTTTGGACTACTTGTGCTTTTACTTTTCCCAAAGCAGTTTTGTAATTACATCCAGGCTTTAGTATATATTTTGTTCCTCAAACTTTATGACATTGGATGGGTATTGTTGAACTGGGGCACTGGTGCCTATATTCAAGGCTCTTTCCTATCAACTTGTCTGTCCACAATCTGTTGTGTTTAAAATTCATGTTTAGAAGCCACCATCCCCCCACGGAGTGGTGGCTGTCTCGTTTTGTTCATGTCTGTGGGACGCATTGCATCACGTGGCAAACCGCCTCTGTGGAAGTGAGATGGCTACTCACAAAACCAGCTTGAAAACATCGTCTTCTGTATTATGTCACCTGCATCATTAATGCAATTATGTGCATCATAACATGTTCATTTTTCAAACAGGAGAAACCAGCAAATTCATGTTTGTCCATAGAAGAATGTACTCAGAACTTTCTGTGTTATGAAATGATGAGAGCAGACCACCTTTAAGATACCCACCTGCCACTTAAAATGACTTAGTTATAATTAGGAGTAGTCTAGACGTTGCTTTTGGTGTGTGTGTAAGGGGGGTGAGGGGGTCAACTCAAATGTCGTATTCTTTTGAAAAAAAAAATCGGTCGCATTTGAAAAAAATATGTGGGAATAAAGAAAAACATCATCTTTGGCCAAATCAAGCAGGCATCTTTTTCCTTTTCCTTAACACTTAGCTCATTATACATGGTGATTGGATTATAAAATCTGTCTGTATAAAAGTACAAAAACATCCTTTAGGTTACAAAACAGTTATTCCAGGCCTGAAGCCCTTGAACAGCAGATTGAATAGATGTGCTGTGTCTGATTCACATGGCGGATGTAATTTTACAAAAGACCCCTGGGTCTGTGGCCCCTGAGAGTCCAAGTGCCCAGGGCCTACACATTAAAGAGTAAAACCCCTCAGTGATGCTGGTGAGCAAATGTTGTTCATTTCTTAGATCTTCGTTTGGTTTTCTGTTCAGAGTTCTCATTACAGATGAATTTCATTTCTCCAGCTTATCTAAAGATCTAATTTCCCAATAGTTTCCTCTGCATTTATATACTCTGTAGTGTGTAGGCAGACCCTATTATAAGTTTATTAATATTATGTAAGTGTTGTTCTTGTATTTATGTATAGTGTATGTATTGTAAATATACTCAGAGCCTTTTTTCCTTTTACTGTAAAATGGTGATTTTTTTTTTTTTTTTGCCCTATGATAATGTAAAGGGAGACCCTCCTAATGAGATTCTCTCAGAGGACGGTTATCCCAGTCTATTCTCAGAGATTTAAATGAACAAGTGTTATCGTTTTTAATGGTGTCTCAGACATACTCTGTTGGTGCATTGCTTTTCTGTATTCAACTTTCCTATGAATTGAGCTGTGAACTGAATAGAGTTTAAACCTTTAACTGTATGCATTTGTATAATTATCTGAATGAAGGCATGAAGGTTAAATAAAGCATTTTGTATGGAACAAAACTCCCTAATTATTATTAAGGCTGACGCAGACACTTTGGAAATCACAGTGATTAACCATCCTAATTAAACCTTTGTTATGAAAAGTTTTACCATTTCTGCGTAGTAATTTAAAACACAGAAGTAGACTCTATATTTAAAAATGCACCAGGTTTTTATTTCATAACAGCCAGCACCCAAAGAGGGATTCCTAACTTAATACTTTAATGAATGTAAAATTAAAAAGAGGTCCAGAAGTATGAAGCAATATAAAAAATACATCTTTCATGGACTGAAATTGAATCTCCATGAGTTACAGTTTTTTTTTTTCAGATGCTGTGTTGTCATTGACTGTAGAAGAATCCATCACGCACAAGCCAAGGCTAGATGATTTCTAAATTTTAAAGAAAACTGGATTGTACAGGCTTTTGAAAATATGACCATTAATGAATAGAATGTTAAATAGTTGCTAAAATATTCACTTGAAAAATCTGTTTAAGTATCTTCCTATATATTGTCCTTCTACTGAAGATCTGCTAGCAAAATCCATTCTAACAAAGAGAGTGGTAGTAAGTACTAACCATCACAGAGAACGGTGACATGTGATAGATGATAATTAAAATAACGATTGAGTGCTTCCTGGGTTCCAGGAAGTGTTCTAAGCATTGTATTTGTTCCACAATTCATCACAAAAATCTTGAGTTACGTTGCAGATGGAAACATGAGGCACTGACTTTAGGCAACTTTCCTAGTCAGTCTGGTTCAAGTGTTGGTGTCTTAACCACTAAAAGGCTATGGATTAAATGGTGGGAAAAGGATAGAAGAGGGGAGCAGGGATCAAGGAGAAAGAGAGAGTTCCTAGCCACAAGTACCATACAAATTTTCAACAAATACCTTTGACTCTGTATATACAAGTAAATATAAATAAACCAATCAAAATACCATCCTTCATTTCAAACCCAGCAAACCATGGTATAGTTTAATAACTCTCAAAAATCAGAGGCTGAAACAGATTTTGGCTGTCTCTATCACTGGTCAAATCCAATGAACGTTGAGTCCGGTGGACTCCTTCTGTTCCACTCAAGGACGCGGTGTGGACGGAGCCTCGGGGCTGCGTGCCACGCCCCATTCCATCCAGCACACTACCCCCGCCTCATTCAGGAGGACCGGTGCCCTGGGGCTTTGACCTCCAGGAGCTCTAGGAGAAGGGTCCTGGTGAGTGGTTTCTCTCTCCTTGAGACAGCTTCCCTTTGTGGCTATCACAGTGCCAACTGGATCAAAGAAATCATTCACTAAAAGATTGTAAGATTGTTTGAAAATTAAGGCAATAAACCATCAGCACATTTTTACTAAATTATCTGTGAAGACTTTACTTATGCCATTTTCTAAATATTCCCTGAAGGTAGAGGCGAATAAATTATTAAAGTCTCTTTTGTTTTACACTCTGGTGAAGCACAGTAGTAACTTCATTACTCCAGAAGTTACTTCATTACTTCGGAAGCACAAAAGTAATTCATTACTTCACGGTATTAAATTAGGGCTGAACCTAATTCATTCAATTACTTCATTTTGGATATGACTTTGTAACGAAATGATAAAGTGGGTGTCGGATTTATGTCTTTGACCTGATTTTCTGACAGTTTCCTTTAGGCCATACAAGCAGCCAAACCAGCTCTCCAGCTTTGTTTTGTTTGTTTGTTTGTTTGTTTGTTTGTTTTTTCAATTCCCCACAAGAGGTTTTGTCATAAGGACAGGCTAATGAGACAGTCTCATGGGATAGGTTACCACACTGTCTCACCCTCAAGGTGAATAGTTGTCAGTATTTCTTCTCCCAGTTGACTCCCAGGTACTTCAACGATAGGCGGAAGTATGTAGGTGCTACCTAATTCCGTAACCTCCTCAATCCTCACCTTTACTCCGGGCATTTTGCTGGAGTCATGATTTCTAATCTCACTACTGATGGCTTCATTGTTTCTTATTCTCTCCAGTTTAATGAGTCCAAAACAACAGCATGAAATGGTTAAAAGGACAGAAGCAGCAATGTGTTTAAGATTAGAATACCTTGGGGCTTTATCAAACAGAGAAAATATTTCAGTGCGAGAACAAAATTATACTCCCCAAAAAAATTATTGTAGGGAGTCCCAAATGGCCACTGATGATTTTCATACCATATAGTGCATTGTCTTCCCACCAAAGCTGCATGTTCTCCTCCGCACAATGAGTTCCTTGTGCTTTGTCTGAGCACTGTCTGGATTTAATATATTTCTCTCCCAGCAGTGTAATAAGTATAATTTACATCACTTCCTGTTTAGTCTAAATTCACCAATGAACGCCTACACAGCCCATACACTTGAGCGACTGTCTATTTCTGAAATACATTACATTTTCTTTGTACAGAAACAACTCGTACATGATCTTTTTCTTTTACGGTTTCACAGTGTCGTGTGTGTGTGTGTGTGTGTGTGTGTGTGTGTGTGTGTAGCACAGTTTTATGAGGCCACGATGACATCAGCAGGTGTGCTGAAAACAGGGTCCCTCAGAAGGACCCCAGCGCTGCTTAAGTACATGCACGGCCGTCACAATGCCCTGTTTCCTCGTAGGAGAGCTACAGTTTTCACGCACATACTGCAGTCCCATCCTTTGGAGAGGCTTACCCAGTAAGTCTTCGTAATGAGCCCCTCTCATGTCTGCGTTCCTGAGAGCTTTCAGGTTACGCCAAAGATTCAGTTCAGTTCTAGCATCTCAAGGGTGGACATACTGCCACCCGAGACTCCGCTGAACTCCTAAACGTCACCACAGACCAGGTGTTGGGGTAGATGTGGTTTTTAGAGCCCCTAGAGCTTACGTTAACGTGGCCAGTACATTCCGTTGCTAGACTAGGGTCTGTGGACCCTACTTCCACTTTCGTTGCTGATTTGAAGCCTTCGCTTTCTAACGTGTTCCACAGGAATCCACACAGTCACTTGGGCATTGGCGGTGTTCGTTTGTAACATATGTAACAATATCATGTATCTTAGGGGAGCGTTTAAATATATATTGATATGTGTAAAACATGGGGGAATGGTTAGGAAATTTCACCAATTGTATTTATTCAGCCTCTCCTAACAAGTCAAATGTTACGGTTACTAGTAACAACTTTTACCTGTATAAAATAAGAAAAAGCACATTTTTCAGTTATTACACTGTGTCAGTATTATGTTCGTTGGTATGGGGCCTAAAAATTATACCTAAGACAAAAATCTCTGACCAAAAGTGGGTTATGGCCTATTAGGGTAGATAAATAGACAGTTCTACAGTATAAAATACACACGGACAAGGACCCCGGAACTGCTGAAGTGTTACAGAAATCTGAAGGCGGGGAGAATAGCCACCATAACGCAGGCAATCAGAAGGCCTCCCTGCCCCTGGGATCCATATAAATGACGTGTAGATGATCAGATCCCCCCTAGCTCTGCGCCCAGTGAAAGACCGGAGCTCTCCCCAAGGGTGTGTGCGGCGCTGGGGGAGGGGCGCAGGGCTTCTGGCGCTGCACAGGCACCTCATTCTCTTGGTTCGTGGATCATTCAAAGGTCTGAAATGTGCTCGCTCTATTCCCTGTGCTGTCAGCCTCTCCTGTAATTTACCACACACGTGCAACATACACACAAGTAAATTATACGTGTATTGTTTGTAAACTGCAGTCTTTTGACCCATTAGTGGCAAATAAGTGCAATTAGTACATAATGACAAACATTTTCAAAAACTAAATAAAGAATGGAATGGAAGGGAATGCTGTAGGGTGTGATACAATGGAATGGAAAGGAAGAGAAAAGAAGATGAAAAGCACATTTTGTTTCAGTTATGAACACACGGGCATTTATGAGACAGTGCGGCACAACGTAAAAAGTAAAGTTTGAAAGCCTCTGGTGGACAGGCCACTGCCCCACCCCCTCACCCTCTACCCCACCCCCACCCCACTGTCTGCCCTGCCCAAGGTCACCCAGGGCAAATCCAGGGGCCTGAGATTCCCACACTGAGCCATCTGTCTATCATGATGGTTAATTTTATGTGTCACCTTGGCTGGACCACAGTGGCCAGATACTTGGTCAAACGTTACTCAAGGTGTTTCCGGGGGTTGTTTTTGGATAAGATTAACATTTTTAGTGGATGTTTAGTAAAGCAGGTTACTCTCCATAAATGTGGGTGGGCCTCTTTCAGTCAGCTGAAGGCCTTAATGGAACAAAGACTGACTTCCTCAAAGAAAGAAGCAGTCCTGCCAGAAGACGGCCTATGGACTTGAACGGAAACTCTTCCCTGGGTCTCCAGCCAGCCAGTCCACGCTCTCAGATTCCGGACTCGAAACCCCTTCAGTCATGTGAGTCAATTTCTTAAATTCATATTCTCTCTCTCTATACACACACACACACACACACACAGACATTCTATACACATACATATATAGGCATATAATTGTGTGTTCTTAAAGAAAGCATAATAAACTGATAATTAAAATTTCTTCACATGCCAAAATGAATACCAGTAGGTGGCTTACAGATTGTATTCCACGATCTTTCATTGGAACTTCCCTATCTATGTACTTATGGTAAAGTATGGAATTCTTTTTTTCAAAACTTGGTAAATAGGGTTTTATAAACATATTAAAGTACTTTATCAGGAGAGAATATTGTAAAAAGTTCAAACACTATTCAAATTACAAGGTGCCAATATACCTGAAAGCTTCTGCTCGGACTCTCTGCCGGGGCCCACACCCACTTCCATCCCCAGTCTTCTGAAAATCTGAAAATGCCTTTTTAGCCCTGGCCAGTGCAGCTCAGTGGATTGAGTGCGGGACTGGGAACCAAAGGATCGAGGTTCAATTCCCAGTCAGGGCACATGCCTGGGTTACAGGCCAGTTCCCAGCAGGGGACGCACGAGAGTCAACCACACATTGATATTTCTCTCCTTCTTTCCTTCCCTTCCCCTCTAAAGATAAATAAATAAAATCTTTTAAAAATGTCTTTTTATTTCTGAGATTTCAACACTTTTGCATCTTTTCATAGAAAATCTTTAGGATAATCCATTTTTGGAAAGCCCTAAATTGATAGCATAACTCATATGAGTCTCTATTTAGAAATAGCTTTCATTTGGTTATTTGACTATCAGGTGGGTTTCAAAAACATATCATAAAAAGAATTTTGAAGCTCAGAATAGTAGGTGGTGAACAAAATTCACTGAAATGAGAAAGTAAATAAATGTCTAATCACCATGGCGGACACCTGAAATGAATACGATATGGTACGCCAAATATAACTTTAAAATAATTTTTTAAATATCTGAAAAATAAATCAAAAAGAAAATAACTTGTTTCTTCTTCAAGGAAAAAAAGAATATGTTGACTGTAGCTCTGGCAGAGTTGGTAGCACTGGAGATTGAAATCTTCATGTTCTAGTTCGAAATGTGGTTTTCGCCCAGGTGGCAGCGTCCGTGTGGCCGAGCGGCAGGCCCCGGGACAGCAGGGGCCTCGGGGGCAGGCAGGCACGAGCTGCCACAGCGCCGCCCCGTGGCCGGGGCAGGTGGGGACAGGCCGCCTCCTCACCCTGTAAATTGATCTTTTCCTTCTGCTTCCAACATTAATGTGTTTTATCCCGGCATTGTCATTATCCATCTTTCATGAAGGCTTCTGTAATATTAAAATCATTCAGCCCAGAAGGGGCCTAAACATTCTTGCATTTCCTTTTTAAATAATGTATCATATCATCTACACTGATGTGGCTGTCCTTATTCACATAACACTGAAACGGTAGTGGCTCTGTTGCGATGTGTAATTTCATTTATTCACTAATGTGCTAAATGTATCCAATGAAGTATTTATTTAGATTTTGTGCATGTGCAACACTGCTAACCATTGCCTACCTATTTCCCACCATAACTAGCTACACTTCCTCTTTATCTTGCTTTTATTGGAGTTTATGAAATGCTTGCCATCAATGCAGGGGGTGAGGACAGGATTTTCTGTGGATCTCTGATTGCTGGAAGGGGTGCCTTTCTGTTATTAAAACCTTTAGGACAGCAAAAATGACGACGGCCACCTTTTGACTCCTTTGCGCTGTTTAATCTCTTGGCATTCTGTGTTTATAGAGACTATCACTAGACAGAGAGAGGTAATAAAGTTTAGAAGTAGATAAAGGCAGGAATAGCAAAGTCAAGGTATTTGTAAAGCTCTATAAATCTGTTAAGCAGAAGTTGCGATTTAATCTTTATGCGCAGCAGAGTCTCAAGGTTAACTGCTCCATAAAGCTCCATGTAGGCGCTGGTGTTTGGCAAAGCCTCTTCACTTCCTTCTCAGCTGCAGAAGGGCTCTCCCATCGCATTTCTCATAGTTCCACTTCTTTTGAATGTATTATCAGCGAGCAATTCCTGGACCTTCAATTTAAGAAAGCCCCAATCAGTTGGCATCAATTCACAAATGTAACATGTTTGGTGTTTGTAGAGAAGATTGAGCCCTGGTCGGGTAGCTCAGATGCTTAGAGCGTTGTCTTGATACACCAAGGTTGTGGGTTCAATTTCTGGTCAGGTGGCATACAAGAAGCACCCAATAAATGCACAAATAAGTGGAACGACAAGTCAATCTCTCTCTCTCCCTCTCCCTTCTTCTCTCTCTCTCTCAAATCAATTTAATTTTTTTTAAACTACTGAAACTGGCCTCAGTTGATAATGGGTGTGATGTGGCATTTTTGATTCCATGAAGGGGGAAAGAAGAGACTTTCCACCACACTTGGAAATAGATTCTTCTCCATTTGTGCCAATGGAGCGAGATTTTAAAAAGAAGAAAAAAGGTGGTAACTGTGTTTCAAGGACAGAGGTTAGGAAAGAAACTTATGATAAAAATACGGTGGTAGAGACACAGCCTAAGTCTTTGTTACAAAAGGCTGCAGGTACCGGAAACCGTAGCCTGATGTGAGAGCATCCGCTTTAAGGGCAGGTGGCAGTGTTTGCAGATACTGGCTTTTCGGTTTCCCAGCAGAGTGATGCCTGCAGGTTCCCACCCGAGGAGACTCCTCTCCACACTGCGGCAGTAACACCACCTTCTGGGGTGCTGTGAGGTATGGGGGGGGATAGTGTAGATGGAGTCCATGTGGCAGAGTCTGCCCCAAAGTCAGCCTTCAGGAGGGGCTTTGTTGTCATTCCCAGCTCCTCAAGTTCACAGAAGGGAAGGAATTTCCACTCTACTGCTCATCAGGGAAGAGAAGTTCAGGAGACTCGCCTCCTGCAACTCCCCACACTCCGAGTTCCCTTTCCCCGGGGGAGCAGCAGTCACCTGTTTTGCGAACTTGGTGAAAGAGCGAGCACACAGCACACAGTGACTCAGTCCCTTTCCCTCTCAGAACACCCTGGCCTTAGGACCCCTTGGTTCTCACTCAAGTCCAAAGGCAAGATCCTCTGGGCACCATCATTGCCTTGCATCGGATTGTGGTCCATCTACCTGTGATACCCACGTAAAGGTTAAGGCGAGATTCTGCTTTGGGAATGCGGGCTTTCCGTGGGACAAAGGACATTACAGCTATGTAAGTATGAGACAACACCTGTCTCAAGCATACGTGGACTCATAGCTATTTTATTTTGGGGTCAGCTAGAAATACCCCTTCTAACCCACCTCCCCAAGAAATAGGTTCCCTGTTTGTTCACTCACATTTGAAATGATACATTAGACTGTGTTTATTTGCCTAAACCTTCTTATCACTCAATAAGCCTGGGAGGGCAAAAGTGGTATCCTTATCAAGAGTCATACCTTCATCTGACCTGTACGCATTTAATATGGATCTGTCACTGGAGAGAGAGGAGCAGCTGTGGGTTGAGGAAGGACGAGGAGAGTGCAAACACTGCCTGCCCTCCTGTGCCTGTGCCGCTGTTACAGGGGATGTGGTTACACGCAGAGGTTGGGAGTTACGGGGGGGGGGGGGGGGGGACGCAGGCTCATGGAGGACAGAAAAGAGCCCTGGAAAATAACTTTAGTTTTTCATTTTCCTTAGGGAAGTTCTGGCAAAGGGAACAGGACACGCTGCTGAACTGTGTCCCCCCACGCACCAGAGGCCACACAATCGAGTACCTGGGTGGATTATTCCATCTAATACCCAAATGGAAAATTGTTCAGAAAAATAAATGTCCTACGAATTGCTTCATTGAAGATATAGCTCTTACTTGAGTGTTCTGGGCAAATCAAAATTGAGTAGTTTGTTTGCTATTTGAGAACTAATATCAAATGTCAATTTTTTTAAAGAGAAAATAGGAAGAAGACTAGAAATGAAAAAATAGGTTTGAAGAATTGTAGACTACTATTTTTTCTGTAAACTTCAGGGTTGTTTTTTGTTTTTGTTTTTTCTCCCCTCTGAGAGAATTATATGGCCTTCTGGGGTGGGGTTGAGAACTTTTCAAGGTAACAGGATAAATAACTTCTCAAAAAAATTGCTAATGTTTTCACGGAATATTTACATTAGAAACGTTGCATTGCTAAACAGATTCAGATCATAAATTTTATACATATAACTTACATATGTATATATCTTACATGCCAGTTAATATTTATGAATTTATGAGTATATTAACTCAGTATATTTTTTAACTTCCTAAACTACTCTGTGTCTATTACCTAGGGGACAGTTTTTTCTGTCCTTGAACAGGATGTTTGCTGTGATAATATTAAAGAGCTGAAATTCAGTGTGATGCGTTTTCATGCCATAGAAATCCCACAAAAAATTTTTTTCAGGTATGTAAGACACACATTTATTCACTGTACAAAATCCAGTACCTCCAAATGCTTCCTCTCTGTATTAAACAAACCCTTAAACCCTGTCTAAAGACAAGTTTGCTCATTTTCTGACCAGTTTCCTCAAGGACAATCATCATGTTTTTGCAACTTTGTATCCTCTATGAGCACCTCCTAAAACCTTGGGCACAGATGCACGGGCAAACAACAGTTAACATTTATTGAGCATTTATCATATTCCGAACACTGTGCTTAGGGCTTTGCATGACTGTTGTTGTCATCTGCTCCATAACCTTACTTCTAACATTATTCCATTGTATGGATCAGGCAGCTGATGTTCAAAGCTTAAAGTTGAACTTCAAGTTGAAGTTTAACAAATTTGTCAAAGGTCACATGACTAGCAGAGGACTTAAGCCCATGTTTTAACCATGGGTTTAAGAACTCATTCATTACAGATGTTAAGTTGTATAATAACTAAAGAAAATGCGCGCATACCCACAATATTTTTCTTTCTGAAGACATACAAAAAAGTGCATGTTGTAGAGAAAAACTCAGGGTGAGTCTAAGCTGATAAACCAGGCTTGGTGACCAGCCACATGGCTTGCTAGCTATGTGAGTCATGCAAAAATAAATCAGGTTTGCTGATTTTCAAGGTTTTTATCTGTAAAATGGGGGTGACGCGTAGTAACACTTCATAGGATGATAGATCGTTTCAATAAAATATGACATCTCTAGTTTGAGGTTCTGTTTACTTTTCTCTCACCCTAACGCCCTATACCCACTGCGTCCCCACAAAGGAACCTTTGTGTGGCCATGAAAGCCAATGAAAGCAGAGGGCAGCATTTGAAGGTGTTATTTTTGTTGTTGCTGCTGCTGGTTACTTCATTAAAACATCTGATCTGTTACTGGCCATGGGAGAAGGCATTCATTGTTTCAAGACAATGGATGTTTAAGCAAATATTGAAATAAGTTTATACACACTTGGCCACACTTGCCATCTCTCTTGTTTTAGCTCGGTTCCTGATTTTCACCAGTGACCTTTTATCCAACATAAGAGTGAATAAGCCCTGGACTTTCCCAGATTAAAAATACACATAAACCTGGAAGCGGCCACCACAAAATATCGCTGTGTAAACATGATAAAATGCAGAAGTAGATCATTTACATTCAATGAGTAACAAGGTGTTTGCAGGAATTAGCTGTCCTTGACCAGCCCGATTCTGTCCATACACCTTATGTTTTCACTTTATTGATGCCTATAAAATAAACACTTCTTGCCTTAACGTGCCTCAGTTCAGCATTCAGCACACAAAGGGCTATATTTTATGGCTGTGAGCCGCAAGTCAACCTCCAGAGAAATTCATATGATTCCTTGTCTCGAGATGTCTGCTGTGGAGGTCTACACCCCTGGGACTTTCCATTAGAACCAATAATTTGTTGCATGAGCTGGTTATCCACAAATTAGCACCCCCCCCAATCTCTCTGTTCCTTCTAGCCATCTTTTGGAAGTTTTCATGACTGTGTAATGTAGCTATTGTTCTGGAGAAAGAATCAAAACTATTATCTATAAGAGCACAGTTTGTGAAGATGGTGGAGAAGGAGCAGGTATGGACACAGTTTCTTTCTACTTTTGCCCCTGGATAATCAGGAGTTAAATATTAAACATGAAGGGTCTGAGGAAACTAAGCTAAAATCTGAAAGATAATTTGATCCACAAAGATGACACCCAATTCTACTCACAAGTCTAAATGTTATTTAGAAATATTCTATTAGCTCCTAGCTTCCATACATGGAGCAGTTTATGTACCACACTTATGTGCTATGAGCCAAACAAAAAAAAAACCTCTTGTTTAAGTTTCCTACATATCCCTGTAAGGCAAACATTACTATACCCATCTTACCAGTAACGACCCCGAACTTTAAAAAGGTCAAGCAGCTGCTGTGAGACACACCATGAGTAACTGGCAAAGCTGGGATTGTCTGCCCTCCACCCAAGGTCTTCAACAACTCGGCTACACCCGGCCACCACGCTAACCCACTCAGTCGGCATCCACAGCCCAGCCCCACTGAAAAGCAGTACGCACTTCGCACTACGTACATACGCACTTCGCACTACGTACATACGCACTTCGCACTACGTACTTACGCACTACGTACTTACGCACTACGCACTATGTACTTACGCACTACGCAGTCCTCACTCTGCGGTAAAGGGATCGTGTGAACCAAGTTTCCATAGTTTTAGCTCCCCTAATCTCCTCCATCTACAGCATCTTCTAGTTTTATTTTAGAGCTTTAAAATGAAGAGTTTCTCTAAGAAACAATGATGAAAACTTTAATAAACATTTTTTTGGGAGCTATGATCATTACCAAGGAAGTGGAGGACGCAGTTCCTGCCCTAGTAGCCAACAAACGCTTATGGAGGCCCGTGGTGTGCAGACTCCAGGAATGAAACCGTGCACGTGGCTGACTTCCATGCTCAGAAAGACTTCTGTGAAGAAGACAGGCCAGAAGAAACAAACTGGGCACAGAGCGAGGGCCGCCCTGGCGGCCACTAAGTCCAGGCGGAGGCCCTGAATCCAAACCCGTCCTTCAGGAGAACCTCCAGGGAAAAGGTGGCGCTCACCCAGCATTGTGAATGGTGAATACGAATCCATCAGGTAAGGAAAGGGCAGGGGAGAGGGGAAAAAGTAATTTGGTCTAGTAAAAGAGAAAGTTTTGTGGTTGTGGAGAAACAGCACAAGTAGTTGAATATGGTTCGCGTATAGATCAGTGCTCTCAGATTTGCTAAAAATTAAATCATCTGGTTCGCTTTGAAAAATCCCGTTGTCCAGGTTGCCCTCCAAATGTATTAAGAATTCTATTAGGATAGGATGGAGCTGTAAGTACTCTCCAAAGCTCTGTGTGAGATGTGGGCATACAGGTAAGTTTAAGAAACAGTGGTTGTAACTAGTAGTTCTCAAAGAGTGGTCTAGAGACAGTATATCAGCACCACCTAGAAATACAAATGGTACTGGAGGAGAAGTGGCAGCACCATTAAAAACGCAGGTTGCTTGGACCCACCCTCAGAGTTTGCAGTTCAGTAGGTCTGGAGGCCTGAGCATTTGTATTCCTAGTCAGGTCCCAAGTGATGCAGAGGCTGCTGGTCTGGGGGCCACACTTAGAGAACCACGGGTCAAGAGCAGCACTTCTCGAACTCTAACGGGCATATGATCACCCAGGAGTCTTATTAAAGTGCAGATTCTGATTCATTAGATCTCGGGTGGGGCCTGAAGCTCCGTGTTTCTAAGCAGTTTTCCAGTGATACCAATGCTGCTGGTCCTCAGACAACACTCGGAGGTCAGGAGGACAAATCAGGAGAAGCAAAGTTTATAGTGTCTAGGATGGCTGCAAATTAGCTTTAAAGAAAGGAAAAGGTGAGTCACGCTCAGGGTTTATTGATTTCTGCCACCTTTCTGCTTTGTCTTTCACACATCAATTTCAGCCTATTAAGATAGTGGCTAAGAGTAATCAAGACTTCATTTTTTGTTTGTTTCTCCTCAACCTGGGAAGCAAGACAACTCTCTTATTTGTGGAATAAAGCTTCCTTGCTTCAGTCTTAGAGTAGCTCAACTTAGTCATCATATCCACAACCCCATTAATAAATGCCACCCAGCATCAGTTGTCTCAGTAACCCCGGGCTCCCAAGTCAGTCATTAGCAAGTGGGATGGGATCACCATGATGGGTAGACTGAGCAGGGTCCACCTGTAAAGCAGGGGTCAGCTCCTAAAACCACTTTACTGCAGTGAAGAACAAGGATAGGATTGGCAATTAGCAATACAGACAATGAATGTCTTGCTAATGAACTATATTTTTTTTCTGAGAACTTTTGAGACTCTCTGAAAGATTATAAGTAGAAATGCAGGAATATCAGACATATCTTTGAATGAGTACACTTCTCAGATAACTTACCATGATCAATAACTTGTAGTGGGGTAAGAAATACTGTAAGGAAGATGTTGCATCCGTCAAGAGTTAGTGGTGGCTTTATTGTTGGCCATGATATTGCAAATGGAAGAATGTGTGAGATGAGGTGGTAATTTGATGTGGGTTAGGGAAAGAGAGGACTGAAGACCGTGTGTTTCTGGTTTTGACAAGGAACATATAAGGAGAAGTTTGGGCTAGGGGTGATGGGAAAAGATAGGGGATGGAGCAAGGAGTATGATGGGTGGAAGGGGATAGGTTCAAGTTTAAGCATATAAAACTTGAAGTGCCTGGGAAGAACCCAGAAGTGTCTAAAAGCAGTTCCAACTACTTATATAGGCCTGGACCTTGAAGGAAAAATTCAGGGCTAAAGACGTTTATGCAGGAGTCTCTATTTTATAGATGGTAGTCTCGATTGTAAAGAGAGGCCAAGACAAAGACATCAGAAAGCCTAGCATTCAAGGGGAGAAAAGAGAAAGGAGTGTCTATGAAAGAGACCAAGAAAAACCAGGATGAGAATTAAACTACAAAAGAATGTGGTGTTGAAGACACTAATAGAAGAGTTTCATAAAAGACACAACAATTCATGGGTAGAGAATGCTATAATAAGTACAGAAGAGAGTTCAGGGAATTAAGCCACCAGAACCTAATTAAGTGATATATATTAGAGTGAATGGACTTAGAGGTGAGGGATGAATGGTTTGAGGCAGTGGAGTTAGCTAGTGTAGACAATCCTTCCACGATGATCAGCTGTGAAGGGTTGTAACTGAAGAGGAATGTGAGATTTGTTGTTGTTGTCGTTCTTTTGTAAAGGAGAAAGCAAACATATAACTGTCACTGTACTGCCATAGTATTCATGAGCTGGCTCATGAAAGAGCATTAAAGTCATCTCAACTCTGTGTTACAAAACATCACATTGGTACCTTCAAATTAGACATAGTGGGATACTTTAATTCCCCAAATTGGCAAATACAGATCAATGCTTCTGTCTCCTGGAGTTCCAGTTAAACATTCACTAACATACTACTGCCTAATAGTACAATTTTAGAAGCTACAATTTTACATGTTTTTGGCTGCCCAGCATCTGAACTCCCCTTGCAGTTTGGGGAGTTCCTGATTTCAAAAGCCTTGCAGAAGAACAGGGGTCATCTCCCACTTTCAAAGCTAAAATGATCCATGCCCCTGGGAGCCAGGATTAGGACACACAGCACTCCTTTCTCGACTTTGAATCTGAGAAAGCAGTGTGACTAGAAACAGACAGAGGAGGGTTCCTGGCAACAGGGGAGGCAGCAGCCTGTGGTTTGCAGAGGCAGTGGTGCACAGGCCAGTGCCACTGCTGTGGCAGTATCCCCACTGTGTGTTTCAGTTTGGCTGCAGTCTGGGTCTCCAAATTTTTTTCATTTTTCTCTGGTCTTCAACCTGTGTCTCCAGTTCTTCCTGTCATTTCCTAGCTATCCTATATCCCTTCACTGTGTTTTCCTTTGTTCATGCATACAGTATATTAGTGAGCCAAACATGCATATCCCCACTTCATGAAGCTTCTACTCCTCCCAACAACCAAGGAGCATTCTCTGTTTTTTGTGATCTTAGATTCTGACTGATGGCAAACCATGAGAACATCAGGGGTGCCCACATTCATTGTGTCACAGTTGGTGCTCTGGGCATCAGGCTCTGAGATAGAGATGGGCAGGCAGGATGTTTATGAAGAAGTGCCCCTGAAGTCAACACCAGTGAGGAGATTAGGGAAGGAAGCAGGATGGGGAGAGGGAAAAGCTGAACTGTGGGATAGGCCCAACAGCAGCCTCAGTCAACACCTGGGAAGCTGTGGCACCAGAATGACTCTTCCAAGTTGTCCTAAGCTTGGCCAAGATCTATTACCATTTGCATCAGGGGAAAGGTGGGACCTTAGGCAAAGTGGCTTTCTATGGCTGAAGCAGTACCTGAAGGGACTACCAGCTGAAGGTGGCCTGCTGACAGTGCTCCCAGCAAGTGGGGCAACAGGTTCATCCTTGAAGGGAGGTCTGCGCAACACATCATGGTCTCTTTACGCTGCTACCATTGAACTTGGCAAACAGATGAACAAATAAGAATAGGGAATAGAAATAGACATAAAGATTAGAAAAGTAAAAAAAAATTGTTGTTTGCAGTAGTATGACTATATACATTTAAAAAATATATTTTAGAGGCATTAATACTCTACACAATTACTTGATAAATATCAACATGTAAATATTGATAGTCTTCTTCAACATTAATAATAAACAAGTAAAAGTCAATTAAAATATCTAATTTACAATAGTAAAAAAAGCTATAAATAAACATCAAGAAATAAGTTTTAAAATATTTTTAAAATGTGAAGGATTATTGTTATTTAAGAACCATTAAGGATGTGAAAGAAGATGAATGGAGAAATACCCCATTTTCAAGAAAGAGAAGACCATATCTTACAGCTGTCAATTAGTCTGCTGATTCAAAGCAGTTGTGAACAGAGTTCCAGTGCAATGTTTTCATCAGACTTCACAAATTGCTACTAAAATCCATATGAAAGAGGAAACGTCTAAGAATACTCAGTTCCAATTCTAGGAAAAAAGAACAAGGTAGCATAAAGAGTAGAGTGAGAAATTGAATCCAGGTAGTTAGGCTCCAAATCCCACAAATTTAAGACCAGCAACAGGCTGAGAGAAGATAATTTGTATGTACAGGAAAAAGACTATGACACAGAATATATTTGAACATCATCTCTAAATCAATCAGAAAAAGACAAACATGCCAACATAAAATAGACAAGAGATATGAACAGGCAAATTAAAGAAGAAAAAAGACAGAAAAAATACTGCAAAAGATGCCCCACCTCACTAGTAATTGGTGTATATTAAAATCAGAAATGATTTGAAATACAATTTCACACCTGAAGTGGGAAAAACGAAAAAGTTTGAAAATTATCACATGACAACAGGTAAGTAGGAAAAACATCTTACCATACTAATTTAGAAAATAGGTCCAACTACACTGGGGATTAATTGTGCAATCTATAAAAAAGTACAAAATGTGCAGTCCACCTTACCCAGATTTTCTCCTTAGAATGCTCATTAGAATTATCTTAGAGACTGTAGGGCAACAGCTATGGAGTTTATCTTAATATTTTTGGAATAGGACTCTTTTAAAAATATATATTATTGATTTCTTATTACAGTTGTCTCGTTTTTTTCTCCCCTTTATTCCCCTCTGCCCTGCACCTCATCTCCCACCAGCATTTCCCACTTTCTTAGTTCATGTCCGTGGGTCATACATATAAGTTATCTGCTTCTCCATTTCCCATCCTGTTCTTAATCTACCTGTCTATTTTGTACCTACTGTTTACGCTTCTTATTCCCTTCACCTTTTCCCTTTTTCTCCCCACTTCCCCTCCCTGCTGATAACCCTCCATGTGATCTTCATTTCTGTGATTCTGTTCCTGTTCTAGTTGTTTGCTTAGTTCAGGTTTTTTTTTGAGGTTCAGTTGTTGTTAGTGTTGAGTTTGTTGTTATTTTACTGTTCATCTTTTTGATCATCTTCCGTTTCTTAAATAAGTCCCTTTAACATTTCATATAGTAAGGGCTTGGTGATGATGAATTTCTTTAACTTGACCTTATCCGGGAAGCACTTTATCTGCCCTTGCATTCTAAATGATAGCTTTGCTGGATAGAGTAATCTTGAATATAGGTCCTTGCCTCTCATGACTTTGAATATTTCCAGCTCTTTCTCGCCTGCAAGGTTTCTTTTGAGAAATCAGCTGATAGTCTTATGGGAACTCCTTTGTAGGTAACTGTCGCCTTTTCTCTTGCTGCTTTGAAGAGTCTCTCCTTATCTTTAATATTGGTTAATGTAATTATGATGTGCCTTGGTTTGTTTCTTCTTGTGTCCAACTTCTTTGGGACTCTCTGAGCATCCTGGACTTCCTAGAAGTCTATTTCCTTTGCCAGACTGGGGAAGTTCTCCTTCATTATTTTTTCAAATAAGTTTTTTTTTATTTCGTGCTCTTCTAATTCTTCTTCTGGCACCCCTACGATTCAGATGTTGGAACATTTAAAGTGTTCCCGGAGGTTCCTAAGCCTCTCCTCATTTTTTTGAATTCTTGTTTCTTCCTTCTGTTCTGATTGAATGTTTACTTTTTCCTTCTGCCCCAAATTGTTGATTTGAGTCCTGATTTCCATCCCTTTACTGTTGGTTCCCTGTATATTCTTTTTATTTCACTTTTTATAGCCTTCACTTCTTCCTCTATTTTGTGAGCATACTTAATCATTTCTGTGAGCATCCTGATTTCTGGTGTTTTGAACTCTGCATCTGATAGGTTGGCTATCTCTTCATTGCTCAGTTCTATTTTTGGAGTTTTGATCTGTTCTTTCATTTGGGCCATATTTCTTTGTCTTGGTGTGCTTGTTACATTCTAAGGGGCAGAACCTTAGATATTTGCCAGGGTGGGGCAACTCAGGTTGCTGCATTGTGGTGCTGTTTGTGGGGGAGGGGCCTGAGAGGGAACTATAAATTTAGGGAATGATGAACAATAAAGATTTCTTTGTCTCAGCGCACCTGTTACTAGTGAGGGGTGGAGCCCTAGGGATTCCCCAGGGTGGGGCAACCCAAGTTGCTTCATTCTGGTGCTGTATGTGGGGGTGGAGTCTAAAAGGAAATAGTGCTGCTTGCTCAGCTCTGGCCACTTTCAGTCACTTTCCCTGCTACCCACAAGCAAATTGGGCCCTTTGGGGGCTGATTTCCAGGTGTGTGGGCTTGTATACTTTCTAGGGCCCTGTGGATCTCTCTGGTGAACTCTCCTATGAGGCTGGAAGTTTCTCCCACCCTCACAACCTCCACAGGTGTTTTCAGTCAGGGGTTTGAGGCTTTATTTTCTTACACTGGAACCCTGGGTTGCAGTCTCACTCCCTAGTTCTTCCTCCCGGTTTATCTGTGCACAAATGTGGGACTTCCCACTCCACCAGCCACTACCTTGCCCATCCCAATCCTCCAACCACTGCCTTGCTGAGAATTCTGTCTGCCCCTCATACCGGTCTGGATGAATATTTCTTCTTTAACTCTTTGGTTGTCATACCTCCACACAGTTCAATTTTCTGGCAGTTCTGGTTGATTTTTATTTTTAAATTTGTTGTTGTCCTTTTGGTTATGGGAGGAGGCAAGGAGTATCTACCCACACCTCCATCTTGGACGGAATTGTGGAAGACAGCTCCACCCAGCACCCATTGCCTTAGAGAAACCATCACACATGTGTGCAAGGAGACATGTTTATAAGAGCAAAAAATTGGTAACAAACCAAATTGCTTTTCAGAAGGGAAAGTTGAAATAAATTGTGACAAATATTTATATATATGTAATAATAATATGTATATATGTGTACACAGACATATACAGCCATATCAGAGAAATGAGAGCTAAAGCATGTTTACTTGTTAATGGAAAAATGGAAAGACTGGGAGAGATAGAACTTATGCCAGAAGGTTGACTGATTGAACTAGGTCCCTGGCAACGAAGAATGTAAGAACTATTTCGGAGGATGAGGCCAATGCACAGGTGGAGGACTTGGTCTTCAGGAGGCATAGTTAAGAGGAAAGTATCTTATACTTGACAAAAGGAAGAGGACTCAAGAATGAGGATGTGCATTTGTTGATTCGTTGTTCCTCCAACAGCCATTCATGGAGCGCCTGCAGGTAAGTGTGTGGTGAAGGTGTGGGAAGTGACCTTGAAGGGACTCTGCCTGGGATGGTCTATTTTCTCAGTGAAATAAGGTAAAACATCTGCTGAGGGATGGGAGGAGGAGAAAGGTAGTTAGCAACAGTATTTCTAGGACTCAAAAGTATTTTCAGTTAGTTTTTATTTTTCAATTTACTTGTTGGTTAACCCAATAAAAAGTGTTTTTATTTTTAAAATTAACCTTCTGTTTTTAATCATTTTCAAATCCAGAGCCAAGTTTTATGTGGGGGGTTTCTTTCCACTTGAGCATCTGTTATTCTGTAAACTATTGACAAGACAATTATTTACAAAGGAATCCATTTCTGCATGTGGCTCATAACAGACACAGATGCGACTTTGAATAATGCTACTCAATGAGGCTTCACAATTCCTAGTCCAAGGACTTAACAATTACTCATAAACAAAAATTAATTTTCTTTCGAAACACCATTGATATTTTCAGTT
This sequence comes from Artibeus jamaicensis, assembly GCF_021234435.1. NCBI lineage: Eukaryota > Metazoa > Chordata > Mammalia > Chiroptera > Phyllostomidae > Artibeus > Artibeus jamaicensis. Next base: position 19,247,123 of record NW_026521823.1, on the reverse strand, counting down.
CTATTGGTATTTGAAAATTGAGCCAATACAATTGAATATAAATCAGAGATAGAGTCAAGTTAAGACACTGCCCTTCGTGACCCGAACGGAGGCCATGCATACTTTCCCAGGGGCATACACGAAGCCTTGAGCTCTCTGAATAGACCAGCCTCAAGCATATGGGCACACTGTGTTAAACACAAGATCCAATAACATGGCTGCAGTTTTTGATGGCCCCCCCAAAGAAATTGGGCTAATTTTGGCATCTTTATAAGAAAAGAAAATATGAAAAAAGGGAGATCTAAAAATGTTCTTTCACTGGAGGCCTATTATGAATTGCACATACAGTTATTGAAGTTGCTTTTATACTGTACACCTGCAGCATTGTGTGAGAATGTTCTTCTTTGCTCATTAGAAGGAACAGACCTCCCAGAGAGTAATGTGCATTCTTATTTTTTTTAATGGATTTATGGCCTCAAAGTATTGAATACCAAATTTTCTGTGGGTTACTGAAAAGGCACAGAGGGATTCTAGAACAGGCTGGTTGTCAGAGTCCAGGCGCCTTGTATCCAAGGAAATAGACTTAATTTAATCCAGGTGACTGGCTATTCAACACAATCTTTTCTTAATTAGTGGTACCTTGACCTCTTCTTGTGGAGTCTCTTCCATGATCTACATTTTTTTTCAACTAACTAGTCTTATTTTCCCACATGACTTCCCACAGTTTAATTGTAATAGAAAATGTATTTTTTAAGGTTTCTTTGATTGGAAGTATATCCAAGTGGCCAAGAAGAGGCGACTGTTGTCTGCACTAGTTTTGTGAGGATAAAATAGAATTTTTGCTCAAAATGAAAATTGTAAAAGGCAGTTCTTGGATCTCTAAGAATCTCAGCAGCAACGCTACGTAATAACACATATTAAAGTAGGGAAACGTTCATCCCACAGCAAGAGTTTTTACATTGTGTCCATTTTTATGTTCCATTTCTGTTTTGTGAAACCAAAGGAAACATGAAAAAAAAGTGTTTGGGGACCAGATTAATTTATTACAAAATTTTAAGAAAATATCTTTCTCAATAATAATTTTTCAGGATCCCTGATGAAGTTTTTTTAAACTACTTTATCAAGGTATGATTTACATATAAAAATATGCATATTTAATGTATACAGATTGATTACTTTAGAGATAAGTACATACTCATGAAACCATCACTACAATCAATGCCATAAACAAAACACCCCAAAATTTCCTCCCACCTTATTTATTTATTTATGTAATAAGAACACAACACAAGATTTACCCTCTTAGTAAGTTTTTAAGTATATGGGACAATATTTTTAACTAGAAGCACTTTGCTGTTAAGTACAACTGGAACTTATTTATTCTGCATAGATGAAACTTTGTACCCTTTAACTTAAGTCTCCTTTCTCCCCTCCCTACAGTCCTTAGTAATAACCATTCTACTCTCTGCTTCCATGAATTTGAGCATTTTAGATTCCTCATGTAAGTGGACTGATGTAGTTATTTGTTGTTCTGTGTCTGGTTTATTTTACTCACCATAGTGTCCTCTGGTTTCATCCATGTTGTTGCAAGTAGCAGGTTTTCCTTCTTTTTGATATTTTCTCTTTTAAAATTACATTTTATTGTTTGTACTACTGTTATTGTCCCAGTTTTTCCCCCTTTGCCTCCCTCCACCCAGCACCCCCTATTACCTCAGGCAGTCCCCAAACCATCGTTCATGTCCATGGTTCATGCATATATGTTCTTTGGTTACTCTATTCTTTATACTATACTTTACGGTCCCATGACTATTCTGTAGCTACCAATTTGACTTCTTAATCTCTTCACCTTTTTGACCCATCCCTCTGACCCCTCTCCTATCTGGAAACCATCAAAACAGTCTCTGTCTGTGATCTGTTTCTGTTGTGCTCATTAGTTTTTCTTTTTTTTTAGAGTCCATTGTTGATAAGTATATATTTATTGCCATTTTATTGTTCATATTCGTGATCTTATTTTTCTTAAAGAATACCCTCTAACATTTCTTGTAATACTGCTTTGGTGGTGATGAACTCCTTCAGCTATTTGTTGTCTGGGGAGCACTTTATCTGCCCTTTGATTCTAAATGATAGCTTTGCTGGGTAGAATAATCTTGGTTGTAGGTCCTTGCTTTTCATCACTTTCAATATTTCTTGCCATTCCCCTCTAGCCTGCAAAGTTTCTTTTGAAAAATTAACTGACAGTCTTATGAGAACTCCCCTGTAGATAACTAACTGCTTTTCCTTTGATACTTTTAAGATTCTTTATCTTTATTTTAACCTTTGGAATTTTAATTATGATGTTCTTTGTTGTGGGCCTCTTTAAGGTTCATCTTGGTTGGGATTCTCTATACTTCCTGGACTTGTATTTCTATTTTTTTCACCAAGTTAGGGAAGTTTTCTTTTATTATTTTTTCAAGTAAGTTTTCAATTTCTTGCTCTCTCTCTTCTCCTTCCAGCTCCTTCATGATGTGAATGTTGGTCTGCTTGAAGTTGTCCCAGAGGCTCCTTACACTCTCCCCGTGGTTTTGGATTCTTTTTTCTTCCTGTTGTTTTGACTGGTGGTTTTTTGCTTCCTTAAATTCCAAATTTCTGATTAGATTCTTGGTTTCATCTACTCTACTGTTGATTTTCTTTACATTGTTCTTTGTTTCAGTTAGTGTGTCATTTGCTTCTGACTGGGTTTTTTTATGCTGTTGAGGTCCTCACTAAGTTCCTTGAGCATCCTATTTATAACCAGTGTTTTGAACTCTGCATCTATAGATTGCTTGTCTCTATTTTGTTTAATTATTTATCTGGAGTTTTGTTTTGCTCTTTTGTTCTAGCCATGTTTTTTTGTCTCCAAATGTTTGTTTCTATGTATTAGGGAGAGCTGTTACATCTCCCAGGCTAGGTAGAGTGGCGTACTTTATCAGGTGTCCTGTAGGGTCTAGTGGCAGAGCCTCTTTTATTTCCTAAGGTGGGTACTCAAGGTGTACCCACTATGTGGGCTATGTACACCCTCCTATTATAGTTGAGCCTTGATTGCCATTGGCATATTCAAGATCAGCCACAGATTGTGTTCTGTCCAGAGTGACACAGCATAAGCTACAAAGTGAACTGTAGATGGTTGGTATTTGTGCTGGGCTTGGAGGTGCTTGGGAGAGGCCAAGATGTGAGCCAAGGCTAGCTACTGCTAGTGTTAGGCCAGGAACAACTTAGCAAGAGTTATGGGACTCACTGCAGAAACCAGATTCTGCTTGTTTGAAAGAATTTAGAAAAATCTGAGGCATGGGCCGAGACAAGTCATTGGTAGGGAATAGCCATTGGAAGTGGCTTGAGTGGACCTGAAATTGGGTGGGGCAGGGTGTCAGGGAATCGCCAGGATGGGGATAACAATGTCAGTGAGGTTGATGGAGTCTCAGATATGGTATCCACATGATGGCTCTCTGGCTATGTATGGGAGATGCCTCAGAAAAGGAACAATGGCCTCTTCCAGCACTTCTGCCTGGTAGAAAGCTGCACCTCACACAGGTCTCACTCTGATGTTGAACAATTTGGTTCCTTGCCATATGTTTCTGATGCCTTTCAATCTGCTGCCCCTACACAGGAGCTCAGAGGGAGTGAGTCCAAGTAAGTAAGTGTATGTGCAGGCCCTGAAAGAGAAGCTGCCTGAAGCTCCAGCCATTTCTGCCTTCCACATTCAGTGCTTGCTTGTTTTTTCAGCCAAACCTTATGGGGGCTTATATTCCTGGCACTGGAACCCTGGGTTTGGGGGCCTGGCGTGAGGTTGGGACCCTTTGCCCCTGAGATATCCCCCCTGATTTTTATCTGCCACATGGGGTGTGGGAACTGCCTGTTTTGCATCTCTGCCCCTCCTACTAGTCTCATTGTGGTTTCCTTTTTAATTCTGTAGTTGAGGCTCAATTTCTGATGGTTCTGAGTGATGGTAGTTCTATAGTTTAGTTGCAATTTTGTTATGGTTGTGAGAGGAAGCGAGCTATGTTTACCTATTTCACAATCTTGACCAGAAGTCTGAATCTCTTTCTTTTTGGTGGCAATAATATTCCTTTGTGTGTAAATACTATAATGTTTCTATTCATTTACCTATCAATGAACATTTAGGTCATTTCCATGTCTTGGGTATTGTGTATAATGCAACAGTGAACATGGAAATGCAGATAATCTCTTTGAGATCTTGATTTCAATTACTTTGGATATATCCTTAAAAGGGTATTGCTGGATCATATGGTACTTATATTTTTAATTGTTTGAAGAACTTTTATACTGTTTTACATAATGGTTGTACCAGTTTACATTCCCACCAACAATGCACAATGGATTCCCTTTTCTCTACGTCCACGTCAACACTTATCATCCACTTTTTAAAATTATAGTCATCCTAACAGGTATGAGGTAATATCTCATGTGGTTTTGATTTGCACTTTCCTGATGACTTATGGTGTCAGTATGTTTTCAGGTACCTGTTAGCCATTTGTATGTCTTCTTTTGAAAAGTGTCTGTTCAGGTCCTTTGCCCTTTTTAAAACTGAGTTATTTGGGTGGTTTTTGCTATTGAGTAGTGAGGGTTCCTTATATATTTTGGATGTTAAACTTGTATGAGATAGATGGTTTACAAATATTTTCTTCAATTATGTAAGTTGCCTTTTCATTTTATTGTTTCCTTTATGGTGCAGAAGCATTCTATTTTTATGTAATACTATTTGACTATTTTTGTTCTTGTTTTTGTACTTTTGGTCTCATATCCAAAAAAAACACTGCCAAAGCCAATGTGAAATAGCTTTTCCCTCATTTTTTTCCCTAGGAGTTTTATAGTTTCAAGTTTTAAGTTTTTTAATAAAATTTATTTATTTATGTTTTAGTTTTAGAGAGAGAGGAAGGGAGGGAAAGAGGAGGAATGAAATATCAATGTATGGTTGCCTCTTGCATGCCCCCAACTGAGGACCTGGCTTGCAATCCAGGCATATGCCCTGACTGGGAACCAAACCAGCAATACTTTGGTTTATGTGCCCACACTCGATCCACTGAGGTGCATCAGCCAGAGCTTACTTTAAATTTTAATCCATTTTGAGTTAATTTTTGTGTATGCTGTAAGATAAGGGTTCAATTTCATTCTCCATGTGACTATCAATTTTTCCCAACACCTATTACTGAAGAGACTATTCTTTCCCTATTGTGTATACTTAGCACCTCTGTTGAAGATTGATCTTATATGCATGGTTTATTTGGGGCCCCTTGTTCTTTTTATTGGTCTATATGCCTGGTTTTATGCCAACACTGTACTGTTTTGATTATCGTATCTTGGTAATATAATTTGAAATCAGGTAGTATGATGCCACCAGCTTTGTTTTTCTTGCTCAGAATTGCTGTGGCTATTTAGAATCTTTTGTGGTCTCATATGAGTTTTAGAATTGTTTTATTTTCTATGAAAAATCCTGTTGAGATTTTAATAGTGATTGCACTGAATCTTCAGATCACTTTGGGTCATATAAATATTTTAACTTTGTTAATTACTTCAGTCCACAAATACAGGATATCCTTCCATTTATTTGTTTATTTTAAAATTCATCAATGTTTTATAGATTTCACCTATGTAGTTTTCACCTTGTAAAAGGCAATTTTCACCTTCTTGGTTAAGTTTATTTTTAAGCATTGCTCAGAAATCTGTGGACAAAAGCTGGTCATAACCTTTTCCCAGATTTCTTGTGGACCCAGAGCTCTAAATGGAAAGAGTAAGAAAGAGAAACAGCAGAATAATCTCAGAGCTGAGGGCTGTAACCAGAGGTTCAGTCCACAGGTGGTATCGTTTTGACAGACCCTAAATAGTAGTGGGGCACTAGGTGCCTAGGAATGGTCACCTGGAGGAGGTATCAGGAAACAGTATGCTTGTCCCCTGCACATGCCTAGTATTTTAGGTCAGCTAAGAGCCAGAAGGAACTCAACTAGGAGCAGTTGGGTTAAAGCAGCAGTCCCAAACCTTTTTTGGCACTAGGGACTAGTTTCTTAGAAGACAGTTTTTCCATAGACTGAGGGTGTCAGCGGATAGCTTTATAGCCTGCCACCAGATGAGATTTAATTGTCACTTGCCACTAACTGACAGAATTTTGATACATGTCTGCAAGCAGTTGATTTATCATGGCCTCTGTGCAGTTCAGCCTCTCTGCTAATGATAACCTGTATTTACAACTGCTCCCCAGCACCAGCATCACCGCCTCAGCTCCACCTCAGAGCGTCAGGCATCAGATTCTCATAAGGAGCACGCACCCTAGGTCCCTCCAGTACACATTTTGCAGGGTTTTCACTCCTATGAGAATCGAATGCTGCTACGGATTTGACAGGAGACAACTCAGGTGGTGATGGGAGCAACGGGGAGCAGCTCTAAATAGAGAGGAAGCTTCACTCACACACTGGCCACTCACCTCCTCCTGTGTGACCTGGTTGAGGACCCCTCAGTGAGAGGACATGAAACCTGGCTGGAAGGACCACAGTTTTAGTGGATATGGAAAACCATGGGAGGGAACATGGTCAGCAAGCTGTTAATCAGTTGTTTCCCCAGTGGACAGTCCAGTTGCTGCTCATAAAGTTGCATGTAGAGTTAGGAGAAACCTGGAGGAAGTCATTTTTTAGGCAAGCAACATGAGTCCACATTCACGTGAGTCCTCAGTTCACCCTGTAAAGCTGCTGGAACTAATGTCTGGACCTGAATAGGTATCTCAGGAGACCTGGAGGCCCTGTCCCCTTCAGGGTTTCTGGGGAAAAAAGAGGTGTTAATGGTGAAGCAAGGAGAGTACCTCTAGTTTTGCAGGGATTGGATATACTTAACTGGCACAGCTTACCAGGATATGGCAATGGTGAAATGCGGGCTTGGGAGTGGGGGGCAAGTAGAGACAGGATGGCTCAGGCTGAAGGGGCCCAGCAGAGACTGGGAAAGGGGTGTAGCTGGACAAGACGAGCATGACCAAGCAGAGTGAATGGGTTGTGGTTTTTGTGGGAGGGGGGTGAACATGGATGAGCACAGGGGCTAATCAGGAAAATGGCCTTAGAGGGAATGGTGTGGTGGGTGAAGGAGAAAACCTGGTTAGAACCAAGTGCATTTGCCAAGTCTAGCAGGTAGGGACTTGGTACAAGTGGAGCACTAGGGTGTGGCCTTAAGGAAAGGGCGTGGTGGACAAGAGGTGTGATGGGGAGTTGTGAGGGGAAGATGAATCCAAGATTATAACCAATTTATCTTCAGGTTGCCCCATCCAATGACCGGGACTTGCCCACATGACTCCTTTCTTTGTGAGGGTTTTTTTTTTCCTCCTATAGATTCCTTGAGATAATATCAATTCACTAAACATAATTAGACATGTCTGAATTCTAGAAAAGGAAGTTCCAGAAGAACCCAAAACCCTTCTATTCTGTTAGTTTTATAAATAGTACTACCAGTATCGTTGTTATTACTACTTATAGTAATATGTGGCATGGAAGCCTCTGATAATCTTATAAGGTAAGTGCTATTATTGTTCTCAATTTATAGATGTGAAAATTGACACTTAGAATGCAATTAAGAAAATCACCCTGGGTCTCATAGCAAGTACATGGCACAACTGGATTTGAACACAGGCAACTCTGACTCCCAAGTTCATTAACTTAATAGCCTCATTATGTGCTGTCCCCTAAATACAAATCATTTCATTAGGCTTATATTTAAGATATTTTGCTTTAAAATTTAGGTATTACAAATACAATGCTGAAGAGCTTTTTATTTTCCCTAAAGAAGACAACTGATACCAACTGTGAGTAAAGAAAGATAGTTTTAAAAGAAATCCAGAGATAGCTGTTGTAAAAAATGGTACCTGTCTGGTTCTGTGGCTCTGCACTTCATAACATAGTGTAGTGTAGTATTTTAAGTGTGCTGCTATGTGTAGCCTTGGATGTAACCACCTTCCATAAGAGGGAGGGAAGGAAAAGGAACTGTGGTGGACACAGGAAGAGGAACCACTCAGAAGATGCCTCCAAATGTCAAGAGCATCCACATAGAATAAGGAAAGAGCTTGAGATGTGGATTCAGATTTTCCAGGGTCTGAAAACTAGTTTGACCATTACTAGCTGTGGTGTTGATCAAATAATTTAAACCTAACTTTTCTCTAATAAAAAAAAGAGGGGTTGTATCACCTTCCCTATAAGTTTGCAAATATTAAATAAGTTAAGGCATGCAAAACATTTTAGCCCAGAATCTGGCCTAGAATATGTTCTACTCAAGAAACTAGAGCTATTATTATAAGCCTTTTAAAACAAGGTAGGAAAATAAGTAATTTTTATAATACCAAATAAAACTCAAAAGTTTCCAGTGAACAAACAGAGCTAGCTTTCACCATCATTATTCTGATGGTTACTATATTTCTGGCCTGTTTCTTATTTCCTTTTCCATACCTGTTTTTCAAACTTTGCTTTATGCATTCATGGGGTAGGCCTCATTTGCAAGAGCAGTAGACTTATTTTTACATTCCCCTTTCTTTTCTTTTTCTTTGTCTCTCCCTTCAAATGCTATCCCATAAATTCCTTCTTCTGGTGGTGACATTTGCACTGGTTTTTGAAGAATTTCAGTGCGTAGAGAATGCATCCTATCTGATCATCTGTGGTATTTGCAGAGGCTGGTAAGAAGCTTGGTATGTCTGGAACACAGGATATTACCAGGGTGGTTTTTTTTTTGTAAAGGTAATTAGACACAAAGCGATAAAGGACTATGAATCACAAAGAAAGAAATGCAGATTCTGCTGCAGACAGTGGAGACTTAGAAGGTCTCTGAAGAAGTAAATGACATGACAGTTACGTGTTATAAAAAGGTAGGTAACTTTGCCATCAGTGTAAGAATTAGATAAAAGTGAATAATGGATTTGAGTAACGTTGATATCAGTGTGAACATCGGATAAAGGAGAATAATGGATTTGAGTCAACAGAGGCTAGAAGTAGGGAGATTATTTTGGATCATTTGGGGTCATGGCAGTAGTCCTGAGAAGCTACCAAGACAATCTGACCAAGACAGAACAGCAGGACTGCAGAAGACAGGGTGAATCTAAGGGGCATTTGCCCGGTTGAATCCACATTCGTCAGGTATTTATAAAGCAGCCACTCCATAGCAGTAAATGTTCTAGGTAACAAAGACACAAAGTTACCCAACGTCCTGCCCTCAGAGATAGACTTGAGGAGGCGAAGAAAGTGCTGGAGAATAATACAGCAGGAAAGGGGGAGAGGAGCCCAAGGTGGGAGCCACGCTCTCAGAGAGAGTGCTCAGAGAGGGTGACTTTAATGCAGGGACACAAAAGGAGCAGTGTTTGGAACCCAGCAGGGAAGTATTTCTGGGAAGAGGATGCAACAGGTGCCAGCCCAGGAGCTTCTGCACGAATTCTTGAACCAGTAAACAGGTTGGACTCTGGAGCAGAAAGCAGGAGGTAAAAGCAGGAGATCATCCATGGGGCGTGTCTAGGGGCCAGCTCTTGGTGGGCCCTCTAGGTCCTTTGAAGGATTTGTTGGTTTTTACCTTGAGTGCAATGGTAGCTGGTTTGCATGTCTCAGAATTCATGTATTACTAGCTAGCTTAGCCACATTTAGGCATGATAACTTGAATGTTTCTGAGTCTCAATTTCCTCCTCTTTTAAATGGGTACAAACTGTAAATCATACATGAGCATTTAACAACTAATGAAAGGCACTCAAGTGTAGACTGGGTATATGGATTGAATGGGTGGGAGAACACCAGTTTCTGCATTATTGATCTACACAACTAGGTCATGGTGACATTTCCTGGGAGGAAGCATAGAAAGAGAACCAGACTGGTGAACAAGAGAGAGAAGTAATGAGATCATTCTGGATTCCAAGGCACTCTGTGACATTCAAGTGCTCATCCTGGTCCTGGCTGTTTTTGTGTGTGTGGACTCACAAAAGGGATTGTCCAGAGACATGGTTTTCAGAGAGTGGGACCAGAGTCGTAGGGCAGTCAGTATGTTTTTTATTGGTTTCATGCATTCAAAAACCCTTTCTCCACTATTGCTACACATGTCATTGTCTCCCTAAAGCTGAGAGAGAGGCCCAAACTATAAAGCAATTCTGTAGTCACCGTTCTTAATCCCCCTTCTCCTGGAGCAGGCACACAAATGTCCTTTTAACTGTTTGCCTCTTGCTCCAGAGGCCATAAACATGCGTCCTGGTGGAGACTTGGCAGCCGAAAAGGTTCGATGGACTTCGCCCTTTTTCCTAGAGCCACTTCCAAGTTTCCTCTTCATTAGGTTCTTTTTTTTTTTCATTTGTTTCCATTTTCCCAATCCTCTTTGCGATTTCTTCCCCTTTAAAGTGTGTGCCCAGGAACTATACACTTCCTCCATTCCTCCACTTGCAATATCTTTGTCTCTATTTTGAGAGATTTGCCTAGATTTGACTGATTCCAGATCTCACAAGTCACTGTCATTCAAATGCACATCTACGTATTTAGACATTACTGCATAAAGTCATCACCTGCCACAGAGAGTCCCTTTCTTCACCTTGTCCCAGCAGTACCCTTAGACTGGCTTGTGGGAGGATCCATGGAGCCCAGAGACAGGAGCCGAGAGGGCTGAGCTGCAAGGCAGTCCTGCATCCCCTACTTGGAGAGGGGAGATCCTACACCCACCGCCATATCTAACAACACCCCTAGTCCTGGCTTCTACATGGAAAATCTTACTTTGCCTAACAAAGGTATTTTCTTGCTTGAATCATAATGAATATTCAACCTACCTTTCTTATTTAATCAGATCCCATAATTTTCTCTGTCCATCCCTTGAAGAAGTCATCTGTCATATGATTTTATAACAAGTATCTATCTACTTCTCCTATCTTCCTTCTCTCTTGCTCTTACCCTCACCTCTGGCCAGCTCTTCTGTGTCAGGTGACTGGTCGTTTTCTTCCTTCTCCCTGTGTCATTGAGAAAAGCAATTGTAGATGTCAGCAGACTGGCAACCCTTCAGGAGGAATTCAGCCATGGTGCCAGCCAACCTCTGGGAAATTTCTGTTCCCAGAAATTTCTGTTGCTTTCTCTTTTCTGCGTGCCTTTGAACTTGGTTGAATACTGTAAGCTGCTTTCCTCCACCTCCCTACTGACTTAACCAGCCCCCTTCTCTGTTGGGCTAACTTGTCCTTGACATCAGGTTTTGTAGCAGCTGGGAATCCTTTGCTGATAAGTTCAACATCCAATTTCCCCCAAGGGTGAGTGGGTGCTTCTGCCTGAGTGTGCAAAACACTGTGTGTGAGTGTGCACGTGCATACACATAGCCTGCATGGGGGTTCATTATCCTTGTGCTTGTCTTGCCTTCTTACCTGAGGTCACCTCAGTGTCTTCAGCCCTGACCCCGCTCTCAAGCCTGAGTAGATGCTGAAATTATACTCATGAAATGAATGCATACATTTCTTCCTTCTTTCATCATCATGCCAATATTAGATAACATGTTGTATACTAAATACTTTACCCATATAAAATATCTTCTTATTCTTACTTTTACCTTCTTTTGATGCCTTTTTCTGTCTTAAAATGATTTCTTGAGGGAATTTTTTATAACATGAAATTTCTCTTTCAGCGCCACCATAATTGGTCTATTTTCACTTTCCAGCATCACTTTTTTCTCTCTTTTTCTTGCATGCTTTGAAGTACTTAGAGGTGTGCCTTTATTTTTACCTGATATCTTAATCATCTTATCAACTTGAAATCAGTGTCCCCAAGCAGTGTAGGAAGTTACTTCAAAATTATCAGGCTTTCCCCAAACTATTCTCATCAGGAAATCTGAGTGTCTCTGGGATTCACACTCCCCCCGCACCCCTGAACTTTTGCTTTTTTTTTTTACCTAACAAGTGTGCCAGAGGTAAAGAAGCAAGAATTTGAGAACTCTTTGGTACTATCTAAAAGTGTTTCTCAACTGAACTTCAATTTTATTTGTGAGGGATTATAAAGTTCAAATCACAACTCAGATATGCAAATACAAATATTTTTTCCACCAGAAATAGTAGGAAGTCAAATTGTAGTCTGTTTGGGGCTCCATCTTCTTTTCTAGAACTTGAAGCAAAGGGGCCTTGAATCTTCTGATATCACTTCTTTCTTCATTTATTCATTCAAAAAATGTTTGTTCAGCATGTGATAGGCAGTGTTGCAGGCACTGGGATAGAGAAAAGGTTTCCTACTTTCATGGAAACAAATATACACATATACATATGCATGTAAGTATATACAGCTGTATGTACTGTTATGTGGTGATACATGCTATGAACAAAAAATAACTCAGGGTGTTTGGGGGACAGGAAGTCCCATGCGGAGTCTGTTATTTCAGGTAGGTTAGGCAGGCCTGAGTCTCTCTTGGAGGGTGACATTTGAACCTGAAGAGTGGCGAGTACTAGAAGGAATACCTATAGATATGCAAATAGCAAGGGAAGATGAGACTAAGCCTTGGAGCTTTCCAGATAGACAGGAAAAGGAGGTGTCAGTAAAGAAGACTTAGAAAAGATCAGGGAGAGAGCACAGCCAGAAGTTGTGGGAAGCTAGAAACCTGGTGAAGAAAGTGCCTCAAGAAGGAGGGAACAGGAGAGATGCTGTAATCAGTGCTGCAGGCAGTTTCGGTGAGGTGAGCCGGGACCACCACGAAAGGTTATCCTCTCTGAGATAGCACTTGCCCCCGGGCTCGTCATTATTGGTTTGCACCTGTGGGCTCTATTTTCTGCTGCCTCTGGGAGGACCTTTGTGCAGCTCTAGGAACCAGCCTGCCTCTGTCAAGCCATACTGGGGTGGGGGAAGGTCCAGTGAGGTTAAGACCCTGCCTCCTTAGACACAGGAGAAGACATTTGTTCAGAAGAGCCGTGAGGTATCTTCTGGACTAAGCCTCTCCAATGGGACATGGGTCCCTTTTACATTTTCTAAGACCTATTCTGAAGACTATGCTATTCCCTGTTTTCATGTTCCTGAAAAATATGAGGGAGTGAAGCTCCGAGTCCTTATTAAAGAGCAACCAGCATCTAAATTCTCCTTTGGCGTCCAGTTCTATACCTTTCCTACAACTCAGGAAGCCTTTATTTAGTAGAAGAATAGGGGGTAGTGTGGGATGAAGACTCATCATGTATTCTTTCTCATACATTGTTTACACTCTGATTCTCTCAGGTTCCCCCAAGACATACCCTTCTACTCAGAATCAGAAGCTTCCTTAGCCTGCTGCGAATAGCTCTGTCCTGATGGGAGGGCCCCAACATGGCACCCTCCTGAATATAAAGGATTAAAACATAACAGAATATACCGAGGGAGTTTTATGTTTGTTCCGTTTCTCTACCTTTCTTTCTTTTGTTCACCTGTGGGTGTTCTTCACTTATTTTTACCTGTAGTTAGTAACATGTATTTTGACTCCGGGGAAAGGAAGTGATCTTTGCCTTCTCCTTCCTTTAATTCTCCTCTAAGGAGGAGCATATTGATTTGGGTCTGTCCGATCCCATATACTGAATGGAACCTGTCTAAGGGACAGGCGTCTCCATGTACATTCACACAGCCACCCACTCTCTATTCCTTCCCACCGAGGGCCAGGCCTGCTCACTTACGGGAGAGCGCAGGCTCCTGGGACCTCACTTCGGTTCTGCGTCTCTCTCTCCTGAGATCCTCTCTTCCTCCAGTTTGGTTGCCAGACTGAAACTTCTGCTCTTGCTCAGTTCAGGCCAACTTGGTTTTGGACACTAAAAGTAAACATAAGCTTTTTTTTTTTAAAAATCCTGCTTTTTGTTGTTGCTGTTTATTTTCTTCCTGATTTAATTTTTGTTGTTGCTCCTGGAAGAAGGACGTGATTCTAACCTTTCCTTCCTTCCTTTATCGAGTAGAACTGAGTTTTGCCTTCAGGGTTGGGGACAGAGTAAAGACGACAAAATAACCTTTGTGGCCTGCTTTAAACCAAAGTTTGTTTTTATTTTTAAAGGTTTATTGATATATGATTTAAATAACGTGTGATTTACCATTTTAAAGTGTACGTTTTAGTGTATTTGCTATGCTCTATACCTATCGTCACTGTCTACTTTCAGCGTGTTTTCATCACCCCATAAAAAAACCTCTTACCCACTATCAGTCACTTTCCAATTGCCCCTCCCTCGGCCCCTGGCAATTCTTATTCTACTTTATGTCTCTTTGAATTTGCCAGTGCTGTACATTTCAGATAAATGGAATCATATATATGTGGCCTTTGGTGTCTGGCTTTCTAACTTAACATAATGATTGACTTTTATTAGTTTAGGGGAAAGGAGTGTTCTGCGCAGTTCTGTTTAGCTCATTAGAAGCTGGTAATGGAGTTCAGAACCCAAGACTCAGCATGTTAAGGTACAATACTCCACCTTTCATTGTTCTCTTTGCCACTGAGCCACCAATGCCTGGGGACCTGCAGTGGAAGCTGGCTGAGCTATCTGGGCATTTGGTTGGCATTTAAGGACATTTGGCCATACAGTGATACCTAGTAATAGCATCCAAAGGCTACCTCATTTTAATAGAAACAAAGTATTTATTTCTGGGGGGAAACATCACTTATAAGAAGAACAACAGTATATATTCTTTGAATATTTTCTTGTTATATATTTGTCCTGTTCTAATAGGATTTCCTTATTCTTCTCCATCTTGACCAAGTTCCTGTGTTGAAAAAACAAATTAATAGAATTACGTGATTGGAAATGACAATCATTACTGCTTTGTTTTATAAAACCTTGATTTTTTTTTGTATTTAAACTTTGATCCATTTATATGTAAAGTGAATGTATATGTATATGTATGTGTGCATGCATGAACACACAGGGGTATCCCAGTCTGAGCCTCTGAACTACGCATTATTGATTTCAGACATGTTTGGTCACATCCGGCAAAGTGGTAGAAAAATTCACGCAAGACAAATGTCTTTGTACATGGAAGTATAAGTTATATCCTGAGACAGAGGTTAGCCCTGGACTAGGTCTAGTAAGAATGCCTCTGGCAACCTAGGGAAGGCAAGGTAATGCTTCTGGTCAGTGGGTCAACCCTGTCCATGGCACAGAAGCAGTGCCTGCAGCCCCGGCAATTTTGAGAGCACCAGGTGGCCTGCCGTGCCCTCCAGGTGGGCATAGGTAACGTGAGAATCATGACCCCGACTCACACAACTCTGCTGGTAGTGCCCAGCAGCTGACGTGAGAAGACTTGTTAGTAAGCCCACACAAAACAGCCTTGGAGATTTTATAATAATCGGAAGTGATCTCAATGGGGCCTGTGGTAGTATGGGAGTAGGAAAGTCCAGGACAGACTATCGGTATGATCTCATTTTCACCCCACACTGATGCTGTGGGAAACACTGGTCAGTTTTATAAACTGAAGAGGATATAGATGTACATATACATATTGATATAGATGTAGATATTGATATAGATGATGACGTACATGTAGATATGTAGTTTAAGTACACAGCCTAATTTTTAAATTATTTCTAACCAGGGACCTAGTCAGGCTCCAAAAAGATCATTTAAGGGCAATAATTCAAATAACTGGAGAGGTCTGGTTTCACTCAAGTGTTTCCTATTTAGCCTGGGGAAGTAGTACTATTCCTAAAATTCCTTATCTTCCTCCCTCCCTCCCTCCCATCATTTTAAGAGATAAAAGACAAACAAACAAACAAACCAGAGTCAAAAATCTCAGTGGCTCTTATACTGTCTGGTAACCTTGACAAGTTAATTAACATCTCTTCACCTTACTCTCCTCCCATGTAAAATGGGGGTCCAATACCCCCTACCCCACAGACATTTTGAGAGGGTCAACTGGATTAGTATCTGTAAAGTGAGTAGCAAACTTTCTAAGTTGTAGGTACTCATTCAGTAATAGCTCTCTACTCCCACTCACTGCCGTGGGCTGGGCCCTTAGACCAGACCACCCTGGATGGTGTTGAAAAGGCAAGTCCCTATGGAGCGCTCTCAGGGGGAGGCCGTGCAGCCAGCTCCGTTAACGCAGCTTCTCTGTGGGAACTCCATCCACTGGTGCCTCCGAGCGTGATCCATCTGTTGCCTTCCTCAACTCCTCGTGTTCAGTATCGGTCATTTCGGCCACATGTGACAGTTAGACTTGGACTTCTTCCTCCGACTGAGTAGGTCAGGTCTCCCCAGGCCCACGCATCCGGGTCCCCTGCAGCCAATTTCCTCTTTGCGGCCCTCTCTTTGCCATGATGCTGTGACTAGGCAGGTCTCTGCCCACCTCCCCGTCCTGTCTCATCCTGGGTGACACTTCCGGCACCAACAGTGAAAGGCAGGGTAAAGCATCATCATCTGACTTTTTTCCTTCTCCTTTTACATACTCTCTCTCTCCCCCTCCCTTTCTACATCCCACCTCAACTTTTTCCTTTCTTCTGTTTTCTAAGTTCTCTTTTGAGGTTGGTGAGGCAGAAAATAAATCTCAAGAAACAATGGGTACTATTGTCTTTCCAGAAATGACTAATTAGTAGCAACTCCGCCAAACTGAAAATAATCACTGAAAATAATCATAGTTTTTGGCACTCACCAAAGTTTGCATATACAACACTAAAAAAATTTACCCTTGCATGAGAAAAGACCCAAACATGACTCTTAAGGAAAAATATGACCTCGAGGTCAGGCATCCTGTGACCCATCTCCTGGGAAGGTGCTTCACTCTCTCTCTGAACATGGAGTCAGGTCAGCTGTGTGGACTTGCTCACACCTGCCCCTCACTGTATGGCTGTCCAAAGCAGAAGCAGGCTGCCTTCAGGTAGGCACTGAATCGGTATCATGTCATAGTCAAAGGCCCAGCTACTGGGATTTGAAGCACTAACTTAGTGACCATAGAAAAATCTAATAAACTCTCGGTTTTCTGATATATAAAATAGATAGAATAATATTTTATGAAATAGTAGTATAGAGCAGAGCGAGGAAGAGCTTGTACTATGTGTTAAAAAGAAGAATCTTAGGGAGGAAGGGAGAAAGATAAATACCATATGATCTCATATGTAGAATGTAATGAACAAAATAAAACAAGAGGCATGGATACAAGGAGCAGACTGATACCAGAGTGGAGCGGGGTAGGGGGGACTGGAAGAGATTAGCCAAAGAGCATGTCCACAGAGAGTGTGCATAGCCCAGGGACACAGGCAATAGTTTGGTGAAGGTAGGGGGTATGGAGCTGGGAGGAGGAGGGCGAATGACGGTACAGTGGGACCATCTGTAGTAGTGTCAACAATAAAAAAAAGCATTAGGTATTATTATTATTCTGTTGAAGTAATCATTATTTTCTAAGAAGAAGCCAGGAAAATTAATGTTGGGCTGACCATTTAAGCTAAGCAGGGGAAGTGGAAGAACATATGCATGGTACATAAAGACGACGTGTGAAGGAGATTGAGACAGTTCCCAAATGTCAGGGCACGTCAGAATCACTGAGGGGGCTTGCGAAGAGACAGATTTCTGGCCTCCACTCCCAGAGTTTTGGTTAGTGGGTCTGAGATGAAGAATAAATTTTCGTTTCTAACCGGTTTCCACGTGATACTGGTGTGACCGGTTTGCAGCGCCGCCGTTCTTCTAGCAGCACTGATTTAGGGAATTCTGCCTCCAGAAAAAGACTAGTTTTTATTGGTGGTTGATGAAAAACATGACCACTCGTTTCTGTAAATTTTTTTCTGAGAAAGCAGGGTCGAGATGTTGCTCACCTGTTTCTTAGGGTCCTGTGGGAACACCCGTGTTAAATTGAAACTTCTCACTCAACAGACTCATGAACCGAGCATCCGATGTGCCAGGCACTGTGCTTTGTCCCAGAAACACAACGTGGGTAGGACAGGCTCTCTCCCCTCCCTCACGGAACTAACCATCTACGGGAGGCATCAGCAGTGAGCAAGTAATCACGTGAATGCAAAATTACAGGCACAACTGGGTAAAAAAGAACTTCAATTCTCATATCAACTCTGCGATAGATGGTGCAAATATCATTGTCTCTATTGGACACCTAAGGAAAAATGTACAGAGTCAAATCCCATTAAGGCTGGCAGGGCTCTTGGAAATCCCTTTCTTAAACTTTTAATGCGAGTGGAGCTGAAGGACTTTCTCAAAGTCACAGGGGTAATTGGCAAAAACACTGAAACAAGACTTTTATTTGAATGTTTTTTTAATATTCTCTGAAAACAGGGCCTTGGTGTTTTATAGTGCATACACTCTATATTAATGTGCCAGCTACAATGATGAGGACAAAATAGTAACAAAGGAGTCCGCAGGCCACATAAATAGACTCTGCCCCACTGATTCAGAGCAGAGGGTGGTGTTTATAGCATAACTTCACTTCTACTTCTCTTGGTGGCCTAGAAACCAGCCATTATTCTTTTATTCTGTTACTTGCTGGGCACTTTTCTCTCTAAATTTTGGACTATCTCGGTCAAAAGGACACTTGACCATGTCTGATGGAGTTTTATACAAGTCATTTATTTTTAAAATTGGGAACTTTGTTTAAAAGAGTCCACAGTGTTTTCAAACAAACCACTTCTTAAATGTTCACAAGGATAGAATTACAATTACACTTCAGTCAGGTACTCATTGACCTTGTCAATTTTTTCCCACAGTTCTTATAATAAGGAAACTAAAAAGTTCACAGAAAGTAAATAAATATTGCTACTAAATAGAACACATTAGAAGAGAGGAATGAAAAACCTGTATATATTGAAGGCCACAAATTTTAGGAAACTAAACTTTTAAGTTTTATCAGATAAACCCATTATATGGGTAATTTTAGCTTTGAAAATTCAATTATTATCCTCAACTAATTCCTTCTGCGTTGGGTTACAAGGGATTCCATTTCTCCACACTGCAAATGAGTAAGAGTGGGTGTAGCTCCTGGTCGGGTCCACATCTATACTATTGCAGAAAAAGTAACCAGAACAAGGTGAAAATTTCCCCCAAATCAGGTAATGTAGTGTTTCTAGAGTCCAGAGAGAGCATGGAAAATTGTCTCCTCTTACCCCTCATTAGACGGATGAAGAAACTGAGTGCCAGGATGGAAATGACCTTCTGGGATCACATGGGCAAGCTCCAAACCTCCCGATTCTCTGTCTGGTGCTTTTTTTTCTGATCTACGGCAGTGACGTAGTCACTTCTGCAGGTTTTACAGCCTTTGTATCCCTTTCCCCACTTCTGTGGCTGTTCCTTCAGTCCAAGCCAAGGTGGAAATTTCTCATACACGGTGTCAAGGGAGAGAAGAAATTGCAAAGTTGAAGGAATCTAGTCCTGGTTTTGCTGTTTCATAAGCCTAGATTCTAGAATGAGACAAAAGACTTAGACCAATGCATAATGATGTGAGAGCAGTTCCAGCCCTGGGCTAGATAAAGATAATCGCAGCACTGGGATGAGAAAGGAGAATTTCAAAGGCAGATGCAGAGAGCTTAGACGTTGTTGCTTTCTGGAAAACGAGCCTGTGACCTGCTTTTCTTTAGCCTAACACGCAGGGGAAGAAGACCCTGCAGAAACCCAGGATGTGGTTGGAAGGTTCAAGAGCAGAGTGGATCTGAGGGAGTGACTTTCCAGCATCCTGGGCCTTCATGGCTGGGATGCAGAAGTGATGTTGAGCACGTGGTCCCCAAGAAGCTTTCTATCAGCTCCTGGACACAGAACCAGTGGAATGTCCTCTACACCCAAGAGGGATGGACACAGCAGAAGGTGAGAGAGACAAGAGGTTTGGAAGGAGGAGAAACACAGCAGTGACCTCCAGGATCAATGAAGCCCAGAGGCAAGATGGAGACAAGGGTGCCTCACTCATGCTAGCGTGGATGGCATTTCCCCCTCCGGCCCTTTCCCTGCCTCAACCCACGTAAGGGACCCCGCATTTAGGCCCAGTCCTGGGGAAGAAGAGAGTAGGTAAAGGTGGGGGTAGGAGACCACACTATATAGGCTGAGGTCAAATTTCCAATCTTGTGTCCAAGTGGGAACTAGAAATAAACATTAAGTTTGTATAATTTCTTATACAAAAGAGTTTGTGGGTGAGTTCTTGCCTGCTATAAATGTTACTGCTTACTGGATGTGAATGTGGTTCCTCAAATGGCAAAATAGTTGCTTCTCTAAATTCAAATAAAAAAAAAAAGATTTAAACCAATTAATTGGCATGTAAAGTGGCCTTAAATAACATTTTAGGAAATGGGGCAGCTCCTCTTTTAAATGAAAAACGGTTATGAGGAACAATTTATGTCTTAAAACATGTTAATGTAAAACTTGTGTTAGTATTACACTTTGGATTTGAAGATTAACTCGGCCCCCATACATTCCCTGCTTACATCCTGTGTTGTGAAGCTTCCAGAAACTCTGCTGCAGTGAGGCCTTCAGACAAGACCTCCCGGCTTCCTTTGGGGCCCGCCCCCAGCCTACTCTCAGCAAAATATAGCATAGTTCTTTTATTTCCATCTAAATTGTCCTTTTTACTTTGCGGTCTTATTGTTATTTACACATTTCAGATGTTCCTACATTTATTTCTGAAGTGCATGCAATTAACTCTCAGCCAACATTTGCACATGCCCTTGAGGGTTGCCGTTGCTATCTTCTCTTTTTCAAAAAGCCCCTGTAGGTCCAGTTCTCTTTCTGTGTGGGAGGCATCAGGAAGCCCCGAGCCCTGGCGGTCAAAGCTGAGGCTTTGGAGCCCCTCCAGACTCTCTCACCTCCTGGCTTTGGGTCTTCAGACCAGTCACTTACCCTCTAGGCCTCAGTTTTTTCATCTGTAAAACGAAGATAATGATAGCGCCCACCTCATCAAGTTGCAGGAATTAAGTGTAACCCATGCAACATACTTAGTGCGATTTCTGGCAGATGGTTAGTGTTCTAGAAATGTTAATTCCTATTATAATGTGACCTGGAAAAAGGAATTTGTCATATCTGTCCCCTTTACTACCCCTCCACATGCTAATTCTAGTCCCCATGCCGACTTTATGCTATTTTATTCCACAATAAATGCTTGTTGAATGTGTTCTGAATAAAGCATTTGCTTTCAGTTTTCAGTTCAGTAAACTTTAATTAAACCCGTACCATGTGCCAGACACCATGGCCATGAGACAAGAAAAGGAACAAAATGTAGTGTCTGTTTTTGATCTTACACTGTAGAAGAGACTTATTTAATAACTTCACATATGCATGTATTGAATGGGCAGGGGCACGGGGGACTCACTGAAGGCTTCCTGGAGGAGGCAACCACTGACCTGAATCCTGAACTGTGTAAGATTTAGCCAGGTGCAGAATGGTGGCAGGTCCTTCCATCCAGTGGGAAGAGCCTGGTACATGGGAGGAAAAAGCAGGAAGCCATCATCTGTGAGGAACAAATAGCCCTGACTTCTACAGGGATCAGGGCAAGAGCGCAAATGATGCGTGCACACCTTAGGTCCAAGAATTGAGAGGTTATAAACCAAGCTAACAAACTGCTATATAAAATAAGTTTTATCCTCCTTCCTCAACAAATATACCTTCATAACTTCCTGAATGTCTAGGCTGTACATTAGATTGCTGGAACTCATTGGAATTCCAGGCTAGAAAGTAACCATAAGGAGAGAGCCAGACCTCAGCCCATGCCCAATTTCCTCTGTTCTCACCCTTGGCTCCATCATTCACTCCCCTCTCTGTAGCAGCAATGCTAACCTTTGCCCCTTGGCAAGCCCGCCTCAGACCTGCTCAGAGTCATGGTCTATCCTTTGGGGCATAAAGTCAGGAAAGAGACCCATTCGGGCACTGGAAGGGTTTTGGGCCATTTGTCCAGGGAATTTGGGAGACCTGTAGCATGGGCCACAGGGAGGAAGCATGAACTCCAAGTGAGTTTTACCCCTTAGTCACATGCACAACTGACCAGTGCAGAAGATCAAGGAACACCAGAACCAGGCCCTCTACAGAGCAGAGCTCAGAACAGATAGCCTGTAAGCCCGGGTGCAGGGCAGTACTGAAGGGAAGTCACACTTTGCCATCATGAGAACATAAAGAGTAAGACAAAAAGGTGGGGTCAGAGGCTGGAGAGGATAGATAAGAGCCATGCAATAGATGTCTTTGTAGTCCATGGAAGCTGAACTTGAATCTGTTGGCTTTGTGGATATATTGAAAGATTTTGTTTTTGTGACAGCATGCATGGAACTGGAGACTATTATGCTAAGTGGAATAAGTCAGTCACTTATAAGAGCAATCTAATGAATAAAATAAACTAATGAGCAAAATACAACCAGAGGCATGAAAACATGGAACAGACTGACAGCTGTAAGAGGGGAGTGGGAGGTTGGGGACTGATTGAAAGAAGGTGAAAGGATTAGTCAAAGAACATGCATGAAGGACCATGGACATGGACAACTGGAGACTGACCACAGAAATAGGGGGCAGGCTGGATAGAGGGGGCAAAGGGGGGGGGGAATGGGACATCTGTAGTAGCATAAAAAATAAAACATCAAAAATGAGAAAAATTGTGAAAAGAAATGTCATAATTACATTTTTTAAGTAAATTATTGGCTGTAATTTGGAGGACAAAGTAAAGGTCAAGAGTCAAAATAAGACAGACATGGAAAAACCAGTTTTGAAGCAGCCCAGGCAAGAGATGAAGTTGAATGCTGTGGAGATTAGATGGGTCAATACATGTTTTAGGGGTAACCTTGTTGGGAGTTACTGTTTGGAAATGGTGATGAGAGTGTGAGGAATAGAAGACAAAAACGGCTAGAGAATCACCCCCATGTTTTGGCTCAGTGGCTGTGTATTTGTTTTGTATGGCTGTCGTAACAAATCACTGCAAAGTTAGCATCTGAAAACAACACCCACTTATTATCTCACAGCTAATAGCTTGGTCCCCTGCTTAGAGTCTCCTAGGGCTGGGTTCTTTCCATTCAAGCGGTTGGCAGGGACCTATTCTGTTTTGGAAAACACAGGGGTGAATCTACTTCCAAGCTCAATCAGGTTGTGGGTTAAAATCAGTTCTTTGAGGTAGTAGTACTGAGCTCCCCACTTCCTTGCTGGCTGTTGATCTGGAGCTGGTCCTTGCTTCTGGAGGCTGCATGATTCCTTCTCCAGCCTGCCATGTGGACCTCTTCCAGCAACAGTGGTAGCTTCCTCGCACTTCACATGTCTCCAGCTTCCCTTTTAGTTGCATCTCTCTGCTGCATTTTTTTCTGCTAACTCTTTTGTAACCGGAAGAAATAATTCTCTACTTTTTAGTACTTGTGGGATTAGATTGGGCCCACCCAGGCAATGTAGGATAATGTCCCCATGACAAGATCCTGAACCTTAATCACATCTGCAAAGTCCATCTTGCCATGTAACACCATCTAGTCACATATTTCAGGGATTGGGATGCGGGACTAAAGTTTGGGGAGGCATCTTTAATGCGGCCATTCTGTCTACCATAGGCTGTTAAAAAGATTCCAGAATTATTTAGTCTAATCTGCTCATTCCACACATGCCCCTTGTCTAAGCCAGTCAAATAGTTGATGGCAGAAGTTTGGATAAAAACATAGCCTTCCTGATTTCTGGTCCAGGCCGTGTCCATGACCAGATTATCCAGGAGTCCCCAACACCACCTTGTTCAACCCACCCAGATGCTGTCAAATCACCTTGTTTCTTTCATTGAATCTGTGAGACCCTAAAATATTGTTACTATTTTCCTTATTTACTGGCTGTCTTCTATCACAAGTTTTTAAATTATAAATAAGCAACAAGTCTAAAGCAGGGATTTCATCTGGTTTGCTCACCATTGACTCTACACTGCTACATGTAGTGTTGGGTATATAGTAAGCCTCAGTAGTACTTGCTGAATGAATAAATGAATGAATAATGATAACATTTTGCCAGAGTATGTGAGTCTTTAGAGAAAGTAGCAACATTATAGTCCAAAACTTTTTCAGCCTTCATATTGTTGTTATTTAAATCTAGAGCATGTTCAGTTATCTCTTGGCAAATGCTCCCGATTTAGAAAAATATGCATTTACAGCATACCCACTCAAATGATGTCAACATCTAAACAGTTGAGATTCATTGTGGTTGGATTTTTCCCAGACTGTGTATTAAATTGTGCATGCAAAGAAGACTATTTTAACCTTCTAAAGTAATATATCTTCCATGAGTGGTACTGTTAAAATAAATCAGCAATACTAAGGCATAATTTTGTTTCATATGTAACATATTAATGACTATTACTAGGGCCAGCTGGACATTTGCATGTGTTTACATTTTCTTCAGTGTTTTGTTATAAATTTTACCTCTACTTAAACTTTAGTTGTCATGTGGGGTTGAAAATAACTAGGGAGGTCATCTTATCCACCCTCTCCCTTAAATCGTAAATGTAAGGAAATCATCCATTGAGTCAGCTAAGTAGCTATTTCTTAAATAGTCTCCAAAAAATAAGATTTCTTATTAAAAGCCCCAAATTTTACAGCTATGAATGCAAGTATTTTATGTCTAAGACTTATCTTTTCTTTATTGCATTATTTTATAAATTACGTAGACTTAATTATACTCTTGTGTTTACTTCAGTGAACTGAGTAACATCAAAATAATTTATGTCCTTCATTCTTCTTCAGGCTTCCATTATAGAAGACGGATATAAAGTTAGTTTACATTCATTGGGGTTTTAGTTTAAGGATTAACTACACAGTCTTTTAAGTTATATCTTATTTATGGGACCTCAAAGTGAACACAGTTTTTGAATGATGTCCTAATTCATGAGGTACACAGTGATTGGGTACTTCCTCCTCCTTGTAAACTACAGTCCTCTTCTTGGGGTCTACCGTGGCTTATAAAGGGTGCCACCAGAAGTGAGTTCTGTGTGTATTTTTATAGAAATTAGTTAATAAAATCCTCCATGTATTTGAATATTTTTCAGTTTTTTTATGTAGTTGATTTCTAGTTTCATATTATGTGGTCAGAGAAGATGCTTCATATGGTTGATTTTAATCTTCTTGAATTTATGTAGACCTGTTTTGTGTCCTAACATGTGGTCTGTCTTTGAGAATGTCCAATGTACACTTGAGAAGAATGTATGTTCTGCTGCTGCTTTGGGATGAAATGTTCTGTAAATATCGATGAAATCCATATGATTCAGTGTGTCATTTAAGGTCTCTGTTGCATTGTCGATTTTTCTGTCTGAAAGATCATAGATGTCAGTGGGGTGTTAAAATCCTCTACAGTGATTGCATTGCTGTTGATCTGCCTCTTAACATCCACCAAGATTTTCTTTATATAGTTAAATGCTCTTATGTTAGGTGCTATATGTTTATAAGGCTTATATCCTCTTGTTGAACCGATCCCTTTAGTATTATGTAGTGACCTTTTTTGTCTCTTGTTATGGCCTCTGCTTTGAAGTCAATTTTGTTTGATATAAATATTGGCACCCTAGCTTTTATTTGGTTTCCATTTGAATGGAATATGCTTTCCATCCTTTCACTTTCAGTCTGTATCTTTTGTTCTGAGATGGATCTCTTGTAGACAACATATATATGGGCCATGTTTTCTTGTCCATTCAGCTACCCTATGTCTTTTGGTGGAAAATTTAATTCATTTACATGTAGGTTGATAGGTATTTATTTATTTCCATTTTATTTGTTATACCTATGTTCCTCTTTCTATTTCTCCTCCTTCTCCTCCTTCTCCTCCTTCTTCTTCTTGCAGGCCCTTTAAACTTTCTTGTAATGCTGCTTTGGTGGTAATGAACCTCTTTAGCCTTTTTTCTTGGTGAGCTCTTTATGTCACCTTCAGTTTCAAATTATAGTCTTGCTGGATAGAGCAGTCTTTGTTGTTGAGCCTTGCTTTTCATCATTTTTATTATTTCATGCCACTCCTTTCTGGCCTAAAGTGTTTCTGTTGAGAAATCAGATGACAGCCTTGTGGGAGTTCCCTTGTAAGTAACTGTCTCTCTCTTGCCACTTTTAAGATTCTCTCTTTGTCTTTAACTTTTGCCATTTTAATTATGATGTGTCTTGGTGTGGGCCTCTCTGAGTTTATCTTGATTGGGCCTCTCTGTGCTTCCTGAACTTGTGTGACTTTTTCCTTCACCAGATTAGGAAGTTTTTAGCCATTATTTGTTCGAAACTGGTTCTCTATCCCTTGCTCATTTATGCTCCTTCTGGTTCCCCTCTGATACAGATGTTGTTATGCTTGAAATTTTCCCACAGGTCTCTTAAACTTGCCTCATTTTTAAGAATTCTTCTTTTCTTGTTGATGCTCTGCTTGTTTGCCTACTGTTATCTTGACCTCTAAATCACTAATTTGATCTTCTGCTTAATTTGACCAGCTGTTGATTACTACTAATGTATTCTTCATTTCAGATATTGTATTCTTCATTTCTGACTGATTCTTTTTTGTGGTTCCTATGTCTTTTTTAATATTTACTATCTCTGTTTAAATTCTCACTGAGATCATCCATTCTTCCTCTAAAGTCCTTGGGCATCCTTATAGCCATTGTTCTAAATTCTTACAGGTCAACTTTCAATTTCAAGTTTTTAAATACAGGTTTTCTACTTTTGACATTCAGCCTGTTTCTGATTCTTTTTTAATGAGTGTGTGCTTACATATGGAAACTCGTTTTACTACAGAAATGTACACAGCTTCTTTTAAAGTGAATACTCTTTACTAAGGAGCTGCTAGGAGAGACCAAGCATGGATATTGACATGGAGTTTGCTAGTGACATTCCCTGTAACCTTCAGGGTCTTAATGGGCTTTTCCATGTTCTGCTACTCCAAGAAGTGTTTCACAAGTAGATTTTAGATTTAAGTTTTGTTTTTAAAGGTAGCTATTTTTTTTAAAAATTTCAGGCTTCTCTGAGGCTATAATGCCTAGACATAGTTCCTTTCCCCTTTGTATAGCCTCACATTTTTTATAGCTTTACGTTTTGTGGATGTAACATCCTGCTATGTACTAATAAAGATAGCACTAAAGAACAAGCAATCCCAGGCTTGCCAGTAGTGAAATACCTGGTGAAATATCATTCCCTAATCAGTTTTATAGTAACCTACTACAGAAGAAACAGGGGGTGGATATCACAGTCTACATCTACAGCCTAGGGTTTTATCACTGTTTCTGTAGTCACTGCTGTTTTTGCAAATGTCCCCTTAGTGTGGCTTATAGTCACAGTGTAAACAGATAAATGTTTATATTTATTCACAGTTTTCACATATATTGTATTCTGCCATGTATAATGTGCACCCATATTTTTGGCTCAAACTTTCCAGAAAAAAATGTTTATTTTTAATCTTTTAATTAATTAATTAGTTTATATGTAGATACTTGTTTTTGAATTATGAAGGAATTTTAGCATTTATTTTTTAACATATTATGGTACAAGAAATTTTGGGTAACATATAATTACAAAACAGAAGAACAAATACAAGGTATTTTAGACATTACCCATGTATAGAGCGCATCCTTATTTTCCCCTCAAAGATTTGAGCAAAAAAGTGCACATCAAACACAGCACAACACAGTATTTCAGACTTAACATATTTTATAATATTTTTTAAATATGAAATTGTTTTGACCTCTTTAACGTTTGTATTGATCCTTTGAGTGACAAGATGCACTGGCTTTCATTATATAATAGCAAAACATCGTTTGCCCCAAAATGTAAAAAAAAACTGTGTATCACACAAAAAAATTGCCTTTACTATGTAAATATTCTGGATTATCTATACCTCATTTCAATAGAAGTTTCTGATTCAAAAGACATACAAATGAGCATATCAGTTCTTCTCCCAACGTCCTATGTATTTCATTTTGTGAAGTTAGGGAAGCTTTTCTAACATTTTGTGTGTTGTTGAACAGTTACTATTTGGAAATGCTACTTTTCAATATTTACAGCTCATCATAATTTATGCCAAGACTTTCCTTTTATGCATCTTCAGGGCTGTGCGCCCAGATCTGAAGTGGTGTTGTTATCAAAAATACTCCTTGGGGATATTTAATATATGATTTCTTTGTAAATAATATACCTTCAAAACCAGATCCTTTTCTATTGGCTACATGAAATATATATGATGAAATGCATATGCTTTCTTTTTGCATCCTCAGTGGGTTAGTTCCTTTAGTGCATAATAAATCACAGACCCTAACCTCTCTAGAATGTGTTTAAGGAGACAAGATGGATAAGCGTATTATAGACACAGAAACACAGCATAAAAACCACCATGAACTACAATTTAGCATATTACCAGATACATATCACTATTTCTAATTGCTATACTTTTTTCTACACTTAATGGCACTCTCACACCCCAGCGCCTTATGAGAGAATCTTTACTTAATTAGAGTAAATACAAAAAGCTATTGAAATCTGGAGAACTGGTAAAATAGAGCAAAATATTTTTACTCTGATGACTTTTTAGGAAATGGAACAATATATCTCTTTCCAGATTTATATGCCAGTAATGTTTTTAAACATTTTAAAACATAAGATAATAAAATTATTATTATTAAAGCCAATAATACTTTCATAGTTATAGAAATAATTTCCAAAGAGGACAAATGTATTGATATGCATTGTATGAAAAAGAGAAATAATTATTTTAAGTAATTATATTAACACAGATAACTCGAAAGGGTAAAACCTGCACCTTGCACTCTCTTAATGCAATCCTGAAAATTTACACATGAAAATGAACTACTTTAAAAGTGGGAAGGCCAGGCCTGGCTGGGTAGCTTGATTGGTTAGAGCATCGTCCCAGTACACCAGGGTTGTGGGCTCAATCCAGGTCAGGGCACACACAAGAAGCAACCAATGAATGCACCAATAAGTGGGACAACAAATCAATGTTTCTCTCTCTCTGTCTCTCTCACTAATATCATTTTTTTAAAAAAGTTATTCTTTAAAAGAAAAATAGTAGAAAGGCCTAGAGAGAGAAGAGTTGAATAGGAGTTAGCTGAGCTGTATCTTCTGGTAATCACTGAGAGCTGTGGATGGTGAGGAGATGGGAGAGTGAGAACGACATATGATGTCCCTGGTGGATGGAGTCCTGAAGTCTTCAGCACCTGGTCTGTGAACCCTTCCCATTGAAATCAGAATGTCTTTCTGACCTCCCTAAGGTATTTAGCTGGCTTTATACCCCAAGATTCCCAAAGCCAAAAGCCTGATGGGCATAACCATATTAGCAACACATTATGGATGGATAAAAAAGAATATATTGTGAGGCATCAACACCTGTGACTATTAGTGTACATTTGTCATGGGAATGTTAAGGTTATTGGCTTGTGTTCTGATATGGTTTTTCATTTGAGACATTGAGGGTCAAGCCCAACCAATCAGAGTCAGGAATAGATCTCACCTATAAGATAAGATTATTATTCCTGTTCATCATCAGGAGAAGATAGATGTCTAGACAGGACACCCGGTAGGAGAAAGGGAACATCAGGTACATGACAGAAGTCAGACTTTGGGGGATTTAGGAATCTATGACTGTGTTCCCACTACTAGGAATCCCCTACTTTTAATACCTATGGCTCCTTGGTTCCTGGAGTAAAAATAAACAGATTTTCCTGGGCTGAAGGCTCTCAGGAGCTTATGTTGAATTAAATACACCTTTGTGCATTTTAGGAGTAGGCTATGAATGCATCAAAAATACACGTAAAGAATTTCTTTTATCTCTCTACTTTCCTGGTCTGTCTCTCTTTCTCTTTCTCTCATACACATGAGCACACATGTGTGAAAAAAATAAAAACCTTCACTCATTTTAGCATTTTCCAGTTTTCTCTCAGTTCTTTGCTCACTCCATCACCATTATTGTATACATCCCAGAATAAGCAGCCAGTATGTTATCAGCAGAGATAACAATTCCATATTTGGCCTCAAAGATCATATCCTTTTTTTGGTGAGCTTTTAGAATCTTATTACAAAAAATACATACCCTTCATCATTGAAAATATTTCCAGATAACTCTATAGCTCAGTATGTTTGTACTGAAGTTGTCTTCTGGATCCTGCTTTGTGTTCCACATCAGTAGATCAGATGAATAGCAAAATTACATTTATCTTACATGCCAAGTAGACAAAATATGAAAGCAACATTCTAAGAAAGAAGGGAGTGCCGCTTATCTTTACTAGAAAGATAAGCACAGTGTTTCCACAATGAAGTTGTTAACAGTGCTGGATCTGAAGAACCTAGGGGAAGAGGAACCAATTCGCATCTTTCTGCTCAAGCAGCAGACGAGCAAAGGTCCTCCGACTA
Source organism: Artibeus jamaicensis (assembly GCF_021234435.1). Classification (NCBI taxonomy): domain Eukaryota; kingdom Metazoa; phylum Chordata; class Mammalia; order Chiroptera; family Phyllostomidae; genus Artibeus; species Artibeus jamaicensis. Next base: position 19,216,946 of record NW_026521823.1, on the reverse strand, counting down.
CAGTGGAAGCCCACCGTCAGCACTGCTCCAGGGTGTGGGAAGATGCCAACCTCTGTGTTGATGGGACTAGAAGCTTGGGAAGAGACCCAAGCAAGATGTCCTTTTGCATCCTAGGGTCTCATGGCAGGGGAGTGGCAGCGTACCACTCAGCTAGGAGAGAGAAAGTCAGTGTTACAGGTGACAGTGTCTAGAGGCAGGCACTGGCTGTGGTTTTTTCATTCCTTAGCCAGTGGTTAGTCCTCCACCAAGCCTATGTAACAGGATTAACGCCAAGCGAGATGCTTTGTATACATTCAGAGCCTTAGACACCACCGTCGGCCCATTTGTATCTCATTTTCTGTAAAGTCTGAGATTCAGTTCTCCTATAGGTGGAATTGGGTCTCTTCTTGAAAAAAAAAGAAAAGAACAAGTAAATAAATAAATAAGTTGGTAACTTCCATCACCTCAGAATGTGATCTTATTTAGAGATGGGGTCTTTACAAAGGCAATCAATTTAAATGAGGTTATCAGTCCAATAAGACTGATGTCATTTTTAAAGGGAAAATTTGGGCACAGAAACAGACACGCGATGAAGAAAGACAATCTGAATAAACAGAGAGAGAAGATGGCCACCTGCAAGCACAGGAGAAAGGCCTCGAAGAGATCTTTCCCGCAGAAGGAACTAATCTTCCCGACACCTTAATTATGAACTTACAGCCTCTGGAACTGTGAGGTAATAAATTTACGTTGTTTAAGCCATCCAGTTTATGGTGCATTGTTACTCCAACCGTAGGAAACAAACACAAGTTCCACTTGGGTTTTATCTCCATAGTCAAAGGGAGGAGAAATTTATGAGTATACGCACAGTCTACTTCCACGGAAATCAGGAACACCTCCTAAGTCTCCAATCCCATCACACCGGGGGCTCCTCCTTCTTCTCATGTATGAGGTGAACTTGCACCCAGAGCACCGGTGGGGGAGGGGCTGCAAACTGGAGACCTCGTTTATCTTGAACAGACAGATTCTGAGGGGTCCTGGAATTATTTCTTGTTACTTTCATCTTCTAAATATATTCAGGAATTACTTGATTTCTCAGAACTTCAGTCTTCCTGCCTAAAAGATGGTTACCATTTCTTCTTCTAGGTATTCTTTTAGCTTTAAGAGTGACTGGCTCAGGCTGGGTAGCCTAGTTGTTAGAGCATCACCCTGAATCACCAAGGTTATGGGTTCAATCCCTGGTCAAAGCACATACAAGAATTAACCAATTAAACCATAAATAAGTGGAACAACAAATCAATGTTCTATCTGTCTCCCTTCCTCTCTCTAAAATCTATCCATCAATCAATAAATTAATTAGTGTGATATGTCCAGCATATACTAAGAGCTCAATGCATATTAGTTCCATTTCCTTTCTGTTCCACTTTCCTCATCAACCAAACTAAATAAGCACTCAACATATAAACTCATTTTTGTGACTCAAACTGCTCATCTATAAGTGAGGGTAATAATAGAAGCTACCATATTTTTCAGACTATAAGACATACTTTTTCACCACATTTTCTGCTTCAAAAAATTTCCCCCATTTTCCTCCTCTAAAACCTAGGTGTGTCATGGTGCAGACCCCAGACACACCTAGATTTTAGAGGAGGGAAATAGGGGAAATTTTTTTGAAGCAAAAAATGTGGTAAAAAAAAGCGCATTTTATAGTCTGAAAAATACGGTACTTCAACTTTGCAGGGTGGTTGTATGGATGAATGAATGGTTACATGTGAAGCACATATATATATACATACAGCATTGGTCTGGGAACATTGAAGCACCCACTAACTGCCAGCCGGTACTATTTCTACGATCACCACAGAATCGTTAGCATCTAGTAGGAACAGTCACCATGTAATGACATAACCATTCATTTGGAAATAAAGTGTCAACAGGCAAACTCAAAGAAATTAAATGATTATTTCTCTAGATGGTTTTGGCCTTTAACTGTTCATTCAGCTAACCTTTATTGTTCTGTCTCAGAGACTACACCCAGCACATGATAAATGAAGGGTCTAATATCCCACTGGAGAGCCCTCTGAAGTTCCTTCTATGCAATTTCATCTTACAAAAGGAGATTGTGTTCATGATCAAAATTTCTCCTGAGTTTAAAACCAAGTTGGCACCAGAGATAAAGCATCAGTACCCACAGAAAGACCTTCAAAATTAGATATCAAGTTAGATTTCAGGTAGTTCTCATAGAAAGTAAATGAATGTGAGCAGCATTTGCCAGCTGTCCAAAACTTCCAGGTAAAATACTTTCTTTCTTGATTCAGTTCTATTAAGTAGTGTGGATTAGAAGTGTTTGCACAATTGTGCTAATTTCCATTAAAAAACTGAAATGGAAAAGATAAAAAACAAGCACTTTTCAATAAGGAACAAATAGGTGGGAAAAACTTCAACAACTTTACTCTCAGGTATAACTGCATCTGCAAAGTTACAAGGCTTTGAAGAATTACTCAGAAAAAACACTCCATTTTGTTTCCAATAATCCAAGTACGAACCAGGATTATTAGATAACTAACTCACGTCCCCATTTTATGTTTGCATTTACCTTCTATTTAGGCAAGCATCAGGTCAGGAGGAAATCTTTTCCTACATAAAGCAAAGAATGCTGCCCGCACAATCATGAATGAGCATCATTGCCAAGGGATAAAAATCCCTCATGGGCAGTGTTATTTAGGTGGTTCCATCACCATGGGGACGTCCGAATGGAGAACAGTGGGCATCTTGTAAGATCCTCACGTGAGGGAGGGAACCCTGCCAAGGCCTCTGCAAAGGAAAACATTTAGCATTCTACTTGCACAGGTCAATTGTGGCCACAACAGAGTTTTATTCTTTTTCAAAGTCTCAAGGCAGCTTCTGTGTTTGAGATCTTCCATACATCACTCAGTAACTTCAACATAAACTCTGCTTCCTCATGGAAACTTCTCCTCAGGTTACAAAGTACATGAAAACAAGAGGGAGGGGGCGAGGGCTGGGGGGGCGGAATTCGGCTCTGTAGTTGGTTCACTTTGTGTAACTTCAACAACAGGGACATTGATCAGATTTACTCCTATGGGAAAGTTACAAGAGATGGAATTATAGCCCAGTGGTATAGGCTGACTTCCACATCTCTATTTTGGGAATAAATACTCTTTAAGAAATCCTGGAGGTGAATGATTAACACACACGGATTGCCAAGCAACAAGACAAGATTTTCAGGCCTGGGCAGTGGAACTTCCCATTTACTGGCTTCGGATAAAGGGGCAGCAGTCCCTCCAAGTCCCACAGTGCACGAGTTCCCCCTCAGAGCTCTCGGGTGAGCCACTTCCAGTTGGCCTGAGACTTCCACCAGTAATCTGCAGACAAATAATGCTTTACTGTTCATCCGGATTTGTCTCTGATTTTTGAAAGAGCAATTTTATTTCAGCTAACAAACCATTTTCTGGAATGTTTAGCCAACATGGGGGCAAGTTGGAGATAAAACTCTGGAAATATCACATCTTATATCATTTTGTTGTATGAACTTTCTAATGAAATATTTTGGTTAACAAAATTTTGTTCTGAATAAAAGTATAAGTTGAGAAACGATGTGAGAATGACTAGCTAGGCCCAGAAAAAAAAATGTGATGAGATAGAAAGATTCCTATTAAAAACTATTTAAAATAAATCTAAATCAATCTAGAGAATCTCCTGATAGGTTTTCCATGTAGTTGTAGTAACATGCATGTTTCTAATGGCATGAGAGAGGACAGGACTTCACACTGCAGGCCCTGGAGACAGGCAGCTGGGGTTGGAAGGCTCTGGTTCTCCACTGTATCCCTGAGAGTTAGAGCAGAAGCATTGGCTGTTTCAAATAGTCTTTCGAGGATATCTGGGGAGCAGATTGTCTTTGAAGACAGAGATGGCGTCCCCCTCGTGATAAGGATAGATAGGCTGGTTGTTGCCCCTTATAAAAGACTTGGGTTCTCTAAACTCAGGGTTCTCTCCCAGAACTCAATCCACTGTACATGCAGGTATCACCTGGCTCTCTACACATTGCTCTGTAGAAATGAGGATCTTGTAGAACCAGTGCACATGCTGATACTCCAGGTACTGCCGCTGCTGTTAGATGTCCTTTGTCCCTGACTCAGGAGACACATGTCTTTTGTCAGCATTCATGAAACTCTGTAGGCTGACTTGTTATCATGCAAGTACAGTAACATCTCAGACCCTTCACAGTCCTTGATAATGTTCAATATCATTACCATTAGAGGATGCAAATTAAAATACAATGAGTTACTACCACATATGTAGTAGAATGGCTAACATTAAAAAAAAAAGTACTTGCAAGGATGCAGAGCACCTGGAACTGGTGGGAATAGTGGGAATGCAGAAATGGAACAGCCACTCTGGAAAACAGTTTGCAGTTTCTTACGAGCTGAACGTACACTGATATATGAGCTAGCAGTCCCACACACAGGCATGTAGCATAAAGAAATCAAATCTATGGTCATACAAAAACCTGCCTACAGTGGGTTTTTTTTCTGTATAATTGCCTCAAATTTTAAACAGCTTAAATGTTCTTCAGTGGCTTCGATAAAGAAATGGTACAAGCACACGAAGAAATGCTATATGGCAGGCAATACAGAGGAGCAAACAGAGACAGAGAAACAAACAGAACAACTTGGATGGACCTCAGAGGCATTACTCTGAGTGAAAGAAATGTCTCAAAAGGTTGCACGCTGTAGTATTCCATTTCTGTGACATTCTCTGAAAGACAAAATGACAGGAACAGAGAAGAGATCAGGGATTGCCAAGAGTTCAGGGTGTGGGGAAATTGTGTGGGGAAGAGTGGGTACATGAGGGAATTTGGGGGGTGATGCAGCTGTTCTGTATTCTGAGTGTGGTAGTGATCACGTGACTCTATGTACATGCTGAAATTCACACACTGCAGAAGACAGCCAGTTTTATCATATAGTACTTCAAAAAATGAAATAAAAGATTTTCATTAAAATGCTCCCCAGTATAATCTTATACACCCTGTCATAAGTTTCTAAGCAGTATATAATAGTTTTGGAAATGACATGTAAAGTGTACAGATCTTGATAGAGGTTTACAAGTTTGACAAACATGACAGGAACATATTTTGACCTAAAATTCTAGAGCTGTTTCTTCTGAGGAACATAAACCTTTTTATTGTCATTTTCTCATCATGAATGCTGTTATGACTCACTTCAGTGACCCTATAATATTATAGTTTCTTCTCATTTTATCTCTTTATTTGCCCTACATTTTCTGCATTTACTTGAGTAAAAGGCAATAACTTAACTGCCTCCATTAATTCATCTAAATTAAATTAGTACTTTTACATAGTATTTTATTTTCTTCTTCATCCATAATAAGACCCCACATTTTCATTATTTTAATATAATCAGTGTATCCATATATATTAATTTATAGAAAGTTTTGCACTGAAATTTTGTAAGCTCAATAAAGCCAGCTATAACAAGCACAATGAAACAGTAAAAAGTCTTTTTAAAATATAAATGCCTGGCTAAAAATTAATTTCTCAAATGTATTTCATCTTCTTTCTATATATCTATGAGTCTTTCAAATATATTGATAAAAACATTGTCTTTCAGCCAATGCAATTATAAAAATACACAAAAGTTTTATAACCAATAACTTAGTGTGCTAATATGTAAAGCATGACAGAAAACAACCAACTCCAGGGCCAAGAGAATCCTAAAAAAATGTTAGAGCTTTTTTTAGCCAGACGCAAATGAATTTTCAGTGAGAAAAAAAGGATAATCAAATAGCTTAAAAAACGTAAAATGACATATATAAAATTTACTCAAAGACAGTGAGAACTGAGTAGGAGCCAGTTCAAATCAGCACAACTTTTTTACAATTCGTTCACATTTGAACCCTGATGGTATCTAGAGACAGGACCAAACCTGTTCCTTAACCAGTCGGGTGAGCAGAACTATGACTGATTCTGTAAAGACACAGTCTCACCCCAGCAGTTCTCACGCTGAGAACCAAGGCGATCCCTCCGCAGCAGGCAGGGCCTCTCTTTGATCAGTGGCTTACCACCTCCCGTATCTAATGTAGCACTCGTTGAGATGTGGTGCTGACCCGTACAGTCCACCTAGTTGCCCCTTTGCTCCTTCTTTCCAGATCCAGAATGGACTAAAACACAGAGTATCTCAGGAAAAACTCCCGGCAGGCATTTCCAAAGATGGAGCCTCTCCTTAGTCTACTGGGAGCATCATGTAAATCAGACGCTCTTTTGTCTTCTACTTTTAATTTAATATCAAAATAATAATTATACATATAAAATGGAATACTCCTATAGCTGGATGAGCCTCGTTCAGTCCCATTCTCTAAGAGGTGTGGCTTTGCTAGGCTGCCCACAACACCCCAGAACCCCGGCAGCACTTGTTAGGTGGGGGTGTACCTTCCTGCATGAGTTTCTGCTTTAAGGATATTGGAAGAAGTTCCTTTATCTCAGGGCTTTGTAAATAGAACAAAATTGGATCATTTTGCTGAATGAACCTCTCCTGTAAGATTTACTATATCATACACTAAGTTAACCTAAGCATTAGTATATTTAAAACATATTGCAGATCACATATAGGTTAGGGCTGTTCTTGTTATGACCCCTATCCCTCTTTACAGAAAGTTGGTGCCGTTGGAACTGAAGCAGGGATGGCTAAGAGAAAGAGAAGTCCTTGTTCTCTTCCTAGCCTGACCCTCTGCTTCCACAGCCATCCTGATATTATGACATGTGTTCATCATCTTCTGGCAGCTATATGGTTTACTTGGCCATTCTGACCCTTTATCAGCACTTTCCTCCCAAGGGAAAAGCAGTATCAGGCTCTTTAACTGCAAATGACCAAGGTTCAAACTTCAGAGTCCCTCCTCACTGGCTGTGTGAGACTTAAAAATCTCTGTCATTTGGAGGGTTATCAGTGGGGAGAGGGAAGGGGAAGAAGGGGGGAAAGGTATAGGGAAGAAGAAGCATAATTGGTAGGCACAAAATAGACTGGAGAATGTTAAGAGTAATATTGGAAACGGAGAAGCCAAAGAACTTATGTATACAACCCATGGACCTGAACGAATGGGAAGGGGGCAGTGCTGGAGAGAGGGGATTGCAGGGCAGAGGGGGATAAAGGAGAGAAGAGGACAACTGTTAATAGCATAATCAATAAAATATACTTAAAAAATCTCTGTGCCTCAGTTTCCTGGTCTGTGAAATAGAGATAATAATATCTGCCTTGTAGATTTGTTGTGAAGATGAAATGAGTTGGTATGTATGGGAGGTTGTAATAGAGCCCAGTATAGCATGGGCACTATATAGATTTTACCTACTTACCACACTGTAAGCCACAGAAAGCCAGCTGATAGGCAGAGGTCTGGGGAGCATGGGCCCATGGAAGAAGACATGTAAAGGGAAAAAAGGAAAGGGGTATGGAACAGAATTCTTTGGCTCAAGTTTCAACTCCTGTGGGATTTCCTTTTTGTGAAGAAATTCATCTGTGGTTAGAAATATGTCTTCAAATTCACTTGAACAACAGGAGAGCATCTTATTCAGCTTTGTGTCCTTAGTGCCTAAAACAGCGGCTGAATATTTGTAATAGATGTTCAGCACATGCTTCTTGAATGAAAGTTACTGACTTATGAGTAGAATACTGGCCTATGTCCTAGGCACGATTATCCTGTTCTTAGGCCCAAGTCTAATTTCTCATTCTAATCTGGAGAATACTAAACTCCACAGACAAGATCAAACCGAAAGTTTGGAGAACAATTTTTGAAGAGGTTTGGAGGGGCAGGAACCCGTAGGTAGAGGTATAACTCTAACAAATTGACCAAATGAGAATGTCACAAGAAGCAATCAACACAGGGCCCAGCTCGAGAGGCTGTTGACATTCTGTGTAATTACTGCGAGTGCACCCTGGGTAGTCCACACGATTGTAAACTGCATTTCCTACACTGTGTGGCATTAAATTAAAAGGGGAAAAAAAAGCAATGAAGTTATAGCCATTAGCCAAGCTGAATTGGAACTCCTAGAAAATGTCAAGGAGATCTTAATTGTGCTTTATAAAATGGTCTCCTAGGCTAATAAGATATGATCTAAAACCATTAGGTATGAGAAGGTAAACATTTTAAGAGCACTGTTTTTTTTTTTTTTTTTTTTTGCCAAAAGGCTCTTCATCTCCATTTGACAACTCTCGCTCAGCCTTGAGGTAAAGCACTGCAGCGTTCTGAAATAACAGATATTGTTCCTGACAGAGGGAATGAGGCCCGCTGGTGCAGCGGGCTATTCAAAGATAATGTATGAGGAGCAAGGATGTCTATAAATTTGATTCGTAAGTCACACATCACATTCCCCACCTCCCACCCTGGCAGAGAGGGAGAGCAGGTATGTTCTAAAAGTTATCCCCTGTCACGTAGCATGCAATTCCAAAATGCTGGGAAACACCCATTATTCTGACAAGCTTCAGAACACATAAATCTACTTAGCCTTTTAATAAATGACTGAAATTCATTCTCTCAGGGTCGGAATCTCGCCAACTGGGAGCCATATATTCATGTCTTGTTTTTTCAATGAGCTTCTGAGCTAAGACAGTAGATCCTTGAATCCCTTTAGCTTAGAGATTTTACAGTTCCTGCTCCCCATCATTGATGAAAGTCAGTAGCAGTCAAATGCATAGGTCAGTGTTGTTCTGTCCCTGTAAGATGCAAAGTCTCGTCTTCTATTTCTGATTTAAGGAGTGCGTTCTTTACCTTGGTTTTTATTTTACGTAATGTTAAAGTAACAAGAAGAAATGTCTGCTATTCAATAAGACGTGTGTCTAAGTGAGAGGCAGAGTCCCTTCTACCTTCTTTGCCACTCAGCTAACAAAACGGACAGTTAATTACCTCTAAGGAGGTAAACATGTGAAAAGAAGTACCAAAAATGAGTATGTGTGGATTGTACCAGTGCATTCAATTAAAACCCGTCAAGTGAAAAGGCAGTTACCAAGGCAGAGCTTTTCTGAAATAGTCCCTGCAGTTAGAAACGGCAAATGGCCACGGTTTGGTTCTGTTTGTAAACACAGCTTAGAAATCATTGTTGGGACATGCGGGCTTCGGTTCCAGTTTGTCTCAGTCTCGTGTGTATTTTGGCAAGCAACCTAATGCTGCTTTATACTTTTGTTCCTCCGTTTGTATGGGGGAGAACACTAACACTGGGTGGAATTTGTACAGTGCTTTGGGACACCTGCACACATGCTGTTTTGAACAGATATTAAGACGGTATTTGTTTAATCTCCTGCAAAATCAGAATAATACTTTCCTTAATGCTGGCTGGCTAGTGTTTACTAAAGTGTGTTTGTTTCATCAAACATTAGCTGTTCTGGATTAGATGTTACATGAAATGGGCCTACTTTTGTCAAGTAAATTTATGAAACCCCAAGGTCAACAAAGTTAAACAAAGGCCTTTGCTAGGGGACTTCTCAAAGCTTTTAATATGTTAAAGGATATTATGAATCTCCTAAGTGGGCATGGTATGTGGTGTTTCCCAAACTTGTTTAACAATAGCATTTATTTTGAACTTTTACTTTAGAGTCACAGGAAAGCTTTTGTGCAATGCTTGGCAGGAGAAGAAGCACCATTAACAAGTGCAGTCCAAAATCTTAAAGAGGAAGCACAGTGTTGAAAAGCACCTCCGTTCTTTTCATACTATCATAGACGCTGCCTTAGTTGACTTGCAGTCAACTCACAGACCAGCTGTTCATCACTGTGTACAACATACTGGTTGAATCATATTGAATTTCTGGTTTTGTAGGTCCAAAAAATGATCGAACACCAACATTTTCAGGTACTTCTACCTACTATTAGTGTCCCTGGTGACTTGGGCCCTCGGGCTGGTGGGCTGAACCTAGTGTGCCTACAGACCTCCACTCCCACAGGTTAAATGCTGTGTTGACCAGGATCAGTTGTGTTGTTCCCAAACACTCTGTGACAGTTGCGCTTGTTTATGGAATCATGTAGTGTAACTAGATATTATGTAAACCCATAGAATATTAATATGAGGATGAAAAGAAAGTTGTCGATTCAATGAAAACTAGATTGCATGCTTTGTTTAGATTCATTATGGTGAGATTTTTAAAATTGCTGTTGCCTAAAATCCATACCTGAAAGAGTGAGATATTCTGAAAGCTTGGGCTAGGGGATGGGGTCTTAAAATCATAGAAGTCTGTACTCTGCATTTTAAGAGATTTTTAATTCTCACTGTATACCAAAAAATTAAAACTGGAAATTCAGGGTGCTATGTTAGGGTGTGGTTTATGGAAAGAAACAGAATTCCTATTAGAAGACCTATACTCAAAGAAATTACTTTGATTCTATGTCACAGATTGATAAATATAGAGGGATTATAACCAAATATCTTAATAATCAGAATGGTTTTGACACTGACCATTTGGAACAAATGCCTGTCCCACTAGAAAGGCACTCAAACAACTACACAGCCATGCCCGTGCATATGGGCTGAATGTCAGTTCTGCCTACAAATCTTTTAGGTTAAAATGTAGCATTTTGATAGCTTACATCCTTTTAAAAACAATTTCTTACTTTAGACACATGTTTTGATTATCTGGCCAAATGCTACTCCCGACCACACAAAAGACAGAGTTACTACAACTATCAGTTGCAGGAGGACCTGGTATAATGCAGTTCACCAGGCACTTCCCATATTATCATCCCCTTTAATGGTCAGAAACTGAAGAAAAGAAATTTGGCTCCTGTAAGCAAATGTCCTCGAAGCCCCGTTGAAGCAGCCACAGAAACAGGTGGGGATTACAGAAACCAGAATTTAAGGACATAAATAGTTTCCGTATTAATCATGTTAATCAATCATTTGGTGTAAGCAAAAGGTCATGAAAAGGAAGAAAACAGAGAGAAAGGATTTTGAAACTGGATTCCAGGTTTGATCAGAGCAATCAGAGTATCTGCCCCAGAGGCAGTTTCTGACACAGACGGATCTCAGTCCGGGGACACTGGGGGATAAAGTCACACACCGAGCGTGGGACTGCCCTGGCGTCTTTTACATTCCCATCATTGTAAACCAACAGAGGTACATAGGGCTGTCCAGCCGTGTTTCGGAACCACTGTCCCTCAGCTTCATCGGCACGGAAGGGGCTCCGAAACCAGGATTGACTCCACACACAAGGAGAAAAAATATTGCAGTAAACTCTGACTCTTAGGTGACAAACACATGAGGTCTATTCACAACTTCTATTTTTAATTAGCTGGAAGTAGTTGCAAGTAATTCCAGTGTTTCTTTAAGCAGTAAAATAATGATTGTTGCCCCTGGCTGGTGTAGCTCAGTGGATTGAGTGCAGGCCTGTGAACCAAAGGATCGCGGTTTGATTCCCAGTCAGGGCACATGTCTGGGTTGCAGTTCCCAGCAGGGGATGCACAAAAGGCAACCATACAATGGTGTTTCTCTCCCTCTCTCCTTCCCTTCCCCTCTAAAGATAAATAAATAAAATCTAAAAAAATAATAATGATTTTGTTAAATAAAAAATATTATGGTTAAACCAAAGTTTTGTTTTTCTTAAATTTATTTTTTCTCTGAAGTCAGTCATCTCTTTTTTTGAAATATCAATTACTGTTAATCTGTGTCTGGGAGAAAGTCTGTGAGTTAGAAGCTACTATTGCCACCTGGAAGCGGCTATTGGCGTTGTTGCCTAGTACCCAGCTTTGAGTTAGAATCATCTGGAAGTTTATATACTGATTTATCAGTATTTTTCAAAATAGCCACTATAGCTATTCTGACTATTATGAGGGGATATCTCGTTGTGGTTTTAATTTGCATTTCTCTGGTGATTAGTGACACTGAGCATCTTTCCCTATGCCTATGGACCATCTGCATGTCCTCTTTCGAAACAGAAACCCTTGTGCCCTGTTGGTGGGAATGCAGGTTGGTGCAGCCACTGTGGAAAGCAGTACAGAGTTACCTCAAAAAATTAAAAATGGAACTGCCTTATTACCCACTGACTCCACTTCTGGGAATTTATCCAAAGAAATTCGAAACACTAATCCAAAAAAATATAAGCACCCCTATGTTCATGGCAGCATTATTTACAATCACCAAGATATGGAAGCAACCCAAGTGTCCATCACTAGGTGAGTGGATAAAATGACTGTAGGACATTTACACAATGGAATGCTACTCAGCCATAAAGAAGAAGAAAATTTTACCCTTTGCAACAGCATGGATGGACCTGGAGAACATTATACTAAGTAAGATAAGCCAGTCAGAGAAAGACAAGTACCATATGGTCTCACTCACATGCGGAATCTAATGAACACACCGAACTAACAAGCAAAATAGGGACAGACTCAGAGAGAGCAGGCCGACAGCTCTGGGGGTTAGGGGCTGATGTTAGTGGGTGGAAGGATGGAGCCAAAAAGAAAAAGGACTCATGGACGTGGACAACAGCGTGGCGATTGCAGCGGGGAGGGGAGTGGGTGGAGGTGGAAGAGGGCATAAAGGGAATAAATGGTACTGGAAAAAATACAATTAAGAATATTTTTTAAAAAGGAAAATACTGGTGACAGGGGCAACTCCCAGAGATTCGGAGTCTCCCGCTTTGACACCAAAGAGGCTCCGGATTTCAGGATTTCAAAAGCTTCCACCCTCAAGGTCTGTCTACGGACCAGCTGTGTCTGCATCACCGGGGGGCCCGCTGGGAGTTCTGGGAACCCCATCGTCAACCTAGAGAGTCAGATCTGCACTTTAACAAAACCTCACATAAATCATAGGCACATTAAAACTGGAAAATGTAGACAACCCTTCCTCAAAGTATCATCAACAAAACCTACATTACAATCATCCGAAATATTCATTATTTGTTTAATGAAATGCAGGTTATTTTTGTCTGCATCTTAACTCCTGAATGAGAATCTCTGGGGGACAGGGAAGGTGTTGAGGTGGGGGCACCGGAGCCTAAGGATTCAACAGCTTAACAGTTACAGCTTAACAAGTGAATCCTGTGAACATCTAAATTGAGAAATGTAAGGAGGCAGAACGAGGGAGAGGTTGGTGAAGGGTGCACATTTTCGGTTACGAGTAAGATGAGTATCTAATGTATAATAACATGGTGACTAGAGTTGATAATACTCTATTATATCATTAAAATTTGCTGAGTGAGTGGAACTTACATGTTCTCACAAAAAAAGATACATATGAGGTGATGATGAGTTAATTAACGTGATGCGGGGAGGGGCTCCTTTGTAATGTATATGTATATATCAAATCAAGGCAATGGAGGGACTCCTTTGTGATGTATATGTATGTCAAATCATCACATTGTACACTTTAAGTATCTTACAGTTTTATTTTCAGTTAGGCCTCAGCAAAGCTGAAAAATAAACTGAGAACCATTGTTTTAGAAGATGTACGTTGAGACTTTTGATCCTGCTAAGGTTGTGCCTTTGAAAGGCTGTGGAAGGGGCTGCAAGCGGGGCAGAGCGGGCCTTGTCTGAGGAGCAACAGGCACGGGTGCTCGGTCATGAAGCGGCGCTCTGTGCTCCCTACGTTAAAATACTGTTGACTGTTCAGCAGAAGCAGGTGCTCAGACCACCAGTTCTAGGGGAACTTGTGTCCTCTTAGGAACAAGTCAGATTTCAGGGTGTGTAATATGAGGTGCTCCAGTGCCCACAGTTAACTGAGGTTTGGGACCAGTTCTGGTGTTTTCATTCCTCAGCAGAATTTAAAACAGCCATTCTCGGAAATAAAGTTCTTTGGTAGGGCCCTAAGAACCTCTTGTAGAAGTGACTGACACAGACTCATGCAAATATTTTTTTCTCCCCACACCCCAGTTAAGCAAGTTTGGGCTGTGTTCCCAAATACAGAAGAATGAGCACCCGTCTATGATAACTACACTTACACAACCGTGGAGGTAGCGTGAGTCAAAACACAGCCCTGATGCCCTGGTGGGTGTGGTTCCGTTGGTTGGAACATTGTCCCTTGAAATGAAGGGTCATGGATTTGATTCCCTGGTAGGGTACATACCCAAGTTGCGGGTTCAATCCTTTGTCAGGGCGTGTACAAGAAGGTGACCAGTCAATGTCTCTCCCATCTTTCTCTCTAAAAGCAATGCAAAAATGTCCTTGGGTGAGGGTAAAAAATAAATAAATAAAATAAAAATAACAGCCCTGGCAAGTCTCAGCATAGTCTTTGCTTCTCACATGGGTGTTAGTACTGTCACCCAGTTCCAGAATGAAAGAGAATTCCACTGTAACCTCTGTTTGTTCCAGGAACTCAGGTGACTGCGCATCATCTAATGGCCATCACTGTGGGTCTAAGCAAGACTTCATTTTGTTTTGTATTAGTTTGTGGGAACTGCCATAACAAAGTACTACAAATGTGGTGGCTTCAGATAGAAATGTATTGTCTCCCAGTTCTTGGAGGCTAGAAATCTGAAATCAAGGTGTCAGCTGGGCCATGTTGTCTCTGAAAGCTCTAGATGAAGATCCTTCTTTGTCTCCTCCTGGATTCTGGTGGTTGCCAGCAATCCACAGGGGTTCCGGTCTGTAGAGATGTCCTTTCGGTCTCTGCTGTGGCATTCTCCCCATGTGTCTTGCATTGTTTTCCTTCTCTGCACGTGCATGTCTGTGTCTCTTCTTGTAAGCATACCAGTCGTATTGGATTAAGGGCCCTCCATACTTCAGTATGACCTCATCTTAACTAATGTGCATCAATCCTATTTCCAAATGAAGTCACATACTGAAGTTCCGGGAAAGGCATGAATTTGGAGAGGGTACTGTTTAAGCCGCTGTCGTTTTGATGTTATTATTTTATTTCATTATTTATTGTTGTTTTTCTCCTTTATTCTTGCCCCCATTCTCTTTCATCCCTCTTGGTAGCACCTTTTAATAATATAAAACATATGTCCTTCCATTCCAGTTTCCTTCTTTATTTAGATAAATATGCATCATTGAAGATGCCCCGTTGTTAAATTTATATAAACAGAATTTTTACATGAAAAGGAGTGGAGTTGTGCTCTGAACCTCATTCTGTTTCATTCACTATTTTTTTGTGTGATCTTCCTTGCAGATACATGTCCATTGAACTAATTTCCTCTCACTGCTACACATTCCATCAGCAGCAAATACCATGTATGCACATGCATACCTTAGTGGGAGACACCTAGATCGTTTTCAACTCTTTGATGTTACAAACTACCACATGTTTCGCTTGTCATTCTCACCTGCATCTCCTGTGGACCTAGGCCTAATTCTCTGGGATGCATACCACAAGTAGGGTTCCCCTGCTAGAGCGTGTTTAATTTCACCGAGTTCCTGTTCTTACAGACTGCTGTGCGCAATGGCAGCGCCGATGCACTATCTCACCAGGAATGTCTGAGAATTTCCATTTCCTTCCTTATTTACCACCTCATTCAACTTGCTAAATTGTGCCCATCTGATTATAAAGAAGGGTATATCATATTTGTTTTGATATACAATTCTCCAGTTACTAGTGAGGCTGAGTCGGGCAGCATTTTTTTCTCTGAATGGCCCATTTTTGTTCTTTCCCCTTTTAAAAAAAATTGGATACTTTGCATTTCTCTAGCTAATTTTCCAGTGTTCCTTATATATTCTACATAAATTATCCCTTCTTTTTTTATATCTCTGGCTCTCCACTAACTTTGCCTATAGATCTCTTCACTGAGCAGAAATCTTTATAATTTTAGTTCAACTTTTTTATTTTTAATGTACGTTACAGAAAAGTGTTTTGCTATTTTAACATTTTATTTTTTAAAATCTTTAATTTTGATGTAATCAAATCTACCAGTTCTCCTCTTGGTTTTGCCTTTTGTTTCACAACATGTTCCCAATTTCTTACCCCTCGCCACACTCTCCCACCCCCCAGTGTCCTGAAAAACATTCTCATATATTTAGTTTTATTTGGGTTTGAGTTTTTCATTCACACTTGTATATGTATATATACATTTGATTTAAATTACTTAAAGCTCTTCAGTGACTTTCACGTCATTCAGAATAGAGTTCAAAATCCTTATAATTGTTTATAAGGTTCCTCTTGAAAATTCCCTGGCAGAATTTTCTAGCTCATCTCTCAACACTTTCCACCTCTTCACACCTCTGTTTACGGAATTGCTCACGTGACCCTAAGTTAGCCACACATTCTCCGGACTTTCTGTATCTTCCTCCCTTGGCCTGGTACACTCTCATCACAGGGCTAGATGCAGAAATCACCTCGTCCCGGAAATCTTCCTGGTATCAGGACTGGATTAGCTTCCTCCCTGTTTGGTACCCATCCCGGTCATATTAGAGTTCTCATATCACACTACATTGTAACTGTCAAGCTACGTGTATGTTTCTACCACTGGATTATAAACAATTCAGACAAAGGTACTGGGCCTTACTCATCATTTGAGCCACAGTGCCTAACTTATTGCCTGGCATATAGAAGGAAATAATAAACACATATAAAAAATGAATAAATAATTTTCTTAGAAAATTTGGCTCATAATTCCTCTATGGACAGACTGCTCATTTTAGAGTATATTCATAAGCAGATTACATTTACTCTAAGTCATTTTTCCTGGTATAATAAAGATAATATTTTAAGGCTCTTAAAGATTCTAAATAATTCTTAAAGTTCTAACATCCCACCCCCCAACACTCCCTGGTTCTGAGTATGTTGCCCATCAAGAACCACACAACGGGAACATACATTCAGTTAAAAAATAAACAAGCCCTGGGGATGTGATGCAGAGCATGTTGACTCTAGTTAATAATACTGTGTTGTATATTGGAAAGTGGCTATGTGAGTAGGTCTTGAAAGTTCTCATCACGAGAAAAACGTTTGTAACTATGTATGGTGGTGGGTGTTAATTAGACTGACTGTGGGGATCACTGTGCAATGCATGCAAATACTGAATCATTTTACTGCGTTCGTGAAACTAACACAATATTACATGTCAACTATATCTCAGTCAGAAGGGGAAAAAAAAGAACCACGCAGCTCCCGCCATAATGTGGAGAAGCTTTTCTTCCTGCTGGTGGTAGCTTGACCATGAGACTCACTGCCCTAGGAAAAAGAATCATCCACATGAAAGGAGTTTTGAGGCTTTGGGAAGAGGAAGTGAAAGTCCCACACCCTCTTTCCCAGGAGTAAGTGAGGAAAAGGGGGACAAAGGAAAGGGAGTAAATGTAGATGCTCCTCAGCTTATAATGGGGTACGTCCCGCTAAACCCACTGCAGGATGAAAATACCATAAGTCAAACATGCACCTCACCTATGCTTAGTGTACCTCACCTTAAACATGCTCAGAATACTTATATTAGCTTACAGTTGGGCAAAGTCATCTAATAAAACCTATTTGATCATGAAATTTTGGATGTCTTATGTATTTATTATGCATATTTCTTTTGCACCATGATAAATTCAAAAAGTTCTAAGTCAAACCATTGCAAGTCAAGAACACCATCTGTAGTCAGCTACCGATGCTTCCCCCTCAGGGCCCAAATCTTGCAGTGTGTTAAGTTATAGCTGTGTAACAAACTACCCCCAAACTTAATGACTTAAAACAATAAACTTGCATTTCTGTGAGTTAAGAATCTGGGCATCCTTAGCTGGGCCTCCAGCTCAAGGTCTACATCCACATTACTATCAAGGCACTGGTGAAATTGCACTCTCATCTGAAGGCTTGGCTGAGGGAGGACCCACTTCCAGACTCACTTCCAAGGTCGCTGGCAGTTAGACTATGGGCCTCTGTCCCTTGCTGGGTGCTGGCCAGGAGCTTTTCTCAGTTATTTGCCATGTTGGCCTCTCTGTAAAGCAGTTCACGACATAGCAACTGGCTCCCATCAGAGTGAGCTAGTGAGAGAGTCAGAGAAAATGAACATGATAGAAGCCACAACATTTAAGTAAACCTAGTCTTAGGAGTGACATCACTTTTGGTGTAGTCCATTCAACTGGAAGTGAGTCACTAGACCCAGCCCACATTCAAGAGGAGAGAATCACAAAAGTCTGATTCTTAGAAGGTAGAGCTCATTGGGTGCCATTCTCATAGGCTGTCTGATGCTCAGAGATTGATGTTAGGATAAGAGGGCTGAAAGCAATAAGGTTTTCTGGCTGGAAATCTCGAAAGATAGTTTCAGAGGGGCACCTTTCCCCATCCATCTATGCAAAGTGGCCACGAGGGAACAAAATTTTATGCTGTGTTAATAGTAAGGCAGAGAGAGGAATGGAATCAGCACTCCTACCCCTCCCTCAGCTGCTAGGTACAGTGGCATTAATCTAGAATTTCTCCATTGCCAAAAGCCTTGCCACAAGACTTTCGTGACAAAGGGACAAGTGACTACTATTTCTCTGAGGCTGTGGTGCTGTAGTCTACCAGGAGGGCAGGTGAAGAATGTGGGTGAGATTCATAGAGATGGGTCCAACCATTTAGGGCTAATGTGGGGGCAACATGATTAAAAGACCAAGGCCCTGGTCAAGCCATGGACAGATCCCAAGTGTCTCTTTTGAAGACATCAGAAGTGGGTGCCAGCAGGGCCCCTGGTAGATAAGAGGGCATGGCATGATGCCACCCAGCTGGTGAACCCAGAAGATGGCCCAGGCACTTGTGCACACAAATCCAAGGCTTCATTCTCTGCTGCTAAGCATCTCCCACCATCATCCAGCATTGCCCAGAGAAGGAGCAGATAGAATGTCACGGCATCTGGAAGATTAATCTGAGTTACCCACAACTGACCATGTATTATCAGAAGAGGCAGAGGCACTTCTCAAATTTAAGCTTCTCCCTGTTGTTCAGGATAGAGAACAAGAGACTAGCTATAGGACATAAATAAGCTACCTTTTCCTGATGCCTTTGAGCTGTGGTGTTTATGTTTACAACCCTTTCTATATTAGGAATGGGGATTTTTTCCATGCATAATCTGTTATAAAATTAGTAATATTATAGAGTCAGTAATTATTTCTAATTGTACAGTAATTGAATGGAACCAATTTGAAAATATACATAGTATATTAGAAGGTAAAATTTTCTATGAGAAAAAAGGCAAAAACAGAGTAGAATATGAGGGATTCATTTTGTGTGTGTGTGGGTGCAGGTTGTAAGTATTAACTAGGATAGTCAGAGCAGGCCTTACTGAGAAGATGAGACCTTAGCAAAGAGTTAAAGGGCATTAGGAAGTGGCCAAGGGGATACCTGGGGAAAAAACATTTTAGGTAGAGGCAACAACTAATGTTCTGACACAGGGTTCTACATATATATATATTGTAATATTATGTATATATATATATATATATATATATATATATATATGCATATATATATATATAAAATCATATATGAGGTCTGTCCAGAAGGTATCCAGTCATGCAATATGAAAAATAGAGACATTTATTGAAGAAGATAAAAGACACAAGAAACATAGGACATAGTACATAGGACAATGACACCTCAGTCCTCTTCAAAGTAGGCACCTTCAGACCTCACACAGTTCTCCCAATCACCATCAGCTGTCCCACAGTATTCTTCTGAATCTCATGAATAGTCTGAAATCTTTTCCCTTTCAATGCTCGTTTTAGTTTTGGGAAAATTCAGAAGTTACAGAGTACCACATCTGGGCTGTACAGGGGCTTAGTCACCTGAGTGATTTAATGTGTCACCAAAAAACTCTGTATGAGATGAGATGCACGAACATGTACATTGTCATTGTGAAGCTGCCAATCACCAGTTGCCCATGGCTGTGGCCTTCTGAATCGTCTGACTAGTTTCCATGGAGGACTGTTCAAGCTTAATGCAAAATTTGATGCATTTCTTTGTTCTACTCCTTCAGTCATGTTGAATGCAATGGCCACACAGTACACATGCTCACTCAATGGCATCTACCACCTCTACTGAGTAGTACAGTGAAGTTGTCATTGTTCCCACATGTGCATTCCAGTCTATTCTCCTTGGCTGCCAGGTTACATTGATGTCATGCAAATCATTCTTGTTTTATTAACAATGGCTGTACATTCTGCAGACAGACTTCATATATAATAAAGGGGTCATTTTTATATGTACACATAATCATATATAATATAATAATATATACAATAACTGATCTGTTCAGTCTAGTGTTAGGGATCACAGTGTATACACACAAGGCATAAAGAAGACAAATGTGAAAAAAACTGTATATTCTGTGATTAACAATGAGTTATTTAATATTTAAAATATAGAACTGTTTATTTCAATGAAGATAAGTATTGACTATAATAATCAGCTTAGAGGGGAACAGGTTAGGTAAATCTTCATTAAAGATAAACCTCGAAATCTCAGTGGCTTATTATTTTATTCTTCACACAAAGAAAATGCTTCCATTTCACCAGGACAGCATTCTTTGAATAATGCTGAGAAGCTGTTTTCATTTTATGGCTTTACTATTTAAAAAAAAATAGTTTCCCTTTAAATTCTCACCTGAGAATATGTTTAAAGAAGAAAGGAGAAGGAGAGATCAATATGAGTGAGAAACATCAATCTGTTGCCTCCCAACCAGGGATCAAACCTGTAACCTAGGTATGTGCCCTGACTGGTGATTGAACCTGCAACCTTGTGGTGTGTAGGATGATGTTCCAGCCAACTGAGTAACCTGTCCATGGCTGGCTTTGCCATCTTGCATTGTATCTTCCATGAGCTTTCTAGAGCAGAGGAAGAGAGAGTTCCTGGAAAACTCCCAGTGTTGTTTTACCCTTTGTCCTGGAAGAGACTGATGCCACTAGGCCAGAATTAGTCACATGTCCTAACCTAAGTGCAGTAGTCATTGAGAAGTGCAATCTTTCCGTGTGTTAGAGAAAAGGGAAATGAATAAGACCTAGTAAAAATAGCACTGTCTCTGATGCTGAAGAGAATAAGTCAGATGTTATTTGAGTTCATGGCACCCTCTGATTGTTTAATCTCGAGTTAGGTCCTGAATGGAAACACCTTTAGTCAGCTTTAAAGAGATCATTGATAATAAAAGTGTGAGGCTTTTTGTTTATTTGTTTTTGCTTTAAAAAAAATTAGGTATCTCTCTTCCTTCCTCCTCTAATTCTGATGATGTCTCTTGGCCATTAATGGTTCATTTTTCCTCCTCTCTAAGGAACTAAGCCCATAATACACAATCAACACACACACAAACTTATTGAATTAAGGGATAAAAACTTCAAACTCAATCAGCCCTTCCACTTGTTAGTTTTATTAAAGATTTAATGAGGAAAGAGATAAAAGAATAAATGAGTAGAAAGTTCCACTAATAACTAACAATTTATCCATCTTTCATCTTCCTCCAAAGTAGCCATAATTAAGGGTTGGTGATGTTATATATATAATAATACCTCTATTTGTATCTCCCTTTCAACTTTGCAAAGCATGCTGCATCTATGATCTCCCTATATCCTCACACGGTGCAAGGATGGTGAGGCAGGCATTACCCCACTTTGCAGATTAGGAGATTAGAACAAAGTCGAGTTAAGGGAGCTGCCTAAGATCTGCAGAGAGTCCTGATGTTGTACTAATCAGATTTCCTAACTTCCTGACCTGTGTTTTCCATTCACCAGAACACAGAGGTTCACGAGAAATAAATATCATTCATAGAAGCAAGATGATAAAGTCTACTTTTAACTCTTAAGGTGTAGAAGTTCAAGTTGGCCACAATAATGTAATAGGAGCATAATGTTCAGAAACCTCTTTCCAGTGTATGCAGTTTATAATCTGTTCTGGAAGTGCATGGGATTAAAGGTTTAGCTATACAGAGGGGTCTACACAGGGATCGGGAAAGTTTTTCTGTAAAGGTCCAGCCAGAGAGTAAAGGTTTTAAGCTTTGTAGCCATATGGTCTCTGTGACATACTTTTCTTTGTTATTTCTTTACAATATTTAAAAAATAATTTTAGCTTACAGGATGTTCAAGAACAGGGCATGGGTTGGCTTTGCCCCCAAGCCCTGGTTTAGAACCCTGTTTGTCCACAGACGATAAGGTGACAGTGACCACACAACGGACTGCTGTAGCGTGAACTTGCTGAAGGCTCCTGCAGGCACTTGGCCTGCCTTGGGTTGTCTCCTTGGCAATTTTCTTCAAGGTCACAAAGTGCCCACTTTCAAGTGAGATATACCATCTCTTATCTCTGAATGTCTTCGCCTGCCAGTTGACGTGCAGCGTCTCCCTTCTGGTACATTGCTGGGTCTGTGATTTGGTTTCATGAGCTGTTTTTGGGTTCCCCTTGCAGTTGGGAGCCATGGGGCATGATGCTTCCATTCTCTAGATAACCGAAATTCTGCTGCCTGCTTGCTTGTGTTGGGCCTCTTCAGTGTGCCCTCCCTACCTCACTTTATAGGCTTGTTCCTCTTTTTGTCCTCTTAGTTACTTGTTGTTAAAGCCATGAAGGTGGAGGAAGGGGTAAGTAGGAGGTCAGTCAAGGGCATTGAATATAAGCCGGGTGATCACTAAAGGCAAGGGAGCTTCTACAAGCCTCATTTGCTGTTTCCTCCTCGGGTCTTGGTGGTGCAATGGGCAAGATCAGGGCTAGAACTCATGGAGGTCACCAATCTGAGGCAATACGGGCATGTCTATCAGAGATGTGTGCACTTCATTAACATGCAAATGCCTTGCAATGGAAATCAAGTATTTTTTATAAGTTTCTCCTACTGATTTTTGGGGGGCCTATTGTTTTTTCAAGGCAGAATATGTTTCGTTCATTCAACCGATGGCTGTAATCCACCATAAATCAGGCACTGTATTAACTGCTAGGGTACAAAAAGAGTTGATACATTGTATCTATATAAGGAGCTTACATTTTTTAAGGAGATGGTTGAACACACGGGCTGTTAAAGTACAGAATAAGTACAAATATAGAGCTTTACACCAGGCACCATGGGAGCATGGAAGAGGTTCCAAATTCTTCAGGGGAAGGGACAGCTAGTAAAGATGTCAGAAAGGAAGTAATGTCTGAGCTGCGTAGGAGAGAGAATGAGAAGATGGGTCAAGACAAAGGGGGTCACATGTGCACAGAGGTGTGGCAGAGTCTGAGTGATCAGGAACTCCCCTCTGGGAAGGAGGGGTGGGTTGTAAGGAACAAAGGTAGAAACGCGCAAGCCTGTGCCCTGTGCCGAGGTGTAAAGTTTGTTAATCCCAAAGGCAGTGGTGAGCAACTGTGGCAAAGCAGTGGCACGATCGGGTTTGTGTTTTCAGAAGATCTCTTAGGCTGTGAGGTGCAGATTAGCCTGGTGAAATCTAGGGCAGCAGCAGGAAGTAATTACAGTTGTCCTGCAGAAGATGGTAAACATCGTAGCTATGGCCGTAACCACATGGGTGGCCAAAGGGAAAGGTTGAAGAAATGTTCGGAAACAACCCTGAATGGTGTAGCTCAGTGGACTGAGCACTGGCCTGCAAACTGAGAGAAATGTTCGGAAACAACAGCACTTGGATGGATTGTGAGTGTGAAATAGGGAAAGATCCAGAACAATTTCCAGGTAAATGGCTTGAAAGTTTGGAAATGTTATCCAAGAACCCTGGAAACACTGAGAGAGGAGCAAGGAGTCAATTAATTAGGAGGCCAGATGGGTCATTCCATTTTCAACGTGCCAGATCTGAAAATCCTCTAAGTCATCTGAGTGAAAATGGTCGGTATACAGTAGGAAAGCTGGTTTAAAGGTCAGGAACAGTGACTCAGCTGGATATATCAGCAACCAGTAGTTGGTTGAGACCCTGGTTTCAGATGTGATTGTCCTAGGAGAATTTGGAATTTCAAAATTAAACAGGAGCGAGGGAAAACCCCAAGGAATTCCACCTTTTTTAAGATGCCAGAAGAAGAGCCTGCAATGGCAACAAGAGATCAAGAAAAAACAGTCAGAGGGATAGGAATATAATTGGAACCATGTGCCGCTGTGGAAGGCAGGATCAGAGAGAGTGTGAGTCTGGTTAGATGAGGATGCGAAAATACCGATTTCATGTGGCAAATAGGAGATCACCTATTAGAAACAATTCAGTAGAGTGGTGGAAATGGAAGCTAGACTTGACTAGCGATTAATTAAAGGAGATAATATAAATACTGAAGTCTTCAAAGATACCTTATTTACTGTAAAGAGTTATGCAAGTGTATAGTAGACTTATGAATATATAATATTAGGCATAGCCTCTGGACTTGGAACTACCCTTTGAAATAATCTACATTTA
This sequence comes from Artibeus jamaicensis, assembly GCF_021234435.1. Taxonomy (NCBI): domain Eukaryota; kingdom Metazoa; phylum Chordata; class Mammalia; order Chiroptera; family Phyllostomidae; genus Artibeus; species Artibeus jamaicensis. The sequence goes on along the minus strand of NW_026521823.1, from coordinate 19,192,739 downwards.
TTTTGCATAAATGATAATAGAATGGTATTTGTCTCAATGGTAATAGAATCATAGATAAAAGAATCAATATTCATAACAGAATCTACAAACCTCTTACCCTAAACACAAATCCCTTCTACAACTCCATCCATCTTCTGCAGAAAACTCATTACCTTAAAATTACACTTGTACATTTACTAAATAACTCCAGTTATTAGAAGCCCTATTAGGTATTTCTGTTTTTATGTCCTGGGGCCCCTATCCAGCCACAGGCCGTTCAGAGACCTTCCTTTCCTACCTGCAGAAAGGCAGGTACTCTTGGCCTCTGTTCCCAGGGCTCTTCCCATTGTCCCTGCCCCTGAGTTTGCAGAGCAAGAAACAATATCTTAGTCTTTCCTTTCATTGCTCTCTTTAAGGGTTATCACAGAGGCCCTTTGTGATTTCAAGGGTTTGGGCATTTTTCCACTAAAGACTATAGAGAAATAAAGAAGATTAAAAAGGAAACAAACATGGGAAATCTTCAAAGCTTCCAAAGTCTTAGTGTTAAGATCTTTGGTTCATGAGTGAGGTAATAAGTGGGCCTTATTCTTCTATACCTCTGTCAAGACTCAAGTAGTGACCTCTTTCATGTTTTTCCCCTCGATTCCGTGTCTTCATGTTCTTCATGACCTTCCTAGTACGAGGACTCAACGATGACATCAAGACAGGCCACAAGGCTTCCCTTTGTCATGCCTCTGCAAACCCACAGTCTAGGCGACCCCAGTTCCATGGGCCTCAGCCCACAAAGAAATGACCACTTCGTGTTTTCCACACAGAGCTGAAATACAAACCCTGATTCTAAAACACAAATATTTTCCATCCTTTTTAGTTCAATTGCAGTTGTTAATTTAAAATTCTTGTTTACGTTCTTCTGTAAGTCATTGGTTTAAATATAAGCTAGAGCAGGACCCAGGAAAGAGGCCTGAGTCATGAAAAGTGGAGACCATCTTCCACATTGCAATCAATCCATAGCTAATGTTCTTTAGAAAGAGTCACACAAGTGTTATAGGCCCACGTAACTGTTTTATAATTCCGTTTCTGTTATATCGTGTCCATGAGGTAGTGGGAGAAATTCTTTGCTGAATCGAATACACCGTGATGAGAGGATGGGGCAGTGGTTAAAAGCATGGGATGTGGAGCCAGGTACACTGGCTTTGAATCATAGCTATTCAACCCACTAGCCTTGAGACCATGTGCAGGTCACTTAAACTGTCTGTGCCTCAGATTTCTTATCTACAGGATGAGGACAGTATTACTATCTCATAAGGTTTTTCTGAGGATCAGATAAAATAACCCACATGAAGTACTTAACAGTGACTGATAGGTAGCGAGTATGCCATAAGTGAGAGTTTTTTTAAATGTAAAATGGTACCTCTCAAATGGGACAGGGAGAAAATAGTGAATAATTAGAATCTCCATGTAGGACAGGAAATAGACTGAGAAAACTTTGCTCCAGTTGATTCTAACACACCACTCCTCCACCTTGGTTAAGACTCAGGGTTACTTCATTTTTCTCTTTTTAGTTGTGCTGTCTCGTGTCACATAATGGAGTTTCAATGTTTCCATCAACAACAGACAACATGTCACAGTAGCCCCATCAGATTCTGTAGTAGATTGGGGACAAAAAGTTGTTTGCTGTGTTAGAAGAAGCTGGACCGGATTGTGATGTTGAATTTATTGCTAGCTCTGGGGGTGTTAAATAGCCAAGGAGGCTCTGTGCACTGTTCGCCTGCTGTGCACACTGTGGCTAAGACCAGGAGCTGGTGAGAGAGCGGGGGGAGGGGCTGGGAGAAGGGAAGCCCAATAGCCTACCTCTGACCACACATGCGCACAGCCACACACTTGTGTGAACGTGCTCACTTCCCTCCCATCTGTTTGTCTTTCTTTCTTTCCTGTTCCCCTCTCCCTTTCTTCCAACCCATTCTTCTTTCCCTCTCTCCCTTTTATTATTTCTCATCTCAGTCTTCACCTCCCTGGGTCTCTTTTGGTCTCTGCTCTCTCGCTCGCTCCCCCTTCCCTTCCTTTTCTTTCCTTCTTCCTCCCTCCCTCCTCCTGACTTTTACTCTCCCTCTGAGGGCATCTCACTCCACAACCCTTGCCCTGCCCCCAATGTGCACACACATACTTTACCTTTTATACTGTATTTTTTACTATACCTTTTTTATGTTTAGATGTGTTTAGATACACAAATGCTTACCATTGTGTTACATTGCCTACGGTATTCAGTACAGTAACATGCTGTACATATTTGTAGCCTGGGAGCAATAGGTTATATACCATATAGCTTAGGTATGTGGCAGGCTACACCATCCAAATTTCTGTAGGTACACTCTATGATGTTCATACAGTAACAAAATCAATTTATTTCTCAGAATGCATCCCTGTTGTTAAGTGACACATGACTGACTCTATTACCAATAAAAATCTTGCTTAATCTGTTATGGGCTGAATGTTATCCCCCAATATTTATTTGTTGATGTCTTAACCCCCAGTGCCTTATAATGTGACAATATTTAGAAATAGGATCTTTAAAAACGTGATTAAGTTAAGATAGGCCCTAATCCAATATAATCGTTACCCTTAGAAGATGAGGAAATTGGAAGACAGGTGCGAAGGAAGGACCATATGAAGACACACAGGAAGGCTACGTAGAGACAAGGATACAGGCCTAAGAAGAAACCAGCCATGCCCACACCTTGATCTCAGACTTCTTGACCCCAGAATTGTGAGAAAATACATTTTTATTAAGTCACCCAGTCTACGGAACTTTTATGTCAGCCCTAGGAAATTGATACAGAATCTAGTGGATTCCACTCTATTTTTAAGGATTTCCAAGCTATTCTTTGTTAGTTTTGTTTAGAGTTGTATTGGGAATCAGTAGCTCAGTTTATGGCATGTGGTTTGCAAGATCTGTTCTTTACCCCTTTAAAGATTGGATATATACATATATACATACATGTACACACATATATACATATATACCCAGTCTTTGGGTATGTACATATGTAGCCTTTCAGCACCTCCCTTGCCCACTACGATTCATTAACACAAGCCCTTTTTGTATCCCAGAGGTAATCTGTATGGGTAATGAGATTCAAACTCACTTGGAGTAATTATATGCTCTCCTTTTATCCCTTAACCAATCTCGGCCTTCAGTTGCCTCTTTGTGTTTTTCCTGTTTTCAGCCAATCATGTTGACAAAAATAATAAAAGAAAATTAGAATGCGGACAAGTTCATTTTCTCTCTGATGTCTTTCATAAGGAGTGGGACTTATTCTTGTTCTGAATATATTTAGTTTTTTAGTCTTTTAAATTTTTGTTAGATATATCTTAATCTGGGCTTTATTCTGTCTGTTCTGTTCTAATAGGTTGGAGGTACTTCTCTGTTTTTCTGGACCGTTTGTCTTTCATACTATCTTTTGTATGATGGAAATACTGAACTCAGAGTCAAAACTTAGGGTGCCATCTATTGCTTGTGACTTGCATCGAGTTACTTAATAAAAGCTTCTTTATCTATGACACATAACTAAAAATACTCCATTTTATATGGGAAGCCATTATAGATTTTATGGTTAAATTATATAATATATGCAAAAGCACTTTATAAATTATATATTGAGATATATACAAAAATTTCTTATTATTATTATTAAACATTCTTTCAGTTCCGAGGTCAAGAGATATTTATGAAATTATCAGTCTCTTAATTTACTTATTCTTTTCATTTTTATTTTAACTAAGAAACTCATTTTACAAAATTCAAAACATAGAAAAGAGTAAATAGTGAAAAGACTCTTTCCTCCTTCTCAGTCTCTCAGCACCCTTCTTTTGGTGGAAGCAAATATTTTTTCTGGTTACTTCCAGAAAGTTTCTACATATACTCATATACAAGGGAGGACTCCCCAAAATGGAATCTATTTATTTAAAAATTGTGTGTGTATTCTTACATATTTAAACTTCATTCACCTTCAAAGCACTCTCCATTTGAAGGACTATACCTATCGAGACTTTTTCGACCTCTCAAAACAGTTTTTGAACTTGTTGATTTTGATGCCTTTTAGTGCTTCAGCTATTTTCTTATTTCACTTCTTCCACATCGTCAAAACATTTCCCTTTGATGACTTTTTTCATCTGGGGAAATAAAAATATGTCCCTTAGGGAGAGATCAGATGAATGGGGAGGGTGGGGCACAGGGGTCATGGTATTTTGGATCAAAAACATCTGAATACTCGCTGCACTTGATCAGATGTGTTGGTAAATTACCCACCATGCAGTGGGCAAACATGTTGAAAGAATCTTCAGAAAAAAATCACTGAAGCCAAACGCAGGCTCTGACAACAATGCCAGCTGATGCACTGATACAGTTGGGTTCCTAGAACACTCACCTAGCGGGGAAGGCTCATAGTACAAGGGGCCAACCCTCCAGAAGATAATTCCAGTTGTTTTTGGATGCCTCCTCGTCTATCTTTTCTCCCCTCCCCTTCTTTTTTACTTAAATACTAACATCACATGGGTTCCTTCTTACCAAACCATAGAAATGACCCATGAAAGTATAGTCTTGGGTTCCTTCTTATACCATCATCTTTTCTTTCTTATACTGTCACAATTTGTTTATTAAAAATTTTCTCACTGAGTCATATTGCCATCTATATTCTCTGATTTGGGGATCAGAAGTTTCTTTTCTCTCAGTTTTAAAAACTATCCTTTAATAGTCTAGGGTGCCCACCTGTCTTTGCATAGTTTGGTGACAGGTTGCTTTCTCTTGTCATCTCCAGTGGAAGAAGAAAAGAAATCACCATCTTTGGGAGCAAGAAACATCTTCAGTCCTTGCAGACCAAATATAAGTTCTAGTTTTGTACAGAGCTGTGTTTTAATGTTTCCATGAAAGGCGTCATGGTACAGTGGAAGGAGACTCTGCACTTTGACTCTGGCCAAGTTCCTGAACCTCACATCACTAAATCTCTCCATTTCCACACTGAAAAAGTGGAAGTGAAAAGCAGTTACCTCAAGGAAGTGCCCCCAGGAAGCCCGTGGATCTGTCTCTGGCTTCAAAAGTGTTTGGATGGAACAGACCCAAAGACGACCGTCCCTCCTTCTCACCTTTGACCTCCCTCCGACCTCTTTTCCTGTCGCCACCATTGGGATATCTCAGCCATCCTGGGTCTTTGAGACCAGGAGTACCAGGGTCAGGAGTACCACTTTTTGAGCTTAACTCCTTTTTGCTGAGGAACCACGAGCTCCCAAACTCGTCACAATTATTTCACCAAGGCGGAGGCTGCTGTCAACCTGCATCTGCCAGCCTCCCACGCCTACCTTGCTCTGGGCTTCTACATATTTTGACTTGGATGATGTACCTCTGAAGGGCATGGGCCACTTCCTCCATGAGGAAGAAGGATGGGGAGAAGCTCAAGAGCACCAACCATCTGTAGAAGGTGTGAAACCAGTGTGGCTGCCGTGGCCTCTTCTAGGACATGCTGAAGCTGTCCCAAGATGAGTGGAGTGAAACACAGGACACCATGGAAGCCACCAAGGCCTTGGAAAATAACCTGAATCAAGCCCTTTGGATCTGCATGCCCCGGGTCTACCCCCACAAACCCTCATCTCTGTGACTTCCTGCAGAGCCACTTCCTGGAAAAGGAGGTGAAACTAATCAAGATGATGGGCAACCACTTGACCAACCTCTATAGGCTGGCCTGTCCCGAGGCCAGGCTGGGTGAGTATCTCTTTGAAAGACTGTCCTCTAAGCATGACTAGGAGCCTTTGGAGCTCAGAGGCCTTTGATGGATGCCCTCTGCATCCCCCAGTGGCTGGCTTTTGCCTGAACTTCTCTCTGAAACTATTAGGCATCCTTTTAACCACCCTGGAGCCCTCTCCCATGCCTTGGACCAAATGGGAACAATAAAGTTTGTTGCAGCATAATAATAATAATTACCTCAAGGATTAAATTCCAAAATGTACTTGTAGTGCAGGTGTATCACACTCACTTCATATATATTGATCTTCTTTTTCTAATATGTATTACATTACTTTCTCAGTCTTTCATTGTTTTCATTGAAAAAATTCCAAATCATCATTAATAAATATTTCTTGCTTCTGTACCATTTAGGGGACTGAGATAGATGTTAATATATCCCCCTTGCAGAAAGGGGATTAAAATCTAATTGGGGAAGTAAAACATATCCAAAGAAACAGTAAGTAGGAGAACATGACCATAGTTATACTAGGAATAATTTAATGAAAAGAAATAGAAAGGAAAGTCTTTTGCATGAAGGAATAAGAGATGAAACCATGCTAAATACAAAATGCTGCATTACAATATCTATGCTATTGTTTCAAATTTATGAGTAGGCAGTGAACAGAAAATTAATGCAGTGAAACCAATTTATACATATATTTATTCTAGTTTTTTCAAATGAGGAGAATGCCTTGAAGTGTTGTCATAATGAAACAAAATTAATTCCCTTTCAACAAAAATTTAAACTATTCCATTTTATTCTATTATATAGAATGTAGGAAAGTTGCTAAGATACAGCTTGAATTTGAAGACTTTGTTCCCTCTCACTTGAATTCAGTGTAGTAAGTACAAGACATAATTAGACTAACAGTCAATAGCAACTCATTTCTTGTTGACACAGCTACATTTCTGTAAACTCTCATTATTGGTATTATTTGCCCAGGGTCTTTAAAACAACAACAAAATCCCAGATCAGAACTACAACAGTACTTACTAAAACAAGAACCAAATAAAGCTGCCTTGATCACATGCATGAGGTAATTCTACTGAACTATATACTGCATGAAACCTGGAACACAATAACCCAAATCTCTGACCGTGGAGGGATAATCATGGTAGAGGATTTATTGTGGGGGCGATTAAAAATTGCATCAGTGAAATAATGAACCATCCTTTAATTACTTTCCTTTGTAGTGAGCTTAGATCAATATCAACTATTTATTTTATTTAAGCTCCTTTATTTTCCTTTTTTAAAAGAAGACATTGCATGACTATGCAAGTACAAGAACTAAGACTCATAAGCCTTGGCAGGTAAGGTAGAAAGCACAATAAAGGTGACACACGTTTGGTCCCTGCAAAGGAAGACTTGTGGCATGACAAACACTTCACTGGCTGTGCGGAATAAAAGTCAGGATAAGATTATTATCTTTTGTCTAATTTTTGTTGCAGTATAGTGAAATCATGACAAATGGATGAAAAAGGAAAAGTTTGAGATTATGCGTAGTGTTTTTAAGTAAAATTTCCCAGTGTCCCTTTGAATGGAGCTCTACAGTGGAATAGCCTAATTAGTTGCCACTTTTAATCTTTCTCTGGGTTCTCATTGTTAGTGCCAAGTGTTATTACTATTATTGTTTTATTTTTTTGCCAAGGAAAATGAGGAAATGAGTATTAGCGTCATAAAAACAAAGGATACTCCAGAAGCAAACCCAAAGTTTCCATCCCATGCCAACTTGGAAGAAACATACGGATGGGAAAGAAAACATCCTTTGAGGGTGGCCCAGTTGAGGGCACATCTTGTGATCTGCTGGGGACATTGCACCTGGTTTCTAGCACTGACATCACAGACAAATAAAATCACAGACTTCATTTGGGTGTGGCATCATTCTGAGGCGAAGACTCCTTTAAATTGGATTCCTTTGAATGGGCAAATGTATACATGACCTGAAAGACAGTTTAGAAACAGTCTAGGTGTGTTCATGCTAATGCTATGATGGGTGTAATTCCTTCTTGGGATGGCAGAAAAAGTGTCACAGACCTTCTTTAAAGAATTGTGTCTCAGCCCTGGCTGGTGTAGCTCAGTGGATTGAGCACAGGCCTGCGAACCGAAGCATCACTGGTTTGATTCCCAGTCAGGGCACATGCCTGGGTTGCAGGCCAGGTTCCCAGTATGGGGTGTGTTAGAGGCAACCAAACACTAATGTTTCACTCCCTCTTTCTCCCTCCCTTCCCCATCTCTCTAAAATAAATAAAATCTTTTAAAAAAAAAAGAAAAGATTTGTGTCTCTGCACTGCGAAGTTACTCTGTCACTGATGGGAAATAGCTTTGAAAGAGTTAATGCTGCTGTATTGCTAGGTAATGTTGTCCTGCCTCATACCAGCCAATCACACATTTACACGGGATTTCTCTTGTGATTTTGTGGCCTCACATTTTTCAATCCATTGGTAGGCAGGAGAGTAAAGGATTAAGAACATGGGCTCTGGAGGAAGACAGCATGGTATTCAGTCCTGACATGCCTATTTATTGGAGATGTGAATGAATCATTCTGTGTTTCAGTTTCCTTGTCACTGCCTTTCTCATTATGCTGTTCTGTTATACAGTAAAAATGGTAAAATACCTAACTGGCATGCAGTAAGTACTCAGGAAACACAAGCATCATTGTTTTGGGTATATAATAAATACTATGAAATCATGTTTCATTTACATGCTCAGGGGATGGGGTATTTTGTAAATGATCAAGAATTAAATGAAAATTTCTTTTCTTCAAAACCTTGTAAATATTACCCCAATTCTTATAGAAATGGACTTATGACATTTTCTGACTTGTATCATAAAGATAATGTAATCTCTGATGATAATTTTGCAATGTCTTGGGACATCCTTCTGAACACTAGTCATTATAAAGAACTGGAAAAGGTATGGGAATTTGGAATTAATATACATTAGCTGAAGTAATCCCCTTGAAGAAATTTAAAAATTTTTATATACATCTTATATGAGTTTTCCCCATACAGTCTGCTCTTAAAAGCAGAAAACAAGACACAGACCAACTGCTTGGTTGCAGTTAGTTTGTTACAGCTCTTCTCAGATTGTTCTCACTTTCTTGAATATTTATATCCTTTGAATACGGGCTTTTAGACAAATTCCTCAAACACTAACATGTAAGTTTTTTTCCTTTGAGTGTAAATCTCTGTATAAAAGATGGATGCTCAAAGGTACAACCAAGATATATATATTTAGAATTTTAAATACCTTATTTAATACATTAAAATTTCAACCAAAAATGCCAACATTATAGGAAAAATGGTATAAACCCATAGGAAATTTAAAACGATAAACATTATCCACAATTCTTTGCTAATCCATTTGAAAAACCTGATGAAATATGTTTTCCCAGGAAATATATAAATGTAAAAAATAAAAATAGGAAGAAATTAAAAGAACTGTAACAAAGGAACAAATAACCACAAAAGAAATCAAGAAAATTGTCAAAGAAGTATTCTTTTTCCTGTACCTCTCTATAGGTCTTATGATAAATTTGTGGACAATCTTTCTAGAATAAATTGTGTTTATGCTAATTAAGCTATTAGAGTACATGTAATGACTATGGATATGTTAGTTCATTACATGTGGCTAGCATAATCTACTAAAATTAGACAAAGATGGCAAACTAAAATAATATTATAAGATACACAGTCATAAATAAAAATCCATCAGTACATTAAAAATAGCATTTATTTTAGGAATGCAGTGATAGTTCAACATTAAGAAACAGTGATTCAATATAACTGAGGAGTTGCAGTTGTACCTAAGAACAAAGATCAGAGACATGGAGAGTACTTGAAGCCCATGAATCAGGTGTGCCATTAGTAAAAAAATTCTTTTACAGTGTCAGCAATGTTCAAAATAAGTCCTTCAAAGTCAACAGTTCTCTAGTTTGTGCATCAAACACAAAAGAGGACTGTTCACCGAGGTGCTGTTGGTTTTAATGCAAGGTTACAAGAGCAGCATTTACCATGCCCCATCTTATGTGGAGACTGCATGCTCCCCCTGAGTCCACACTTAAGGCTGAGGAGCTGTGGACAGCATCTCTGTGGGACATCAGCTCAAACTGGGAGTTCCTGAGGTTCTGACTCCACTATTTTTTGGTAAGAGAATTCACTTCTTAGCCTCATATGATGGTACATAGAAAATGCAGATATACTTTCTTATCTCTTCAGAAAAATTCACCCAGGATGAGAACTACAGGGAAGTCTTTCCTAGCAAATCCCTTTCTGTGATTCTCTGTAGCCACTCACATTGGCTCCCACTTACATCTCCTGTGAGAGCAGCTCCCCTTTGTGTGGGCTCCTTTCTCAAATGGTTGATAATAGTGCTTCCTGTCAGCCAAATCTTCTGTAGGGTAGGGTTGCCACTGCTCTTCACGTCCTTGTGTACCAGGAACTGCCAGGACCTCTGGAAGCATGACAGCACCCTATGAAGAGAGCTATCCTTACCCAATGGAGCCCATTGAGACCATGTAATTCTTACAAAAAATGTCCACAGTTGCTTGGGGAAGCAAATCTACATAGCATTGTGAGATACCATGGCATAGCTTTCCAGTAGTCATTTATGATTGCCAGAGGAAGATTATAGATTCCCTAACTCTTTTTTTGCTTGGGGTAAGTTTTTATGCTGCCCAAGAGCACACTCCCAGGAGCAAGTAATGTAGACTCTTTCACCTGGTAGAAATGGGGGCATTGGGTGACTAGAGTATTTGGCAAACAAGCCCCATTGCTTTTCAGACATTCCTCCTAGGGCACAGGAAAAACAAGTACCCAAAGCCTGAGAAAAATCACCAGGTACCCATAGTTCCATAGGATAGGTATACAAAATAAATTCTTTACATACTATGATACAACTTCGTGCTCATGCACATGTATGCCCTGCCATGTTTGCCTGTATGTATATGTAAACACAGAAAATATTTACTGTGCAAATCTATGAGGGTGTGTGTATGCATGTGTTATGGAAAATCCCTCAAAACCATTTATTTTCTCTCTCCCCCACAGTACAGTTGTAACTAGATCCCAAAACTAGGTCCAAGGTTTACATCTGAGGCTTAAGGCACAATAGTAGAGTTTGAAGATAGTGGAATATGGGGACACAGGGCGCCAAATGTCCATAGAAAAAGCACTGGGCTGAGCTTTAAAAGAGGTTTAGTGTTTGCTGTACCATGGGTATAATTCTGACTTTGATGATTCGGTTTGCTTATCTAGAAAATAGAAATGACTGCGTATATCCAGTGGGGTTACAAATGCACTGGAACTACACTCCAATGTGTAGAAAAAATGTGCTCTCATTACTTTATCCTGTATCTGAGCTGATTTCCTTCCTAAGTAACCACAATGTAAGGTACTATATGATATTTAGACCAATTTAGTGTTTTCTGATTCAATAGTTTAAGCAATTGCATTAGATAAATTTTCAGTCTTTCCCTGACTCTGTTCCTCTCAAGGACTGTGTCTGGACACAGGGACAGAAGTTGCCTGACTTGTCCTGTCCCTGTGTTCCTACATATTTTGGGGTGTTTGCTGATGCATGTATAACTTGTGGGCTGGTCTCCTGGTTTGACCAAAGACATGGCCCTCCTCACCTCCTTTATGGCATACTTGTGATGCCAAAAAAGCAAAAAGACAACATATTAAGTGGGAGAAAAATTTTGAAACTATATATCCAAGAAGGGGTTAATATCCAAAATATACAAGGAACTCATACAACTCAAAAGCCAAAAAGCAACTCTGCTGTTTCAAGCCTCTGGGTGAGGAGCAGAGCCTTAGGTGATTCCCCAGAGCAGGGCCACTCAGAGTCGCTGGGTTATGACGCTATATGTGGAGGCGGGGTCAGAGCAGGGAAATGGCGGTGCCCTCCTCTGCCACTCGTAACTGGGGTCTGCTGGCTCCCGTCCAATCGCCCACTCCCTCGCTTGTCTATCCACACACGAATGCGCGACCACAGTCAACCCGCAGCCCTGCTCCCTCACTGTTTCTCCGCAGTCGCTCGCTGAGTTGCCCACCAGGTCCAACCCTGTGCCTGGATTCCATGCACTTGAGTCCGTCTGACTAAGTTTTCCTGTGCAACTCTGCTCTACCAGCTGCTGGCTTCGCCCCTCTTACCGGTCAGGCTGAAGAATTTGTTGTTATCAGACTTCCGAAAAGTTCAATTTTCTGTGTTCTGGCTGTGTTTTCTGTTGCTAATATTTAGTTATCTCTTGGTTGTGTGAGAAAGCACGGTGTCTCCACCTATGCCTCCATCTTGGTGGAAGTCTCGAAATTTATTTTTAAAAAATGAAGATATTTAGCACTTACTAATTATTGACTTGGATTTGTGAAAATACCCCCAGAAGGAACTCACTTCCCCAACTCACCTAGTTGCCACTCAATAACAAATTGTAGTTGTTAATAAAAGATAGGATATACCATTGAAATGAATGCAAACATATTCTAAGTAAAATATTTTCTACTCTTTTAATTTTTAAAAAATGGTAACATGTAGCCTTCAAAATTATTTTGAGAATTTATATAATTTTCAGGGAAAGTCTTAATAGCTTATGTGCTTAATTACATTTATGGTGGTAACTGTTTTGTAATCAAGCAAATGTTTCAAAAACATGTGAACACCAGCTAAATCGAGGAACAACAATAAAATCAGCATGTAACCCTCAACAGAGCACTTTTAACTCTGTCTATCCCATACTTTCATATGCATCTTCTCATTTTGTCTAACCACTAAGTAACTTTTAAGAAAAGTAAAGCAACTCTAAATGAACTCAAACTCAGGTAACATTCAGAGGTTTGTAGATTGAATTATGGAAAATGAACGAGCTGGAACAGGAACATTGGGAACAGTCAGTATTATTCCATCACTGAATTACAGTGTCACCTTGAGCAGGTTCTTTAACTGTCTTCTCCTTAATCATTTACCGTCTGTTAGATGGGAAAACTTCCTCCATCGTTTTATAAAGATTAGATAATAACTATAAAGTAATTTCTGGAGAAAAGCTCTTGGCAGAGGTGCAGTGGGGATAGATAATAGTTTATCATTAACCAGAGAGATGGAGTTAAATGATTCCAGTCATGGGGAGCAGTATTAGCTGAGAGGTCCAGAGCACAGATCATGTGTAAGTGTGATCAGTGAATATCAGGAAGAACAAAGAGAATGTGACACATAACATTCGCCCCAAACTTCATGCCACCCTGACGTCTTCTACTTAAACCTGACACATGAGTCCTGTGGTAGTCATGAAACAAGAAAGAAGTTGAAAATATGCTTTCAAGCATAAGCATTTCAACTTGTTTGGGAAATATTAATTAAATGCCCTCGTCAGAAAGTGGAAGGCCTATTAAGGAGTTATCTCTTCATCCTGATTATAATTGTTGTTTCCTAGACCAGTCAACAGCCCAGGAAGGAGCCATTAAAAACAATGCACAGCAGAGAATTCTGTACTTCAGGTCTGGAAAATTTGTATCTGTAGTAGGTAAGTCTCCAGTGTGATTTTCCAACAGCAGCCTTTGAAGGGAGAGTAGCTCCCTTGAAGGAGATGAAGTCATTGAATCAGAAACAAGCTGGGGATATCTGACCTGAAAGTGAACTTAGATTAGGGAGTAAGACTGTAGATTAGATCACCTCTCTGAGAGCCAACCAGGAAGTCTCCATAGGAAAAATGAAGATAGGAAATTATTATTATAGAGCCAGTACATTAATTGGCCTTTATATTTATTCCAAGAGAATCCAAACAAAAACATGATACTATTCCAAGAAGTCAGAATCCTGGGATGGTTAGTGGATACAGGTGTGTGTCGTAGGTGTGTTTTATAAAAGTTCCATGTGATTGCTTTTATTTAAAGATATTGGCTCGCTTCCCTATTAAAGGAGTTCTATTATGAATTCTTTTGTAAAGAGTACAGACTTTTGGCAAGGAGAGAATTACCAACCAATTGACTCTTAAATGTAATATTTGTTTAAGGTGTGGTATACACTAATGAGTAGTAAGAAGCCCTCTCTGTAGGCAAATTTAATCAATAAATATCTGTATGAACACCTACTACATGTAAGGCACTGTGTTTTATTTATAAAGTTAAAAAAATGAATCAGACATCACCTCTTACTGAGCTTTACTGAAGATTGTCTTTGTAAAATTAACTGTGTGAGGTGGAACGTGATACTGTAGGAATTACATTATTTTTTGAGAAAATGTAAAACTGTGAAGAGAATGCCAGTGAGTAGAGCTGAGAAATATTCCCTGGAGTAGGCGAAGTCTGAGGTTGACCTTAAGAATGAGTCGAATTTTTAATAAGTAAAAGAAAGAAGAAAGGCAAAACAAAATACAATACCAGCCAAGCCAAGTGGACTGAAAGCCCATTGTATGTTCCAAACTCAACAGCTCTGGGGTGGGAACATGAAATCTGGGCTGTGCCCACCGTGGTGATGAGCTATTACTTTTCTTTATTACATTGACAATGGAGGATCCTTAAATGTCCTTGAGCATGGAATGATATCATCAGATTTGTGCTTTAAAAAGAATCAAATGGCAGTGTGGTGAGTGGATTGCAAAGTAGACTGTTCGTGAAGTGTAAATGAAGCATTTATTAGTTTAACTGGATAATGTACACAAAAACATCAAGTAAATTTACAAAGAAGCGCACTAGGTGTAAATTGCTATTGTTATTATTATAGTCCATGAATGAATATATGAGTACCTCAGTCATGGAAGTGTCCAAGGCAATGGGAAATAGCAAATATTTGAGGCATTTTAGAGGTAACAGTAATAGTAATAAAAGTGAATGTTTGTTGAGCAGATACTATGTTCCAGGCCCAGTTCTAAGTGCATTGCATGCATTACTTTGTTTAATTCTTACAGTCTTTAAGAAGGGTCAGCCACTTGAAAGATGTGAGAACTGAGCAAAGAAAGATGAAGCCACTTTCCCAGATCTCACATACCCGTAAATGGTGAAGTCTGAAAGTTGATTCAAGCAGGCTGGCTCTCGATGTACTGTTGAGCATAACTACACAGGATGTGATGAATTTTATGTAGCAATTAAGGTGGAGGAGGAGCAAAAAATGGTCTACAGTGGCTTCTCTCCAAGTATCTTTTGTGATCACAAGTTTTTGAGAATGTTAATAGATGTTACACACAAAACAGACCCGATATCAAATAAAAATACTGAGATAAACAAGGTAAACAAGTTTCCTACTGCAGGAGACCTCCGAGCCTTTAGAAGTTTAATTCTCACTGAGAATCTCCAAGAAAGCATGATAACGGGGTATGGAGTTTATCCATAGGGTTTGGTTAGTTAACCATAAATCTCTTTTTTTTAATGTAAAATGTGGGGGGATTAGTGTTTCTGGAAGCCAATCTAGAAAATGCTGATGTAGAGGGCCCTACTCTGGGCACCAGATGCAGGAGTAACAGTATTGTGGGTTAAATGGCCGATTTAGTTTGGACATCCTGAGTATCAGATGCCTGTGTTGTTACAGATTTGGGTTTTGGAAGATCCATGAGAATTGGATGTGTAGACATGCATCTCTCATTTGTGGGTGACAGTGAACACTTGAGCTTAGGGGCAACACTGAGCTCACTAAAAGGAGGAAGAAAAAGAAAAAGCAGAGATACATTTGGGTTCTGCCTACACGCAATGACAGCTACTGTTTAACTGATAGTTAAATTTGACCACATTTTGTTCATTTACTTTTAATGGTGAACAGTCTGTTAAATTGTAGTGTGTCCATATGTATGATTTAAACTATAGGTATTTTTTAAATAACCATGAATTTCTTCATTTATAAAAACATTGATTTGGTTGATTTCTCTGTCCTTGGAAGAAATGATCTTTAATTTGAACACAGCATAACTCAACCGTAAGTGCAGTTATGTGGACCGGTGACAAATGTCACTTGTCCCTATCATTGCTTTATAAATATTTAAGGAATTACTATTATTTTCTGAGTTTGAGCACAGTCTTGGATTTTAAATGGTCTCTTATTCATTTAACCCATAGCAACAGAAATTCTTTCAAACCAAACAATTCCAGGAGGATCTATTTTAGCAGCAACATCTGTGAACCATTCTAAAGGCTTGCAATAAAAAAAACAAAATCATATAATATCTGACCAGAAACAACAAAAGCCAAATTGGATTCCTCCCTGGAAAATGAACTTCAGATTATGCTTTAAACCTACAGACTTTCAAGAGAAAATCTTTTTAAAAAATCACATTTAATTCATTGAAAAACAAGTAGTTTCATGCAAATACATTATTGAATCCTTGGTTCCAACACATTTGAGGATCTGTTTCCAGTGTCAAGGCCAATGCTAACCTAAAAAGAGATAGAACTGAGGAGAGGAAAGTTTACCTAGTTTATTTTTTTCATTCTGCTAACTTCTCTCCAGTTTATCTCCTACACTTTTGCTAGACAAACACCTAAAGCACAACTCTTGGTCCACAGTTTCCCTGCTCAAACACCTTAGTGGTTCTCTACCACATAGCTATTGAAGTACAAACCCCTTGGACACGTTCAAGGAGTACAGGTCAAGGCCTTTGTATAGCTTCCTGATCTGATTTCCTATTGCTCTACCTCTTGCCTGGAGGATCCCAGCCAACTCCACAGCTTGTTTACCACATACAAACCCTGCATTCCTCCTTCTGCTCCTTTGCATACGTGTTTCCCTTCTTAGATTACTTTCTCACCTCACCAACATCAGCTAGGAGTAAATCTTTTCTCTCATTTCCTACAGGATTTCATTTAGAACCCTAGTGCACTCGACCACTTTCTAAGTTGTATTATTGCTATGTAGAAAAGCCACATGATGGTACAATTTATGCAGCATTTAGGATCAGTCAGACACTGGCTTCAAATATATTTTTAAAATTTAACCTTTATTGTATTTTTTCCATTACCATTTAGTCCCCTTACATCCCCTCCCCCAGCAGTCCCCACACTGTTGTCCGTGTCCATGAGCCCTTTTTCCTTTTTTTCAATCCCTCCACCCTCTCGTGTCCCCCACCACAGCTGTCATCCTGCTCTCTGTCTGTGAGTCCGTCCCTGTTTTTCTTGTTCAGTTCAAACACTTTTTTTCTCATTAGCTAAATGGCCTTTACAATTTTCTTAACCTGTCTGATCATCAATTTCTTTTCTGTAAAATGGACATAAAATGTCACAGGTAAGATTCTTCAGTATTCTTCTTGGCACAAAGACATTACTGTGTATTTATTTTATTTTCAATGGCTATCCTATTTTTGCTTTTTGAATGGATACATATCAATTCCACTAAAAAGACTATAGAACTGAAGAAAAAGTGCTTCATTAGGTTGTTAAAAGAATATAAAGAGATAATACATATAAAACATAATGTAGTTTCTGGCACAGAGTAACCATATTAAATGGAAGTTCTATTATAATTATTATAGTTTAGGTGTATAAACTTCAATAATAATGGCTTCTGTGCAATTCATCTTTGAATTTCTGCCAGTGCTTAGGAAATAGTTGGTGTTCAACTATTATTCCTGGAATAATATGATTCCATATAGTTGGGCTCAAGGTGAAGTAATTTGGGCAAACTTAAACATAGCGTCACCGAATAGGTTCTAGAATTCAGTTACATAGCATCTGATTAAATTTGGTACCTAATCCAACACCATAAGTCATAAAGAGCAGAGCTCTGGAGAAAAAATTCTTAAAAAAAATTTGTGATTCAAAGAAAGCACACAAACATACAATTTACCATATTAACCATTTTAAAATTCTGCAGTTCACTAGTGTTACATGTATTCACATTGTTGGGAAACAGGTCTTTGAAACTTTCCTTTCAAATCTAAAACTCTGTACCTGTAAAACAAACATCCCACTTCTCCCTTTTTTCCCTAACTCCTGATAACCACCATTCTACTTCCTGTTTCTAAGTGAAAAACATTTTTAAAAGGAAAGAAAAAAGAAGAATTCTGTCATGAACACCTCACCCATTGATTATCAGAGAAGGTAGAAAAACAAGAAAAATCATAAAACAGAGCGATGTCCCTAGCACTGCAAGCCTGTCACATGCTAAGTTAATTGCAACTGAAACTTGGAGCAGGCTGGTCCTTGGCTGGGAAGCTAGGGATGAAGATCAAGTCCTGTCTGGGAAGCCAGAGGTGGAGTAGTATCGCAAGGCCAGAATCTGTTTCCGAACAGAGAGGAGCCAAGAGCTAAATTAGGGGAGGTACCAGAACTACAGACTGAGGAGAAGCATGAGAAACCAACAAGAGACAGGAAGGAAATAGAAGATGTGAAGAAGGGAAGAGCAATAAACTTAATTGCTATGGTGGATGTAACTGTCATAGGCATCTTTTAAAGGGCCAGGCATGGGCCTTTTGGGCAATCATTGCATAGACTTACAGCACAGACCCCAGGTTGGCTGAGGGGGACAGCAAATGAAGAAAGGGGACTTTCCCACCTTTCTGTCCTGACCAGTCGGGGCTTACAGGAAGTGAGGCCCATAATTTTTTTTACCTAGTTTTACTGGCATAAACATTTTTTTCAGAGGGGTGGAAGAGAATTGCTAAAAAATTTTTTTAAATAAAATAAAACAAAACAGGATTTGTCTGGGTTCCACCCCCTTTCTGATGGGCCTACTGGGGAAAGATGGTGATTAAGAAAAACAGGAAAAAACTCAAAACTTCTAAACTAAAAATCATGAATTCTAGATTTTGTTTCTAACTCCACCTAATCTTTTTATATATGACCTTTGGCTGGTCCAGTCTACTAGCCTTTGGCTCCCCTTTGGATCATTTTTCTTGTAATTTTCAAGGACTTTGTATTTCAAGTTGATCCACTGAATAAAAGCACATATTTTCTTGCCCTTGTATGGTGACTGTTTTAGTGTTTCGATTCTCAGAATTGTTCACATTAAAAGTTAATACTCAGTGATTCACATATCTGAAAATTGAGGTTAACCCAAAGAACAAAACAAAATGAACTTTAATAAATGATGTAGCTGCTGTAAACAAATCATTTCCTTGACCGTGAAATACTGAAGGACAAACTTCCTTCCTAGTTCCTGGCTGTCTTCCCTACAATTCCAATGTCGATTGGACAGTAGAAGCCCTAGAAGGACAGTAGACACCTGGAGGGGCTGACGGGCTCAGAAGACAGGCTGAAATAGCCCCATTCATTCTGCAACGAATGGGCATTGCAAATACTAGGATGAATATGCACACTAGCCCTTTTGTTCTTGGAGTTTTGGTCTTAATTAGAATAAGGGAGTTTATATCCTAATGTAAAATAAAGTATTAAGTAATTGAGGAAAGAAAGAAAATGGTGACACCTCAGGAGAAGTTCTAAGATAAGCAGTGGCAGCGACATATAGTAAGGACCAAGATCTTTAGAGAAGAAATGCCTTGGAAAGGCAAACCAAGTTCTCTGAAAGTGAGCAAGTAGGTGTACGTGACTGCTGTATTTCAGTGCTCAGCTTCTGCTTTAATTCCTGGCCAGCCAGCACGGTGCTCATTCCACAGTTTCTGGATGAAGGAAGGGCATCCACTCAAGTCCCCTACCCACTGCCCTGCCTCAACCCCTCGAATTCCTTCCTCTTTGTCTAGAGATCTCCTGTCCTTGTCCACTGTGCCTTAATTTTCTGTTGCTGCTGTAACAAATGACCACAAATGTATAGGCTTAACAGCATATATTTATTATTTTGTAGTTCTGTAAGAATTCCCGTATGGGTCTCAGGAAGATAAAATGAAGATAGCAGCATAGCTACATCCTCTGTAGAGGGTCTAGGAGAGAATTAATTTCTTTGTTCTTTCCATCTCCTAGAGGCCCCACACATTTCTGGGCTCATGGCCCCCTTTCTCAGTGTTCAAGGTCAAAGATGTAGCATCTCTCTGATTGTGCTTCCATTGTCACTTGTCTTTCTCTCATCACATCTGAGAAAGATTCTTCATTTTTGAAAGACATTCATGATTAGATTGGGCCCATCTGCATAATCTCCACATTTCAAGATCCTTAACTTAATCACAACTGCAAAATCAGTTTTGCTGTGTAAATTTACATATTCATGGGATTTGGCAATCTTTGGGGGCTATTATTCTGTTTACCACATGCAGTAACTAGAGCTTTGGGGTTCCTTACAGGAAAATTAAAGGCTGTCATTCTGGTAAGACAGTAATTCCCTCAACAGTTGGCTAAGGAAATCATGGAGAAAGTAGTAAAATAAACAAATTCGCAATACAGTTGTAATGACTGACAAGAGTCTGTAGCTTCTTGTGGCATTAAATTATAAACCTTAAAAATATTCTAGTAGCCCTTGCTGGTGTGGCTCAGCAGACTGAGCACCAAAGGGTCACTGGTTCAACTCCCAGTCAAGGCACATGCCTGGGTTACAGGCCAGGTCAGGTCTCTAAAAGGGGTGTGTGAGAGGCAACCACCCATTGATATTTCTCTCGCTTTCTCCCTCCCTTCTCTTCTGTCTAAAATAAGTAAATAAAATCTTTAAAATATATATTATAATAGATGAAGTTTCTGGTTGCATTATAAGTAGATATACACTTACTGATTTCAACTAGATTATTCTCTTTGAAGAAGAGTTATAATGGGGGCAGAAGAGGGAGGGGGAAAACTGCATAGACTTTTCTCTCCTATAACAAACTTCCTTATCCAGTCGATTCTATTTGGAGCAGAGATCTAGGCAACTTGGCAGGCACCTGGATTAACATCTAAATGACTGGAGCCAACTCACCCACAAGAGGAGTTAAAAATTAGGAAACCATGCACGAAATGGAAATACCTGTTTTAACTTTGCCTGGTGTTGGAATCATCAACTTTACAGACCCTCTGATTGTTGGTAGCTCATCCTGTTGGGGGCAGGAATACTGGTTCTCCCTGTCAAGGGGCTGAGAGCAACTTTCTATTATATCACACATCTTTTCCTCAGTTCCAGCTTCCATATTTCCTTGTCCCCCACATCAGACACAGTCTGCAGCCCACTGCAGCACCTAAGCCAGTGTCTGGTTCACAGCATGTGTGCAGTAAATACTGGTTAGATAGATGAAGACTTGTTGTCTAGGTGACCAAGCTGCGATTACTGTGTGGCAGTAATCACCGTTCATTGAACATGTACTCATTGTGCCAGCTCAGCTTTCCCATGTTTTCTACCTCCTCACATATTTTCCTTTTATTAATCTTCCCAAGATTCTGTGAGGTTGTTATTACCCATAACTCAGTAAGAGACTTTAAGAAACTTGCCTGGGATCACACAGCTAGTAAGTAAAATACTCAGGACTTTTTAAAGTCTGACCCATGAGCCCATTGTTTTTTACTACGCTATACTGCTGTCCTCCTCCTGACCATCCCAGTCCAGTGGGAAATGCAGGATAAGCCTCGCTAGCAAATCTGTCCCCGCTCCATAATGGCGGGATGGGGAGGAGAGAGCTGATGGCCAAAAGTAATCCTGAGCCTAATTGTGAGTAAGATTGTTTTTGGAATTCACCAACCTCTCACACTGTCTACGCTTAATGCTTTTAATAGTGCTGTAACGATTATGTGCGGTATTCGAGGTGTGTCCTAATGAATATTTTTGGCAGTTTTGATTCTTCCATAGCTGCCTGACATGTTCACTTTTGCCCAACTGTATGATCGTCTGCTCAAAACATAAACATGCTAGTGAAAATGTTAGAGGGAAGTCAATGATTGAGCTGCAGGACTGGGTCCTGCCCAGCCTGGCCTTTGCAGGCCTTGCAGAACCAGCTCCTGTAGCTCCTCCACCTCCTGCTACATGTAATTCAGAATCTTTATAATCCCTAAAGTTCTGGCTGATGATGAAGAGGAAAGGATGATGAAATTATGATTCTTGGGGTAGCTATTTTGAAATGCTTTTTGAAATATCATTCGAGACATAATATTTGTGCTTCTGCTTTGCTGGCGCTTTCATCCTGTGCTAAGAGTTTCCCGCAGGTAATGCTGCACTGACTGAACTTGGCTATGCAGTTGCTATTTCTTTACTTATCTAGAGAGAGAAACTGAGAGAAAGCTGAGGGACCAAGTAACTGGACAAATCCAGAGACTGAGATCACTTGAGTTTGGTTCCATATTTTTCCTGTTCATATCATTTTTTCCTCTTTTTTACTCAGAAAAGCTATGTTTGCATAATATGTCACAACAATTTTCCTGTATGTATTTACTATTTGTTTTAAATTACATGGGGAAAACCCATCACTTGTGAGGATCAGTGTCCAGTAAGTCCTCAATATTGACAATAGGTTCTGTGACTTCAAGCAGAATGATATGTAATGAAAAGATAAAATATTTTACCATAAGGTCAATGATATAAACAAGAGTTAAGTTCCTACGGCATCCCATCAATATTATAACAAAAGGATATAGAACTAGATGACATGATTCAAGGTCATGCTGTACCTCTTTCTTCCTTGGGTTTTTCATCAGTAAATTTGTAAAAATCCCTTTTCTACTGAGTTTTTATGATGGATGGCCAGTTCATTAAAACTATCAAATGGCTTGCAATTGTAAAGGATTATTTAAAGGTCAAGAAATAATTTAGTCATGCTAATTTCTTTGTGCAAATTTGTTATTTGTTACAGAAGTAGAAACACGAGATTCTTTCAGTTATGTATTCAGGGATCCCATGAGGATGCACTGGATGGGAACCAGCATTTGTTTCACAAGCACTTTCTGACATTCTCTTCGACATTAAGAACTGCATTATGTACCAAGGATACAAAGATAAAAGTAATTCTACAAATCAATAAACCAAAACAAAGTCTCCTTCCAAAATACATATCAATCATCAGCCTTTAATTTCTTGAGGCACACATAACTACAATTTTCACAAGCACACACGAGCATCTAGTTTTGTTTTTTGAAGTAGACTTGTGGATAACAGGTATGGATCTCCGGTTAGGGTTTCTGGACTCCTAGTTAAGGCAATATTTAAATATAAAATAATAAAAAGGATAGCTGTAAAAACTGCATTGGGCTAATTCATGATCATTAATCTCTGAAGTATTATCCGAAACATTATCTGCCTACGCAAAAAAGAAATAAATGCATGTGCCAAGAGAGGAGTAGGCCTGGAAGTTCACGGAGCGCAGGCCCTCATCTGGATGGTGTTTTTGTTCTGTGAACGTGTATCTGCTGTGTTGGGAGCTCTGCTAGCTCTTCTGGTGAGAATAGCGGCCTACATGCTACCATGAGATAAGAAAGTTTTAGAAGACTGAATGCTAGGAAGCTAAGGAATATGGTCAGGGAAGAAGAGAACCTTGGGAAACTGCTGGAGGCATGGGACACACCCAGATGTTGAATAAAAATGGGGCAGGGAGAAGTGAGTAAAGAATAGAAAAAGAGCAAATGGGGGTAAGGGGAGAATTAAGTGGAAATTGATAGAGAAAAATGAGACGGACTGGAAATTACAAGAGAGAAGCTGTACAGATGAGAGAGGGGAGAAAAGAGAAAGGAATGATTTTTAACTGCAGCAGACGGGTTTCAGTGAGAGGGACAGTGAAATGCTCACACTTCCCCCCAGTGTTCAATCTGGGATCAAATGCCTGTTGTTGCCACTGCGCATTAATGGCATTAGTCATGGACCTGTTAATAAGGGGACAAGTTCCTATCCTGAGCAAGTGGACTGCCCCCCCCCCCACCACCAGCGGTGTCTGTGAGCCAAGCAAAGAAGTTCGATTCTACCAGCTGTCCAGGAAGCCCTGCTGCCATCTGACCTTGACCCACGGCTTTATTCGGGAAGCTTACAGAATGAGACCAGGTTCTTTAGACTATTTGGGGCTGAGGTGGCCTAGGCCTAGAAGCTAGAAGCCACTCTGCTTCTCACCAGGAACAAAACCAGCCTCCGGCAGAGGAGTGGATAGTCTTCAACTTCCATGACTACCCAGCAAAGCAACACAAAGCGTGCCTCTCCCTCTTACTCTGAGAGCAGGGATAGAGCGAGTACTAGGTAAATCAGAGTAGAAGAGTGAGCAGAAGCAAAGGGAACTTTCTAATCATACTGGCTATGAAGACTCCTCCCTGACTAGTAAAAATCTCCCAATGAAAACTGTGCCTACAGAGAGTTGCATATTATCTTCAGGCTGAACCTCACACCGTCAGAGTTTGTGAAAAGGTGTTATCAGCAGAGTCAGCTGTTGAGGAGGAAGAGGTGCCCTCCATTTTTCAGTACCTTTTAAAAAACAGACACAGTTTGTTTGGCTTTTATTAATGCTGATTTAAATATAAAATGGAACAAAGTAAGTGCTTGGCACATTGGTCGTTTGTAACGTAATGAATCAGATAACGGGCCATGTTTTGCATAATGTTGTGATTGCATTATGAGAGAACTGACATCATTTTTATATTGATTTTTCTTGCTGCTGTACACAGTATGTGCTTTCTTATTGTAAGAGCTCCTTGAATATCTTTCAGGGAATTTATGATTTTTTTCTAACAAGGTCTTGCACACCATTATTAGGTTTATTCCTAGGTATCATATATTTTTGTTGTTATTGTTAATATTACATTTTTTAAAACCAAATTTCTGTTTTTGGATAATATAAAGCCAAATGATTGCTTTTCAATAATGATCATTTATCCCACAACCTCTCTGGACTCTTATTATTCTGATTTTTTGCACATTCTCTTGCATTCTCTTTGTAATCACATCATCTGTAAATAATACCTGACTTGGTCTTTCTAAGCTCTGTCTGTCTCTCTCTCATCTTATTGTGCTTTGGATGAGTTGTGCAGACTAAATGGCAATGGTGAGGCCCTGACCAGTGTGGCTCAGTAAAGGAAGAGGTCACCGGCTGGATTCCTGGTCAGGGCACAGGCCTGGGTTGTGGGTTTGGTCCCCAGTCATGGCACATACAAGAGGAGAACAACCCATGTTTTCTCTCTCTCTCTTTCTCCCTCTCTTCCCAAATAAATACATAAATACATAAATAAAATCTTTAATTGGTGCTAGGGAGCATCATTTTCTTAGTCCATATTTTCATATTTTAAAGGACTATGTTAAATTTTTCCTGAATTATGTGATGATTGTTATATATTTTTGAAAGACACACCTTATCAAGATGAGCAAATCACTTTTATTCCTAATTCACTAAGAGTATTTATCAACTTAGACATTGCTATATTTTATCCACTTTTTGTATGCAATAAAATAACCATATTATTTTTATTCTTTTAATCTGCCAATGTTGTGAAATGTATTTAAATAAATTCATTGCTGCATTTTGGCTTACTCTATTTAAAAGTAAGTTTAACTTTATGAGGAAAAATGAGATGAATGTATAATTTTTATCCCTCATATTATCTTTTTCTGATTAAAGAATCAGTTCCTGCGTGAGCTCATTCATTAAAGGGTGTACTATTCAGGTGCATTACTTTTCTTGAGTCAGTTTTGATGCTATATTATTGATATCCAGGAAATTGGCCATTCATTCAAATACGTAGCTTTATTAGCACACAGTTATTGACAGTATTTCTTGTCATTTTTTTATCTAGGCTGCATCTGCAGCTATGCCCCGCCTTTCTTCCTTTCTCTACTTTTTTACTTCCAATGCTGTTCATTATTTCTTTTCTCTCTGTCTCTCTTTTGGAGAAGTCTCACTAAAGATTTGACTATTTTATTAGCCTTTCAAAGAATAAGTATTGATTCAGTTGTTTTTCTCTACAGCATTAAATATATTTTAATTAATTTCTGGTCTTTTTATTTTTTCTTTTTCTTTTTACTTTGAGTTTACTCAGTTGTATCTTGTAACTTCTTGGGTTGGTCATTTAATACATTAATTTTTATTTTAACATATGTTTAAAACTAAAATTTCATTACTGCTTTACTTTCTTCCTACACATTTTGATATGTGGTTTTTTTACTATTTCTGTTCTAAGTATTTTCTAATTTGCATTATGATGTCCTATATCTATTTATGTTATATGCATTAATTTCCAAATTTATGGGATTAATGTATTTTTTATTAGTGATATATAATTTAATAGTGCTTTAACTGTGCTTCTGGGAGGCAGAAAACATAGTCACCCAGAGTATATTGTGATTTCCAATGTAGATGAAACCGAAATGTTGGTTGTGCTTTTGGGTTGCTTTTAGTCCAAGTGTATGTCTGTCATATTTCTGAAAGGAGAGAGAAGGAGCCTGTATTGTTCTGGGAGAAGTGTTGGAGAATTGAAGAAAGTAACATGGTAATTCCCTCTGTAGAAAAACCTCTCCTGTAAGTCACCTGCCACGCATACTCTCCCTCCTTTTATTCCTCACTCAGCAGGGCCAGCTCCTAACTATGGTTATAGTTTTTTAAACATTTACCTTTCCATGCTAATTTCAGAGTAGTTAAAACTCTAGGACATTTCTTCCCCAGATGAAAAGCTGATTTTCCTTTTAAAGCAAGCAGGAGAAACTTTTTGGGCTTTACATTATACTTCCAGGATTTGTGAAAAAAATATTATCCACAGGGTAGTTGGTGAGGGGAAAAAAGGGCCTTCCACTTTTCAGTAACTACTTAAAACTAAATATAACTTGATCTGTAGGCAATGGAGGGCTGAAGGACCTAAAGAAGGACCACTTAGTTTTAAAAAATTCAGAAGCCAATTTATATATTCCCTCCCCATGAAGAAAACATTCTGTAGTCATCTAGTTGGGCAGGGATTTGAAAGAAAATTGTTCATGTTTGATTGTCTTGTTTTGTTTTCATGCTGGAAGTAATTTTAGGGATCAACCAAGGAAACTGAGTCCTAGAAAGGCTTGGGCATTGGTCCAGGATCACACCCCTCGTTCCTGGAAAAGCTGGAATCGGAAAGTATTTTGCCTTCCTAACCACACTGCCTTCTTTGAATGCTCTTTGTACAGCTTCTCACTAAATATGTGAAGATGTCTTTTTCCACAATTCAACATGTATCTCGTAAATAGCTGATGAGCTACAAAACTTGGCAGAGCTGGGAAGCTTGCTAAAAAGTAGGAGGTGGGGATTTTCCATACTTCTTGGATTATCAAAAGCTGAAATTAGTGACATATGCTATTGCTAGAGAGCCTCGGATCCTGTCGATGTGATGTTACATTTTCCCATTTCTCATTAGAACACAAAGAAGGCTTCTTTACTTAGTAAAAGCAAATACCAGAAATGGTACGAGAGAATCACATGGGGCCTGGAAAACCGGTACAGATAAAATTGAAGGCTGTGAAGAGAACACCCCAAAATGATGAAATTCAACATAATCTATAAACCAGAGGGCATGCTGATAGAGGCAAAGGATGTATTGAACCTGATTTTTCTTAGCCATTTAAGAACGTATTTTAGATTGATTCAAGCCTAGAGGGTCACCTGCTCCAGCTGTTCAACTCACGATGTTCTCCTGGGCTGCAGCTGGATCCCCGCCTGTGGCTGTGGGAAGAAAAGAAGCTGGAGGTCAGGCAGGGGGCAGGCTGATGAGACCCTCCCCTTCAGGCTCAGAGCACTTGAGAGACATTAAGGCATTAAAGCAGTGAGAAGACAATAATGGGTTGCAAGTTAGAGACATAATTTAGTTAGATTTGAATTTTAAAACAACCACTCTGCCTAAAGTGTGGATAATCACTTAGCAGTATGAAAGAATAGAGGCAGGAATATCAGTTGGGAAAATATTAAAACTTCCCCCCAATTAAAAGGTGATGAGGGTCTGAACTGAGGCAAAGAAGGGTGGAATGGAGTAGACAGACTTGGGGTATGTGAAGTAGGTAAAGGTTTGAACGTAGAAAATGAGAAGAAGAGATGAATTGAAGAAACCCAAGTTTGGCCCTGGATTATTTGATGGTTGGACATAGTATTCACCAAGTGAAGAAAGAGAGGTAGGAGCGTGTTTGGGAGGGAAGACAAGGGTGTATGTCCCTACAGGTTGCATTTACTTACTTTGGCCGGCAGTGACGGAGAAGAAACCGGCCTGGGGGTCTGCACTGGAGAGGGACGGGCACAGGAGCGGGTTACAAGGGGCAAAGGATTAATTTCCCAGGGACAGTGCTGAGGGAACGGAGCCCAGGCCAGGGCTGTAGCCAACAGCAACACTGAAAGGGAAGAAACAGAGTGGTGATCTAGAAAGGAAATAAGGGAGAGCTTCAGATCGGTTGGATGCAATGCCTCAGAGAAATCAAGCCAAATGGGCACTGAAGTCTGAGGCTTTCTACACCAGCCTAAGGAATTAGGGGGAGTGTTCCCAGCGAGGAGGGTAGTTCAAAAGCAGAGGTAGGGAGAGTGATAAACTTCATGAAGGCAGTGAGAGCAATCAACTTTCATGATGAGTTAGAAACAGTTAGGAAAAAGATTTTCAAAGAACACTGAGCTGATGTTGCAGAACATAAATTTGTAATGGCAAGAACTTAAATACAGTTGATTGGCAGTGTGTGTGTGTGTGTGTGTGTGTGTGTGTGTGTGTGAGAGAGAGAGAGAGAGAGAGAGAGAGAATTCTTGTCCCAAGTACCAACTTTACCCTTGGAGTGACAGAAATAACCACTTTTGTCAAGTAGTGTGCTTCTTTCCCATGGGGGTAAATTCACTAAAAAATTTCACCAACAAATTCTCAACCATCCAATTAGTTACCAAAATCGCTATTATTTTATGCTGAACATTGCAATATGATGAAGTGTTCTACTGATTGAACTGAGAAATGTGCTGATGCATTAACTCAGTTACAAACCACTTCCCACTCTGGTCACCCTGCAGACAATAAAGTCACCCAGGAAATATTGCTGTCCATCTAGAGTCAGCCTCATAAAGGGATCTCTCCCGAGCCTTGGTGTCAGATCTTGGGGTCGTATCCCATATGACCCTTCTGTTCCGTCAGGAACCTCTCGAGAGGGTGGGGGATGGAATGAAGCAAGGACAGCAGCTCCTGCTACAAGCATTACTACCACGTCCGTCTCACTGGGGAGTTAGAGCAGGGCTCTTGGTTCTTCCCCGGGGTATCCACTTTGTTTTTTTTCCTCTCGGCTTAACCTCTAACTTTTGTCTGATTCTCTTCCTCTCTGCTATGTTTTTTTCTCTCTCATTTTTTCTCACTCATGCTTCTCTTTCAATTCTATCTTTGCCTACCCATTACATTTTGTGTTGCAAAAAGACACTCTGGACTTGCAGGCTAGATGTCTTCTGGAGTCACTACAATTTTTTTCTTTTTGATGATAGCTTTTCTTCCTGAGATCGCATTGAGATTGACCTCACAGGGAGAAATAAACATCATTTTGTTTCATGTGCGATTTGGGGATGTACAGCCTCCCTTTTCCTGCTCTGCTCAGGCAGGACGGCCACCCATGACCCTGTCCTGATTGCTCAGATGAGCCTCACCCAGTGAGTTTCCGCCACTTTAAACAAGCAAAGGAGACGGTGCGTACACACGTAATTGCTCCAAAGGGATCTATTTTAAGTTGCAGAGGGTATTTTTTGATGCTCATGACATCAAAAAGTTGACACCTTCTTATGAAGGAGAAACTACCCTCAAAAAATCATTCAAAAATATTGACCATAATTTAGAAGCTTCACTTATAGAAAGTTCTGGCACATAGTAGACACTTAATTGATTAATTATGAGATGACTGAATAAATGATGTCTTTGGATCATTATTATTAGAAATGTTAAATACATATTAAAGTTATTTAATAGAATATTTCAGATCTCTAAGGAAGGTATTTTATCTTTTCATACACTCTTAAAGGTAGATACTCTGTGGGATTATTCACGGCATTTAGTCCATAACTCTGTTTGAAACACTGAAGGCATTAATCCAGGGCCTGAAAACTTGTGTATAGTTCACAGACTTTTCTGCAGTCTTTTGCCCAAATAAGGGTGTAGCCTGGAATGTCCGTTTATTACACCAAGACCTTAGCTATGGCTCCCCTCTCACCTCGAACATGCAACCCCGAAGTCACATAAACTCATCATTTATCCCCAGGACACAACTTAGCATGTGTTTGTTTATGAATTGATCTGGGATAAGCCCACAGGAGCTCAGCAGTATAAAATTTGAAACAAA
Organism: Artibeus jamaicensis; assembly: GCF_021234435.1. Classification (NCBI taxonomy): domain Eukaryota; kingdom Metazoa; phylum Chordata; class Mammalia; order Chiroptera; family Phyllostomidae; genus Artibeus; species Artibeus jamaicensis. The sequence continues at coordinate 19,162,968 of NW_026521823.1, read as the reverse complement.
TAACACCCATGGCCAAGAGTTGTCCACAGAATGAACTTAACCCCACTATTTTCATAAACCTCCAACCCCCACCTGCTGACTGCAAATCCCTTGCAGCTTCGGGAGAGCCAGATGTTCCTTGCCCTGTGTGCTCAAACCACCACTCCGATCCCCGGGAAAGTGAAAAGGGAACATACTTCAGAGTCCACTGCCAAGGGCACTCCACCAGGACCCAGAAGCCTGGGAATTCTACCCTGGGGAAAGAAAGCAGGAGCTTCCCAGCCGGACTCACCTCCCACCATGGGAGGTTGTTTTTAATTGTTCTTCGGAGAGCTTTTCCAAGTTGTTTAAAGCCTTGTCCGCCCACTCGGGGCAGGTTTGCTGGACTCCCGGAGCTATCATGGCTTCTCCCCTGCTCTCCATCCCGGGCAGAGAAACTTCACACAGGGTTTCTGCTTTCCCCTTTCTCTTCCAGTGACGATGCTCAACCAACTCCTGCTGCAGTGCTGATGGCTGAGATATTTTCCACTGCAAGCTTTTAACTGAGGTCCACATATTGTTTTAAAAATATCCCTATTTAATTTCTTTTTTCTTTTTTAGCAGTGAGCATGCTTTCAACAGCTTTTGAGTAAGCATGTCCATTTCAGTTGGTGAGATACCAACCATGGAGCCATTCTGACACACAAAGTAGTCACTGGCCCAGGAAGCTATCCTGTTTCATCCTTTTATTTAAGTTTAATGATAGCTAAAACGCTGAAACCTACACCTAGCACTGTGGTACAGAATTAGCATGCATTAAGTCATTCAACCCCACAACTCTATAATACCATTACTTACCCCCATTTTTCAGATAGAGAAACTGAGGTATACATACGTAGAAAATGTGTCTGTCCAAATGCAAGACCTGTATTTCCCCCTCTATTCTTTATATCGCCCCAGAATTTTATGGTAGAACATAGAAAAATAGGACTGTCATCCATGGGTTTGAATAATACAGAAGTGAACTATTCATTTATTACCAGTTGAACTTTGAAATTTATGTAAATTCCAGTTAAAGATAAAAATTCATTTGGCTTGGCTTCAGGAGCAAACTTATTTATTTATTTACTCTAACTTTGATTTTGAAATAATTTCAGACTTATGAAAAAGTGGCAAAAAAATAATACATAGTACAATTAGAAGAATCAAGAAATTAACATTGACAGTGATGCTATTAACCAATCTATACTTCTTACCCAGATTTCACCCATTTTTCCACCAGTGGGCTGTTTCAGGCCCAGAATCCAGATTCCCTAATTGCATTTAATTGTCATGGCTCCTTAATCTCCTACAACCTGGAACAGTTCTTCAGTCTTTTGTGATCTCAACACTTTTGAATAGTGCTGGCCAATTTGGTGGAATGACCCTCAGATTGAGCGTGTCTGATATTTTCTAAGGATTCGGGTTGTGTCCTTGGCAACAACAGCACAAAAGTGATGTGATGCCCTTCTCAGTACGTACATCAGGAGGTACAGGATGTTGATATGTCTAACAGCCAAGCAAAAGAATTTCTGTGCAAAAAAAGAAAACAGAATTTCTGTGCTATGACTTGCTCTCCTAGACCTTTCAGAAGAGACCAAATGTTAAGATTCCCAGGACTACTGCTAACCTAAGGTTCCATGCACCCTACATTTAAATGAATAAGCACAAGGGGGAAATTACATGCATTGTGATTTGACATTGCCCTACATAATGTAACCACATGATTTCTGTTTAATTTTACACATTAACACAGATGTTCTGATTCATTAATATGAGGGTAGAAAGCAGTCAAATTCTTTTCTTTTTCCAGGGACCATCCACATACTTGTTAGTGGGAAGTTCAGCATCTCATTCTTGAGACCTCGCCTGGAAAGTTCCCCTCCCACACATACATAAGACCCTTTTCAGGTTTAGTAGCTTCAGGTTTACTCAGTCCTGTGGGAGGAAGAGTTTACTCCTGCATCACTACTGTTGTTTTTTGCTACCATTAAATGTCTTTGTTCAAAACTAGAACTGCACTGTGCTACGAAAGCAAGACCATTCTGTGATGATACCTCAGCCCTCAACCAAACAGTGTCCCAGGTTGAAGTGTTCAGCCTCTGTTCCCAAACCCCAACCATGTGCCAGCATAGCTGTATCTGGAGGCAATTGCAATGTCAGCCACATTTCTTTCTAAAACAGCCTCCCCCTTGTCTGTGCCAAGGGGCACTGGCCCCGTACCTGTTTTTTATGTTCTCTTTGAAGAATCTTGATGAGTTTCCTGTCTTTGCTCTACCTACCCAGGTTCACCTCGAGAGGTGAGCAGGACTAGGATCCCTTGCTCTCAAAACTTCCTAGGTTTCTTTTGCAGTTTATCAGATTCCTCTCTAGTGACCAACCAGCTCTACTGATTAACAAGTACAGTGAGGAGCTAGCCTTGTTCAGGCCATAAGGATTCCCATTATGCTCTTCCCCCAGGTGAGGACTGCTCAGTAGTCACTGCGTACTTATCTAAACTAAGAAAACCATTCAAGAGTTTCTGGAAAATGGTCTGTTGTATGAGGATTTATTATTTTCCCCAGTAAAGAAAAAGGAACTAGTGTCTGCACAATTTGAAGTAGTTACTTCGAATTGTCTTTGGGCTCTCTCTGAGAGAAGATAATGGTACTCTCATGCATTGGCTGAGGTTCAGGTCCCTCCTAGTCTTCTTTGTGCATTTACTCAACACACCAGCACAGGTGTTCATCTGTAACCACTGATGACTGCCAATATCACCAGCTTTGTGGACTCTGAGAGGGCTCTTGCCTTCCAGCAAAAAAAAAAGAAAGAAAGAAAGAAAAGACATCCAGCAGTAACTTCTAATCAGGCTTTTTGGAAAGGTTTTGGAAAATAGAAAGGGTTAGCAAAGCTATCTCACCTTCCTTACGGACCTGTGGAAAAAAATAAATGCTTATTTTTCTAAGAAAGATAAGGAAGGAAGAAGGAAGGAAGTAGGGAAAGATAAGGAAGGAAGTAGGGAAAGAAGGAAGGAAGAAAGGAAGGGAGGGAAGGAAGGAGGGAGGGAGGGAGGGAGGGAGGGAGGGAGGGAGGAAGGAAGGAAGGAAGGAAGGAAGGAAGGAAGGAAGGAAGGAAGGAAGGAAGGAAGGAAGGAAGGAAGGAAGGACATACAGGCTAAATTATAAGTTACACGCAAATGTGCTCGGACCACCCAGCCCCAAGGCCAGGACGGCATTCTTCAGGGCGCCCCCGAGTCCTCTACTTTCCTGCCTTCCTCCGAGCCTCCTGCCTCCTGGAAAGGACAGCCAGCTGCACTTCAGCGGATATGCCTCTAGCACGCCTGCCTTACTTGAATCTCATGAGGTTTCGGAGAGGAGAGAAGACCCCCAGCACCCCACCTCCTAACAGTCTGAAGCCCACAATCCTGAGCACTTGCACTCTCAATATCTGTCTTTTCCCGGTAGATGAACAGCTCATCATCCACCACTTTGGGGGGAAACCACAACACCCACCCTCAGGAGTGTGATCTGGACCTGTTGCCTCAACCCGATTCATGTGTGTGGCACTCCAACTTTAACATATTTCTCCAAATATGGCTTATTCAGTCTTAAATTACAATATCTTTTAGTCCCCGTGGCATACCACCGAACTCCCTGCATTTCCTCACTCCTCCACAGGGTAAACTGTTTTCATATTTTAAGCCATTTCTTCCTAAAATGGCTCTAACTTTTTGGGGCGGGAGGAGTGGTGGTGTAAGGAAACCTCCGACTGGAACTCACTCTTCAAGGCCACTCAGTAGTAAATGCAGCAAAAGTGTCTGACTTAGCACAGAGAAAACCAGCACTGGCCCCCAGGTAACCACTGCTAACACACATTGGACACTAAATGGACAGCAAACAGGGAACTGAGCTTCTCAGTTGGAGACATCTAAATCTAGTTTATTTCACTATGTTCAAGTTTCCCTTTAAGAAGTAAGATGAAGTTCTGCTTTATTTTTTACACAACAAAAAAAAATGCATATTTCGGGGTATTCTCCCAGTCTGCGGTATAAATCCCAGCCTCTATCATTAAAGGTAGAACATGGCTTGCAACTGTTAAATGAGGTTTTCTTCCACATCTGTATTTATTAAGATAGTTTTAAAAAATAATGTTATTCTCAGGACTGCATTTCACATGGAAGGAGACTAAGGCAGGGCCTTCCTCTGGCCTCTTACTCACCGTAGTCCAGTCACTGTCACTCATTCATTTGCTTCAGCTGCTCCCTCGTTTGGTGACCACCTGGAAGCTGTGTGGTCTCTGCTCTCTGCTCAGTGTCCTTAGTCACAGAGAAGGCTCCCAGGGCCAGGGGTTCTGCCACACCTTGGCAAAAGTCGGAAGCAGCCCAAGTGTTAGGACGCAGACTGCAAGGTGTCTACAGCTGAGGACGTTCAGGAGGGAACAGAGCGGGGTCAGAGCCCACAGCGAAGCAGAGCTGAGACGGCAGTGTACTTCGGCTGCGGCTCACCTTTCTTCAGTCGTCTGACATGGATAACGGTCTCTATAATATCGCCCAACTTTAAAACTTTGTGACGCTGTAATGTCTTTAGTGACATTTCACAGAACCTTTGCAAACTTAAAAAAGCTTTGGGAAGCCAGGCTTTTCGACTTTTGGGGGGCACTGTTCTTGTGCAAACAAACAAACGAAGTCCCAGTTTCTGGCCATAGTAAGGTAACCATGGCTTTACCAAACCCAGGACGTGCTAGCACGTAGGCGTAAATTGTCCATGGTGTACTCTGTGGAGCTAACTAGATTTCAACTACATCACAACTACTTCTTGCATTTTTAGATCCCTGAGAAGTTTGAAGTACTTTTACAGGTAGTTTATGTTGACATAATAAGAAATACATTTTCCTTTTTCATCACGGCATTAAAAACAATGCAGTGAGTTACCAAATATTGGGTTCTATTAAGATTATATCCCCAAAATCTCACTAGCTATTAAAGAAGAAAGTTTAGCATATTTAGTGTATTAATTTCTTGGCCTTAAAGAAAAAAACTGTAATTATACTCCTCCGAAAAAGCTGAGAAAAAGATATTTCCTTTTTCTATCTGGAATGACATATAATTGCATTGGAAGGGAACTACATGTTTGAGACAATTATGTCTGAAGGAAAAAAGTATGACTTATCTTACATATTCATATAAATGGAATAAATGTGAAATAGATCTTCAGAAACCAGGGCTTTGTTTGTTTGTTTGTTTGTTTGTTTGTTTGTTTACACAGGCACAGGGCCCCCCAAAAGTCAAAAGCCTGGCTTCCCAAAGCTCTTTTCTATTCTCCAATTTTATGATGTTCATTCCTTTTGGGGTCATTTGCTAGGTGCCGTTGTCCCCTTCTGGAAGGCTGTCCCACCTGCCTGTCTCGACTCTGCTGGTCGAGACCATCCTTCAATAAGCAGCTCCAGTGCAACTTCATTCACTGACCCTCCCCCACATCAGTCCTCACACATCTTTCTGTGACACTGCGGACTTGCATCGCGGTGTGCCAGATTCAGTACCGGACACTTTGGCAGTACGTTGCCTTTTCAATTTCCATTAATTTGGTCTTATCAACTGAATTGTAAACCTGAAACTCACTGTTGAATCTTCTGCCTCTTTTATAAACATAGCACCTCACATACTTCTTAGTGATAGAAGGAGCTCAATAAAAATATTTCATTAATTATGGCAGAAAGAATACATTTATACAGATAGGCTAATGCATACTATATGTCTTTTGCCATAATATGGCTTAATTAATACCAGACCAATTAATACCAGACCACGTGTTGGAAGGGAGGAAGACATGGAAATTTAAAGTTCCCTGTCAGCAACTAGAAAGCTAATTAGTTGGCAAAATTTTGTATTTGTTTGGTTTTGTTGTGTTTTGTTTCCAGAGAGTTCTTGTACTGCTGGTTAAGCTAGCCAAGACCTGCTGAGAAAACTTAAATCCATTTTGAAGGATATAGATTTATTTGAAGATCTCCAGAATACTGTTGAAATGTGTTTTTTAGGCTGGGTCAAAAATATTGGGATTGGGAGTAAAAGACAGAAAATTGTACTTGAACAATTAAAATGTAAAAAAATAGCAGGTTCCTTTGCTGGTCTCAAATAACTATGTGGTCAGGGTACAGAGAAATAAGCAGAATTCAGAGTTTCTGAAAAATACATTAGCTAAGAGGACCTGCTAGCATTATGTGGGCTACCTGACCTGACATAGTCCCCAGCTTTAAAGGAGCAATTGTAGAATCCAGCAGCCATGCCCTAGACAATAAGATAGATGCAAAAGAGTCTGCAAACCAAAGGGATGGGGCACAGGTGGTGGTTGGTAGCCTGCTGGAATCTAACTGAGGGTAGAGTGCTCTTATAAGCTAGGTTCCTTCGTCGTATGGCATCTCCTTATGAGAAAAGTGTACTTTAAGACATTGCTGAAGTCTAAGAAATCATATATGTGGGTATGAGATACTAAAAGTCAGGCAGAGGGCATAGGTTGTGTATCTCTATGATGAGTTTTGTAGTATTCTATGATATTTGAAAAATAGCACACTAAGAAATGTTATGAAAAAAAATGTTGTCATAATTGGGTCACAAATCCCATTTCTAAAATTATCACTGTGTGCCTCTTTCAATTTACTGCCATATTATCTGTACTCTAAATAGATGAACCTTGAAAATTGTTTCAGCCATCCAGGTCATGCAGCACCGTTTTCAGTAAGATCACTTTTGTGTTGCCAGTGTAAATGACTCAAGCCAGAGAGAGCTTCCTTTCAGTAGATTTCCATATAGTCCTGGTAGTTTGTTCCTGCTTCATGTTTTATACATGAAGCTCTTGCATAATAAAACTTCTGTCAACCGAACAATTTCAATAGGGAATTAAAGACTTATTTTTCTTTAGACAGAAACACGTATGGCAGTTGTTATAAACAAATACGCAAATGCACTTCCCAAATGCCAAGATTTTCCAAAGAAAGCTTCAGTTTGCTCAAACAATAGGTTAGCTCCTGGATCTTCCATCTACAGGAACTTGTGGTCTTTGGTAAATATTAGCAGAATAGGCCTCTATTCACAAAGGCTGCACACCTGACCATCTGACCTCAGACACAATGTACCCTCGGCGCTTCTGGGAAAGACTGGTCTGAGTGCTCTTACAGGTTGGGCGGAATGAAAAGGACAGAGGTTCTCTTTGTATTTGTCCACATTTTCATCAGCAACCAGTTTAGTAAATTCCTCTCATTAGCAATGTATGAAAACAGCTAATCAGAAATTAAAGTTTTTTGTACACATTCACAAAATCTAGTAAATAATTATTATTGTAATCATGCATTTTACTTGCTTTGCCATAGTACCTGCCAAAGCCTAATCATCTATAATTATTTTTTTCTCTATTATTTTTATTAGGCTAATTATTTATTTCTCTATTACTGAAAACCATATCACATCTCTTGCTATGAGAACATATCTTACGTTTGTAATTTGTTTAACATATGTGTCAGTGACTGGTTAATGTATTTGTCTAATGTATATTAAAATCTTTATCATTAAAAAAATCTAGAATATGTACTCCATGTTTTCCTGAGGACAAATTAGAGTGATTACAAAGATCTGACCAATAGTTCTCTGCTCTGTGTTTTGAAACACAACTGAGAGCTGTTAGCAACCCTATTGTGCCAGCAATAGTGAAGACGAGGAACAGCATTTCTTAAGCATCTACCTGGAGGAATGAGGGCTGACATTTTTAGAGAACATACATAAGTGTGTGTCCATGTCATCCAGTTGGTTTCACATGAATATCTTTGTATTTTATTTCTCTTAGCCATATGTGCTTTGCACCCGCCACATTTATTGTTATGAGCACATTTTTTCTCTATTTGTGAAATGAAGAAATCATCCATGAACGGTTACTTGGCAAAGAAATAAACCCAGTGAATGTTTGACTGGCAGGCTTGTTTGGTTATATTCTTGGTAGGTGACAGTTTCAAGTGACATTTTCTGTCTCTATCCAACATTTGAGAGAAGCATAATGTCCAGACTTGCTCATGGTTTTTCTTTGGGCTATCCAAATAAAAAAACAAGTCTGAATCTTCTAGATAGGAGGCTAAAAGTGGCATGAGGAAGTGTGAATCGGGTCAATGAGGTCATTGAGGAAATGTCATGACAACCCAAATTAAAATGAGCAGCCTCACATTTGCATGTGCCAGCTGCTCCTCAGGAAATCTTTCTGGCTGCTTTTTGTTCCTATTAGGATAATGTGGCTGCAAATTATATCCAGCTGAAAGGGAACTGACTCACCCTCAGCAGGTATTGCAGGGGCAGCAAACCCTGAAAGGATGATACTCAGAAGAATAACCAAGTACCAGGCAAAACACACATGCACACACACACACAAACACACACATTACTCTGCTCTCCCACTTCTGCTGTGATGATGCTTGGAGATTATTTTAAAACTTTTAAATTGAAAAGTTTCTTTTAACCTCATATTATTCTAAGTTGCCTTGTGACTTGTTTACACATAGCACTGTGCAAAATGGTTCTGGAGGCCTTGGCTGTTTCCTACTGTGACTCACTTATTCCCCAGGACAGTACAGCCTTTGGAGGATATCTTCCCTTCACCAGGTTGTGAGCTTCACAATCTTGTCAGGTAGGTGTGTAATACTACTGTGAGCCTTCCCTTGTGGCGGTCATCCAGGTATCCCTTTGTAGTCTTCTGTAAATATAACCAGAGAACTAGGTATTGTGTCCTTCATTTGCACATCTATGCTCCTGTGCCTCACAGATTTGAAGGTCCAACTGCAGTGAGGGCTCTGTACCCTGTGTTCCAGTGAACTTGGCAATGGAGCAGTATCCTCCCAAAGATGTTTATACATGGGGCTTTTAGGTGAGTCTCTGGGACAGTGACTTTGGAATGGCTTTCTTCCATTGTTGGCATCTCACATGGCCATTCATCAGCTTAAAACAAATGAAGTCGTCACCCAGATCCCTCCTTGCCAGTTGCAGGTGCTAAGCCGGGCAGAGCAGATTGGCCTGTTTGCTATCTCGATGGCACAAAGCCCCACAGATGCAGAACAGCTCTTCACCAGTGCAAAACTGTTCCAAAACACAATCACTCAGTTCTGTACAGCCTGTAAATTCATTCTAGAATATGAAAAATATAAAAATAAATGTGCCATCTAAAGATCACCTCCCGATATTTTTTAAATGTAAGGCAGTGATTTGAAGCCATAAATGACAAACTGTCCTGAGAATACTAGGGAAAATTGCTTTTAATACTTCTATCTTGTTAAGTTACCATAGTAATAAACTCTCACTTGTAGGACAACTTTCTCAACAGGTCTGAGCTTGAAATTCTACACAGTAAACTTCTAGATACAAAGAAAGGCATAAGCTTATTTACTGGAGTTCAAATGTAGAAATCTGACAACTTTGAAGACTTGAAAAGATATTGAGTCAATTTCTATAAAAGGAAACCCCTCTTGACAAGTTAATTTGTGTAGTACTACAACTGAAGAGACTATCTGGTGATTTATGAAGGGCATGTTTGTGAGCTGGGTTTTGGAATTTTGCATGAAAGGTGAATTTGTGTTCAGAATGCTTGCATCTTCAAAGACCCATGAGTTTGGTTGTGGGCACGTGTAGCATTTGGTTTGGAAACATATGAAAGAAGCACTGCTATTCCTTAAGAATATGATTTAACTGTCAATTTACTTTCACACATTGATCTGATGTTCTAAGTCATTTTATATGTGCTATTTATATATGTCTGCACTGGGGCATCTACATCCATGCTTCAGAAGCTCCTGGAGAGTTAATTACCCCCATGAAACTGTCAACAATTAGTAGACACAAAAGGAAACTCTGCTTTTAACTTTTTCTAATGCTGAGTTGCTTCATTCCATGGCATCTCCTCATTCGTATTTGATCTCACGTGTACTGTGAACTGCGTGAAGAAAAGATTGAGTGGATGAAGTCAAATGGAGCATAGATCATACTTCTGCAATGGCTCTGTAGCTCATCCTCTTCAAAGAATAAGACAGAAAAAAAGAGAAATTATGATCCCTAAAATCAAAAAGTTCAATCTAATTGGAGAAGATAAATATACACTTTTGATTCATTCACAGACTAATTACAAAGGAGTATCCCAGCAAGTATATAGATTGTTATAATAACTGCACCGAGTGTGCAATTATTACAGAGATGATGAGCAGGTAGCCATGGGCCTTGGATAACTGATGACCTTTCCCCTCTATTGTAGGCTTCTCCGTTCCATTTCAACTCTCCTCTTACCTGGGAACTTGTTCACCTGTTAATACAAGGGAGACTTATGGGGTCCAAGATTTTTTCCTATATCCCCTTTGGAACCTGGAATCAAAATCTGTTTTCTTTCCTCTGGGACCAAAGTATCGACTATGTATAATAACCTTAAGCAAAGGAAGAAGGTGAGTTTGACAGGTCAGGCAATTTTTCATCGCCTCTCATATCCCTGCATATGATGACCTTCCTTGTCTCTTGCTGAGTGCATCTGTGACTAGCAGAAAGGTCTGAGAACACAAAGAAGAGTAAAAGGCACCTTCATAAAGTGATTGTGTTTGTATCTGAGGCATGGGAGAAACTTTGGCACTTCAATCTTCAGGGCTTTGGTGAGGCCAGCGAGGCACAAAATTATGCCTCGAGCACAGAATTTCATTGGGCAGCAAAACATTTAGTATCCAAGACAGATAATATTTTAATGCAGTACTTTTTAAAATAAATAATTATGCAAAAGTATCCATAATGAGCAAAATATCAACATTTTGAATACAGACAGGATCAGCATTACTGATTTTTTACTTTTACCTCAAGCCAATATGTCTTAGTATGGTGTAGCATCAAAAGTCTTTCAAAAATATATTTCATTAAAATACTATTTATCTTGTTTTCTGATATTTTTGGTACCCTCTCAAAGTTTTGCACCTGAGCTCAGTGACTCATTCAGGTCACCCCAGCCAGTGCTAGGCCAAGTCCTGCTACCCGGTCATTAATAATAAAGGGCAAAAGAGGGAAGACAAACCTGTGCGAGAGGCCAAGAGGAAGCTTTACAACACTGTGAGAACATTGCAGTTGGACTTTCCTGAAATGAAACAATGGAAGTCCAGAAGGGAAAAATGGTTAGGGGTATAGTTATTCATTTGGAAATTCTCATAGGCAAAAGAGGGTGTCAATTAAAATTTGAGAGAAGATGCATTCCAACAAAGCATGGAGAGAATAGGACAGAGGACTACGTATTGATCTAAGGATTGCCCTTGGTTCTAAATGATGGATTTTCCTCTAGAAGATTACCTCTCCAAAGTACAGCAGGTCCTCCAATAATGTCATTTAGTTGAACATCATTTCACTATAATGTTAATGAGATGCCTTAGGAACTTAACTCTTGTTTGTATGGATTAGCCTGTGGTAGAATTGGTTTAATTATCCAAACTTTTGCCTCAAGTCCCAGAATCTATCACCAACATTAAGTGAGGATTTACTGTATACATTGTCTAGAACAGTGATTCTCAAACTGGCACATCCATCTAAATCCCCTGGAGGGGTTGTCGAAATGCTGATTCCTGGGCCCCGCTCCCAGGACTCTATTTCAGCAGATTTGGGCTAGGGACTGAGAATTTGCTTGTCTGACAAGAGTCCAGAAGATGCTGATACTTCTATGCCAAATCCCATACCTTCAGAAACACTGGGCTAGGATGAACAGAATCTGGAGCAACAGAGTGGCTTGTTTAAAATTTTACAGAATAAAATACTCTATGGGGAAATCAAATATCATTATTTCTTAATATTATAAACTCTAGAAATAAACAAGAAAATTATGCCACCACCCTTCCAAGAGCAGACAGGTATAACAACGAAAAGGGCTAGCTGGAGCAAAACGACAGAAAGGTGAGGATTGTAAACTGAAGAAAACAAGTTGTATCTCTGATGTTCTGGACCCAATAAGAACATTAAAATGGGTTGCCTCAGAAAAGGGAGTTTCAGAAGCTTAATTATTTAAAATGTGATAAGGGGAGCAACTAAGTTCCTGGGAAATTAGTTTGATTCTTGCTACTGAGGAGGGCAAACATCCCAGATCAAGCAAATCAGAATATGTGGAGCTAAGTCCCAGGAATCTTTACTTCCCATAGCACAATTCCCTCTTTATGATTCTCATGCTGAGTAAAGCTGAAAACCATTGCACTGGACTGTGCGCCATCATCCATTATCTTGCCCGCTGGACCTGTATCCTGACGAGCAGTAATGGTAGGCTGGAGACACTCCAGGACCTGACTTTGCTCACTCTGATTGGCCATTTAATGGTTCCCCGACTTGCAGGTGAGCTGATGAGTTTCTCACACTTATAAAGGCTCTTTCTGATGGGGACTGAGGTAATGTTTTAGAGAATACAGGCACATTTATTATTTATTTTTACATTAACAGCACAGGACAATGATATGAGGTAATCATTAGTATTTTTCAGGAAAGTTACCCACTTCCTTGATTGTAAAATGGGGATTTTTGAGAAAGCCTATTTCAAAAGGTTGTGAGAATTGAGATAATGCACTTAAAGTGCACAGCATGCAGAAAGTGGTTAATAAACAACACGAATTACTATTGCAAATTTTATTTCACATGAGAAAGTTAAAGCCCAGGAGATTTATTCAATATATCAGTTACATACCTTGTGAAATTCTGAGGGGAAGTTATGGAATTCAGTACCTTTTGGAGTCAGTCTTTCTTTCACTTAAAGGTCAAGCTGTCATTTACTGTGAAACTCATAAAGTAAGCTTCAAAGTCCCTCATTTGCATGGACTCCTTTTAAGACTCTTGAGGAACCTAACAATGTGTTCACACAGCTGACATGTTTATATTTGCAAAAATCAGGGAATTTAATCATGAACTGGTTCAGAACACTGTTTTTTTCCTGTCCTTCTTTGTCATGCCTTCACTGTTATTGGCATTTGAGTGTCCATAGGCATTTCAGGGTTCCGACTAAGGGACATTGAGGAGGGGATGCTTTCATCTTGGATTTAGTGGAATGTTTTTTATTGTGGCTTGCAGTCCATTCTGTGTATAGCTACATCATCACTAGCAGTCTCAGACTGAAATAGACTTCAACCAGTAATTCCACTGAGCGTTTTTCCAGCCCACGTGGTATCACAACACAAAGGTATCCAGAGCAGAGTTTGTGTTATATGAAAGTGTGGCAGAGTACCTAGCTCCTAGCCCGGGAGGTGTGTGTATAGTGGAAATGAGATGAATTTAGTATTGTATGGAACCAGCAGCCAGTCCATGGTAAGTTCTTACAGACAGAAGACAAGTAAAATTATAAATAGAAATTTTGGTTTTCACCAATATCTAGGCAAAACAGAGTTATCTCTTGTCAAGATTATTCTCAGTCATGTAGTGTATGCAACTAAAAATGTTCCACAAGTCCCCCTTCTTTTTGATGGAAATTGCAAAAAAAAAAAAAAAAAAGAATTTATCAAAATTCCTTAATTTTATTTTTTTCAAAATTTCTTAATTTTAAATCCCCAAAATGAAGCAGTTCTGAAACCAGTGAGTTTAGACAGTGTGTAAGTCACATATTTTATATATCCCTTCCCCCAGGAATAGAATAGCTGACTAGACTATAACTAGTCAAGAAATTGAATTAGTTACTAATCATCTTTCCTCAAATAAGAAGTCCAAGTCCAAATGGCTTCATTGCTGAATCTTCCCAAATATTAAACAAAGAAATAATACTGGTCTTACTCAAATTCATTAAAAAAATAGAGGAGGGAACACTTACAAACTCATTCTATGTGGTCAGAATTATCCTGATGTCAAAGCCAGGCAAAAGCATTACATAAAATGAAAACGACAGCACCGTGGTCCTTCTGAACATAGATACAAAAGTCTTTCAAATATTAGCAAACCCAATCCAGCAACACATAAACAGTAATTACAACAAGGAAGGCAAGTTTGGTTTTCAAGACCTGGAAGTTTATTAGTATAATACGTATTAGTAGAATAAAAGACAAACATACATGATTATCCCAATAGATGCACTAAAAACATTTGAAAAAATCCAACTCCCATTCTTGACCAAAGCTCTCAACAAATGAGGAATACAGGGGAATTTTCACAAACTGTTAATGGCAATTAAAACAGAACAAGAAAACTTACTGTTAACAACATATTTAGTGGTAAAAGATTGAGTGTTTTTTCTCCGAGAAAAGGAACAAGTAAGGATGCCTACTCACAATTTCTGTTCAATATTGTGCTGGAGCTTCTAGCCACACAATAATTCAGGAATAAAAAAATAAAGGCATGCAAACTAGAAAGAAGAAAGTAAAACTTGAATGTCAGATAACATAATCCTAGTTGTACAAAATCATAAGAAATATATATGTATGTATATTTTGAGAGCAAGAGAAACATTGATTTGTCATTTCACTTATTTATGAATTTGTTGGCTGATTCTTTCTTTTTTAGCTTATTTTTTTAGAGAGAGGAGAAGGGAGGAAGAAAGAAAGGGAAACATCAGTCAGTTGCCTCTTGCATGCCCCCAACCGGGGGACCTGGCCCACAACCCAAACATGTGACCTGAATGGGAATTGAACCAGCTAGTTTTTGATTCAAAGGCAGATACTCAACCCACTGAGCCACACCAGCCAGGGCCATTGGTTGATTCTTGTGTGTGCCCTGACTGAGGATGGAACCTGCAACTTTGACATATCAAGATGATGCTCTAACCAACTTAGCTACCTGGCCAGAGCTAAGAAACATATATTTTTAAAAATATACTGTAATATAAGCTAGTTTAGCAAGGTTTCAGGATACAATATCAGTAAATAATCAATAGCACGAAATACTAGCCACAATCAGAATATAAAAGAAATGATTCCATTCATAATAGCATCAATAAGAACGAAACACTGGAGAATTTAACAAAATTAGTGCAGATGGACATGAGAGGACTTTCTGGGTTGAGAGAAATGTTTTAAAACATGTAATATAACTATATACAATTATAAAAAATTTACCAAATTCTGCAGTCACAGTGATAAATTTTATGGTATGTTAATTTACCTTTCAATAACACTGATTAAAAATATATAGGCAAAAAAAGTGATACATCTTTCCAGTCTCACAAGAAATAGAACTGTCTTTATCTACCCATAGAAGAGAATTTTGTAAAATTGTCACATAATCGGGCAGAGTATGCAACAAAAATGTGGGTATAAAGTGTTTTAGAGGTTTCTTTGTCAATTAAATAAGATATTTTTTCTGAACTTTGTCGTAATCTTCAGCATTAAAAATGTTTTCTCTGAAAATAAATGTTTGTCGCCTTGACCAGTGAGGCCCAGCTGGCTGGGTGCTGACCTGCACAGCAGAAGGTTGTTGGATTCCTGGTCAGGGCACATGCCTGGGTTGCGGGGTTTGGTCCACGAGGCACGTGTGAGAGGCAACCAATCAACGTTTCTCTCTAACCTCCAGTGTTTCTCTCCCTTTTCTTTCTTTCTCCCTTCCCCTCTCTCTAAAAATAAATAAATTAAAAAATAAATAATTGTCTTATTTTTACTTATAATTTATACTGCTTTTTGTAAAGAAAAATGGTGTAAGTTTGAGTCTAACAAAACCCACTCTGCCCACTCCTATTCTCTAGTCCGTTTGTCTTGAGGGTACCACTTTTACTTGTCTATTATATAGCCTTCCAGATATAATACAATTACATAATAACATAATCTAAATTAATAGTAATCACATAATAGACCATCTAGTATTACTGAAGGCTGAGCTGTGCTCTAAGGACTTGCCTTTTATTAAGTAACTTAACCCCTACGAAAATTCTATGAATTAGGCACTATTATCATCTGTTTTACAGATGAGGGTGCTGAGGCACCAAAGTGTATAGTAACTTTGCTATGGTAAGTTTCAAACCCAGGCAAGTTAGCTGCAGAGTCTTTACTCTCAGCTAGAGCTCAAGATCGTCTCTAAACACATACGCAGGTGTGTCTGTGTGTGGTGGGGAGAGGAGGCTGGGGTAGTTTAAAGCATAGGTACAGAGAGCTGTTGTTGTTTTTTAATCATATGCTCTACACATTTTTCTACAGTGCTTCTCATTTTATTTTTTAATATATTTTATTGATTATGCTATTAGAGTTGTTCCACTTTTTCCCCCTTTGCCCCTGTCTACCCAGTACCCCCATTTCCTCCAGAAATCTTCCCCCTTAGTTCATATCCGTGGGTCATACATATAAGTTCTTTGGCTTCTTCATCTATACTATTCTTAACACCCCTGTCTATTTTGTACCTACAAATTATGCTTCTTATTCCTTGTACCTTTTTCTCCATTTCCCGCTTACCCCTCCCAACTGATAACCCTCCAAGTGATCTCCGTATCTGTGGTTCTGTTTCTGTTCTGCTTGTTTGCTTAGTTTGGTTTTTTTTTAGATTCAATCATTGTAGTTGTATAGTTTTAATCTTCTTTTTCTTAAATAAGTCCCTTTAACATTTCATGTAATAATGGCTTGGTGATGATTAACTCCTTTAGCTTTATCTTGTCTGGGAAGCATTTTATTTGCCTCTTAATTCTAAATGATAGCTTTGCTGGTTAGAGTAACGTAGGCTGTAGGTCCTTAACCCTGGCTGGTGTGGCTCAGTGGGCTGAGCTCTGGCCTGCAAACTGTTCTGCACTGCTTTTCAATGTCCCAAGAACATGCCCTGAAGACTGGACTGGCTATATAGTGTTCTGGACAAAGCACAAAATGAAATTGAAAGGCCCTGTCTTCAAAAAGTATTAAGAATTTCAAGAAGGCAACAGTAGAGTATTAAATTAAGCAAAAGGTCCTTTTTAGCAACTGCCTGTTTTCACATACCCATGAAGTTAGCCCTGCAAGTACAGAACCCAGTACTTATGCCTCTAGCTCTTTCCAGTCCCAACCACAGCTGTTTGCTGCCTGTTGAGCATTAGCTGATCACAAGTAGGTGTCATCTTCATGTCACAATCCAGGGACGTGCCAACTTTCCTGTTATGGTTGTCAGCTTATGGAGAGAGAGGCACCGGGCACACCCACACAGCCCCTGCCACTGACTGAGACAAAGAGAAAATGAGAGTCCAGCTGCATAAATATATGGACAGAGATCGAGAGATTAGAAATCTGTGTCAGTAGTTACCTTGCCTCTTGTCTTTCACTGTATTTTTAGTAAGGTCATTTAGGTCACTAACATTGATGGGATCTATGAAAGTGTAGTAGCGCCCAGCTCTTCCCCTCGGCCTGTACCTCCCCCCACCAGAGCCAAAACTGTTCCTAATCTGCACTTTGACATAAAATTTATCTAGCTACTCTACCCAAATTATGCTGAAAAATTGGATTGCTGGACTCTTAGCAGCATTTCCTGTCACTTGAATTTTTTCATTTCCTTTGTCGGGGAAAGTGGGAACCACTCGCAGAGCTCAGCCAACTGCCACTGAGGAGACACCTTTTTGACCTGTTGGTAGAAGGTTTGCTTTGTTCTCCTCCCTCCTGCCTCTCCCAGCTGATGCCCTACAGTGGCGCAGGGAATTAATTTGACACCTTGTTCACAAGCAGATCGAGCCAGCAGCTAACAACAGGGTTAACTCTGTATCTGGAAGAACTACAGAACATGAGGAGCTGGCCAGGCAAAGGACATCCAATTCAGAGTCAGCCAGAAAGGCTCAGGCAAGAAAAAAGAAGGGCCAAGAGGAAAATTTCCAGAATATTTCCATTTAGAAGCACGATGGGACTTGTTGACTAAGCTATCGACATTATCTAGGACATGCATTTGACAGTCTGGCACAGGTGATGAAACTGACAAACACACAAGAAACCAGCGCAATGTTATCTGAAATTGGTTGTGATTGAATACTTCATGTCATCAGGGAATAGAGGCAATGAAAGAAAAGCCCTATTTCTCTGCAAAGAAAAAATTTCTGTCAGAAAGAGACGAGGAAATAAAAGAGAAAATGTCTTAAGAGTGATCACTGTGCATTCTGTGGAGTACATATTGTAAAAGGAAAAGGGAAATGCAGCTTGATTTTGAAACTCTATTCAGTGTAATTTTGTGTGAGCTGTTCACTAAGGAGAGAGACTGAACCTTAATCAACAAGCGTCTTCTTCCAGATGGCTCTGTGTGCCTTAATCTGTTATTTTTTAAAGAGAGGGTGGGAGCGATTTCTTACTATGAGGAAAGGCACATATTAAGACTTGATCAAAGGATTTTGCCAATACATATTTATAACTTACGGATTACTCTCAGAATGACTTGTAAGGGTTTTTACTTTACCCATCTCTGCCTGGCATTTTTTGGTTCATGATTGCCTGCCGAAATGATGGCTTGTTTCAGTGGAATTCTGGTTCTCGAGTGGTTGCCAAGTCCACAGCTTTTTCTTTTCCCCAAGAGACCCTTAATCAATACTTGTCGAATGAATAAAAGTGAAGAGATCACAGATCCATATTCAATGGCATATCTGTTGCTAGCATGGGAACTCAAGGAGGCTAGGTTGGCATTTTTCAGCTGAAGACAAGGAACCTGAGTTCCGTCCTTGTCTGCACCAAACATAAACATGTGGCCCGACTGCAAGGTTTGATCCTATGGCACCACCAGCTTCATGAGCATTTTCAGCAGCTGTTTTTTTAATAAACACACTAATAGAGCTTAACCTAAAACAATGTCATGGTGCCTACAATAAGTTATAATTGTTGAAGAGATTCTGGAAGAAAGGATTCCTGAGAAGAGATCCCTTGTCATTACACTTATTCATTCGTTTGTTTATTCAAGGATTGACTGAGTACCTACTAAGTCTCTGTCATTTTGTGAAGATCCTGAGAATATGCAAGTAAATAAAATAATATATTCTGCCTGCCCTCAAGTTTATGATCAAGTGGGGATATTTCAGTTACAATAGTTTGATGGAGGCTATGATGCCATGGTGTGCAATGTGAGCAAAGTTCAAGGGTATTTAATCAGCTATTTAGGAAATTATAAAGTGTTCTCAGAGAAGACACAAAAAAGCATAGGCCTGAAAGATGAATATGTTGTAGCCAGGCAAAAGGTGGGCAAGGATATTAAATAGAAGGGAATACTATTTGCAAAAGGCCAAAGGCAGGTACAGGGAGAGGCATGGTGGGAACTAAAGGAAGTTCATGATGACTAAGGGTAGATTTGGTGATAAGGAGGACAGATGGAGAGATGGGGATGGAAGGGGTGGAGAAGGCAACAAGAAAGTACCGATCTTCTTTTATACTTGTATAGGGATCTATATTTAAGTGAATTAAATTCTGCAAACTCAGACTATGCTAAACACAAGGCTCAGTAGGAAACTACCTCTACCCTCAAGGGGCTTGAGTCAGTAGCAGATGCTCAGGGTCCAGGTTCTATATCAAATCACAGAACAAATAATCCGTGGGATGAGAGATGTCCCACAATGATACTGAACGCTGATTCAGAAATGCTGGCTCATGAAGGAAACCTAATCTTGTTCTTTCACTTGTGGATTTTAGTGTGATCTGAGGACATGTATGTGCATATGTTTAAAACACATCAAGAGAGATTCTTGAATTCCTTACATTCTACCAACATTAAGAAAAGAAAGTAAACTAAAAGGAAATAGGAGTTAAAAATGATCTTTTTTATATCAAGAGATATTGAGAAGAAGGAAATTCTATCACGGAATGAAATTACCACATGTGCTTTGTGATGTGGTAACAGAAGGTCAACTTAAAATTCAGGGAAAGAATTTACCTCCAAGTTCACTTTTTTGGTAAAAGTTTGAAAAGTGTGAATTCTATCTCATATTATAAAGTATGGTTTTCCCCTCGAAGTCTGTATGTTTGATTAATGTATAATCTAAAGGAATCTCCTAGGACTTTGGGAATGTTCTCAGATGACATTCGTGGTTTTGGAGATTGAAATGAAAGGCAGTGCCTATTTTAAAGTCATGGATATTTAGACAAATACGCTAAAGCTAACACTGAATGCCAAGGTATTCATCGTCATGCAGAAAAATTGGTGATGTTTAACATTTTCTCTTTTGCTTAGTTTTGGTGGGATGATGATAGGCTTTTTGATAAGGTCCTTTCTGGACTCAGTCATGTAGAACCCAATTCCAGTCTTCATCAGATCTGTGATTGGTTGATTTCCAGAGCAGCCAATCACAATAAGACTAATTCTAAAATAACTGGAAAGCCAGTAATTAGATAGAGGTTCCCATTCTCTGATCAGAAGGCTCCTGGAGCTATTGTGAAAACACTTCAAATCCATGTATTCACCAGGTAGTGTCTCCTTACTGTACACTTCATCTTATGCAAATATTTGTGTCATTTCTTAAAAATGGATTTTTATAGTACTGTTTTAATAAATAGGAAATATCTAAGGGTTACTACGTATATGGTAGTTTTGTCATATATTCTCAAGCAATGTATTCTAAAAGTACAATTATAAGATAGCTTAAAATGTTTTTAACTTAAAAAAGAATCCTCATTCTTCCGGACAGAAGGCCTGTTTAGTTTCTTCGGCAAGTGAGAGTTATTCTTTGTTGTTCTAATGCACAAGCCACTTATAAGCATATTATACATAACATTGCAAACAAATAGTTTAAGAACATAATTAAACAGAGTTTTAGCTGGTCTGAGTGTACTGTCCCCTACCTACACAAAGTCTCGCGAAAATCCCAGGGCTGTTCAGAAAAAGAGAATGTATCACCTTGACTACTAAGAAGTGAAAAACTATATTTTAATCTCAATTGCAGTAACTTTTCTCATCTAATTTATCAGGTGATGTTATCTTTTTCCTCAGCATGATGCTTTCATGCTGTTTTTAAAGATGTAATTATTCCCGTGACTCATTGCAAGCTATCTCAAATCCTTTTTGGAAGTGGGTGTGGCATGAATAATAACAAACTAATTAACTTGCCATGCCATACAAGAAATAGATTTTTATTATAAAGCAAGAGTGCTTAAAAACATATTTTTTTCCTGAATAATGTGTCCCACTGGGCTAAAATCTTTATCAGAATGAGGAACAAACTTTTCAATTCCAGGCAAATAAAACTAATAGAACACTTATTGATTATGTTCTATGTGCTGCTGGTTGCTAGGAGACAAAGATAAATTAGAATCACCTGTCATGGTCTTAGTCTCTGTTAGCTCACAAAATGGTGGAGGTGGGGCAGGCAGTGTCTTCTCCTGTGGCCACCCTTCACTCCTTTGTTGTTGTTTGAAGTGGTGTAGAAGCAGAGAAAGGAAAGCAGCGTTTATAGCGCTTGGGGAAGTAGAGAGCGAATCAAGAAAGTTTTTCTTCATCACAGAGACATTTGAGATGTCTTGAAGGATTAGCTGTATTTTACCAGCAAAGAAGAGAGGGAGGTCAGTCCAGGAAAGGGATCAGTATGAACAGAGGCACACTCCCAATTTTCCTTCTTTCCCTCTAGCTGTCTTCTTAGCCCTTCCTCCTAGACCCATGCCTAAGTAACTGGGGTTACCAAGGACTCTAGCCTGCACTCACTGCCATCTCACACTACAAACAAGTCTTAAGCAATCCCATCCACACCCCTGGATGGCTTGATTCCCATCTTTAAGTTGATGACAACTAAATATGTATCTCCAGCCCAGATCTCTGCTTAACTCCAGATGAATGTAACCAAACTCTCTGAGACATCTCTTCTCTGGTATCTCACAGACCAAACTCAACATGTTCAGAACTGAATTCATCTCCTTCTCCTACTCTTCCTCCTGTAATTTTCCCAGATTGGTTACTGGCACTACGATCCCCCACCTGCTCATATCAAATATCTGGGTGCCATCCATTACTCCTTCCTCTTTCTCACCCACAGCCCCCAACCAATAAATTGTCAAAGTCTCTCAGGATAGTGTCTGAAGTAGTTCATGAATTTATCTACTCCCTCTGTTCCTATTGCTGACACCATACTCCTAGGTCCCAAATTATGTCCTTAATTTCTCGGTCTTAAATTACTGAGTAGCCACTAGACAGTAGAGGGTAAGGAGGGGGTAAACAGGAATGTGAGGCAAAATGGAACAGGTGCATGCTATAAGCGACAGTACGCTACCAGGTATGACTTGGTGTTGTCAGTAACTACAGTGAGTCTATTTGTCTTAAAGCTGTGGACTAAGTAAGCATAGTAGTACATGGTAGTCCTTTGTGGTAGGGAGGTCTCAGCAGTGCTTCCAACCAGTCCATCCATCTTAAGTTAAAGTGATTCTCTCTGTAGTCACAAGACCAGAAGTAGTGATGGAGGTTCTTAATTTGCAGGAGGTGAGCTTCTCTCCTCTGTTTTGTCTCATGTAAGGAACTCGTGACAAATACATGAGGCTCACATCTTAAGGACTCAGAGAAAACTGTATCAAATTAATTAATGAATAAATCCTATTTCTTTGAGAATTGCTGATTTGTAGCCTTTGTTTATCTTCGTGTGTGTTGAATGGATTTGTAAACATTCATTTTGTAATAAAAAGGGTAGCCCTATTTAAGTCACATTTGCTGCAAAAAGATTTTTCCTTGATGTGTGTATTTGCATTAGCAAGTTTCTCAACATGTCCTTTTTCCTCTCACTTCCAGACATAAGAATCCTTCCTGTTTTGGCATATGCCCTGCATGCTTGGAAATCCCTAGGTAGACCAAGGCAAGGGAGAGCCAGCCCAGGAGAGCAGTCCAGATCACAGGAAGTCATGTCTCAAAATGTATTAAATACCGTAATTAAGGCAGGGCTTATCATTTTATTGTAAAACAATTCCACGTTTTGAAACATGTTTTTCAAATACAACATGCACTCAGTTAACTGAACGCTTGGAATAAGATTTCAATATAACTCATTTCACTTGAGTATGTCTATTTTCAGAATGGCCATTGTGCCAAGGACAAGTTGATCAAGTGACTTCCCCTAAGTGTTTTGGCAATCCACCCCGATGACACTCTGCCAGTTATCAAAAGCTCAATCAAGTTCAGTGGAACCAAAGCTTAAACTCATAGGGCTGACACCGCCAGACTTTGAAAACAGGTCCCAGTGGGCTGACTGAACCTGTTTAGTGTCTGTCTGGATTCTCTAATTCAGGTAAAAGTTATTTTTCATTATTATTAAAGTGAGTCATGGTAGAGAACATAAAGGGTAGAAAAGTAAGAACAAAAACTGGCTTCATTCTCCAGTGAAGTAAATAGAAATAGAAAGAAAATGTAAAGAATTTTAATTTTGTGGAGCCCAACTCTATAAAAATAAAGTTAAAAGTGGAAATAAATGGATGATTTTTCCAAGAGACTTGTAACTCATTTCTAAGGCTGCCCTGGGACCATGGGCACAGAGGTCACTTTAAATTCAGGCTACACTAAGCCCAAGCAGGTCCAGGTGATCGACTTACCACCACCCCTGCTTAACAAGATATTACCCCTCCAATAAACGCATTATCTGTGTTTCGTAAGTGCCCAGCACCCAGTATACATCTGTGGAACGAAGGGATCACTACACAGAATGAACTGGTAATGAATATCAAGAGCTGGCGTTGTGATGTGCTCTCCTCTCTGAGAATATCGCCCACACTTCTGGGACAGCCACCCTCTGCAAGTTTGATGTCAAAAAGTTCTTCTTTTCTTTAGCCCCACTGTCATTAGGAGAAGAGGCAGGTTCTGATTAGTAGTAGGAGCTTATTTTCACAACCCTCTTTATGCTCTCTTGCCCAAACTGACTGAAGGGAATTAAACCCATGTTGGTTACATGAGAATGTGGTGGATTATAAATGTTCTCCTTCACAATTGCTAGTGTTATCTTTTAGGTTGGAGAGGGAAATAGTACGAGGACAGTGAGGGAGGCCCCTGGACTTCGATTTGGGATCAGGTAGTTAAATGAATCTTCTTATGTAGCTATCTAAGTCGGAAATACTTATTTTTTGCATTAAATTTTAGTTTTAATGTAGTTTTAAAAGTAGCTCCCAACTGTTTAAAAATGACAGAGGAGATGCTATTTCTGTTTTCTAAGGTGCTTAAGATTACAATTTACTCATTTTGAGGCTTTTTCACTAGTAAGGGGCGGAGGAGCCATGGTATGTAGCAAAAGGACCCTCAATCCATTGGGGTGTGAATAGACAGGCATGAAAGTAGAAATTAGATTTTCTCAAGAAAGGGTAAGAAAGGATTTCATCAGACAAAGCAGAAAAGAAATGTCATTGCGTCTGCTCAGAGATCTACGTCAGTAAAGGGAAGAGGAAAACATTTACATCTCGCTGTTTCAAGGAGAGGAATAGCATTCTGTGAGTTTTATTATGTGTCTTAATTGATAGAAAGGGTTGGCAATCGAGACATCTCGGTTCTGTCCCCACCATTTCAATGCTTTCACGTTGCTCTTTCTGACTTGATCGAAATACCCTCCACAGTGGCTTAAGAGCACAGCTTTGTAACCACCATCACGGAACAAGCAATTCAAATTAGTCATTACATTTTAAGTACTTCTTAATTCAGAAATAAAAGAACTAAATGTAGGCAGGAGATTTAAAAGTCCATAATGATATCAGCCTAAATGAGGTTTCTGGAGTTATGTCATAAAAAAAATCCTCAGTGTTCTGTTATTCAGCAGCTACTCAGAAAATTAGAACCCACTAGCAGATGAGAAAGGGCTGCTTATCAGGGCCCAGAACTTGCTCTAGGTAGAGCTCATTTTACCGGTTTCCTTCTCTCTTGTCCTTGTCTGGGAGAGAGAGGGTTCTCTAAGTATCTGATCATCAGACACCTCCAACCTTGACCTCTAATGCCTCCAGGTCACTTAGATCTGCAGCATCTAGAATAGCGGTTTTTGGCACAGACTGCACATTAGGATCACTTGAGGCAGTCAAAAAAAAAAAAAGACTGTTGCTTAGACCTTAACCCAGACCATTTAAATCAGAATCTCTGGGGCAAGGGTGTTGCTATTAGTATTTTTTAGCAAGTTCCATTGAAAGTTCTAACATGCAGCAGGGATGGAGTTTAGCTCCTGACAGGGGGGACCGAGAGGCGTCCCCACGACCTGATCATGACCCAGACATCGCTTCTGAGACAGCGGGTCTCCAGGATAGTAGACAGCTTTGCAGGAATGTCTGGCCTCCTAGGTAAGCCTGGCTTGGCATGACAAATGTGGGGCCAGACCAAATGTGGAGCCAAGTCCGACTTTATCTTTCCCCTTCCCCTGAGACTAAGGTGGAAAGAAAGTGGACTCCCCTAATCAAAACCCAAAGCCATGTGGCAGGGTGGGGGACTGAGAAATGTCTTAGCGAAACCATAGTCTAGTGTCAGGCACTTCAGACAATTCAGAGAGCTTCAGTAATCAACAGAAAAATCACCTTTCTGAGAAGGGGCCGAATCCGAATTTAGACTCGAGCCTTTCAGGGGCCAAGTCCTGTTCACTGAGCCAGGAGAGTGCCCCTCCCCACACTGCCATGCCACCGTGCGCAGTGAAGCGTCAGCTGCAAGCAGAAGGCAGCTGGTTTGTCTCTGTGATATTGTGATCGCTGTGTCCGTGTCGGGGCATGGAGCTGAGCTCTCAGGCATTTTGATGTTTTTTTGCCTAAAAGTACCCCCCTCAAGACAGTTTGATCAAGGATAAAAGAACTTTTCACTCAATTCTTAGTTAAGTTTTGAGAATTCAGCCACCTGTGCCAATACACACTCTCTCAAACTGGAGACTCTTTTCTCCCTGGACCTGGGAAGAAAGGGAGGATTCCAGGGAGGAAGGGAAAACTGCTCCCTCATATTCTACTTCTTAAAAAATAAGGTGAAGAGGAAGAGAGTGTCCCATAGATTCATGAAGAACTTAAGAATGCCTGCTGCTTCGCCGTGTGTTCCAATGGTTAAAGATTGCTGTGTGGTCAGAAACCTCTTTTAAATGAAGAAGGTTAAACTTCATTCTCATCTTAACCTGAATGAGTATAATTATTGGAGAAGGGTAGTTCTAGCTGGGGCCTAAAAGAAGGGATAATTTCTGAATGGTGGCAAACCCGGGTAAGATATGCAGAGGAGCCCGAATATAAGGTGGAGGTAAAGATGGAAAATGACCCCTTTTTTCTTTGATACATTTTTAAGGTAAATAAGCGTAATTCCAGATTTGTAACAGCCAGATTTGTTTCATAGCTGAACAGCTCTGATCATTACATGTAGGACATTTAAAAGTCCAGTGACTGCAACATTGAGAGTTTTAGCAAATACTTACAGCATTGAGTGCAATTGATAAAGATAAGGAGGAAAGACAAACTGTGCCGGCTGTGCAGCCCACCTGGCCAGGGCTGCTGAACCAGGGTCTGGGTTCCAGCTGGTGTGACGCAAGATAGGGATGCTCCCGGGCGGGCAGGCAGCATCAGAGGTGGCCGGAATCCTTGAGCAAGTCACTTGTGGCATAGAGGGTTCTCGACTGTGTTCCAAATGCTCTTAAGTTGACCAGTTTGTGATACAAATATTTTTGTTTTCTCAGTGACGTTGTGTAGAAAATGTTAGGAAGCCCTCTGGACAGGAAGCAATAGCTAATATAAAGTCAAATATTTCTACTGCATCTGGCCCGAACTGGAGCATCTAGATTTGTTAGGGCAGCTTGAATCCCAGCTTACCACCCCACCCATGCCCCCCACGCTCCCCACCCAAAAAGTGGAGAATTCCGCCGCTCCACTCAGACATATCCCAGCAGGAGAAACACGCATGTGCATGTGCAGTCCTTTTCCCACTATTTCCACAGGCAGGTGGAAAGGACCGCCATATGAAATCCATGGCATTCCTGTGTTCCGTCCTCACAGAACTTCCACATGTAGTCAGTGAGTAAGAATTGAATGCTATTGCATCTTATGTTTTTTAAGAGTTGATCTAAAAGAAAGTGAAGAGAAAATCTGAGATTTTTGAGAAAGCAGAATGTGTTATAGGGTGGAAATATGGTAATCAAATATCTATATATACATACATGCATGTATTTGGTAATTAAATATATATGTCAATTAAATGCGTATGTTTCTATTTGGCAATTAAAGTAAGTACAAATATTTGAGGTCTTCAAACATCAGCTCTTTGCAGAAACAAAATGCCCGAGAATATTCACCGTGTTCCATAGCCTGGCAGATAACCCTAAAGGCAACTACTTAGGAACGAGCATCAGGGCCTGTCCTGAGTAGAAAGCATGGCATTCTAGGATTACAACGATAATTCTACTTTTTCAGAATTGAGCCGCACAGCATTGTTAGTCCCGAGCGCCTTTCCTTGGAGGTTGTATAAAAGAATGACGGTATATTGGATGACCTTTAATTATTCAGTTTCCGTCTAAGGATAGTGATCTGTATTCTGGATCCAACTGTGGGTCAGAGACTGAATAAGAGAAACTCACAAAGAATAGCAGCAGCAGCACAAATGAACTGAAAAACACAAGCACTCAATCTGTTTCCTTCGGACAATTCCATTTGCTTCTTCGGGTAAGACGTATATTTCTCTTCCCTCCCTCCCTTCTTGCAATAAACAAGTCTAATAACACCAGCTAGAAATGGAAAACTTGAATTTTAAATTCTGAAGGGCTCTGAACACTGAGGGTACGAAGCAGGTAGCAACTGGAGAGCAGAGTATCACCTTCCGAAAACATAACCCAGCTCCAGCACTGCAAAGTCTGGGGCTTGGCAACGGGGCTCCAGCAACATGGCCGCCAGGAGCTGCTTTCTAACAGGGCAGAAGTGCCTGTGGGAGCAGCTCAGTGTTTCGGAAACACAGCAGCCTGGCACAGTGACCACTGCCCGTGGGCCTGGTTCTCACCAAAGTCCGAGAACAGTTCTGTGTTCTCTCTGGGTCCCAGAAGGTATGAGCTACTGGCTCCACCAAATAAAAAGAACATCTTGATTTAACAAGTAGCTGCCAGAGCTCCTGATGGTTTACGTACCCAGCATCCAGCCCCGTAGACTGGTCGCTAGCACAGCCTGCTGCCTCCACTACATGTTTGAGGGGAGGCTGCTGAAATGCACATGCCCAACTTCACCCACTGGCATTTGCACTAGCGAGGATTTTAACCCACTCCCCACAAAATGAAAAGCATTCTTTCACGTGGGAGGTACTGCAGGAGATGATGTTTCTAAGACCATTGACAGATGGTAAAGGAAGGCAAGTTTGGAATTTATAGAGAGGCTGTGCTAGAACAATGTTTTCAAGTTCAACCTGAGGTCAATAGAGTTTGCTAGATATGAGAAACGTGGAAATAAATGTTCTTTCTCTTTTCCAAGTGATTTGAGGAAAATATTCACTCTGAGAAAGCACTTCCTTATGCTCCTCAAGATGAAAAGAAGGTTTCTATTTATGTAATCTCCAAATGTCCTGGTGAGAAGCAAAACTTATTTGTCAAGCACACTGATCCTACCCACCCAGACTGACTCATCCACCATCTCAGATGCATTCTGCGATCCAGAACCTTTAAAAAGGAAAATCACATATTTTGTTGCTGTTTCTTCCCAGATAGTACTTATTCTGACTTTTGCAGCTTTACAGGTTTTTTTTTCTACTTCACTATGTTACTTTTAAAAGCTTTTTGGTTTATTGCTAATTCCCCCCTTTTCAGGCTCAGTTGTACAATATGGTATGTGTGCTGGCTTGTAATTTTGGAGCTAAATTTATGAGCCTGCTATAGTTCAAATGATATTCTATTTTTGCTTGTTTTATTTTTGCCTGGGCTTGATATGTTTTATGAGGTTCTTTCCTATAGCACTGGTATTCCTATCTGGTGTAACCAAAATTCTATCTCTTGTTTAATAGCCTTTAACATCTCAAACCTAAGTATTTTCTTTTCTTCTGTATGACGTTGGAGCTGCTGATTTTCTTTTTAATATCTGGAAACATTTCCTTCCACATCAGAAACTCAAGTTTGCAAGAAATCCCATTAGGAGTCTTTGCATATGTATTTGAAGGGCAGAGAGGAGAGTGGACCTGCTGCCCACTGACCCCCGAGCTCCTGCCTCTGTACAGTGGTGGGGGATGGCATGATGAGGTTGGCTGAGAAGACAGAGGGTCTGATCCTCTGTGCCCTGTGCTCTGAAGCACTTGCCTGCCTGATTTCCCCTCCCTGCTCCAGTGAGGCCGCTGCCTCGTTGCTCCCGTTGGTAAACGGACTGCTCTTTCCTAGGTTTCTCACATTCATGGTAAATACAAGCCAGGCTGCTCATGCTGGAATATCCTTTACAGGCTGACTGGACCCTCCAAGGAACATTTGAAAACAGAGGACAAAGTTATAGAGAGGTTTGGAGAAACAAGGCGGCTCAGAAAGTTAGGTGCCTGCATTGGCCCGTGGAATAAACATCTTCACAAACCACTCCGCCCAAAGGAAACCATAAAAACCGTAATGATTCCTCAGGAGACCCTGGTCCTGCCTCTAGCTATACGACTTTACACAAGCAACTTCTCCAGGACTGATTTCCAGATAAACCAAAGATGAAAGGTACAATGCAATGGTCCAGCCCACCTCCTACTCTTTCTAGTATGGAAATGGGAGGTTGGAGCAGGCAAGTGGCTGGCCAAGGACCTGGTTAGTTAGATGCAGGTCTCCTGACTGTCAGTAAAAAATAATTATTTTCACCACACCATAGAACCTAAACGTGTGCATATCGGGAAAGTGGGACAATCACTCAAGTTTCTTGAAACTCCAGTGCTCTCCAAATCCATGACTGTAGGAAGCTGGACTTGCATGTAGGAAACACATTGAGAGCAACCCTTCTCTTTCCTGTTTGTTTTTCATTTGTCTCCTCCCTCTTCACACGCCATCGCCAAGTTCTTTTCTATCCTCCATTTCCTGTCTGTCCATGATACTGAGTTTGGAAATTCCTTGTCAGGGGTTAAAATTTATTTTGCATAGATTATTTCTTTTGGAGGAGAAGCAGTAGACGTAACCACGTAGTAAATAAAAATGGTGTCCTTTCAAAGAGAGTGTTTCCAAATAATTTTTTAGAGAGATAGAATTGGAGGGGAAAAAGATTTTGTTTTATATTTTGGGTTTCCAAGTCTTAACCATTTCTATGGAAGGGAGCTAGAAAGAAAAGTTAGGAGGCTTGCTTCTGGAAAATGCAGTATTCTAATTCAAGTGTTGTCTGAGAAGATGATGAAGCAGAGAGTACTCATTGTACTAATGAGAAAAAGATGAATGACACTTAAATGGGTTTTCTTTGCGTCCCAGACCATGGTTAAGTGTTTTACATGCATTTGTCACTGCTATTAATGTAATCACATAAAACTTTCTCTTGTTCTCAAGTGCTTTTTAAGTGAGCTATTTGAGCTTTTGATTCTGCAGGTTTTCTCCTGTTTCAAAATCAGCCAAGGTAATATGTAAGCCCTGAAACTTTTTTTTTAAATGCAAGAGCAGAGGTAAAAAAAAAGAATATGGTGGTTGGGTAAATTGAGAACTGTGGGCGTTACCTTTCAAGGGCTGTTACCCGTAAGTGTAATAAAAATATCCTGAGAGGATCATAAAGGGTGTTGCAAGTGGTCTCTGTATTATGTTATATTAATGGCTGATCATCTACACAGGCCTCCTACATAAGTATTCTCCCCCCACTGCATTTTCCCTCTGACTCAGGAGCTCAAGCTACCCTAAGGAGAGACCCCAAATCTCAGCTGTACCCCAGCCAGCAGGGGAATTTTGAGATGGGGACACTGGTCATAGGCCTTGCTACAGCGCTGGTTTCTGAGGCCCCCACAGTTATAAGTCGGATGGGCTCTTTACAGAGTGGTGGGAAGCTCCTCTTTAGCCCCTCATTGCATTCCTGCCCCCACCCCCGGAAGTGGAAGGAGGACCTGCCTCCTTTCTTCCTTCAACTAGAAAAACCTGGATTTGAAATTTGGCTCTTTGATTTCCCATCACCTTGGCCTTAGGCAAATTACTTAACCTCAGTAAACCTCAATGCTTCATCTAATCCCTACCTTACAGGGCTCCACTGAAGTAATGCATGGAAAGTACCTCTCAAAGAAACTGGCACCCAAGGTGATGTAATGCTTCATGTTTGTTATACCCACCATTCTCTGTATGGGCCATGAAGTGGCTTAAAGGACTCTTGAAAGCCCTTACGACTTTCTTACTCTGCCACAGTCCAAAAGAAGTAAGTTCATTTATTTTGTCTTAAATTAATAGAATTCATTTATTCACAGAAATTTTAGGTTTACAGAAAAATGGAGCCCAAAGTACAGAAAGATCTCATTTATGCCCTGCCCTACCCAATCCCCATCATTTCTCCCATTATTAACTTCTTGCATTACCATGGTGTATTTGTTAGAATTAATGAGCCAACACTGATATATTACTCTTACCTAAAGTGCATAGTTTACACTGTGGTTTACTCTTTGTATATTCCATGAGTTTTAACACATGTATCCACCATTACAGTATACACAGCTGCAGTTGCCCTGCCCTAAAAATCTCCTGCACTCTAACTTTTCATCATTCTCTCCTTTTTCCTAAATTCCTGGTAACCTTTTACTGTCTTATAGTTTTGACTTTCCAGAATGTCAAATAGTTGGACTCAGACAGTATGTAGACTTTCCGCTTAGCAATATATATTTAAATTTCCTCCATGTATTTTTGTGGCTTGATAGCTCTTTTTTTAATTGCTGAATAATTTTCCATTGTATGGAGACTGGACAGATTGTCCAGAGGTGTCCAACCTTTTAGCATCTCTGTGCCACACTGGAAGAGGAAGAGTTGTGTTGGGCTACACATTAAATGCATTGGGACACATAATCGCAAAAAAAAAAACCTCATAATGTTTTAAGCAGAGTTACTATTTTGTGTTGGGTTGCATCCATAGCCATCCCGGGCTGCATGCGACTTGCAGCTTGGACACCCCTGGTACAATCCTATACTGAAGGACATCTTCTTAGTTGCTTCCAAGTTTTAGAGTAATGAATAGACATGCTATCAACATTTGTGTGCACATTTTTGTGTGCTATCAACATTTGTGTGCAGGTTTTTGTATGGACATAAGTTTTCAATTCAATTTGGGTAAATACCAAAAAACACAACCACTGGATGGTACGATAAGAGCATGTTTAGTTTTCTAAGAAACTGCCAAATGGTCTTCCAAAGTGGCTGTAATATTTTACATTCTCACTAGCATTTTTGAAATGCTGAAAAATTCTTTGGATAAAAGGGCACATTTCTGTTACGGGTTACAAACATTTTCAAGTCTCTATTTTGTTTGCATCCAAAACTCGTGGTTATTTGGATTTCTAAAAGACTCAAACTTACATTCCAAAGGCTCCCTGCATCTGCAAGTTATTTCTCCCTATTATAAAGAGTGTAATGACCCACATGAAAAAAACATTGTTACACGCATGGTTAGTCAAAAGTTTATTAAAGGCGAGTTAGATAATTTTCCTTTTAGAAGAATTTGAAATCCAGCATACACCAAAAGAATGGCAGACCATTCACAAAAAATGGGAAATATAAAACCAATGAGGAAAAAAATACCTAAACTGAAATGATGCTGTGAGATGGGTCAACCTAAGAAGACAGCAAAAAGAAAAAAAGGAAAATAGATGTTATTTATGAAGCCAAAGTTATTTTAAGGTCTTATGTTTACATGTTCATTATTATACCTATCTTACTGTAATCCTAAGCCAAAAATACATCATAAGAAATATCTAATTTTTGACATTTGAGACAGGTTAAAATAAGGAGGGCCAGTGAGGAAGGGAAAGCGGAGTTGAGTGTGACTGAATAAGGGAAGGCTTCGTTATTGACATGAAGGTGAGTGTCTCTGAGGGACATTTCCACTCAGAGGCTAAGAGCTAGTAGACCGCAGGAGAGTGAATTGACCTAAAAACTTCATGGCTCCTCATACAAAACTTTGGCTGCAGAAATTCCAGTTAATGCCTGGTCAAGGAAGAAACTGGCAAACTGATGAATGTCCAGTTAGCCAATAGATCCATAATTTGGGAAGTTAAAGAAATTGCTCTTTTGCTAGTCAAGCACCCTGAGTCAGACATCATGTGTGTCCACTCTGCTGATCATGAAATCAGATGTATTGAGGTAAGACCAGAAGAAGGAATTATTGACATGCCACTGGGTGAAGTGGCCAGGACTTGAGCAAACTGCAGGAAAAAGAAGCAAGGCCTGGAGGGTCTCAAGGCAGCAGCAGAGCAGTAGGCGTGGCCTATCACGTTGGCACGGCTCCTCCACTGGTCTTCTATCTGCCCATCCTCAGGAGATACCCTTGCCTGCTTCCTACTGGCTTTCCCTAACCTGACAAGTCTTCCCAAGACCCTTAGACATGAGAGATGACAACAGATGTCATCCTGTCAGGGCCACAGCTGGCGGGAAATTGGTGGTCTGGAAGTGTAAGCAAAAGCAGATTTGATAGAGCAAAATGTGTTTGGGCAAAGGAAAACACACGATAAAAAATTTGGGGAGTACCAGGTCTGAGAAAGCCGAGATGGAGAAATAAGAAGAAAAAGCAAGAAAACATGTTGTTTCTTCTGTTCATGCCCAACAGATGATTTAAACAAAATAATTTGTAATTCTTAGTATATATACAGCCTCAAAAGTATCACAAATAATAATCGGTAAAAACGAAATTGTAAATCTTCAGCTACTGTCTACAATACTTGAGAATAATGTTCCCAGGTAGTTAGAGGGAGAGAACAAAACCATGCTGCGCTGGTCTGTTCCCAGCTTTGGAACTTGGCAGCCTTTTCAGTTTCACTCAAGTTCTCAGGTCAAAGGCATCAAGTGGAAGAGGTATTCATGTAAACATGCTGTGTTTTTCTGCGAGTTACAGACCTACTCCAGTTATTTATTTTAGATTCGCAAAAATGTTCTCATCTCAGTAGCTTCAGGGCATGGGACAATATAAAAATTGAGACCCATTAGAGAAAATTTATATGTATTTCAGCTTTACACAATAGCTTCCTCTTGATCCTCAGAACACATTAAGTGAGAATTCTTGTAGATCATTTGCATTATTCCCTAATTGCTGATGGGTTTTAAAAATGTTTTAGGACACATCTACAATTAAAGAATAGCCTTATTAGGAGAGGATGAAAATTTTTGTGACACACCACAGGTCATAAAGTAGAATCTAAATGTTTTCTCCCTATGCTTTTTCAGACCCTTTTTCAGAGGTTATGCTGTCACATTCCCTCCATAGCTTTGGTGTTTTATCTGCAAGTGTGTGCTCTTTTTGGAGTTTATCATTCACTGCATCTATTGATGAGTGAGACCTGGGAAATCCAATCCGAGGCCCTGGACTCTTAGGAGAGCTGCACTTTGTTTTGCTTCATCTAGAAGGTAGGACCTCTGTGGTTAGTCATCTCAATATATTATGTATAGAAGAATCCGCATTAGAACACCAGCACAGATCCTCTTTCAGAAATGGAAATCTTTGAGTGAAGTAATACATCAGAGGTGAACTTTAGACGGTTAACATTTTGGCCTTTCCAGATGCCATCACTATCTATTTCTTTAAGTCCAAGGTTTCCAAATATTTGCTTCTAGTTTCACAAAATTGGGATTTTGAATACTCATTTAGGATGTGCTAGGCAGTTCACATGTACTTATGGGTGCCTATGGTGTGCAAGCCACAGTACTGAAGCTGTTTAAAGGAAAATAGGGAGTAAAATATTTTATCTCCCTTGCAAATAATTTATTGGCTCTTGGAAGAAAAAATATTAGCAGACAAAACAATTTAACTATAATCTTTTGAGGCATGCAGACGGATATAGTGCAGTCTCAGGGCTGGGGAGAGATGAAATAGGAAGAAACCAGAATGGGTTGGGTTACGCTGTGATGCTTCCTGGAAGGCCTGCCTTGACCCAGATTCTGATTGCTAGGTAGGAAAGGGGAGGCATTACAAACAGAAAGAAGGGCATGTTAAAGCAAGAAGTCCTTTGTAAGTCTGGGACATGATATTCCCAAGTTAATTAGATAAAGAATGTACATGATATGAATAAGAAAAACAAACTTAGGTAACGAACTTCTATCTTACATGAATCTGAAAATTTACTTTAGGATTAGCTTTTTCTGTTTTAGTTGGGACTTTTGGGTTCAAATCATGTACAAATCAACTTGATGTCACTAAATAAAAAACAGGGAGATTTATTAAATAAATCCTGGGAAACACCTAGAATGGTGAGAGGTCTAGGGGGATTAAAACTATATGTATTATTGGCATTCACAGTATGTCATAAATGAGAGATTCACAGGGAACCTCTCCAAACCCCAGACTACCCACCAGTGTTTTCTTCCCATCTTCCTGCTTCTCTTTCTCTCCCTGTCTTTCCATACTGTTTCTCTGCTTCCTGATCTATGTGCTAAAAAACATGCCTCAAGTTTAAATCTTCTTTCACCAGCCCACAGAGGTTGGAATCTCTTGGACTTTAGTCAGAATCATCAAGAAACTGACTCTACTGGGCTCAGCTGATTTCAGGAGACTGCCCTGGACCGATAAACCTGGAATCTGTTGGGCAGTCACACTGTGTGTAAAGATGGCTGTCAAACACCTGCGTCTGCAGCCGAGTGGATGAAGGGAAGGGATGAATCCCAGAGAAGGCAGGTTAGATAACTCCATGTGTGTCTACTATACTTACATATATAAATTCCCATTCTTTTTAATGTTCCTTTTTTTCCTTTCCACTGAATTTATTGGGGTGACACTAGTTAACACAATTATACAGGTTTCAGGTCCACAATCTCACAACATGTCATCAGTACATTGTATTGTGTTCCCTACCCAAGTCAAGTCTCCTCCCATCACCAGTTAACCCCGCAGTACCTTCCTCCACCTCCCCCGACTTCCCTTCCCCCAGCGATCCTCATAGTGTTGTCCATGTCCAGGAGTTTTCTCTCTCTTTCTTTTTCTGGTTTTGTCCATCCCCTCACCGTAGCCTCTAGCCCTGCAACCTCCCCTCCTCAGCCTCTGACAGTGTTCAGCCTGCTCTCTGTCTAGGGGTCTGCTTCTATTTTACTAGCTAGTTCATTTTTGGGGTTTACACTTATGATAGCTATAAAATAGTTTATGAATTAGGCTGCTCTAATGGATTACTAGGAAGCTTGAGAATATAGTCTTCATTTGCAGGATGGCATGTTCTGTGGCACAGTGTGAGACAGGTTTGAGGCAGCCTGAGCTCTGGACTTGAAGGAGACCGAGGTATCTTGTAGCTTTTTACAATGGGGATTTTTCAAGTCATCTCCTACTGCCTTTACTGAACAACAAATGTACCATTTGATCAAGTCAAGTAGACTTAAACATAGTTACATTTTTTAGCTCTATTGAGTATAAGTGATATACAAAAAAATCACACATATTTAATGTATACATTTTAATGAATTTGGACATATGCATGCATATACCCATGAAACTAATCACCACAACCAAGGTACTAAACATATTCATCACTCCAAAAAGTTCCTTGTTTTTTGTGTTGTTGTTATTGTTGTTTTGGGTAAGAATATTTAATATGATAGCTATCATTTTAATATATTTTAAAGTGCACAGTACCATGTTGTTAACTATACAATTGAATTTCTAAGGTATCCTTGATGTGGAGGGGAAGATAAGACCTACCATGAAAAGAAATTTGAAAGTCCTTGTGTTATGTAAGATTAGAAGATGTTAAGTGTTTTATTCATAGACATTTTATTCTGGAATTTGTTCTTGATTTATAACAGAAAGTATCTCTCTCTTTAAAATGAGAATAAAAGTGAAATACAATTCCTCATTTGAATAAATACTTTTCTTGGCATGTCCACTATTACTCAGAAAATTTTTTAAACCTCGTTAAGATAGTCAGACTAAATGACATAGTTCCATGCACATTTCTTTTTGCCATGAGAGCTTCTTTGCTACTAGTAATAAAACATTCAGTGAATGGGCTAAGTGTATGTCCTGCCAATGAACACCACAGGAGTTAATTTTCTCAATTCATCTGGAAGGCTGTAAGCAAGGCACAGAAATGTTTAGAGTTGTGTGTATCAGCACAGTCAGCCTGAGATAAAACTTAATTAGAAAAATCAAGCAAGCAATGAACAGAGTTCCACCCATGAGTCACCTACGTTGCTCTTAGCACTGGACTCTGCTAGTTCATGGCTTCTCTTCATTCCATACCTGTAGGTCATTGATCCACAAGAATACAAAGAGATCGAAATACTAATGATAGGTTCTACTGCTTGGGGATCTATCTTGAATTAGTATTGTACAGTATCATATAAAAAACAATTCAGCCTCAAGATATAATTTAATTATTTTCATGACAGAGAATGTTAGGATTCATTTTAATATTATTTATTCCTCCTTTGAAAGGGTAATAAAATAATAAATTGCATGATGGAGTTATGGTTGTTGCTTTATTTCAAAAAAGAAGTTAACCTGAAAGAGAGCACTAAGTTAATAAACTGAGAGAAAAGTATGAGGTTCATTGTAATATGTATGCTATTAAAGAAACCTCACTATAACTTAAAATAGAGTCTCTTAATCATCATCATCACTGTTTTTTTCAAAGTAAAGTAGGTTAATATCCAACTTGTTTTTCCCAAGACCTAACCAGGTCTTGGGCTTGGGAGGCTGTGACCAACGTGGAACTCTTCTTCACATAGGCTGGGATGTCAAAGGTGTACCCCTAAAAGTCTCAGTCTTACACTACAAGTTCTCCAAGGTTATACAATACTGAGAGGGAAAAGCAAGAGGAGAGAAGACAGGAAAGCTGAGGTTTCCAGCTGAAACAGCCTGAACTGTGTATCAGTCTGAAGGAACAAGAATGAGCAGCAAGCCTCTGACCTCCAGGAACCAGAGGGAGCAGAGTAAGGAGCAAGCCCTGAAAAGTCAACTTTGTGGAAGAAGAAAGCCATCTTCTAGTTTGTCCGGTGACTAGAATAATGCCTTGCATGTTGCTGATTTTCACTAATATGTGTTAAATAAAGAATTGTTGAGTGAGTAAATGAATTCACAAGAGGTAAATTTGTACAATTTGGCACACAAAATAGATATGTCCCTTTTATGCCAACTTCAGTGTGTGCTGCATAAAATAGCTTTTAAAAGTATCTGACTGGCCAGCATAGATCAGTTGGTTGGAGTATCGTCCTGTAAACAAACAAGGTTGAGGGTTCAATTCCTCATCAGGGCACATACCTAGGTTGCAGGCATGAGCCCTGGTTGGGGTACATATGGGACGCAATCAATCAATGTTTCTCTCTCATTGATGTCTCTGTCTCTCTCTCAAATCAATAACATGAAAAAAAACCTCCCTGACTACACCAAAGTAGAAATACACTCATAAAAAGGGTAGAATCAAGGAGACATTATGCTGTGCAAAAGGCCTTTCCCTTCGTACTTCATCATAGTTATTATCTCTGTTATCATAGTAATTAAGCTCCCATTAAGTATAGAATCTTTTTCTCTCTTTTTTCTCTGCTGCTCAAGTGTTCCATGTTTTCTCCTCTTTATTAAGAAAAACTTCAGAAATAATACCAAGTGAAATTGAATGTGTGGTATTGTTCTAAGAACAAAGACACCTTCCCCACTAAAGATTTTTTTTAAGTATAGTATTTTCCATTTGCTATTTTCTAGATTTAGACTACATTCTATTGGCAAGATTGGACTCTTCCCCCTAATACTCGACACACTCTTTACCCTCATATGACCCCACCTCTGAACTTCATGTCACGTTTTTCCAAGTATACACCCCATCAGTTAAACTGATCATTTCTCTTGTCTCATGCTATTTTGTTCCCTAGATCTGGGCAATGTTTATCCCATGTCTGGATACTACATCCCTTTCCTATGAGTTACTACTCTCACTTTTTAAGGTCTACTTCAAGTTGTTGTGCTTCCTAAAACTTTATCTGTCTGGTCATTCTTCACCAAGTTTTAATTGCATTGATAATTTTTAGAACAAAGTCAGTGTTTTGGGTACTCTGCATAATTTTTTCATAATAGACATTTGATAAGTATTTGTTGATTTTTTCTAGCTGTGGCTGTGTGAGTCAGTATTCATTTTCATAGCTGCACTTAAAGGCAACTACAGCCCAATACACTAGAATGCCATGAATAGGTGAAATGTCACACATTTCACTTGAGCACATTATGGGACAACATTTTCTTTGTCCTTCTGAAGTCAGAGCACATGAA
Organism: Artibeus jamaicensis; assembly: GCF_021234435.1. Lineage (NCBI taxonomy): Eukaryota > Metazoa > Chordata > Mammalia > Chiroptera > Phyllostomidae > Artibeus > Artibeus jamaicensis. The sequence continues at coordinate 19,123,875 of NW_026521823.1, read as the reverse complement.
CATGGTCTGCATGCAGCCAATGAGTTTTGTTCATTCTGATGTAGACTATTTTCCTTTCCCAATTTCATCAGTCTTATATATTTGTCTTTGGTTTTCTTTCTGCCTCGCAGTAAGTATATTAGTCACACCAGGTCAGAACTAGAAGTCTTCTTGATTTTGAAGACTTTACAATGGCTTTTTCAGAAGCAGCATCTGGCTACAAGAAGGACTTCCACAGAAGCTGCAGTGGCTGTTGCACAAGGGCCAGCAGGTTGCTGTCAGTTCAAACTGCTGCAGGGCTCTGCTTGTGCAGAGACTGACTCTTCTGTAGTTGCCTCCTGCTTGCTCTTCAGTTGTCCTTCTGATAAGCTCTATGTCATTCCTCTAATGATGATGGCTTGTAATTAGAAAGCACTTTCTGTAGCCAGATGTAGTCAAATGCTAAAAAAAAGTAACATTAATAGCAAGCACCACACTGATAAAAAAGATGATTCATATTTATAATTTATTGAAAATGTATGTTCCTGGCTTTTAGTAATAAGAAAGTAGCATATACCAGAATAATCCTCCCACGATAGGCAATTATAAACTCTGGACCAACTGTAAAACACAAATGCTTGAGATATTAAAGAGCAACCAAAAGCAGGCAGAAAATGAAGGCAGTATGATCCTTGAAATACTGGAAACAAACTGGAAGAGATGAATTTTGGGGGCTTCTCTTTTTAGGGCAATCCCCAGTCCATGCAGGGTAGCGGGGTCGAGAACTCAGTCAGGGAGGAGAAGTCCTTCTGCTCTGAGAACTCAGAAGTTAGAGTTCTAAGCTGCCAGACCAAGAAGAAAGCTGCAAAGGGAGCCATCACCAGTGGGAGCAGATCCTCAAATCTGCCTACCAACCTCAGTCAGATTTGTCTGAACTGCACAAATGAGAAGGAAGAAAAAAAATGTTCCAGTGTAAATTACTTGTAGGAATGCTGAAAGAGTGGAACAGAGATTTCAACACCTGCCTAGTATTAGGGGGGCAGAATTTGACATTTACGTCCTCCTAACAGGGCTTTCTGGACATCTTGAATTTCCTATTAAAACCCCAGAAGGGCCACACCTTAGCAGGGAGAATTACATCCCAGAATTAATATTAAAAACTGAAATTGATCCAACCTAAAAAGCTCAAAACTAAAACCAAATATTGAAAGGATCAAATGTGATCCACAAATAATTTCACTGTCTGCTAAAACTCCCCTCAGTCCTGTTCAGAGGGAACTACAAAATACAGAATCTCTATAATGTATTAATAGTCACATGCCCAATATAAATATTTTAAAATTATAAGTGTGAGTAAAAGTTAAAAATTATTTAAAATATTAAACATGAAAATGTGATGGATAGTCAAGAAAAAGATCCACTGAAACAAATTCACAGATAAACTCTCATGCTGAAATTGACAGCCAGGGCTTCAAAATAACTATGGCAAATACATTAAAGGAGCCTCAGAAAAATCGATGAGATCAGTAATTTTATTAGTGTTGTGAAATTCTAAAAAAGAAATAATATACCTAAAATAAGAAAATAAGAATATCTGAAGAAAGCATTGTTGGGATGAACAGCAAACTGGACGAAGTAGAATGAAGGATTAGTAAACTTGAAGAGAGGCTGATAGAAGTTTGTCGAGGCTCATTTTGTGACCCAACATGTGGTCTATCCCTGCAAACATTCCATGTGCACTGGAGAGGAAGGAATCGTCTGATGCTCTGGGATGGAAGGCTCCGTGGATGTCAGTTATGTCATATTGGTCTAATGTGTCATTTCTTATGTTTCTTTATTAACTTTTTGTTTGAATGATCTGTCTAAAGTTGTTGAAGGAATATTTAGGTTCTCTACTATGCCAGGGTTTTTTGTCAGTTTCATTTTTTAGTGTTGTTAGTACCGTATATGTGCTGGTGTTCTCTGACTGGGTGCATATGCATTGAGAAGTGTATGTCTTCTTGATGTAGTATCCCCCTTATCATTATAACATGTCCATCTTTGTCTCTTGTTGCCTTTGTTATCTTGAAACCTATTTGTCAGCTATAAGGACAGCCACAAATGTTAATTCACGTAATCCCCACAATAATACAAAAAAAATGCAGAATTATAAAGGAATTTGACCAAGGTCACAGTTCATAGGTATTTAAGAGGGTAATGGTTAAAATACGTGTTCTAGAATGAAGTAAACCCAGATTTGAACACTGTCTTTCCACTAAACAGCTGGGTGTATTTAGAACATTTGTTTAATGCTTTAAACATCCGTTTCCTTATATAAAAATGCATAATAATGTCTCTTAAGTGGTAAAAATTGAATAATTAATATAAAGAAAAGTATCCAAAACTAGGCATCTAGTAAGCTGTCAAAAACTGTTAGCTATTGTTTTTGTTTGATCTGAGATTAAAACTCAGTAGTGACTTTAAAGCCCACGTCCTTAACCATTGCTCCTTACTACCTATCTCTTAGAGTACAGCTCAAAATCATAAAAAAAAATTTTAAAAACACAAAAGAAAATTCTTCTCTATCAGGAAATCAAGAGTGTAGAAAATACAAATGTTCCTGCCAAGTTAAAAAAGAAAAAATCTGCTACTTTCTTTGATAGAAGACATCTGTTTTGAAAATTGGTAAACTTGAGGGTGGAAATGTTTACTTTAAATACCTTTAGACACTCAAGATTCCATTTTACACAGCTTTTTATTGTTTTGTTATAACAGCACATTTTCTGTACCAACCCCCCAAAAAACCATTACCAAGTATGTGTGTCTCAGAATAGCATTACTCACTCAAATTAAGCATTTGGAATTGTTAGGAGTAAAAGCATTTTTCTTGTTTTAGTTCATTATATTTTCTTAACAAAATTTTTAATGCCAAATCAGTCTGATGGTGCAGTAAAGTTGCTATAATGATTTATAAGCTATTATTTTACTTTCTTTTTGGCCCTTTGAAAGGGTCATAAGCAGCAAGGAAGCTTCCTGTCTATGATATGCATGTCTCTAAACAGTGGGACTAAATGTTCTGTTTTGTTATTCATGGGATTTAAAAATGGCTCAATTTCAGGCCCTTAAATAAGGAAGGCATTAATTAATTCTTTCATTTATTGACTAAAAAATTTTAGTGAGCATCTGCTATATGCCTGGCCCTGTGTAAGGCATCATGGGACAAACACAACAGAAGAGACATCAGAAATGACAGTCTGGGAGAGGACTCAGGAAAGTGTGCAAGTAATGATATGTATTCAGTGTGACAACTGCTGTGACAGAGGAATTAGTACAAAGGCACTAAAAGATATCGGAGATGGTGAGCTGAGCATTAAAGGTGCAGAAGAGTTCATCCAATTCCCTTCAATGATTTTCTTTGTTTGAAAATCATCTAAGAAAATACACAGTCTAAGCACACCAAGACCCATAAGGAGCACAGTGGGGTGAAGTTTCAAAACTAAAACAGTACTGAAAGCTTTAGACATTGGACTTGACACTGATTTCTTGGACGTGACACCAGGAGCATGGGCAGTGGAAGTGAAAATAAACAAGTGGGACTCCATCAAACCAAAAAGCTTGGGCACAGGGGAAAATCATAAAAAAAATGAAGCGGTAACCTATAGAATGGAAGAAAATATTTGCAAACAATATATCTGCTAAGGAGTTAATCTCCAAAGTATATAAAAACCTCATACAACTAAATAGCAAAACACAAATAACCTAATTAAAACATGGGCACAAGACCTGAATAGACTTTTCACCAAAGAAGACACACAAATGGCTAACTGGTACATGATAAGGTGGTCAGCATCATTAATCATTAGGGGGATGCAAATCAGAATCACAATGAGATATTACTACACATATGTTATGATGGCTATAATACAAATAAATAAATAAATAAAACCACGAAAGGAAGAAAAAAGAATCCTTATGGATTTTTTATAGAAATGTACATTAATGCAGCCACTATGGAAAACAGTATGAAGGTTCCTCAAAAAAGTAAAACAGGAATCACTATTTGATCCAGCAATCCTACTTCTGGGCATATAAAATAAATTTAAGTCAGGATCTTAAAGAAATACCTGCACACCCATATTTATTATAGCAGTATTCACAGTAGCCAAAATATGGAAGAAACTTAAATGTTGATCAATGGCTGAATGGATACAGACAATGTGATGTATAATACAGTGGAATATTATGCAGCCCTTAAAAAGAAGGAAATACTACCGTTTGCGACAACATGGAGGTTCCTGGAGGATGTTATGCTAATAAGTAAAATAGGCCAGGCACAGAAGTATAAATATGGCATGACCCCAATTTTATGAGTAATCTAAAATAGTTCAACTCATGGAACCAGAGAGAAGAACTGTGAGACCCAGAGGCTGGGGAAGGAGAAGAAGGGAGAGAGGCTGGTCAAGGACACAACTGTCAGTTATGCAAGATGGGTAAGTTCTAGAGACCCACCACACAGCCAGGAATCAGAGTTAACAACACTATCATGTACTTAAAAACTTGCTAAGAGGGTAGGTCTCATGTGAAATGTTCTTGCCACAAAAGAAAAAATATGTATTTTGAATAAATAAAGGGGAAGAGGGGAAACTTTTGGAGATGGTGAATAAGTTGATCATAGTGATGGTTTCACGGTGTACACTTATCACCACATTCAAGTTGTCCATATTAAATATGTGCAGCTTTTTCTATGTAAATCTAAACCTCAGTAGGGTGGTTTGGAAATAAAATGAATAAAAATAATATGCAAAATATAAAAGTAAACCAATGTCATCACTGGCATTAAAAATGTCAGTCTTAAAATTTAGCCTTTCATGGGTATATATTGTTTTGTTATAATATTCTATAAATAGGTAAGTAAGTTAAAAAGCTAAAAATGAAAATAGTACTGATATTTTAAAGTTTCTAGTATCAATATTAAAAAAAGTAAACTACATCATAAAGTCGATTTTGGCACCAGCTTGGTTAAGATACATTTTATAAGACCAGATTAAATCAAACAGCTTCAGAAAAATAGAGTTAACCTTAATTAACAATGTAGCATTACTAGGAGACACACTGGTCACAAAATATTTCTGTTTTCAATTGGCTTAATTTAAGACCTCCTTTCTGCTTCTGCCTTCACACAAATTATAAAATGGCCTTATGTCCTATGTACTTACTTGGAATTTATTTCTCACAGAGACCACACTGCTTAAGAAAACAGGTGTTGCCGCACAAGCCCTGGGAGGCATTATTTAAGCTTAATGTGATTTGCTTCAGGAGTCAAGTAAAGTATGAACACTTGGTTTCAACACAAGGTTACTAGATGATATTTACTTGGATATTATTAAGTGATGATTTGTCTTAAAAAAAAAAGCCTGACTCTTACATGAATCTGTTTGAACTTGCTAACTCTTTGAAACCAATAACGATGTTAAACTTTATGCTTTGGACTTGGGGGGTTTGATAAGGTAGAATAAAATCTAAGAAAAATTACCTTTCTGATTTAGCACACTATTGAATCTCCTCAGTGACTATCATTTCTCACATCATAATAATAGTAATAACAATGATCAATGCCATGGATATTCAGAGTGTATTTTTAAGGAAGAATGAGAAAGAAACAAAAAGAAACATTTTGGTAGAAAGCCTTTTTGACCCTTGCAAAGGGGTTGGAAAGCAGTGTTATTGCCAAAATTGTACGTCTGAATGTTCTGCTTGATCTTGCTGCGAACAGAACCAGAAAACTCAAGACAGTGAGTCTAATTAAACTCTGTATTATCTAGTGTGGCGTGTACTTTGGGTCAAAACCTACAGAACAACGAGTCTTTCTTGCATTTTTTTTTTACCTAATGAAGAAAAATCATCTTCCTAGGACTAGAATTAAATGATAAGTAACAATTTACAGGCATTTGAAGTTCTAGAAGATGGATAATGCCAAGTTCAGCCTGCTTGAGCTCACACTTGTGGCTGAGAAGTATACCTGCTCTTTATTTGAATCTCAGTGGGAGGAGGTGTTAAGCTTGAGTGTAAATCCTGATGACCTTTCTCCCTGGGCATCTTCTCCGCCTTCATGATTAGCCCTGAAATGGACCCTCCTGGCTCCAGGATAGAGAAGAGACACCTTGGGACTGCCTCCCCTTCCTGCCCCTCACAGCCCGCACTTGGACTTGAGGAGCTGCAGGAAGAGCATTCTTGAAAAATCCTCATTTGTGATAAGGCCTGGTACCTCTGAAGTATGCATAATTACTTGTCTCATTTACTATCAAACTTGACTCTTTCCCTTGATTGGATTTTTACTAAAGCTAAGATCTTTAAAAATATATGTTCAAGTAGCAGAAATGTGTTGTTAAATTACTGGGTACATTTCTACAAATGCAAGGGGTGAGAATAATTATGATTGATCTGCGAGGGAAAATGGGGAATAATTTTTATTTGCTCTGAGTATAACTGTGTGATGTTAGGATTTGGCGTTTCCTTGTGGGAAAGCGAGTATGGGAATGTTCTGCCAAAACAAAGGAAGGAGGAAATAAGTACCGCACCCCAGTAGAACTATATAGAGGTTTTAAAAAACATTTTTAAAAATAGCTTGTCTGATGATAGAATCAATTGACCTTCAGGACTATTTCCTAACCCTACTCCTATGAGGTGTTAGTTTCCGAAGTTCTATGACTGTTGTTCCGACAGCGGTCCCGTTTCTCTCTTTTGGGATTTTCTCAAATCCTGCTCCTGGCTCTGCTCTGAGAGAAGGGAGAGTTTTAACGGGTCCCACCACGCTGCTTTGAATCGGGGTCATGCCTTTTTACACTCTTCCCCAGAAAAGTCTCTCTTATTTGGACCTCATGATTTTTTTCAGTGTTCTATTAGTGCTATGACAAGAAGAGCTGTTTCTTTCCACAGAAACATCACTTATAATTTTGAGATGATTTCCCAGTTAAAGGCATAATTACTAGCCTCTGAATTGGCAGAGAAGTGATATCCTGAATCTCAGGTGATAATAACTCATCTCTAACATATGTAAATCACAGACAAAGGGCAAGGGGAAAATTGATTTCTGAACTTCCCATTAGCAGTTTCCCTTGATTGATGTAGATAGGCCAAAATTATATTCTGAAATTTTGGAAGGTCTTCAAAGATTGCTTTGTAGTTTCTTATTTTCCAAGGTACATCTTTACAGCTGGAGCAGATCTAAAAATACTAGGTAGGTTGAATATTGGTTACCCAAGGAAGGTACCTATCTTTTTTAAATCAAAACTTATTATAATTCTCTGTGAGAAAAGATGTGTCATATAATTTAGATGAAATGGGGCAAAGAAGTAGAATAAAGGAGTTAAACATTTTTCCCTTGTGTAAGTATAAATGGAGGTCCATCTTACCTATCGGGACAGTTTTACCCTGAACCACAGTCTAGGTCAGCACCCAGTCCCTCCCGTGGCTGCTCTGTGGGTGCATTCACTTAACAGACACTTGGAACGCACATTATGTGTGAAGCAGTGCAATTTGTTTCAGAAGTAGGGCATTCAGAAATGAGACAGGGTCTGCATCTCCAATGATAACTTAAAAAACCTATCAAAGCTGTACGGTAAATAACGATAATAAAATTTGTGTCACAACACAATACCAAGTTTAAACTCCTGCTTTAATTTCCATAATCTAATCTTGTCTAGAAATATACTAATTAGACAACATTGTTTGGAGGTATATTATTCTATTCATCACCTGTAAGGAAATTTATTCTGCATGAAAAATAAAAATGAGTTAATTCAGCTTCTTGTTCATTAGGTTTGTTGGCTGAATATAGTTTAAAAGCAGGATGAATTCTAGAATTCTAAAAGCCCTCAAGTAGCATAATAGCTTCATGCATAAAGTAAGCAATACTTGGACTATATCACCATATTTCTACTGAGTGTACTGTAGATGTCTAATGTTACACATTTGGTGATGCTGGTTGCTCATGGGATGATATTCGTGTCAGTGTGACAGTAGTTTTTTAATGGCTCATGGTGTGCCAGCCCCATGCTAGGTGTTTCAGAAGGTTCAAGGGTGAGGTTCAAGAGATTCACAGTCTCTTACACAGGGGCCTGGGACAATCATAGGAAAAGATTGTGTTGGGAATGAGTTGCGCTAAGAAAAGACACCTTAGAGCACAGGATTTTTGAAGTAGAAACTGAATCTTGGATAGGATTTCTGAAGGAGAGAGCAAGCCGCAGGACCCTGAGCCCTTGCAGAGGCTCAAAGGCAACATAGAGAAGGGTGAGAAATGTCCACATTTGTTAGAATTATGACTTTTGGAAACTTAGGAAACCTGTAAATATTGAAAAGCTTGTACCCTACTCAAGATAATCATTGTTAGAATCTTTGGTGGAAAATAATACATAAAGACAGAGTTGCCCTAAATTCACTTTGAAGTAGATTTACCATGTTATCTATCTGCACTTGAACAATATAGAGATTCGATGTACAAGGCATATTTTCATTCAGTCTGATACTGAAATACACATGGATTTGGAGATGCACTGGCTTGATAACTTGGCTCCCTGGGGCAGGCATCTTTGGCCCTCAGTTTCGAAACCACCGATGTCTGGTATGGCGTTAATGGAAGGCAAGGCTAGGATATTATTATAGAAGGATGTTGAAAAAAGGTGGTTCTTAATTTGAAAGAAGGCATTAAAAATATAAGGGCAGATGTCTTCTCTGTCGTATTCATTATTGGATACACGTGCTTAACAGAATGCCTGGATTGCAACGTGTGCTGAATAAATAGATATTGGTTGAATAAATGCATAAACAAATGAATGAAACCAATTATGGGGACAGAGTTTCAAAAAGTACAGGGAGATAAAAAGTGTCAAGTGCTATGAAGCCACAAAGGAGGATAGCAATAGGAAACAAGCAAACTCACAGTTATTAAGAACCACACCTAAAACAAAAGCAAACTAAGAGGACAACTAGATCAGGAGCAGAACCATAGAAATGAAGATCACATGGAGGGTTAGCAACAGGGGAGTGGGGGAAGGAGAAGGAGGGAGAAGGTGCAGAAAATAAGTAGCATAGACGGTAGGTAGAAAATAGACGGGGGGAGGGCAAGAATAGTAGGGAAAATATAGAATCTAAAGAACTTGAGACATGTGGTCATAAACTAAAGGGGGGGATGGTGGGGGAGGGGGTGTGTAGGGTGGAGGGGAATGAAGGGGAAAATAGAACAACTGTAATGGCATAATTAATAAAATATATATATTTTTAAAAAGAACATCAGACAGTGAATTGTAAGGGGTCTGGAACAATCTTCACAGGTGCTGATCCTGCAGATCCAGCCCCAGGAGTAAAGGCCGGCTTGGTTGAGTTTAAAGAAAGAAAGATTAGTTCATGAAGAAGGTGGAGAACACACAATTATTTCAGAAATTCCGCCATCCCCTTTGGAGAAGACCTTGGCATTGCCTAACAAAGCTGAGTTACGCACATCCTATGGCGGAACTGTGGATAAGGCAGCGTGGTTTCTCACTGTGGGGCGTACAGAGATGGAGGGAACACTGTTGAGTGTAAAGGGAACACAGATCGTAAAGATTTAGAGGCAACGGGGCATCATGCAGGCCACTTACTCTCAAGTGGTCCAGGGAGAAAAAGTACTTTATACTCTATCTGCCCATTGCCTTAAAAGTCTGGGATTGTTTTGAATTAAAAAAATAAATTGTTTAAAAAGGTTTAAAATAAAGTTTAAACTGTGTGACATCAATAAAAAAGCTAGAGACAAGGCAAGAATTTGAATGATAGGCAACACTAAATAAATATGAGATTTTTATGGGGTTCTGTTCCGGTTTTGTTTTCTAGGATCAAGAGAATGTTTGGTACCTGTATCGAAAGGAGAGAATGATTAAATCAGAAGAGAAATACAGCTGGAACCTGTTCTAGTAAATGCTTCAACCCAGCATGCTGAATTTTGTGAGATGGTAGAAAGTAACTGGCAGTAACCTGTCCAGGTTTGCCCTCAGGAAAGGGGATTGTGAAGGCCTCGTTCGAAGCAGGAGCACAGCCCCTTTCACCTTGGAGTGACTCTAAAATGTGCTAGCAGGTGGGCTGCAGGTCAGTCTTAATGAGAATGGACATAACTGGCTAGAATTTTCAGGGCTAACGTTCCCAGTACTCCTGGGCCTTGGCTCCTACAGGAAGAAGCTCTGATTATGCCTTCCTCCCAGTTACAAAGACAACAAGGAAGGTCTCATTAGCAAAGGCATTGTTGCCACGGATAAACAATGGCAGGCTGTGCTCCTGTGGGCAGTTTTCACAGCAGTCGGAGGGGAGTTACTATTCATTATCTAAATCTGGCTCAGAAAAATGGGGGTGGTGTGGCTGGGGGGTACAATAGACGGAGCCACTGAGAAGTAGCTTAAACTGGCTACCACAGCCATTTTAGGAGATTAAACAGAGCTCTAATCTATTTTAGGAAGACATTGCTGTATTTTAGTCCATTATACCCTCCAAAACTACTGTGGCGAGGTGAGTCAGCAATATTGCTCCTGCCATTGGTACACAACCATCGGTTGTGGTGGGCTGTTGTAATTCTGTTTAGTTAAACAGGTTGGCAAAGTAGGCATAGCAGGCAGACCAGGAGACCATCAACAGCGTAAATAACATTTATATTTGCTGGAAGAGATACATAAGATTATATTATGATTATAGGTCTTTAATTATCCCAGAGAAAATTTGAGATGACGATGAAGATTAGACAATGGCAAGCTCCTGGTCTTAAGAGAGAGACGACATGTGAAGATCATGGGGTTGGTGTTCAGACGGTGGTTCTGTTTCATCCCAACTTGTAACTTGGAGCAAGCTAGTGAACCTCATTTTCTCCATCTTTAAAATGGGGCTAATGGTACCTTATAGGGTTTTTATAAGGATTAAAGATAATAGATGTGGAATGACTAACTATGTTTATCTGCTTACTCAAACCCTGGTAGACTGCTCATTAGCTATTACTGCTTTTTATACTTACTCTACACAGACTGCATTCTAAGCCAGTCACTCCTTAACTAGAGGCTTACAAACATTCACAATCATCAAAAACAAGTAAACATACAGATTAAAAAACATAAACACACATTTAAAAGCCTTTGCAGGTGAAGGTGTTTTCCTATAAATCTCCCATGCTATATTTTTTAGTTGCTGTTTCTCCACCTCATGAGAAAAAAGAAAAGAAAGAAACTTTATCTGATTGGGGATTCGCACTACAAGGCCTGAAATTTAATAAAAGTTGGCCACATTAGTTGCAGATTCTATCTCTTCTTTTTTTATGGTATCAGAACATTTAGAGGTGGGTCTAATAAGCAAACTCAAAAAGAGTTTAGATTCAGTTATGACAATATACAAACATGATAACTTATCGTCTTTCTCTAAATAGCATCATCTTTTGCCCTGGTTTGCGTGGGACACTTCCAGTTCATTCCTGTTATTCTGGCTTAGTTGCTAATGAGTCCTCCATTGCCTTCACTCATAAAGGTATCATAGTTTGGATAATAAGTACCATCATCCTCTGTAATGCATTCTGCACTTGAATTTTCCTGAGAACCCAGGTTAGATGCAAAGCCATAGAAGGTATTGAATGTTTTGCCTACAACCTGAGTAAATTATACAGATCAGCACTTAGACCATGAAATGTTTTCATAAGTAATTTTCAAGTTAACATTTTATTATTGAGTTACAATAGAGATAAACCCCCAAAAAAAAAAGGATTTACAGGACCAAAGCAAATGGAAACCTGTGCCCAGTTCATTGGTGGGCAGGGCTACTGGGGCCTAGGATGGTGTGCAGAAGTTGGACATTACGCAGGCTCATGCCAAGCCCTGGAATTTTTCGAAGTTCCTCCCCAAAAGATGAGAAATACTTTAACTATGAAGTGATTTTTTTAAAAAAAAATTTATTGTTGTTCAAATACAGTCATCTCCATTTTCCCTCCTGAAGTGACTTTTTAAAATCTAAATATTATGCAGCTATTTTTTCCAAAATGCTATCAGTGTTAAAAACTTAGCTTATTTTGAACATTTTGAACTCTGAAGTCCTGTACCCTAGAGATGAGTACATTGCATAGAATTTTAAAACATGTGTGTGACATGAGAAATATCCAGTGTGTTGACTACTCTTCCTCTTCCCTCTAGTTTTGTTCCTCTTCACCCCTCACCTCTCTAGCATTTCTATAAAATTTACAACATCTCCAAGAAAGGGGAGAAACTAACATTATGCTTTTTCCCATTAAAAACAAAAATATCTGTATTAATTCTAGCTTGTGGGAAAATTCAGATAGATTTCCTTTTGTAATTTAAGTAAGTTATGGAAACAATCATTAATTCAAATATTAGTTTATGGAGTATGAATATATTAATTTTTGCTATGAGGTTACTGTATTGCTCTTGATACATTTCTCAGCACTATGCTTTTCAATATTATTTATTTACTCAGCCTCTCTCCATTGAACTATTACTCACAAGGAAAACAAAATGAATCTCTTGGCATGGAATAGAGATAGAGGCAAAGAAGAGGTGGCTGTGAATGCCAAATAGCAAAATGTAGATTATTTTACGTCTAAGGAGTTTTAGGGAATTATGATCACAAAGTAATTGTGAATTAAAGATGTTTTTGTCTTTCATCAAGTTGCCATAAGTACATCCCCATGGGTAAAAATTTATGTAAATTCTCTGCTTAAAAAAATATTCAGCCTGAAGTTTTCTGTTAATCCAGAGACACATCTGCCATTAATCTATTAATATACACTCATCACTGAGTGTAAAAAGAGACTACTGTGTATGTGTTTATTTTAAAAAATTAGTTTAAAAGACCTTTCTGCATATGATACCCAAGGCAGAAATTATTATGGAAAAGATTTATAGATTTGACTACAGAAGGTGACATCTTTTGTAGAATGAAATGTACCATAAACCCAATCTGGAGACAGATTATATAAAATACATGATGAACAAAAGATTACTCCACTTAATACATGAGTTTTCACGAATCCATTGCCTGCCATAGAAAAAGTGTGCACAGATTGGAAATGAGAATGTATATCATAAGGTGGAAAACAAGAAAAAGATATTCAACCTGCCTAATAAAGAAATTCAAATTAAGTAACAATGAAATTGCATGCTGTTACCCAGTAGACTGAGAAATGATTTTTAGAGTGAGAATGTCCATTCTGATGAGGATGAAGGAAATGAGTCACTTTTATACACTGCTGGTAAGCACGTAAGTCAGTGAAACTTTTCTAGACAGAAATTTGGAATTTCTATTAGAAGCCTTAGTGGTAAACAGATCTTTGAAATCCCCCTTCTAAGGATCACTCCTTAGGAATTGATTGGAGAAAGAACAGGGTATTATATATAAAGATATTTGTCACAGGGTTTCACACATGGGCAGAAATTAGAGCCAACTGTCTATCAATACTGAATTAGTTAAATAAATATGGTACATTTATAGATAAAAATACTATCATTAGTGATGTAGATATATTTATGGACATACAAAAAGGTCAATAGACATTTAATTTTACAATGTTAGTGATAAAAATAATGTTTATAGTAGGATATACTGAAATTATATCAATAGTTCTCTTTCAGTGGTAGGGTGATATAGAATTCCACCTTCTGTTATAGGTGTCTATATTTCCTAAGTTATTTACAATCAGAGTAAAAACAATAATTCTCCCCATGCCCCCATTATGAAGGGGAAATGGTATGATAAGTAATTTTTGGCCACTTTTGATTAGGCGACTTTAAAATTCTCTATGCAGAATACAATAATATTTATATTCCAGTAAGAACCTCAATGGAAAGTTTGCTTCACACCTGAAGCTATCAGACAACAACAGTTGAAAATCTTTACAGACAGAGATGATGACCCCTGCAGACAGAAGGGCCACGTGGAATAATAAAAGGCCAGGTGGTGACAATCCATTTGGAGGAGAGATTTCTTTTTTTTTTTAGTTTTTATTTATTTTATTTTTTAAAAGATTTTATTTATTTATTAACAGAGGGAAAGGGAGGGGGAAAGAGAAGGAGAGAAACATCAATGTGTGGTTGCCTCTTGCATGTCTCCTACTGAGGACCTGGCCTGCAAACCTGGCATGTGCCTTGACTGGGAATTGGACCAGCCATCCTTTGATTCACAGGCCAGCGCTCAATCCACCAAGCCACACCAGCCAGGGCTTATTTATTTATTTATTTATAGAAGAGAGAGAAAGAGAGGGAAAGAGACATGGATGTGCAAGCGATATATCAATCAATTGCCTCTCACACACAACCAAGCAGGGTCCTGGCCTGCAACCCAGGCATGTGCCCTGACCGGGAATCAAACCAGTGACCATTCAGTTCGCAGGCCAGTGTTCAGTCCATCGAGCCACACCAGCCAAGGCTGGAGGGGAGACTCCTTAATATTTCATTGTTCTTCTGAAGGTTGGCACCTCTTGAGGGTCGTCTCAGCCCTCTTTTTCCTTCCTCTCCAGCACAAATTAAGCCAGATCCTGGGAGCCGGAAGGAAGAAAAAATTGGAGGGAACCTGGGGCGAAGGAAGTGGTGACAACAATGAGAAAGCCCTCTGGCCACAGTTTAGAGAACAGTGCTATCGGGCCCATAAATTTGGTGCTAATTTTGTCTGTGGAAAATTACAAAAATGAGCCCAAATGCCTTTCCTCCTGCTCTATGCATAAATTTTAAGTTAAAATTTAGCCCAGAGGTGAAAAAAAAGAAAAAGAGCCAAATAAATACATGGAGCAAGCTAAATTCCTCACAAAGGGGCTTTCAGTGTTTCTACTCAGGGTAAGAGCATAACTTCTGGCTCTTCTACTGAAATGATTCATGAAAAAAAAAAAGCTGAATATGTTTTCTTAAGAAGAAGTCAATGTGTCAGAAAAATATGATTGTCCTAATCCAGTTTAACTTTTAACCTCAATAAATAAGCAAGAGAAGTTTGCAACCTGAACCTTCTTAGCAGTGAATGTTTCTCTTCCTTCTTGCTCCTGAAGAGTTTTTTCTTTTTCATCCTGGAGATAAAGGGATATTATAATTTATCAAAATGTATCCCTACAGGAATCTGGACACCCCTAAAAATGAGCTAGTGAAATAAGGTATGAACCTTACTTTCACAAATATTGTTTTAAAAGAAGCAGGCACCCATTTGGATACAACCTGGGGTGAGCTCAAAGGACTAATGCAAGGCCCTGTGTAGAACCCTCTCTCCCAAGATGAGGAGCAGTGGGTGGGGGAGTCAGGACAAATGACTCCACCGGTATCAGCTGGTTACGTAATCCTGAGCAAGTCCTTGCACTGCCCCAGGACTGTGTAAAATGTACAACAGATTGCTGGTTGACGGAGGCGGAGGTTGGGGGGAGGAGGAATTTGAGGAAGGTGGTGAAAAAGTATCAACTTTCAGTTATAAGCTCCTGGGGAGGTAATGTACAGAATGGTAACTATAGCTAACAAGACTCTAGTGTGTATTTGGAAGCTGCTAAGACGTAGATCTTAAAAGTTGTCATCTAAGGAAAAGGCCCTGACCAGGTGGCTTAGTTGGTTAGAGCATCATCCCAATTCCCCCAGGTTGGGGGTTCAATCCCTGGTCAGGGCACGTATAAGAATCAACCAATGAGTGCATAAATAAGTGGAACAACAAATCAGTGTCTCCCCTGCTCTAAAATCAATCAATAAAAACATTTTTAAAAAAGGAAAAGAAAACTTGTTACTTTTTGTAGTAATAGATGTTAACTAGATTAATTGTGGTGATTACTTCAAAATATACACATATATTGAATCATTATGTTGTACACCTGAAACTGATACCATGTCATATGTCAATTATGAAAAGATAAAACAACTTTGGCATAAAAAATCGTAAGACTGAATGGTTTCATTTGTGCCTTAGAGTTCTAAGATCTGATTACGTGTAATATACTACTAAACTGAGTGAGGGGGTTGGGCACACACTGAAATGCATAGTAGGATCCCTTTTTGGTAAACTAAAGCAGAAACAGTAATAAAACAAAAATGTGTGCATAAGACAAAGACTAGAATGAAACAAATCATAGATTACAGCTTTTTACACATCTTCATGCAAGTCTTTGATTACTATACTATTACAAATAGTATCTTCTAATCCATGGCTTGATTTTTTACTCTGATAATGGTGTCTTTTAATGACAGCTATTAATTTTAATGCAGATCAATTTATTACTTTTCCCCTTTAAATTAGCACATTGGCTGCCCTGCTTAAGAAATCTTTACCCACACCAAGAACAGAAGTTATTGATGGTTTATTTTTATTCTCATCTTGTGTATCGTCTTTCAACCTGTAGACCAAGGGAACTGCTATACTCAAGGAAAGTGACATAGGGTGGCGTGCCTTGTTTTCCAACGGAACTTGCATGAAGGAGAAGCCTTGACAATTCGTGTTCCCCTTTTCTCTGCAGATGGTAACTTGTAAGTCCCTTGGGGAGTTGATTCTCTCTACCTTTCCAGTGGACTCTCCGATTCTCACCATGCCTCACTGGCAAATTCCCCTATTTCGTCAACATTCTCTCTGAATGCTCTCTTGACTCTCTTAAACTAATTGAAACAATCTGCCATTCTACCCCACCCATTCCTCCCGTCAAGGGTGGATCCAGGTTTTTGGAGTCCAGAAATGTATACCCGTTTTAAAGGAAAAAAAAGTAAAATGACAAAACAACCAGCAGTGTGTTTAAAATGACAAACGTCAAATGCCCACAGCTGTCCTGCGTGGGACCAGGGCCAGTGAGGCGTTCTGACCACACCCGCAGCCTTCTTGGAGGAGGCTGTTTTGTTTTTCTGCATTTCTGTACACATGAGCCTGGGGGGGGGGGTACGTCGTGGGTTTTAAGTCATTTCTTTTCCTTCTTCTCCCAGAAGCCCCCACTCCTTTGACATGCCATCAGACCAGTCATCTACTTCTTCTCCTTGTTTTTCATTACTAACCTCTCCTTGGCACTGGCCTTTTATTGAGGATTTTCACCCCCTTAGGATTGTTCTTCACCCATCCTGTTCGCTTAACATCCATGAAGATAACTGGTCTATCGCCGTTGTCTCGCATCATTGAGACTGCTCCTCTGAGTCCGGGAGCTCCTCTAGCCTCCAGCTGGTTTCCTCATGTCCTTCACAGCCACTCACCACACAGTAGCTTTCTCTAGGTGGCGTCTACACTTCCTCACCCCTGGTTCCATCCTCAACCTTCTTCAAACAGAGGAAAGTGTCATCCTCAAGTCAATGATGAGTCTGGTGTTTCCAAGAGCAGTGACCTCTCTTTGCCTTCATCTTGTCACCTGAGCAGCTGTCCACTCCCCCTTAAAACGACATAAAACAAAAAACCATTTTTTCTTGGTTTCCATGGCACCACATTCTCCTGGTTTCCTCTTCCTTCCCCAGACATTTATTGTCTCCACCCCCTTTGCTCCATCTCTAAACAGGAGAGCATTCCAGTCTCAATCCTAGTTCCTGAACTTCATCCACTTAGCCATCTGCACTCACCACTGAAGTGATTTCCCAATCACATGGGTCTACATGCCACTTAAATGCATGTGATTCCAAAATGTGTACCTTCACCCTTTCATCTTCCCAAATCGCTGGATGCCTATCTATGTATCTTAGCTTCTTGGGACTGCTGTAACATGTGCCACCACCTGGGTGACTTGGACAACAGAAATTTATTGTCTCACAGTTCTGGAGTGCAGATGTCCAAAAATCACATGAGCAGGGTACCTCCTTCAGAGGCCTGTGAAGGCAACCCTTTTACATTTCTCTCTCCTGTCTTCTGGCAACTTCAGACATTCTTTGCCTTGTAGAATGTATTCTCCCTGCCTTCACATTACCTTCCCTCTATGTGTGTCTGTATCTGTGTCCAGATTTCCCCCTTTCATAAGGACACGTTCATACTGAATTAAGGTTCACCCTCCTAACTTACCTTGATCATCTGCAAAGGACCTATTTCCAGATAAAGTCACATTCACAAGCACTGGGGGCTAGGACTTCAACCTCTTTTGGGAGAACACGACTCAACCCAAAACTTCATCTGGCTGCTTCTCTGAGACTCTTCTTGGATGGGAATGTCAAGCAATATGCACAAGACAGAAATCTTGATTGATGTGTCCACAAACTGAGCTCTTCTTTAGGCTTCTTTACTTTAACGAGGGCACTACCCTCTGCTATCTTAGGCATCATCCTGGATAATTCTCACACCCCACAGCCAATATCTCAGTAAATTAACTTAGCTCCATTACACATTCTAAGTCTGTCTACTTCTCCCTGTCCACCATCACTTTAATCCAAGCCACATTAATCTCTCACTTGGACCCCTGAAATAGCTGCCTACTTCCATTCTTGCCTTTTCCACAATCTAGTCTCTATTCACAATCAACTCTTACCTCAAATTGTGTTTATTATTAGTCAAAATAATATATTTGCATATTTTTAAAATATACGATAGTATCTAAAAACTTCAGTGAAAAACAGCAGTTTCTTATGTCATCCCTTAACCCTTGTTTTCTTGTTTTATTTTCTGTTGTTAACCTCCACATTTCTAAGTGGCATGATTTCTATTTCTTAGTTTATGAAGTTAGATATTATCTGTTGGCTTCTGTGCATGGTTGGTGAAGAGCTAGGTCTGCTGTGCTCTCATTATCCACTTCTCCATTTCTCTCAGAAGAGTAATGTTATTTTATTTTTATTATTTTAAGAGAGAGAGAGGGAGGAAGTAAGAGAGAAAAATGTTGATATTTTCTTCCACTTATTTATGCATTCATTGATTGATTCTTGTATGTGCCATGACTTAGGATCGAACCCACAACCTCGGTGTATTAGGATGACAGTCTAACCAACTGAGCTACCCAGCCAGGGCTATTTTCTATATTCTGATCAAATAACTTGTTTTGGTTTTATCAAACAACTTGTTTTATCACAGTTTTCACTACTTTGTTCTTTTAAATATTTTTATATTCTAAAGGTAGATAGTTGTGTTTTTTTATCCTGTGCTTTACTTATGTATGTGAGTAATTTTTTGAGAACTCACAGACCTAAATGTCTGAAAATAATTTTATTCTATGATCAAACTTAATAACTTGGTTGGGTATGAAATTCTAGGTTAAGAATAATTTTTCTTGGTACTTTGTCAGCATTCTTCCATTGCCTGTTTTCAGTGGAAGGATTACTTTTGAAAAGTTGGCTAGTGTTAAACATTGTTCCTTTGTAATCTCTTTTTTGTTTCCTTCTCTCCAGAATCTTCTAAAAATCCCTTTATCACGGTACTTTTATATGTCATGATGGTGTGTCTTGAAATAAGTCTTTTTTATTCAGCCTCTTAGGAATTCTTCAGTCCAAAGATTCATGTCCTTTAATTGGAAGAAGTGCTCTTATATAATATCTTTCATAATATATTCTCCTAAATTTTCTTGGCTACCTGAAATATTCTGAATTATATATTGTACATCCTGATCCTCCACGTCTTGTCCTTTCTCTCCCTTTTCTCATTATTGTTTTTTTTTGTTTTACATTTTGAAAGACTTTTTTCAATTGTTTTCTTATATTTTTAATTTAATTTAACTGTTTTTCTTTGTTGGTTTCTTTCTTATAGTTTCCTAATTAGACATGCAATATCTTATCTTTCTAATGATATTAAATATTTTTTAAAATAATTATGCTCTTTTTATTTCTGTTTCTTCAGGATTTTCTCATTTCCTTTCATCGTTCATATATGTGTGTGTGTACATATATGTATATACAGATATATATGTATATATACATACACACACATATATATCTATAGCTGTTTTCAAATGTTTAGTTGTTATCTACTATGTTGTATTTAATAGTGCTTGGAAACCATATTGAGTCCATGATCAGGACTGATCAAGTGGCAGGCTTTACTGTAGGCTGAATAGTCAAAGAATTACATGAACATATGCTCTGGGGTTTTTCATTTTCTTCTGAGAAAAATTTCCTTGAGTTTCTTGCTTCTGGAGTATAGACTGACATTTATGCAACAGTCTGGTAAAAGGGGTGGGAATTACCCTACTCAATTTGCAGGGCTTAGATTAATCTTCCATTATTATCCCTAAGCTGCACATACCTGTCCTTCACACTGCCAAGTGCCCCTGATTCCTTTTCCACTCAAATTCAAATTCCCCATAGAGTACATGTTCCTTTTTTGGTCACAGAGGTCATTATCTTGATGCAAGACTGGGCATGGGCATCTGGAAACTAACAGCTTCATATATTATGCAAACTTGCATCCAATCCCTTATCTCTAGGCCTTGGCCCCACCCCATTCTCCATTGTACTTCATGACTTCAAGTCCTGGGCAGTTAAGTTGACTTAACTCCTCTTTGGTATTCTCGGCACATACTTTAGGTTATAATTACCTGCTTCTATCTACATCGGTTACCATTTCACTGTCCATCTGCTTCCATTTTCCAAAAATATGCAGCTGTGCTCTAGCTCCTGCTGTCTCCTCTCCTTTTGTCATTATTTTTAAAGTTTGGTGCCTTTTATATTCCTTTACTATTATTTCAGCCAAGTCACTGTAATAAGAGGGGAAAACTACATGCGGTTAACTGGTCACCCTTAATGTTTTTGACCAAAATAATGACTTTGTGTTTAAAGTTCTCCAGTGAATTTGTATAACATTAAGATAATATCCAAACATGTTAGCATGGCTCCAAGACCCGATGAGATCCTAGGTGTCTTTCCGCCCCATCACTTAGCTCTTCTCCCCTTTCACCTAATACGCTCAAGCACACTGACCTTCCCAGAACTTCAAGGCTTCTTTCTCAAATCTTAATGTGGTTTGTTTCTTGTTGTTACTAAGATCTCAGCTCAGATACCACCTTCTGAGAAAAATCTCCTGACTTCCTAATTCCAAGTACTGGCCCCTCAGGGCAGTTTATTGTACCAGTTGGTTGTGTTTTATTTTTTGGAGTATTTGTACCAGCTGCGATTATCTCATGTGTTTATGTGTTAACCAATGTATTGCCTGTACCCTCATCAACTAGAATGTCAGCCTCAGGGTGCAGAAGCTCTGTCAGGCTCAGTCACTGCAGTGTCCCCAGTGACACACCAGGGGTACTCAAGAAATATTTGTTATGTTATAAATCCTCAATGTCAATGTCTTCATTTACCAAACCAGGCAACACACACTTATCTCCTCTGATACAACAAAGGAATTTTGGAGAAACTTCAAAGAATTTTTTTCTAAAAGCTTCACTCTAAAAATCAAGATATTGTGACTTTAAAGCATTTTATTCTGTTATTTTATTTGCTCGGGTTTAAGAAGTTGCTGTGTAGAGAGCTGATAGGACCTAAAACCCTTCTAAACAACCCCACCCACCCACCATTCCTACTGCTGCCAGTTTATTTATGCAACCAACAAGTACTTACTGAACTCTTTCTATGTCAGGTACTGTGCTAAATGGGAATATATAAATTTGATACAGATACTATTTTTGAAACTTCCCTACCAGTAAGGTAGTCAGATAAAGAATAATGCTCAGACAAAGAAAGAAAGTCATAATGAATTTTAACAAGTCTAAGAAATGATGAAACAAGTAGATCGATAACAGGTAATGACCAACTTTAGGTAGAGTCATCAGGGAGCATCTCTTTGAGAAGATATGAAAATTTATTCTCATAAAGGGGAGAAAAAGAATGTCACTGGCCACCTTCCATCTCTTGGAAATGTTTAGTCTTCTATTCCAGTCACATGCCCCTCTCATTTTTTAGAAGTTCCACCCCCAACACATCTTATACAACATGTTAGTTCATGGAGAGGGTGGTGGTGGAAAGGAACTAAGATACACAAATATATACATAACAAAGCAGAGAAGAAAATATACACAGCAACGATAATCCTTATTTCTGCAGCTAGTCATGAAGCCATACCGTTTTCTCTTTTGCAGTTGACTTCAGGGTTCTTTGCCCTGAGCCAGCACCTCAACGCCTCTCTGTTCTTAGTTTCTTGAAGTGGTAGGATGATCCACACCTTCTTCCCCAAAGGGTCTGAGCCATTAGTGTTCCTGCCAATCCTCAATTGTTATCTCCTTCTATGAATTTTAACCCCTGAATGATAAAGTGCTAGGAAGTGCCTCTGCAAAACTCTGGGTTCCAAACACTCCTTTTTGCACCTATTGTATAGAAATGACCTTATTTCCCTTAATAGTCAGGACCACTTACTGATATACTATCCCTGTATTACTGTATCACTGAATACATTAAAGTCTTCTTTGTTTGTTGAGCAGAAGGAGAAAACTAGAGATGCGGGTCAGGAACACCCAGTACTTGGAAAAAGACCCAGGTTAGTGTGTGTTATGAAAACCAAGAGAGAAGTGAGTGGATGGAACTACCTAGCACTGCTGTCAAATGCATGGGACTGAGAACAGATCTACAGATTCACTGACTTTTAAGAGAATGACTTTAAGGCAGAGGTGAAGGCAGGGGACAGACTTTGAAGGGTTGAGAAATGCAAGCTAGTTAAGAGGTGAAGGCTGGGGTGCAGTTTGGAGATGGGGGACTTGGCTGTAGTAGATTATTAGTCATTCAAAATCACTGGCAGGGAAGGGAAGGGAAGGGAAGAGGGCAGGGCAGGGAAGGGTGAATGTCAATCATAGTTTTAGAGTGTTTCAGTTTGCCCTGTCTGGTAATTCTCTTTAGCCCTCTCAGCTGCCCTGGATAGGTATTCTCTGGTGAGGAAAAATATTCCTTCTTCATTGCCCCTCTCTCTCTCCCTCCACTCTCCTTTTTGCCATTGTTGAGTTCATTGTACTTCCTACCTTCAGCTGAATGTCTGCAGATGATTCTTATAAGCTAGTGGTTCTCAGAGTGGGCCTCACACCAAACCTACTGAATAAAAAACTGGGAGAGGAGCCCAGCTATGTGTTAACAAGTTCTATGGTGATTTTGATGCATGTTAAAATTTGATAACCACTCCCATAAGCTACATCTTAATTTCTGAACCTTCTTCCAAGCTCAAGGTCTGGCTATCCGTGTGAACCGGACATGGCTGTCTGGGTGTCACCTCCTACTTTCCGAGGCCCCTAACTTCTGTTTTCACTGTAGCCTCACTGTTCACCACTCCTCATTTGAAAAATTTTTCAAATCTCTTCATCATCCTAATAGTTTTATAGCACATTTAATTTTTCTATATCCCTTTTATAATCAAATTAATTTTAAAAATAATTTTAGCCCTGGCTGGTGTGGCTCAGTAGATTGAGAGCCAGCCTGTGAATCAAAGGGTCGCTGGTTCAATTCCCAGTCAGGGCACATGCCTGGGTTTCAAGCCAGGTCCCCAGTGAGGGGCGTGCAAGAGGCAGCCAATCTGTGCTTCTCTTGCACATAGATGTTTCTCTCCTTCTCTTTCTCCCTCCCTTCCCCCTCTCTAAAAATAAATAAATAAAATCTTTTAAAAAATAGTTTTAAAACTGTGTGTGGCCTGACCAGTAAAAATTTATTCACTGTTACTCTTATTTCCTCTGTGTTAATCATTACCAATTTAGCCACTTAGGATCTTTGTATTTTTATAAATATTAAAGTTCTTCAGATATCATGGGCATGAATTGTGTTAACCGTATCACAAATATTTTCTTGTTCTGTTTTTAAAGTTTTGTTTTGTTGTTTTATTATAATAAAGTTTAAAAGTCAATAGAGTATTACATAATAAAATGTAGACAAATGGGTGACTTTGTTTCTGTAATATTTTGTATTGCTCAATAATTAAAAGATTATCGTTCCTACAGGATTGAAATAAATCCTATGCTGTGGCTTCTAGTGTTTTTCTATGGCTTAAAAAATGTGTAACATTTTCCCTGGTTCATTTTGGTTTATGGTATAAAGTACCCATAAGGTTTATTATACCCCAAATACTTATTAGTTAATGAGTACTTTCCCAACTGCTTTATTAAACTCCATTTTTCAGAGGCAGTAGAGTGTAAAGGTTAAGATGCGGCTCTGGAGCCCAGTGGTCTAGATTTAACACAATCAGCTTCAGCTCCAGCTGGTGCTGGGAAAGTTGCTTCAACGTTCGGCTCCTTCACCTCTAACGACAGACCTGCTCATGTGCTGCACATCCTCAGCAGCTTGCTGTGGCTATGAAACACATCAATCCAACATCCAGCACATAGTAAGTGATCAGTAAGTGTTAGCTAGGCTGCATTTCAGAATTCATTAGCTTCCCTTTCCTCTGTTATTGTGACATCAACGCACATTCCGATGTTTTTGCCACTATCATATTATTGTTAATTATTGTGAGTTCCCAGATATAGGCTATTTTAGAGTGGTTTTGTCTCAACCCCCTTTTCTGGAAAATCATACATAAAAGGCACAGGCTGTAGCTGACTCACTTGACAAAATAGTTAGCAGGTAGACTGTAACTCAGAAGAAGACATATGGAAGAGTTTGGAAGATATCAGTGTAGTCAGGCATGCCTTGGCAGGTGGGCAAAATAAATGGGATGCTTTTCTGGGGGAAGCCAGCCTTGGGACAGCAGCAGAGATTGGATGTGAGACAAGAAGGAAGACAGGTGAGTTTAGGAGGTGGTACAGGACAGAAATTGTTGAGAAGAAGGCGAAGAAGCAAGAAAGGCAAAGAATAGAACAATAAATCCTGTGAACGAGACCCATATACTGAATCTTCACAACTCGTTTTCTCTTACAGGGGAGATCTCCACAGTAAAACATGTACCTCTGCATTTAGTGCTCAGCTCTGTTCTGTTTTGCTTAAGTGTTTAAATGCAAGGTTACTGATTATTTTTTCCTATTGGCTAGATGTTCCACATATTATGTTTTGCTCCAAAACACTGGAACCACTCTTTATTGGTACCTCCAAATATTTCTCAATATATATTCGCATGAATTTTTAAAATCATTTATATCATTTCAAACTTACCTAAAGCCCCTTGACCATTACTTCAGCATGCTCAATCATTTTGGCATTATTCCACATTTGAAATTATGATTTATGTTTCCCAATAGATTTCTGCTCAAATTTCATCTTGACTCCTAACCTTTATTTTACATTACCTAAGAGCACATACCGTTACCTTCGGAGAGGGTAGATGCATATTGCATTGAAAAGCTCTGCTGGGCCTACTCGTGAGTTTGCCTTAAAGCCGATTTAGGCCACTTAAAGTAATCCAGTCTGCGCCTTGGTAATTGAAATCCTTCCATTACCCTCACCCCAGTCCATTTAAATATTTCTCTTTCAGATGCAATTACGTCAGGAGGTGAGCCAAATGCTTTGGGAAAGACATGGGCATTTCCAACAAGAAGGCTTTTGGCTGCCCACCAAAAAACGTACTGGTGTTTGTAATTCCAGGTCCAACTCTTTTCTCTGCAAGGCTCCCATTTGCAAAGATCACTGTCGGCCCTCTCCCTCATCCTGGGGGAATGACGGGGACTTGAGTTGCCCAATGCTCATGGCGGCAACCACTGAGAAGAGGGAGGTTAACCTAGATTTCTTCATTGCTTGATTTTTTTTGCTATAAGAAAATCACGCCCCCTCCCCATTGCTTCTTACCCTCAGTTTGAAATCAAAGCCTTTTAATCGTGTAAAGCAGCATCATGTCATTTAAAAATCTTAAACCTTCCCTGACCTGTGTGGCTCAATTGGTTGGGTGTCATCCAGCAAAGTAAAAGGTCACCAGTTCAATTCCCAGTCAGGGTACATGCCTCATTTGCGGGTTTGGTTCCTGAGTGTATGAGAGGCGACTGATCAATGTTTTCTCTCACACTGATGTTTCTGTCCCTCTCTTTTTCCCTCCCTTCCTCTCTCTCTCTAAAAATGAATAAAATCTTCAAATGTCTGCAACCTCATAGATGCATTTTTAGCTTGAGTGCAAGCTTGCCCCATAATTAGGAGATTGAAAAGAAAGGTTTTGTATATTAACAAAACTGGCAAATTTCTAGGCTAAAGCGTCAGTAGTTTTTTTTAATATGCTTAGACAGATGTTTATTCCGTATTTATGTATGAGATTGCTGCTGGATCACAGCATGCAAACTAAATAATTCAATGGAACATACAGAGGAAACAAGTGATTCTATATTCTAATAACTGTTTTATGAAAAGCTTTTCATTAACTCTCAAAAAAATGACTCAAAAATTGACACTTGGATAATTCGACCCAGTTATATTTAACTCTAGAACTCTCCTCATAGGCCAGCTTTCAAATCTGCTCCTAAGTAAATGTCCTTTTTGGGGCTCGTTAGGACTATTCATGTCTTTTCTCAAAACAAAACTATTATGCATGCTCATTTCCCTTCTTCCCTAGCCTTTTGGCTGTCAGATTTATACTTCTTCCAAGCCATGCTCTCTTGGCCTATAGCAGCAATATCACACCCAAGCACAGCGAGCCCGAGGCTGATGGGCTTTGCCAAAGAGCACCTAACAAATGTTGATCGATCTAGTCAAGAAATGGCCCAAAATAGTATTATAGATCAGGCTTATAATGAGCTACTGGAAGAATTATTAATAAATCACTGATTGATATCCATGATTAAAATAGACCAAATTTGCTGAAATACAGAAATGTACATCCAGCCAAATCACACAGACTGCCCACCCGTCTGCCAGACCAAGGATTCAAGATGAAAGGGGTTAGTTAGGCTGTGTTGCTCCTTGGCAAAGTCAAAAAGTTATGCAACAATAACAGGCTTGTCACACATGAAGATACTGTTGTAGCAAGCATCAGGGCTTTTGCACCCAGAGATCTAGTTAGAAATCCTACTAAAAATGCATTAATTTCTTACTCCAAGTTCCCCCCATCAAAGAAGCACATTTATTGCAACACCGATAATTCTTCAGAGACACGGGACCAAAATACTTCAGTGTCCTTGATGTTATCAGAAAGGTATGTGGTGACAGGAAGCCGAACAGCTTCCATCTGTCTGTCTGTCTGAGACCTTTCGTGGGTGCTAACACCTACATCAAAATTGCCTTTACGCTTTAGAAAACACTCTGAAGTGTTCTATTAGTTTCACATTTGTGAGGTCGGTGGCATTTAAAATTATAAAATTAACATTTTAGCTCAATTTACATTACCTAATGAAATATGTCCTTATTGTGTACAACAATAGTGTGTGTGTGTGTGCATGTGCTCACATGTGTGTGGAGGGAGAGAAAGAGACAGACAGCTGTGCCTGAGCTTACATGCAACATTCACGAGCACAGAAATCTTGGTCCCAAACTCTACGGTGTAACACTGACAAATATTCATTTAGGGCCTTTGGGCAGGTTATTTAATTTTTGGTTCCTTCAGTCACAAGCTGGAAATCCTCACACTAACACATCTTTCAGAGTGCCTATTCTCTAATTCAGCTGTACACATTCCTGAAAAAAGGGCCTCATAAAATGTCTTCATGTCTCAACAGAACAATACTAGTCAAAGCATGAGACTTCACCTAAAATGCAAAAACAAGCAATGGGGTTCAAGCAGTTGAGGCCAGAGAGTAATTTTCTCAGGATAGTCCACAAAAGGAAAATCTTTTAATATTAAAATCTTTATGACTTTGTGGTGTTGATGGCTCATAGCCCAAATAAGTGAAATAACATCAAAGTAGAAAATTTTATCTAATAAAACCTGATCCCTGAAAGAGAAGGCCAGTGGTCTGGGATTTAGTCCTTTGGGCTCTTTCCATCACAAGGCTTGAACAGTAATGGTTTTCTCAGAGCCCTTGAAGCAGCCCCACATCAAGGTCTGGAGAGCCCTGACTGGGTGGCTCAGTTGATTGGAGTGTTGTCCATATACCAAAAAGATTATGGGGTCAATCCTCACTCAGGGAACATACCTAGGTTGCAAGTGAAATCCCTGGTCAATGGGTCGGTGTATGTAAGGGAGGCAACTGATCAATATTTCTCTTTCTCTCTCTCAAAGCAATAAAAACAAACCCTCAGACAAGCATTAAAAAAAGGAATATAGTGGTCCTTATTCTTCTCAGAGTTTCAGAATAACCTGCACTCCTTGGAATCCAGGTCACTTAGAACTTGACCTAAAAGTTAGTAATTGATCTCTTTTACTTTAGTTTTTGCTAATCAGAGTTGGGATAAGGGGTTGGCATTATTTGGAACAATTGTGTCTTCCAAAGGAAGTTCATTCCAAAAGTAATTATTCAAACACATTCTCAAGACTTAAAGAAGAAATTCCTAATTTTAGAAAGATATGTATTCCATGACCTATGGAATAATTTAAATCTCAATTCCCCAAATGATGAACTGCCCTCCTTTTCTCTTTGGCAGTTTTATGTAGAGAATGAAATACTGTGTTTGATCATTACACAGGAGCATTATTTATGAAGAAAAGAATTCATCTGTTTTTTCATTATTCTGTCTTCTTATTCCAGGGCTGAACACGAACACCAAGATGGGAGTTTTGTAATCTTCCTCAACAAAACTTACTTCAGGAAAAATTTGGAAAGATCACTAGGGAAATTGACACTTTCTCAGAAAGTTGAAATGAAATAAAACTAAAAGCTAAACTGTTCTGGTCAGGACAGAAGTACTTGGGACTAATTTGCAAAGGATGCAGTCATCCCTTGGTAACCCAGGGGGATTGGTTCCAGGATCCCCGTGGATACCAGAACCCACAGATGCTCAAGTCCTTCATATAAAATGATGTACTCTTAGCCTATAACTAAGACATACCATGCAGTATACTTTAAATCATCTCTAGATTACTTATGTTATCATACCTAACACAATGTAAATGCTATATAAATTGTCATGCTGTATTGTTCAGGAAATAATAACAAGAAAAAGTCTGTACATGCTCCATACAGACACAACCATTGTAGCCCTAACTACATAGTACAGATCAAGAACAACATAACTTTCTTATTTTCAGGTATTTTTTATCTGTCCATCCCCATGGACACTGGAGATGAGGAGGGCTAACTATAATTCTGATTTAGGAATGAGGAATTGGCAAAGACATGGATCAGGTGTAGAAGCGGCATCAAAATCAAGACTCCGTAAGTCAGGTACACTGAACAGACAGGTGCAAAACGATGTCCTTTTCTCATGCATTTTATCTGGGTCCATGGCAGGGTCCGACAGGAGAGAGGAATGTTCTGGAAATACCTTCCTCTGTTCACTCACTCACTCGTTCATTTATTCTTTCATTTATTTTTTATGTGTAGATACACCAAACAAGCCCTATGTGTGTGCTTCAAATACAGAGATGAATATAAGACAGTCTTCATCTTTAACGTGTACACAGCTCACATCGGGAATAATGTAAGTTAATACTACACAGAGGTGAGTACAATAAGAAAGGTACGAAGTGAAAAAGCAGGAGAAGAGATTCACCTGAATGAACTTACGGAAAAGGAGATGGTGTTTGAGCCAAGTCCTGAGGGCAGTTGAGATCAGCAGGCAGAAAAAGTCAGGTGGGATGGAATTCCAAATAGTGGGGAAAGGTGGGCATGAGAGACTACCATATGTGAGGTCAGTGATCACGTCACTCAACATGGCTGTAGTGTGGAACGTTTAGAGTTCTGCGAAAGTTGCCACTTCCAAAGTGGACAAAGTTCTTATCCTAAACTTTGTCCACTTTGGAAGTGGCAACTTTAGGATAAGAACTTATCCTAAAAGGATAAGAACTATGTCCTAAAAGGATCTCTAGGCTGTTCTAAATGGCCTCTGCTTGGTACAAAAGGTAACAATGAACCCAAGGATATTTTAAGCAAATCAGCGAGATAATTAGAAATGTAATTTTTTAATATTAAATTTTATTTAGTTACTTTTCAAGTACATTTTTTTTTTATCTATTTCTCCCATCCCACCCCACCCCCCCGCCCGGTCTCCCCCCTCCCTCCCATTCCCCCCCCCCCCAGTCCTCATCTCTGTGTCTTTCATACTTGTTCCTCAAAATCCCTCCCCCTTTTTCCCCTTAAGTTCCCTTCCCTCTCCCCTCTGGTCGCTGCCCACTTGTTCTCTATTTCAGTGTCTTTGTTTTTATTCTGTTTGCTTGTTTGTTTTATTCTTTAGCTTCCTGTCAAAGGTGAGATCATATGGTATTTGTCCTTCAATGCCTGGCCTATTTCACTCAGCATAATGCTTTCCAGTTCCATCCACGTTGTTGCAAAAGGTAGTAGCTCCTTCTTTCTCTCTGCTGCATAGAATTCCATTGTGTATATGTACCACAATTTTTTGATCCATTCGTTTACTGATGTAATTTTTAAAAAAAGAAATATAATTTTTAGCTTTCGATGTCTTAATTTTCGTTTTTATTTATTATATTATAATATATAATTGTATAATTCATAATATTGTTTTAACTTTTTAATAATTTTTTAACTTAGTACAGTCACATTTTCAAAGAAAATAAAACATTCGAAGTGTACAATGAATTATCTTATTTCCATCCCTGCCCCCAAATATCCATTCTAAATGCTTATATCAGATAACCATTTTTATTAGTTGCTTGCAATTGCAAATACAAATAAATATATCTTTATTTTCCTTTTTTCTTGTATAAAACTTAACATCTACACCCAGTTCTATACCTGAATTTTTAAAACGTATTATATCCTGGATATTTTTTCATTTTAATTCATAAAAATCTTCCTCAGTCTGTATGAATGCCTAGCAATTATAAAGAAATACTCTCAATGCAATGTAAAAGAAGGGGAAATGAGAAGTTGCAAGAATCTAGGCAAGAAATAATAAAAGACTTGAAAGGAGAAAGATCTGAAGGACTGAAGAAATACCAAAAAGACAGAATTAACAGAATCTGAAAGTCTGTTAGGGAGGAGGTGAACAGTTAAAACGACTTTGAGATTCTGACCAGGGCAATGGTGAAACAGTGGTAGATGATGAATCATTTACTGAGACGGAACTCACTAGAGGAGCAGATTAGAATAGGAAGGACCAGGGGGAGATGATGAGTTGGGTTATCGATGTGGAATTTGTGTATCCAGCTAGAGAGAGCTGTTTGGTAGTAAATAAGGAGCTTGGGAGAGGTGTGAGGTGGGGTGTTTGGTCAATGATTAAAGCCTTGGATGTGGATGAAATCGTCTAACAAGACTAGAGGACAAGAAAATGAAAGTGCTCCAGATAGAAATCCCTACATTTAAGAGGCAGTTGCAGGAAGAAAAAGAAATATTATAAATACCACATGACTTGAAAGATTATAATAGGTTTTGCCAAACTTTATTCTTATGGAGGTGTTACATGTACCCACAGTGTTCCGTGGGTGGAAATCTTGGGGATTCACAGTATATGTCGCCATGCTAAGGGCTAATAACACCTAAGAGCCCATTTTTTGAAAAACAATGTCCAATTGTTTTGAGGACTGGAAAGTACCACCTTTACATGTGAAGTGTATGACTTCAGCCCTGGGAACTGTTCTTTTGAGAACCCTGCCTTGGTTCTACCCTAACTGTTCCCTTTCCCATAGATAGAAATGCCCATGAAACTAGGAATATGTATCCACTAGGAGATTGTCCCACCCCTGCTCCCACAGTTAGACTGTGCTTTTGATACCTGCCACCTTAAATCTGCACCCAGGGCCCATGTGGCCCCTCGTCTGGTCTGCGCTCCTGAAGGTGGAGTGCATTTACTCTCTGGTGTACACACTGGTAATCCCAATTTGTGGTTAAGAAGTGACCGTTTATGAGTTATCCATACAGTTATGAATGACAGCCCTCATGGTATGGGTGGCAGTCAGGGCTGGGAGGAAAAAGCTGACAGACCGAGGACCAAAGACTGGGGCCAGCTTTCCTCACCCACCACATCACCTAAAAGGAGTGATGATTCTAAATTCAAACTAACTTCAGAGCCATTGTGAATGCAGGTTTATCCAGTCGGAAGACAGTGTATATAGTAGCCCCCTTTCTCCTTGGTTTTGCCTTCCATAATTTCAGTTACCTACATTCAACAGTGCAAAAATATTTAATGGAAAATTCCAGAAATAAACAATTCATAAATTTTCAACTGCACACCATTCTGAGTAGTGTGATGAAATCTTGCGTCATCCCATTCTGTCCCGCCCAGGATGTAAATCATCCCCTTGCCCAGCACATTCACACTGGATACGCTCCCTGCCCATCAGTCAGTTGGCAGATGGAGAGGTCGTCACATCACTTGTCATGGTATCACCGTGCTTATCTTCAAGTAACCTTCATTTTATTTATTGGTGTTGTCCCCATAAAGTTTTTGACACTATAACATCAGAAATGCCTTATTTTATTATTTTTATTATTGTTAATCTTACTGTGTCTAATTTATAAATTAAGCTTTTTCATAGGTACACAAATACAGAAAAAATATAGCATATATAGGCTTCTCTACAGTCCGTGGTTTCAGACATCCACTGGGGTCCTGGAACATACCTCCTGTGGAGGAGGGTAGTTGGTACACTGTGAAAATCACTGCTTAATACTGACAGTGTGAGTATTTAATTTAGCAACCTGTTAGTTTGATTTACAGCTTGTAAATGTTTAGACCTATAGTATATGGAGCCTCCATTGGTATCCTTGAGCTGGCTCCACAAAGTTTATGGGTTGATCTAGGAGGGAATTACAAGAGGATGGCATAACTGACAACCACTGAGCAAGGGCGAGGTAACACTTATAAGAAATAAACATCTTGGACCTGGAGAACATTGTGCTAAGTGAAGTAAGCCAGTCAGAGAAAGACAAACACCCCATGATCTCACTCATATGTGGAATCTCGTGAACAAAATAAACAGATGAACAAGATAGGAACAGAGGCATGGACACATGGGACAGACAGACAGCTGTCAGGGGGGAGTAGGGAGGGGGGACTGGATGTCAGAAGGTGAAGGGATGAGCCAAAGAGCGCATATGCACAACTGAGAGACAGACAACAGTGTGGGGATGGCCAGAGGGAGGGAGAGTGGGAGCCCGGAGGAGGGGAGCAAAGGGTGCAGGCGCAATGGGGACGTTCGCAATAACGTCAACAATAAAAATAAAGAAATAACATCTCCAAACAAATTTTAGGAAAAGTCCTGTTCCTTAGAGCCTTGAGTCCTGCATTAGCTCCTTCAATCCGTACAGCCTTTGAGGGTGCAAATGAGTCGGTCAGCTGAGATTCAGGGAGTCCCACAAAGTTCACAGTTAACAGTTGCTGGGCTGACTGCTCAGGACTCCCACCTCCAAACCAGAGTTATTTCCGCCACAAACTGCTGCCTCAGATCTTCAGAGTGCCAACACCTTTTTCCTTTTACAAAAAGAAAAGAAACATTTCATTCACTCAAACGAGTGTATGGTTTTAAACTCATGATTCATTCAAACGTCATGATCCAGTCTTAAAAAGTAATCTGTTCTGTTGTTCTTGCACATCATCTACTGAGACAATATCCAATTTAGAAGTGACTGTGATCTATGTCACTCCTTAGATCAATAGTCTCACCAGAAAACACACACGTTGGTACACCCTGAAAATCACTGCTTAATATTGACAGTGTGAGTAGGCATTTCGTAACTTAGTGTTACAATCATTCCATTTAGTTTATATTTAGAAAAAGATTTTGAGGAACAAGTATGAAAGACAGGGATGAGGACTTGGGGGGGGAAGGGGAGGGAGGAGGGAGACGGGGCAGCAGGGGGTGGGATGGGAGAAATAGATAAAAATGTACTTGAAGAGTCACTAAATAAAATTTATTAAAAAAAAAGAAAAAGAGAAAACTCCCTCTCTATATATACATGCTCATATATAAGCATTAATATATGGATCCACAGGAAATAGCTTTATAGGAAAACTAAGTATATACACTATAAAACAACATTATCATGTGTTTAAACTAGAAGAAGGTTATACTGGTGCCATCCTGAGTTGGTGTTGATTAGCCAAGAAATGTTTAAAATACATTTTCAAATAAGTTGTATCAATAAGAAACAATCCAAGACCGAAAATAAGTCTATAGTGTTTAAAGAATTTATAAATATTTTAGGGAAAAAATGCCAAATGCTCTCACTTGAGTTGATTCCTAAGCAACTCTCTGATTTAGATGGATTGATTTCACCTGAGGTTGTTTTGGGGGTTTTTTGAGGGGGAGGAGGGGCAGTTTGGTGCAATGGCTTGAAAAGGAAGTTACTTGTTAAAAAAAAAAGGAAAATTATGTGATACAAATTAAGAGCAAATTCACATGACAAAAAAACGTTTTCAGAATTGAAATAGTCTGAGGACTCCTTTCCCTGTTCCTGCAACACTGGAAAACCAGCACCACCAGCACCTGGGGGCCCCTTGTGTGCACTGGGAAGGCAGGCCCATAACTGCCACAGATTATTTGCGACTACAGAAGAAGAATCTCAACATATCTTGAATATGCCTGGGGCCCAAGATTCCCCGGGAAAGATCTTCAACTCAGACCATAACTGGGTTCAGGGTCAGACTGATATGTGTAAAACAATGACCTTTCTCCTCCAATGGTGGGGAAAACTGGGTCCCTGGAAGTAAACAGAACAGGACTTGACTCCCATACCTCATGTCGGAGAGGCCAGGATTGTCCATCACTGCCCTGCAGCCCTCCTCCCCGTTGTCTAGGAGTGTTCTCTGTGACATATAAATACAAGGGCTGTGCCCCTGGGCCCAAACCATGCCGCTGTGGGAGCCTACCGTGCAAGACCTGGTCACAGACATGTTGAGAGCCATTGGTCCAGAGGAGAGGGCAACAGTGACACCATGTCCAAAAGTGACAAATTAACCATGGGAAGGATGTGAGCAACACCACGGCCTCCAGCACTGGCACTTCCAGAATTTGTTCCTCTCCTAGAACTCCAAGGGCAAGAGACTTGTCTATGCCAGCAGGGTGGTCTGGGGAACACTTGACTTACATGTAGCAGTTCTAAGGCTGCTCAGAGATATTTATGGAGGGGAACCTATGGAAAATTCAGAACCTGTCTATTATCAGTGGGTGAGCAAGCTCAGAGCACGAAGATGAAGGCAATTGCTGCAAACAAGATAATAGATTCACCAACTGGACAAGCTAGTAATACATAGACCATGATGTAATTTGCATACAGACATGTTACATAATATACATATGTGCATATTGCATATTATACATAATGTTATGGTGTTTTTTGCCATCTAATCTCTCATTACCCAAATAGAAATTATGATTGCTCTTGAAATGTGCCCTTTATTTAATTTCAATGCTACTTCAAGGCAAATGCGTGCTATATATGTTCCCATAAGACATTCTTTCCACATATTGAATGAGTGACTTCCGTGCGTCAGGCACTATACAAAGCACCTCGTGAGCAAATGAGATATGATCCCCACTCTCGTGCACCTCGCAATCAAGACTTGCTCCCAATGTAGTTACCACTCAGAATGTTTCATTAAAATCTGAAGTTTAAAGCTCTCTGCCTGTTTATTTTACACACGTAGAAGGAAGTGTGTCCAGATTTTACTGCAGCAAAACACACCACAGCCAATGACAAAGACGGGCCAGCATCACGGCTGTGCAATCTGTGCTGTCACCCGGGGCCCTGAGCTTCATGGATGCTCTGTCGTCACCGTCTTCAAATGCGTACTAATTTTGAAGCAAGGAGTCCCACATTTTCATTTTTTACTGGGCCCTACAAGGTACGCAACCTATTTCAGGTCAGAAAAGTTTCACTGCTCTGTGCATAGAGAGTGTGTTGCTTGTGTAAATGGGTACAGGGTCTCAGGCAGGATTGCCAGGTTTAGCAAATGAACGACGGACACCCAGTCTAGTATAAGTCCCAAATACACTTATACTAAAAATGTTATCCATTTCCGACAGAAATTCAGATGTAACTAGGTGTCCTGTATTTCATCTGGCAAGCCTTCTCTTGGGTAAAGGTAGTTAGTTATAAGCATATGGTGCCTCTGTAATTATTAATACATATCCTTTCACTCTCCTATGTGTCTTAGTTTTTAAAATAAACCTTATGTTTGCTCTAGGTACAGAACCTGAGAAGAACCTGATGTATATGACGCCTGTGTGGCCCAGAGCACTTGGGGATTCCTGTGCTCTTCGCTTTTAGGGAGACAGACAGCAATAAAAAGGCTTGGGAGGGTAGCAGGGGGAGGCGAACAGTTAAATAAATGTGGGCAGCGCTGAAGGGCCTTACCGGAGTCAAATGGGCTTTCCAGATTTAATCATTTTGAAAATTCAATGTGGGATTCGACCAAAAAAATTACCCCATAGATCATGCCTAATTGCTCATAGATGAGCCTTGAAGCGGGTTCTTTGAATGGACAAATGGAAGAAATGGAGGAGAATGTGAAACTCGTTGAAGCATCTCAAACCATCCGAGTCATGGAGAATGTGCCAAAATCTTGATTGTGGGATTTTTAGCATTGCTTTTTGGACCAATTCATATGTTTAATTCCCTATAGGGTTTTTTCCTTTAGATAGTGGAATCAGTTGAATATGACTCAGTGATGGTTGCTAGTAAATATAAATCCATAGAGTACTGATTCAATTTTTAATCCCTCATAGTCTGACTTCTATCGCTACGAATTTCTTAACACTGTTCTCTGAAAATCCCCGAACTTCTTTCCTTACCGAACTCTGCAGTCATTTTTCAGTCGTGGTATTCTTTATCCTCCTTTGGCTTCTATGCTATACTTACTCACCTTGACATCCTGTTTTCCTAACTCTGCACCTGTTTATTCAACATTTAACAGGATGCCACTGCCTATACCTGGTATTCCAAGCCTTTTTCAACCTGGTTCCGACCTATCCTGCAGCCTAATCTCCCAACTTCTCCCTTTTGTGTGTCTTCTACTCTAATCACATGAGACTACTCTGCGTTCTCCCCGTGGCTACAAACCACCCTCCCACTCTGCCTTTGTTCGGGCCACATTCTTCACCCTCCACAACGTCTTTCTTCCTGTCCCAGACTTGCCTTCTGAACCCCAGTTTGAGGGGGTCTCTTTGACATTCTAATTTTTATTACAAATAGTTATTTGTGGATTTAGCTGGAACCCCTAGCTGGAATGAATGTCTTTCACCTTTATGAAGTCTAAAGTACATCAAAACAGGAGCCAATTTGGGGGGGGGGAGGTCTGGCTATTAAAAAAAAATAATGTTTGTCCTCTCTTTAGCCCACTAACTTAAATAATCCATGCATGAAATACAGGTTCTACAATCACTGGATTTATTTAAATGGAATAGAATTCAGACCCTATAGAGTATCTTTACAGGATAATAAGATAATTTGGCTCAGAACAATTGACTTTGAATCATCTTGATTGCATAAGTCTTTGAGAGAGATGCCAATATATTCAAATAAAATGAGGCCTTGGTTTTACTGAGAACCAAGAATTTCTGAATGCAAACGACAATAGAAAAATCCTTTTAAGCTATAACTATAGGAAGTCATTACGTACTTATGGGGGATCAGAGCTAACATATCACATTGAAGTTGCTTCAACAAATATTGAGTCCCTCCTCTATGGAAAATGTAGTATTATGTGCTATGCTTCATAAAATACTTTGAATTGCCAGAAAATAGAAACCCTTCCTCAATTTGGGGTTGCTAATGGTGTTGGAAACAAAGAGGGTGATTCATGTAGAGCAAAACCATATTAAAATTTAAAATGCATTAAAATTAAATAAAGGGCATACTTCAAGAGCACATATAATTTACATTTAGGTAATAAGAGAATAGATACTTCCTTTTCAGAATTTTTCTTTGATATTCTATGAGCAGTGTCAACCATTGATGCCTTCAGCTTATAAATGTGGTGCAGTCATAGAAACAGAATTCTAAAATCCATTTTGCCTGGCCTCATTCTCTCCAAAAAAAACACTCTATTGTATGCCTCTTAATCTATTTCCTGATAGCTTCTCTCATTTAATTTTACTGGTACTGATAGTGGTTGATGTGTGTGTGTACTGGAGCTAGGAAATGTAGAGCGAAGCAATGTGGTAATTCTTGAGCTGTTACACTCTCATATTACACACACACACACAAAAGAGGATTGCATTAAGATATGGAACATTCCACAAAATCAATGAGATCCAACCTAATTTCATGGAAGCGGTTTGCGATAACACTGGAAACTATGATTTCTTACAAGCTACTGTGTTCACACTGTGCAGAGAGCAGCTCTAAGTCTGGGCTCTCTATTCTTACCGTCCTTTGGGCCAGACTTTTCAACTACAACCCGGATTCGGGTGACAGGATGCCGGAGACATGGCCTTCAGGGGAAATTTACTCTGCAATTTCTCAGCAGGGCTGGACTCTGCTCAGTAATTATTCCAGCTCTGGGGAAATCTTGGTTCTTGACAATTCTCCAGGAAAGGGGTGTGGGTGGAACAACAACACTCTTCAACCCCCAGATTTATCTAGTGACCTGGAATCACTGGAGCATGCTCAGCTTGTTGGGAGAAAGAACATCAACCCCTAGCTGGAATGAGTGTCCCCACTAGCAGTAAGACAGCCCTTCCCAAATCCTAGCCACCTGAGACCTGTCTCCTTTTCCATTGTTTTGGCAAAACTTTGAAAAATCTGTCTTGGGAAGACCAGTGTGCTAGTGCTAGACGCACGCCATAGAGCACCTTTGTGCAATATGAGAAAGGCATCTCTCTGGGCAGGTGTAGCCCCACCTCAGGGGGCATGGCCCACTGAGCACGGTGCAAGCTAGATTTACCTGCACCCAACTCTCTTCTCTGCTGGGTGCCCTTTTGCAAGGCACAACCCACATATACAATAGCTCTGGTTTTCACTGTTCATTTGCTGTTCTCATTTTCAAACATTATGGACAAAACAGCAACCAAAAGGTCGCTTAATATTTGCAGTTTTCAGCAGTACCGTGGTAACATTCCATTAAGTGAGATCTGCTGATAATAAGCCCCCTGATTACACCCCTGGCTTCCCAGTTTGCCATATCCTGTCTGCTTCAGACGAGTCATTACCAAGATTATATGCAGATATATCAAAAGATAAAGCCTTACTTTAAGATGACTCTTGCAGTGGTTTATCTGTGAGACATGCTAGAAAATTTCTCTAAATTATGAAATTATTTTAAGCCTGTCTTGGGTGACTTCATGCTGCAATCTCTGTTCTAATCATTAGGTCATTAAATAACCTTGCAGAAGAATTGTTAATGTGCTCTAACATAATTCTAGGGAATTTCTGTTGAGGCCCACGGTGGTTACAAGAAGAAGAAAAAAAAGTTACCTTAGCATTACGCTAGAAATACATGTCTTTTCAGCTAACTGTCAACATAACCTACTCATTTTTCTGCAGGAGAAGCGTCCTTTGCAGGGCCAGCCTTAAAGACGCAAAGCCCAGAAAGTTCATCTCCGAGGAGGCAGGAGAGCAAAGAAGGGGCCCAGAGAACCTTGTTGCTGACTAGGGTTAAACAAGCAGCAGAACAATGGCAATGGGCGGGTAAGATTCCTGTCCTCTCTGGGCTGCCCTTCGCACTGTGCCTGGGATGGCACAGGTGCCCAGTGAATGTTCACTCAGCGGTTCATTTGGGCATCTGCAGCACAGGGTCTTGGTGACATGTATCAGCTCCCAAGGACTCAGGTCTTTCCGATGTGGAAAATCTCCAGTGTTTAGCTCAGGTTAGTATCCTGCCTTTAGATACCCAGAGCTTGGCACTATTTTACAAATGCCCAAATGGGTCATATTTTTCTGTTTTTTGACACAATGGAAATGCCTATGATCACATGTGCATCACTGCATAAGCATATCCTGACAGGTTTTTTAAATTAATAGCTATTTAATTTACAAAGAATGTTGGTATTATTAAGGACATGTCAGTTCCAATGGATTAGGCGGATCATCACATTTTATAAACTGCCAACATGTAGTGACACTTTCCTCTTTACGATGAGTTTCATCAAATTCAAGTGCTGGTTTCTGGTTTATAATTCAATCCATTTCACTGACTCACAGAGGGTGGAGTAAAATGACAAAGTCCTTTGGTCCTTCAGTCAGAGTTTTTCATATTACCGGGTGATTATACATTTATCTTCTTACCACATGAGGTGCTATGTAAAACCGTGGTCAATAATTACCACCCTGCAACTGACTTTTATGTATTCTAGAACTGCCCTAACATAAATATGTCAGATCAGAGGAAACAAATAAAGCATAAGACTGTCATTAAACTGAGGGCTGGAGAGACAGGGAGGGAGAAATGATCACGGCCCTGCCAGCTAGAATGCTGCCCAAAAGGAGACTCCAGCAACACTTCACCCCCAGGTACATTACGTACTAGCTACTTTTACTGCCCGTTGTAAAGCGATGCAAAACACCGGCCAGACAGCACAACAAAGCTTACATTGTACACACAGGATGTGGGAATATAAACACAGAAAACCAAGGGCTATCAGCTCATGTGTGCTGGCAACTTTCTGAATGGTGAATTAGGTTTAGACTTTAGTTTTTCTTCTTCCCTGTCCCCCTACCCTTTTCGGAACCAGTATCCTCTTATACTGTGGAACAGATGGGTTCATACAGCTTTTGAAGCGTGTGAAGGAATTGAGGCCCTTGCCGTAGCTGCAGGGATGCAGAGAGCAATGTGGTTGTGACACAAGCGAAAATTCTAGAAAGAGGTACAATGATTAACTAAATTATCGACTCTCAGTAGTGCTTTTTTGTATTTGATGTGTGTACTTTTCTAGTTCAGCTCATTTAAATTAGAATAGTTTAATTCAAATGAGCTTAAGAATAGACTGTTGATTTAATATTTGCACATATGCACAAAGTACATTTCATCCTGGAGCATCCAGTCAATACAGCAGGATGGTAATGATTGAAAATGAAGAACTGTGTGTTACAAAGTGTTTCTGGGCTTACATTTAACTCTACATATATACATATATATGTGTATACAAGGTCTGTTCAAAAATTATCCGGCCATGTAATATGAAAAATAGAGACATTTATTGAAGAAAGTACAAGATACAAAAAAATATTACACATAGGACAATGATGCCTCAGTCCCCTTCAAAGTAGACATCTTGGGATCTCACACAGTTCTCCCAATCACCATCAGCTGCCCTTGGGGTATTTTCCTGAAACTAATCGATGGTCTGAAATCTCTTCCCCTTCAAAGGAGATTTTAGTTTTGGGAAAAGCCAGAAGTCAAAGGGCATCAAATCTGGCCTGTAGAGGGGCTGAGTCACCTCGGTGATTTGATGTTTCACCAAAACACTCTGCACGAGACGTGATGCATGAGCAGGCACGTTGTTGTGATGAAGCTGCCAACCACCAGTTGCCCACAGCTGCAGCCTTCTGAATCATCTGAATAGTTTCCATGGAGCAATGTTCAAGGTTAACACAAAATTTGATTCAGATTTGTTGTTCTATTTGCT
This sequence comes from Artibeus jamaicensis, assembly GCF_021234435.1. Classification (NCBI taxonomy): domain Eukaryota; kingdom Metazoa; phylum Chordata; class Mammalia; order Chiroptera; family Phyllostomidae; genus Artibeus; species Artibeus jamaicensis. The sequence continues at coordinate 19,082,604 of NW_026521823.1, read as the reverse complement.
CAGTCATTTTGAGTGCAATGGCCACACAGTACACATGCTCACTCAACAGCCTCTACTGTCCCACTGACTAGTACAGTGAAATGGTCATTATTCACACACGTGCATTCCAGTCCACTCTCCTTGGCTGCCAGGTTACATCGTTGTTGCACAAACCATTCTCCTTATATTAACAATGGCTGGACTCTTTCTGGACAGACCTCTTATATATGAATTCAAGGCATGTAAAATACTTCAAACAAAATAATACAGCTCCAGTTCTGAAAAAGGTAGAGGACCAGTCATTGTCCACATTCTATTACCTGCACAACTCCTCCCTGTTCCTCAGTTAAGGCAAAAAAATGAGGATGTTGCCAGCCAGTGCTACATGCACATTAGCCTGATCAAAAGCAAGTGAGAAGGTGGCCGTGGACAAATGACCAGTGCCTACTTACATATAAATGAAAAGGATTGCACATATACCACAACGAGATCATTCCCTTTTTCAGAGTCCAAGTCTTCCTCTTAACTGTTTCTTTTTACCCTGGATTGGAAAAGCAGGAGGAATATAATTTCTACTCTGACATTCTCCTACCTTGGTTATTCTAACTTAAACTCTTTTGTCGATAATTATTTTGAAAAGCAACAGAATACTAAAGTAACAGGTCTGCTATATTTATGTGGTATTTTGATTTTCCTTAATCCTAAAGGAAAGGCTCATTCAAAATTTTGCAACTCAGTAGCTCTGTGAAGGTATTAGGTACAAATCCAGCCATTTGGTCCATTGGGCAAAGCATCATTTCTCAAGCCATTATGCTCAGTTCTTACATCTCTAGCTCTTAAAGATGTTAATAGATCCACCTTGAAATCAAGTTTTCCAAACAAAGTTTGGAATCAGTGCCTTCTTGAAATCTCTTGACAAGTGCTCTGATAACAAAGGCTCATGAAAGTGTTGTGATAAAGAAAATGTTTGTTGAACTCCTTTGACAATAAAACTGTTTTTGAGAAACAAGTACAAGTATCTTGTATAACTAATATTAAAGCATATTTTGAAATACTGGTGCTTAAAAACCAACAGGAATGGGGGAAATATATCTGCATGTAAAAATTTTTTTAAATCCACAGAAAAAGCAGAGTGTTTCAATAATGCTTCAGTACTTTGTGTTGAAAAAAATCTTGTTACAAGTCACTAGAAGAATAAATTGTGAGCAAGGAGTATTATAGTTATAGCTTTAAATAAAAATAGAACATATAAATGTATCATCACTTACTTTATTTTTCACTGAGTGTCCATTTATTCTTTTCTTAGAATGATAATATAATAATAGTTTTCTTTACATCATTTGGATTTACCATATTGAATATCAACTGTACTTAAAAATTTAAGAAACTGTTCAATACAATGGTTGGATTTAATTTGTGAAGCCGTGAATTATGTACCAGGCCGAATTTTTTCACTGATTTCGAAAAAAATTATATGACCTATTAAAATAGTGCGGAGTGAAAAAAGTCTCTTTCCTTCCAAATTCTCATAATTGCAGTATGGATGTGCCATGAGCATATTTTCCTAAAATCCTTTGGAGTTTGAAATTTTCACAGGATCTCCACTACAGAATTGTGCTTACTTATTGTAGAATAAACAGGCTTGGATGGATCATTTGCAGGTATTAACAGGAGGTCTGAGGGCCTGAAACACAATGCCCTGGTTGCCATGACAAAATCTGGGGTACATGTGTCCTGTAACCCAATAACAGAAGCTTTTGCCTTCCCAGGATGAGCCCTCCCAAGCTGACCTGCACACCATTCTTGCTTTATTACACACTCAAGAGACACCTCTGCTGTCCTTTATTCAGCTGTGAGTTTCTGGCCCCTTGTTCTGCCTGGGCCCCTCTGGTCCCCTTTACTCCTCAGGAGCCACCACTGGGCTCCAGCTTCTGCTCTCCCTGCTCACCTGAGTCCCCTTGCAGACACCCTGGTCAGCTAATTCACCACTGGGCCAGCGCCTGCCTCTCTTTCACTTCTTGCGCCTACAGTATCTGGACTCACAAGTGCAGCAGTAAATTAATAATATTAACAGGGAATGATTTTAAAGAAGCATTGATTTTCAACATGTGAGAGAGCTAAAAGGAAAAAAAGTAAAGAGCTTTAGCTTAAGGCCAGGAGAGGGGTGGTGGGAATACCTATTCTTATCTGCCAACTCATGTATTTTTCTAAGAATCATCAACATATATTTTAATTTCTCTTTCCTTAGCAACCATCTCTTATTTGGCATCTGCCCACCATGACACATTTTGTCTGGAGATTTTGGTAAAAATACCCAACAGAGGAGAGCTCAACTCAATTTTCCCTTTCTTATGTATCCTTACTACTTCTATAAGAGCTTGCCCCTGGCCAACAGGTTCAAGTGCTTCATCGTGTCCAGTGGCATTCAAAGGTTGAGCTGAAGAAACCTGGGAGGTGAGGGGCCAAGACTCAGGGAGTCCATGAGATCAAAACTTTTTATAATAATAGTAAGATGTCATTATTAACTGTTGTTTTCTCTCATAGTCTTTCATCTATGCACATGTTTCCAAACTCATCACAAGTTTCTGACAATAGAAATCTCTGGTAGTTAGAACAAGTTGCCCAAGTTTAGCTAATGGAAGTTGCCAGGCAATGTTCTGCATAATTTTATATATACAAATATTGTTATCACAATTCTAAGAGACAGATAACTTGGCAGTTTTGCCAATGAGAAAACTGAGGCTCGAGGGGTAGGTAGATTTATACATATGTTTGTCACCAATGGTTTTACCTCTACAATTCTTTATAAGAAAAGGCAACTTTCTCTTTAAGTTGTGTGATAATGAGGTATCCCTCCAAACTGTGTGATAATAAAATTTGAGTCTTTACAGGTAAGGAATTGGAAGTGATGTTCTATTTGAACGTGGGTAAGTGCAATAATTTTCTACTAATTTGTGTGCAAGCCATCAATTAGAATTCTACCTCTTTTTGATCAGAAGGATTTTTTCTTGGAAAGTCAGCATTTCCAAGACTGAACTCTCTAAGTATGAGGTCTGCTCTGTGATGCTGCTTCTCTGCTGTGATCTGCAGGCGTGGGGGATGTTGCTGAACGCGGTGTGTTTCACGTGGTCTTTGACATTTTAAGAAAGATTGACAGGACTGTCATTTTCTAGTAAATTGCACAGTACAACCAAAGGACACTGAATGGTGCAACATTCAAAAGGTAAATAAAAGTTTGGAAAGTGCTGAGAACCTTACTAAGATCAGAGAATTCAGTGGTATTTCTGCTGGGCTTGTGTTTTATGTTTATCAGAATGTTTCTGTCTTATCGATCATTCATCTGTACCTGACAAGCAGCCAATATGAATCACATATTCTCTTTAAAAAAAGTCAGTTACTGATTATATAGCACCAAGCAACTGAGAAAATCCTTCTATCTGCTCAGATACCCAGCTGCCGAGGACTTACAGTGTTGTGCACTAGTTTGCCATTAGCGCTTTAATTAGTTTTGTCTTCTTGCTGGAGATGGCAGTGGCACCAGCCCTTTGACAGTTGTCACTGTTGACAATAAAACCTGCTGCGTAGATGTTTTTAATCAAGTATTATAGGGAGTCTTCTAATTCTGTGTCATGGTTTTCTTTCATAATAAACACTTCTAAAAGGCTGCGTATCATATTAGAAATGGTCATTTGAAAACCTCTCTTCTAAAACGGTGCAGCACGGAGCTCAACTCACTCTGACTTTGACTCCATTTCAGCAGCTCCCTGCGTGGCCTTCATAATAAAGTTTACTGGGGCCCATTGTTTGGGATATTATTGACTTAACATTCATTAAGAGACACATAAAAACTCACTTCCTGCATACCCAGGGCATAGTGTTTAAGCTGTAAATATGGCAATATGGGTGTAAATATTGGCTTAAAACTCTTGTTGAGTCATTTATTTCCTTTATCTTATTGTCTCTAAATCGCTGTTCTATTCTCTTCTGTTTAGCCTGGCCCTTGCCCAGTCTCCAAATGTGCTTTCTGAATTCCCAGTGGCAGTTTTGTTGGGACTCTTCCCGAAAGAGTCAGGGGGCACTGAACGAAGGTAATTTTTGTTCTCACTCTGTTCCAGACACTCCGTAGCGGCTGAACATGAAGACGGCACTCCACTGGGGTGACCTTTGATTCTTGGCAGAGGAGAGCGGTTTCACTGAGGGAATTCACTCTGGCCGATGAGTCTCTAGTGTTTGTCGAGGTCTCTGTGGAAACAAACATTTCCGAGGGTCTTTGTGAAACAGTCCAGAAATAATTAAGCCCGGAGACCCCTACCCTACCCTCCACAAACAAAAATGTCAGATTATACTTTCTTTTAAAGACTCCCTAATTGACGCCCTTGTGTACATAATTGCTATTCCCCAGCACTTTCTCTTTGCCTTTGTACTGAGAAAAATACAAAAGAAAAGTCAACCGAATCAAGACATAAATTCATTTTTACAGCTGAATAAGCTTTCCCTTCGGTTGTTTTAAAAATGAAATAAATGGGAAAATATTTGTTGGAGAATAATAAACACACCCCGGTATTTGCTGGTCTTCTTAGGCTGGGCTAAGATTGAAGTGGCTCGGTAAGACCACCTGTGTTTCTTGGGGCAAACCCAGGAGTTTCAGAATTTGTAGAGCTGGTTTCTGTCCAGAGACCTGACTACATTCTTGGATCTCTTACTCAACATGAGGCATCAACACCACTGGAAACTTTAACAAAACATCAACAACTGGAAGAGCCAGTAAGCCTATGGTTTGACCCCTGGCCTGCACACCCTTACATCAATCTCTCTCTAATCTTCTGGGAAATTAGTTCAGCCTTCAAGGCAGGAGAAGGGCAACCTGAGGGTACAGATGCTCAGTCTCCCATAGGAGATGAAGAATCTCAGTCACCCCAGAGCTCACAGTTAGATGGTTGCTTTTTAATCTGCTTTCCCCTTGGCAGAAAGGATGCCTCCATAATAACTCTAAAAGCATCAAAGAAAAAGCAGCACACTCTGAAGCATTCTACGATGGAATCCAATAAAAGAAGCATAACTCAGAATCATTTCAGAAGCAATTAATAAATTGCTACTCAGAAGCAGCTTCTCAAGGAAGCTTGCTCTTTAGCCCAATAATCTAAAACACATCTTGAAAACAGTAGCTGAGGAGGAAGGAAAAAGATAACAAATCTTGTTTTCCACTTGTCCTTTGGTATCCTTCACAGAAGTTGGATATGTTCTGAAGTAGCTATTTTGGGTATTTGTATTTTTTCCAAAGGTCTACTTAGTTTAACTACCTTTATCTAAAGAAGATGGTAACATGGCCACATCAACTGCACTAGTAGAAAGAGTGAGCTATAGACAAAGTCAGGGTCACTGCTGAGCCAGCCAGCCTCTGTCTCAGGACTCTGTCTTCAGTGCCCGTCTGTGGGACTGTGGACAGGTAATTCAACCCTGCTCAGCCTCCCAGTGTTCATTGGAAAACGAAAAGACTGGATAAGACTCTGGTTTCCCACAATGCATTTCCCCAACACATGGGGTTAATAGGTATTGTGTGAAGAGTTTTACTTTTATTTATGTTGCAGAAATACTGTATTAAACAAAATTAAATGGAGTTTTACAACAGGATTGATCACATCTTGTAATATACTAGTTACTACCCTAAACTTGTTCATGGAGTATCATAGGAACGGCACAATCTAAGGTTGCTTCCAGCTCTAAAATTCCATTTTTGCAGTCTGAAGTAGCTAATTGCAATTGGCGTGTGTACAAAGGTCACAATCACAGCAATTATTAATCATCACTGAATGATGTACTTCACAGGTGAATGTGTGGGAACATGGAACAGAGCAGGCACATATAAAATCCAGTGTCAGCGGGAAGGTCTTCCTACTCTCCACCTATCCTCCTCCCCACTGGGGGGTTGGTGTTCTATGCACACAGGGCCTTGGTCGGAGGGAGAAGGCCCCAGACTCATCATAGTGTAAACTGGTGCCACTCATTCCTGGTACAACTCATTGCAGCCCGCTATTCTCTGTCTTCCCAATGGGATAATATAAGGTCTAAGCAATGGACAAGGTCTGTTTCTCCACTCAGCATTGTATCCACCACACATACATTATTATTTTTTTTTAGAAAATAAATTTCACTTTAAAAGAGTTTAAAGCACTAGCCTTAGTCACAGCCTTATACTTTAACCAGAATTGTTTCCTCACTCTAATTTTTGCATATGACTGACCCATGCTCATTGCAACTTTATGTGTCAGTCTATTGTGATTATTGCAGGTTGCGAAAGCAAAGGTGATATTAAATGTGAAGTCACTGAATTGCCTGTCTACTGACAATTCTGTCTGTGCATTTTCTTATCTCAGCTGTCTTCTTTTTCCCAAATTGTAAAAGCTATAAAAATGATCTGTGATTACTTTATACATTAGGCAAAGAATATAAAGTTAATTAAGATTTTAAGTAGAATAATATTTTAATTATAAATTTGAACATAATTATAAGTAGAAATACATTATAAGCATTTTTTTCTTGTCAACAATTATTCGCTACTTCACTTTAATGATTAAATCCATGCGTGGTCCTGCTGAGACATGTAACACATATGGTTGTGAAAATATTTCTCTCAAATCTCCCGTTGCACAGAGTGCAATTGACTGATGGTTTCAGCTGCTGCCTTCTGCATCTGAATCTGAACCACCACTGAATCTGAACTAGGGTCACGTTTCCCATGAGCATTCCTGACAGATATGGGCTCTTTAATGGGCAGCTTTGGCTTAATGGCTCTCCGTCAACCTTACGGAAACTGTTCAGCAGCACTACTTGTCCAAGACTGTTCCACCCAAAGGTCTTTCCTTCCCTCTCTCTTTCTCAAGGGTGAGACCTGCATTGTGATCTGATGGTGCTCCCTCCCAATTTTCCCTCACTTGTACTTACCCCAGTGAATCTATTGCATTATTTTATCCTGGGTCCTAATTTTTAGAGTATCTTAGCTAACATGAACAAATTCCCTATTTGTAGACTTTTAAGTAATTTCACAGTAATTTAAATAATTTTGCACTTGTTTGTTTTCAGTAAATAGCATTTCAATGAAATTTTTTGAGATCTCGTACACGTCATTAATTCTTTAGTACATAAAGTTTGAAGTGTAATTGCTTGTAGCACAGAAAGCATACACTTTAGGACTTTTGAAACACATTGAAAAATTGCCCTCCAGAAGTTATTCCAGTTTGCATAACCAAAGCAAATTATTTGTTTCTTTTGGGTTGTTTGTACTTTTTCTTAGTGACTTACAAGAGAGTCAATTACTGATATAATTTAAATGTTAGCAATTGTTGACATAAGGAATTCATTTCAAGTCAAATAACCTTATTAAGCAAATTCCACCTACTGCAATAAAATTTAAACCTCTCCCACATTCACAGGTACACACACAAACTCACGATATCTAGAAAATATTGTACATAGTATTATTCAATTGAGAAAAGCAAAATAGAAAAATGTGTCGTTTGAAAGGATTCTTATTCAGCCAATAATACTATGAAGCAGCTTGGTCTCCTATTGCTGGTAAATCATCTTGGTAAGCAGCTAACAGAATCTGGCCAGAGATAGCGGAGGAATTTTGTGTGGGCATGTGCATTCGTTTACTTTCCAAAATAATTCCATCTGGATGCATGAGAAATGTTCTATCTGTTTCAGCTCATTAGGAGACAAGATTCAAGCAAACACACTCATTGATTTAACATGCTGGATCGGTGAGAAATGAGTCATCCGTTGCAATTTGCTCCACCAAGTTTGGAGATGGAAGATGACCCACATGCATTTTCTGAGTTGCCCATTAATTTATAGCTTAGAAAGCCATAGCGTTTTATTGGCTGCCTCTAAATCAGGCACCCAAAGCAATTAGAAACTTGGGGAGTGAGAAGGGATAAATGGTCGAGATGAACTCTTATTTTAATTGATTCTTCAATCACTGGAGTCAAAGAAATGTCACGAATTTAAGGTAAAATGGCCTTGTCAGAGATGTCTTATAGAACCCTTAGTTTTCTATACTCTTGAGTCTCAACCCCAAAAGAGGCTTTGAAAATATACTTTAAGTAAATAGTTTAGAAGTTGTACAATTTGCCCATGTAAATAATGTTTGTTTTCTGTTCATTTCTACAGAGAAGTTTGTACTGACCAAGGACTGTATTCCCAAGTGAATAACAAAAATGCTACTAAGCCCATAATGGACTGTGCAGGAGTGAGAACTTACAAAGAAGGCAGGACTCCCCACCCTTAGGGTCTCCCTGGCAAGTAGAAAGCAGAAATAAAAATGCCTAAAAACCATTTCGGTCCATTTAAAAGCTCTGAAGTATCAACTTACTTTTAAGGGGCACTAATAGAGGGAGCTTAACATTTGCATTACTGACTTGAACAAAACAAAGGAAATGAAATCCTGAGAGTATTAGAAGGACCAGTGAAAGATACAGCCCTTTCAGAATACATATTCATTTTCCTGGAAAATGCCTATTTTAACTTTCAGTGTATCTTTTGAGGCACACTAATCTATGATGATTAGTGTGTTAATATCTTTACAACAAATCTTTCCATTTTGACCCTGACTTCTAGACCAGTAACAATAGGGAGATGCTTGGTTGTGTATCTGTGTTTGCACATCTCTGTGTGCACTGTCATTTTAATTGTGTGGTGTGTACTGCTGGTACAAATATTTTCGGTAATGGCATAACACTGACTATTTAAATCAATTGTATGAAATCTAAGCAAAACCGCTCAAAAGACAGTGAACAATGTAAAAGTTTGTATTCTTATACAATCAACTATATTGGGATTTTATAGGACCAAGTAATTTAAAGTAAGATTTTTCTCTATTTAAATTACGATGATAGAGCCCTGGGTGGGTGGCTCAGTTGGAACATTGTCCCATACACCAAAAAGGGTGTGGGTTCAATCCCCAGTCAAGGCTCATACCAGATCAGTGTTGCTCTCTCTCTCTCTCTCTCTCATTCCTGCTCCCCTCTCTCCCCACCTGTCTCCCTCTCCCTCCTCCATTTTCCCTCTCTCTAAACATGTCCCCAGGTAAGAATTTTTTAAATGTATGAAAAAATCATAACAAGAGAAATGTCTGTTTGTACCAAAGCCCGAAGTCAGTAAACTGAAGACAAATGTGGGGCCCCAGCTGCCTGATCGCCAATTTAAATTGTCCATCAAGTTTGCATTGGATGAATAATTGTTCACTTTCTGTCCTAAACTATTAAACTGATAGCTTCAGTGCACAGAGTTAAAGACTGTCAGATCTCTTCCAAAACTGAGCATCTCCCAGAGGAAGGAAGGGTTCCGGTATGTTGTGGTTGAGTAATGGGCATCCAAAGACATCCATGGCCCAATCCCCAAATGTGTGTCTGTGCTCTATTTCATGGTAAGGGAGAGTCAACTTTGTACATGGAGTCAAGGTTTCTGATCAGCTGGCCTTGAAAAGAAGAGATTATCCTAGAGTATGTGGGCGGACCCAAAGGAGTCACAAGGGTCTCTTAAATGATGAGAAGAGACCTGAAAATCAGAACCAGGGAGATGACATCAGGAGAAAGATGCAAGTGGCTAATGATGGCTTCGAAGAGGGCAGGCCAGGCCCCAAGAGCCAAAGAATGCAAGTAGCTTAAAAAGGCAAAAGAAAAAAAAGGCTCTTCCCCAAGCCTTTTAGAAAGACATACCCCAATTTCAACCCAGTGAAAGCTATTATAAAAATCTGGTCCCGTCCTGGCTAGTGTGGCTCAGTGGATTGAGCATTGGCCTGCTAACCAAATGGTCACTGGTTCACTTCCCAGTCAGGGCACATGCCTGGGTTGCAGGCCATGTCTCCAGTGGGGGTTGTGTGAGAGGCGACCACACACTGGTGTTTCTCTCCCTCTCTTTCTCCCTTCCTTCTTCTCTGCCTGGAATAAGTAAATAAAAAATCCCAAAAAACCCTGATCCCTAGAACTGCAAGGTAATACATTTGTGTTGTTTGAAGCCACTAACTTTGTGGTAATTTGTTAGAGCAGCAATAGTAAGAAAATAAAATACACTGTGTCGTCACTCATTTGAGATTTTCAAAGGTAAGTGTGTGTGTGTGTTATAGTGTATACTTGTAATATATACACACATGCACACATAAGACTGTGTATTCACAGTGCTATGAATATGAGTTTTTAATCATAATGACGGGCTCACCTCTCTAAATTCAGATAAAGTTCTCATGGTTGAGTTTTTTGGGGGGAACAAAACCCAGTAGTAATATAAAATTACTTAAAAATTTCAAATCTAACTCGAATTTAGAATTTCAAACTTCAAATGTAGCTCACCTCTATTAACTTTGAAGAGAGCTGTATAACTGCAGACTCCTCTCTGGGGAAATTATAGTCTGATTCCACTAGACTGAGCATTTTGGCAAGAAGTTAAGAGAGCATGTCTTCCCCGTACAGACAAGGAGAGCCCAGCATGCAGGAAGGAATGGGTCCAACCCAAGAAAGAGGAATGGGAGTCCTCCGGATTGTACTGAAGAGCGGTCCCAAGTTGACTGGAAACTCCGGCAGTGAGGGAGGCCAGGCCGCACTAGCATGGTCCGTCATCTCCAGGTGAGAGATCTTTGAAAAGTGAAACTCATAGAATACTGACGCACTTAATGCACGAGTTTGGGCTTCAATTAATGCCAATTATTAATTCCATTAAAAAGAAAATACTGCAGAAAGGGAACAGGAATTACATTATGCTATAGAATTTAGTGCTGATGATGTTTTCACAATCATAATTACACAATAGTGAAGACTGAACTAACAAAGTTACAATATAGCCACAGTCATGTGTCACTGAACAATGGGGATTTTCGGAGAAATGCTTTCTTAGGCGCACATCATAGACTGCACTTACTCACCCCCTGATGGTATAATGCACTGCACACCTGTGCTATACGCTACAGCCTGTTGCACCTAGACTACAAGCCTGTACGGCACATTTACTGTACAAAACACGAGATTAAATCAGGTGCAAGGGAAAATTATGCAATTAAGAGGCGTGGTAAATGCAAGATGTGTGAGGCCATTGGCGGCCTAATGCAACCTGCTGCTGGTTCACAGCAAACTTTTTTAATAAGTGGAAACAGTGCCCTCTAAAATCAAAATAAAATGTATAGTATAGTAAATACATAAACCAGTTATACAGCTGTTTATTATCATTGTTGAGTATTACGTGCTGTACATAATTGTATGTGCTGCTGTTCGCATACGTTTATATGAACAGCAGCGCAGTATGTTTACACCAGCATCACCACAAACACACGAGCAACGTGTTGGACCACGATATTGCGGTGGCTGCAGCCTCACTAGGTGGGAGGAGGTTTTCAGCTCCATTATAATCTTACATGAGCCCCATCACATATGCTGTGCTCTTTGACTGAAACATCATTACGAAGCACATGATTGTAAATTAAGAGAACAGGACAAGGGAAGGGTGTTAGTGTGATGAAAGATGGGGTATGAACATGACCTAGGTCCTTATTTGCTAAAGTGGGAAGTCAGTTTTAAAAAGCCTAAGTAAATAAGTATTGTTTGCAACTTCAAAATGTAGAAGTAGCTAAATAAATATATTCTTTAACCATTTGGAGGAAAATACAAAAAGAACCAGTTGTATGAGTTGGAAGGCGGTTTGTCCTGGAGAGAGAAAGGGTGGAGGGGCATCGGGCTGTCATGCATCTCAACGAGTCCCATACAACTGCACCATACTTTACATTACATGCAGGAATAGAACTGTGTGCAATAAACAACCTAATAAAGTTGGACATTTACATTTATAATTAAAAAGCAATGAACAGTGTATTTTAATAAGGACCCACACCTCCCACCTCTGCTAAGCTCCAAACCTTGATCTCTTCAAGAGTTGTTGTTGTTTATAGAAATTAGCCCTTGGGCCTATTTCTCAAACTTTCCCAGTGAATTCAACATGAGATAAGGAAGTCTGAAGGTTTGCATTTTGCCAAGAGAATCAGTAAACACACCTCATCCGCTCACCCCTCTGAGGCTGACACCATTGACCCACATACTTAAAAGTCAGCTAGGAATCCAGATAGTTTGTAGGTGAGTTGTAAGAATGGACTGGACAGTGACATTTGGTTTTTCAGTTGAAGAGGCTTCAAATGAAAATTTCCTCCAAATCTAGATGGAGAATCCCCTGTGGGGAGAACCTGTGCAAGTGCACCCACCGTGGCCCCGAGCCCACGTGGACCTCTGACCTGAATTTAGGTCGTAGGTGCTGGTCCCCAAGCCAGGTTCATCTTACCTGAGAGGGTTGGAAGTAGTACAAGGATGTGCCCACCCTCCAGAAAGACTAGACTGAGAAGGGGGAGGCCCGAAGCACCTGACACACATGGAAAGTCTCCTTTCTCTACCTCAGCACATTGTTCTATGACTCTGAAGGTGGATGGGTGAGAGGAAAGGCAGAAGCTTTCCCTGCAATTGATCTAAGAATGTAAAAGCCTTGCCTTATGAGGTTAGAATAAAGGAAGCAGGAGAAATGGATCCCTTTTACATAGAGAACTAGAAGAAGACAGGAGCTGCCATCGGTCCGTCAACAGATGTTTATTGAGTTATTGCCCCACAGTGGGCACTGGATGCCCAACTGAGTGCAGTTCCTGTGCTTTGCAAACTGCCTTCTCAGTGAAACTTACAGACACTCTGATACCTAGCTCCTTGACAACCTGAGTCTTTTTTCATTCTCACATCTATCTATCTATCTATCTATCTATCTATCTATCTATCTATCTATCTATCTACCTTGGTTTTGGGAGTGTCTCTCTTTTTTCTTCCCTTTTCAAATCTGGGTGCAACAACTATTTGACATACTTTTAAAACAACCCAAAGGTCAATCAACAGCCACACACTAAAAATATAAGCCCCAAGAAAACAAGCAGGTGCATTTTGTGTTATGTTGCAATTTCATAATATTTTGTCTACTTTGCAGCCAGCAACGAAGCAAACAAAAATTTTCACTATTACCCCAGAAATACCACTCATGTTTTTTAGAACCTTTATACTAGAAGAATTCACCTTCTTTTGAAATCCTTTCCTTCCTGTAAATCAGAAACAAAACTATTCTATAAAATGAAGGTTTGACTTCCTCATCATTCTGGAAGAAAGGACAAGGACATGCTCCCAGCATCAAAATGAACTCTCCAAGGAAGCAGGGGCGGCCTTCCACAGAGTCAACCAGGGCTAGTACATGACATTCTAAAAAGCAGGAGGAGCGCTGGGAGAAGCTGAGGAGACTCAGAGTCTAGTTAGGCATGACATGAGATTCCAGAAGTCAAATATATAGAAAGCAAGGAGAAGCACACACAAAAATTAAGAGCTAAAAGACACTTTTCTCTGTGTTCTCTCTCTCCCAGGACACAGTAGTCAAAAACTAAAGTATCCCAGTGCATTTGCTAACAAAGTAGGGAAAATACCCAATGGCTAGCCTTCCTTGAGTGTCCAGTGTATGATGGGCACTAGATAGACACTGTTTTGAATTCTCAGGAGAACAGTGCTAGGGGAGACATTTCCTTCCCCTTCTGCAAATGAAGACAAAGGCTCAAGCTGGTTAAACAACTTATCCAGGGTCACATGGCTGTTACATACCATAGTTGGGATGCTAACCTTGACCCATCAGATGGATAGATTCCAAAGCCATCCATCTTTCTGCTATTCCAATCTTCTTGTCAGTGTGTTAAGTAGGCATTTGAAAAATGTTTGTCAAACTAATGAACAATGCATGCATTGAAATATTACTCAGCAATAAAAAAGAATAAAATATTTTCATTTGTGACAACATGGATGGACCTAGGAATATTTTGCTAAGTAAAATAAGTCAGACAGAGAAAAACAAATACCATGATTTCATTTATATGTTGAGTCTAAAAAAGGAAATAAATGAACAAAATAGAAACAACCTCATAGATAAAGAGAACAAATTGATTGTTGCTAGATGAAAGGGAGGTTGGGGGGATGGGTAAACAAGACAAAAGGAACTGAGAAGTATAAATTTCCAGCTACAAAAATAGTCATGGGGGTGTAAAGTTCAGTATGGGGAATATAGTCAATAATACTGTAATAACTATATATGGTACCAGATGGGCACAGTGTAATCACTTTGTAAGTTATATAAAAACTGAATCATTATTTTATATGGCTGAAGCTAATATAATACTGTATGTCAACTGTAATTGAAAAATAAATTTAAAAAAACTAGTAAATAAATGAAAGAAGTAGGTTCAGGAAAAAGAGATTCCAAAATACAGGTGTACCACAATTAGAAGGAAGAAATAAATATACATAAGTCTTAGATAAGGACTTTGGCTTTTTTTTTAATCTTCAACCGAGGATATGTGTATTGATTTTAAAGAAAGAGAGAGGGAGAGAGAAACATTGATGTGAGAGAGAGACAGTGATTGGTTGGCTCCTGACCTGGGATCAAACCCACAACCTGGGTGTGTGCCCGCCCAGGGGGTGATGGAAGCCACAACCTTTTGGTGTGTGGGAAATGCTCCAACCCACTGAGCCACCCAGCCAGGGCAAGATTTTTGCATTTTTTTGAAGAATGTACATCTGGAAGTGAGATTTAGTTGATTTATGGAGAAAGAAAGAGGAGACCTATGACTAAAGAAAAGTTGTTAGACAATAATAGCTATTATTTTAAATAAGAATCTCTCCAGAGCAGTAATGAAAGCCACTGTAGAAACATTGAAAATAATATTAATGGGAATTTTGAAAAAGGAACAATAATCCTGGAAGCAAAAACATAGATTGTTGTGTTGACTCTATTTCAGTGATACTACAGAATTTATGTGGCTCCTAATAAACTCAAGAGTATATAATATAAGGTCTTCATATGCATTGAATTTCATAAGGCAAGCCATGGAATATATATTTCAGCACTGTAAGTAAAATTAACAAGTGATAATGACACTTATCTCTGGGGATATTAGATATTAATAACATGCTTATTCATGTAAGTTACAAATGCTTTTTAAATCTCACAGTTCCACTTAAATTAATACTATCCATTAATTCTATCCTATGACATTAAGTACAACACATTAATTATATATCTAAGGTTGTTTCCTTGTAACCAGTTTTACTTGTCTTTAATTAGGTCTTCTTTTGTTTGAAAGAAGCCCCATGGCCTCATTAAATTTGTTGCCTTCTTTTAATGAGGCTGGCTGACAATTAAACACACTGCATTATCAATTCCAGGATCTTCCCTCTGCCTAATACTTCCCTCTACCTTTGACACTGCGTTCCTTAAGAAGAAGTAGGATGGACATTCACCAATAATATGGTGTAGGAAGAATGTGGGGTTTCCACTTCCTTTCCAACGATCTGTCTTTTCTGCTGAGTACCCTCTTCCTCTTCCATCGCCCCTGCCACCAGATTGGTACAGTAATCATCACTTCTGCCATCAGCACCACTGCTATCACCTCCGAGTCCTCCACAAATATATGCTCTAGCACATTGATCTCCTCTTGTGATCTGTGAGGCCTGATTGTCACTCCAAGTATATACTGAGCCCTCAGGAAGCCATCTGGTCAGGTTGGGTTCTTGTCTTCCAGAGGGAGTCTAACCTTCTTCAGCTTTATTCCCCAGTTCTCCAAATGTCTGCCATTCAAACTGGCCTACTTGTTTTATTCCTGCTGCAACGTGGCCCCAAGGCCCTATAGTTGTATGGATTTTTTGACTGAAGGTGCTTTCCCTTCGCAAAGTCCTCAAGATCCAGTGCAAATGCCACATCCTCCACAAAACCTTCCCTGTCCTCTTCTCTGACTATGATTTCTGTCTCTTCTACACCTTCTTATCTGCACATCTTGAAGTTAATCATCAGCTGGCCCTTTATGCTAATGTTCCCTATCTTCCACATAGTAGAGCTTAAGAAATATTTATTGATGGAATAAATGAATTTATAGTGCTGATCTCTGTTTAGGTTGCAAAAGTTACATGTCTTATTCCTCCACTGGGGAAAAAACAACCCAGAAGTGTCAATATGCATAGTTATATCCTTCTGGCACCTTTTGGAGTAAATCCCATGGACTGGACCCTCACTGCATGTCTACTGATTGAAAATAAAAGCAGTATTCTGATGCAGACTGAGTGAATGACTGCTGTGAAAAGGTGAAGTGTACTATTAGAGCAGCAATGTTGAAGAAGATATCAATGACTTTTTAAGATATAACTCACCAATGGCTCTGACCTTTCCACCTCAGCTTAGCATTCAGAGCTCAATTTTTTTTAAAAAAGTGGCTCCATAGATATGGAAGGCAGATTCATGAGCCTTGATGCCAAGAATATGAAGAGGTCATATCTCCTTACTCCCGATTCAGTGACAATATTAATCGGTCTGAGAGATAGGGTAAGAAAACAGTTTTCTACACCCTGTTCTCTCACGTTCTCTGTCTTGCAAGGATCTGTAGGCAAGGGGTAATGGAACAGAAGTTGTCTGCCCCAGTAGGCACATAATGATCAGCACTTACTGGTCCCAGTGCCTTTAAATGGCTTCCACAATTATGGGGTGGAAAGAAACAAGTGTGTAATGCCATGAAAAGCACTCAATCTGAAGAATCCAGCCAATCTCAGTCTGAATCCTGGATCTAGTACTTTCTCATCATCACTTCACTGCTTGGAGTCCCAGCTTGCTCATCTGAAAAAAAATGGGGATAGCTTCTTATACCCCTTAAGATCATCACAAATATTTGAGGTTAAGTAGGTAAGTGGATAGACAGACAAACATTCTCCAGAACGATACCTAACATTCCATAAAAAAAGACATAGTGTTTTCAACTTGGTCAGGAAGCTTAATTGGAATGAATTCTATATTTACCAAATTTAGAACTTAAAGGAGTTTGAGACCTTAAATAAACACTGAGACTAGTATAGGTATATCACAGTTCTGAGACTACCCTGACAATTGTGTATGAACACAATTAAGTAAACCAGAGAGCAGGGCAGTAAATACATATGGCAGATAGAAGCCATGGTAAGCTTTATTATGTCTTAGAAGTGAAGAGTGACTCACTCATATGCATGTTCAGACAAAATGGAGTTGAGGAAGAAATCTCTCTTTATCCAGTTACTCAGTAAAGCTTTGGGAAAGAGGTGAAAATAAGGGAAGGAAAGGGTCTAGTTCCGTTAAGAATAGGTAGCATTTCCAGGAATAGGATATGAGTATTAAAAGAGAATAAGAAGTTGGTTAACCCAGCTAAACTGAGAACTCACAGGGACCACAGAACAGAAAGAAAAATAAGAAATAGCTGGGTTTCTTTTCCTGGCATGTGATCGTACAGTCTCTCTAGTCACTCATTCTATCATTCATCCATTCAGCCATTTGGCAGGTTTTAGTAGGAACCGTGTGCTAAGCGGTAAGTGCTGAGAGCACTGTGGTAGGGTAAACAATCTCTTGAGGGTATAATTATCAAAGGATAGATATGTGCTGTAAGAAAACCCACAGTTCTCTCTTCTATGTAATAAGTTATTTAACCAGATAGTTATCTCTTATATCTCCAAAAACTATGGTTGTGAATGATAAAACTCACTTTGCCAATTTGCACTTTGCAATTTGTCAAGCACAGAACATTGCCCATTTCCAACATTCAGCACATCTACTATCCCTGAAGGGCTGGCTATTGTCTCTGCATGCACTTGTATGTACACTTGTCCCCACATGCCTGGGAGTGGCACAAAGTACTCAGGGAAATGTGGACATTAGAAAATTATCTTGGGAAATTATCATGAGATTAAGGTCAATATGCAAATAATTGCATCAAGTATTTGCCCTTTTTTATAACACTAACATATCCTTTAGGGACTCAATTTTATTTATTGTTTTCTTTCTGATGGTTAATTTTCCTTTAAATCTACAGAATAAAGAAATTTTCTTATGTTTTAAATATGAAAAATGAGTTGTGTTTTTTTAATCTCAAGTAATTCAAAATTGTTTAAATGCTAAAGCTACAATTATTGCCTCTTTTTTGTGTTTTGAGTCACTCATCTCAGATGTATCCATCACATTCCTTAAGGCTGAACCTTCATTTATTAATTTCTGAAAATTGCTCCTCAGATAAAGGTATCTGGAGCTCTGCAGGAGCATTAGAACAAGACCAGTCTGTTCTTAACGTGACAGATCACACGGTTCCTATGTGAACATTGTCTGTCTTCGTTCAGAGTCAGGTAGCATGAAGAGTTGAGATGACTCACAGTTTCCTGGCACTGGTGGAACTAGTTCACATCTACAGCCCCTTAAATACCATCAGAGATGAACTTGATTCTTCCCAAGTGCAAGAAACCTTTAGAAGATCTCACTCTAGATCAGTTTAGCTATAGAATTATATCAGGCAAGATCAGAAAAGGAGCTGAGAAGGCCACTTTGTCAACCACCATGTTGTACCCAGACAAGTCAGTATTTAAACATTCTTACACAGATGTTTATACATCAAAGCGGCTTGGTAATGTTCATTTTGGTGAGGAATATCAACATCTTGATGGTACAAGTGAACATGTAGAGACATATTTCAAATCACAAAGGAAGGTGCAGAGAGTCACTTCGGTAGCCTGCCAATGCTCAGCCCTCCCGTGAAGCCCAGAAGCCAGGCTGTTTCCCTACTTCGCTGAAGTGTTGCAAATTTTCTCTGCAGCCTCAAATTCTAAAACCGTCCTATGTGTTCTTCTTTTTGAGACAAAGACCTTGAGTGTTAGCAGCCAGGTCCAACATATCTCAATATTCGCCTACATAGAAGTCGAATGAGTACCTCGACAGAAAATAGAGGTTTAAATCCGCAATAGAATTGCATTAGGATGGTGCTACATAAATTACTTAATTTTGTTCCACCCAAATTTCTTCATCTGTTAAAAAACTAAAAAAGATAATGAGAGCTCTTTCCTAGGGATTTGTGAAGATTAAACAAGATAATTCAATTAAGGGGCTACTCCACAGATGTTATAGTTACCATTCCCTTTCCTTCCTGATATTAATTGGTTTTTCTCCACAAAGAAGATTAAATAAGGATTTAACATTTAAAAAAATAAAACTAAAAAAGTGACTTTCTAAACAAATAATCACCAAAGGACTCATGAAAGTTCTAGAGCGAAGACCTATTAACAGAGTGGTTAAGAAACTAGTCTCCCCAAGCTAAGCTTGGAAACTCCCTATAGCAGACGCCCCCAATCCTGCCCCGGTAGACAGATCCCACATTCTGTTACAAGCTTACCATCCCTGGTAGTTGCTACTAAGAGGATGGGTTGCGACAGGATGAGCTTCCTCCCACAACCCACATGTGGCCCAGGCCACCTCCCCAACCTCTTAGGCTTGGGCAGTTCGAAGTCAGAAGCCAGAACTTAATAACAATAGTATCATCTTCCTCAAATCCTTTCTGAAAGGAGGGTGTGTATAAATGTAGAAATAAATAAACAAGTTGCAGAGCAGGGAGGCAACCATGGAGTGGTTTAAGAAGTGAAGAGTGTAGGCTTGAAGTCAGATGTGCCGCCTGCCAATTCTTCCCAGCTGTGTGCTCTCCTGTCAGCTCCTTAGGCTCCCAGAGCCTCACTTCTCTCATTGTCATATGGAGCAATAGTAGCTGCTGAAAAGGGTTATGTTTAGGATGAAAAGACACAGTATATGTAAAATGACTTGGCTACTTTCCCCAACCTGGGCTGTCCTATACATACCACTGTGCATCCAACGTGCACAGCTACATTGGCTTCGAAGTAGAAGGAAGAGCAGAGAGAAGATAGAAATTTGAAGGTTCAAACAGTAAAACAACTGAAGTGCCACTAGTAGTAGTAGTTGTAAGTTTAAAGGATCGGCAAGGAGTTAATTCACCAATCTAATACTGATTCAGATTTAGAAAGTGCAGAAAATAGGACATTTTCAATAATTCCATGAAACAGAGGAAATGAGAGTTAAGAAAAGATAAAAGGGCTTCATCCTTTACCAAGCTGATCTGGATTTCATAGTAAGGTACCCAAGACAAAATACAGAACAGTTTGGAAGAGTCACGTATTCAGTAGCCCTTGAATGCTAGCAATTACCAAGTGAAACATAAAAAGAATAGCATTTATAGAGTTTTTTCCTGATAGTAAAAGTAAAAAACAAATGTCATTTAAAAAAATTAAATTACAAGAGTGTAAACCAGAAAATAAAAAGCACCAAATTCACCTACAGATACATCATCCATTTGTCCATTTGTTTACTTATTCCACAAATAAACCAGGAACTGCTGTAAGTAACGAAGATCCAATATGGAGCAAAAAGAAAAGCCACCACCTTTCAGAAGACTTGCATTCTTTGGGGGAGAGATAGTGAACCAAAAAAAGTATAAATTAGTCACTCGGTGGTAAGTGCTATTTTAAAATGCTGTCTAAGAGGGCAGGGAGAGGCAACTTTGGGATGAGGCTAGGGTGTCTTTTAACATCAGTGGTCACATGGGGAGATGACACATGGGCACATTCCTAAAGGTACTGAAGGCACTAGCCCTTCCTGGTGAAGATAAAAGTGGACAGAAAGGCTCAGTGGAAAGAGACGGTGTTTGGTGGGTACCAAGAACACAAGAGGCTAGTGCAGCTGCAACCAACAGTTTGAGGAGGAGTGGTAGAGAATGAAATCAGAGAGAGAGAGAGCAGAGATGCCAAACAGTAAGGGCTTTGCAGGCCAATATATGGATCTGGCTTTCATCGTGTAGGCTTTTTGCACAGGAGTGACAGGACCGAATCTATTTTAAAGGCTCATTCTGAGAAAAGAGCAGAGAGGGAGGAAGGGCCGATGTGAAGACCAGTTAAAGAGACCTAGGCAGTGATCAAGCCAGGATGTGATGGAGGCTTGAACCAGAGAGGAAGCTCTTGGAGATGGTGCAAAGTGATCAGATTCTGGTTTGAAAGGAGAGGTGGAATGGATTTACTGCTGGACTGGCTGTAGGCATAAGAGAAAGAGACAAGTTCAGGAAAAATTCTAGATATGTGACCTGAACAACTAGATGGAGAAACTTCCCCTTAGTGAGATAAGGAAGAGAAAAGAGGAACAGATTTAGGGATTGGTGGCTGGGAATTAGAATTTTTGATGTACAAGTTTGAGATACCTATTGGCCATCCATGAGGAGGTGTTTAAAAGCATCATAGATGTAGATAATTTATATGTTAATAACAAAGTGAGATCATATGCTCTATTCAGTTTTGAAATATCATAGGTGCATTTTTTCTAACTTTAAAGTGTTCTTTCAGAATTATCTTTAAATTTAATATTCTACTGGTACATTTTACTATTCAGGAATTTTCACACATTAGTTTCACATTTATCACTATTATGTATAATGTTTTAATAAAAATCTTTGACAGCTTCACTGACTATCTCCTTAGGGGACACATCCAACTATAGAGTCAAGAGTGTGAAAACTTCTAAAACACTTGATACACATCAAGCTGCATTCCCAGAAGTTTATATCAATTCACAGTCTCACTCTTAGACTGAAGATCACCTGCTTGTTTAACTGTACTTTTGCCCAAGTAGATTACCATTTTAAATATTTTTCCAGTTCTATAGTAAAAATTACCTATAAAATTTTAATTTGCACTTATTTGAGTTTTAATAAATTGGAACATTTCTTCACAAATGTATGTGTCTTTTGAATTTTTCTTCTGTATATTATACACTCATACCCTTTAAATTGATCACTTTGGAAGTTCACACTCAATATTTAAATAACTATAATAATAGTAGTAGTAACACGAATTGTGCTAAGCCGTATACTAAGCAATTGACATGTATTAATCTTCACAACCTTATATTAATATTTAGCTTATGGCCAAGAAAGTTTAGAATTAAAGATGAAATGACATCCCTGGCTGGTGTGGCTCAGTGGATTGAGCACGAGCCTGTGAAGCAAAGGGTCGCCAGTTCAATTCCCAGTCGGGACACATGCCTGGGTTGCAGGCCAGGTCTCCAGTAGGGGGTACATGAGAGGCAACTACACATTGATGTTTCTCTCCCTCTCTTTCTCCTTCCCTTCCCCTCTCTCTAAAAATAAATAAATAAAATATTTTTAAAAATATATAAAATGACCTGCTTCCAGTCACCAGTGACCTGCTTCCCAATGACTAGTCAGTGCATAAGCTGGGACTTGATGTCCTGGCTCCAGAGCGCATCAGCAGTGACCACATCATTTGAGAAAAGAACAAGTTCGGAGACCATAGGAAAGTTTGAAATATAAGATCTGAATTGACTCAAGTGAGAATTTACTAGGACAAATAAATCGAGCCCAGAAATGTTATTTTAGCAATTCGACTACTTTGTGAAGGATGAAAGTTCACAGAAGTGGCTGTGGGGAGTACAAAGGACGGCTTGACAAGCCATTTTTAGCATCTGAACACTGAGCTTGTCCCCCTAAGTGTGGCTGCCCTATTTTCAGATGGAAAGATCCCCTAGTTTTGAATTTACCTGGATTACAAGGTCTGTCCAAAAAGTATCCAGCCATGAACTATGATAAGTAGAGACATTTATTAAAGAAGATACAAAAAAAGCATTGTACACAGGACAATGGTGCCTCGGTCCCCTTCAAAGTAAGTACCTTGGGACCTCATACAGTTTTCCTAATCACCATCAGCTGCCCCATTCGTATTTTCCTGAATCTCACTGATGGTCTGAAATCTCTTCCCTTTCAAAAGTGATTTTAGTTTTGGGAAAAGCCAGAAGTCGTGGGGCTGTAGGGGGGCTGAGTCACCTGGGTGATTTGATGTTTGGAGACGCGATGCATGAGCAGGCACGTTGTTGTAATGAAGCTGCCAATCACCAGTTCCCATAGCGGCAGCCTTCTGAATCATCTGAATAGTTTCCGCAGAGGACTGTTCAAGCTTAACACAAAATTTGATGCAGATTTATAGCTCTACTCACTCAGTCATTCTTAATGCAATGGCTACACAGTACGCACATGCTCACTCAATGGCATCTACTGCCCCCACTGACTAGTACAGTGAAATCATCATTGTTCAGACATGCACATTCCAGCCCACTCTCCTTGGCTGCCAGGTTACATCTATGTCACTCAAACCATTCTCATTATAGTACCAATGGCTGGACTTTTTCCAGGCAGATCTTGATGTAAACTTTAATCACTGTGCTTTAAGAAGAAATGTTGGAAGGAAAATATGGGGTGCCTGAAAAGATGCTTTTGAATGATAATTTATTTTCCTTATAGTAGATGCCCTTAAGAAGTAAATTCTACGTGGAATTAGACATAACATTTTTTCCCTAATGTGATCATTATTTTTAGAAAGGATGGTAAGGTCCCCTCCCTCCTTTCCCACAATTTGCCCTGACCTCCTTGGTTGTACCTTCCTTGACAGATATTTTATCCCCAAATGCATAGTGATCTGTGATCCTGTCCAAGGCAGCTTCAGCTTCATTACAATGACTCTCACATCTCAGGATCAAAGTCTCCCTCAAAGTAAGTAGGTGGTTTTGCCTGTGGCAGTGAATCAGGGACAGTTCCTCGACAAGGAAGAACTAAGGAATTAGGTGAGGCCCTTGAGGGTTCCACAGGTCTCTGTCAAAGCCCGGGGAAGATTCCATTTTCTCCAAACCATGGACAAGGAGGTGCAGCCAAGACAAGTAGCCCTCTCAATCACCCTCGAGTGAAGATGAACTAGAAAACTGCAATCCCTAAAAGCTTGCATTGCTTATAAAATTAACTGACCCCTGTGTTGACCTGCAGAACCTTTAAAAGACACAAAAGTAGTTCTTGAAAAGTTGAAAGTTGAAAGGGGTATAGGTACCATAGGCCTGAAGTACAGCAAAAACCTAGTTATGGCCGTAAAGGCAGATTGGGGATGTCATTGAGAGATCCCACTCTGCGGCTTGGGAAGAAAATGAACATGAATGATGCCATAGGTTTCACGGCTTGCTGGATTCATGCCTCCTTCAATGTGAAAAAGGGCAGGTGTTCTTAAAAAGAACTGGAGCTCAATAAAGCTGTTAAGAAAAAAAAAAGACAACTGGGAACTCCTCTAGTCAGTCATGAGTTTATGGGATTTAACATTATAATAACTACCATAATAAAAGTAGTTGCCATTTGATAAGCCTTGCTATGTACCAGACATGTTCACAGCTCACATGGGCTATTTTCTTTATTACTCAATAACTCTTTGATGTAGATACTATTCTTTTCTCCATTTTACCATGTAGACATCAAGTAATGGGCCCTAAGTGACCCAGCTAGCAAATGACAGAGTTAAGAGGCAAACCCAGATTTATCTCATGGTGAAAAGCAAGAGCTTTCCCTGACTGGCTGTGGCTCAGTTAGTTGGGTTTCATCCCACAAAGCAAAAGGTTGCCAGTTCTATCCCTGGTCAGGGCACATGCCTGGGTTTCAGGTTCAGTCTGCAGTTGAGGTGCGCTTGAGAAGCAAGCAATCTGATGTTTCCCTCCCTCACTTTCTCCAGCCCTTCCTCTAACTCTAAAAATAAATACGGTCTTTTAAAAAAGGAAGAGCCTAATTACTATGCTGACTTTTTACTCCGAAGTAGGCAAGAAGTGTTTTTGTTATAATTGTATTTTATAGGTAAACTATGATATGTACTACAGATACTCCTATATATGCGTGTATATATGTACATATATATGTTTGGATGGAAATAATACAATAATTAATCAACAATAATGCCAGAATGAACTGTGTCTCTTGCACTCACAACTGTAAACCTACTTTTGCCCCACCCTGTATGTACACATGTGTACATATTCCCTCACTCCTGTCCTGCCTAACTTTCTTATTAACGCTTCCTTCTTGCCTTAGTTTTCATATGTGCTAATTTATTTACTTCTATTTAGTAGTCCATTCTAAATCCAAAAAGAAAGCACAAGTAAATGAAATAAACAAGTTACCTTACTTACATAAATTATTTTAAAGTCTAAAGGTTTAGCAAACTCATATAAAAAAGAATAAAGACACTCACTGCCAAGTACAAAACTAACTCTGAAGCAAAATGCCTCAAGTACTAAATGACATATTCCACATTTTAATGCCGAGTAAAACAGGAAGAAGAGCACAGAGCATACCTAAAATGGTATCACCAATAATTTTTATTCTCTTAACAGAATCAATTCTGAAGACGTTGTACAGCAATTTCTGTGAAAGCTCTTCAGTCAGCAAAAGTGATTAAGACCTTTGCTATACATCTTATTCACAAGGGCCCCTGAGAGTGCTGTGCCCACTCACAGTGATTAGCTAGTGGGTCAGCCTGAATCATAAGGAAGAATGCACCTGACTGAATCACCCATTCCACTTCCTGTAGCACCTGGTTTTCCTTGGAACACTGCCACCCACAAACCGCCCCAGCCAAAGCCTATTTAGTTTGTGAAATCTGATAAGGTCACAGTCAGAGGCAGTGTGGTACTGAGATCCACTAGAGTTTTGGTGCAAGAGTCAGAAAATCCATTACCATCTGAAACCAACACATAGATGTCCAGGCAGTTTTATAATGGATGCATCATAAGCTCCAGCCATGTAGACAAAGCAGTTCTATTGGAGCACTGGAAAGCACACAGGGAACTGCTGGTACACGTCCCAGTAAATACCGGCCTGGTGGGTTTCAAAGTGATTGAGGTACAAAGTGTCCGATAAATGTGGCTCTGAACTGGTGAGTCATCTATCACCAAAGTTCCGACCTGAGAATTATCCTGCTTCCCAGGCAGTTGGACAGCCTTCCAGTGCTCCCTCCCCTAAGGTTCTCACCCAGTCTCTTCACTTCCACCTTGGAAGGAGCTCTCATCTGTATGACCTGGAGTAGAATCGTCACTTGAATGAAAATATTTTTAAATCACATTTTTGTTTCAGCTTGAGAAAAGCAAGCAGTGAGGGAGAGAAAGAGATCGATTGCTTCAATCCCTTCATGTTTACATTTAACTTAGTGAATGAATACACCAGGCTACAAAACCTATAGATTCAAACCACCAATATCAGCATGCCAGTGGGTGAGCCATCTCTCCTGAGTAGAGTTACATTAATTTGGCTCCTAAGGACTGATCTACAAATCATTTACAATGAAAAAATTAACAGCCAGGAAGGTTGGAATGATTGACTTGGCAGATCAATAGACTTTCTCCCATGTTCAAGAGATGTGGAAAGTCAAATTATCTGAAGCTTGCTTTGTGAGCATGAATGGAATCAGAACATGAGGAGTGAGTGAATCTTAGGTAGATGAGACATTCAGCTGATAGAGGAGAACCTTGCCAAGTCTCTCCTGATAATTTTGACTTCGAAGACTCGACCTTTTCTAAGCTTTTATAGTTGATGAGTCTTGTTATGCCCATAGATGCTTTCTCCAAGACAGGGACACATCAAAAGTTTAAGTTTCCATGTGTTGAGTTATAAGGTTACTGCTATATTCTAGTTCTCCTTTCTAATATTCCTCTTCTGTTGTCTTGATTAAAGTGTCACTTGTTTCCAAAATCTCTATTTACCATATTCAGATATCTAATTACATCCAGTGTCTAAGAATTGTCCAACTTTTACTTTTAAAAGATTAACTTAGAAAAATTAAAGACAACCATATTTTCTAAATCTTTGGGGACACCTCATCATCACTCCCAAATATTGACAATAGCTCTTAATTCCATTTTAAGATCTACATCAGAAAACTACCCAAAAGTAAGTAAATTGTGTCCACTTCAGACAAATTTATCTAAAATATTGTATTTATTATAACATGAATTATTTTTAGAGACACACAAAAATATTCACAAATTTCCACACAAATGGAAAATGGCAAGTATGCCCTTTGCTACTCAAGTTGGTCTCATCTGTAAGGCTAAAAAAGTGGATGCCGGACCAGGACCTCCCGAGGTGTCCTCAAGGGTTTGGCCCTGACAGTAAAACTCTGCTCCACAACAGAGATTTCAAAAATCTCTGCTCAAGAATAGCAACTGTATTGCTAAACAGGTCACGCCTGATTGTTCCGTCTGTCTCTCTTCCTGCTTTGTGGACAAATTCTTATTTATGCCATCATGGCATGTAAGTACTAGATGAGACCTAAAGAAACTCCAGTTAAGCCTTCTGCTTCAATCCAACACCACATCCGATTACCAGGCTTTACCTCTGCAATTCTAAAGATTTCCTTAAGTGAAGACCTACAATTTCCTTCCCTACTAAGTTCTAGAGTTTAAGCAAGAAGTTTCTTCTTGCGTGTAAACCTAAGCTTTCTTGCCGCAGCTTCAGCCCATTTCTCTTTTTTAGTTATATCGAAATAAAGAACAAATACCTGTTCTTCAATAAATACATTCTATAGACTTGAAAATCCTTAGGTTATACATAGTTCCTTTCTCCCCCAGATTAAATTCCCCACAGTCCTTTCATTTTTCATCATCTCTTCTATTTCTCAACATTTTAATGAGTTTTGTTTCTCCCTGAATGCTTATCAAATTTTGTAAATCCCATGTAAAATACAGGAAGATCCGGCCATACTTAAAGTGGTGTAATAAGTCTCAAGTAATTTTCTCAAATAAATATGTTATCCCATCTGACTTATCATTAAGTTGTGAGTACACCTTCTAATATGTTGATTGGGGGAGGATAAGAAGCTGCCCCCTGCTGACTTTCCTATGTCTGTCTTATACCTCTTCATTTTGGGATGGCTGAAGCTTAGACTTTCCTCTAATATTTTTCCTTACTTTTAGCGTATTTACCTTTCTCAGTGAAGAATCATCAGTCAACCCAAAGTACTGGGTTTTACCGTACCACCTAAATTCCAGGTTCTTCCAGTGAGTCTGAAGCCATTGCCTCAGCAGTGGGCGCTAATTCAATTCTATGCCAAACATCAGATCTTTTCGTTATGACCTCTGGTAAACAGTCCCATCAGCAGCTTCACCACGGTGATTGACTTACCATAACTACTGCTCAGGAGTTGAATAGTGATTGTAACAATCTGGTCAAAACAGAACCTTGAAGTGAGAAATCTGTAAGCAATCACAAGGAAATGCTTAGAAATACCCCTCAAAATTACAAGGAAAATAAAAAGAGAATGCTCCCTGATCATTATAATCTGGAAGAAATAATTATAGCTGCTTTCGATGAAAATGCTTATAGCAACACTTGGATGAAGCCAAAGGATTGGGGAATGAGTAGGAATTTAAGGTAAGAATAGAAAAGGTTAAATTTGATTTAATTCAAATAGCACATCATTATCAGAAAATAAGAACCTAAACACACGTCTCCTTATTTTTCTGAGGTTGTATTAACATTACACGGTAATATATTAAGAAGCCGTAAAGCTTAGTGCTTAAGAGCACAAAGACTGGGGGCCACGTAGTCTGTGTGTAACTGCTACCTTTGGAAGAGTTCGGCTTCCTCATTAATTCTTTTCCTTTTTTATAATATGCCAAGCATTTTTATAAACTCTTTGGAAACATTGATTTATTTAATCCTCCTAACAACCAGTGAGAGAGAAGTTATCATAAACCCTGTTTTACAGATGGGCAAGGAGGCTCAGAGAGATTGAGTAAATTGCCCAAGGTCACACACCTAGAAAATGGCAGACTGGGGCTCTGAGCCCAGGTGGTGGGGATTCAGTGTTTGCTATTAACTACCACTGCTGGGGATTGTCATTAGAATTGATGGAAATAACTTTTAATTGCCTAGCAAATAATAAATAATCAATAACTGATAGGGCTTATGTGTTTGTGTGTGTGCAATGGTTGGTGGTAGTGGTAATTGTGTTCCTAACATTGTGTATGAGTTGACTTCCAAGGATGTGGCAGGAATTGTCATTGATGATCAGTAGGGGGAGCTCTTTCCTCTGATTATATATTTACCCCCCTCAAACCACCTCCCCTCCGTAGTGTCGTAAGGTGCTTAGGTAAAGCCACGTGTCAAATTTTAACTGAGATTCCATCCATGCTCCTTCATAAAGACTTTATAAAAAGTCTATGACACTATTGAAAATTTCTGTATTTTATCAAACTACATTTGTAAAGAATCTAGCAAAATCTAATAATGTTCATTATGGTGCCTTTATTTAGTTGAATAAATTATATTTGTTAGGTGAAGATTTGTTGAGAATAACAGGCAAAATACACTGTGCCATTACAGTTATCAAAATATTCAGATTACATGATCGTAGCAATTTATATTTCATTTAGTTCAAACTGTGTTTACATAAATTTGCAATAACCCTGAGGAATGCAGTTCTACACCCATTTAACAGGTTACAATAGCAAGTTCAGAGATACTGGATGAAGTTAAATAAATCAGGAAAAAATATGCCTTGGATATAGGACTTTTGGATCTTTCTCCAGTGCTTTCCGCACTATCGTGTGTGGGTTGTCACGATGCTCTGCTGGTGACCATTCTTGCCTCCATTCCTTCCTTTTTCCTCTGCTAAATTGAAACTCTGTGTAGCTGTAACAAGAGGCAGGATAACTCGTGATAAAGAAAAGTGGGTTTCAATTCTTTTTCTACCAATTAGCTATGTGAGCCTAGACAAATGATTTACTCCCTCTGTGCTTTTGTTTTTTAAATGAGGATACTGATTGAATCTATCTCACAGAATTTTAATGGGAAATAACGAGATGATCCAAGTAAAGCATTGAGAGTGGTTCTTGGCCCTCAGAGAGCTTGCAACAACTATGAAGCATCAATCAAAGCTACTTTCTCTCCCCTTGTTCCTTTTCTTGCTCTCCTCATGCCACAAACACTTATGGAGTACCAGTGTGCACCCAGGAAGCTACTGAGGGAGACACTAGAAATGTGCAACTTAGAATTTTAAGCTGGGCTTTCAGCTACATGCTACGCTACTAGAAAAGACCAAGTGACAAATATCAGGGAGCTCATGATGAAAGGATGTACTATCACCCACATCTTCTTATTTTATTTTTCCCAGTGGAAGTAACCATTTATTCATCCAACAAATGTTTATCGAGCAAATCTCTGTTCAGTGTGCAGTGCTAAGAGCTAAGGAGACAAAAATTAAAGATGAATCAGAGATAAAATTTACAAATGATAGAAGTCAGAGAATATATGCCACAAAGAAGGGGTAACATTTTTATAGAGTTTATTCACACATTTAGTACTACAATCATTTAATGCGTATTGAATACCAAACAGTTTATGTGATATAATTTCATTTTAAAAGCTTTTCCTTTTTTTTAAATGTAATCTTGATTGCATTTTTTCCCATTACCATCTAGTCCCCTTAAACTTCCCTCCCCCCAGCAATCACCACACTGTTGTTCTATCCATGAGTCCTTTTCCCTTTTGCTCAGTGTCTCCATTCCCTCCCTTCCCCTCCCTTAGCAGTCCTCCTGCTCTCCATCCACGAGTCTGTCCCATTTTCCTTGTGAGTTCGGTGTGTTCATTAGATTCCATTTAAAATCTTTATATGAGCAAAAAAGATTATCTGGAAAGAGAAATCGAGTGACATGAGATGTATTGTTCTTTCTTTTCTTTGCAATATTATAATAAAAATTTTACTTAGAGAAAGTTTTACTGAAAAAAAATTATCAAGTGCCTTTCAACATTTTGCTAGGAACCTAATAGAGTCCTTATTCAGGCAGGGACACTTAGTTGCAGAAAAAATGAATGGTGCTGTAAGAAGACTTTGACCTTGAAGGATTGAAATGACTTCTTAATATCGCCACTGTGTTGCCTATAAAATGGGGAAAATAACTGCATTGCTTCAGTCACAAGGATGCTGAAAAATACAGTGAAAACTAGTCAATGTTAAAGTTCTATAGAGTCTACTGAAAGCAGGAGGCTAAATAAACCAAAGCCATTGATGGGATAATGCAGAAAAATGACATAGACTTTTCTTACTGATAAAACAGAGGCCATGACTCTGTGTAAATACATACTCCATGTTAACATCTAGTAGTGAGCACTGTTCACAATGAGCCCGTTGGATTCTTATTTCTGGGACCTCTCAGAACCTGGAACTATGCTTTGCAAATGATAAATATTTATTACTCCCATTGATAGAATGACTCTGAGAATTTATAGCAATTTTCAGGAGCTTGGGCAAATAAATTTTTTAATTTCTACTACATAGAAGTAAATGCCAATGTATTTTACTTTGAAATAACTTAGTTACTAAATATTCAGTCCACGCCCATATGTGAGGATTTTAGGGACTCCATGTGGCTCTCTACATTTTTTTCCCAACTATAGAACATAATACACTAAAGAATATGTAATTCTGAAGTCATAATTTTCAAAACAAAATTGGTGGCCTGAAAACTAATCTTGATTTAACTCTGATTCTTTTTCCCACCTATACCACAATTCTTGACTAGTCTGGTTCATAGCACCTCACCGAATATGCTACACCTGTTTGTTGAACTGACCTGAACTCAAATTCTTAGGGCAAGAGCTGGAAGTTAGACTTTCAGTGACTTTTCAGGGACTATATTTCGGGGTTCAGGTAATAGACATCAACATCCCTATTTCTTTCTCTAACAAACGAGGCTGGAAATGCAGACCATCTATTTAATTTGAAAAGACATTGTAAGGATTCCATTTCTACTGATGTTAGTCACTCTGGTATTTTCAGATGGTAGAAGCCGTGAGAGCACAAAGGTGCTAACTACTGATTAAAACTCTGCCTCCGGGTTTAACTATCCGTCATCTCTAGGGAAGAATGAAGAAAAATGTGCAGAGTCTCAACTTTCCCAACTCAGTGTTTCCTTTCTAATCTTCATTGTCATAAAAACCTAGAATATTTTTCTGTAGACTGAAGTTAAGAGCCTAGACAATGAATGGAAAGAAGGAGCCTGCCAGAGGAAAACTCTAGAGAAATAAGCATGTGTACATATAAAATACAGAAATAAAATAAATATTGATGTATTTCTTTAAGGAGTTTGAAAATGTTCTGCTTCTGGTACTACAGGTCGTTGCTAACCCTTTATGAGACTTCCAAAGAAAGGGAAAAACAAGAGCAGCATCTTAAAATTTTATAGTTATATTAATAAAAACATTTCACTAAAGCAGATGATGCTGACTTCTCTAATATTTTACTTAAAAAATTCAAACAGTCTTGGAGTGATTTAAGTTGTTATGGGGTATTAGCAGAGAACTGGGTGTAGAGCTGGGGCTCTAAAGGAAAGGAGAAACTTGTTTCTTCTTCTTATCTTATTAATATTCAACTCACAGTACAAATTCCACTTCCAATCTTTCAAAGACCCTAGTATGCACAGAGAGATAGTAATGAGGAGCTCTACAGTAAATTTCTTATACAAATAATAGCAGGGAGTCATTCTCACGTGGTGAGCTTATGTGTGTCAAGGAAACAAGATGTAAAGGCAACAGAATAAATATCAGTAACAGCAAGTCAGTCTGGAGGGGAACACTTTCAGAATCAGAACCCAACACAGCCTCCCTAGGTCTGCTCTATCTGATATTCAAGTTGAGGACACAGCAGCAGCACTTGGGAACTTAGAAACTATATGATTAAAGGAAAGGCTTTTTTTTTTGCAAGTTTCATTTAATTTTAGTTTAAAAAACCCCACCTTTTTCAAGGGCAACAATGTGAACTGAAGGTCAGAAGGAAGCAGGGCTTGGGCGTCTCACAAGCTCTTGCTCCAAAACCTGGATTTGTGGAAGAGGGCCCTCCTGGGAACTCAGGGGGGGCTGACCCACCGAGGGGTGACTTTGGTGGGGTGCGGTGGAGCTGCAGCCTGCCTTGGCCACTGGATTGGTCTGCATGGACTCGCAGGCAATTTCCACCTCCCAGTCAGGTGACATGGTTACCGCTATCGTTCTTGAGGGTGCATTAAATTAAGGAATGACTCGTAGAATCAAGAGAGAGGCTTATGTAGCTGGATTCTGATTCACAGTCGGGAAACAGTTGTATCTGGTGCAGCCATAATTTTTTTCTTCTCTCTCTCTCTCTTTTGCGGGGGAGCAAATTCGAAGGAAGGAGAAGTCTTTTCGGGGGTCAAATTTACGCACAGTATTCCAGGTCTTCAGGATGAAGTTGCACATGAGGTTGGTGCACCGTGCAGTGGCGGGATCGTCCATGGGGCTCTTAATGGAAATGCCCTCTGTGTTCCCCATAATGATTCCCTGCATTTTCCTCTGGCTCTGAAGTCACTTCCGCGTCTCCTCCACGTCTGTCTTCTCGGACCACAGGGCGGCTCTCAAGGGAAGTCTTTGACCACGCCCCTGACAACCCCACCCATCCCCGTGTTCCCATTTTCCATCTCAGTAATCGAGGCAGTCTATTCCACCAGCTTCAGTGACCTTTGAAGACTTGCCCCTGGTCTTTAACTAGCTTCATTTAAAAGCACCACACAAATGGAAAGTGTTGTATATCACGTGGCAAGATTTATTTGATATGATTGCTTTTTAAAGAATTTTTTTCCTCTTAAAAAAAGTGGAGGAAATGCTCAAACATGTATACTTGTTCAACAACTTCGACAGGAAGAAAGGCTGTGTAAAATAAGAGAAAAAGCCATCTTGAAAATTCACTCAAACATTCTTCTGTTTTATTTAGTGATCCCCACTTAATTAAAAATTTGTGGGTATAGAACGGGATAATACAAACTTAAAGCACATAAAAATGCTAGAAATTCTTAATTATCAATGGTAGTTAAGAATCAACATGTTGTTTTGGTTTTAGATGTTCTTATTCAATCAGGGACCATGCATTTTATCTGTGGTTGCCAATTTTCATCATAAATAAAAATACACAATTTTGAAACCTTAATGGAAATAGATCAATCACTGAAAATTCAGGAAGCCCTTTGGGGATCTTCATTACTTCTGTGTCCTTATGATAAATAATAGTCCTCATTATCTGGATTCACAGTTTTAGAAGATATCAAATAAATGGGTGAAATCTTGATTACTCCTGACCTAATTACATGACCCAGACATTTTTTTTTGTCATTTTAAAATTCTTAATATTAACTTGTTTTTTCTCATTTGTCTTTAGTAAGAGAGGATTTTAGAAAATCACATGACAATATTATATTGAGAGTTTGTGGTCCTGGGACCCTGATGAACAGATTTAAGTTCCAGATTCTAATGGAGTAAAAGGACAGAACATGGGGATTCTAGGTCAGTGCTTGTTGGTGACCCCCCCATAGAACTTGAGCAATTCCCTGAAAGTCCCTGCCTGTCAGATGCCTCGCCAATTAAGAAGGATAATCAACAAAGTGACCTCCTTATAAACTTCACATCCCAATATTTTATGATAGCTAGGGTACAGAAGGACACTCACGTGAGTTTTTAAAAGTGGAATTCAATAGGAAGATGGATCAATGAAGGTCAGGAGCCTAGATTTTAGTTCATGGTGCCACTCACTGGCTGAGTGAGGGAGGCGAATTCAACCCCTCTGAAGCAGGAGGAAGTGTAACAGAATTAAAGTAAGGCTTTAAAAGCTGAATGATCCATGCCAGTCACTTATTAACCTTTTGGCATCTCAATTTTCTTGTTTGAAATATGAAAGTGCTTGACTAAATTATCTCTGGAATCTCCTGGCTCTAAATTTCAATGTTATTGCAACAATGTTACAAAAATATTTGGCCATTTTTATTCTCTAGATCAGCTTGATCATTACGGTGGTTAACTTGCCCATTTCTGCAGTAATCATTGTAAATATTGATTAATTAGCAATAGATAACTTCTTATGTATTCACCACTCTTCCAAATAATTAATATGTTCCAAGTGTTGATTGCCAAGATAACCAAATCTTGTTGATGAGCTAGTTCATTCATTTATATTCATTGAGTTTCATTCAATAAATATTCATTGAGCCTCTGTGCCTTTTTAAATGATGACTAAATCTTTTCACTAAAATATATTCCACTTCAAAAAACAAAA
This sequence comes from Artibeus jamaicensis, assembly GCF_021234435.1. Lineage (NCBI taxonomy): Eukaryota > Metazoa > Chordata > Mammalia > Chiroptera > Phyllostomidae > Artibeus > Artibeus jamaicensis. Next base: position 19,047,769 of record NW_026521823.1, on the reverse strand, counting down.
ACACCTCCTCTGTGCTTCTTTTTTTTCTTTTGTGTTGAATTTATTGGGGTGACATTGGTTAATAAAATTACATAGGTTTCAGGTATACGATTCTATAACACATCATCTGTATGTTGTGTTGTGTGTTCACCGCCCCAAGTCAAGCCTCCTTCCATCACCATTTATCCCCCATACCCTCTTTAACTCACCCCACCCCCTTTCTTTCTGGCAATCACCATACTACTGCCAGTGTCTATAAGGGTTGTTGTGGGGGGTTGTTTATTTGTTTATTTTTTGCTTAATCTCTTCACCTTTTTCACCCAGCTGCTCAAACCACTCCCCTCTAACAGCTGTCAGTCTGTTCTCTATGAGTCTGTTTCTGTTTTGTTTGTTAATTAGTCTGTGCTTCTTTAACTATAAAATTGTGACCACAGACACTTACCCCCAATACAGAAGGGCTTTGATGACTCATGACATGCGTAAGGTGCATTGAGGTCCTTGATGGAAGGCACTCCATCTGTTGCAGAGTGTAATTAACGTTATGAGTTTACCAAAAGAAACATAAGAGTCATTGTTAAAGAGCATCACAGGGCTGTCTCCTCCTTTAGTTATAAGACACCTCTGATGTGGAAGAAGGTAATAATTTATAGGAGCGACTAAAAGTAACTTGGACATGAAAAGGGTTCGTTGTTTTTAAATTCAACACAGTCTTTTTATTAATTAGAGGAAGCAGCCATGGCACTGTATTCAACATGTTTTATTTTTGAACTAATAATAAAAACAATTAAGTACCATGCTCTAGAGAACATGTTGGATTCTACAAATGCTAAAGAAAGTAATGTCATATTCATACGAATTAGGCAAACTAATCTTTAGGGAGTTCAGTTGCAACAGATCTGGAAAATTCCTGTTTCTTTGGGCAGGAATGGAGAGATATCACTTCCATTCTTTTTTATAGGTGCTTTAATTCTACAACACACTACAGCAATGTCTCAAGAAAAGACATCCATTCCAAGGCTGTAATCTTGATTGCCTGGCAGTCCAAGTGAAGGGTTTCCTTAACCCCAGCAACCCCTCTGCAAGGCAGGGAAAGCTCGGGGCAGGTCTCGAGGTCCAGAGAAGGGCTGTCAGCACCTAGTTTCTTCTGACAGGTCAAGCCACACAGCACCATGTACATTTACTGCAGCTGCTTAATAAATGTAACAGATAATGTTGACAATGATGCTGAAGATACTGTTAGTGATCTAGGTCTGTGGTTATTTTGACAACTTGGGGATGAAAGGTAATTGTACTCATAAGGGATTCACAGTTGATAATTTAGTACCTTTCACCTTCAAAGAATGAGAGAGGAAACAAAGGAAGAAAATGTCTATTCTTATTCCAGACATGTCCAACATTAGAGGCAAAAATAGAGAAAAAGAATAAACTGATAAGCTTTCTGAGAAACTAATTAAATTCATATTTATCTATATATTATTCAAAATCAGAGTTTCAAGTAATAAGATAAAAATAATAATAAAATGAGAATAAAATATTATAGATGTCTCTTCAGTTTTTGTCATGTTTCTGGCATTAGTGTATGTTGCTGTTAGAAGAATACGATTCCATTTTTCACCAATTTAAATCATTGGAGGGTTTGGAGAGAGAAGGAGGGGTCAATAGGGAAAGTACAGGAGATTTTTAGGGTATGAAATTACTCTGTATGTCACTATAATGAAGGATACATGGCATTATGCATTTGTCAAAACCCATAGAACTGGATGACCCCCAAAATAAAACCTAACGTAAACTACAGACTTTAGTAATAATGACATATCAATACTGTTTCATTGGTTGTAAAAATGTACCACAATAATGCAAGGTGTTAATAACAGGGGAGATGTAAGGGCGGGGCAGGGAGAAGATGATGGAAGACCTCTGAACTTTCTGCTCAGTTTTCTCTGGAAACCTAAACTGCTTTTAAAAATAAAGTCTATTTAAATTTTAAAAAATTAAGTCATTTCCCACTCTATAAAAGCAGAGAAAGCTTTTATATTACTATATACACATTCAATTTATACAAAAGGAGGCCAAGGAAGTTAGAACTGTTCCTTTAACCTGTGTGTGTGCCATGTTCAGAAGAAACAATATTAGCATGAAGTTCTTAGTTTCTTCTGACCCAGAAAATAAATTGAAGTACCAGTTTTTAAAGTGATTCAGTGATGATCACCACTAAATTTACACTTCTATCCCCCATTCCAGGATCAAAGCTAAATATTTTCCATTATAATACAATTTCTATATTTTTGACCAATATATAGATACCAGGCAAACAAGGGAACAGCTAGACCACATAGATGACTGAATTACATGTTCTGGGATTGTCGTACTTCTGATCCTGGAAATCTCATGACCCAAGATTTAAATGTCACAGAAAAGTAGATGTGAATACACTGTTCTTTAAAGTAAGTCATCTGGAATCAAATGGCTGTGGCATAGCAATAATATTTGATATTTATGCAACGTCTTTATGTCCTGAATCATCTCACGAATGGGTAGTTCAACGCAGTCATACCAGACAACGCCAGTTACAAGGAACCATTGTGTTAAGACTTTAAGGATTACCAAGGCCAAAACTCACAAACTCTGTGACAACTAAACCTATATTTAAAGAAACACTGTCATAGTCCTCCTTCAGATATTATTGTCCGTTAAGGCTGTGGGGTGGAACTGCAGTAATCAAAGTGTTCTGATGTGGTCAACCCAGGAAAAATTAAGAAATAAGTCAAATTTGACTCTGGAATTCCTCGAGGGATAACTCATTTTCTTTTTCTCAGAAAGAGGTCCTTGGTACCCCCACCACCCAGAGATTTTGATCTTCCTGCCCTTAAAATATGTGGTGCTCCTGCCTCACCTCGAGCTGGTTACTTTAAGATAGGGCTCCACCTTGGTGACCGCCGTGGGCTTACCCTCCTTGTTAGTGTTCCTGCTGCTTCACCAGTACCATCCACTGATTCCCTCATTCTTCATTCACTCATTTTAATCATTCAGCAAGTCCATGTTCGGTGCCTACTCTAAACTAGACACCAGTCTAGGGCTCCAGAATATTTCAAGCAATAAGAGACATGTGGTGTCTGTACTCATGGAGTTTAGGTTATCCAGAAATGCTAACATTAAACATATCATTCAAATGAGTATTTAATTACATGATTGAGAAGTGCTACAAAGGGAAACACAGGGTTCTGAGAACATGTGAAATAGAGAGACCAAACCTGAAGATGTCTCAGTAAGAGTTAGCCCAGAAAACTTTAAGGCTGTGATGTTCTTTTATTTGGCCTAACCTATCATCAACATGCTGAAATCTGCTAGTCGTACAACTCATCTCTTTAGGACAAAGCTCCCTATTCCTTTGAAAATGCAATTAGCTAGTCTGATTCATCATAGTGCTGATCATAGTATGGAAACAATGTGGAAAAACTCCTGGAGTTACCTTCAGAAGTATCTCCTCTCTGACTAACTCCGTCCGTTCATATCAAAGGAGACATAAAGCCCCTCTGATGTTCATAGACCAGTACTTCTAAATGGGAGAACATGAGGTCAATTATGATAGGAGAGCTGATGGACAAGCTAAGTTGGACCGAGAGGTTCCTGCTGCTTCCTACTGGGGGTTAGACCCAACAGTGAGCCTCAGGCAGATGTTACTGGGACAAGGGACATCACTGGTCCTTTCCAGGTCTCATGACTGGCTCATACCAGAAGAAAGTCCCTGAGAAAAATCAGTGGCCCACTTTAATAATGATGAACCCTTAGATTATACAGAAACCCCTCGGTGTTATTTCTTGGCTTTGGGATACCTAGTTAGGTATCCCACTGAAAGGCACCAATGGCATAATGGGAGAAACTGAAGTGTCTGGTCTCAAGGCAAGCAGAGGCCACTGTCTCTCTTCTAAACCCTCCTCCCACAGAACTAGCAAGCTGGTGCCATATCTGAGACTCCATCAACCTTGCTAACACGGTTTGACCTGCCTTGGTGATCCCCAGAGTTGCTACTCCACCCAACTTACAGGCCCACCAAAGTTGCTTTTCTTTATGAATGGCTCGTCTTGGCTCACACTTGACAACTTCCTAGAATAAATCTTCTCTAACAAGCAACAGCTGGTCTTAGTGAGCCCCAGGCCCGGCTCTAGCAGCAGCCAGCTGAGATTCACAGCTTGGCTTTGCCTGGGAATCTCTAAGTCTAGCACAAGTAGCAGCCATCTCGGACTGCTCTATGGCTCATGCAGGGTGGCCCCAGGCAGAACATAGGTGGGGCTGACCTTGGCCTGCACCGCCTTGGAAATCCCAGAGCCTGCGTATGCAGTAGACAGCTAAGGACCACATCAGAGCTCCGCCACCCTGTGCCGGCACTGCCGATCCTCCACAGAAAATAGAGATTGGTGGTCAGTGGTCATGGTCACAGCCAGTACTTGCAGTTGACTGGCCTGGGTCAGTGATCTGCCAACAGCCACCAAGGCTCAACTATAAGAGGAGGTGTACTCAGCCCACACAAAGGATGTACCTCAATCACCCAGCTTCAATGATAGGGGAGGTTATGCCACTGAACCCTACAGGACACCTGTACTACCAAGGCCACACTACCAAGACACAGAGTCAAAGCAGGTCTACCTAATACAAAGAAACAAACACAGGGAGGCTCCAAAATGAGGAGACAAAGAAACATGGCCTAAATGAAAGCACACATCAAAACTCCAGAAAAAGAGATAAATTGGAGATATGCAATCTGTCAGATGCTGAGTTCAAAACACTGGTTATAAGCATGTTCAAGGAACTTAGGACCTCAGCAACATAAAAAAGATCCAGTCAGAAATGAAGGATACACTAATTGAAATAAAGAACAATTTACAGGGAAACAACATTAGAATGGAGAAAGTCGAGAATCAAATCAATGGTTTAGAATATAAGGAAGCAAAAAACAACCAATCAGAACAACAAGAAAAAAAAGAATCCAAAAAAATGAGGGACAATTTCAAGAGGTCCAACATGCACATCATAGAAGTGCCAGAAGGAGAAGAGAAAGAGCAAAAGATTGGAAATCTATTTGAAAAAATAAAGAAAACTTCCCTAATGTGGTGAAGAAAATAGACATGCAAGTCCAGGAAGCAGAGTCTCCCAAACAACATGGATGCGAAGGGGCCCACTCCAAGACCCATTGTAATTAAAATCCCAAACTGTAAAGATAAAGAAAGAATTTTAAAAGCAGCAAGAGAAATGAAGTTAGTTGCCTATAGGCAAGTCCACATAAGACTGTTAGCTGATCTGTCAAAAGAAACTTTGCAGGCTAGAAGGGATTGGCAGAAAATATTCAAAGTCATGAAAAGCAGGGACCCACAGCCAAGACTGCTCTACCCCACAAAGCTATCATTTAGAATTGAAGGGCAGATAGAGAAAGAGCTTCTCAGACAAGAAAAAAACTAAAGGAGTTCATCATCACCAAACCATTATTATGTAAAGTGTTAAAGGGACTTATTTAAGAAAAAGTAGATCAAAACTATGAACAATAAAATGGCAAAAACTACATATCTATCAACGATTGGATCTAAAGAACAAACTGAGCAAACAGGAACAGAGGCAGAATCATGGATACAGATAGTGTTTTGAGGGATGTCTGATAGGGTGGGTTGTAGGACAATGGGTAAAGAAATGAAGGAATTAAGTACAAAATAGGAACCCTATTTTTGGACTATAAGATACACTGCACTCACCCCCACACCAAATTTGGGAGGAATAATGGTTATTAATGCTGCTGTCCAGTTCTGTTTACATTTACATTGGTGAAATATTATGTTACTTATGTTATAAAATATTTTACCACATTCTTTGCTTTAAAATTTTTTTCTATTTTACTCCTCTAAAACCTAGGTGCATCTTATGGTCTGAAAAATACAGCAGTTACAGAATAGCCAAGGGAATGTAAAGTACAGTTATAGTATAGAAAATGGAGTAGCCAAAGAACTTATACACATGACCCATGGACATGAACAATGGTAGGGAATTGCCTGAGGGAGTGGGGGGGTGGGTTAAGGGGTGGAAAACAAAGGAGGAAAAATCAGGACACCTGTAATAGCATAATTAATAAAATATAATTTTTAAAAAGAAGTCAGCCAATAAAAATATATTGAATGAATAGATTAATTGTGTCCCAATATCCTTGTACAAAATACCTTCCCTCTTTTTGTACTTTAACTTCCCTGGGCCTCATTCTTCTGTGATTAAAATGAAGAAGTTGAACTAGATGACCTTTGAGTTTCTGTTCAGCTCCCATAATCTATTTATGGGAATGGGTAATAAAGGTTCGAGCAAACATTATTATTCTCACAGATTGTTTCTCCTTCCAGAAATTATAAAGCTCATAGACCTATGGCTCGTCCCGACTCTGGATCAGCCCCAAAGTACTTCATGATCTGCCTTTCTCCACACCACCCCCCTCTCCCTAGCACCTTGTCCCAACATTGGAACCCTTCTCTTCCTCTCTAAGTTCCTCAGGTGCTTTTGTTTTTCTGGGCCCCAGAAATGTGCACATTCTATTCCCTCTGCCTGAAAGAAAGTTCTGACATATGTGTTGTCATGCTTTTTCTTTAGCTAGAAAATATTTACCACATACACAATCGATACAGAGACCGATTTCTCACAACTCAGAATGAACACTTCAGTTGTGCTATATTTTCCACCAATCTCTTTTTTTAAAAAGTGCTGAGTTGAATACCATACTTTTATCCAGCTTTCTTCCCTAGTAGAAGACACCATTCCGTGTTGTGTCTTCTGCTTTTACATTACATGTATGTATTTATAAATATTATTTGGAACTGTTTTGTAAACTATTAAACTTGTGCATGTGGAATGCTCCATGTTTTGATTCGCTATTTGCTTTTATTGGTTAACATATTTTCTGACATTGTCTATGTTGATAACATATAGAGCCAGCTCATTCCCTTAAGCTTTTATTTCCATGTGTGAATAGAGCACAGTTTAATGATTCTTTCAGTTACTTGAATGTACATTTAAGCTATTGCTAGTTTTGTGTTTTCACAAATAGCACCACAAGAACAATCTTCTTAAATATTCCTTTGGCCATGTGTAAGAGAGTTGCTCTCAAGGTTATATGCTTAACCCAGCATAGAATTACTGGGTCACAGATTATATGCGTCTTCAAATTTACTGGATATTTGGAAGCCATATAACTGATTAAGAATTCCTAAAAATGGGAAAGAAAAACGATTCAATAAAAAATAAACAAAGGGTGTAAATAGGCAACTGAATTGAGAGAAACCACAGTTGGCCAATAAATATTAGAAATATGTTCAACTTAGTAATCAGGGAAATCCACATTAAAACAAACAAACTCAAAAGTGGGCTACTATTTTATACATTTGAGAGTGGCAAGAATTTAAAAGTCTGACAAAAAAGAATGTGGAGCCAGCATGATGGGAACCATGCTGTGGGAAGTGCCCTATCCTTTCTGGGCCTTTGTTATTTCATCTACAAAATGAGGATGGCCTCTAAGAATCCTGAAAGCCCTGCATTTCCCAGGCCTCCTCTCTCTGTTCAATTAAATATGATTTCAACAGCACTGGATTTAGGAATGAAGGAGACATTATCATTTGTTCAGTGAGGCAGGGCCTGTTCGTATGGATGGACCTTGTTCTGATGCATTCTGTTGTTCTTTTCTTTCCCCCAAATATTTATTAACTACCTCCTACATACTGTACTTTCGGCAAGTCCTTGTAGGGAAAATGAAAAATAAAAATCCTACGGAGATAGTCAAGTCATATGCTCAGGGATGAATGTCACTGACATGCCCGTGATGGGCAGAGAGCAGGGGCAACAGGAGGCACTGTAGCCCAGAGCTGAAATACTGGAGAAGGATTCCTAAACAAAGTCTCATGTGAAGGAGACTTGAAGTTTGAATGACATCATTCACATATAAAGAGGAGCAAGTATAAGCAGGGAAAAAGCAACAAACAGCAGGAGGGAAGATCAAGAGATAAGAGAGCATATCTTAAGGATGTTATTCAAAAGGCGAAGGGTAAAGAGATAAGGTCATAGGTGTATACAGGGACCAAGGATATACGAACTTTGGAAATAACGTGAAAAGGTTGAGTTGTCATCCTAAGAGCGAGAGGGAACCACTGATAGCGTTGAGGCTGCCAGGTTTGAGTTATAGTTTGGAAACGTCGGGCTCCATGGCTGAGGGCAAGGAGCCTGGCTGCAGATCCAGGCAGGAAAGGTGCAGAGCTATGTGCTCCACGTGCCAGAGAAGAAGGAGCGAAATGGTAGATCTAAGAGATTTTTGGGGAGAGGTAGAACCAGTAGATATGTTGAACAATCAGGGAGATGTGTTTAGTGAAGGGAGGTGAAAAACCAGAAGGGCTCCCGGGTTTATGGCCTGAACGAATGTGGTAAAGGCAATGCTATTTACTGAGGTCACAGGCCCAAAGCGGTTGTGTAGCTGATGACAGTTTGGGGCAGGTTGAGTTTGAAGCAGGTGGGGGACATGCCAGAGCGGATGTGACTCTGAGACTCTACTGAATGGTGTTACCTTGAGATTTGGATTTGAGAATCCTTGCTATATAGTAGGCAATTGAAATTCCACAAAGAGATAATGTCATCTACCTAGGACATCTAGAATGAGAGGAAAGAGCAAAGGACACTGAAAGAAGAACAGGAGAGTAGTTTTACACACACATACACACACACTTGCATACAAAAGAGAATAACAGGGGTCAACTGCTGCTGAGATCTGCAAGAATTTTTTATCTCTAAATACATTCTTCTTAAAGTTTGGTCTTAGCAACAATAACTTCTCAGAGAAGCCCCGTGATGATTTATGAACTTACCCTACCCCAGAGCTGGCTTTAAGAGATCAATTTTATGACTACTGGGGAGCATTGAGGTGAGCTGCGGAAAAATCTGTCTTGCAGTTTCTACAGTGTCCTGGGAGTGTCTGTCCTGCTAGCAAGTGGCATTTCTGGCTGCATCAAGATGTCACTCACATCGGCACGGTCCTGGTGGAGGCAAACCCTCCATCACCTTGCCCTGCAGTGCCCAACAAGAGCTAACAGAGAGCTGCCAAATGATGCTACAGAGAAAAGTAAGAGTGTCCTGTTAACAGCAGTGGAAACTCTTAAGACACAGACTGCAATGGCACATCAAAAAATTTTTGCCAAAAATGATAAGGGTATCTCTCCAATTTTAGAAGAAAACAAAAGCCAACTGAAAATCACTCTGGGACCTAGTCCAGGATGTACCAAGAACTGTCGCCTCTCAAAAGGCACTTTTTCCTTGGGCTGGGCTAGCATTGCTCCGAAGTCCTTCAGAGAAAAGCGGGGCCCAGGGAGTGGTCCCTGCTTCTCTAACCCTTTCCAAGCCACCATTCGTCAATAGGCAACCACGGTTCTTGGACATGTACCCTTTATACTCGTCAGTCCAGTCTCTGCTTATCAACCAAGCATATATGTCAAATGCACGCTTGGTTGTTCAAATAAAGACCTCGGCACATCGCCGCTTCAATTACTTAACAACAAAACAGAACAAGAAGACCTCTGCTTTTTGTTTGTTGCCTCCCTATTATAAACTGCACAGATTACAAAGGAGGACACTCAGAGCATCTTCAAACAACTCTGCCTCAGTGAACTTAGTGGGATGGTGGCACCCACAGAATGAGAAATAGATGATGGGGTGCTGAAGAATGTGAGCTCCCAGGGGACAGGAAGTGGAGACCTTGATCTCCTGTAAATATTTTCAAAGCAATAAAAGAGAGAGAGTGGGGGAAAAAATACACAATGACGATGTATGTCAAAACATTGTCACTCAAAGTGTATGTTTTAAAAAGTTAAGAGGAAGAAAAGGGCAGGCACTGTATATAGAAATTTTTAGTCATGTTTTCAAATCACTCATGGGATCGAGGTGCTGAAAGGCCTTGAGGCCGGGGATTTATGCATAATCGGATCATTCAAAAACACATAAATGGCTGCCAGAGCAAAGTACAATGTTCACTTTTGAAATCACAAAAAAAGCTTTGTTTTAAGTAGGCTGAATTGACTAAAGTTTAGTTGCAGTGAAGCATGTTTTTGCTTTGGGTGTCATTATTTAGTTTGGCATCCTTGCCAAGGAAACCTTTTTCTTACTTCGACTGTTGTTTTTCTTCGGCTGCTACAACTGTGAAAGTCCAGGCGAGATTCTGATGCTGCGTATTTAAATGAGAGCTGGCTCCCTGTTTACCTTTGATTCTGATGGAGGGAGTGGGGGAGCGTGGGGTCTTGATGGCTTGCCAGGACTTGTAAAGCTGATAGATGTGTGCCTTGTCTCCTGAATAATCTGGAAAATCAAGTTTAGCTGGTTTGATCAAAGCGTTTGCAAGTCAGTTGAGAACACTTGCATACAATAACTATAGATACTGTATACATCCCCCAGCCAAAGGCCAAAAAGCTAATAGCTTTGCCAGAGATAAAGGATTATGTATGTTATGCTTGTGAATACCAAAGGAAGGAATTCTCCATTTTCATATTGTACCGGTTATACATTCAGGCAAACGACATACTCTAAAGCCTAGGGATTTAAGGCACAACAAAAATACTTTTAAAATCCTGCTGCTATCTGCCCATTTAAATCCAGTGTGGAGTAAGGGCGTAAAGTACGCACTTCCTACTGACAGTCCGTCAGCAGAGAGGAGCGGAGTCTGACGTGGTTACGAACTGAAGTCTCCTATTTTTAGAGCCCTGTCTCATCCAGAGCTTCTGGCCACAACACCTGCAGGGACAAGACAACTCTGACTGAGATTGATGTAGGGAGACCTGGCGTGCATTCCTCCTCGGACATCCTCCTTTTGGGCAAGTTGGTCATGTGGGAAAAACTTGTTTTCTCTGCCAAGAAATGATTCCCTGGATCAGAGAGCTGTATGTCATGACGTGAGAAATGAGAAAAACTAAAACCAACACAGACTTGTCAGATCGTCTGCATCTGGTCTTTCCCATGAATTAACAACCCGACTGGCTCTCATAGATTTATCTCAATGCCCGTGCTTGTATTTTGATTTAAGTCGCTTCAAAGACAGCACCTCTTGTAGCAAAATTATGGACAACTAATTGACTCCATCTCCAGCCAGCGTTTCTCATTTTTTCAGATATTATTAAATAGTCCCCTAAAAAGTGATCCCCTCAACGCCTTCATGGGAGTGGAGAATATCATGGATACCTGCAAGGGAATGTCACTTCGACGGGTGATGATGTCCTGATGTAGACACTGTTTTAGTTATTGCCGTGAAGCCCCATGAAAGGACTGCTGGAGAAAGCTTCAAACACACACAGACACTTGGCACAGCGACCTGGCATTAAACTAAATTACAGGTACAGTGGTGACATATGTCAACGAATCTGCCGGTACAAGTTACTGAATGTTATGTGCCGTGCACAATAATAGGCAATGCGTTATTCGAGTTTTGTACTAATTAAAGAACTACTTTGTTGCTAAGAATCAGTGTATTAAAAACATACGTTCTTATTAACTGCGTTCCCAAGAGTTAGAAAGATGAGAGGTTGGATCTCAAGTTTCAGGGACCTATTATTAGGTTCTCAAAGTATTTTCTTAATCGCACGCATTTTTTGAGAGAAAGCTCTGCGTCCACATCACATAAACAAGGTCTGACTGTGGGGTTTGCAACCGCCACCTTGGGGTTTTCTTCTTTCTGCGCTGTTTTTTCTTCTCACTCCACCAAATTTCACCTCTTGGAATCAGGGCCTGAACCAAAGTTAAACATCATAAAGAAATTTGCTCAGTGAAACAGGACTTTTATTGACTGAGAAGCATTTTTACAGTGTAATCTGCATTTTTGTGAGTCCTTGTGGAAAATCCCCTCTGATTGAGGGGCGCTTAAAGACTTAAATGTGCACATTGCCCATGAAGCTTCATCAGCTAAGCAAAGGGGACAGAGGTGGCAAAACTGGTGTGTCTGACTTCCTTCCCTTCACCCTCCCCCCACAAGTCCACTGTCACCAACAGAACAAAAACACTGCTTCTGTGGACCGACCTGAAAAATGGCCTCATCTTCCCCCCTGGCCCCTGGGTCTTGGGGCCTGTTCTCTGCTCAGCAGTGAGATGCTGACAGGCCAGACGAGCTGAACCATGCCTGCTCTCAGGACCTCTTCCCAGATTCTCTGTCTCCCCTGCACTTTTGCTCAAAGCTCCTCCATCTTCTCAGCCCTCCCTAGCTTTCCTACCCCACCCCCCAAGATTTTTCTCTTTGACACATTTTTAAAATTTTTCTGAAGACTCATTTTTCCACAAGGTCCTGCCCTTCCTCTCCACCTAAAAATGGCTGGAACTCAAACACACTCCCTTCTCCCCATCCACTGCCCTGACAGAACACTACCCCCTTAATCCACAGCTCTGGACTCCCCCTGCCCCCTGTTTTCTGGCTTCTGCATGCCAGTGATTTGTCTGCATTGGAGTGGATTCAATTTCTCCCTTTCTCATTTGCACCTTGATAGGTTTTCTTGAGTGGGTGAGAACGAGGTGAAATTACAGTTCCTTTGCCATAAATTACACACTCCCGTGACAGCACAGGACACGTGGACACTCTCAGTCACATGCGCTCGATGGGGAAACTTTGAGAGCCATTGGTCAGCATACTTTCCTGGCCTATTTTTACTAAATTTGCTCTGTATTTGAAATATTGTGCTCTTACTTAAGGCAGTTTTTCCTGGTCTTCTGTTTTAAGGCTCTTCTTGGTTCCTCTGAGGCTGCATATGATCTTGGGTCCAATGGTTTCTAACCTCCTCACACTCAGATTAAAGAAAACCAAACACACCCCACCCACTGGTTAAACCCCATCACTCTGTATTCAATTATTCCCTTTCTTCTCTTGCTTACCCCAATTTTTGTCTTCCTTTGAACCCCTCTGATCGCCACCTCGCCCCATAATTTTTTAAACTCCTTAGGGTTCCTCTAACAGTGTCAAATAAAATTCTCTGTTTTTTTCTGAGCATTTTTCCATTCTCTTCATCAGCAACCCAAGAGATTCCTGGACTCCATCGCTGTGGATTGGCACCGTCTGTGGGTAACACCTGTCCTCAGTGTCGTTGACTGCTCTTTCCCTGCTGTGGCTTCCCTAGCATCAACACTGGCTCAGCTTTCCTTCCCAGAGCCCCTTTAACCTCTGTGCTCCCCCCTACAGTGCCTTTCCTCCCTGACTGCTCCTCTTCCCTCTCTCTCTGATCCTAGCCCCCCTTCCTGAACTTTGGCAAGAGTTTTTTATTCCCAAGTCACATTTTCTCACTCTCTCTCTTCTTCACTTGCAGGAGCTGCTTTATGTAACCCTTTACCCTCAAACCTTCCTCCTCTCTCCTCTTCCAGAGAACCCACCGCGGAAAAAGACATGCTCTCTCCAGAACTACAACACCTGGAACAGCCAATGACAGAGGCAAGCCATAACTTCTTTTTCCTTTAGAAAAGTTCTTTCTAAACAACTTCCACGATATAGCTGGCAGCACAATTATTCTATATTTCTTCTTTATGTCTTTATTTTCTATATTTTTTTCCTTACATTGTAACTTTGAGTTGTGAGGCATCACATTTTTTCCCCCATGGACTCACTCACTACGTGTTCCAGGGCATCATTTTATATCTGTCCTTCTCTGGAGCTGACTTAGTGATCTGTCATTGGGTGGAGGGCCAATGGCTGCTTTCAACACACACTTGAGTTTATCCTTTTAAATGGGATTTATTCAGTCACGAATTGACGTACATTTTAAAGCTAATTGTTGATTTTTCACGTAAGCAGCATCCTCTTGCTAATAATTATAACCTACAACTTCTTAAGTGATTTATGCCCCAGTCAGGTACTTGATTATCTTATTAGAATAATGGCACCTAAATTTTTTTAGAAAAGATTTGCTTTCTTTTATATTAACAATACTTTATTTTATTAGGTTCGAATTTTCCCACTAAAAATCTTGAGCCTACCATCAAACAACATGCTTTATTTTTGGTTAGACACATCTAGATTGTAAGAAAAATAAGCCCACAGTTACCACTGAATTTAAACAATAAAATAGGAATATCTTATATGTTCCTGAAACTCAACTGAACTGAGTTATCACTTTATCCTAAATTTTATCTAATTCCTTGGCCATTTTAATGCAAATTATCCCCAAATCTTTCCCTTTAATCTTATGTTCTGCCTGAGCCACAGATGGAAACTCCTGCTGCCTGCTGTCCATCTTCACCTGGAACTACCCCTACCCACCCTGGATCCAAAACAAAGCCCTCACCCCAATGCGCTGCTCCTGTGGACTGCGGCCTGTCAGAATCCCAAGCACAGTTTGATCGGATGCTATGGAGGTACACATGCCATCTGAGATGGTGGAGGGAGGCTGTACCTGAGGTGGTTGCTGGAGGTGACTTTTGAAGGATAAACAGAAATTCCCCAGGAGATGATTCCAGGCACCAAAAAAGAATACGATCAAGACAGAATCATAAGGCCCACAAAACCCCTGGCTCATTTCTATTTCCACGATTAATACTCTAGTTCTGGTCTCCATCACAGCTGCACCGGCCTTCAGACCCTGCCTCTGCTGCCTCCCGCCCATGCCCCACAGAGGTTCACGTTCAACCATTCTCTACCGAGGCTGCGTATTCTGGCCATACTTAATCCCTCTCCATCATAGATTGCTTCTCTGCTTGGGAAGCCTTTTACTCCCTCCCTGCCTATAGAAGTTTGACTCACCCTTCACCTCTGTGAAGCCTTCCCAAATCCTCCAGACAAAAGTCATGATACCTTCTGTCACACTATCATATCCCATAGCGTTTGTCACAGCCATACCTATGTTAGATTCATCATGTACTGGTCCATCTCCCCCACTGGGCGTCCTTCAGAACAGAGAGCGTGTCTGACTTGTTTGTGCTTCTGTGGTAGTGCCTAACACAGTGCTCGGTGGCAAGTTCTTCGTTAGTGCCTCTTCAATTGAGCTGAACTGAATAAATGGTTACTGAATGAAAAAGAAGCTACACATAATTGTATCTACATAATTATAGCTAAGCTGATACAGGTGGGTACTCGGCAATTCTTTTGCTTTCCAAGTCTCAACTTGCTGTTGAATCTTTTGTAGATTTCCTGACATATTATTTTTTATATTACTAGGATTTAGTGGTGTAAAAATACTATTTAACAATTTGACTTACTGTAAGCGTAGTTCCTTATTTTTATAATCTGTGTAAAGGTGGTGGTTGTATATTATTCTTCCATTTTAACAAGCAAAGCAATTTTTCCTTTTGCCCCTTGATGTCGGGCCTTTAAAGCCAAAGGCAACAATTTTATTCCTACATCAGGTAATTAAAAATTACACTACAGATGAATCTTGTGCTGCTCTCATGGTCCACAGTGAAGTAAATTTTCAATAGTCTCTGCATGTACATTGAATGATTTTGTGTAGATGGTCGTAACTTGCATTAAATCTTCAATGACTTAAACATTTCTCCAAATAATAAAAGCCTACATGACAATGTTGTTTGCATCTGCCTAGAGCTGATTGGAAATAAATAAAATATTAGGGAAGTTTGATTTATTGAGCCTATTTTCAGGGTAGACATGGTGGCGACCTGGACTTCCCAGCTCTCCAATTAGGAGGCATTTTAATGGGATGGGACCACTTAAGCCAATGGAATATTTTCAGCCACTGGCTCCCTGATCTCAGCCTTGCAGGTAAATCCTGTGTGGCCCCTGAGCCACCTAGGTTGCAGTTTCCCTTAGATCAGCCCCCCTGCCTATGTGAAGACCTGAAGTTGATATTTATCTTCATGTTTTATTTTATGAGTAAATGCTTTTTGTATTTCAAAACACATCATATACAACTAATTTTAAACAGAAATCTCAAAACTTAATAAGCAAATGTTCCTTAACTATACATTGATTAAAATGCAGTCTTTAATTTGAAAGCCCTTTCTCAGTTTCAAAGATTTAAGAGAGTCCTTTGGCTTATTGAATCATGCCAAAAACTAAGGATCAAAATGCCTGGCAAATTAACCTGAAAATTTAATAGATTCCAGTGAAGAATTATCCTACAGGCTTTTAAAATATAATTCATGTGTTTCAATCACAAATCTTATTGATTTTCGTCAAATCTATAGGTCTCTAGTAACCCAACCTAGTTAGATGACATAATTCTCAATCCATTCTGCTTGAAATGTAGAAGTGTTTCATTTACCAATACAAGTACATTTGTCATTAAAAATAAGTCTCTTCAATTGTAGATAGAAGATACGTTTCTGGTTTCTCAAGCAATGTGTTAAATTTGAAAAGCTTTTTTTGGTGAAAGTAAATGTTACCACAGTCTTGTAGAACACTGCTATTAACACACAGTGTCTTCAAGACCTACTTGCTCCAGAAATTTTGAAGTCATGTCCACTGCGATTGCTCCATTGACCTTTGTCTGCAAGTACAAAGTGGAGACATTCTATAATTCCAAATGAAAACAACTTTTGACCTTTGAAAGACAGCACTTCATTCATATGAGGAGTATGTTACTGCATGTTCAGTGTGTGCTAAGATTAATTGAAAGGACTCATATAAAACAAGGTCCTTGGACTCAGAAAAATCATCAAAGTCACGTAAACTGAAGGGCAACAGACAACAAATAACCACTGGAACTCAAGATGAGGAGTAACAGAGAAGTTGAGAACAGAAAAAGGTCATTTGACCTTTGTGGGTGTTGAGGAGGCATAAAAAAATATTTGGCTAATCCTGATGTGTTTAAGAATCAAAGAAAAGAGTAATGGAACAGCAGTAGAGAGTTTCTGGGAAGGAACAGTGTCATGGGGGAGATACGAGTGTGGGGAGTGAGGGGTGAGAACAGCAGACTGTAGAGCAGCGGGGAAAAGATCCTTGGCTTTGCGAGTGGTAGAAATGACACTGAGTCGGTCGGTACTCCACACTGCCCACTGAACTCAGGGCCTGGGTCTGTACTAACACCTCAAACAGAAGATTTGAACTCTGTGAGCATCCATTTACCAGATTCACCACTTAGAAACATAAGGCACTTTCAAAATGAAGGTGATAAAAATTATTATCAGCCCTGGCTGGTGTAGCTCAGTGGATTGAGTGCCGGCCTGAGAACCAGAGGATCACGGTTCAGTTTCCAGTCAGGGCACGTGCCTGGGTTGCAGGCCAGTTCCCAGCAGGAGACGCATGAGAGGCAACCACACATTGATATTTCTCTCCCTCTCTCCTTCCCTTCCCCTCTAAAGATAAATAAATAAAATCTTTTTTAAAAAGTTTGAAAATATGGACCCCAACACCAAAAGATTTTTAAAAATTATTATCAGTGTTATTAATGATCATATTAAAACACTCTCCCGCTTGAAATCCTCCAGGGACTTCCCTTTGCACTGACAATAACATCTAAACGTATCACGATATACAAACAATGAGACGATCTGGGACCGGCCCACGCTCCAGCATCAGTCATTTCTATTGCTCACTATTCTTAGCCTTGCTGGTCTCCTTCCTTACATCCCACATGTGCCAAGCTCTCAACTAGGTCATCTGAATTTTCTATTTCTCCTGCTAATCTTTCTCTCTCTCCCTACCCCCCTCACCTCACGCCCTACACCCACCACAATTTAAAAAAAAAAATCTTCAGATCTCAACTTCAACATTGAAGAAAGGCCTTCTTTAGCCACTATATCTGAAGTAGATCTCAAGGCTTCTCTGGAGCCCACATCCTGTTCGGTTTCCGCATAGCACCTATCGCAATCCGAAATTACTTAGTTATTTGTTTCCTTGCTGTCAATGGGCTTCTGAATCAGCTTTTAAAACTCTACCGCATCATTCTCCTCCCCACTGAATAACAAAATAAAAATTCATGACTCACATCACTCTGCAGTTGTTTTTACTACAAAACTCATTGAAAGTGTTTTTTTCTGTGTTTGCCAGCTCCTTTTTCTGCTCTCCCACTCTTTCTTGAAGTTACTCCAATCAGCCTTCATCCTCACCACCCCATGAAACTTCTCTGACCAAGATTTCTCATGACCCTATATTGCCAGATCCAAAGGACAATTCTCAGTCCTCATCTTCCTTCAATCAACAGCATTGACGTTGGGCATTGCCCATTCCACATTCTTTCCTTGGCCTCTGGGATTCCATTTTCTCTCAGTTTTTCTACAACCTCACAGGCTGCTCTCAGTCTTTTGTGGTAGGTCCTCACCATCCTGTACATTAAGAAATTGGGGCTCAGTCATCAGATCTCTCCCCTATCTACACTCATGCACCACATTTGGTCCTATGGCTTTAATATTTTCCATGTGCTTGGGTGCTAGTCATCAGACCCTTTCCCATAGGAAGTCTTTGTTTTCTAGAAGGGACATGTAACCCGGGACATAGCTGTTTCTGTACCTAATATTAATACATGGCAAAACCACCTGATTATTTAGGCGGTCATAGTGTGGTGCTCTAACCTTGCAGAAACACAGATTTTTAAAAACGTAATAAAAGCCCTGGCTGGTGTAGAGTGAGATAGGAGTTTCTCTCCTTTCTTTCCTTCTGATTTCTTTGAGACCTTAGTGAGCACTTAGACCCTCTGTTATTTCACAGAAAAACAACTTGAGATACAGAGATATTAAATGAGTTGTCCTAAGGTACACAATCATACAACCAAAATAAGAATCCGAGGCTTCTGACTCTTCAGATTCCTCAAGCAATGTTTTTTCTGATATTTGGTAGCGTCTGAATTCCTGCATGAAAACACGTGCTGAAACGTCAACTACCGCAGACCTCCTAAACTAGCAGTGACCTTAATCATCCTCATGTCAATCCTATCCCTCTGTCAACAGGAAGAATGTTGTGGGTGCCCCACCACTGTGTAAGGCGGAGGAGATACGTCCTACTGCCAGTTACAGATTCGAACCTTTAGGCACAAAGACCAACTAGATGATGGGTTTCTTGAAATGCTGCCCATGCTCTTAAACCACTATTGATCTAAAGTCTACCTTTTCTTTGTCCTTCTTCATTTATCCCAGGGTATTTCTCTCTTCTCATTCATTATTAGTGAGGGTCATTTCACTTGCTATTCTTTTGAAGCTTCATCATTCGGAAATGTCACATGCAGCAGTATTTATTTTGGCTTGAGAGCAGTTTCCCTTCACTATGGCCTGCTCTACTCTGTAACATTTTGCTCAGTTGGTCGGGTTATCAACTCTGATGTTTGACGATAAAATTCTGACACATTGCCTGTTTATATGCTGTCATGCCATTTTCTAATTGGGTGGCTTGAAAAATAACAGTTTGTTTTTCCCTGGATCACTTCTACTGTCTTTTTCAATGTACTCACTGGCCAGTCCCACTGGTTGTTGACTGATGTCAAAACACTCTAAGCTGTTATATCCTACTGCGTTTGTTGCTTTTTAATTTCTCATAGTTCCACTTGATCAGGAAATGCCAGTTTTCCCTGCCTTGACAGTTCGTCACCGAAAGCAACATTGTTTCCTGGAACCACTTCACCTTGAATTTGCCATTGCCATCGTTAATTTATTTGCAAATTTGATGATGAGATGTCAGTGTCTTCATGAATTATAACAGGTTATTATAGTTTTTTAGTTGACATGTCTTTGCTCACCTGACAATATTGGATATGACATTTGTCGTTCTCTTAATATGCCAAAGATGCCAAAATACTACAGTTCTCTCCTGGAAAAACGGTCCTTCTTTTTTACTGGTTTCTGTTTTCTCAGTTCCCAATTTGGAGACAATTTTAAATTTCATTTTAAATTTTATTTTTCCAAGACCAGTGCAAGTCTCAGTTCAAAATACCTGTTTTTATATCACTCATATTTTCCTTCTTTTTTATCAGGTAGGTAAGTCCCTTGAAATTACTTTGTTAATCCCCGCCTCTCCAGCACATTTAGGTTTCCCCACTGAATTGTTCTGTCCCTTCCGCCTTCCAAAAGTTGTCTTGAAAATCCATTTGCCTCCCTGCTGCCTCCAATCCATTTCTTTTTTTGTCAAGCTTTCTGCTCCTCCTGCTGCCAGCTCTTCTCACCCTGGTCTCTCTTCAATCCACCCTTGTTTTGAAAATAACCTAGTCAAAGATTAACAATGTCCTTATCAATAAATCCCGTGGCCTTGGCATATTCCTTGAATGCCTCGTAGCCTCTGTCTATAGTTAGATCTTTTACCTGTGGTTGGAAGCCTCTCTCTCTGTATTTTCCTACCTTCCTTAGTTTCTCTTTGTAGCCCCCCAGTTATTTACCTGTGTTTTTTCTAGGCTCCTTTATCCCTTCTTGCTCCTTGAAGTATGATGTTCTCCCAGGTGTAACTTCTACTCTCTGAGCCTCTCTAACTGTACCTCAGCAATTTCATGTTATAGCCTAACTACTAAACAATATATTTAAAACCAAACTCCTCTCTACACTCTGAAAACTGGCTGCCCCTTTGTAATTCTCTATTAATAGATTGTTATCCGTAGAAAACGAGTTCTTGCACTATCATCAAGAAAAGAATTTTCTGAGATCCACACGGGAGGATGGGACTCCATGGTGAACTTCACAGATGATGTAAAATTAAGGAGGTTCCCCCCCTGACTTCCCGATGTTCCATCTCTGCCCATTTTACAATGGAAAATGTCCAATTTTGTGCTCAGCAAAACCAAAGCAAAAGCCAGTGTCCAGAGTTTCTGCTCCATTTTATAGCCCAGTTCAGCATCCAGCTCACTTAGTGTGTTTCCAGCTGCAGCCCATTGCTGAGCTGTAGTACTCAGGCTCCCTTCTGGAGCTTGCTTGTGGGGCCCACACAGCCGTGGGCCATGTGACTACTAGGGCAGCATGGCCATGGAGAGAGGAGGCATGAGTGCATCAGCGAGTGCAGATCACAGGGAAGAGAGAGAGGAAAAGAGCTTAGTCCTTCTGGGTCCCACACCATCCGCTCCGGGCCCCAGTAGCTGCTAGAGTGCGTGAACAAACAGGGCAAGTCCATCACCAGGTGGAAGAGAGAGAGATCTTTTTTGTTGCCCTGGGATTATATTACCTTGGGTTTGGGATTGGCCAGGTGCTTTTTCAAAAGAACCAATCAACTTCCCAAGCTTTCATGGGCTTTAGATGGGTTTACATTTCTAGTTAGACCGACAGGCCTCTTTGGTCCAGAATCTGCTCTTGCACTCCCCAATAATCTGTACCAAAGGAAAGAAAGGGGAGTATTAATCTCCTTGGTAAAGCACACTGCTGTGGTCCCCTGAAGTGTGAAAAGCCAGTAGCTTCCTGGTGAAGCAAATAGTCTCATGCTTCCTGTTTTTTAAGCTCAATGTGTAAGACCCTTTGCTCCCCTTTCCTTTATCAACACCTAGTTAAATACCAATGATGACAAGATCACCTTCTTAAGTCAAAATGATCTCAACATTTCAGAATAACCTGTAGATTTCCTCTTACCCTTCTTCAATCATCCATGAAGCCTTTTCTTCCACACAAAATCTCTTAAACCAAGCTCCTGTCATTGTTATTCCCATTATCACCATTATAATTTGCATGTTTAATTGCGTGTGCTAGATTTAATCCAATAGCTTCCTAAGTACCATCCTTGCCTGCATCTCCATCCTTCTCCACATTCTGCTTTTTATATTATTATTCTATCATGTTTTTCTTATGGCAGTATTTTTATTATGTCACCGTCAAATCAAATACCATCCCCCATTACCTATGGGCACACCTAGTTCCCTTCCCTGAGTTTGCCATTTACTAAACAGCACTTCATTTATCAGACATTAAGTCCATTAATGCACACACATATCTAAGAAATTATTATTATTAGTCACATTTTATATGTGAAGAATGTGCAAATTAGAAAGATGCTTTCTTACCCAAAGGAAAATAGTGAGCAGGTAACTGTCTCAGGATTCAAATCTAAAGCTCGAAAGTAGCTCTTAATACTTAGTATATACTGTCTGTACCCTTGGACACCAGCCTGCTTTTCGGATTCTAATTCTCCACTTTCCCCTACCACAAAAGCATCACGCACATGTCCCTATCTTTGTATTTTCTTCTTCTTCCTCTCCACCTATACAAACTACAGGTACCCCACGTAGATTACTTGAGCCCAAATAATTTTCTTTTTATCTTGGACATTTACTGGCACCATCATTAATTTTGTCCCCAACCATATGTTGCTTGTTTGTGTGTTTTGTAATATTGTCTTCATTGCTATTTCACCCTTGTTAATCAAACAATGTACATTGATTTATATTGTCTCATCGACTACCTTGTAAGGAAAGGAGCTTTTCTTATATGCTTTTTGGACTCACCTCTCAGTTTCTACCACTCCGACTCAATCATTTGCTCACAGCACATAATTATTGCATGGCTAAAGGTATGGTTTTTTAATGTCTACTGTATGTATAGCAATGTATTTTTCCTTTCAAGTTTTATTGTTGCTTTTGTGGTTTATCCATAGGTATTTGTGCATCTCAGTAGGCATTTATGGTAAGTAATCTAGCTTTTTTTAAATTGATGTTTCTCTTTCTCTCCCTTCCTCTTGTTCTAAAGTCAATGATTATATCCTCAGGTGAAGATTTAAAAAAATAAAATTAATATAAAAAAACATATGTCCTCAAAGGAGGCTTTATAGCAGAACAGTAGATACCATGGCCTGTGATGGCAACTAGACCTCCATTTAAATGTTTACATTTGACAATAATTTAACCTCTCTGTTTTTCCTTTTTAAAATTTATTTTTAAATATATTTTATTGATTATGCCATTACGGTTGTTCTATTCCCCTCTTCATTCCCCTCCACCCTGCACATTCCCTCCTCCACTATTCCCCCCTTTAGTTTATGACCACATGTCTCAAGTTCTTTAGATTCTATATTTCCCATACTATTCTGGCCCTCCCCCTTATCTATTTTCTACCTACCGTCTATGCTACTTATTTTCTGTACCTTCTCCTTCTCCCACTCTCCTGTTGCTAACCCTCCATGTGATCTTCATTTCTATGGTTCTGCTCCTGATCTAGCTGTCCTCTTAGTTTGCTTTTGTTTTAGGTGTGGTTCTTAATAACTGTGAGTTTGCTGTCCTTTCACTGTTCATATTTTTATCTTCTTTTTCTTAGATAAGTCCCTTTAACATTTTATATAATAAGGGCTTGGTGATGATGAACTCCTTGAACTTGATCTTATCTGAGAAGCACTTTGTCTGCCCTTCTATTCTAAATGAAAGCTCTACTGGATAGGTCAATCTTGGTTGTAGGTCTTTGGATTTCATGACTTGGAATACTTCTTTCCAGCCCCTTCTTGCCTGTAAGGTCTCTTTTGAGAAATCCGCTGACAGTCTGATGGGAACTCCTTCGTAGGTGACTGTCCCCTTATCTCTTGCTGCTTCTAGGATTCTCTCCTTCATTTTAATCTTGGATAAGGTAGTGATGATGTGCCTTGGTATGTTCCTTCTTAGATCCAAGTTCTTTGGGACTCTCTGAGCTTCCTGGATTTCCTGGAAGTCTATTTCCTTTGCCAGATTGGGGAAGCTCTTCTTTATTATTTGTTCAAATAAGTTTTCCACTAGTGGCTGTTCCTCTTCCCCTTCTGGTACCCCTGTAATTCGGATGTTGGAACTTTTAAAGATGTCCTGAATGTTCCTAAGCCTCTCCTCATTTTTTTTTTTGAATTCTTGTTTCTTTATTTTTTCTCTTTCATCATTTTTTTCCTTCCTTATGGTCTACTCCCTTGATTTGAGTCCCAATTTCCTTTCCATTACTATTGGTTTCCTGTGCATTTCCCTTCATTTCAATTAGTTTAACCTTCATATGTTCCTCTAGTTTGTGACTAAAATCAACCAGTTCTGTGAGCATCTTGATCACCAGTGTTTTGAACTGTGCATCTGAAAGTGTAGCTATTTCTTGTTCACTTAGAGTTATGAGCTCTGGGGCTTTGAGTTCTTTTTGAGCCATAATGTTTTGCTCTGTTTACGCCTGTTACATATCTGGTAAATAATCTAGCTTTTAATGATGTTTGCATTTCTTTGTTTTTTCCAGCTTTACTGCAGCATATTAGACACATAAAAAATATATATATATTTAAGATGTATAATGTGATGTTTTCATATATGAATAATTATGAAATGATTACCACTATCAAGTTCATATACTGTCACTTCACATAATTATGTTTGCATATGTTTGGTAAGAACACTTAGGATAAACTAAGTGTTTATCCTAACACTTAGCATAAATCTTGGAAAATTTCAAGTATATAATACAGTATTACTAACTATATCCACCATGCTGTGCAATAGCTCTCTGGAACTTATTCATTCCATGTGATTGAATCTTTGTCCTCTTTCACCAACATCTCCCCATGTCCCCTAGTAATGTGTGTTTTTCATAGATGATATGGCTCCTGCATTTGTGATTTAGTTGCTCAAGAAGATGTAAATTAGGGCCCTGGCCTGGTAGCTCATTTGGTTAGAGCATCATTCTGATACACTAAGGTTGTGGGTTCAATACCAAATCAGGGCACATGCAAGAATCAATCAATGAATGCATAAATAAGTGGAACAATAAATTGATGTCTCTCTCTCTCTTTCCCCTTCCTCTCTCTTTAAAATCAATTAATTAAAAAAGAGAGTGTAAATTAAAAACTGTAAATTCTTTCTAAAGAGAATACAAGGTGCAAAACACATCATTTCACACCAAGCATATCAGATATATTTTAATATCTTATAAATTTAATAATTAAAAAATACTAATAATGTTATATCTTTCCATTTAAATATTCTCGTTTACTTCCTAAAGTGAAAGTAGTCAATGAAATGGACTCTATTACAAGCATTAGAAATTTACTGGGGCTAAGAGAAATCACAGTTAGACATACAGAGAATCAAAGAGCAGAAGTAAAATAAATATAGAATATTTCATCTCTCAATTTTTCTCTCACTGGTCTTTTAAAACTGGTATGTTAGTGGGAGAATCTCCTTAAAATCAAATGATGACAAAGCAGTGTTTTGAAGGTTCCTGGAAAAGCAGCCTACTACATATTCTCCACAGCCAAACTGAACGCCCCTGATCAACATTACATAAAAATGGTTTTTCTTTCCAGCTTTATTGGTATAATTGACAAATATAATTGTATTTATTTAAAGTGTACCTGATGCTGGTATACATATGCACTGTGAAATTATTAGCACTATGAAGTTAATGAATGCTTCTGTCACCTCGCATAGTTACTTTCGTGGGTGTGTGATGAGAATGTGAAATAACTTTCTCAGAAAATTTCAAGTATACAACATAGTATTATTAGCCATTAATATTAGTAACACCTGTTAATATTAATACTGTAAATATAAATAACCTCTTATCCTCAGAACTTACTCGTTTTATAACTGAAAAATTGTGCTCTTTACCAGCACCTCCCACTCCCCTGCCCCTCGGCCATTGGCATCCGCCACTCTAGTATCTGTTTCTATGACTTTAACTTCTTTTTATTCCAAATAGAGTTATTATTTGGTATTTGTCTTTCTCTGTTTGACTTATTTCATTTAGCATAATACCCTTCAGGTCATCCATGATGTCATGGATTTCCAAATAGCAGGATTTCCTCATTTTTTTTATGGCTAAAAAAGATTCCATTGTATACCACATATTTTTGTACTCATTTATCCATGCATGGACACTTAAGTTGTTTCCATACCTTGGCTATTGTGAATAAAGCTGTAATGAACCTGGGGATACAGATATCTCTTTAAGATAGTGATTTCATTTCTTTAATATATATGCTCAGAAGTAATATTACTAAATCACACAGTAGTTCTATTTTACATTTTTTGAGGCATCTCTGTACTGTTTTCCATAGTGGTTGTGCCGGTTTACAGTCCCACCTACACAGCACTAGAGTTCTCTTTCTCTACATCCTTACCAACACTTATCTCTCGTGTTTTTTTTTAAAATATATCTTATTGACTATGCTGTTATAGTTGTCCCATTTCCCACACTTTATTCCCCTCCACCCTGAACACCCTTTCTCACCTGCATTTTCCCCCCTTAGTTTATGTCCATGATTCGAACTTATAAGTTCTTTGGCTTCTACATTTCCTATACCATCCTTAACCTCCCCTTGTCTATTTTCTACCTACCATTTATGCTACTTATTCCCTGTACCTTTTCTCCCATTCCCCCAACCCCTTCCCCACTAATAACGCTCCATGTGGTTTCCATTTCTGTGATTCTGTCCATGTTCTAGTTGTTTGCTTAGTTTGTTTTGGTTCTGTTTTGTTTTTAGGTTAGGTTGTTAATGATTGTGAGTTTATTGTCATTTTACTGTTCATATTTTTTATCTTCTTTTTCTTAGATAAGTCTCTTTAACATTTCATATAATAAGGGCTTGGTGATGATGAACTCCTTTAACCTGACCTTATACGAGAAGCAATTTATCTGCCCTTCAATTCTAAATGATTGATTTGCTGGATAGAGTAATCTAGCTTGTGGGTCCTCACCTTTCATAACTTGGAATACTTCTTTCCAATCCCTTCTGGCCTGTGAAGTTTCTTTTGAGAAATCAGGTGATGGTGTATAGGCACTCCTTTGTAGGTAACTGTCTCCTTTTCTCTTGCTGCTTTGAAGATTCTCTCCTTATCTTTAATCTTGAGTAAGATAATTATGATGTGCCTTGGTATGTTCCTTCTTGAGTCCAATTTCTTTGGGACTCTCTGAGCTTCCTGGACTTCCTGGAAGTCTATTTCCTTTGCCAAATTGGGGAAGTTCTCCTGCATTATTTTTCCAAATAAGTTTTCAATTTCTTGCTCTTCCTCTTCTCCTTCTGTAATTCAGATGTTGGAATGTTTAAGTTTGTCCCCGAGGTTCTTAAGCCTCTCCTCATTTTTTTTCCATTCTTGTTTCTTCATTGTGTTCTGGTTGAATGTTTATTTCTTCCTTCTGGTCCAAACTGCTAATTAAAGTCCCAGTTTCCTTCCTGTCACTGTTGGCTCCCTGTACATTTTCCTTTATTTCACTTTTCACAGCCTTCACTTTTTCCTCTATTTTGCAACCACCCTCAACCAATTCTGTGAGCATCTGGATTACCAGTGTGTTTATCTTCATCACTTAGTTACTTTTTCTGGAGCTTTGTTCTATTCTTTCATTTGGGCCACATTTTTTTTGCCTTGGAGCACCTGTTACATAGTAAGGGACAGAGCCTTAGGTATTCATCAGGGCAGGGTAACCCTCGTTGCTGCGTTGTGGTGCTGTATGTGGGGGAGGGGTCTGAGAGCTAACAATGCCACTTGTTCAGCTCTGTGCAGGCTTTCAGTCACTTCCCCACTACCCAAAGGCAAATTGAGCCCTTCTGGTGGGTGGGTTTGTGTACACTCTAGGACACTGTGGGTCTCTCCAAAAAAAGTCTCCTGTAAAGCTGGGAGTTTCTCCCACCACTGCAATCCCACAGGTTTTTTCAGTCAGAGGTTTAAGGCTTTATTTTCCTGCACTGGAAACCTGGATTGCAGGGTCTGTCTCACTCCCTAGTTGTTCTTCCCCATTTATCGGCACACAAATGTGGGACCACTTGCTCTGCCAGCCACAGCCCACTCTAGCCCTCCACCTGCCACCTTGGAGTCCTCTCTGCCCAGCTGCCTGTCTCTGCCCCTCCTACCAGGCTGGATGAATGTTTCTTCTTTAACTCCTTGGTTGTCAGACTGAAACACTTCAGTTTTCTGGCAGTTCTGGTTGTTTTTTGTTTTTAAATTTGTTGTTGTCCTTCTTTTGGTTGTGCAAGGAGGCAAAATATGTCTGCCTATGCCTCCATCTTGGCCAGAGGTAGCATCTCTTGTCTTTTGATAATAACCATTCTAACAGGTGTGAGGTCACATCTCGTTATAGTTTTGATTTACATTCACTTGGTGATTATTGGTTTTGAACATCTTTTCATATACCTGTTGGCCATTTTGTATGTTTTCTTTGGGAAAGTGCCTATTCAGGTCTTTTGCCCATTTTTAAATCAAGATTATTTAGTTTTTTGTGATTGAGTTGTATGAGTTCCTTATATATTTTGCATTTTAACCCCTTATCTGATACATGATTTTAGAAATGTTTTTCCTCCCCTATGTTTCTTCTTCATTCTGTTGACGGTTTCTCTTGTGCAGAAGCCTTTACTTTGATGTGGTCCCACTTGTTTATTCTTACTTTTGTTGCCTTTGCTTTTGGTGTCAAATACCTGTGTTCCTTTGTAGCTCACTGAGCTTCCTTCAAACATTTTCAATTCCTTGCCTTTCCATTATTGCTTCTACTTCTTTGATGTCAATTACTGAAAAGTTTTTGTGCTCCTTGGGTGATCTCTGGTTTTCTTGATTTTTTTTGTGTTTCTTATATCCTTGCAACGGTGTTTGCACATCTGTCGGACTGGTTTCCTCTTCTCAAGGTTTTGGATTGGTTTTGGTGAGTCAGGACTTTCACCTGCCAGTAAGTGCGAGGGTGCCGGCTGTCTGGATTATAGTAGTTCCTGATCTGGGGAAGGCCCAGTGGCGTGGTCTCTGTGCAGACCTGTTGCCTGACATTAGTGTTGGCGATGACTGCAGGAGTCCTCAACAGCCAAGATTGTGTCTGCAACAGGGGCCAGAACTTCAGGGGTCTTTGGTTATGAAGGCTGCAGGGTACCTCCCACAGTGAATGTCATTGCCCAGGGGACCCCTCTAGGAGCAGAAGTGCTTGTGGAGCAACAGCAACTCCGGGTTCTGGGCCGCTTACCTATAGCAGCAGTAACTGGTACCTGAGACGGGCAAATGCAGAGCAGTCATTGGGCCGTGGTTTCTACCGCTTGCCAATGAAAAGCAGTCACAGAGCCAGGGTGTGAAGTAGCAGTGCCCATGGAACAACTGTGGCTCTGGGGTCCAGCACGTGCACAGGGTTTTGGGGGACAGCTCTGGCCCCAGGATGGCACGACAGCCTTACGGAGGCCACACAGCAGTGTTTTCTCTCTGGGCAGTCTGTGACACAGGTAGTTGTCTCTGTGACACAGGTAGTTGTCGGTTCTTCAGGGGCAAGAGCTGTCAGTGTCCTCTGACGAGCAGACCTCTGGGGTCTGTACCAATAAATATTATTTGGGTTCTCTTCTGTTGAAGCTGGTCCCCCAGTGACATTTTCTGTACATTACTTTCTGCTTTATGCTCTGCTGTGCTGCTATAGGTTCTTAGCTGGGCGCTTGAGCCCTCCCAAGATTACTTTGGTTTATGGATAAGCTGCCCAATTGTTGGGTGTTTTGGTGGGGTGGAAGGGGGCTGGTATCTCCTACTCCGCCATCTGGCTGATACCAACTACAAAATGTTTATTTTTCTCAGCATAATCTAATTTGTTGATTGTTTAAGAAACTATTTAACCAAAAAAGTGAATCAATCACATGTCCCAAATGCTGTTGTTTCATTACCGCTCTTTCCTCATTCATTCATTCACCCAAACCTGTCCCGAGCTCTGTCCCTACTACCACTTTAAGATTTCCTCTTTCTCACTTAAATTTCTCCACGACTATCCACCTGGTCTCCCTGCCTCTAAGTTTCCTCCTTCAAATCAAGCCCCCACAGAGCCCCAAGAGAAACCTTTCTAAAATATATGACTAAAAAATCTTTTTTTCTGGCTTACAAGCCTGCCATGGCTTCCCCTTCTCTTCCTGAAGTTTTCTTACAATTAAGTTTAAACCCTTAAGGCTGCCACACAGAGCACTTTGCCACCTGACTTTTGCTTTTCTGTCCAGCCTCACCACTCCTCATTTTCTCCTCATGTCTGGCTTTTAATATTTAGGAAAGTACCAGGCATTTTTATGCCGTTGCCCTTTAGAATACCACCAACATGCAATCCTGTTTGCAAACTGTGGAGCTCAATCAAGGACGAGAGCGTGTAAAAGTTTTCATATGCAGGTGAGAGAAACTCCAGTGGTGGTGCTGCATGCTAAAGCTGCAGTTATCTGAATCTGATGCTTCCCGTGCAACGGATTCCTGTCTGCAAATCTTCTGCACCTGGCTCCCAGTAAAAAGGGTGATGTGAAATCAACACACTCGTTAGGGATTTGCCCATCTCTGCAGGACAGAGAACAAATTTCTACTGTTTGCCAGGTTTCTGTGAATTTATAAAAAGAAGTTTCCCAGACATCAAGGTACAAAACTCAGATGTAGTAGTAGAAAAAAAATCAGAGTACAAAAAGGCATTCAATTCTTTTGGAAACACTGTGCTTATTAAAGGCATAAACATTCAGTACAGAAAGTTCAGTAATCTTTTTCCTAAGGGCAATAGTAGTTTTTACATTACAAAATCAAATGGTTGTTCTTTACTTGAGGGCTGGAAATAAAGTGCCGGTTTGGAGAGAAAACAAAGTGTAACCGAGTCAAACGCTTGCATCTCAATGGAGGGTCAGTCCTTTTCCATTCTCAGCAGCTTTCATCCAAATGTACCTACAACAGAGACAGTTTTTATTTTTCCTTCTCCCAAGTCGTACATCCTTACCATTGGCTGAGAGTCTGGCAAAATTACCGAAACCCAGACGCTCATTTAATCTTTGGTTACTTTGGCTATTCCTGTGTGCCCTAAAGGGAAGCCAGGACTCTGCGCCCAACTCAGCGCGTGCTGAGCCTTTATCACAGAACCATCAACCCTCTATGTTCTCACGACAATTGCAATATTAATAAGCAGTAAAATTTGAGCTGACGACTACTTCCTCAGAAAAGGGAAAGGAAGTAAAGACACTATCCTTTGAGTTATTTTATATCAGCGATCTCCCATACAAATAATACTCAAAAGTAGTTATTTTTTAATAACTCATTAGAGTGGTGGATTACTGCCACCATTGCAGCTTAGCACACCACGCCCAGTTGTGAGGTCTCTTGTCCAAGTTCTTGCAGTTAGTGAGTGGGCAGAACCAGCATATAAATGGATATTCAAAGGACGTGTTCTTTCCCTTTCATGCGAACAGCTTCCCGGAAAAGGAGCACAGACCTATTGTGATGCAGTTGACTTCTAGTAAACTGTAAGTTTAAATATGAAAACTGATTCTCGGCACCTCCGGTGGCCTCTTTACAGCTCGAGTGACAGACGGGTCGCGAAGAGA
This sequence comes from Artibeus jamaicensis, assembly GCF_021234435.1. NCBI lineage: Eukaryota > Metazoa > Chordata > Mammalia > Chiroptera > Phyllostomidae > Artibeus > Artibeus jamaicensis. The sequence goes on along the minus strand of NW_026521823.1, from coordinate 19,016,709 downwards.
GGAGGTACCCCATCTCACGGTTTCCATTTTTGTTCTCTAGTGAATATTCTTGCAGTGATGCTGACCCACTGAGTTCTAGGTTTTGATTTTTTTAAAGGTGTTTATAACACAACAAATATTACTAGAACAAGGAAGGCAGTGACTGGAAGATATTAAGATATAGAATGGAGATTACCTTAAGAGTAAAACACCCCTGCTTTGCCATTACACGATATCTCGAATCTCAAACAAAATCCGCTCTTTCAGCATTGCATTGTGATGAACTGTGAAATACAAAGGAATTACCCTTGTATTAGCCTTACCGATATTACAGATTTGTACTACAATCCATGTAGCAACTTTCATGAACTCAGTAACTGCTGGTGAATTCAAAAGTCAATATTTCATGGTACTGAAGGTCAATGTATCACTGGACTTTTGTTGTTGCTTACATACTTCTCTCCAAATGGCCCTCTCCAAATATTCTTTTAATCTAAATGTCCATTGCGCATGCCACACTATGCAAGGAAATATAAAAGACACGTACACAGAGCTATACCTCCCAAACCAACGACTTCTTACACCACTGCTAATCTCACCATAATATAAACAAACATCATTTCCCACTGAGAGTAGTACAAGCCTTCTGACTGGTCTCTGAGGGTTTTTTTTTTAATGGAAATTAAACTATAGCATGCCCCTACTTAAGATCTTTCCATGACTACCCATTGCAATTACAACAAAAGTCAAGGGTTTTATCTTGCCGTACAAAAGTACTAGATGGGACCCCTGCTCTGCTCTGGCCACACTAGAACCTCACCCTACATGTTCTCTTTGCCTGGGGTGCTCCTGCCCCAAATCTTCACATGCTTGGGCTTCTCTCCCATTATTCAGGTTCACGTGAAATATTATCTTCTCAGAGAGATCCCTTCTGAAGATTCCATCTTAAATAAATATTAAATTTCTACAGTATTTTCCACTTTAAAATTACTTTTTGCATTTATTATTATATGTAATACATTTTAAAGATTTTTATTTATTTATTTTTAGAAAGAGTGGTAGGCAGGGAGAAAGAGAGGGAGCGAAACATCAATGTGTGGTTGCTTTCCTCACACCCCACACTGGGAAACCTGGCCCACAACCCAGGCATGTGCTCTGACTGGGAATCGAACCAGTGACCCTTTGATTCACAGGCCAATTCTCCGTCCACGGAGCCACATCATCTGGGGCAATATGAAATACATGTTTAATTATTTAGTATGTGTTTCTACCACTAGAATGTCAATCTCTTGGGGAGAGCAAATGTGTTGAATTTATTTGCCAGTGACCTCAGAGCCTAAGCAAAATCTAGTTCACCAAGGTGCTCAAGAAATTCACGTATTTAAAGTACACGATTTAATTACTTTTTCTGTGTATGCATAGTCATGTAGCCATCACCATAATCAATTTCAGAACATTTTTATCACCCCAAAAAGAAACTCCACCTACTAACAGTCACTCTTCATTATTCCTCCACTCCCAACCATAAAGTTTAAAAAACAATGGTATGTAAAAACTAAGAAAAATAATGTGGGAGGAAAAAAAGACAGACACCGAAGGAAGAAACAACTGTCAGGAAAGGAAGGGTAGGAAAACATAGGCAAAGCCACGTATGGATGGAGATAAATAAATGGTTCGTTCCCAATCAATCCTTCAGCAAGGATCTTGGGGAATCTAGTACCAATGTGGGCTCAGTTCCCTAAGTGATAGTCTTATTCTTGTAAGGAAGGGAAACACAGAGATAATAGTTAAGAAGTACAATATCAGGAAACCACTTTAAAAACAACTCACCAGAATATGATAGAAATGAAGCTGTGTTACCAGACTGTTGACCACAACTCTGTTGATTAAAGTCACAGAACGTTTCATAATTTAAGAAGTTACTGAGACTGGAAAAATTTGCAGGTTGAAATTTTTTTTTTCTATAGCCCCAAAGGAGTGCCCATCCTTGATTATTCTGGGATGTTAAAATGAATTATATAACATTTTCCATCATATTGGGGAAAATATGTACAATTCGAACATCTGAGGAACCTTCTTATTTTTACACCATTTTCTCCCACATCTGATTCGATCACTTAAGAAAGTTCACTTTGGGACAAAGGGTCACAGAATTCTGTTCCGGTGTCTTGACTTCCAGCCTCACATGTTTAGAGAACACGTTGAAGTCAATGTTAGCCCACCCAGGTTGAGGCTATGACTCAGATTTTGCCAGCTGCAATCAAACCTTCCTTCATCTAAACTTTTGCACCTTTCAAGACCACAGAAGTCTAACTCTTCCGAGATAAGACAAAATGAAACACCTGGAAGCAAAATCTCCACAAGCCAGACTTTCTCAAGTTCTGACATAATTGCCACTGGTTCAAAAGGAAGTGAAGTTGATGTATAGCTGGAAAAATCTACACCATACTGTAGACATACAGGTAAGATAGCAATTGTCAAGGAGAGCTCCCTTAAAGGCTGCGTTGCTAGGTGGCTGATAAATAAAAACAAACAAGGTTAACTGCAGAGAAACCGAGTCTGAACATGACTTCTTGGACACGGAAATCAATAAACTGCCAGTTAGCAAGGTAAGAAAATTGAGATTAAGCATGCAAAGTTCACTTGCATTTTTTTTAAGAAGTAATTTCACAGACAGGTGAAGTGAGAAGTCACCGGTGTAGAAAATGGGAGACCAGGAAGATGAGAGGAAGTTTGTTTTCAAGGTGGGGTTAACAGGAAAGAGTTGAAACAGCGACACAATCACCCATGAATTTGTTCCTCTCCAGTCTGTACTGTGGAAAGTCCTCAAGCCACGGGTACACAAGCCAGCTCTTTATAGAAAAACTGTACTTTGGAGATAGACCCAGATTTCACCCAGCTTCCTGCCAGGTACCAGGACAACAGCTTTTAGAACAAACAACAGGTTGCTTGGGTTACTCCATGCAAAGTAGAAGACTCACAACAGTGTGTAACAATGTTGCCTTAAACAGCTCCCCATTGGCTGCAGGGAGAAACCAATTCACAAGGTAGTCGGGTATTCAACATGTTCCCCAATCACAGCCCAGCAACTTTCTCAAAGGTAACCTCTCCTCCTCCCTGATGCAGACAAGTTGTTACATCTGTCCTGACTAGTGGGTTCACTATCACCTCCCCCGATTTCAAGACATTCGCCCATCCAGTATATCTGCCTTGAGCCTCGTCATCCTTCCAAATCTAATCCATCCTTAAGGAATTTCTCAAGTCCCACCTCCTTCATGAGAATTTCTAGCTCAGTATAGCCTAAAGCAGGGGTGTCAAACTCATTTCACCAGGGGCCACATCAGCCTCGTGGTTGCCTTCAAAGGGCTGAATGTAATTTTAGGACTGTATGAACGTAACTACTCCTTAACTAGGGGCAGGGAACTCAGTGCTGCCGCCAGGTAGAAACCAGGTGCCAGGCCAGATGAAACAAGGTGGAGGGCCGGACTCAGCCCGCAGGCCTTGTGTTTGTCACCTGCGGCCTAAAGTAATCTCTTTCTTCCCATTACCTCTAGGGGATACCATCTCTGGTCTGAAAGGTGTGGTGTACCTGTATAGTCAATGTTATTGTTAGGAGTTTCATCTGTCCAACCCAACTACAAACTCCCTAAAGACAGGGACTGAAACTCATTCATTCGTGTTTTTACACCCTCTACATAGAGAGGGCCCAAGAGTTAGTCAGTGTTTAATAAATATTTGTTGGGTCTCGTGTCGAATGAAAAAGACAAGACCCTGTATAAGGGAATGAGCATCCACTATAATGCATTGCAATGGCTGAAACTGTCTCGGTTTTAGCAGAAAGTGGCCCTTCACACAGGTGTTCGGGGGGCTGGGCTGATAAAGCTCTGCCATCTTCAACAAGTGTATTTCAAGGCTAGTTTGGCCTTGAAATACATCCCAGCCAGTAGGAGCAGAGGAAAAAGTGGAGATCCATTGCTTCAGGAGTTAGAGACATTGCTTCAGGAAATGAGTAAGAAGTTTCACACATAAAGTTTGAGCATATTTCTTTGCCTGAAGTCTAGCTGCAGAGAAAGCTGAGAACAGCCGCCCCGAGCTAAGCTGTCGCATCCCAGAGGCAACTCTGTTATCAGGGAAGAAGGAGAGAAGAGGTTTCTGTGGACGCATAGTATCCTAGAAACAGACCCTCTGGGCACCTTTCCCATGTGCACAGCTAGTGAGCTTTTTAAACTAATGACAAAGAGTGCCCTCTATGCTGGAATCAGGCTTTCTATGAAATGGCAACCTCTCATAATCCAGGGATGAATCTCAGCTCTCCCTGCCCAGATCTCACCATGGAGTGGCCAGGACCCACATGCCGGGACTATACGCCAAGCAGAAGGAGCTTTCTCTGTCCCCCACTTGCTTAGCAGAGGAGGAGACTTCTGTTCTGAAACTCTCCATCGTAACCCGAGTAACAGTGACTCCTGCCCAGTGCTCAGCTCCCTTCCGCTGTCTCATCAAGGCTCTAAGACAAATGAGGACCCCCCCTTGCTGTTGACTGTCAAAGAAATTGAAAAGCCCTGTGCCTTTCACTTGACTGCGTCCTTATGTCCCCAGAGCCACACTTGCCTGCCTTGCTTGGTAACCAGTGTGCTCAGAGCAGGGGCTCCTGCCCGCTTACAGGTATCTCGACGCTTTCTCTGTAAACGCGTAATTTTAATGTAATTTGGAAACATTGAGTGATCACATATAATGAGCAAAGCACTTTGCAGACACTGAGATTTTCAAAAGCCACAACTCCTGCCCTGAAGTTGTTTAGAACCAATAGGAGACAGATATGTGCAAACGACTCTATTACAAAACTCAGTCGGCCAACTCTACACGGAGATACAAACGAGGGCTGTGAGGCTGTGGCCAAAAGAGTGATCGGGTCCAACGAGATGGCTAGGGAAGGCGTCAAAACATGTTTAGATACAAAGCCCTCCTGGCCCGCCTGCCCGGTCGCTCAGCTGGGTGGAGTGTCAGCCCATACACCAAAGGGTGGTGGGTTCAACTTCCGGTCAGGACACATGTGGGAGGCAGCTGGTCAGTGTTTCTCTCTCGCTCTGCCTCTCTCTGTGTGTCTCTAACATCAATAAATATATCCTCAGGTGAATATTTTTTAAAAAGCTTCCTGGGGGAGGTGGTACTTGAGTAAGGCCTTGAGGGATGAGTAGAATTTTAACAAGTAACAGAAAGTGACACCCCAGGTGGAGCACCAGTGAAGGCACAAAGATGCTAAAAGGAGATGAGGAGGGCTGGGGTGAAGGGCGCAGAGCAGGAGATTGGGGACGAGGTAGGTGTGGCAGAAATGGCTTTGAGTGCATGCCAACCTGAACCGTCAGGACAAGCGATGACCAGAGATTTCGGAGGAGCGCAGCAACTTGATCCACTCCAGGTGAGAGGAAGACAACCCTGCTGAGGGTGGGGCCGTGAGGCAGAGAGGCAGGGAGACCAGTGGACACTCATACTAACTAACATTTACTGAGCACTACCTGCCCAAGCACCATACCAAGTACTTTATTGACAGACTCCTATTTAAACTGTAAGTCTTATGGTGATTTCCACACTATAGATGGGTAATGACTGAAGTCATACACTTAGTGCAAAGGCAGGATAGGACCCAACAGGTCCTAAATACCAATCTTAACAGGGTGCTTTAACGGGGTACCATTGCACTATAATCCTATTGGCATGAGGGTTGTCCAGCCTGGAGACATGGAGGGGCTGCATGAAGGGCAAGTGGTATGGAGGAAGGCCACCGAATAGACTTGACATTGAGGGATCAAAAAGAGACTCAAGACTGTGACTTGAAGGAGCATGGAAATAGGGGAAGGATAAAGGTCTGCTTAGACCCATGGAGTTTCAAATGGCTCAAAAGGAAAACTGCAGGGACCACAAACTATCCCTGAGGGAGCTGGGGGCCGGGAATTAAGGGGAAAGAGACACAGAGTGGCAAGTCTTGGCATTCGTTTTTGTTGACACTGTGCACAAGGACACCAAGCAGCATGAACAAACAAGGCAAGACAGCAAGTGGCTGCCTGCACGAGTTCTCCCCAACTGATTTGGAAGAAAACTTCAGCTTGATTGACTGGCCTGCATTATACTGATAACAGTAAAATCCTTTTGGCCAAACAGAACTTGGTTTGATTTTCAAGTATGCTATGTATTATCACTTTGCATACCAAAATATTCATATATCTTGGCAAAGTATAAAAATTATGTTTTCCCCTTCAAACAGTGGAATGTAAAATACCAAATCCTCCTGCATGGCACCTGGCTAAATGTATTCCTTGTTATTTCATTTAAGCTTCTAAATATCTATTAGAGTAAAATGATGGGCTCTTCATATGTGCAGTTTCCACCTGTAGTCTCCTGAGCCCCAGAGCCATACATGTGACCCGCAGCCCTCTGCTCTGTAAGGCACATCTGCTCCAGGACAAGCGAGTGGCCCGTGCGTCAGGAGACTCTCCTTCGCTTACTAAACCAGAGGGAGTCATAGAACCAAAAAGGTAGCCCAGACCTTGGATAAGTACGATGACGAACCAAAGCCCTTCACTGATGTTAGACTTTCTTCGAAAAACCTGGAGGCGCTGGCAATTCCAATGATCTAAGCATGTCACACTGAGCCCTGCCTTCTGACCCAGGGACTGCCATCTCCAGAAGCGACCCACCCGCTTTACAAAGCCAGGGTGACTCCTTTCTCTGTAAGCTCTTTGCACTCAGCTCCAGTGTGTATTTCAAGTTTTTCAGGCGAGCCACCTGTGGCCTTTGCTAAGCAATGAATGGATGTGGAAGGTGGGGGTAGAGCTCAAATGCTTAAAAACAAAAGAAAAACAGCTATTCCCTTTATTCAGCGGTACTAACTTTCTCACTGCATAAAATAAAAAAATCCGAGTGAGACATTAAGATCAGCAGCTTTATCAAAGCACAGAGCTGTCAGATTATGGGGAAGGATATTTGCCAAATCAGAACAGATACACTTTTAGTATAAAAACTAGAATATGAATTAAGTTATCACTCAAAAAGAGCTGAATGCATCTGAAACCAAAGTACACTGTCAGCCACCTCCGCTTGCTCGGGGCGCTGATGCCTTGATTAGCTATGCAAGAAGCTACCTGCTATTTTAGAATTATATGAAGTCACCTCAGGGTATCTACAAGCTTCTCACGCACAAGATACTAACTTTTTTTTTTCTTCTCCCTCTTAGCTTAGAGCACAGTTGTTGCTACATCCAGGTAACTACTATATCATGGATTGTTATTGCATAAGCTGTCATTAAGGCAGCTCACCTTCTCACAAAAGAGTAAGTCTGCAAACAATAATGGTTTGTTGCTAAAACCCCGGAAGACTAAAAGACACCTAGCATTTCTTTTTTTTCTTTTCTTCAGGTAGTAAGTATTCTCTTAAAAGATCAGGGAACTGAAAGCTTAATTTCTAAAGAGGATTTTTTTAAATAATAGAGAACATTCCCTCCACCTCATTTTTTAAGACAATAAATTACCTTCTCTCCTGAAATAGTCACTAAATTGATAGGACCAAAGGAACAGCTCACATGATAGTATCTACTGGACGAGGCTGCCCGTGTACACAGTGTTAAACGGGTACCGTGAGGAGCAACATGTTTCTACCTGACGTACATAGATTCTGTTTTGATACTGCACTGCTTGAAAAAACATTTTTAGATGAAAATGTGATCATGAAAGTGAGAGACTGACAGCTCAGTCTTCAAAAGCAAGGTTAATAAGGGCCTTTGTACACTTTCCCAAACAAATACATTAATGGAGTTAACCTTTGACCTGTAATGCCCTTAATCTTTCAGCCCCAAGCTTCTCCTGGGAAGGGTGCAGCCATTCTGCCAAACAAACTGTGCCAAGAAGAGTGCTGAGCACTCACACTCTGGTTTAGACCGAAACCACCTTAATCACTCACCTTTCATCTTGCCAGGTTTTCAGAGTGTAACTATTCAAACTGTCCTTAGATTTCTCAGGCTTAATCTTCCCCACAAAGCTCAAGTATTTCACATAAAAGAGGAAAGCCCTGCATCCCTGCTGCTGCCGCTCCTGTAGCTCAGAGCCATTTCCCACCTCTGGCTCCTGCTACGGCCGTGAAAAGATACAGAGTAGGGCTTGGACTGAGTGCCCACCTGCTCTAAACTCAGACAGGGACCCCGTTTAACTAGCTTCTGTGCTTGCTCCTCACTGGTGTTAGCAGGCATGGCCTGTAAGTCCCATCTTCCCCGAGGACTTAATAAAACTTCCTTTACCGCACATGCAATTACTAAGCGTGCGATTTATATTTCCAGGTGCAAAAATTTGTCATGCAAATCTCTGACCTGAAGTAACCAAATGCACCTTGAAAACATGAGTCTACTGCTTACTCAACGGATCTGCAGTAAACGCCATCAACTGCCTCTGGTTCTCCCCCACTCCAAATTGCCGTGGCTTAATTAGACGTATCTGAAACCAAGGCTAACTTCTCAGGGCCTATCATGGAAGAACTGAACCATGGCTGTGCAATAGGATTAGCTTGTGTTTTTGTGGTTTATACAAGTGAAGAAGATGACTGAAATCCAAGAGTTTCACACCTGTGACGTAAAGACTGGCTACTTAATGTTTCTGACCTGGGCTGTTCTGATCACATCAGCTGTAAAAAAAAAAAAAGGATGTGAAATAGCTATCACTACTTTTATTTCACAACTAAGCCAACTGCTCTGATATTAACCTTCCAGCTGATCAGTGAAAGTTTGTTCACTGGGAAGTTGTTGAGCATTTCTGGGCATGGCCAGTGGACCAGTACAGGAACTTGATGGTCCCCCAAAGATTACACAGTTACAACCCTTAACCTTCTATTCCCAGCCAGACAATGATTAGTTCTCCACAGTATCCCGGAAAATGTGAGGGCACTTTTCTAGTCCTAGTGCTAAGCCAGAGAAACCATCAATGGAAGGTCCATAAGTACTTCCTCTATTACTATTTACCTCAATTCCAGGGAACAATAGGTGAATGCATTTGAAAGGCTCCCCTCACTCCTAGAATCAAAGAGAATGCTTTGCCATTGCTTCCTTGCTTATTTATTCATCCAACAAATATTTATCCACAGTATACAGAGTGCTCAGGTACATGCATCGTTACACTAGGCACACACAATATTGGGAAACATTAGCTAAATAAATGCTAGTTTTCTCCTTTCTTCTCTCAGGGTAGACGCATTCTAATTGAAAACAATAAACTGACAAGCGGACCTTTCAGGACAGCCTATAACTAAATTTAAGCTATAACATGACAGGTTATGGGAAGCTCCAAAGTGCTGATTCTTTTTTTCAAATTACCTCACCTCCAAGTGGATACTGATAACCAGAATTAAGACAGGACAGCCTTCCATATGGGAGAAGTGAAGCTCATCGTTCTACCTGAAGTTTCCTCGCAATGTTTCTCAACACAGAGTATCATTAAATTTAAAAACAAATTATAACAAATATTTTTCTTTTGCATCTTCAGGGGTAATCTGACACATGTAAATTGTTTTTTTTTTCCTTCAGAATGTAAAGAGTGACACAGACTTAATCAATAGCACTTTATTACAAAATCAACAGGTAGTAATTATCTGGGTGACTCATGATGAAGTGTTCTTAGACTATCTGAAAAGGAAGAAAAGTTCATTAAAGTTCAGATACAGAGCACAAATCTAAAAGCCTCGGCTTTTTTTAATGACTCCATTTAAAATTACCCTTAAAATCTGATTTTCACCAAGACTTCGTGAATGTTCACCTTAGTCACGTGAAGGGAAGCAGGCTAGTTACAAGAGGTGAGTCATACTATTCTCCTGTGTGTGCCACAGGCCAACAGGAGCTGCGTTACAAACATTTATTATTCCTGAAGATGTACTTCAGAAACACGAACACAAACCCAGAAACACCAATGCGAAATTCTCAACGTGACCACTGCCTGAGAACGGGCCTCGGAAGGGCGGCCCAGGAGGAAGCCTTCCACCGGTGTTCACGAAGTCTCCTCTTCCCCCACAGCAGCCTCTGACATAAGATGTCACTTCCCTAGCTCAAGCCAAGCAATCTAAAGCCAAAAGGAGAATAAAGGGTCATCAGGTAAACACATGCTAGCAGAAGTCCTTTCTGAAGTGGATCGAGTATCTTTAATCCTGTATTCTGGCCTCCAGATGATTTATGGCTCTTATTTTCTGTTCTCTCTTTCCTTGTAAGGCTTGCCAAAGTAGACTTCAACTCTGCCTTGAAGCATGCAAACACAGAGTTCTATCTTCCTTGACGAGTCGGACTGTTGCCAAGTGAAAGCTTTAATGACAAAATTATGCTCCAAAGAAAGGACAAGGTGAACATCTAAAAGATGGAGGGAAAAATCACTGAGTGTTCTTTGACTGTTAGAGTTTAGAAAATTAAGAGCTAGGCCATGATCTTCCCTCTACACCCCATTGCTGTCCCCCACCCTGCCCCAGCTCTGGCTCGGTTATAACAGAAAAATCGCATGTACGTTCAGACTGATTTGATTCATTGTCAGTAGGGCATTAGAAACCCTGCCCATCATCCTTTGGTTCTGCTTTTTTTGAATGACAAGGAACTGTCTGTCTGTATTCTCTAATCTCCTCCACCGTGGACCATAAAAGGATTAGACTTATGCCAATATGTGGAGTAGGTAAAAGGTGCCTCCAGCACCCAGTCCCATTCGTTCGTGAATTCTTCTGCATCCCCAGCCACCCCTAGCCTTCCAGAGGCACTCAGGGATCCTCCTGTTCGGCTGTGGGTACTATAAACAAGTGCCTTCTAAACTGCAAGAGACCTTCCTTTCCGAGTTTTCTTATACCTACACTTAAAAGAGGAAACTTCTGAATTTCTCTCCCCATCCCAGATCTTTACCCAGTGCCGCAAAGCTACAGATTAAACAGTTTATTGGGCTACAAGTGGAAATAGCCAACAAACTGCTTCCCTTATAAACTTACTGTACTGATTAGTGGAGCAGTCCACCTTCCCATTACCCATGTCGACGGCCAGAAAGTTGCACTACACCCTATTCGTTCCTTCACCACAGCAGTAATTTTCTATTTCTATCCTACCTTTAATTCAATTTCATCAACAAATATTGTTGGAGTGCCTACTCTGTGCCAGGAATTTTTATTGGCTCTTGGGATTTATCAGCAAGGAAAATGGGGAAGGTGCCTTCCCTCCTAATGTTTACATTCATGTTTCGGTAGACCGGGCTGTTCATAGAATGGTGGTGGTGGTGATGGTGGAGATGGTGGTGATGGTGGTGGTGATGATGACGATGATAAATCAATAACAAAGTCTCTTAGAAGATGGGAAGGGCAATGAAAAGAAAATTGTTAAGTAGAACAGAACTAAGAGGTTTGGGAATTTAAGTACAAATAAGCAGTGGGAAGTAGGGAGTCAAATTTTTAATGAAGAAGGCAAGTAAGCCTTCTTGAGACATGATATTCAAGTACGGAGGCATTAACCATAATGTAATCTGGGGCAGAATGCTCCTGTTAGAGGGAACAGCCAGTGCACAGGTTCTGTCATGGGAATATTTCTGTTATGCTCAGAGCAGGGCAAGGAGGGCAATGTGGTTCAGCCAGTAAATGAGTGGGCAAGTGGTGCCGGAGGACCCCAGAGGGGAACTGGCGAGGTGGTGGGAGGTCTTCGGCGCCAACGTAAGAAAGTTGGTCTTTACCCTGTTCAAGTAGGAAAGAATTATAAGGTTGTATTTTTTACTTATAAAAGAACTACCCTGCCCCGGCTGGTGTGGCTCAGCAGGTTGAGTACTGGCCTATGAACCAAAGGGTCACCATTTGATTCCCAGTCAGGGCACATTGCTGGGTTTTGGGCCAGGTCCCCAGTAGGGGATGTGCAAGAGGCAACCACACACTGATGTTTCTCTCCCTTTCTTTCCCCCTCTCTTCCCCCTCTCTAAAAATAAATAAATAAAAGTCTTAAAAAAAAAAAAAAAAAAGAAGTATCCTGACTACCACCTTGAAAACTGACTTTGAGAGAGCAAGAATAGAAGCAAAAAGACCAATTAGGAGATTATTATAATTATCTAAGTGATAGATAATATCTTAAATCAAAGTGGTTTTCAATAAAGGTTATATCAAGTGACTGAATTCTACATATATTTTAGAGGAAGGTTCAACAACTTTTCCCTTCTTGTCTTGTTCTTCCTTTAAAAAAATTATACTTACAGAAACTTTTCAAAAAACATAGAGCTTCCATATATCCTACTTTCCCAAACACTTAACAACTTATATAAACTGTTATGTGATATTCAAATTTTTAAACCCTCATCTGAGGATATTTTTTATTGATTTGAGAGAGAGAGAGAAACATCAATGTGAGGAGAGAAACACTGATTAATTGCTTCACTTCTGCCCCCTGACCAGGAATCGAATCCACAACCTTTCGGTGCCTGGGATGATGCTTCAACCAACTGAGCCACCGGCCAGGGCTGTCCTGTCATGTTTAAACCGGGAAATTAACACTAGTACAATGCCATTCACTAAATTACAATTTTTATTCACCTTTTCTCCAGTTTTTCCCCAATGTCCTTTTAGTTGTTGTTGTTCCAAAATCTATCCCAGGATCCCAGTTGCATTTAGGTGCGTGTCTCCTTAGTTCCCTCTGATCTGTGAGACGCACTTCTTTTATATTTCCTTGTTTCACGACAAGGAAATACATCATACTCTTCATTTGATGAGTGATGACTTTATACAATATTCCAACATTTAGGCCTGATATTTTCTCAAGATCGGATTGCAGTCTGTCGAGAATATCACAGAAATGCTACACGTTTTGATCTCCACGCATCATATCAGGATATATAAGATACCAATTGTCTTATTAACTGGTGACGTTACTCTCCCATGAGATCTCTTGACAGAATGAAATGAGGTGAGTAAGGGAACGAGAGAAGTCAGGAAGGACTCCAAGACTTTTGTCCTGTACAACTGTAAGGATGGAGTTTTCAACAGGGACAGATGAAGCAAGTGTATGGGAACAATAGTGTTCGGCTTTGAATGTGTGGAGTTTGATGAGTCTATTGGATAGTCAAGTGGAGGCTTCAAATAGGCAATTAAACATGTAAGTTTGGAGTTTGAGAAAGAGGTTAGACTAGAGAAATAAATTTAGGAATTGTCTGTCTATGGATGGTTTTCATAGCTGTAAGATTAAAATTAGTTCCCCAAGGGAAAAAGTAAAACAAAAACAGTGAAGAATAAGGACAGAGCCCTGGGACATTCCCTCATCAGAAACTTGGTGAGGAAAGGAGAAACTTGCAAAAGACATTAAGAAACAGCAACTAGCCCTGGCTGGTGTAGCTCAGTGGATTGAGCATGGGCCTATGAACCAAGGGATTGTGGTTTGACTCCCAGTCAGGGCACATGCCTGGGTTGCAGGCCAGTTCCCAGCAGGGAATGCACGAGAGGCAACCATACATTGATGTTTCTCTCTCTCTCTCCTTTCCTTCCCTTCCCCCTCTAAAGATGAATAAATTTGAAAAATCTTAAAAAAAGAAAATACAAGAATTCTTAACTTAAAAAAAAAGAAACAGCAACTAGTAAAATATCAGGAAACCCTCTTAATTAATCTTTTAGCCTCACCTCTCTGTCATTACTCCAATGGCCTTAATCTAGGCTCGGTCTACCCCTTTTGGATTCCATTGTCATTTGGAAAATGGGGTTAAAATAGCTTCAGATTTATGTGTTCTGTGAGAATTAGGTGAGACAACACCTATGAATTATTTTGCACAGTGTTGTGCACATGAAAATTGCTGGCTATTATGGTCATTACTATTTTTCTCTGTCCCATTCAGTAGACTATGAACATCTTAATAGCTGAGACAGTTTCGCTTTCTTTTAATCTACTACCTAGTACAGCATTAGCACATCATTAATGATCCGAAAATGATTCTTGAATGAATAGAGAAAGGAAGAAAAAATAACTAAGGGCACTGCTTAACCCCAAAGAGTAAATTCTTAAGACATTCCAAGCACAGTGACACTTGGGATAAAAGTAGATTCTGCCAAAGGGTTCTCCTAATGCCTCTGAAACATCTGGCCTGGCGACCATCCTGGCATCAGTGTTCATACCCTACATCCTGGGTGGAGAAGAGCTGCAACAGAGCTCAAGCCCCTTGTCTGGAACTTCCCCTCACTGCATTTATCTTTTCAGGGGACACGGGCCAAATTAATCTCTCCCAATAGCAACTCTCTCAAGAGTGGCACTTAACTACTGATATTTAGACTAGAAGGACACCATTTACCTTGGACAATTTATTTAGTCCTTTTTTACCTCTATGATTACATCTGTAAAAATAAAGATGATGCCTCTTTTTTAGAAAGCAATTACCGAACAAGACCAGGTCTTAAAGTCCTGTTGTCCTAATAGACAATAATGTGATGAGAAATACACTTAGTATTATGTTATTGTTCTATATTTGATGGTCAAGTGGGCAGAGAGAGGGAGCACATGCCTACTGAGACTTCCACATATGGGGCACTATCCAGTGTTATGGTATTAAATCTCATCGTAATTTTATGGAGTAAGTATTAATATAGCATATACTTAAGAATTTATAGAACAAAAATAGAGACTCAAGTTCTTCTGATCCAAATGAGTGTTTGTTTGTTTCTTCCATTACAATATGCTGAAAAAATAGTCAAGAATCTACTGTGTGTAGGAGAGAGGAAAGTGCTCAGGTGAACTCTGGTTGGAAAAAAACATGTGGCTCTATGTTTTTGCCACCTGGAGGGACTCTTAGACTTTTCTAGTACCATACTAGTCTAAGTTTCCATTTCGGCACTCTGCTTTAAAGAAAGCTTCGACTGGGTCATCAAAACCAGGTGCATTATATACCTATGATTTTTTTTCCTTAGGTCAATGTTACAAATTTGCTTGTTCTCAATGTTTTCTCCATAATCAACATTGCAAGTTTAACTCCCTTTGTGTGAGGGCATAAAACAAAAGAAGAAATCCATGGTACCAATGTTCAGTTTCCTGCGTAGGAAAGAGTAGAACTAGAACCCAGCTGGTAAGAAACTTTCTCAGCAATTCATTTGGTTGGATTTGGTTTGAATTTCCATGTTCCAGGTTCCGGAGAAAAGAGCTTACCAGAAAACAAGTCTCCTTCAGAAATTTAACCTCTACATCAAAAGGGCAATTTCTAGAGTAAATCCCACTCCGTATGCATTCCGGGTTCAATTAGCTCTATCTTCTCTGCGTACACCTACTTGGCTGCACAATGAGAATTCTTATCTTTAATCATGACCTGGGGGCACGGCAAGATAATCATTAAATGTACTCACTAAACTGTATTTACTAGGGCAGAAAATTGGAATCACATACTTCAGAAAGATTATTTTAAACAAAGGTTGAAATTTAAAAATGGTTTCCTAGTTAATCTTCAGTTAATTAAAAATCTCTTACTCTATCACACCACTGCCGTTTGTGGTACAAGATAACATAAAATGAAAAGCATTGGCCTCCATATGATTCATTTTAGCAAACATTCATTGGGTGCCAGGTATTTTGTTAGTTTCCAGCGGTATATGGAAATAAGCAGGAAATAGCTCTACCATTTAGAACAGGGTTAGCAATCTGCAGCCCACAGACCAAGTCTGTGTTTGTATGGTCCAGGAGCTAAGAATAGTTTTGACATTTTTTTTAATGGTTGGGGGAAAAAAATCAAAAGAAAAATATTTGGTGACATGTAAAACTTACATGAAATTCAAATTTCTGTCCATACATAAAGTTTTATAGGAACATGGCCACACTCATTCATCTACACTTTATCTATGGAAGCTTTCACACTACGATGGCTAAGTGGAGTAGTTGACACGGAGACCATTAGACCTTCGAAGCCCCCCACGGGAAAGGTTTGCCAACCCTGCTTGAGAAACTCACAGTCTCTAGTGACACAGACATACACACCAGCATTTCGTTTTTATTATGTCGATAGTGCAATGACAGAGGTATAATAACAGAGGAGAAAGTTATTTCTTCTACCTGTAGAAGACTGAATTTAATGAGTATACTTAATGAGAATGGAGGCCATGCAGGCGATGAAGGGGTTTCTAAGCAAGGATATAAAGAAGCAGAGCATCACATAGGAGCAGAGAGTAACAAACCCCTATTAAGTCTGGGAGAAGTTCCGTAAGGAGTATAAAAAGAAGTGGGAGATGAGCCTAAGAAAGTACGTGAAATCCGATTCCTGATCCCTTCTAAGATTAGGTGTCATTGCAGATGACCATCAAAGGTTTTTTAAGCAGAAATACCGATTGGATCTGAGTTTTAGAAAGATTGCTCTAGCAGAAGGGTGGGGACAGAAGTGGAGAGGAGGAGGGAATAAAGGCCGAGGAACCAGATAAGAGGCATTGCAACAGGCCAGGTGGAGATACTCATCTGGTTTAAGTCAACCTATCACTCGAGGGCGGAGCGGAGTCCAGAGGACAAAAGCATTTCAGACCAACTGAACTGGCGGCCTACTGGTTTTGATAAAGGAGAGAGAAGCATCAAGGGGACATGATACTTGACTGAGTTTCTGAACTGAGAAAAAATACTACCCAAATATGAGTTCTTAGGAAAGGTCCTGGTCTATCACTTTCATCACCATACTCCAGGAGGTAAAACAATGGCTGACTCCTTGTGCACTAAAGTATTTGCTGAATGAGTAAATCAAGGAATGCCAGGAAGCAAATTAGGAAACCGAGAAGAAAAGTAGCTTTGATGGAAATGAATGGAGCTTCCCCATATCTCCTCTCAGTGAGAATAAGGTAAAAAGCTGTATTGTGGATAAGTCAGTCCTGAGGTACCTGCAGACATCTGGGTAGAGGCATTTTGGAATATATGCCCAATGCTTAGCTGGGAGACCCTGGTGACCTTGAAGGTCAGCACCATAGAGACACTCGATGAACCCATGGAGTGGATAATAGTTTTCCAGTTAACCTGATTTTAAAATACCATAGCTGGAGGTTTTATCCCTTGTTAAACTATAAAATAATCCTGTGTGATTGAACAGACACTGCATATCTTCACAGCCTGCGTTCATGTCACCATTAAAAAGATTTAGCAACCACCCTGCTTCTACAGCCTTTTCAAAGCCATAAATTAATTAGGTAAGAAGGAAAGAAAGAAGAATAGTAACTGTATTCTTAAACATCTTGAAATGATTTAGTGTCTTCTGCTATAATACTACAATAAAACAAAACTTTAGTTATCTTAGTATTAAAAAGTAATACCAATGTCAAATTTTAAGCTAAAATAAGGGAATAGAGTGAATGTAGAGCATGGCACATTGATCTGTTTAAATATGATGTTTAGCAGTCAGCAAACAGAAACGAAAATCCTTGATCCTATTGTAACTCCATGTGCAAAGACCCCTTCCATCCTGCTGTCATTGGAAAGTGAAGCAGCACTGCAACTGCCCAGGGCCAAACCGGTGGGGTGTGGGTCATCAGCAAGGTGAAACCACGTGGCAGAAAAGAGAGATAAGGTTTGGTTTCCTTCTCCCATTGTTTGACAGTTGGGAACGTTTAGGAAACACAGCATTACTAAAATTGAATCATATTCTGATACTGCTGGACTTTCTGATTTTTAATCCAATAGTATGTCTTGACAAGCGTACTATCTGACGTGTGTTTCTAGACTTACTTGACCACAAAGTAATTTCATTTCAAAGTATCTAATGGAACTAGTCTACCATAGAGCCCACTTCGGAAACAATATACTAATTATCTCCAAGAGTTACACACCTCTTTGTAGGCAATTTTACCCACTGCTATCTTTCAATAACCCTTTATTTGCATGATGAACAAGTTCTTTTTCTCTTGAGCTCCACACGTGTCTATGGACATCAATATTTGAATGCCCTGCAAGCACAGAAAAAATCTGTATGTTGAAAACTGTAAGTCAATACTTCCATCTATGCTTCTCCCTAACACACATACATACTCACATTCACGTTCACGTTCACACTCACATAGAGCCTCCTGAGAACTCACAATCACAGTACTAATACTATTACGTGGCTAGATGCTTAAACAAGAAATCTGGGAGAAATCTTTGAGTTATTTTTGTCTCTCACCACTGATAGCCTTTCAATAAAGCCTGATGTGATGATCCCTAAAACATCTCTTAAGTCCCTTCTCACAAGTCTTACCATCCTGATTCATGTAATGTCCTCTAACATGTTTCTAACACTCAAGACATAAGCATTCTATTTTATGTAAATTATACTTCAATAAATAAAAATATTCCAATGGCTTGGTAACAAGCAATTCAGGTACCTTTACATAAAAGAAGATAAGTTAGTTACTGATTCTCTAATGCAAGTAGTAGCTGAAATAATCCTTTTGATTAATGAATTGAATGAATCACCTAAAATTCTGCTGTCATGAATCAGTGGTCTTCTCATGACCCAGTCAAACTCAAGCATTCAGATCAGTGCAAGCCTAATAAAAAGTAAACACATGTGTAAACTTCAACACTGTTAGGTAAGATTAGCCGGGACAAATATTTCATCCCTAAAGCAGAGCCAGGGTTTCTTCACGGACCACAACACAGCATAACCCCCAGAGCTGCCTTTTCACCACTTAAGAAGGAAAGGGCCGGGAATGACAGGCAGAATCTTCCCCCTACGTCACATTCTATTACGTACTTGGGGAAATACTCTCGTAGACTGTCTAAGAGACCGTAAAGAAAATGCAGGGTTTTCCCCACAAATCCCACTTTTTTAATCCACATCTTTAACCCTGACACTGTCACACATGTAGGGAAAAAAGGCTGCAATATTTCCAAAAGTACTTAATGTTTTTCCTTCATGCTGATTCCTCCAGACAAAGGCTATATATTCTAGAACCAAAATGACAAATATTAATGTGATATTAGTTAAAAGGTATAGCAAAAACCAAAATAAGAATGGCTTAAACATATGATAAGTTTAGTTTCCTCTTGCAAGAGGCCCCATGAAGACTCCAGGCTCGCAGGGATGGCGCAGAGCACTGAGAATTTGGCTTTTTCACCCTCTGGCTCTGCTGGCTTCAGCGGGCACCTTCCATCTCTTGGTCTGATGGCAACTTCAGTTTTTATAGGTCAAACTGACTGAGCCACAAGGTGTTTAGAAATTGGGCCAAACATTATTCTGAGTATGTCTATGGGAGTATTTTGGGAGTGAGAGAGACATTTGAATCAGGAGACTGAGTAAAAGCAGAGAGCTCTCCCTAATGGAGATGGCCTTCATCTGGTCACTTGAATGCCTGAACAGAATAAAAAAGCTGGCCCTCCTACGAATAAGAAAGAATTCCTCTCGATCTGATGGTCTTGGAATTGGAACTTTAGTCTTTTCCTGCGTTTTTCTCAGACTCAGACTGGAATTTACATCTTTGGTTTGCCTGCTTCTCAGGCCTTCAGACACAGATTGAAGTTACACCATCAGCTCCCCTGGGTTTCCAGCTTGCCAACTGCAGATGGTGAGACTTTGCACCAATTATGTATAATCTCTTTCTCTCTCTCTCTCTCTTCTCTGTCTCTCTTCCTCTACACACACGCACACACACACGCACACCAGACACGTTTTGGTTCTGTTTTCCTGGAGAACTCAGGCTAAAACAGATTTTGCTACCAAGAGTGATCCTAGAACAGGAATTTAAGGATGACTTTTCCAATTTTTTTCTTGGGTTTCTGGAACTGACTCTCTAATCTGATCGTATTTACGGATGCTAATTACTCTATTTCTAGCAGTAAAGAGAGTGCTGATAATCTGTAGGCTGATCTGGCAATAGAGATACACAAAATATTCCCACTGGATACTCCTAATCAACCACTGATAAGAAACAAGGAGCTGGGGGACTGCATATAGGATACTTTCAAACATTTTTGGGAACCTTACAGTGTAGTGAGATTGCCTGATTGCTCCTAATGACACTGGACCACGTGGTGAAAGAAAAGGATTGAGCTCGGGGATTCAAGTTCCCTGCTCCAGTACTGCATGAATGACTTCAAAGCTTCTCCAGTGCCCTGAGAGGAACCTTATCTCCCGCAGCCATGGGAGGCAGCAAAGTTTGGCGGAAATCAAACTCGGGATCTTATCCTGTGACTGGTTGAATTACAATGAGTTGAACTCTCAGCCTCACAGGGTGTCTCTGTGAAAGTGAGGGTATGGTTTGGGAAAGAATGGAGGCCCTGGTGAGCTGGAAAGGGGATGTGTGCATAAACTTTGATGAAGCTGGGGACATTGAGGTCCTAAATCCTGATGATTCTTCTTTGCCAGTAAAGAAGAATCCTCACCCCTCTTTAAGGGGATTAACACTGCATTGCCTGAGAAAACTGTAATGGGTTCCCTTGAGGCAGGTGTCAGAAAAGACAATCCTGAATGTCCTCAGAACCCACCCCCACCACTCTCCTCTTTGATTCAACACCTACCACTAAACTTTTAGTCCCAGCTGGCTGCTACGGTGAGGTACAGTGTGTGTCCCTTGAGGGGGTATGCTGTACTCCAAAAGAAATAATTAATTGAGTTTTCTAACTTATGAACACAGAAATCCGAGGAACATGTGTGGGCATGAATAGTGACGGCGTAGGATAATAGTGGAAGGAACATAAATTTGGATCAGGCTAAATTAATTGATATGGGTTCACTAATTTGAGATGCTGCACCTAATGTCGAGAGGAGTTAGGAAAAACTCTTAACAGTTCAGTGGTTTGGCTGAAACACAGACCAAAAGATGGCCCACAGTGAAAATTAGAAATGCCAAATTTGCTTTGATTTCATGTAGAAAAGGGGATTCAAAGGCCTGGAGATACTGGGATATTGGTGTGGATTTGTCATTTAAGGTCTACTGTTCATACTGAAGGGGTCTAGAAGACACATCTTGTACAATTGTGAAAAATAAATCTGTGAAGGGGACCCTGGCATTCTTGAGGAGCTCTGTAATCACTCTTTTTTCTAGGTCAGAAACTGAAGTTTCTGCAGTGACTGAATTGGAAAACCTAAACACAATGGGAATAATTGGCAGCATCTGACTGCCAGAGGAAAGGTCGGTGTGACTGCCGTAATGGATGGCAGAGTGAAAGCAACTACCAAAGTAGTCTGACTTGTGAACTTGTGAACGTCTGTGGCGTTAGCCACTTGATCATGGTGTCCCTAGAAGTGAAATTGATAGAAAGCTTACTAAATTCTTATTCATTCTGTATAAGCAGGAATGTTCCAGATCAAGTGAACAAAAGCTTAATCTGAATGGTAAAAACAGAGAGCCACATCAGTCAATCAATTCCCACACTTGAACCAGTTTACAGACCCAGAATGCCTGAGGTTATCTGGTAAACTGCCAAAAATTTATACTGTTAATTTTTTTTCCAGCTTTTCCCCAAGGGACTGACAGCCTTTTACCAGGGTAACTGCGCCTTTCAGAAACTATACCCAACCGACACTAATTTCCAAAGATCCAAACCTCACTGTGGCCCACCATCGCGGAGGGGACTTGCAGAGGTCAGAAAAATCAATGAAGTTTTACCTCAGATCCATCTCACAATGGATCCAGTGGGTCCCTGAACCCATCCTATTGTTATTTCCCCAGTTCCAGAATGCATAATGGTAGGTATACTTAGCAGCTGGCAGAATCCCCACACTGGTTTCCTGACCTGTGAAATGAAGGCTATGAGGTGTTACAGGACAAGTGGAAGCCACTAGAACTGCCTATATCTAGGAAAATAGTAAAGCAAAAGCAATACCACATTCCTGGAGAGATCAGAGAGATTAGTGCCACCAATAAGAACTTGAAAAATCCAGGGGTAGTGATTTCCACCCCATCCCCACGAAACTCACCTGTTCAGTCTGTGCAGAAGACAAAAGGATCTGGTTAGTGGGAACAGGCACAATTCTCAGCCCTGCATGTGCTCCATGCATTGTTATCTCTAATTCTTTCAGCTGGTTTTTCCCCAGCCTCAAGTCAATTCCCAACCAGTACTCAGTAGCATGCTCAAGGGAGACCCTTTGCAGGTCTCTGGAATTCTCCCTCTGTGAAGTTCCTTACTCTCCAGTTACTCTTCTATGCTAAGAACTCTAGCCACCTTCGTGTCCCTGACTCTCAGCTCTGTATCCTCAATTAAGAGAGTCCTCTGTGCTCTGCCTTGATTCTTCCTTCTATTCAACAGCCTGGAAACACTGGCGATAAGGCAGGACAATCAGAGGGTTCATCTTGTTTGTTTTCTGTCTGTCAGGAATCACTGTCCTTTGTTGACCAATGTTCAGTGTCTTGAAAATTGTTGTCCCTTATAAGTTGTCTACTTTTTAGTTGTGTTATGCAAGAGAGTAAATCTGGCCCATCTTCACTGAAGGCAAAAGTTCTTATTTCATGAATTTGAATAAACTCTTATAGAAACACAGTGAAGGGAGAGACTTTCAACTTGAAGGGAAATTTTACAATACTTTGCAAAGAAGTAAAATTGGGTTATTTATAGATTAGTAGGGTTTTCCAAGGTATAGGAGGTAGAATCATGGAAACACGTAGTTGCTTTTGGAAATGTTGAATAGCTCAAGGCCGTTGAGTGGACTTGTGAATACAGTAGTAGATAATTACTCTGAAAAAGAAGACTGAGTTTAGAACATCAACAATTCGTACTTCTAAATAAGATATTTGGAGTTTTGACATATATTGATAAACAAGATAATACTGTCCATAAGTATTTGACTGGCACCTAGCAAATGCTAAATAAATGCCAGCTATTCCATGTCTGAGAATCACTGACAAAAATATTTTATTATTTCAATGCTATTCCATTATTAGCTACCTGGACTTTAAATTTCATGAGGCCGGGGACTGTTTTCCTTGTTGGACAATGTATATTCAGCACCCAGTGAAGGTCCAGCACATTTGTATTCAATTGGCATTCAATAATAACATTGAATACATGAATAAGCAACAATAAACCAACAAGTATTTTTATGTAGTAAAATAATACAATGAACTTTGTTTTCTAGACATTATGAAAAATATACTTAAGTAGATTCAGTGTCTTGGAATATACACCCACACACACATATATAAAATGGAATGGCATGGGGATAAGGCAATATTTAAAGAGATAACAGTGGAATATTTTCCAGAATTGATAAAAGGAGCAAACTCTCCATTTCAAGAAATCTAATAACTCCCATGCACGTTAAATGTAAAGAAATCCATACCTTGACTCACCAGAATGAAGTTGCAGAATACCAAGGACAATAAGCCAATCTTAAATTAAGTGAAAGAGTAACAGTAAAAATCTTTTAAAAAGTGAAAAACATATTTCTTACCAAAGAGCAACAGTGATATGCCATTATCACTGCTGACTTGTCAATGAAATAATGGAAATCAGAAGACAGGGGAATTACCAAACCTGAAATTCCTGTTAAGTGTTCATTTTTCAGACATGGGGAGAAAATGTATCTCCAATAAACCTACTGGAATCGAAACTGTAGGGAGTTCTCAGGAATAAAGACAATGACCCCAAAAGGAAGAAGTGAGGTAGAAGAAGAAAGAGTAAACAAAAATATTGTAGAGTATGTGAGTAAATTTGAACAAGTGTTGACTATATAAAATAGCAATAATACTATTGAGAGTAAGTATGAGAGTAAGGAAGAAAGATTTACCCTAGAAAAAGGGTGATCAATGTTAATCTTTCCAAGATCATTGTATGTTTTGAAGATGATACAGATGTTAATTAACTCTACATTTTGTTGAAATGCCTAATCACCAAATGATAGAAGTAGATTGATAAATGGTAAAAAGAGAAAGTGAGAAAAAATGTAAATAGTCCAAAGGAAGTCAAAAAGTAAACAGAAAGAAATGTAGAAAAATAGAAAATATGGTATAAGACAGTAGAGATGAACTGAGTATGTCATCGCAATTAATGAAAGATGATTGAAATCCAATTTTAAAACAGAGAGTAACAGACTCAATTTTTTAAAAACTTAATTCTATGCTTCTTACAAGAGAAATATCTAAAATATGAGTATAAAATATGAAGATTAAAAAATGAATAAAGTTATATCATAAATTAGTCAAAAGAAGCCTGATAATATTGAGAAAGGTGACTTTATGGGAAAAAGAATTACTAGAGATAAAAATGAAAGGCTTCATTCACCAATAATAACATTTTAAAACTTGTAAACATTTAGTTGCATCTTCAAAATATATTAGGAGGATCAACAAACCTGCATTCCTTGGAAGATTTAATATTCCTGTCAATAATGGACAAATCAACAATACAAAGTAGTGCCAGGTAGCTAAGTGGGTTAGTGTCATCCGAATGCTTCAAGGTTGCAGTTTGGATCCCCATCAGGGCCCATACAAGAATCAACCAATGAATGCATTGGTGGAACAACAAATCAATGTCTCCCTCTCTCTCTCTCTTTCTCTCTCATAGATCAAATAACTAAAATAACAATAATAAAATGCAAAGTAGTTCATAGACATAGGTTTGAACAGAATTAAGTTTGATTTTATGGACTTCAAAGAACTTCCATGTCCATCGACTTGGTGGTACATTATCTTCAAACACATCTGAAATATTTCCAAAAGCTGACAATGCAATTTGAACATAAAACGTGCTGAATTTCAAAGAATTGGTAAAATGTAAGAAAACAAAACATGCATTTAAGAATTTAAGAGCAGATTTTAAAATGAGGCATGGGTCTGAGAACAAAATAGGAGGGAAATCAGAAAACATTTAGAAACTCCATGATTTAAAAAACACTACACATGAAAACTCATGAAATGTAGCTAAAATAGCACTAAAAAAATCTATATATGTAAAACATAAAATATCCAGCTGGTGTTTGAATCAGTCTTAGTTTCCTGACCACCTGTTTGTCCCATTTTATAAGCTGGAAAGTTTAGCAAAAGATGCATAGCTTTTGTGACAGAACAAACATTTCATTTTATAAAGCCTTTCCAGACAATGATTACTTGATTTTCTCAAGACCTTTAACTGTGGTGATGAAATAACAGAAGTTGCTTTCCAGACTTAATGAATGTGAAATGCCACTTAATGAAGATATTGCTGAGTATTTTCCTCATCTGAACCAGTTATAAATTTGCTCCCCAGTCTTGACTGGTATTGATTGATTCAAAGTTGTTTTATTTTCAAGTTAAAAAAATGAAAAGAAAAACCTATAACCTTAAATGCTTATATTAGGAAAAAAAGAGTTAAAAATTAAAGGTCAAAATATCCAACACAAGAAATTATACAAATAACAATAAGTAAGCAAAAAAAGTAAAATTTAGTAAATAATAAAGTTAATGATAAAATTAATTAAATAATAAATTTGGAATAATTTAAATGTTAATAGAAAGGATTAGCAAATCCAAAATTAATTCTTTGAATAAATTAAGTAAAATTAACAACCGCCGAGATAGAGTTTGAAAAAAAGAGAGAGGTTTAAGGAAGCAAAATGAGAAATGGAAGAGACACATTATTAAAAATAAAGCACAATGTTTTTTTAAAAATAGGTTATGAGAAAAATTATGATTGCTTTTATTCTAAAGGATCCTGAATGTGATTGGGAAGTGGAGGGGTTTGAAATACTACTTCCCCCTTCCAATGCCCTGTGAGAGGATGATGTAACTTATTTTCATAGTTTATATTATCAGAGAGCTGAGGAACAGATCATCAAATTTCCCTGCAAACAAATTTGAGTGGAATTTTTACATATCATAGCATGATCACTGTCCACCTTCCCACAGTGAGTATCTTTGTCCTCAAGAGCAAATTCAACCTTTCTCTGGCTTCTCAATGTCATAAGTACCGAGAAGAAAACCAAAGGAAAACATGCCCTTCTTTTAAGTTATCAGGTTGATGAGGCAGCAACATTGGAATGATGGCCATCACTCTACTTATAGACACACAGACAGACAGATGGAGTTGGAGGAAGAGAAATAATGAGTGAGATTGATTCTTGTTCTTTCTGTCCATTTTTTCCTCTGTTTTCTTTTTCTAGTTTGACAACTATACTCTTAAGCCAAAATGGATTTATAATTAATTTGATTCTATTCTAATGGAAATAGTGAAAATTACAGCTCTGTTTACATCTACCCTTTGGTGGGAACATAGATCACTATTTAATCTGTATTTCCTCCCAAATGAAATATTATGAAGTTGCTTAGTTAACTTTTAAGTTAAAAATGCATCATTTATAAGTCAAGGAACATGTGTAAAGGACTCATGGACGAGAACAACTAGGGGGAGGGTTAAAGGGGGAGGGGGCGGGGCAGGGGAAAGCAGTGAGGTTAAAGTGGGGACAACTGTAATTGAATAACAATAAAAATAGTTTTAAATACGTAATTAAGTCTTTTTTAAAAGATTTTGTTGATTTATTTATTTTACAGAGAGGGAAAGGGAAGGAGAAGGAGAGGGAGAGAAACATCAATGTGTGGTTGCCTCTTGTGCATCCCCTACCTGACCCAAAATCCAGGCATGTGCCCTGACTGGGAATCGAACCTGTGACCCTTTGGTTCTCGGGCCAGCGCTCAATACACTGAGCCATACCAGCCAGAGATGATTAAGTCTTTCTTAACAATTCTAATACACTTTAAATATTGACAACCGAAAAAAAACCCAATAGGTTGACACAGAGCCTTTCACTTAATTAACCTGTTTACACATTTACCTTAATGAACATTGAACTCTCTTCCTTTCAGGTGGAAAATGAGGTAGTCCTGGGCGCCTTGGGCAAGAAACTTGCTGGAGTGTCTGATGTAAACAAGATCCGATTTAGCTCGGGTGACAGATTACACTGAACACAGCATGGAGGCCACGGCATAGCTGTACCTGGGGACACAGAATCATATAAGGACATGCCTTGGAGTTAGGGTTCAATATCCAGTTTTGCTTCTGAGTAAATCCTTGACGTCTTTAACCCTATTATGCCTCAGTTTCCTCAACAGTAAAATGAGGATAATAATAGTATCTACTGCATAAAGTACTGGAAAGACCAAATGGCATAAACAATCTTTTGGCATAGTGTATAATATGGTGAGCATCCAATAAATATTTGCCATTACTATTAGTAATGTCATCAGGATCATCTTGTAAAGCAGTCTGAACCTAGCAGATGCCACGTGGTGAGTACCACAGAAAGGTGTCATACTTTAATAGCTGTGTTTCTCATGTTCTACATGAGAGTATGCCTAGTATCACTGACTGTATTTGATTTAAATAATCACGTGGATATAGCTTAAGCACTGTGCATTTAAACAGCATGGTATTTTTCATGGTAATCTTTATCAAAATATATTTTGAATGAAGGGATAAAATTCTTCTAACTGTAACCTAGTTTAGAGGATAATAATTTGAAGAGGAGGCTATTGTTTGACCTTTGCTTTTCCCAACTCAGCCTCTTTCTGCTGGCCGTTGTGCTGGGTCAGCTTTATTCATGGATCCCAAATTCACAAGAATATGAGACATAAATGCATCTCATCTGACAATGCAGAACTTCAATGAATTCTGAAATTAAGTTTCATCAAGAGCAAAATACATATGAAGAAATGGACATGATAAGAAGTGGCAGAGGCAACAATAATTCAAGAAGTCCCTCCTTCCTACACTAAACAAAACATTTCAATGCTGGAGCACCTTCTTCCCTACCCTTATCACCAACACACATACCTCTCCAGAAGAAGGACTAGTCCCAATTTGCCTGGGGGGTTGGGGGGGCTAGGGGGTGGGGATGCTATGGCAGAGAACTTCTCCTAAAGAGTAAGCACAAGAATTCAGCCCAGTCCTGACCATGTTAGAAGGAACAAATCAGGAGGGTGGGGAGTGGTCAGTGATTATAAATATAAATATCATATACACCTATATAAAGAGAAAACTCAAAATACCTGAAACTTCTCAACGATTCTCAAGAATCAGATCTTCCATTTACTATTAGACCATATTACCAAAGTAAATCTCAAACCTGCAGTTTGAAAAATGTCTTCTCAGATGAGGCTCCCTACATTTCCTTCTGTCCATTTTCTATCACTTTAGAGATGGCTTTTTCAAAAAAAAATATCCCACACCAACCAAAGGAAACCAGTGTCTGTACTGAAATGCCCATGGCCAGCCACAGCCACAGTCACTGATACCTCAGGTGCATGGTAACTGATCAAATTCTTAGATTATTTAACATCTCCACCCACCTCAAAATCAATCACTTAGCCACTGAGCAGCGGTGACTGAGAAGCACTGACATGGAATGGTCTGGAGAAGAGACGTCACTACTACAAAGGTTACCTTTGCCTACTAGAGACCCTCAGAGGACGGTTGCCTGAACGTTGTCACAGAGAATATACATGTCTGGCAGAGAAGCAAATAGCGGGAGCACATACATCAGACTAGAGAAATTTGGGGGACGGGGCTGGGTCAGAAGAACTCTTGTTGAATTTATTGGCTTTCGATCCCGACTCCACAAAGAGCTCCTATTAATGCTCTTTTTTCTACCCAGTCTTGGAAGAATCACTCCCCACTCCCAGACGTTCCCCAGATATTGCACTTTGCCTGTCATTGCAGCCTGGAAAATACTGTTTTTCCCTCACGATACTTTGTGGGCTAGATTGAGAAGTTCCTCAGTCCCACATATACTATTACCACACTAGCAGGCTCTGTGTTAGCTGAGATTATGATAAAATACTAGTAAGGACTTACTCAATATATAGATACACAATGACCAGACAAATCAATATTTATATTTTAACTATTGGATAAAGCAAATAATATATCTTACAATTTAAAGTTGTGTTCTCTATTGCAGTTTTTTTTTCTTTTAATTGTTGTTCAAGTAGTTTCCTGTCTTTTACTTCCATCCCAGCCTACACCCCCTCTGCCCTCCCCACCTCCCTCCCATTTCCACCCCCCTTAGTTGTTGTCCATGTGTCCTTTATACTTGTTCCTGCAAACCCTTCACCCTTTTCCCCTGAAATTCCCTCCCCTCACCCCTCTGGTCCCTGTCAGCTTGCTCTCTATTTCAGTGTCTTTGGTTATATTTTGCTTGTTTGTTTGTTTTGTTGATTAGGTTCTTGTTAAAGGTGAAAGCATATGGTATTTGTCTTTTACCACCTGGCTTATTTCTCTATTGCAGATTTCTTGCTAAGGTGGGGAAAATAGCATTTCCAGGAATTTCAAAACCAGGATGAGTCATAAACAGATTAGAAATTCTCTGATATAAAATAACATTGGCCC